>NC_141693.1:286961001-288161001 GCF_964263255.1 Lissotriton vulgaris
CTCTTGCTCTCTCGTACAGTCTCTCTCTCTCAGTCAGTCTCTCTCTCTCTCTCTCTCCCTCAGTCAGTCTCTCTCCCTCAGTCAGTCTCTCTAAGTCAGTCAGTCTCTCTCTCAGTCAATCATTCTCTCTCTCTGTCAGGCAGTCTCTCTCTCTGTCAGGCAGTCTCTCTCTCTGTCAGGCAGTCTCTCTCTCCGTCAGGCAGTCTCTCTCTCCATCAGGCAGTCTCTCTCTCCGTCAGGCAGTCTCTCTTTCCATCAGGCAGTCTCTCTCTCCGTCAGGCAGTCTCTGTCATTCTCTCGCTCTCTCTTACAGGCTCTCTTTCTCTCAGTCTCAAGCTTTCAGTCTTCCTCTGAGTCAGTCTGTCTGTCAGTCTGTCTCAGTAAGTCTGTCTCAGTCAGTCTGTCTCAGTCAGTCTGTCTCAGTCAGTCTGTCTCAGTCAGTCTATCAGTCTCTCTCTCAGTCAGCCAGTCTCTCTAAGTCAGCCAGTCTATCTAAGTCAGCCAGTCTCTCTAAGTCAGCCAGTCTCTCTAAGTCAGCCAGTCTATCTAAGTCAGCCAGTCTATCTAAGTCAGCCAGTCAGTCAGTCTATCAGTCAGTCAATCAGTCAGTCAATCAGTCAGTCAATCAGTCAGTCAATCAGTCAGTCAATCAGTCAGTCAATCAGTCAGTCGATCAGTCAGTCGATCAGTCAGTCAATCAGTCAGTCAATCAGTCAGTCAATCAGTCAGTCAATCAGTCAGTCAATCAGTCAGTCAATCAGTCAGTCAGTCAATCAGTCAGTCAGTCAATCAGTCAGTCAATCAGTCAGTCAATCAGTCAGTCAATCAGTCAGTCAATCAGTCAGTCAGTCTATCAGCCAGTCTATCAGTCAGTCAATCAGTCAGTCTATCAGTCAGTCTATCAGTCAGTCTATCAGTCAGTCTATCAGTCAGTCTATCAGTCAGTCTATCAGTCAGTCAATCAGTCAGTCAATCAGTCAGTCTATCAGTCAGTCTATCAGTCAGTCTATCAGTCTCTCTCTAAGTCTATCAGTCAGTCTATCAGTCTCTCTCTAAGTCAGTCAGTCTCTCTCAGTCTGTCTCAGTCAGTCTGTCTCAGTCAGTCTGTCTCAGTCAGTCTCACCCAGTCAGTCTCTCCCAGTCTATCAGTCTCTCAGTCAGTCAGTCTCCCAGTCAGTCAGTCTCCCAGTCAGTCAGTCTCTCCCGGTCAGTCTCTCCCGGTCAGTCTCTCCCGGTCAGTCTCTCCCGGTCAGTCTCTCTCGGTCAGTCTCTCTCGGTCAGTCTCTCTCGGTCAGTCTCTCTCGGTCAGTCTCTCTCGGTCAGTCTCTCTCGGTCAATCTCTCTCTTTATCGGTCAGTCTCTCTCAGTCTATCAGTCTCTCAGTCTATCAGTCTCTCAGTCAGTCAGTCTCTCTTTCAGTCAGTCTGTCTCAGTCAGTCTGTCTCAGTCAGTCTGTCTCAGTCAGTCTGTCTCAGTCAGTCTGTCTCAGTCAGTCTCTCTCAGTCAGTCTCTCTCAGTCAGTCTCACTCAGTCAGTCTCACTCAGTCAGTCTCTCTCAGTCTATCAGTCTCTCAGTCAGTCAGTCTCTCTTTCAGTCAGTCTCTCCCGGTCAGTCTCTCTCGGTCAGTCTCTCTCGGTCAGTCTCTCTCGGTCAGTCTCTCTCGGTCAGTCTCTCTCGGTCAGTCTCTCTCTTTATCGGTCAGTCTCTCTCAGTCTATCAGTCTCTCAGTCTATCAGTCTCTCAGTCAGTCAGTCTCTCTTTCAGTCAGTCTGTCTCAGTCAGTCTGTCTCAGTCAGTCTGTCTCAGTCAGTCTGTCTCAGTCAGTCTGTCTCAGTCAGTCTCTCTCAGTCAGTCTCTCTCAGTCAGTCTCTCTCAGTCAGTCTCACTCAGTCAGTCTCTCTCAGTCTATCAGTCTCTCAGTCTATCAGTCTCTCAGTCAGTCAGTCTCTCCCGGTCAGTCTCTCCCGGTCAGTCTCTCTCGGTCAGTCTCTCTCGGTCAGTCTCTCTCGGTCAGTCTCTCTCGGTCAGTCTCTCTCGGTCAATCTCTCTCTTTATCGGTCAGTCTCTCTCAGTCTATCAGTCTCTCAGTCTATCAGTCTCTCAGTCAGTCAGTCTCTCTTTCAGTCAGTCTGTCTCAGTCAGTCTGTCTCAGTCAGTCTGTCTCAGTCAGTCTGTCTCACTCAGTCTCTCTCAGTCAGTCTCTCTCAGTCAGTCTCTCTCAGTCAGTCTCTCTCAGTCAGTCTCTCTCAGTCTATCAGTCTCTCAGTCAGTCAGTCTCTCTTTCAGTCAGTCTCTCTTTCAGTCAGTCTCTCTTTCATTCAGTCTCTCTCGGTCAGTCTCTCTCGGTCAGTCTCTCTCGGTCAGTCTCTCTCTCTGTCAGTCAGTCTCTCTCTTAGTCAGTCTCTCTCTCAGTCAGTCAGTCTCTCAGTCAGTCAGTCTCTCAGTCAGTCAGTCTCTCAGTCAGTCAGTCTCTTAGTCTCTCTCTCAGTCAATCATTCTCTCTCTCCGTCAGGCAGACTCTCTCTCCATCAGGCAGACTCTCTCTCAGACAGTCTCTCTCGGTCATTCTCTCGCTCTCTCTTACAGTCTGTCTCTCACTCAGTCTCCGTCAGTCTCTCTTTCAGTCAGTCTCTCTCGGCCAGTCTCTCAGTCAGTCTCTCTCAGTCAGTCTCTCCCTTACAGTCTGCCTTTCTCTCCAAGTCAGTCAGTCTCTCCAAGTCAGTCAGTCTCTCCAAGTCAGTCAGTCTCTCCAAGTCAGTCAGCCTCTCCAAGTCAGTCAGCCTTTCCAAGTCTCACCAGTCTCTGGCGCGGGAGCCGCATCGTTGTACTTGCTGTCCTGACCCGAGGTGCAGAGGAGCAGAGGAGGAGAGACTACATCTCCCAGGGGGTACGCTGACCAAGGCCACACCTGGAAGCACTCACGGTCTAA
This sequence comes from Lissotriton vulgaris, assembly GCF_964263255.1. Lineage (NCBI taxonomy): Eukaryota > Metazoa > Chordata > Amphibia > Caudata > Salamandridae > Lissotriton > Lissotriton vulgaris. Next base: position 286,963,932 of record NC_141693.1, read on the forward strand.
CCGGCGCCTACTTAACACATCATCACTCATGCTGCGTGCACGCGCGCCGGGCGAAGCCCGGGCCAAGGGCGGGCCAGTTTTAGCCCGTTGGAGACCGGACCGTGCCACCCCTCTTACTTATGTCACCCGTACATCTATGACACCAAACTGAACTGTAGGTACCAGCTGGGTCGTCTGATAGTATTGCAAGATTTCTGTATGCGAAAGTAATAGAAGTAAGGGCGTGAATCAGAGTGGGACCTTAACAGGGACACTTGATAACTTTATCACACGGGCAAATTCAGTTATAGATCAGGTCATTATCCTTATGGAGCGAAGGGTTTCACAAGATCTTGCCCTTGCGAAGAGATCATCTATGGGACATTTTGCTAATGCCCGTACTCCAGAGCCACCTCCACGAATGAATATCATAGATGCACCTGTGACAGTTCATAACCCTCCTACTACGCCAGTTCAGGATATTAGCTCAATAGCTGACCAGCTTCAAATATCCACGTCTGCACAAGCAAGTATAGTGTCTAATCACAACTCTCCCGAAAGACTAAACAGACACGATGTGGTACTGAAAATCCTGGAGCCGTGTTATAAACATCGTCGTATCATGACAATTTTGGTATCGGCAGACCGGTGATGATTAGAATACTATGCACAAGCATTTTCGTCATATTCGGGTGACGAAATCACCCTGAAATCAGAGTTTCCGTCCTGAACCCTCGGGTTCCATTTTGTGAACGGCAGCCATTTTGTGATTGCCCTCACATAGGCCATATGACTAAGGCCAAAAACGAGTTTGAAGGACACGTACACCTTTACTGACTCCGCAGAGACCTGGGCAAGCTGACTCCACTGCCTGAAGCCAAACCTGTTCGGCCAGTTTCTTTCCCAGTGGCCGAAGGAGATTAGAATCAAGGCACAACATGTCAAAAACCTTTCATCGCACACAAACCATGCCTATTCTTACACACAACTGTCCCTGTTTCTTTCTTTATGACTCGCTTTACGAGGAGGAGGTGCCCGTTTTTATTGGGGGTCCGTCAGTATCTGATGGAAATACTGGGCCTTGCCGGGTAATTGATTGTGGGCTGGACAAACTGAAATATGGGCTGGTCATCATGACTCTGCTTTTCCTTTGTAGTGAAAATATGTGAATGGTCAACTGTAAAATAAGGAATGTTTGCCTAAAGCATAATATTTTGTATAAAAGGAGAAGGCTGGCTTTGTAAGATTGAGCAGTCTCCTGAGAACATACACCGTGTTGTACTTCTAGGATACCTGTTACTGGCTGCAGCCAATAAATACGATCTTTGACTTCACCAAGAAGACTCCGTGTTTCTGTAGTCTGAAACAGGAAGGACTCGAAGTCTTAGGGTGTGTTCCCTGGCACCGCTGGGTTCTAAAAACCCAGTACTTCATTTGGCGCCCAACGTTGGGCGATTTCAGCGGTACCGGTCCAAGCCAGAGGTTCGTGAGGAGCTTCGTGTGAACATTCTGGAGGAAGGCCGCCACTTCATCGACCCCTGTATGTCGACGTGGTCCGGAAGTCTTTGCTGCGAGGTTCCCCGCTTCCCGTCGGCTACGAAGGACTGCTGCCCTGACTGTCGCCCTGTTTTGGACCCTTGATGATTGGTAGAGCGAAACGATAGACGAGTCTTCTGGTGACGTCATCGATACCTCAGTTAAGTATAAGTGGAGCGTCTCCCAGTCCTTAGTTTAGTTCTTAGTTTTTGGTATCCCCTTGGGATCGCTTTCATTTGGAACTTGCAAGTACCAAAGCCGAGGGACTCGTGTATTCACAAGACTATCGTATTCGATAATCCTTTGAAGTTTGAAGCTAGACTAGAGAGCGAAGATGCCTGGTCTTAGCAGACTTGGAAATTTGTTTTGTCTTGGTTGTAATAAGGATTCCCGATTGGAGGACTCATGTCCGGTTCCTCCGATTGCAATTTCAACCTATGAATTATATGTGAAAAATGACATAGGCCCATCGCATATAATGAAGTATTGATCCGATACACCAGGAAAGATGGTGTTTTAAAATGGCCCCAATATGGTAGTTTTGACACGGAGATTTTGGATAATCTGGAGGTTAAACTTTTTAAGAAGAAAGCCCGGCCGGCAATGTTTGACTCTTTTTGCACATGGCGCAAAAAAGCTAAACAGAGAGAAATTAAATTAGCGAAGAAAAATAAACGAGAACGAGGTATGTCAATGGTACAAGCTGCTGTTGTGTTTAGGGATAATGAGGAAGAGCAAGAAAGCGAACAGACGCTTAGAGCGAAGAAGTTAGCGGTAGATAGATGCTATCCAGTTCTGCCGCGTAAAGAACAGGAAGAAAAGAAAGATCTTGAGAAAGATCCTTTAATGTTGCATCTCTTGAGTTCACCACCTCCTTATGCACAGAGTGCTACAGTACCACCTCCACCAGCTGTGGTTGCACAAAACCCAGTTGTTGTGCCACCTGTGATTCCTCCACAGCCAGCTCCTTTTCCGTTGGCTACTATTCCTTTGGCGCAGCCTCCTCAGGGGCCGCCACCACCTTTGCCTCCTTCTTCGTCAGCTACTCCTACACCTATCCTTAATGCTCCCTCCATTCCGACTTTGAATTCTTCTGCTATTGTTCCGTCTTCTCTTATTCTTTCACCTTCTCCTAGACAACGAATGACTACTGCAGTTACTGGTTTCTTTACTCCTCTGTTGGGACAATTAGGTATGTCCCCTGTTACTGAGCGTAGACAGTCACGTAGTCAGTTGCCAAATATGGATGAGCGTACGGTTTTGGACCATATGGCGCGTAAATGGATTATGTACGATACACAGTATGATCTAGAGGGTATTATGCATGTTTTCCTTCAATGGGAAGCGCCGAAGCAACGGTACGTTTTCGATACGATGTGTGCTTTTCTTGTTGAAAAATGGGATAAGGAAGTGGGACAAGCTCCTGACGAGTTGTATAGCATATGTTCCGAATTCGCAAGAGGAACTATTGTAAGTCCATCTGATGTTGGGAAAGCGGTTGCAATGTTGTTGTCATTTAGGAGTGAGTCTCCTTCTCGACAATTGTTCGGGTCTGATTTTTCAGTTAGGAAAAAGGCTCGACAATATCCAATGAGGGAGATTCCTCCGGTGTGGAAGGAAGAAGTGCCTGCTGGTGCAAATAATAATCCGCCAGCTGTACCGGCTCATTTTCAGCGTGTCTGGGTACATGTTCCATGGAAACGTGCTGAAGTTTTAGCTATTAAGCAGTCTTTGCCTGATCCGCGCAAAAATCCAGCAGGGTACTATAAAGAGTTGACTCAGACTGTGGGTTCGTGTATTATGAATTTGGCGGACATCGACATGTTGTTTGGCAATGTCGTTCCACAACCTATTTGGATGAAGATTCGTCATACGGATCATGCGGTTGAATTGGGTGATACATGGGTTAATCTTAGAGATGCCGACAATAGACAAGTAGGCGGTGCTAAGCCTGAGGATTTGATTACTGAACTCCCTGATAAGATTATTACATATGTGAAGACTTTAATGCCCGAATTGCATGTCAATTGGGACAAGTCTGCATGTAAGCAGAAGAAAGACGAAACGGTGGCTGACTTTTTCACGAGGTTCGAAGAGACCTTCGTCGATCATAGTGGTCAGGATATGGCTACCGAGGGTGGCCAGAGATTGTTTGTAGACAAATTTGTACATAATTTGCTTCCTGAATTGTGCGATAAGTTGAAGGATTCTGAAAGTGCTTGGGCTGTTTCCACGTCATCGCAGATTTTGGCTACTGCTCAGTACTATGAGAATAGGCGCAAAGATGAGAAAGCGGATAAGAAGACTAAGGAATTGAAAACTAAAGTTCTTCTACAACAAGCTTATCCACCCCGTACTAATAGTCAGCGCGATTACCAGCAGCCTCAGCAATATTCGGGAAACTCGCAAAGGAACTAGTCTTCTCAACAGCGTTTTCCGTATGGGCCTAATCAGTGTGCGTATTGTAAAGAAGAGGGTCATTACAAGAATAGTTGCCCGGTTTTGTTGCAGCGCACGAATGGTGCTTCTGGTGTACGTGGTAGAGGTGCTCAACAAGTGCCTAGAGGTAGAGGTCGCGGACAGAATGTACGTCCTTTGCCTCCACAGAACTCGATGAACAGTTTTGATCAGCAGCAAAGTTCGTCTGGTAGGACAGCACATTACTATGCTGACGACTACTATGCAGAAGATGAGAATATGGAAGGTAATGATTGCTAGGACAGCCGTAGACAAAGAGAGGGGATTGTTTCAGTTCCAGTAGATCAGAATGGACCTTACGTTGAGGTGATTACATCAGGTGTGTCAGAGCCTTTTCTGTTGGATACTGGTGCTACAAAGAGTTCTATTATGCACTCAAAACTCCCTGGCGCACCTTTGTCTGGCGAAATGAATGTTTCAGTAGGTTTTTCTGGCGCCCCGGTTAGGAACCCGATTTCTAGTCCTATGTCTCTTTCTGTTGGACCTTACGAATTTGAAGCAACCCTTATTCTGATGACAGGTTGTGGGGAGAACATTTTAGGATTGGATTTGTTGAAAAGACTATATGCAACGTTGTATTGTTCTCCTTCGGGAGTACAACTTACACTGGGTAGGAAAGTGATCTCTCCGATGTATTTGTCGAAGGATACACTTCCGACAGAATTTTCTTCTCTTCCGGATACTCTTTGGGCTACTGGTCCTAAAGATGTGGGTCTTTTGGAAATACCGCCATATGTTGTGACATTGAAAGCCAATGTTAGAATGCCGCGCATTCCCCAATACAAGAACTCTAGCGAAGGTGAAAAGGCGTTGTTGGCGATCATTTATGATCTAATTGAAAAAGATGTAATTGAAGAGACAAGAGGCAACGTTTGTAATAGTCCTGTTCTGCCTGTTTTGAAGCGTACTGACCCTTCTCAGCCACCTGTTTACAGATTTGTGATTGATCTTAGAGAGGTCAATAAAATAGTTGTGCCACAGTTTCCCGTTGTCCCTGATATCACTGTCCTATTGACTATGATTCCAGCTTCAGCCACTTGGTTCTCGGTGATTGACTTGAAGAATGCTTTCTTCAGCATCACGATTGCCGAGGAGAGCGGGGATATTTTTGGCTTCAGTTTAGGAGGACGAAGCTTCCGTTTCAAACGCGCTCCTCAAGGCTACTGTTAAAGTCCATCGATATACAGTCAGGCTTTGAAAAGACAGCTTGACACAATTGTTTTTCCTGATGGCGTAACCATTATACAGTACGTCAATGATTCGCTTGTCGCTGCAGATACTGAGGAGATTTGTAAAGAAGCCACGTTGTCGTTGTTGCGTCATTTGTCTGATCTGCATCACAAAGTGTCTCTTTCAAAACTGCAATATTGTCGACAAGAAGTGACCTACTTAGGTCATCTCTTATCGAAGGAGGGAAGGAAACTGACCCCAGAAAGAATTCAGGCAATTGCAAAATTGAGTGTGCCAAGGACACAGAGAAGTACGTGCTTTCTTGGGCATTACATCATATTGCAGACAATGGATACCGAATTTTTCTTTGCTGGCCAAACCTTTGGTGGCATTAACTTGTAAAGACACACCGAATCCCATTCCGTGGTCTGAAGATTGTCAGAAAAGTTTTTCCGAAGTCAATCAGGTTGAGCTCTCCCGTCTCCAACGCGTCCAGAACGCTGCCGCCAGGGCTCTGGTTGGTTTGCCTAAATTCTGTTCAGCTAGGAGAACCATCTTTAATCTCCATTGGCTCCCGGTGGCACAGAGAATAAAGTTTAAATCTTTGATTTTGACATTCAAAATCCTCAAGCTTTCCTCTCCTCAGATTCTGCAGCAACTCATTTCTCCTTATGTTCCAGCTCGTTCTCTGCGGTCTTCTGTTCTCCACCTTGCCACTGTTCCCCGTTTCAAGAGATCCAGGATTGGCGGCCGCTCCTTCCGAGTCCTTGCCGCCAAACTGTGGAATTCCTTGCCCGTCCACATCCGTGCCATTGATGAGCTCCTGGCTTTTAGGAAGGCGGTTAAAACTTTTCTTTTTCCCATAGCCCCTTAGTTCTGTTGCCGTTGTGTTGTGTTTCCCTCCTCCTGTCCGGTTTTTGTTCTGCACTAGCGCCAGGACGCCCCTTTGCTGGGGCAGCTGTGCGCTCAATAAATCAGGATAACATAACAACATAACATAACATAACATAAAACTGAAATTGGCCAAGATACAAGCGAGTTATGGTCTTAAATGGCCTGACGCTCTGCCTTTGGCACTCCTATCAACAAGAATGACTGCCCCTTCGTGAGTGGGACTTAGTCCCTATGAAATTGTGTTCGGCCGTCCGGCCAACATATGGGGAGTACCAAGGCCGACAAAATTCTGTGAAATTGAACACCCTGTACTGCTTGATTATTTGTATGAATTGACGGCTAAATTGCGTGTTTTACACCAACAGGTGCACGATACCCTGCCTCTGAAGCTCCAGGACACGTTGTTAAACAGGACCAAGACGCAGCACTTAACTAGTGCTCGTTTGTCAGGTTACGAGTTGACACTGTTAGCATGCCTCAGGTCTCTGAAGCTCCAGGACATCCTATCGATCCTAGATCATGGGTACTGGTCAAGAACTTCCAGCGGACAAAGAATGATCAGCCCCATTGGACCGGCCCTCACCTCGTCCTTCTCTCAACATGATCAGCTGTTCGAGTGGAAGGGAAAAAGCACTGGATCCACGGCGTACACTGCAAGAGGGTCCCGTTACCTCTACCGTACGACCGGTGGGTCCAGGAGGGTATAGCTGACTCTGAGACTGAGACTGTGCCTCGTTTTCTGCCTTTTAGCGATGCACGTGTAAAAGGAACAATTTCTGAACGAGAAAGTGGCAATATTTTGCAAGCAGCTGTGCCATCGTCAATTCGATTGAACACTACAGAGCCTGAACTCTTGTTCCAAAATCAGACAGTACCTGGAAAAAGCCGTTATAATTTGAGACCGAGAACTATGGACAAATAAAAAATTCTTTTTTTTTCCTTGCTATTTTTGAAAGTGCAGCTCTCTCATCTGAGAAACTTTCTTATTTTTGTTTTTCGAACCGCCATCCGGGTTCAGCTGCTAGGGTCGTGGTTGCCAAAGTCTTTGAGGTGCAGCTGAAGACGTTAGGTCAACAGTTCTGGTCGGTCTAAGGGAGTTGCCCTGGACTGACAGAAGCATCCCTTAGCATAGAACACCCTACCGCCACGGGCAGCAATTTAGAGAGGATGGAGTTTCTCGAGATGGAGAGACCTGCCAAACAGACGAACTTTAAAGCCAGAATGTGTATATTGATGACAAAGAAACGATTTTTGATATTACGTATTTTCATGTTGCTTAGTGTAATGACGTTTTTAACAGGATATGTTTCATTCTCTTTTCAAGTGACCTTTGCACCCACTACACAGCCTACACCTCCTTCTACTGTTTCCTCGCATTCTTTTCACCCTCTGCCTGAACATGAGTCCACTAGAAGATTAGAGTTTATCAATAACTCCTTTGTTCAGCTTTTACACCAACACCAATTAGTAGTGAACACAACAAATTGTTGGGTGTGTGGTCTTATGCCACATACAACAGATAAGGGTATCCCATACTTGGTCTTACCATTTAGTTACAATGGTTCTTTGTGGGCGTTTCAGACAATGTTCATATATGCCATTGAACCATATCCCCCACGTTCCACGAGAAGTAACTCGAGCAACAAGGTATTGGTAGTGGGAATAACAAATATGAGCAGAACATTGACTCGTATAGAACGATTCCCAGAGATGAATTACAAGCTTATGATAGATGGAATGTAACAGGATATGGAGTTACTCTGAGTCAGAACCAGCGAGCAAAGAGATCTTCCCCGATTTGGATTGTACCCCATCAGGGTCACCTATGTCTGCAAGGTAATGGCAAGAATCCCAGAGCTCAGTTAGGGAAAAGTGTCTGTACTGAAACATATGTTTTTGCATCTCGGACTTCCCCTTCGTTTCTAGCAGCTAAGGGTACCTATTTCATCTGCTATGATAGAGCCTATACATGGTTGCCCCCTGATTTCTCGGGCACATGTTTTGTTTCGTTCCTGTTGCCTCCCACCTACACGGTCGCGGTAGATTACCATAAGACAAGGATAGTTAGAGGTGTCATCAGTAAAGAAGACACTGAAGGACAAGAATTTGGAGATTTTGTAAAGGGTTTTCTGCCGTTTTGGGGGCCTATGGTGAACAGCAGGAACATAAGGCAATTGACAAGGGTGGTTGAATCCACTGTAGTTGAAACTGCCGGTGCCCTTAGTAATTTGACTGCTGAGCTCCAGTCGGATCGCCTTATGACTCTTCAGAACAGGGTCGCGTTAGACGTCATACTTGCAGACCGAGGTGGGGTATGTAAAGTGATCCAATCAAGTTGCTGTGTGTTCATCCCAGATAACGCTCCGACAGTCTACCAGGCCATTTCCAAACCGCATAAGATCTCCGAATCTATTCACGTGGAAAAAGGAGATTGGCCATTGATAGGGTGGTTCTGAGAACTGATATCCGCCTGGGGATGGAAGATTCTAATAGTCATTGGGATGATCTTAGCCATTCTTTTCCTGTTCTGTCTGTGTGTACAGTGTGCTCCTGCAATATGTGGCCTCTGTGCTACATCGTGTGTAAGGAAACCTGTATCAAGAAACGCGCTAAGTAATAGGATGATGCTAAAGCAACATCTCAATGACTTTATGAATATAGACCTGGACTCAGATTAGCGGGAGTATAGGTAATTGCCTATGTAAGGGCAAAAGGAGGGTCTGTGGTACTGAAAATTCTGGACCCGTGTTATAAACATCGTCGTATCATGACGATTTTGGTATCGGCAGACCGGTAATGATTAGAATACTATGCACAAGCATTTTCGTCATATTCGGGTGAATCACCCTGAAATCAGAGTTTCCGTCCTGAACCCTCGGGTTCCATTTTGTGAACGGCAGCCATTTTATGATTGCCCTCACATAGGCCATATAACTAAGGCCAAAAACGAGTTTTAAGGACACGTACACATTTACTGACTCCGCTGTGACCTAGGCAAGCTGACTCCACTGCCTGAAGCCAAACCTGTTCGGCCAGTTCCTTTCCCAGTGGCCGAATGAGATTAGAATCAAGGCACAACATGTCATAAACCTTTCATCGCACACAAACCATGCCTAATCTTGCACACACCTGTCCCTGTTTCTTTCTTTATGACTCGCTTTACGAGGAGGAGGTGCCCGTTTTTATTGGGGGTCCGTCAGTATCTGATGGAAATACTGGGCCTTGCCGGGTAATTGATTGTGGGCTGGACAAACTGAAATATGGGCTTGTCATCATGACTCTGCTTTTCCTTTGTAGTGAAAATATGTGAATGGTCAACTGTAAAATAAGGAATGTTTGCCTAAAGCATAATATTTTGTATAAAAGGAGAAGGCTGGCTTTGTAAGATTGAGCAGTCTCCTGAGAACATACACCGTGTTGTACTTCTAGGATACCTGTTACTGGCTGCAGCCAATAAATACAATCTTTGACTTCACCAAGAAGACTCTGTGTTTCTGTAGTCTGACACAGGAAGGACTCGAAGTCTTAGGGTGTGTTCCCTGGCATCGCTGGGTTCTAAAAACCCAGTACTTCATTTGGCGCCCAACGTTGGGCGATTTCAGCGGTACCGGTCCAAGCCAGAGGTTCGTGAGGAGCTTCGTGTGAAAATTCTGGAGGAAGGCCGCTACTTCATCGACCCCTGTATGTCGACGTGGTCCGAAAGTCTTTGCTGCGAGGTTCCCCGCTTCCCGACGGCTACGAAGGACTGCTGCCCTGACTATCGCCCTGTTTTGGACCCTTGATGATTGGTAGAGCGAAACGATAGACGAGTCTTCTGCTGACGTCATCGATACCTCAGTTAAGTATAAGTGGAGCGTCTACCAGTCCTTAGTTTAGTTCTTAGTTTTTGGTATCCCCTTGGGATCGCTTTCATTTGGAACTTTCAAGTACCAAAGCAGAGGGACTCGTGTATTCACGAGACTATCGTATTCGATAATCCTTTGAAGTTTGAAGCTAGACTAGAGAGCGAAGATGCCTGGTCTTAGCAGACTTGGAAATTTGTTTTGTCTTGGTTGTAATAAGGATTCCCGATTGGAGGACTCCTGTCCGGTTCCTCCGATTGGAATTTCAACCTATGAATTATATGTGAAAAATGGCGTAGGCCCCATCGCATATAATGAAGTATGGATCCGATACACCAGGAAAGATGGTGTTTTAAAATGGCCCCAATATGGTAGTTTTGACACGGAGAGTTTGGATAATCTGGAGGTTAAACTTTTTAAGAAGAAAGCCCGGCCGGCAATGTTTGACTCTTTTCGCATATGGCGCAAAAAAGCCAAAGAGAGAGAAATTAAATTAGCGAAGAAAAATAAACGAGAACGAGGTATGTCAATGGTACAAGCTGCTGTTGTGTTTAGGGATAATGAGGAAGAGCAAGAAAGCGAACAGACGCTTAGAGCGAAGAAGTTAGCGGTAGATAGATGCTACCCAGTTCTGCCGCGTAAAGAACAGGAAGAAAAGTAAGATCTTGAGAAAGATCCTTTAATGTTGCATCTCTTGAGTTCACCACCTCCTTATGCACAGAGTGCTACGGCACCACCGCCACCAGCTGTGGTTGCACAAAACCCAGTTGTTGTGCCACCTGTGATTCCTCCACAGCCAGCTCCTTTTCCGTTGGCTACTATTCCTTTGGCGTAGCCTACTCAGGGGCCGCCACCACCTTTGCCTCCTTCTTCGTCTGCTACTCCTACACCTGTCCTTAATGCTCCCTCCATTCCGACTTTGAATTCTTCTGCTATTGTTCCGTCTTCTCTTATTCTTTCACCTTCTCCTTCTGCTAGACAACGAATGACTACTGCAGTTACTGGTTTCTTTACTCCTCTGTTGGGACAATTAGGTATGTCCCCTGTTACTGAGCGTAGACAGTCACGTAGTCAGTTGCCAAATATGGATGAGCGTACGGTTTTGGACCATATGGCGCGTAAATGGATTATGTACGATACACAGTATGATCTTGAGGGTATTATGCATGTTTTCCTTCAATGGGAAGCGCCGAAGCAACGGTACGTTTTCGATACGATGTGTGCTTTTCTTGTTGAACAATGGGATAAGGAAGTGGGACAAGCTCCTGACGAGTTGTATAGCATACGTTCCGAATTCGCAAGAGGAACTATTGTAAGTCCATCTGATGTTGGGAAAGCGGTTGCGATGTTGTTGTCATTTAGGAGTGAGTCTCCTTCTCCACAATTGTTCGGGTCTGATTTTTCAGTTAGGAAAAAGGCTCGACAATATCCAATGAGGGAGATTCCTCCGGTGTGGAAGGAAGAAGTGCCTGCTGGTGCAAATAATAATCCGCCAGCTGTACCGGCTCATTTTCAGCGTGTCTGGGTACATGTTCCATGGAAACGTGCTGAAGTTTTAGCTATTAAGCAGTCTTTGCCTGATCCGCGCAAAAATCCAGCAGGGTACTATAAAGAGTTGACTCAGACTGTGGGTTCGTGTATTATGAATTTGGCGGACATCGACATGTTGTTTGGCAATGTCGTTCCACAACCTATTTGGATGAAGATTCGTCATACGGATCATGCGGTTGAATTGGGTGATACATGGGTTAATCTTAGAGATGCCGACAATAGACAAGTAGGCGGTGCTAAGCCTGAGGATTTGATTACTGAACTCCCTGATAAGATTATTACATATGTGAAGACTTTAATGCCCGAATTGCATGTCAATTGGGACAAGTCTGCATGTAAGCAGAAGAAAGACGAAACGGTGGCTGACTTTTTCACGAGGTTCGAAGAGACCTTCGTCGATCATAGTGGTCAGGATATGGCTACCGAGGGTGGCCAGAGATTGTTTGTAGACAAATTTGTACATAATTTGCTTCCTGAATTGTGCGATAAGTTGAAGGATTCTGAAAGTGCTTGGGCTGTTTCCACGTCATCGCAGATTTTGGCTACTGCTCAGTACTATGAGAATAGGCGCAAAGATGAGAAAGCGGACAAGAAGACTAAGGAATTGAAAACTAAAGTTCTTCTACAACAAGCTTATCCACCCCGTACTAATAGTCAGCGCGATTACCAGCAGCCTCAGCAATATTCAGGAAACTGGCAAAGGAACGAGTCTTCTCAACAGCGTTTTCCGTATGGGCCTAATCAGTGTGCGTATTGTAAAGAAGAGTAGTCATTACAAGAATAGTTGCCCGGTTTTGTTGCAGCGCACGAATGGTGCTTCTGGTGTACGTGGTAGAGGTGCTCAACAAGTGCCTAGAGGTAGAGGTCGCGGACAGAATGTACGTCCTTTGCCTCCACAGAACTCGATGAACAGTTTTGATCAGCAGCAAAGTTCGTCTGGTAGGACAGCACATTACTATGCTGACGACTACTACGCAGAAGATGAGAATATGGAAGGTAATGATTGCTAGGACAGCCGTAGACAAAGAGAGGGGATTGTTTCAGTTCCAGTAGATCAGAATGGACCTTACGTTGAGGTGATTACATCAGGTGTGTCAGAGCCTTTTTTTTGTTGGATACTGGTACTACAAAGAGTTCTATTATGCACTCAAAACTCCCTGGCGCACCTTTGTCTGGCGAAATGAATGTTTCAGTAGGTTTTTCTGGCGCCCCGGTTAGGAACCCGATTTCTAGTCCTATGTCTCTTTCTGTTGGACCTTACGAATTTGAAGCAACCCTTATTCTGACGACAGGTTGTGGGGAAAACATTTTAGGATTGGATTTGTTGAAAAGACTATATGCAACGTTGTATTGTTCTCCTTCGGGAGTACAACTTACACTGGGTAGGAAAGTGATCTCTCCGATGTATTTGTCGAAGGATACACTTCCGACAGAATTTTCTTCTCTTCCGGATACTCTTTGGGCTACTGGTCCTAATGATGTGGGTCTTTTGGAAATACCGCCATATGTTGTGACATTGAAAGCCAATGTTAGAATGCCGCGCATTCCGCAATACAAGAACTCTAGCGAAGGTGAAAAGGCGTTGTTGGCGATCATTTATGATCTAATTGAAAAAGATGTAATTGAAGAGACAAGAGGCAACGTTTGTAATAGTCCTGTTCTGCCTGTTTTGAAGCGTACTGACCCTTCTCAGCCACCTGTTTACAGATTTGTGATTGATCTTAGAGAGGTCAATAAAATAGTTGTGCCACAGTTTCCCGTTGTCCCTGATATCACTGCCCTATTGACTATGATTCCAGCTTCAGCCACTTGGTTCTCGGTGATTGACTTGAAGAATGCTTTCTTCAGCATCACGATTGCCGAGGAGAGCGGGGATATTTTTGGCTTCAGTTTAGGAGGACGAAGCTTCCGTTTCAAACGCGCTCCTCAAGGCTACTGTTAAAGTCCATCGATATACAGTCAGGCTTTAAAAAGACTGCTTGACACAATTGTTTTTCCTGATGGCGTAACCATTATACAGTACGTCAATGATTCGCTTGTCGCTGCAGATACTGAGGAGATTTGTAAAGAAGCCACGTTGTCGTTGTTGCGTCATTTGTCTGATCTGCATCACAAAGTGTCTCTTTCAAAACTGCAATATTGTCGACAAGAAGTGACCTACTTAGGTCATCTCTTATCGAAGGAGGGAAGGAAACTGACCCCAGAAAGAATTCAGGCAATTGCAAAATTGAGTGTGCCAAGGACACAGAGAAGTACGTGCTTTCTTGGGCATTACATCATATTGCAGACAATGGATACCGAATTTTTCTTTGCTGGCCAAACCTTTGGTGGCATTAACTTGTAAAGACACACCGAATCCCATTCCGTGGTCTGAAGATTGTCAGAAAAGTTTTTCCGAATTGCGTTATGCATTGTGCTCGGCTCCTGTGTTGGGTACCCCCGACTACAGTAAGCCCTTTACACTGTATGTCCATGAGAAAGAAGGTTGTGCATTGTCAGTGCTGACACAGTCTTTTGGAGACAAGCAGCGTCCATGGGCGTATTTTTCGTCAACTTTGGATCCGGTAGCTAAGGCGTTGCCGAGTTGCTTGAGAGCCACAGCGGCAGCAGCTGTTTCTATTCGACAGTCTGCTGGGTTAGTGATGAACAATATGTTGATTGTGATGGTTCCACATGCTTTGGACACATTGTTAAACAGGACCAAGACGCAGCACTTAACTAGTGCTCGTTTGTCAGGTTACGAGTTGACACTGTTAGCAAGTCATGTACACATAAAGAGGTGCAATACGTTGAATCCAGCCACGTTATTGCCGATTTCAGTAGAGACAGATGATGTTGAACAGCATGACTGTTTTCTGAGAACTGAAGAAGAGACGAAAGGGAGAGTAGACCTTAGGGACACTCCTCTTCCTGAGTGTGATGGTACCTTATGGGTGGATGGTTCACGCTTCAAGCTTCGAATGGTGATACGACTGCGGCATATGCTGTTACGACTTTGCATACGATTGTTGAAACTGCACGTATCCCACATAATTCAGCTCAAGCAGCAGAATTGATTGCACTTACGAGAGCGTGTGTGTTGTCGAAAGGAATGAGAGTGACCATATATACTGACAGCCAATACGCATTTGGCGTGGCTCATAGCTTTGGACGTTTGTGGCCTGAACGTGGGTTCCTGACTTCGCATGGAGCTAAGATTCAGAATGGTTAGTTGGTGAATGAGCTTCTTGAGTCACTGACCTTGCCGTTACAAGTTGCGATTGTGAAATGCAGTGCTCACAGAAAGGTTACGGATGATGTTGGTCGTGGAAATGCATTTGCTGACGAAATCGCAAAAGAAACAGCAAAAGATGTAGTGAATCGAATGTATGTTGCAGGCCCTGCAAGATGGGTTGGTGATGTTGGAATGTGTGAAGATACGATAGAGAGTGTGAAGTCTATTCAAGCTGAAGCTTCAGAGAAAGAGTTGAGTGTGTGGAGAGAGAGTAGGGGTAAATTGGATGCAAATGGCTGTTGGGTTGAATTGTCAGAACATCAGCGATGGTTGTTACCCGATGCGTATGTGCTTGCAGTGGTGACAATGGCCCATGGAATGGCTCATATCAGTGTGAAAGGGATTTGTAAGTTGTTGGCTCCAGTATGGCAAAATGCTGGAATTCCTAAGTGTGCAGAGAATGTGGTCAAGAATTGCATGGTGTGTCTGAAATACAATCCTGGTAGGGGAACCCCAACTCCAGCTGGTCATTTTGCGCCTCCAACGTATCCGTTCAAAGGTTTTGCAGCTAGATTTCATCCACATGGAAAGGTGCAACAATTTGAAATACGTACTCGTTGTTGTTTGTGCCTTTTCAAGATGGGTAGAAGCATATCCCCTGAAAGACAACACTGCCTTATCCACAGCTAAAGCCCTTGTCAAAGAATTTTTCCCTAGGTTTGGAATGCAGAGAATGGTCTGGAGTGATAATGGGAGTGAATTTGTGGGTCGAGTGATGAAGAAACTATGTGAGGGGCTAAGCATCCAACAAAAATTCCACGCTGCAAACAACCCCCAATCAGCTGGACTAGTAGAGTGCTATAATGTCATGCTAAAACTGAAATTGGCCAAGATACAAGCGAGTTCTGGTCTTATATGGCCTGACGCTCTGCCTTTGGCACTCCTATCAACAAGAATGACTGCCCCTTCGCGAGTGGGACTTAGTCCCTATGAAATTGTGTTCGGCCGTCCGGCCAACATATGGGGAGTACCAAGGCCGACAAAATTCAGTGAAATCGAACACCCTGTACTGCTTGATTATTTGTATGAATTGACGGCTAAATTGCGTGTTTTACACCAACAGGTGCCCGATACCCTGCCTCAGGTCTCTGAAGCTCCAGGACATCCTATCGATCCTGGATCATGGGTACTGGTCAAGAACTTCCAGCGGACAAAGAATGATCAGCCCCATTGGACCGGCCCTCACCTCGTCCTTCTCTCAACAAGATCAGCTGTTCGAGTGGAAGGGAAAAAGCACTGGATCCACGGCGTACACTGCAAGAGGGTCCCGTTACCTCTACCGTACGACCGGTGGGTCCAGGAGGGTATAGCTGACTCTGAGACTGAGACTGTGCCTCGTTTTCTGCCTTTTAGCGATGCACGTGTAAAAGGAACAATTTCTGAACGAGAAAGTGACAATATTTTGCAAGCAGCTGTGCCATCGTCAATTCGATTGAACACTACAGAGCCTGAACTCTTGTTCCAAAATCAGACAGTACCTGGAAAAAGCCGTTATAATTGGAGACCGAGAACTATGGACAAATAAAAAATTCTTTTTTTTTCCTTGCTATTTTTGAAAGTGCAGCTCTCTCATCTGAGAAACGTTCTTATTTTTGTTTTTCAAACCGCCATCCGGGTTCAGCTGCTAGGGTCGTGGTTGCCAAAGACTTTGAGGTGCAGCTGAAGACGTTAGGTCAACAGTCCTGGTCGGTCTAAGGGAGTTGCCCTGGACTGACAGAAGCATCCCTTAGCATAGAACACCCTACCGCAACGGGCAGCAATTTAGAGAGGATGGAGTTTCTCGAGATGGAGAGACCTGCCAAACAGACGAACTTTAAAGCCAGAATGTGTATATTGATGACAAAGAAACGATTTTTGATATTATGTATTTTCATGTTGCTTAGTGTAATGACGTTTTTAACAGGATATGTTTCATTCTCTTTTCAAGTGACCTTTGCACCCACTACACAGCCTACACCTCCTTCTACTGTTTCCTCGCATTCTTTTCACCCTCTGCCTGAACATGAGTCCACTAGAAGATTAGAGTTTATCAATAACTCCTTTGTTCAGCTTTTACACCAACACCAATTAGTAGTGAACACAACAAATTGTTGGGTGTGTGGTCTTATGCCACATACAACAGATAAGGGTATCCCATACTTGGTCTTATCATTTAGTTACAATGGTTCTTTGTGGGCGTTTCAGACGATGTTCATATATGCCATTGAACCATATCCCCCACGTTCCACGAGAAGTAACTCGAGCAACAAGGTATTGGTAGTGGGAATAACAAATATGAGCAGAACATCGACTCGTATAGAACGATTCCCAGAGATGAGTTACAAGCTTATGATAGATGGAATGTAACAGGATATGGAGTTACTCTGAGTGAGAACCAGCGAGCAAAGAGATCTTCCCCGATTTGGATTGTACCCCATCAGGGTCACCTATGTCTGCAAGGTAATGGCAAGAATCCCAGAGCTCAGTTAGGGAAAAGTGTCTGTACTGAAACATATGTTTTTGCATCTCGGAGTTCCCCTTCGTTTCTAGCAGCTAAGGGTACCTATTTCATCTGCTATGATAGAGCCTATACATGGTTGCCCCCTGATTTCTCGGGCACATGTTTTGTTTCGTTCCTGTTGCCTCCCACCTACACGGCCGCGGCAGATTACCATAAGACAAGGATAGTTAGAGGTGTCATCAGTAAAGAAGACACTGCAGGACAAGAATTTGTAGATTTTGTAAAGGGTTTTCTGCCGTTTTGGGGGCCTATGGTGAACAGCAGGAACATAAGGCAATTGACAAGGGTGGTTGAATCCACTGTTGTTGAAACTGCCGGTGCCCTTAGTAATTTGACTGCTGAGCTCCAGTCGGATCGCCTTATGACTCTTCAGAACAGGGTCGCGTTAGACGTCATACTTGCAGACCGAGGTGGGGTATGTAAAGTGATCCAATCAAGTTGCTGTGTGTTCATCCCAGATAACGCTCCGACAGTCTACCAGGCCATTTCCAAACCGCATAAGATCTCCGAATCTATTCACGTGGATAAAGGAGATTATTCATTGATAGGGTGGTTCTGAGAACTGATATCCGCCTGGGGATGGAAGATTCTAATAGTCATTGGGATGATCTTAGCCATTCTTTTCCTCTTCTGTCAGTGTGTACAGTGTGCTCCTGCAATATGTGGCCTCTGTGCTACATCCTGTGTAAGGAAACCTGTATCAAGAAACAAGCTAAGTAATAGGATGATGCTACAGCAACATCTCAATGACTTTATGAATATAGACCTGGACTCAGATTAGCGGGAGTATAGGTAATTGCTTATGTAAGGGCATAAGGAGGGTCTGTGGTACTGAAAATTCTGGACCCGTGTTATAAACATCGTCGTATCATGACGATTTTGGTATCAGCAGACCTGTAATGATTAGAATACTATGCACAAGCATTTGTCATATTCGGGTGAATCACCCTGAAATCAGAGTTTCCGTCCTGAACCCTCGGGTTCCATTTTGTGAACGGCAGCCATTTTATGATTGCCCTCACATAGGCCATACGACTAAGGCCAAAAACGAGTTTGAAGGACACGTACACATTTACTGACTCCGCTGTGACCTAGGCAAGCTGACTCCACTGCGTGAAGCCAAACCTGTTCGGCCAGTTCCTTTCCCAGTGGCCGAATGAGATTAGTATCAAGGCACAACATGTCATAAACCTTTCATCGCACACAAACCATGCCTAATCTTACACACACCTGTCCCTGTTTCTTTCTTTATGACTCGCTTTACGAGGAGGAGGTACCCGTTTTTATTGGGGGCCCGTCAGTATCTGATGGAAATACTGGGCCTTGCCGGGTAATTGATTGTGGTCTGGACAAACTGAAATATGGGCTTGTCATCATGACTCTGCTTTTTCTTTGTAGTGAAAATATGTGAATGGTCAACTGTAAAATAAGGAATGTTTGCCTAAAGCATAATATTTTGTATAAAAGGAGAAGGCTGGCTTTGTAAGATTGAGCAGTCTCCTGAGAACATACACCGTGTTGTACTTCTAGGATACCTGTTACTGGCTGCAGCCAATATATATGATCTTTGACTTCACCAAGAAGACTCTGTGTTTCTGTAGTCTGAAACAGGAAGGACTGGAAGTCTTAGGGTGTGTTCCCTGGCATCGCTGGGTTCTAAAAACCCAGTACTTCAGCAAGGGAAGCTACAGGGAGCAATACCGAAGAGGAAGCGGGGGGCTAATGAACCCAGTGGAGGAAGGAGGCCAAAAGTCGCCAAACAAGCTAGTAACAGCAATTCATTATCAACGGATTTGGGAAATGTGTCTGTGAACCAATCAGGGTCATCTGGACCTTCATTGCCGCCTGCACCGATTCCGTGTGCATCTAAACGTGCTGGTACAGTTATGGTATTGGAGGACTTTGATCTCGATAAACTTGGCTTTTTATTAAAGTCTTCTTTTAAATCCCTTGAAGACAGGCTCCTACAAATCGAACTCCGTCTAGCCAAGATTGAGGCTGTGACATTGAACATTGTGGCCAATACCAGGTTAACTAAGTCGCTCTCGGGTATTGGCCAACAAAAACCTGTACAGGGGGGGGGGTGTGTTGCACGTTATGCTTTCATCCAAAGCACTATCTTCCTCAAGGGGGAATATAGCTAAGCCGTCAGCTCCTGTGTTATTACCCGTTGTTACAACTATAGAGGGTGATACTGCAGTGGCCTCTGCACATCTATATTAGGTTTTAAAATTCAGGAGAACCAACACAGTGATCACAACCCAGTTTGTATTCTATTGGGTGGCAACCTTCTAAAACTACGGGGAAAAATACAAGATGGTGGCGCTCTTAAATGCACGGATGGAAGGCGACGCCTAAAGTGGGCTAAGGTGAACTCGGACCAATTATATAACAAGATCAAGAATTCTTGTGTTACCGAGTTATCACTGTGTGTGTCCCCAGTATCCACCCCCCCCCCCGATATTCTTCAAGCTTTTGATGGTATTGTATCTAAAGTAGGTGAAATGTTAACTGTACCGTCCTCGGGCTCTGTTTGTAGTGACCCCAAATGGTTTGATCACTCCTGCTCCAGGGCATGTCGTGACTTAAAGGCGGCTCTGAAGATTAGCCCTAGGGACCCGATACAGATCAGGGCATCACGCCTTTTATATTAAAAGGCTCTGGCTAAGAGCAAGTCAGAAGTGAAAGACAGTATTTAGCAAGATCTGTTAGACCCCAAAATTATTGGCAATAGCAAGAAATAATAATAATAATAATAATAATAATAATAATAATAATACTGTAATTTGTTAAGCGCGACAGCTACCCCCAGCACAGGGGTGTCCCGGCGCTGAAAATTACACTAGGTGAAAGGCAATGAAGGGGAGCGGACAGCGTTTACATCTGCAGTGCTGCTGTCTTAAACAGCCATGTCTTCAGAGATTTTTGAAAGCAGGCTTCGGACTTGGCACTGCGCAGCTGGGCAGGGAGGGAGTTCCACAGAGTAGCTGTTTTAACTGTAAAGGCACGCCCGCCCAGCCATGCTTTCTCAAAGCGTGGTATCTGTAACCAGTTGTAGGAATTGGGGCGCAGCACTCGATACTGTTTATAAGGATAGAGTCTCTCCTTCAGATAATTGGGGCAGTTTCCATTCAGAGCCCGATAAGCCATTGTCATGGTTTTAAAAATTATTTTTTTCTCCACTGGCAACCAGTGTAGTTTACGCAAATGCGGAGACATGATGTCGAAAAGGAATCCCGCAAATCAATCTCGCAGCCGCATTTTGAATCATCTGCAGGCGATGAATAGCGTATTTCGGGAGGCCAAGATATAGAGCGTTGGCATAATCCAGCCTGGACGTAACTGTAGCATGTACCACTGTTTTGCGGCAATCATTTGGTAAGAGGTGCAAAATTTTCCGGAGGTTTTTCAGTTTACTGATACAGGTCGCCGAGACTTGTTGTATTTGGGCTGAGAAGGTCAGGTTTGCTTCCCATTTCACTCCTAGATTGCGGATTGAGGTAGCTGGGATGGGTGGAATGCCCATTTCGACTGGCCACCAGAGCTCTGACTTTGGCTTATTGCCTTGGCCGAAGAACAGCACCTCAGTTTTTTCCGCATTCAATTTAAATTGGTTAGCATTCATCCACCTAGCTATGTCTCGTAGGCACCCCTTAAAATTTTTAAAACCAACCACTGTCTGCTCTATAAAAGAGAACACCAACTGGGTGTCGTCAGCAAAAGAACTAGCTTTCACCCCCCAGTTGGCGATCAACGAAAACAAAGGAGCTAGGTAGAGGTTAAAAAGTAAGGGACTCAATGCAGAGCCTTGGTGTACTCCGCACCATAATTGTTTTGACTTAGATTCATATGGCGTAAGGGCAACTCTCTGCGTGCGTCCACTTAAGTAAGAGGACAGCCATGTAAGAGCTCTGCCTTCCAGAGAACCTCTGGGGTATTATTAACAAACCTTTATTTGAGTCACCAGGTGATACCTCAGTTGGTACTAACATAACTGAAGATGAGTTGGTACCCCATTTTAGTACTATTTTTAGCAGTAACATTCCAGTCAGAATTTATGAGAGGCGAATAAAGAGTAAACCCACCACGTTTTACCGTCAGTGAGGTTGATAAGGGCATAACGGGGTTGTTAAGTAATAAAGCGCCAGGCCCCGATGGCTTTCCCCCAGACCTTTTTAAATCAAGGGTACCTCTCTGGGCGCCTGTCCTTACTGCTGTGCTTAATGCAGCTGCAGAACATGGCTGCCCAAGGTCGTGGGGGACCTCTACGATAGTGCCAGTTTTTTAAGAAAGGGGACCGGAATAGCACCTCCTGCTACAGGCCGATATCCTTAATTGATTCTGTGGTTAAAGTAGTGGTTGGAGTAATCTTGAATAGATTAACAGCCTGGGCAAAAGAGCATGAGATAATTTCCCCAATTCAATATGGCTTTCGGCCTGGTCACTCCACAATTGCACAGTGTCTTAACTTATATATGGTCTTAGGAAAGTACACCCTAGCGCGCCAGGGTACCATCCATATGGCGTTCATGGATCTCTCCTCAGCTTTCGATTGTGTTAATAGGGGCAAGCTTTGGGAGGTCATGGGCAACATGGGTGTGGAGCAAAATCTGGTTAACCTTTTGGCAGACCTGCACCAGGATACCAGGGCCAACGTAAGGTACTCTCAGGACCTTAGGGTGTCTAGGGACTTTGTGTCCACCGGAGAGTCAGGTAGGGTTGTATTTTGGCTCCGTTCCTTTTCAACATATAAATTAACAATTTGGAGTAGTCCCTATTAAATACTGGTGCTGATTACCCTTATGTTGGGCGTAAGGGGTTACCTGTTTTATTATACGCGGATGACGCCATCTTATTGGCTAGGACCGCAAGAGGGCTTCAAATTTTATTAGAAGCTTTTTACAGCTTTATGAAATCCTGTGACTTATCTACTAATACAACATCCTTCCTAATGCAGGTAGGGCAACGTAATAAGAAGCCGTTTTTATTTCGGGTTAACGAGAAGATCCCTACAACAAAAACCTTTTCATATTTGGGCGTCCTTTTTGATGACCAGCTGAATTAGGGCCCTTCAGTCCAGAGGAAAAGGGGGAAGATAACCCAAGCAAACGCGGCCATCTTTAATTTTGCCAGGAAAATGGGCAAACGCCCTATTGCTGCTCTGTTAAAGATCTATCAGGAAAAGAGTGTGGCGATAGGCTGTTACGGAAGTGAACTCTGGGGGTATGTGGCAGTTAATGACCTTGTGGTGGCAGAGGGGCTAAGAAGACGCCGGTCAGCCCGTGAGTGCTTCCAGGTGTGGGCTTGGTCAGCGTGCCCCCTGGGAGATGTAGTCTCTCCTCCTTTGCTCCTCGGGTCAGAACAGCAAGTACAACGATGCGGCTGGCGAGGCGCTAAGTAGGCGCCGGTCAGCCCGTGAGTGCTTCCAGGTGTGGGCTTGGTCAGCGTGCCCCCTGGGAGATGTAGTCTCTCCTCCTCTGCACCTCGGGTCAGGACAGCAAGTACAACGATGACAAAAAGTCAATCTCTCTTAGTCAGTCAGTCTCTCTCAGTAAGGCAGTCTCTCTCTCCGTCAGGCAGTCTCTCTCTCCGTCAGGCAGTCTCTCTCTCCGTCAGGCAGTCTCTCTCTCCGTCAGGCAGTCTCTCTCTCCGTCAGGCAGTCTCTCTCTCAGTCAGTCTCTCACTGTCATTCTCTCGCTCTCTCTTACAGTCTCTCTCTCTCTGTCTCAGTCAGTTAGTCAGCCAGTCTCTCTCGTAGTCAGTCAATCAGTCTCTCTCTCAGTCAGCCAGTCTCTCTCTCAGTCAGCCAGTCTCTCCAAGTCAGCCAGTCTCTCCAAGTCAGCCAGTCTCTCCAAGTCAGCCAGTCTCTCCAAGTCAGCCAGTCTCTCCAAGTCAGCCAGTCTCTCCAAGTCAGCCAGTCTCTCCAAGTCAACCAGTCTCTCTCAGTCAGTCTCTCTCAGTCAGTCTCTCTCTCTCAGTCAGTCTCTCTCAGTCAGTCTCTCTCAGTCAGTCTCTCTCAGTCAGTCTCTCTGTCAGTTCTCTTACGTCAGCTAGTCTCTCGGTCAGTCTCTCTCAGTCAGTCTCTCTCAGTCAGTCTCTCTCAGTCAGTCTCTCTCAGTCAGTCTCTCTCAGTCAGTCTCTCTCAGTCAGTCTCTCTCAGTCAGTCTCTCTCAGTCAGTCTCTCTTAGTCAGTCTCTCTCAGTCAGTCTCTCTCAGTCAGTCTCTCTCAGTCAGTCAGTCAGTCTCTCTCAGTCAGTCAGTCAGTCTCTCTCAGTCAGTCAGTCTCTCTCAGTCAGTCAGTCTCTCTCAGTCAGTCAGTCTCTCTCAGTCAGTCAGTCAGTCTCTCTCAGTCAGTCAATCAGTCTCTCTCAGTCAGTCAATCAGTCTCTCTCTTAGTCTCTCTCAGTCTCTTAGTCTCTTAGTCTCTCTCTCAGTCTCTTAGTCTCTCTCTCAGTCTCTTAGTCTCTCTCAGTCTCTTAGTCTCTCTCTCTCAGTCTCTTAGTCTCTCTCTCACATTCTCTCTCTCCGTCAGGCAGACTCTCTCTCCGTCAGGCACACTCTCTCTCCGTCAGGCAGACTCTCTCTCCGTCAGGCAGACTCTCTCTCCGTCAGGCAGTCTCTCTCTCAGTCAGGCAGTCTCTCTCTCAGTCAGTCTCTCACTGTCATTCTCTCGCTCTCTCTTACAGTCTCTCTCTCTCTCTGTCTCAGTCAGTCAGTCAGCCAGTCTCTCCGTCCCAGTCAGTCAGCCAGTCTCTCCGTCCCAGTCAGTCAGTCAGTCTCTCAGTCCCAGTCAGTCAGCCAGTCTCTCAGTCCCAGTCAGTCTCTCTCAGTCAGTCAGTCAGTCAATCAGTCAGTCTCTCTCTTAGTCAGTCAATCAGTCTCTCTCTCCGTCAGGCAGACTCTCTCTCCGTCAGGCAGACTCTCTCCGTCAGGCAGACTCTCTCCGTCAGGCAGACTCTCTCCGTCAGGCAGACTCTCTCTCCGTCAGGCAGACTCTCTCTCCGTCAGGCAGACTCTCTCTCCGTCAGGCAGACTATCTTTCCGTCAGGCAGACTATCTCTCCGTCAGGCAGACTATCTCTCCGTCAGGCAGACTCTCTCTCCGTCAGGCAGACTCTCTCTCCGTTAGGCAGACTCTCTCGGTCATTCTCTTGCTCTCTCTTACAGTCTCTCCCACTCAGTCTTTCTTTCAGTCAGTCTTTCTTTCAGTCAGTCTTTCTTTCAGTCAGTCTCTCTTTCGGCCAGTCTCTCTTTCAGTCAGTCTCTCTCGGCCAGTCTCTCTTTCAGTCAGTCTCTCTCGGCCAGTCTCTCTTTCAGTCAGTCTCTCTCTCTCCCTTATAGTCTGTCTTTCTCTCCAAGTCAGTCAGCCTCTCTAAGTCAGTCAGCCTCTCTAAGTCAGTCAGCCTCTCTAAGTCAGTCAGCCTCTCTAAGTCAGTCAGCCTCTCTAAGTCAGTCAGCCTCTCTAAGTCAGTCAGCCTCTCTAAGTCAGTCAGCCTCTCTAAGTCAGTCAGCCTCTCTAAGTCAGTCAGCCTCTCTAAGTCAGTCAGCCTCTCTAAGTCAGTCAGCCTCTCTAAGTCAGTCAGCCTCTCTAAGTCAGTCAGCCTCTCTAAGTCAGTCAGCCTCTCTAAGTCAGTCAGCCTCTCTAAGTCAGTCAGCCTCTCTAAGTCAGTCAGCCTCTCTAAGTCAGTCAGCCTCTCCAAGTCAGTCAGCCTCTCCAAGTCAGTCAGCCTCTCCAAGTCAGTCAGCCTCTCCAAGTCAGTCAGCCTCTCCAAGTCAGTCAGCCTCTCCAAGTCAGTCAGCCTCTCCAAGTCAGTCAGCCTCTCCAAGTCAGTCAGCCTCTCCAAGTCAGTCAGCCTCTCCAAGTCAGTCAGCCTCTCCAAGTCAGTCAGCCTCTCCAAGTCAGTCAGCCTCTCCAAGTCAGTCAGCCTCTCCAAGTCAGTCAGCCTCTCCAAGTCAGTCAGCCTCTCCAAGCCAGTCAGCCTCTCCAAGCCAGTCAGCCTCTCCAAGCCAGTCAGCCTCTCCAAGCCAGTCAGCCTCTCCAAGTCAGTCAGCCTCTCCAAGTCAGTCAGCCTCTCCAAGTCAGTCAGCCTCTCCAAGTCAGTCAGCCTCTCTCTCCCTTACAGTCTCTCTCTCCCTTACAGTCTCTCTCTTTCTCTCTAAGCCAGTCAGTCTCTCTCTGTCAGTCTCTCTCTGTCAGTCTCTCTCTGTCAGTCTCCCTGTCAGTCAGTCTCTCTTTCAGTCAGTCTCTCTTTCAGTCAGTCTCTCTTTCAGTCAGTCTCTCTTTCAGTCAGTCTCTCTCGGTCAGTCAGTTCTCTCTTAAGTCAGCTAGTGTCTCAGTCAGTCTCTCAGTCTCTCTCTTAGTCAGTCAGCCTCTCTCTGTCAGTCAGCCTCTCTCTGTCAGTCAGTCTCTCTGTCAGTCAGTCTTTCTGTCAGTCAGTCTCTCAGTCAGTCAGTCTCTCAGTCAGTCAGTCTCTCAGTCAGTCAGTCTCTCAGTCAGTCAGTCTCTCAGTCAGTCAGTCTCTCAGTCAGTCAGTCTCTCAGTCAGTCAGTCTCTCAGTCAGTCAGTCTCTCTCTCAGTCAGTCTCTCTCTCAGTCTCTCTCTCAGTC
Organism: Lissotriton vulgaris; assembly: GCF_964263255.1. Lineage (NCBI taxonomy): Eukaryota > Metazoa > Chordata > Amphibia > Caudata > Salamandridae > Lissotriton > Lissotriton vulgaris. Next base: position 286,989,762 of record NC_141693.1, read on the forward strand.
AGTCTCTCTCTCAGTCAGTCTCTCTCTCAGTCAGTCTCTCTCTCAGTCAGTCAGTCTCTCTCTCTCAGTCAGTCTCTCTCTCAGTCAGTCAGTCTCTCTCTCAGTCAGTCAGTCTCTCTCTGTCAGTCAGTCTCTCAGTCAGTCTCTCTCAGTCAGTCAGTCTCTCAGTCAGTCTCTCTCAGTCAGTCTCTTTCTCAGTCTCTCTCTCAGTCAGTCTCTCTCTCAGTCTCTCTCCCAGTCAGTCAGTCTCTCTCCCAGTCAGTCAGTCTCTCTCTCAGTCAGTCAGTCTCTCTCTCAGTCAGTCAGTCTCTCTCTCAGTCAGTCAGTCGGTCTCTCTAAGTCAGTCTCTCTAAGTCAGTCAGTCAGTCAGTCTCTCTCTCAGTCAGTCAGTCTCTCTCTGTCAGTCAGTCTCTCTCTGTCAGTCAGTCTCTCTCTCAGTCAGTCTCTCTCAGTCAGTCTCTTTCTCAGTCTCTCTCTCAGTCAGTCTCTCTCTCAGTCTCTCTCCCAGTCAGTCAGTCTCTCTCTCAGTCAGTCAGTCTCTCTCTCAGTCAGTCAGTCTCTCTAAGTCAGTCAGTCTCTCTAAGTCAGTCAGTCTCTCTAAGTCAGTCAGTCTCTCTAAGTCAGTCAGTCGGTCTCTCAGTCAGTCAGTCGGTCTCTCAGTCAGTCAGTTCTCTCTTAAGTCAGCTAGTGTCTCAGTCAGTCGCTCAGTCTCTCTCTGTCAGTCTCTCTCTTAGTCAGTCAGTCTCTCAGTCTCTCTCCCTCAGTCAATCATTCTCTCTCTCTGTCAGGCATTCTCTCTCTCTGTCAGGCATTCTCTCTCTCTGTCAGGCATTCTCTCTCTCCGTCAGACAGTCTCTCTCTCCGTCAGACAGTCTCTCTCTCTCAGACAGTCTCTCGCTCTCAGACAGTCTCTCGCTCTCAGACAGTCTCTCGCTCTCAGACAGTCTCTCGCTCTCTCTTAGTCTCTGAATTTGAATTTAAAAGTATTTATTGAGCGCTCGTACACCAGGCAGTTTCATGGCGCTGTTGAGGAGAGTGAGTCCTGAGAGGAAGGGTGTAGTTTTAGATTTTATGAGCCTGTGCGAACAAATTGGTTTTCAGTGTGCTGCGGAACTCCAGGTAGGATGATGTTGATCTCAATTGGAAAGGTAGAGAAGTCCAAAATTGTGGAGCAAGGACGGAGAACGTCGTGCCTTCCGTTCTGCTCTTCTTGAACCTGAGCACCACCAGGAGGGATTGAGAGGAAGACCTCAGTTGTCTGCTGGGGGTATAGGGTCTGATTTTGGAAGTGATGAAAGATGGGGCTGTTCCTGCGAGGGCTGGAACGTAATGCAACCCATCTTAAAGAGGGCCCTTTCTCTGCTGGTGAGCCAGTGGAGGGATCTTAGAAGGGGAGAGGTGTGGTGAGATTTGGGTAAACCATAGACCAGGTGGGCAGCTTAGTTCTGCACCAGTTGGAGCCGCCGAAAGGCGTATGCTGGGACCCCAGTGTACAGGACATTCCGGTAATCTAGCCGGGAGAGGACCATGGTCATCAGGATCAGTTTGAGGGCTGAGAAAGAAAAAAAACGTGACATTTTTCGAATGGTGCGTAAGGTGAAGAAACAAGAGGAAACCACCGTGCTAATCTGGGAGTGTAGGGCGAGTTGTTGATTGAGGGAGATCCCCAATGTCTTGACAGAGGGAGAGGGAGAGGGGGGGGGACCAAAGGAGGGGGGCCAGAAACTGGTAGGGTTGAGTTTACTGCCAGTGAGGAGAAGCTCGGTCTTGTCAGAGTTGAGCTTAAGATGGTTAAAGCTCATCCAATCCCTGATAAAGACCATCACCGACTGGAAGTTGTTGATAGAGTCAGGGGAGTCGGAGAGGTTGAAAATGAGCTGGAGGTCATCGGCATAATTAAACACCGTGACCTCCATCCTTTTGTAGGGCAAAAATAAGCGGAAAAATATATAAATTAAAGAGAAGGGGGAAAGAGAAGATCCCTGAGGGACGCCCCATCGCACTTTGTGGGCCTCGGAGGAGAAGTTCGCCAGATGGACTGCCTGTGACCGGTCGCTCAAAAATGAGCTGATCCAGGCAAGGGCAGGACCTCCAATGCATGGTGTGGTCCACCGCGTCGAAGGCGGCCGATAGGTCAAGGAGAACCAGTGCCTGTGGGAGGTTGGCATCTTGTCCCTCTCTGAGTGTGTCTAAAACAGAGACCACCACTTTCTCGGTGGAGTGGAGGGGGCGAAACCCTGCTTGCCATGGAGAGAGATAGCCGCTGTCCTCAATGAAAGAACTTAAGATTTTGGTAACGTGTCGTTCGAGAAGGGGAGGAGAGAAATCGGCCGATAGTTTACCAGCGCTGTCGGGTCTGCGCTTGGTTTTTCAGGATTGGAATGATGGTGGCTGATTTGTGGCTGGGAGGAACGGTACCTGTCTTAAGGGTCTCGTTGAGAAAGGTGAGGGGGGGAGAGGGCAGGTGAGGAAGATATCTCGTAAGATGTGAGCCGGACAGATGTCGGAAGGAGATCCAGATTTGACGCAGGGGAGTAAGGAAAGGAAGATGTCTTTAGACAGCGGGGTTATAAGGTCGAGGTGGGAGGTGTTCGGAGGTGAATCAGGGTTTAGGAAGGCTGGGGAGGGAGGAGGAATGTTGGCCTTGATGTCTACGATTTTGTTAATAAAAAAGTTGTTCAGTGAGTCGCACAGGGGTTGGGAGGGTACTGGCTTGGGTGTGGTCCGGTCTGAAGAGGCCAATTCGAAAACTGTGGCAAAGATTTCTCTGGGTTTGTTCTCTGCCCGGAGGATTTTATTCGAGAAGTAGCAGATTTTGGCATCTAGGATGGCTTTCTTGTACTCAGCCTGGGTAGAGGAGTACAGTAATTTGGTAGCAGTGCAGTACGTGCGTCTCCACGCCCGTTCTGCACGGCGGGTGGCGCGTTTTTTCTCCATGAGTTCCGGAGTGAACCATTTGCTGACGTCGTGAGCGCTTCTTACTCTAATGCGTTTTAGGGGTGCCACCTGATCGCAGGCGTTAGATAGCCATTTATTAAGGGTTTCTGCCTGAAGCGGTGTGGCCTGGTTCTCTGTGGTTGGACTAGAGGCTAATAGGGAGGAGCAGAGTAGTGGGATATCGACTTTGCCCCAGTTGCGGGCCCAGGTGTTCTTGGGCAGGAGGGGTTTGATGGTCAGACTTGAGTCCAAGAAAAAGGTGATTAAGTGATGGTCAGACCACAGGCAAGGGGTAACAGTGAGAGTATGAATAGGGGTGTTGAGGGACCAAACTTGGTTTAATATATGGCCCTGGATGTGGGTAGGGATGTGGATGTGGGATATAAAATTCAAGCTTTGAAGTGATTCCGTGAAGTCTTTGGAAGAGGCATCTTCTGCCGGATCGGATGGCCAGAAATTGAAGTTGCCAAGTACCAGGACTGCCGAGTTGTTGACGGCTAATGTGGCTAGTAGGTCCAGGAAGGCTGAGAGAAAGTGCGGCATATTTTTGGGAGGTCGATACATCAGGACACATGTGATAGGTGTCTGGAAGAAGTTAGAGCGAGCAACTAAATAGTCCACTTCTGGGATAGGGGGGTGGGGTAATAGTTGGAACTGTAGGTCTGAGCGGATGATCAGAGCCACTCCCCCTCCTGCTTTGCCGGGGGGTCCATCGGCCCGGAGGGCATAGTAAGAAGAGGGCAGGGCAGCGAGCAGGTTGGGCAGGGAATCCTGGCAGAACCAGGTTTCCGTGAGTAACAGTAGATCATGTTTCTGCGTGTCCAGGAGAGTGAACAGGTCGAGATGGTGTTTTACTGCCGACCGGGTGTTAAGTAGGTAAGCAGAGATTGTTGGTGAGACACTTACTTGAAAGGTGGAGGAGCTAGTGCAGATGGAAGGTCGTGTTAACGAAGGCAGGTAGGCTGGGAGAGAGGGCAAGGGATGAGTGTTTAAAATCCCGACCTCTGTATTGTGGCCCAGCGCGACTTGGTTCAGGTCCCAGGGGCCTTGGTGGGCACATAATGTTTCCGGGGGGTAAGAGACAAAATGGGCGTGGTGTTGTGCCCCTGGCCCCGCCCGGTCCCGGACGAGCGCAGACAGGCTTGCCTTAGGCGCGGTGACGGCGCGCCCGCTGCGCTCGTCCGCTGCGCGTCCGGGAGGTGCACATTTATAGGAGAGATGAGGGGCGTCGCCTCACATCAGTGGGCGTGGCCTGTGGGCTTGTCGGTGATGGCGGGGACTAATTAGCCGACCCGCGGCAGCGCTAACATCTGCTGCGCGGGAGTTTCCTGTGTGCTGTTCCCAGGGGAAAGTGCCCAGCAAAGAGAGCAGTCAGGTAAGGTTAAAAATAAACACAACATACAGATTTGTTAAAAATACACAAGCGTTGCTCCCGGCTTCCGCCTCAGGAGTGTCAGTTTCCTCAAAGCGCGGGCTTGCAATCAGCGCAGCTTTTGTAGGGCGTTTTTTTAAAAAGGGGCGTGGCCTCGCATCAGTGGGCATGGCCTGTGGGCTTGTCGGTGATGGCGGCGACTAATTAGCCGACTCGCGGCAGCGCTAACATCCGCTGCACGGGAGTTTCCTATGTGCTGTTCCCAGGGGAAAGTGCCCAGCGAAGAGAGCAGTCAGGTAAGTTTAAAAGTAAACACAACATACAGATTTGTTAAAAATACACAAGCGTTGCTCCCGGCTTCTGCCTCAGGAGTGTCAGTTTCCTCTCTCTCTGTCTCAGTCAGTCAGTCTTTCTCTCAGTCAGTCTTTCTCTCAGTCAGTCTCTCTCTCAGTTAGTCTCTCTCTCAGTTAGTCTCTCAATCTCTCTCTCAGTCAGCCAATCTCTCTCTCAGTCAGCCAGTCTCTCTAAGTCAGCCAGTCTCTCTAAGTCAGCCAGTCTCTCTAAGTCAGCCAGTCTCTCTAAGTCAGCCAGTCTCTCTAAGTCAGCCAGTCTCTCTAGGTCAGTCTCTCTAAGTCAGTCAGTCTCTCTCGGCCAGTCAGTTCTCTCTTAAGTCAGCTAGTCTCTTGGTCAGTCTCTCAGTCAGTCAGTCTCTTAGTCTCTCTCTCAGTCAATCATTCTCTCTCTCCGTCAGGCAGACTCTCTCTCAGACAGTCTCTCTCTGTCATTCTCTCGCTCTCTCTTAGTCTCTCTCTCTCTCTCTTAGTCTCTCTCTCTCTCTGTCACTCTCAGTCAGTCTTTCTCTCAGTCAGTCAGTCTCTCAGTCCCTGTCAGTCAGTCTCTCAGTCCCAGTCAGTCAGTCAATCTCTTAGTCAGTCAGTCTCTTAGTCTCTCTCTCGGTCAGTCGCTCTCTCAGTCAGGCAGCATCTCTCTCAGTCAGGCAGTCTCTCCCTCAGTCAGGCAGTCTCTCTCTCCCTTACAGTTTCTCTCTCGCTTACTTTCTCTTTCTCTCTCACACTCTCTCTCTCTCTCTCTCGCAGTCAGTCTCTCTCTCTCTCTGTCAGTCTCTCGGTCAGTCTCTCCCTCTCTCAGTCAGTCTCTCTCTCGGTCAGTCAGTAACTCAGCCTCACAGTCAGTCAGTCTCTCTCTCTCTACCCTTTTTCCTCGCTCTTAACGGTCTCTCTCTCCACTCTCTCTCTCTCTCTCTCTCCATTCTCTCTGTGAGGGGCCACGGCTACATTACCTGAAAGGTCCACGGGCCACCAAGGAAGGCCTGCCGGGTCGCTAGCGGACCGCTGGCCGTACTTAGAGTACCCCAGATTTAGATTTACTGATATTGATTAATGGACTGTTAATGTATGTGCCTTACAGAGTGCTGGGTACACTGTACAATTGGAAAGCCTGATTTCTTGAATTTTGTTTGGATTCACACGCTTTATTTAAATGTTTATTGAGAAACAGTGTAATGCTAGGTAATAATGAATGCATTTTGACATGGATTTGTATTCTATTGGTTTTAATGTTTAATCATAACATGGTTGCTGTTTTATTAAGAGGTGACCCCTTGACAAAGCAAACAGGCTTGCCTTTTATATATGGATGTGATTACCCCTTGATAAAGCCAGTAGTCCCACCTTATTTAAAAAGTCTCTCCTTCTAATATGATGAGTGCTCTCATTGGCCGGTCGTGCATGCCCCAGCCCAGTGACTTTATATTTAGAAATTGTAGTTAGATCATATTTTGCATTTTTTTTTTAATTAGAAATTTACTATAGAAATGTAACATTGTGTGATTTGAGCTATCTCAGTGATTTCAGCAACGATGTAATTGAACATGTAATGAGTGTTTTAAAATGTGAGGTCATACGCAGTACATGGTAGGGACAAACATTTTTTTTGTAAACTATAACTGGTCTTTTTCAGTGTATTTTGAAGATGAAATGGTATTTTTAACTGACATTTTCACCATACAAGAATGTCACTTTAACCTTTATTTTTTCCCCAGTAAATTTCTGTAGTTGTTTTAACGGAAAATAAGATATTAAAAGACCTAACTATAATGTCACTTTAACCTTTGTTTGTTTCCAGTGAAAATACATCTATATGGTTTTTGTACGTAAATATGTATAGGTGTTTTAGGGTTCAGGCATGGGATCAAGTTCAGGGTTAAGGGGGAGGCTTAAAGGTTTTGGGGAATTTTTTAGTTATACAATTGTCTTTTACTTATGATTACTGAGATTTGTAGAGTTGAGGGATGTGTAGAGTTTTGGGTTAAGGGCTTTAGGGTTCAGGGTTGGGAATGGGTTTGAGTTTTAGTCAAGGCTGGAATGGCTGTATAGGCGTTTCCCCAGTAGGCTGGAAGGGTGGGGGGCCGCTTCTGTAGCAGTGCAGCAGTTTTAAAAGCACTGCAGAGTGTCTTGTATTACCAAAAACTTTCAGGCAATAACAAAAGTGCCAATATAACTCTGGTGATTAACGTACCTGCTGGAAAGAGATTTGAGGTTTGTCTAGTAGTAGTTTTGACTCATCTAAAGTAGCGCACAGGTTAATATGCCTGTTGCAAAAAGGGTTTACTATGCAGATCACACAACAGTATTTTATGTGCATAGTTCAGTGGGTCGCTGCTTTTGTCACATGGATCCTTTTGTTACTGTGCAGTTAATAAATTACAATCATAATCTAGGTTAGAAAGCTATGTTTTTCCCCTCAATCTTTCATTATCCTAATTTTGCTAAAAAGGGTTTACTTGTGTAGAAATAAAGTCTTATTAGTAAAGTCAACCCTAACCACTGTTTTATGTTCTGGATCCTGAGGTCTGTGCTTCCCCAGACCTTGCACTCTTAAAAGATGCCTACCAGTATAGATATGTGAATCCTACACCCTGTAGTCCCCTTTGTCTTATGTAACATTTTTATATACTGATTACACACAAATCAATCACTTTCTTTGTATGTGTGTGATATAAAATGCTCAGACACCCTACACTAGAATGAGAGGTGCTATAAAGTAAATGAAAGAGAGGGAATATGGAGAGATGATAGGCATTGTTGGAGGGTGATAGTGTGGGAATCATTGAAGAGCCCCAATAAAGATTGCTATATCCTGGTGCACAGTAAGGTCATCATCTACTATGCTTTAAAAACTAATACAATTATGTATATAATGAAAAATTGTGTTAAAGAATGACCATTTTCCCACAAACGTTCTTGAGGGGAGATAAACATCCCCCAAGCCTCCTTGTAGCAGTCAGGCTTGCTGTGCTTGCTATGCACCGTATAGGGGATGGTCTACAAAATTTGCCAGGGCTGTTTCAGGTTCCCAGTACGTCCCTGGTTTTAGGGCTTTGGGCAAAGTTTGGGTATTGCTTTATTGTGTTTTAGGATTTGATTATATTTTTTCTAGCTATGGGCTGTATTTTTGGGTTAAAAAAGGTAATTTGGGGGGGAAATAGGTTTTAGGGTACTGCAATAGTTAAGAGCAATTAAAAAATGATCAAATGAAACATCACTATATTATCAATATTAAAAATATAACTATTATTTGAATTATGATTATTTGTACCGTTATTCTTATTATAATTACTATTTAAAAAATGACAATAGTTAAAAACAAAAAGTTTACAAATAAAGTACACACATATATATGCACACACATGCACTCAAATACATACTTAAAATATACTTACATTCAATGATGAGGAGTAAAAAGCACTCTCGATGTAAACTCTTCCAATATAAAAATACTGCCTCATGCACTTACTGCAACGCAAGGACTCCAGATATAAAGAGCAAAAGAAGCAAAGACCTATATACTTTTGATGTACGTAAAGTATTTCTGCTTTAGGCCCTTCAAAATAGCTTTCATAAATAGGGCGAAAAGTGTCCAAGATATTGAGGTGAATTGAGAGACAAGAGAATTTAACAACTCACACAAGAGAACAAAACTTCTCAGATCCACTTAAACAATCTTTATTAAAATTCACAGTTCAAGTTAAATAGTAAATTCCATCTCATAAGCCTCTCATTCTGCTCCACCCCTTTTTGCTGTGTAGATCTTGGGGGCTTGCCAGCCTTCTGGAAGTTTTTTCAACCCTGCTGCACGCCAAATGCGCTTCAGATCTCGTTCAAATTTTACCTATAATAGAGTGGGAAAAAAATAACTATTGAAAATGAAACTAAAATTTAGTCTGCATCATAAACCATGTAAAGGTCCAGCAGTCACGGATACAATCTTCCAAGTCAAAGTGCAACAAACTGTTATTCTCCGTACTACAGATCAGGGTCAATTTATAAATTGGACCTGTAATCGGGACTCCAAGGAAGATTTTGAAATACAAATAATATCTTCCATACTGTTTGAAGTAGTCACAGAAAGATTCATTTTCATTCCAGACAGGAGCAGTTTTCAGGGGAGTAAAAAAATAGTTTTAAAACAATAGTTTTGATTACTGTGGGTATTTTTCTTGTAAAAGAAAAACGGTAACTCAAAAGCTCTCTTACTATCACACCAAAACAATATTATAACCATTTCTTATGTCACACAGAACAATGGATCATTACTCACAGTTTTGTAGGAAAGTATTTAAACAAACATTGTAGATTCCACACAATTCAGATAAAAGTAATATGTATTCGGTTAACACAGATATTTTTGATGAAAACAATAAATAAATAACAATTCAAAAGCAAAAGTACACAGTGTTTTGCACAAAAATGAATGAGATGTGGCTTTTTAAGAATGGCTTGACAGAGCAGCTGTGATACACCTTATATGATCAACCTAAATAAAGAGCTTTCAGGAGTACTACAGAGAGGGGTTTTGGCTATGCCCACGTGTTGGTAAAGAGGAGGACATGTTTTGACTGGGCAGAAATTGTGTGCATATCCTTCAAGAACTATAATTATTCGTTTAAGAAGTTGCCAGATCTTGTTATCAAGTTCAGCTATTATGCTACAACAGAGCTGGACCTTTAGGTCAAACACATGTAACTACAATGCAATGGGTCGCCTAGATAAATCAGAAAACTATGTTTGTACTTCTGTGGCAGTAGTAGAGATAGGAGGGGGGCAGTTAAGGGGAATGTGTTGAAAGTTAATCGAATTATTACTTTACTATTGTTTTAATTACAGCACTATTACATTTAATTAACGTCAAATTTAATATATTGTTTATATTAAATTACTTATTTAATATACTGCAGTTTTTAAGGACTATTCCCTGAAACTTAAAAAACGCTTACTGTCCTTTAATAGTACCCCTCCCTAAACACTACAAACGCCTTGCGACCTAGTAACACTAGCCTTCCTTAAACCTTAAAAACCCCATACTATCCTTTAAAGCTACACTTTCCTGACTCCTAAATACCTTTACTACTGCTGAACACTACTCTTCCATGAACCCTAAAAACATATCATTCCTTAATGCTGCTCTTACCTGAATCCTAATGAATCCTTACCTACAGGTACCTTTTCCAGAACCCTAAAACCCTTAATGCTACCATTCCCTGAACTGGAAAGCCTTACTACTCTTTAATAATACCCATCACTGAACCCTGAAATCCTCTTACTACTCCTTAACACTCCTCTTTCCTTGAACCTTACAAACTCCTTAATATACCTTCTTTGAACCCTACCAACTCCTTAAGGCTACCCTTCACAGAAACCTGCAAACAGCTTATTATCTCTTTATGCTAACCATTTCTACTGCAAAAACTCTAACTACCCCTTAATACTACCTTCCTTGACCCTTAAACACCCTGTACCACCACACAATGCTACACATCCCTGAACTCGAAACACCCCTACTAACACTTAAACCCAGCCTTCTGTGAACCACAAAATGCCCTTACTATCCTTTGGAGCGAGCTGTTCCTGAACCCTAAAACACCTTAACATCCCTTACAGCTACCTATCCCTGCACCCTAAAAACCATTTACTACCAATTAGAACTACCCTTTCCTGAAACCTAAAAAACATTACTAGCCTTACAAGCTTCTTACTACCACTGAATGCTACAATTTATTGAACCCTTCAACTCCTTAACACTCACTCATGGACTCTGCCAGCTGAAAGCAAGTGAAGCCTAAAAGTGAAATACTGGGAAAAATGACTGATTCCTCTGCTAATTACTCATTTTTAAGACAACCTTGAGTGCCCTATTAATTCAATCACCACGCCCCCAGAGTTATCAATGCTCTCGTTATCAGGAACTCTGAAGAGTTACTAAATGATATCAGGGACTTTGTTAGAAGGCCCCTAAAGACATTGAGCAACATGGAAAAGCTCAACAATTTTAAGATTGTGTTTATAGCGTCACTGGAAGCACTTGCAGGACTACATTCTGCTGCTTATGTAAAGTGGCGCTGTGCAGCATTGCCACTTCGGAGAAACGAGCACTGCACCACTAAAGGAGTCATTTACAGAATGTTGAATGTCTCGCAGTTATAACACAATTCGATAATACTGCTACCGCAACCAGTTATCATGACATAAGTCCAAATTTAGAGATAAAATGTAAAAATAAATGTTCCCTCTCTCTTTCTGTTATTAAGAGTGTAACATTAGCATCAGTTTTTTGCTTCTGCTCTGGTACCAATAGGCAGGGAACGCAATACTTTCTCTCTTAAAGAAAAATATTGCTAAATGCCCTGAAACCCACTTTCCACACTTTTTCCTGGATTTATTTATAGCTTTTCACATGACCCCCAGAAGCAGTACGATTGATAAAATATACCAAATATTAGTGCATGACTACTCTAAATATTTCATAATAATGACCTAACTGTGAACAGTAATCTTCCCTTTTTAGGTCTCGCCTACGAAGCGTGCATGCGCTGATTAAGAGGACCTTTAGCCGTGTCTCTGCGCTTTTTGGAAGCACACACTCGTGCTTGTGGCGGCATCCACCTTGCGGGAGGCGAGCAGGGGCGCGCATGCTAATTGAAAACATACGTCTCTCTCGTCGCTGCTGCTCGCTCCCGCAAGGCGCATGGCAGCACAAGCACGAGTGAAACAGTTATTAAGCAGTGTGCAGGCAGCGTGAGGCGCGCTTGCTTGTTATTTAGTTTTGTTCTTGGTATTCTGTTATATCCGCTTTGCCACCCTAGGTACTGAAACATGGGTAGTACATGTGTTTCCTGCTGGCTCAGCTTCACCCCTTTTAGCGTGATCAGAGTATAAGTCCCTCTTTCGCTTCTTTTATTACTTGGGTAGTACTGTTTTTAGGTCGAGGACTCTATCGCACTGTGTAAGCAGTGGGTGGAGCTCCGAGATTCTATGTTTCTTAGTGTAGGGGGTTTGAACCCGCCCCTCTTCTACATTGTCTGGCCTCGTAAATGCTGGCCAGCCATTGGAGGAGAGGGGCGTCACTTCCTTTAAGCCCCGTCTTTTTCGGATTTGGGGGCGTGTTTTGTAGGTTCTTTCTATCTGTGACGTCATCCGTCACTCACCTAAAAACACGCCCCCGATTCAAAAAATTTCCGAGCTTTGCGGCAGCCATTTCTGCCCGACCGCGTTCGGCCCTTGCATCACAGATGACATTTGGCAAGAAGTTCCAAAGATGTGAAGCGCATGCCAGGTTTATTTTCTGCCACAATCCAATTGAATCAAGTGCGTAAACATTGTGCAGCTTAACGCCCGTTTTCTCTCACTGCTGTATCTACAGCAACTGCAAACTTCCACTCCAATGGTATAACAAATGCTGAGGTTACTCTATTAAATATTTGTTTTACCTCATGCCACGCTCTTAGCAACACCTTGCCTCGTGCTAAAACAGGGCTGCATCAGCGAAGATCCCTCCCGAGATTTATTATCCAGTATAATGATATAAACTGAATTTTTGACCTACTTCCCTGCTTTCCGAATAGTTTAGCACGGATAGTATTTTGTTGCTCGTCTGTATTCTCTGGCTTGATAGCTGAAGGCCACCGAGTGCTCGCACTGGTCCGAGTTAAGGCGGGATCTGTAGACTGCAAGCAGAATAAAGCGGTGTGCCCCTGAAAGGTACGTGCATGTGCGTGGTGTGTATGTATCTGACACAGGGGCTCTGGGGTTGTGTCATGATGCAGCTGTCTACGCTGCACCAAAGTAGAAGAGATCTGTGCACTTCTTTTTTTTTCCCTTCTTCTGCCCGGACATTAACTCAAAGTATCTCAGTTAATGAAGGTTTTTCTGACAGTAGCTCTGAAACAGCTCTGCAATGCAGGCTCTGGAGGAAGGCCTGGCCTGTGTCCAGGCACTGCACCAGTCCCAGCCCCACTTCTACTAGCAGCACACAGCCTTTGGCAAAGTATTGAAGTCCTAGGCACAGACCGCTGCATAACCCCTGCACCTGACATCCCACCATCGGGCATACATATCTGCTGTGGGAGGTAATGTTTGAAACAGCTGTCCCTATTTTTCAATGACTGTGGAAATCGCAAGTTCAGAGCCAACTGAGCAAGACCTTCAGCGGTAAGCAGTGGAAACAAGACTCAAGGTGTGGCCTTCGGCCACCACCCACAGTTGCTGAACCAGCTGCACACAACCTTAGCCCATGCACTGCAGGTTCTGGGCGTTCGGTCCCCATATTCACATTGCATGGCTTTCACAAGCAACCTGTAATTAAGTCTCGATAACCATCCACTTACACATGGTCAAAGGCAGTGCACAGTTGGTTGTCTTGTAAAACACCTATACATGTCTTCGCTAGTTAAAAACTACCCACGTTCAATATTGCCACGATTTGCAAATGTGGGGCACTTTTTTAAGCAATCTAATTCGCTAATCTGAGTGTGTGTGGCTCTGTGTGTGTGTGTGTGTGGCTCTGTGTGTGTGTGTGTGTGTGTGGCTGTGTGTGTGTGGCTCTGTTTGTGAGTGTGTCTGTGTGTGTGTGTGTGTGGCTCTGTGTGTGTGGCTGTGTGTGTGTGTGGCTCTGTGTGTGTGTGGCTCTGCGTGTGTGTGGCTCTGCGTGTGTGTGGCTCTGCGTGTGTGTGTGGCTCTGTGCGTGTGTGTGGCTCTGTGTGTGTGTGTGGCTCTGTGTGTGTGTGTGTGGCTCTGTGTGGGCTGCTCTTTTTGTCGGTGGCTCTATGTGTGGGTGGCTCTGTCTGTGTGAGGGTGGCTCTGTGTAGGTGGCTCTGTGTGTGTGGGTGGCTCTATGTGAATGACTGTGTGGGTGGCTCTGTATGTGTGTGTGGGTGGCTCTGTGTGGGTGTAAATGCAATAGGTCATGCATTTGCGAGCGATTAAGCTATTGGCATAGTAGATGACAATGCCATTTATTTAACAATTATGCTATTGGCAATGTCAATGACAATGCCATTTATTTATGATTTAAAAAAAAAAATGTCATGAGCAATGCCAATAGCTCTACCTTTAATAATGCAGAGACCATTGCATTATAAATGCTTGTTTCTCTTTGTTCTGTGTATGTCATTTCTGATATTGAGGCAGTACTTGCGTTTCATCGAGGATCACCCCATTGCCCATGTTGCTCCTGGGGCAGGTTTTATTTTCCTCCTATTTGGTCATCTTTGTCGCTAGTGTTAGTACGTGCCGTACTTGTGTCTTGTCTGTCTCATTCCTGATGCTGGATCAGTGCTTGTGTTTATGAGCGCTGTCATTGCTGATGACACTGTGGCAACGTTTCTGTCTGGCTTGTTTTACTCAAAGAATATCAGATAGGACAGTATGTCTATTTGATTGGACTCTTAAGTTCTCCTCCCTCCTTCATCTGTTCGGGTAGTTTTGTTCCTCTAGCGCCCTGAAGCAATCAATGGGTAATGGTTTTTAAAATAAATCAGGCTCCACCTCAAAGTTCAACCGGTGCAGTGAGGTGAGAGCACAGACATTGCATTGCCATGCTACAGACTGCAGCCTTTGTGCAGCCACTGATCTCACTCTAGCATCTAGATGTCTGCATTGAGAGAAGCCTTAGTGAAGGCTTTGTTTATTCATCTATTTAACGCTCCTACTGCTCTCTGCTTAATTGTACCTTCATTGACGCATTTTTTACAGACATTTACAAGACTGATCAGTGTAAATGTAACATTTTTGCCATCTGGCTACTGCAATCGATTGGTGCAAATTCCCAGCTTTCCAGGTGGCCTCAGAATAATTAGGGCAGTACAGTCGGTTACAAAATGTGCCTGGACTTAAAAAAAATAAAGTTATGAGAAATAAGTATTCATCCTAGCTTCACCCTCACCTCTACTTGTCCTAAATAGCACCTGACAGGTTAGCGTGACATGCGCCTGCCAGCTTCCTGTGGTGGGATCATGTCTCGGGCTCAGAGACAGCGCTCTGTGAACCCTGCAGCCTGAACGCAGATCATCGACTCCTGGAGCCCCGGCCTGGTGCAGTGACCCTGCGTGCACCATTCTGGGCTTTGAGGGCACTTTAATATTCATTCCTCAAACGGACTTTATTCTTGGACATACACTGATCTCACACTAGTTTGTGCACTGAGAGTAAAGCACTTTGGAGCAGCAGGACCTGTACCCTGTGAGTTGGTGAGGACTCGACTCTCACACTAGTGGCTAGATATATCTGGGAACATATGATTAGCACTACATTACAATGCTTCTTTCCATAAGGCACGTGTTTTAAACCGCATTTACACTGTACTCCTGGGTTACACCAAGAAGTGCGGGTTCACTCGCCTGCGAGAGCCCAAACCTAGGTCTCACCTTGGCACTCATAAGCAAGAGAGCTAAGATTCCTGTGTCAGCTCACCAGAGACACGTCTGCCATTAATCTCTTCTGCAAGGTCTTTCCACCGTTTCACGAGAGCACAAGGGGCGCCTGCTCCAGCGACTGTCATCAGTAGTTTCACTCGTTCTCTCACGCGCCTCCTTCTACTGTCTATGTTACGAAATGTGTAAAAGTCACGTAGTTTATTAGCATCATCTGCTCTTTAACATTGTGAGCGAAGCTACATTGGTTAGTTTCGCGAGTACGAACTTCTTCACTTGTTTATTAGTATGACCCAGACTTCGAGTAGGCTGAGAGAGGGATATTTAATTCACAAGGGCTGCAATCTAGTGGTACTGCCCAGATCTCTGCATTGGAAGTAGGCGAAATAGAGTAGCAAGGCCTACTAAGCCACAATTACCCTGGGACTGAATGCCAACGATCTCACACTAGTGCCTGGATATCTGCTTTGGGAATAGGCGCTAAAAAGCAGCTCTGCCTCGGTCCTCCTAGCAGTAGATGAGGTCTCCACTCATCTCACACTAGTGCCTAGATATCTGCTTTGGGAATAGGCGCTATGAAGTTGCTTGGCATCTATCTTTCTAACGGTAGGTGAGGGCTCCACTCATTTCACGTTAGTGCCAAGATATCTGCTTTGGTAATAGGTGCTATAAAGTAGCTTATCTATTATCCTCCTAGCGATAGATGAGGGCTCCTCTCATATCACACTAGTGCCTAGATATCTGCTTTGGGAGTAGGTGCTAAAAAGCGGCTTATCCATTATCCTTCTAGCGATAGATGTTGGCTCCACTCATTTCACTCTAGTGCCTAGATATCTGCTTTGGGAATAGGTGCTAAAAAGCAGCTCTGCCTCTGTCCTCCTAGCGGTAGATGTGGGATCCACCCATCTTACACCACTGCCTAGATATCTGCAGTAGAGTAGAAGGCCCGGACCCCTCGGGCCCACCAAACGTCAACATAAACAAGCTTGTCCACTTGCCTCATTTTTATTCAGTTTCACGTTTGCCTGCAGTTTGTGTTTTTTGCCTCCTCAGCGTGTTTTCAGGACACAAAGCAATTCATCTGGGTGCTTCCTGTCGGTGTGATGGGGCAGTCACAGTGTAGTGAAGCCAAGTCTATTATCCCAAGACCCGGGGTTTCGAGGTGCTCTGCCAGCAGGGAGCTAGCTGCATGCTAAAGAAAAACAAGCAATGGCATAGCCAATAGGTCTCGACTTTGGGACCTTAGAAGTGTTTAGTTATCCAGCACAATATCCTTGGTGCAACAACATCAACAGGTGCATGGCTAAACACTTATAAGGTCCCAAAGGCGAGACCCATAGGCTATGCCAATGCTTGTTTAGGTTTGACTTGACAGCACAGCTCTGGATGACGTATTTAGCGAATCTTTAAAATATGCATGACTGGGCTATGGCTTGGCCTCCACCTAGGCGAGTTCTACTCTCTGACCCTATGTTATCAGCTGATGATGCATCATCCCACTTCCCAGGAAGCGCTTTTATTAGAACACACAAGGGATTATTTTAAATCCGAAAAATAAAGTCAACTATGCTGTTTGTCACAATCAGCCATTTAGGTCCTGTATGAATTCTACACAGAAAGCAATGTTTTTGCCACTTTTGCCAAGCACTGGCAAACACAGGACAGGGTTTATTTTTAATTTTTTTTGTCCTCATTCCACCAAAAGCTGTGCAAATAAACTTTCTCAACCCATTCCATCGTGGGCGCCCGGGGCTGACGTTCTTGCATTAGCCTGGGCTGGCCCGCCCTGCCCCTTTATTCCGAGGCATGGTGTAATCATAGGACTAGCAGGGCCTTAGACCAGCCTCATTTCTCTTCCCCATTCCAACAAGGGATCCCACACCGTGCTATTTACATTTTGTGCCAATCCAGATTCTAAGCGCACAGTACTTTCATACAGAGGTGGGCTAGCGTCCTTCCATAATTTACATATCTCTCTGCGCGCAATTAAAATAAGACTAAGAAATAACGCCACTTGTGCCCCCCTTAATAAACTAACAAGATCAATGTCCAGCCCCCAAAAAACTCTAGCTGTATTCAAGCTCACTTGCGTCTTTAAAATGCCCTCCAGGGCCTCCTCCACCATAGACCAGAAAGGACCCAGAATAGGGCAATCATAAAAAACATGTATGTCATCTGCTTCGACTAATCCACATCTTGAACAAGATGGGGGGGGATTCTCAAACTTCACAATCTTTTTTGGCGTGTAATAAAGCCTGTTAATGGTGAAAAAATGATTTTTCTTCAGGGAGGATGATCTAACATATTTGTACAAGATATGGAGAGATGTATCATAAAGAGCAGCTGATGCATCTTCCAGCCTAGAGGAATTCCAGATTTGATACATTGGGGGGGGGGGGGCTCCAATCCCTCCTCCTCCAGCATTTTTCTATACCAGAATCCCACTTCCTTCTTCATTGGACTAGGGGATTGAAGAGCAGACTCGATATGCCAGTTCCCACCTATGTTCTCTCTCTCAGCGGTGAACCAGGAACAGATCTGAATGTACTTAAATCTAGAGAAGGAATCCCTGATCTTCAATCTCAAAACCTCCCATGGGAAAACCCCCTCTGATGTTACTATATCTGACCATCTTGTTATCCCTGCTCTCCTAATAGGGAGAGAGAGACTATCGTCAAAACATGACGGCAAACCCGGGGAGTCCCAGATGGGGCGAGGTCTGAATAATACTTTATGCCCCATCTCCCCTTAACTCTAGACCATACTGAAAGTGCATGTTTCAATAACTTTAGATGTACCTTTTTGTAAAATTTTGGCGCACCAAATTTATAAAGGAAACCCGGACCGCCACCCTCTTGTTCCACCATTGTGTTCAGTACCCGCCCCCAGTTGGAATCATCGGGGCTGGTAAGGAGGCATCAAATGTTTTTCAGTTGAAAAGAAAAAGCATACCAGAGAATGTCAGGAAGCGCGAGCCCTCCCTTCATCAGTCTTCTTTTTAGCTTTTTCCAGGAAATCCTGGAGTTTTTATTCACCCAGATGAAGCAGCCTATTTCCCCCCGAATTTTAGCCAGAGCTTTATATGGAAAGGTCAGTGGTATCATATTAAACAGATATGTCAGTTTCGGCAAAATTACCATTTTGACCAGATTGACACGGCCATAGATTGTGAGCTGAAGATTCTGCCATCTCAGCAGAAGGTGATCGATGTCCTTAGCCACCTTCTTTATGTTGGTCTGTGCTGTGGTGTTAAGGTCCGATATTATTATACCCAGATATCTAAACTGACTACTTCGAGCTCCCTCCCAAATATCTACCCCACAGCACATTATTTCAGTTTTTAAGTTATTGATCATGTACCTAGAGTAATGGCCAAAATCTTTCATTATCTCTTCCACTCTAGGTAAAACCTCAGTCGGATTACTAGTATAGATTAGCAAATCATCAGCATATAATGCCAATTTACAGCTAGTCTCCAACACTAAAGGGTGTGACCCGATCAACCAACCGCAGCGCTTGTGCCAAAGGCTCTATGTAGAGATCAAATAGGAGGGGCGAGATGGGGCACCCCTGCCTAGTTCCTCTCCTTACACTGAAGCGTGGTGTCAAAAGGCCGTTTAATAATATTGCAGCGGATGCGCCCTCGTAGCATCCCTTCAGTGTCTGAATGAAGGTTGCACCAAAGCCCATCGAACTCAATACGTCCCTCAGGAAGCCCCAGTTGACACGGTCAAAAGCCTTCGCCGTGTCATAAGCAGCCACTGCCAAGGGTTCCGACCGTGCCTCCGCTAGATCTATGCTTCCAATCAGCTGAAGAGTTAGATCATGTATATATCTTCCGGGAACAAAACCTTTTTGGTCTGAATTAAAAAGTTGCGGAATTAACTTTGCCAGACTCCCTGCCAAAACGCTTGTAAAGATCTAATAGTCCGCGTTTAGCAGGGAGATGGGCCTAAAGGAATCTGCCTTAAGGGGGTCCTTTCCAGGTTTTAATATAAGCACAATTGTGGACTCCTTCCACGAGGGAGGTGCCCTGCCCGCCGGGCTATGGACATAGTTCAACAGTTCACAAAGCCGTGGCACCAAAGTGTCCTGTAATACCTTATACAGCATTCCAGGGAAGGCATCGGGGCCGGCCTCTTTATTGTTCTTTATGTTTTTAAAATACACTTCAATTTCTTCCTCTGTGAAGGGTCTATTAAGGATATCTCGACCTTGATCTGTTATTCTGGGCAGAGCCTTGCTCTCCAGCCACTGTAGGGTATTACCAGAGTCTGGTGAGGACTCATCCTCCTCATATAATTTAGAAAACAGTGAAAGTAAATGCTTTTCCATATCCTCCTGATGGCATGATATAGTTCCCTGATCATCAATAATTAGACTGCTTATATTATTCCGGACCTGATCCGCTCTCATTTTACTGGCCAGGATAGCCCCGACTTTTTCTCCATATTCGTAGTTCTCCATAGCGTGTACAGCCCATTGTGCCTTAACTTTTAAATCCAACAACCCGCGATATTCCAGCCGGAGGTGTTCTAAGTCAGCTAAAACCTGTGGCAGATTGTATGAACGCTGTCTTTTACTCTCTAACAGAGACATTTTACCTTCTAGCTTTTTAAATTTCAACGCCTCCTCCTTGTTGCTGGAGCTAGTGAGGCTATGGATCTGACCTCTAACATGAGCCTTATATGCGTCCCAAACGAACTTGATTGGGGCGGAATCAGCATTGTCTGAGAAATAGTTGTTAGTTGCTGTGATGACTGCGGCGACTATATCCGGATTGTAAAGTACGGCCCTTTTAAGAGTCCATCTGGGTATAGGAATTCGACTTATACTCCCAATCAGAGATGTAAATATAATGGGGGTGTGGTCTGAAAGAATGGTAGGGAGTATTTTTATATCATGCATGGCCTCTAAACCCAACCTATCTACCAAGACATAGTCTAATCTTGAGGTATACCCATGTTTTTTGCTGAAGTACGTAAAACCGGGTCCACCCTACCCCTCGATTCTCTAAAGGTCAATAAGACCCACCTCATGCATCATATTAACCATGGCTCGTCTGGAACGCGGGGTGGTGACATGCTGACTATAATTAGATCGATCCTGTCGAGGATCGAGAAGAACGTTAAAGTCCCCCCTATAATCACAAGAGAGGTGACCCCTGTTATGTTGGACTGAACTCTGAGTAGCCAGGTAGGATCATCTATATTTGGACCATAATAGGAAACAATAGTCTGTTCGCTACCACTGAGATAGCTTGAACCAGAACCCATCTCCCTGACTAGTCTGTAGATACTGACTTTATAGACCCCCCTAATCCCGGCCTTAATCTAAATTGCAACACCCTCGTTTACTCCAGTCTGCCCAGAACAACAGAATGCACCTATCCATCTTAGTTTCCCAAAGATCTCTTTACTTTCAGTAGAGCTTAGGTGGGTTTCCTGAAGTAGGATGACTTTGGCCAGAGATTGTTCCAAAAAACTCATTATCAATCTCCTTCTCCTAGGACACAGCTTTCCAAACTGTGTGGCGCGACACGTTACTGTGTCGCGCCCCGTACATAGGTGTGTCGCGCCAGTCAGGCCCCCTCGAGGCGTGCGCTGGGGCGTGTCTCGGGGATCCGTGACTAATCTCTGGTGCTGCAGGCCACTTGCGGCGACTTCCAAAGGGGAAGCAATGGAGCTCGTCACCAGGACCCAGCGTGAGCTGCTTTGTAAATCAGACCAGGGGTGTGTCTGCTGAGTCATTTGCTTATCCAAAGATCTTTCACAGTGGGCGCTAAGAGGGGGCTGTAAAATCTAATGGGTGGCGGTGGGAGGCACTATTCAGGACATAACAAAAGAACGTATGGAAAGGCTTTTACAGTCGCCACTCATATGAATTGCTTTCTTGCACACTTCCACTTTCGCTGATTCCTATTTCATCGACCTTGGACAGACCTTAAGACCAATCAAAAATGTGGAGATTGGCACCTGGTTCCCCAGTACAGACGTTGTCAGCTCTGGCCCTAACTCCGGTTTACAAATGTTCTAGGAGAGACTAGTTTATTTATTTTTTGCGATTTTATATAGCGCAGACTTTACCCGAAGGTGTCTGAGCACTTCACAATACGAACAGTAATGATACATGAGGAGAAAATTACAAGTGAACAAATTACAAAAGCAAACGTTACGTTACATGAGGCAATAGTGACAATTGTGAACAAACAAAATACAAAAGGTAGCAAACGATACATTACAGGAGGAAAAAGTGATGTGCGCAGGTTACAAAAGCGTACAAATTACAAGTAGAGGTATAATACTGCAATAAATGGAGGACACTCAAATACAAGAACAAACGTTACATGAGGCAATGGTGGCACTTGCACAAGTATCGAGAGCAACCAAAATGTAAGAGGTAGCAAACAGTATGTTACAAGAGAAAAGTGACGTGTGCATGTTACAAAAGAGTACCAGTACTGGACAGACGGCTCAGTGGGCTGTAGGCCACCGGTTCGATTTAAGGCAGGCTGAAGCAGCAATGTAATCCTTAGGCGGGTGATAAAATGCATGCAGATTTCGTGCATACAACCGTGGCACGGTCAAAAAGCTAACCCCGATCCTTGTTCCCCTTAGCCCCGCCCTAAACTCCACTCACTGTTCCTTTTGGTGAGTACCTGCGCTTATTTTTTTCCATTTAAAGCACTGCATCAGGCATCAGGCTAGCAACACCCATTGGCTGACCCCCCCTCCTCTTTGTGTCAGCCCGGGCTGCGACAGCTTCACGTGCTGGCGACGTCTACTTGCAGCGGCACCCAAGTACTTCACAGGTCTTTAAAAGACTGTGTACTTGTAAATGAGGCTTTTGTTGTGTTTTCATCCCTTTTTACAGCAACTCTGGTTACAGCTGGAAGAATTAGCCCCCCCCCGATATTTGGCTCTAGTTGCCCGTCTGATCAACATGGCATAGAATCCTTCCTAGGAAACATCTTCAGACCCTCCTGTTAATGGCTGCAACAAGGGAGAATCCTGTGACAGAGAGCAAGGAGAATTGTAATCGTTTGTTTTGCTCAACTTCTTTGGTCAGCGCGCTCTGCACAGAAGTAGGTTTTCCTTCAATCTAAAATAGTCATCGCCCGTCAGAAGTAGGAGCGACTCACCGAGGTGAGAAAAGCCTGCTTTTTACGAAGCAGGTATCTGCTTCTTATTTCCAGAAATCACGTACTTGGGCAACGTCTCGGTTGCTGGAACATGGCATCCGTACCATCGACATCAGGAAAGAAATCAAATTCATGATCTGTGCACATTGTCCAGTGCCTTGTTGTAGCCGGGCGTCGGAGAATGCTATGCACTTTATCAATCAATGTTTGTAAAATGTGCGAGATCTAAGCATAATTCATAAGTTTAATTCCGTCATCAGTGTCTTTAAAAATTGTATTTTTTTTACTTTTCTTTCTGTGATTTTGGGCAAATCACCTAATCTCCCGGGGCCTAAAATGAATGTAACACAACTGGTGCTCGTGTAAAGCGCTCTGACACCGAGTCGAGTTCGCGCTATATAAAAAAAAATACATTTGAATGTGGGGTTGTGTGTGGGTGGGATTGTGTGTGGGGTTGTATGTGGGGTTGTGCATGTGTGGTTGTGTGTGTGTGGGGGGGGATTGTGTGTGTGTGGGGTTATGTGTGTGTGTGGGGGGTTATGTGTGTGAGTGTGTGGGGTTATGTGTGTGAGTGTGTGGGGTTATGTGTGTGAGTGTGTGGGGTTATGTGTGTGTGGGGGGGGTTATGTGTGTGGGGTTGTGTGGGGGTGGGGTTGTGTGTGTGTGTGTGTGTATGTGTGGGGTGTGGGGGTGGGGTTGTGTGTGTGTGTGTGTGTGTGGGGTTGTGTGTGTGGGAGGTTGTGTGTGTGGGAGGTTGTGTGTGTGGGGGGTTGTGTGTGTGTGGGGTTGTGTGTGTGTGGGGTTGTGTGTGTGTGGGGTTGTGTGTGTGGGAGGTTGTGTGTGTGGGGGGTTGTGTGTGTGTTGGGGGTTGTGTGTGTGTGTGGGGTTGTTTGTTACACAGTTAGGGGCTATTTACATGTCCCTTGTGCCGCCGGTGCATCAATTTAACCATGCAAACCACCCGCCTTAGGTGGTTTGGGCTCGCTCGCGTTACCGTGTCCCTGAAATTTCTTTTGCAAAAAGGTGGGTCACCAACATGAAAAGTTTGGAAAGCTGTGTCCTAGGACATTGAAGCCCATTCACATTCCACGAAATAAAAAATACCTTATTATGGGCCATTAATAGTCTCCGTCCTTCCCTCCTTGGCCAACCGACCAAACACCTGTCTACTCATCAGGAAATCCCTGAAGATTGTGATAAAATGAGGACACATTTTTTCCTTTTCTCCCCCTGCTACCCCACCCGTGCTTCCCTTCTCCCCCCTTCCCCCACCTCTATCTTCTCCCACCCCCCCATGGGGAGCCCTCCCTTCCTTCTCGAGCATACGCCCTTAGACGGATACCCCCCTCCCTCTGTGTATTTTAAATGTGATACATTATTAGTTTCATATTAAATTTTGCCTGATGGCAGTGATCATTACTGCCTCCCAGGTGTGCCTATAATTAAATTAATGAATCAAATTAAGAAAGGACAAATGTTTCAGATATGCTAAATCCTCCTTTACTTATAGGCCACTGTCACATCAGAGTCTGCTGCCCAATCTATTCTGCAACCTCTCCGCCGCCCCCTGCCTGCCCTGATCTTTTCCATGAGGGTATCTGCCTCTTCAATCTGTTGTATGTTGTACATGTGGTTACTCCACATTATGTGGAGTGATGCAGGGAATTTCATCTGGGTGCGGGCTCTTAATGAGTTGAATAGTGCAAGTCTCTTGCCCATCTCCCATTGCTTAGTAGCAGTTGTATGTGAGATGTCCGAACGAATTGTAAAAGAGAACGGACTGGAGAAGGAAGTTGACTTGATGGCACCGATTTTTAATGCCATGGACAGAATCCTCTCTTTGGTAGAGTATGTCAGAAAATTCACCAGGATCTTCCTGGGGCGCTCTCTCCCTGGGTTCCGCCTGTATGGGTCCCGGTGGGCCCTCTGAATATCCGCTAGTAGGTCTGAGTCGGCATCAGTGGAGTCCTTCAGGATTGTAGTTTTAAGTAATGCCACCACGAATGCCTTAATGTCCCCTACTTCAATATCTTCGGGAACATTCAAGAATTTTAAATTGTTCTTCCTAGTGTGATTTTCAAGCCTCTCGATATCATCTTTCAT
The DNA here is from genome assembly GCF_964263255.1 of Lissotriton vulgaris. Classification (NCBI taxonomy): domain Eukaryota; kingdom Metazoa; phylum Chordata; class Amphibia; order Caudata; family Salamandridae; genus Lissotriton; species Lissotriton vulgaris. The sequence goes on from NC_141693.1 coordinate 287,014,041, forward strand.
CTCCCGATTTTGCTGCGCCAACTTGTCCATATGGGCTGAAGTGGTGCTTAGTACTTCCTTAATCCTGGGCAGCTCCGCTTCTAGGGCCTCTGTCCGTAATGAAGCCTCCTCCACCTTCCTGGCCAGCACCTCACAGGATGCCTGGATGGCGACCTGATTGGTCTCTGAGATTGTAAATCTTTTCCTCATCTCTTCAAATCTCTTCCCTATATCCTCCTTTAATCCCAGCAAAATATCTGCCAGAGTAACAGGAGTAGGCGCTATTGATGAAGTAGCACCAATATGTATGCCCTCACAGTTATCTGAGGGCCATCGTCCTCTTGTGCACCATTTACATCCTCCTGCACAGAGTCTTAAATCTTTAAAGCGGAGAAACTATTTGAGAGTTCTATTGATGGATGAACCCTATCTTCCACTGGAGATGGAGAAGACTGTAGTGGTTGAGCTAGCTGGGAGGGCGTGGTCGTTATGTTAGCACCAGTACCCAGTCCCATACTGGTTGAGGTACTGTTAGAGGCCATCTTTCCAGCTCTGTCTGTGGTAGACAGCTAGAGAGTTCTTTATAGAATGATTTTAAGGAGGGGGTAACCTTAGATGCAGCCGATACAGTGTTTTTTATACTTGTTTTCCCTCTCCCTTTCACCGAAGGAGTGCGATTGCTACTGTAGTTCCCCTTCCCTATCCGAGATGTAGCCTGAATTTGTGTTACTGGTGGTGTCACCGATGGCTTCTGGGGTACAGGCACCATACTGGCAGCTCGATTTGGTAGAGTGTAGCGGCTTACTCCTACCTTAACGGTAGGTACTTTCAAGGGGGAACTAGGTTTACTCACATACAGGCTAACAGCGGTACTACCACTCTCCTCCATGCAGGGCTCCCAAACCTGCACCTGCTCCCTACTGCAAAAAGCCTGTATTGCACACAATGGGACCGGTGTGGAGAATGCCCCACAATCTAAATACTCCTCGGAACTTACTCGCTCCCTGCTACCCACTGCGATGATATCCTTCCCACAACACTTAGTGGTCTCAGTGGTCTTCCGCGCAATAGCAAGTGACTCGCCGCTACCTCCACTCCAAATACATTTGCCTGCAACTGGCGTTTCAAAGGTGATCTTACCGGGAATAGTCCTTACCACCTTTGCATCAAACCATGTTAATTGCGTCGTCCATCCGGTAGGTCCAAGAGACACCCGCCTTGGATCTCGCCGCCACTCCCTGGCTGCTCAGAGTCCCCGGAACCAAGCCGGTTTTGAGGTTTCACCTGATGTAGTGTCTTGGCGTGGACACGTTCTAGTGTTTCTATGTAATGCAACACACTCTACACCCACCCACCACAGACGTCATGGTGTCACATGACGCTGCCAATAAAAGAGGCTGAGCGCACGTGCTCAGGACCTTTTCTACCACTCTTTCCTGGTGTCTGTGTCCATCCTTGCTGCGCCTATCATGAGGGCCCAGGGCCCATACTTTCAATCATTACAATGGCGACGAGGTCGGTAGTGCAACCCATGCGTGCCACTACCAAACACTGAGGAAAAGGGGGAGAGAGCTGCCCGCCTGAAGGGCATCCCCTGCAGCAAGGCACAGCGCCGAGAAGCCGGTGGGCACGTCGGAGCCCCGCAGTGACCGGGAGCCACCCAGCAAGCCGACCGGAGCCCACCCGCGTCGACCGCCACCAACGAGTGCCACCAAGCAACAGCGGACCGCCCAGAGCCCACCTGCGACGGCCGCGTGGCTGATAACCCCACCGGAGAGGTGCACGGGCCGGGCGGAGCCCACCCGCCACGACCGCGACAACGCGTCAGGCCCGCCGGCCGAAGGTGAGCCCCAGGGGCGGAATGACTTTAATAAACTGTGCCCAAGTATAAGCAGGACCAGCGGAGCCTACCCGCGGCCTGCCCGAGTCGTCCCCTGCCCCCGCCGCGTGTGTGCTTAGAAGCGGCGGGGCACAGAGACTGAAGACGGCGTGAGAGAGTGCGTGAGACCCGCAACTAACTGAATCAACGAAGGGGAGGGAGCGGAGTAGCTAACCGCCTCCCGACCCCCCTCGCAGTGTGACCCGGGCCAGAGGAGCCCACCCGTGGCCCGCCGGTAGCGCCCCAGCAAAAGGAAGTCTCAGCAGCACCAGCGGAGCCCACCCGCGGCCTGCCGACGGCACCCCAGCGTGTGAGGACACTGCAGAGCCAGCGGAGCCTACCCGCGGCCTGCGAGGTTCATGGCAGGTCTCCGCCGCGCAGCGTGTGCAAGAAGCTGCTGCGGCGGGAGACCGGAGAGCGGGGGCCTGCAGGGTCGGACAATCACCACCGGCGTTGAAACAGGCAGAGCCGGCGGAGCCTACCCGCGGCCTGCCTTGAGCGCCCCTGCCCACGGAGGAGTGACGGGAGCGACGCGCTCCCCCGCCTGAAGGAAGCATCGGCACACACACCCCCCGCCCGCGTGAGTACTGCCGAGGCGGCTGCGGACGGGAAGAGAGAGAGAGCGAGGGAGAAGCAAACGTCTTCAGGAGGCCAGCGCCGCCAAGACCAGAAGGCGCCCCCCCCCCCCCTCCTCATGTGCTCCGTGTGAGGAGCAGAGTGCAGGGATGCAGGGGTGAAGCGACCGTCTGCACGCAGCGCCGCCATCAGCATAAGAGCCCCCTCCTTGTGTGCTCCGTGAGGGGCAGAGGCTGGCATAGTGGTCCACACCGCCAAAACTTTACATAAGCCCCACCGGGACACTTAAACAAGAGGAACCACCGGTGCACCTACAAAGACTGCCACATTTGCCCCCAGCATCAAAGCCTGCACAACACCAAAGGGAAATAAACTGTGCTTTTGTAATGTCGTCCTGTAGTACATGTATGCTTCAGTACATTCAGTGAACACATAAAGCAAGGGAAGGCTACTCACACATTCTCAGCAGCAGCTCCAAACCCCTGTGCACTGAAGCAGTAGAGTGCACACCCGGGAAAGACAAGACAGGCTGCTCAAAAGACCCAGCAACACTGCCACCCAGTGGCTACAAGCAATAGTGCACTAGCATCCACCAGCACGGAAACAAGCATTGTTCAACGCAAAAGAAGTTACCACCATCTAGAGGCAACAAACGGAGTAGCGCCCCAAGGGAAGCATCTTAACGCCCGAATCCAGAAAGCGCGCTCTGCGCAGGAGACACCCACACGCACCAGCAAGGAGTCGGCGGCGGCCACTTCTGAAGCGACGTGGGAAGAGGCGCGAATGTCTCACTCAACATCAACACCTCACCAAGCATCCAAGCAAGGACAAAACGTCTGGAGAAAACGACTGCCAAGCACTGGAGGAACGATCAGGGAATAAGACTGCCGAGATCAGAAGACGGAGAGAGCAGTGACTCCTAGTGGCCACAGGAGATCACCGCAGCATCAACTACTCCCGCCAACGGTCCGAAGCAGCAAACTTCTGACGCCATCCAAAGCAGCAAGTACCCGACGGTCCAAAGCAGCAAAGTACTGGACGTCAGCCAAAGCAGCAAGAAAACGACGCCAGCCAAAGCTGCAAGTACCGACGACACGCAACAAGTGTCCGAGAGCCTTGAAAAGAACGGGCGCAGATAACGCGCCACGTGGCAAGGCACAGCCCCCACGAGATGGAAGAAGGGCACAGGTAACGCCACAGTGCAGAACAGTTACCGAAGAAGACCACTAAGTGTGGCACCCCCAGAAGCCGATCCACAGAAAGATCGCGTACCAAGTATGACCCGCGACGGGTCCCCTCAAACAATATCAGAAAGTGCTAACGCACCCAGTCCGACAGGACGACCGAAGGAACCTGCCAAAACATCAGCAGGTGTGGACCGCCAAATGGTCCAGGACGTTCGACCTAGTCGAGGTCTCTGAACACCACCCCACGAACGTCACCAACAAGAATCTAGAGAAGAGGGTTCGCGACACCAACTAAGGAAGCAGAGGAAGAAGGAGGAAGTGTTCCAGTCGGGGACAAACCAGGATCACACATGCAGCGGGCGCGCCCTGCATGGAGGAGCCAGGTCAGGAGAGAAGATGCAAGATCGGACCGAGTGATGTCGCAAAACAGGAAGGGAGAAAAGGAGAGATCTGTGTGGCACGTCTGCCACTGTGATAAGAAAGGAAGAAGAGGAGAGAGCTGTGTGGCACGTCTGCCACTGCGAAAAGAAAGGAAGAAGAGGAGAGAGCTGTGTGGCACGTCTGCCACCGCGAAAAGAAAGGAAGAAGAGGAGAGAGCTGTGTGGCACGTCTGCCACTGCGAAAAGAAAGAAAGAAGAGGAGAGAGCTGTGGGGCACGTCTGCCACTGTGAACAGAAAGGAAGAAAAGGAGAGATCTGCGTGGCACGTTTGCCACCGTGAAAAGATAGGATGAAAAGGAGAGACAGGTGGCAACCCTGCCACTGTTAGAGCGTAAGGAAGAATATCCACGTGGCCGTTGCCACAGTTAAGAATGGAAGGAAGTTATTCCATGTGGCCGTTGCCACAGTTGAAGAGCAGAAAAGAAGTACATCCACGTGGCCGTTGCCACAGTTAGGAGTGAAGAAGATGTCAGTGCAAAATAGGTCCCCACTGTTAGTCCGAGGCCTAACCGGTACGTAACCATCCAGTTCACGGCGAGCTGCAAGAACTCCAACCGCACCCGTCACCACGGAAGCCAACAACACAAGGACTGTGAGGTAAAAGGGGCTACCCAGTCGTTTACAGACTGTTTCCATCTAGCACCACCAACCTGTGCTAAAGCGGACAAAAGTTCCCCGAAACAGACTGAACTCCATCTGCCCATTCCCAAGCTGAGGCGGATAGAAAATAGTGGTGGAACTGAACACTTCACTGCATCCTGAGATAAGTTAATTCCCCAAATGTGAATTATTAAGTTTGGTCTTTTCATTGATTAAAAAGGGGAGTGATGTAGTGTCTTGGCGTGGACACGTTCTAGTGTTTCTATGTAATGCAACACACTCTACACCCACCCACCACAGACGTCATGGTGTCACATGACGCTGCCAATAAAAGAGGCTGAGCGCACGTGCTCAGGACCTTTTCTACCACTCTTTCCTGGTGTCTGTGTCCATCCTTGCTGCGCCTATCATGAGGGCCCAGGGCCCATACTTTCAATCATTACACCTACCATTCGCGTTTCTGCAACAGAGTCCGAATACCATGTGCAGGGATCGCGTAATGAAGAAACTTTCGCCGCTAGGTTCTTGAAAGACAAAGAAACGAGAAAACAGTTCTGGAGGCGGTTTCACTGCCGCTTCAGCATACAGATTGCAGTGCTCCGCGTTCAGTGCCATACACAGGGGGAGGAGCTCCGTCACGGCCGTTAGCTTCCGGCCGTCATGCTCCCCCACTCCAAACCTTCGTCCGACCTCCAACACAGGACAGGCTTTAATAAGATAAACAACATTTACATATACAATTGATGGACGCAGCCTTTGTGAATGCCTATATGTACATGAGTTGATACTTTGAAGTTAGAACTTTCGACTTTGCAAATGTTTGTCTTTAAAGGGTGTCTTACTTTCCCACTGCTCCAAGTGATGGTAGATTTTTTGTTATTCTACAGGAGTTTCAATTTAAAAAAACACAAAGTCTATGATGGAAAAATACACCTGGGAGGAAAGAAGTGATACCGTGCTCTAAAGGTGGGAGTATAACTCACGTAGGACAATCTAAGTGAACCTCTATTTATGTTGGGGCTGGTTTGAAATCTCCTTAACACCTAAACTCCGGTGAGCAGCCGTTTTTTTGGGCCTCAGCCAAGAAATGTTTGCCTCAGAAAAAATTCAAAAATGTACTATTCCAGCACAAACCTATGGCTATTACTTTGTTTCAGCGGGTCCCCTCATACAGTTCTCCTGTCGGGGTATGGCCTAAAATGTAGCAAAAGTAACTGCACTACAAGAGGGGGAATGTCATATCATTGCAATGACTTACAAAAAAGGTGACCATTTCCAGCAGTACAGAAGTTCTCTCTTACTCCCGATTTCTCATTCCATGTGAGAGTCACATATGCAGTCCAGGTTTTTTAGGTCGAACCTGGGCAGCGCTTGTGCTGCTATGCGGCATGCTGTATTGGAGTATTGAATAGAACCCCGCCCATATTTGTCATTGGTTTGTTTCATTGGAAATTCTGGCTTCTAATTCGTTAATAGGCTTGTTAGTCCCTCCTCAGTAACAAGTTATCTTCATTTGTAACCTCCCATGAGGACTGGCTGTTACCTTTTACTTCGGTTGTAACACGGTAAGTCTTTTTTAGTCTGTAAGCACTTTTTTTAATGAGTTTCTGCTACTGCAGGCACGACATGCTTTCCTGCAACATTCAGTGCACCATTGGTGCTTTCACTTTCCGAGCAACCCAGGACAATGGCGGCCGCTTCTTTGAATAGGTCTCGCATTTACAATAGTTTGAGCCATGAGCATTGTAAATGACAATGCCTTGATTTGTGTGTTAATTAGCAAAACAGATAAATAAAAGGCATTGCCATTTACAGTGCATATAACTTAAACTCTCCCATATGTGTCACCTATTGCATTCCAAATGCTAGTCATTCATGGCTCCTGGTGCACGCTGGTGGCGCACATTCTGATGTTTGTTTCTCACATGGCTGGTTTTCGTACACACATACTGGTGCACACTCGTGCCTTAGGCTGCACAGCACACATTCTGGAACTAGTTCCCTTACTGCCTTTGTTCGTTCAGGGATACTGGTGAACGTTGGTGGCTCACAGCGCACTTTCGGGTGCTGGCTTCCTATGTGGCAGGTTTTCTTACAGGGATTCTGGTGAACGCTAATGGTGCATGCTGCGCAGCACACTCTAATGCTGGTTTTCCACATGGAAGGGCAGGCTTTCCTACATAAATCCTGGTGCATGCTTGTGTCCAATGCTGCACAACACGTTCTAATGCTGCTTTTCCACATGTATGGTTTTCATGCACAGATTCTCGAGCACGCTCGTGTCTCACGCTGCACAGCACACTGTAATGCTGGTTTTGCACAGAGGTATTTTTCATGCACTTATCCTGGTGCACGATCATGTCTCGTGCGGCACTGCACACATTTTGATGCTGGTTTTAATGCAAGGATCCTGGTGCACGATCATGTTTCGCACTGATAACAAAGCACCCTAATGCTGATTTCCCACATGGCTGGTTTTCGTGCATGGATCCTGGTGCAAGCTCATGCCTCACGTTGCACAGCACACACTAATGATAGTTTGCATACACAGAGCCTGGTGCACGCTCAGGTCTTATGGTGCACAGCACAATTTAATGCTGGTTTTCAAATTAGTTTCTCCTACTGCAGGCACTTTCCTGCAACATTCATCACGCCATGCATGCTTTCACTTTCCAAGCAGCACGGGACAATGGCGGCCGCTTCTATGCAAAAAACAAGGTCTTGTATTTACAAGAGTTTGAGATATTGGTATTGTAAATGACAATGCCTTTTTTTAGTGCTAATTAGCAAAATAGATAAATAGAAGGCATTGTCATCAAAGAGCAAACCATGCCTACTCCTTTTCAACCTGTCCCCTCATCTATTATCCTTGGCCACAATAAAGGGCAGATCAAAAGGCACAGAGAAATCGGATTCCAAAATGGCTGAAGAGTCCAGCAAATCCTTCAAGGTCCTTCTCCGATAGCAGAATTTGGATTCCATCCTAATTTTCTTTATCAAGGACAGGGATCTACGAATTCCCACTAAATAAGCCTCTTACTTACTTGTTTCCATCCCTTCTTGCTGTCCTATGTGCCTTACCTGAGCGGTAGGATTTTGTTCATCCTTGCCTTTTCGATACCCATAGGCATGCTTTAAGAGCCCCCTTCTTTAAAAATTGCTTAAGTAACCAAAGCCACTCTATCCAATATAGTGGCCTAGGATCCTCTTGAGACTTTCCTTCTCCTTTAGCCGAAAACAAGTTCTTTGTATGTCTGGGTGTCCTTCCCACACCCACGGAACGCCCAATTAGAGAGCTGGCAAAAGTGAGATTTTACTGTTTGTTTACAGCAGCTTTATAAAAAAAATTAAAAAGTGCTGTATTTCTATACAAGTCGTTATCACTTTGTACTTGGCCTTACGTTATATTATCTTTTTCTCAAGAAGATAGGTATGCTGAATGCAACGTGAGACTTTGAGTGGCAAAACCACACCCAGGATTTTATTAGTAAAAAGCCCTAAAAGAGGAAAGCAGTCCTATAACTGGCGATATAGCAAGACATATCTTGAAAAATAAATCGTGCCCATTTGTGGGGTAATCCTCAGTGATGGCTTATTGGGGGAAACATTACCAGTACCATAAGGGGATATAATTTACATTTCATAAAATCAATAGAGGGTAAGGGGTGGGGAAGAAGGAGTAGGGAAGTGAGGAGGTGTAGGGGAACTTTTAAACAGTAAAGAGAACAATGTACAGTGCACTAAGGGCACTTTGTACGCCACCAACATACAGCTTAAACCAGGGCATAAAGAGCATAGGTTACATTGTTCCACGTGTTCGTGATGTACCGTATTCGAGCACAGTCAATATTAAAGGCTATAAACCTCTGGCACCACTTCGCCACCGTCAACAATTTTCTCGGTTACCACAAAATATCACATTACTAAACTACGGCGATGGGAGTACATCCATTCCATTAGTGGTTCAGGACTGCCCTCTGCCAGCCACGGAGCAGCAATGCAACAACTAAACTCCACTTCTAGTCGCCTGCAAACTTAGCAGTGTGCTACTGAAACCCTTTGTTCCCGTCAAAATGGTCTTATGACCAAAAATTGGAGCAGAAATATAGAATTCACACCACCACCTCCTATATTTTACATCCACAATACCACGCCACTTATGGCAATCTCCCATCAGATATCAAGACCAAGGCCATAATCACTTTTATGTCACTTTATGTTAAAACTTGCTTCCAGTCCCACAAACGGCCACAATTAATTTAGTGATTTTAGGAATTCTTGTTCCCACGCTTTACACAACCAAGCTCTATGTCACCATTAGAGAGGCCGCTTCAAAGGTGCCTTCTTAAAGGGTGCTTGCGAGCCAACAATCCTGTAATTTGGTCAACGATTCTGAGAGTAGCTCACAAGTCATTAATGCGTTTTTGGTGGCCAGTCTCTTCAAATTATATGAAAACAAGCATTTGGCAAAGTCAACAAAACTCGCATTTGGGACCTATTGCCTTTTCTTTTAAAAATGTTGTTTTACCAAGCTGTACAGCATCCTCGATGCTGTGCTGCATGGCTACAAAAGACGAGAAGGAAAAAAAAAACGTTGACACTGTGGGCTACGTCACTTTGTAGACAAGCACCTACCAAATGACGTAGTTGTTTTTATTCTTTTTATTTAACGATCAGAGTTGCAATGGTAAATGAAAAGCGATAAAGTAGCGCAAAAGCATTCTTTTTTGTGGGTGGTGGAATGGGAGAAAGCAATACAGAGGGATGGGGGAAGCAACATGGAGAGCAGGGTCAGAAACAACAGAGAAGATAGGAAAGCAACAAAGATGGGTGTTTGGGGCACGCAGCATGGAGGGCAATGGAGGAAGAGATGCAACAACATGGAGAGACAGCAACATAGAGCGCAGGGGGAAGAAAAGCACATGGGTAGAGAAGAAGCAACGTGGAGTTGGGTTGGGAGAAGTACAGGGGCAAGAAAGCAACACAAGTGGAACACTCAGGCTGCTCTTTTATCTCTTATGTGGTTATTCTTTGCCTTTTCGTACAATGCTATGTTTCCTGTAAAGCGCTCCGATACCTTAACGGGTCAAGTTCACGCTCTATAAAACACAGTAATAAATAAAAAATAAATAAATAAACTAAACATAACCCAACAACATTCTATGCTCTTCCTCTTTAGTTTGCTGCTTCTGAGCAGATAAGTATTCATTTTATTGAAAATGTTTGACCCTTTAAATGTATTATTAGTGTTTTATTAACAAGTTGATTCGATGATTTTAACTAGTCTCTAAATTTTAGATGTTTATTGTATGTAAAGGTTTTTAATTTAAATAACCCAATTTTCAGGGGATTTTTCATAGGGTTTAAAATGTTGTAGTTTTAGGTAAGGTAATTTAATAAGAAATAGTTTATTTTAAGCCATTTCCATTTTAACAGCTTTATTCGACATTTACAGTAAAAAGCAATGTACAATAAAACAAATGGAATTGATTATACAAAATCATCGGTGATAAAAAAAGACATACATGATTATATAATAAAACTGCTTCGCATCCCCATAGGTAAAAGTACATGTAGTAAAATAATTTTAAAACCTGTTAAATTACAAGATAAAAACAATTAAAATATGTACAAGTCACAGCATTAGGTAGAAATCATTTAATTTTTTTGTTTTCACACACTCTGAGAAATTAAGCGAGCCCTCAAAATCCATGACCAGCCTAAAAATGTTGCCATGGCTAATACAATAGGTAGTGATGTGTCAGTCCGCAGGATGCGTTCAGCTTCCACTACCCTCCTTGTGCCCAAGAACCTACAAATTGGTAACAACCAGGCCCGTCGATGGGCTACATAGGCATCACAAACAAAGAGGATATGGGCGGTGGACTCGTTGCAGGATCTACACCCTGGGCACCTAGTTGCAGATTGGGCTGACCATTGAATGGTAAACGATCTCACCGGTAGCGTTCCCACCATGAACTGAAAGTACAATTTACGGTCCAGGGGTTTAGTAATAGCATCCCAGTAAGGTTCCAGTTTCGGGGCGAATTTATGGTCCAAAAACGGCTAGTGAGGGAAGTTGACACTTGTTATCTTGCGTTTTTTTCCTGAAACCAACCCCAATACTTGGTCTTCAGCACCTCTTTTAATGGGAAGAGGGAGTTTACAGGATATACCCACAGCGAAATCAGGCCTAGATCTACTAGAAGGTTTCGAACTACCCATAGCCATTTAATACGATGTAATGCGTCAGCCCGGATTATTTCTAGGAAACCTTGTGCATAGCCTGCAAGTTCTGGTGTAATCCATAGTCTCCTCAAATACAGAAGGGGTCGCAATTTAGCTGCTGCAATAGGTTTCTTGCCTAGATCAATTAACAACTGACTCATAGGGGTACTCTTGGGTAGTCTGGTAATATTTCTTAGGAACCGGTTTTTAGAGATGGTAAGAGGTAGAAGGTTCTCGCATTCCAGGACATCCGAGCCATATAATGCTGAGCTAACAGCTTTCAGGTTATACATTTCTAGGGCTGGGCTAACAGGCTTAAAATGAGAGAGATTATGCTCCTGACAGAGAACCCCTGAAATCTGCCTGAGTTTAAGAGAAGCTAGATCAATTTGGCGATCCCATTTCATACTTCCTTGAAAGTTCACCCCTAGATAAGTGAACTCTTTAACTGATTCTAGCGATCTAGGTTTGCCTTACGAGCGTTGAATGCCATTAGCTTTGTCTTGGACACATTGACCTCCAGTTTATTTTAAGCATTCTTGGTAAGTATAGCATTTGTTAGAAGTTAAGATAACTGTATTTTTATGGGAATTGGTAAATTATTTCTCACCATTTACATTTAAAAATAAACAAATATCCCGTGCCTTTGCGAGATATGCTCGAAAGGATGACTGCGTAGGCACGATTGCGCGATCATCCGTAATGTAAGAACATTGAGGCTTGTTTCTTGGGGAATCGGAACGCGTCTGGACTACGCAAGTCCAGATGCACAAGTTACTTAGCTTCGGTAACGATATATCTGTAAGAAACAGTAGTTAGTATTAGATTCCTTACCTTAGAATATCCCCAGGCGTCAGACTGGATCCGGAAACTTTTGCATAGCAGTACACCTGCACGTCGGTAGGCGTTGTCTGCGGCTCCGCGTCAGTCGTCGGCGCCGGGATGACGTCGCCGGAGTACTTAGACGCCGCCCTCGGGCGCTGACGTCAGTTCTTATACACAACTTTTCCACACCAGAAACACAGAGCCATGATAAAAACCAACACTGGTGCCATGAAACTAGGGCCCCGAAAGGGGATGACCTTAACCCTAGATATCGGTTCGCAGAACAGGAAGGATGGGTGGGGCAGTAAGGAATCTAATTCTAACTTCTGTTTCTTACAGATATATTGTTACCGAAGGTAAGTAACTTGTGCATCTGAAAGAAACAGGTTAGTATTAGATTCCTTACCTTAGAATAGATACCCCAGCAATACCAACCCCTGTGGTGTGTCTGCGAACCAATAATCACACCAGAAAGTCCTGGAGGACGGAACGGCCAAAGAAGCCATCCCTTCGGACTTGGCTGTCCGGGCAGCAGTGTCTTGCGAACGTGTGCAGCCAGGCTCACGTAGCTGCCTGACAGATGTCCTGCAAGGGGACTCCCCGGCCCAGGGCAGTAGTAGCCGCCGTGGCCCGAGTGGAATGGGCCCTCAGCCCAACAGGCGGCTCCTTCTTAGACAAAGAGTAGCATGCCTTGATGCACAACACGACCCACCGAGAGATGGTCTGTTTGTGCACCGCCCGTCCCTTCTTAGTGCCCACGTAACCAACAAAGAGTTGGTCATCCACTCGGAACTGGCGTGTGCGATCCAAATAGAAAGAGAGCGCACGTTTTGGGTCCAGACGGTGGAGCCGCTCTTCCTCTTTAGAGGGATGCGGAGGCGGAAAGAAGGTGGGCAAGGTGATGGACTGCCAGATGTGGAAGGCTGTGACTACCTTGGGCAGAAAAGAGGGTCTTGTCCGCAACGCAACCTTGTCCGGATGGACAGAAAGGAAGGGAGGCTTGGATGAAAGAGCCTGGAGCTCACTCACTCTCCTGGCAGAGGTGATGGCAACCAGGAAAGCAGTCTTAAGGGTAAGAAGACGGAGAGGACAGTTATGACGTGGCTCGAAGGGAGCGCACATCAGAAAAGTAAGTACAAGGTTCAAGTCCCACTGAGGCATTACGAAAGAACAGGGAGGGGGGGAACATATGAGTGATATATATTATTATATCTCCCCTGCTACTACCTGGCCATGCCCAACGGGCTGTGTGCGCGCAAGCGAGGGAATAGATACACCTCAACCATGTCCAAACGCAGGCAGTCACTATTCACTCCTCCATCGGTAAACAGTGTGAAGAAGTATTATTGCAAACACTCTCTTCCTAGCCCATGGGCAGGGTTTAATATATGACCTGGACCTGCGCTTGGACAAGAGAGGTATTTAAAACATTGTTTTTAAAAGGGAAGGTGCCATACTTTCTCTTCCACTGAAAACGTGAATTCCCACATCCCACGCATTGCTGAGGGGTAGGTAGGGGTTGTCTACTGGCCAACCGATTACTCGAATGCAGGGGCTTGTCTATTGTACTGGATAAAACTGTAAAAGAACTCCCTAGTTGGAAAGGGTCGGAAATATTGTATTTTGCGGGGTTCATGAGGGAGGTAGTCCTGGTCGCAAGAAAATCTAATTCGCATAGAAATACGAGTCCTGTCCCCAGTTTCCTACGCTTGCTTAATAAAGAAATAAACACATTGGTTAGGGAACAATACTTGAATAGGTCCACAGAAAGGTCTCGTAAAATAACCTTACAAAGGAGAAGGAGAAGTAGAGTAAAGTTAAAAATTAAAAAAGAGAGGGAAGATTCCTTATGGATAAAGTTAAGGGAGGCTGTAAATAGAGGGAATGTAAGACTATTTTGGTCTCTCATTGGCGAGGGTTACGGAACAAGAACCAGGTCCCTTCCTCCTCCTTTTCGAGAAAGTTTGGGTGGGTTATGTTACGCAATTATATGCTGGTAATGGGCCTGTTGAGGATGATAGAAGGTTGGGCGATGTCGGACCGTTGTTTGAGCCGCCCTCTGAAAAGATCATTGAATCAGCCATAAAGGATTTGCGCTCTTCCGGCGCTATGGGCCCTGATGAGCTCCCGGTTTCGGTGTTAAAACAGGATGCTGAATCATGGAGCAAAATCCTATTTCCAGTATATAGATTTTGCTTCCTACATAGAACTGTTCTCCCCTCTTGGAGGGGGGAGTATACTGGTACCCCTGTTCAAGAAGGGGGATAGGAATGTGCCCCAAAATTATCGACAAATAGCTTTGCTTGACGCTATAAGGAAAGTATTTGCGAAATGTCTTTTAACACTAATTTCTGACTGGGCAGATGGGGGGTAGGTTGCTGCCATTGGAGCAGACAGGTTTCCGTAAGGGACACAGCACAATGGATAATTTATCCGCCCTGCAGATAATTTCGGATAAATACATAGGGGCCCGAGGCGGAAGAGTTTATGCTGCGTTTATAGATTTCTCCACAGACAAAGTCGATCGCCCCCTGCTGTGGAGGAAGCTATCCTCCCTCGGAATGCCCTCACTGCTCTTGGATTTAGTTAGGGATCTCCATTCTGATACCTGGTGCAGGGTTTTATTGGGTGGTGAAAGAGGGCTAGCCCAGGCGATACCCACTGCAAATGGATTGAAACAAGGATGTCTATTAGCGCCATTACTATTCTCCCTATACATCTCTGACTTACCTTTTTGTCTTCAAGTGATGGTAATGCCCCAGTACTAGGGGGCTCTCCGATTGTCTGTATGTTATATGCGGACAATATCCTGATATTGGATTTAACACCGAAAGGTTTGAACAATCGTCTACAAGCACTCCACGCATATGGAGAACATCATCACCTGAAAATAAACGAAGCAAAAAGTAAAATCATGTGTATGGATGGTAGGAGAAAGACGAAATATGAGAACTTGGCTGGAGGTGGTGAATTCCTATGTGTTCTTAGGGAAGATAATATCTGCCAATTTGAGCGATAAGGATCATGTTGCTAACAATTCTCGAAAGGCTCTGGCTCAGGGTAAAAGTCTGAGTGCTTTTTATTGCGCGACGGGGAAAAGACATTTCCCTTATTTGCTAGAGGTTTTTCGCGCAAAGATTTCAGCATCCCTGCTCTATGGTGTTGAACTAATTGATTTGGGGCAATGGAGTTTTCTGCATACTGTAGAGGGAAAAATCCTCAGACAATTAGCCTCAGTTAATACTGCCTGCACAGCGGCTGCCCTTAGATTACAGTTTGGAATCCGCAGTAGTTGGGTGCAGGCTTTAGCAGGGATCGTTCGCTGGGTGTCGTGCCTAGCCCGGGGGGACTCAGGGACCATGCGAAGTCTTATGAAAAAAGAATTGTTGGGATCCTTAAAAGAATGCTCTAGAATTCTGAGGAATTTTAGAAAGGCGGTTGAATACCTGCAATTAGACGAACTAACCTTATTTACATTGTCCCCCGGCCAGTTGAAGGCTGTTCTATAACTGGCCACTTGGAAATTGAGTTTTAGCCTAGACAGAGAGGCAATTCTTGCAAAAAAAAGGCCCCTCTCCACTTATTGATTCCTGCCTATATAAGAAAATGCAACTGTACGTTTCTTGGAATATACCTCACGGTATACAGCGTTTTTGGTTCCTCTTGAGGCAGGACCTCCTCCCTCTAAATAATTTAACATCTAGATGGTATGGGTCCCCTGCAATTTGTCACCTTTGTAATATGTCCACCCAGGATATTGTACATGTCCTCTTTATATGCCCAGCCTTGCGGATATTACGTAGAAAGTGGTTTAGACATATATGTTTAAAATTGGGTCTCTTGACGGCAAGCTCTTTTTTAAATGCTTTGTATAATCCGCCCAATGAAATGTTCTGCTTTAATATATTCAACTTTTTAAAATGTTTTTTAGATATCTATTAGAGGGCTTGGGAATCAAATGCTTGTCAGTATTTGCTTTTTTATCTCGTTTTATGCAAAGTTTGTGTATGCACAAATATATGTTGTATTTTTTTTTATGTGGATCTCTTAGAAGTTCCAAAACATAAATAAAGAATTTGAATTGAATTGAATGCAGGATAACTTGCTCCCCTCCATCCCCGAAATATATTTTTAGTTCTTCGAAATTTCCCAAGTGCCTTGCCCAAAAGCGGGGTAAAAGTTTGTCTCATCCTCCAGTGTCCAAAGAAAGTCACATAAATTCATTACACCCCCTTCAACCTGCGCCCCGTTTGCACACAGGACATACGGGGAAAAGAACAAAGAAAGCCTGCTGCAGTGAACTGCTCTCCTGAGCTCAAACTGTCCGAAGACCCACCTGGAAACCCCCGACCTGGCCTAAGGTAAGGTGATTTTCATCTGCATCTCCTCAGAGTTGCCGAAGGGTAATGTGGGATTAAAACAGATAGGAGATGAAGGCCACAGGAGAATAGTGCAGCTCACAGCTGCCCAGAAGTCTGTCTGCCGTCCTAACAGTGTGCTGTATGACTTTGAGCTGCGCTGCTCCACAAAGGCCCGAGGAAAAGCTAACCCGGCATACAAGTCACAATTGCGAAACGGCAGCATGACACACAAATGCACACCACCATTGGTTGCCCTGCCAATCCGACACTCACTCAGTTCGAACATCAGAGGCCTACACACACTGTGCACACTAGTTGCATATGGCTTAAAACCAAGTTCAAAACCATAAAAGTGCTTACCACCACTAAACAATATACAAAGTACTATCATACACTGGCATGTAAGGTTTATTATCACATCTGAATAATGACCACTATAACACGATCACCAATAACGTCCTCAAAGTTAGGTAATTCTACAGAACACTAATAAAATGAAGGGAAAGAAAAACCTAAGCACTGGCAAATCCAATCGGTCTCGCTTTTTTGACTTTTGCTCTGCCAACGGTTTTTAGCCATGCAGCACAGCATCCCCAATGCTGTGCAGCATGGCTAAAGTTTCTTTAAAAAATACCTTTGACATGGCCGCCTGTGTCATTTTGTAGGTGCACTCCGCTTGCACGCACATGCCTAACAATTAACGCAAGTGCCATTTTTTTTTTATCTACAGCGACAGATCCGAATTGACTTGATAACTAAAACGAAATAGAAAGAGCTAGCCCAGGGTGGGGGGGATGTATGCAACACAGGGAGGAAGAGGGCACGCAGAAGCAACACTGGAAGGGTCAAGTCAAGTCACATAATTTATATAGCGCGCTACATACCCAGAGGGTCTCAAGGCGCTTGAGGAGGGGAGGGGAATTACTTGTCGTATATCCAAGTTTTAAGTTGCTTTCTGAATGCCAGGTGGTTCTGAGTGAGGCGAAGGTGAGTGGGAAGTGAGTTCCAGGTCCTAGCCGCCAGGTAGGAGAAGGATCTTCCTCCCATGGTTGTTTTGTTGATGCGAGGTACAGTAGCAAGGGCTTGGTTGGAGGAGCGAAGCTGTCGGGAGGGGGTATAGAAGGAAAGTCGAGTGTTGAGGCATTCGGGTCCAAGTTCGTAAAGTGCTTTGTGTGCGTGGGTTAGGAGGCGGAATGTTATCCTCTTATTGACGGGGAGCCAGTGGAGGTTTTTCAGGTGGCTAGAAATGTGGTCTTTACGCGGGATGTCTAGTATGAGTCTGGCTGATGCGTTCTGGATGCGTTGGAGTTTTTTCTGGAGTTTTGCGGGGGTACCGGCGTATAGGGTGTTACCGTAGTCTAGACGGCTCGTAACCAGTGCGTGGGTGACCGTTTTTCTGGTTTCGGTGGAGATCCAGCGAAATGTTTTTTTGAGCATGCGAAGAATGTTGAAGCAGGATGATGACACGGCGTTGACCTGTCTGTTCATCGAGAGTGAGGAGTCCAGGATGACGCCTAGGTTCCGTGCGTGGTCCGTCGGGATGGGTGCTTTTCCAAGGGCCTCAGGCCACCAAGAGTCATCCCAGGCGGTGGGGGAAGTACCTAAGATGAGGACTTCTGTTTTGTCTGAGTTCAGTTTCAGACGGCTGTGCTTCATCCACTCGGCTACTTCTTTCATTCCTTCATGTAGGTTGGTTTTGGCGGTGTTCGGGTCTTTGGCGAGTGAGAGGATCAGTTGAGTGTCATCAGCGTAGGAGATGATGTTGAGGTTGTGTTGGCGTGCGATGGCCGCGAGGGGGCTCATGTATACGTTGAAGAGGGTGGGGCTGAGTGAAGATCCTTGTGGCACGCCGCAAATGACTTCAGTGGCCTCTGACTTGAATGGTGGAAGGCGGACTCTCTGGGTTCTTCCGGCAAGGAACGAGGTGATCCATTCCAGTGCTTTTCCCTGGATTCCGATGTTTCTGAGGCGTTGTAGCAGGGTGCTGTGACAGACTGTGTCGAAGGCTGCGGAGAGGTCGAGGAGGATGAGGGCGACTGTGTGTCCATTGTCCAGTAAGGTTCGAATGTCGTCTGTTGCTGTGATGAGTGCGGTCTCAGTGCTGTGTTTGGCTCGGAAGCCGGACTGTGAGGAGTCGAGGGATTTGTTGGTGTCGAGGAAGGCGGCGAGCTGGTTGTTGACAGCTTTCTCGATGACTTTGGCCGGGAATGGAAGGAGCGAGATGGGGCGATAGTTTTTGAGCTGTGGGTTTTTTTAGAAGGGCGCTGATGGAGGTGTATTTTACACGGGGTGGGCAAAAGGGAGGCAAAAGCAACACAGGATTTGGGAAAGTAACATGGAAAGCATGGCTGGGGGCAGGGGGAGGAACAGTAAAAGAAGAGGGCTCGTGGGAAAAAAAAAAACGAACAACAAGGACGCATGGAGGCAATGGGGAGAAGCACATAGGCAAGCACAAACGGGGTGAAGCACTGGGGGACAGAGAGCAACAGGAGTGCAGAAGAAGGCAAGTACACTAGAGAGCCAGATCGAACACAAATACACCCTCATGGAGGCATTAGCGCAAAATCAAAAAGCAGTGATTGGTTGGCATTTCTGCTTCCACTACTTGCTTTTCAATAAAAGAGATGGTAAAGAGGTAGTGCTCCATGGGAGGGTCAAACATAAGCCTGACAAGTTGGGACACAAATAAGAAGCAAACAAATGAGTGACAGGACAGCCAACCAATGGTAAGCAATGGGCAGGGTCCAAATCCCTCCTCATAAGCCACAATATGCCTTGTAACAGCGCATGCACGGTCCAGTAGGCTTACCCTAAACACTAGTCTACAATTAACATTCCCATGACTCCAGCTACTTTGTTAAACAAGCATAAACATACATACATAATGAAACATTCTCACTCAGTCTTTCATTCACATCTCATAAAACTTTCACAAGTGATGACAGTGGTACGAGTTAAGGTTGAGTTAGCACACTGGTGTTGGAGAAGAAGTGAAGTTGGTATATTAACTTGTGACATTCTGGCCTCAAGATTTTGTTGTGCAGCATTCATTATTGCCACCTCTGAACGATTTACTTGTAATTACGTCCATCCCCCAAACGTCTAAACTTATCATTTACTAATAGCCACCACTTCTGAAAAAATGTTATTAGACGTTGCTGACCCAGGAACGCAGTGCTCTTCATCCTGCCCTGAAGGATTAAACTTCATGAACAAATGCTGCTTCAGTGTCATTTATGCAGCCAGAAATTGTGGCTCCAGTCGGACTGAAAGATGACATTAACTCTTCGTTGCCAAGCACCCTTGCTCTTGCCAAAGGCCTACTCATTCTCTTTTATGGATCATTAATTTCTCTTGCACTAAAAATACAATTCAATAAAACAGTATTCACACTGCAGTTCCCCTTCTGCACGGCAGAAAAAAAACGCTTAACATAATTAACCAATTTCCTAAAATATCCTGACGGTGCATGCAATCTAAATTGCACAAGCAGGATATTCACAGAAACTTCAACCCCATCAACAGACCATGCACATAAAATAAGAATCTACTCGCACTGTGAGAGTCAACCTTCTAGATCTGCACGTATTTATTACACGTGTTAATTGGTGGGATTAAATCAGGTTTGCATCAGCAGAACACACCATGAACTGGATTGGGATCTACAGAAAAAAAATGTGACATTCCCAAAAGGCCTTGCCCTTAAAAAGCGGATAGAGCTGGGGCATTGCCCATCAGGCTCGGCCTCCTTGTAACTCAGTATAATCATGCTTCCGTAATTTCAGAAACACAGACCTGTTGTAGATACTACTAAGAATGTTCACCAGACTCAATTTTCTAATAATCATAAATATGAAAAAAATCATGTAATTTTCCAGGCAATCTAATGTTTGTCAGATTAGATTTTGGTCCAATATCATGACAAATCTGTTTGTACAACGTGTCTTAAAAAGCAGGAAAAGTTGCAGTCAAACCTCAATGTGTACTCCCATTAGGAACATCGTGAGATCTGTAAGAGAATACAAGCCTATTTTTCAGTAAATGTGCTCTGCTTCTCCAAACTATGATGGTCTTTGGGTGAGGTAGGATCACCAACAAATGATCCAATATGTGTGTTGTGCTAGAAACGGTTAAAATGATCAACATATGGATGTATAGCTGCAAAAACGGGCTAAAATGTCTACTTTGGTTATTGCAGTGTTAGCTGTAACATCATTATCACTTGTAATGAGTAAGAGATAAAATGTATTCATTCATTTGTTCATTCGTTCAAATGCTGGCATTTAATAAGGGGTAGCAGGAATATGCACGTCACTGCATATTCTAATCTACTGACAAAAAAAGCTTTGTATGAGAAAAGGCCACAAATAATTTAAAAAGAGTACTGTGAAGGGTGAGGTGTGTGCATGAGGAATGAATGTAAATACTATATGCAAAAGAGTCATTCTAGAGCTCTGTGACTTTATAAGGTAATTAGACCTTGGTCTACTTTATCTATATTGCCATATAACTCGTTGGTGCCTTGCAATAACTGAATATACAGCTAAAGACAAAAAAAATCAAGAAACAAAAAAATTAACAAAGAGGCTTTTTTAGACTGCCGAGCAGTCTTCAAGGAAAGGCTTGTCTTAATTTCGATGAGATAGCATATTGGGAACACCAGAACCCCAGATAACCTATCTCATTGAAATGAAAGATAGAGGTCTTGCGAGTGCAGAAAAACAAAAGACAATAATAACAATGTCCATTATTAGAGGTATCGCTAAAAGAATAAAAACTGCATTCATGGAAATTCTCAATGATAGAGTGCCCTCAAATATCCGGAACGTGGGAGTTTTCTGTGATCTGCATTTCCTAGGCCCTCACCTGTTTTCTTTTTTTCCGGTTGTCCATGATCTTCCGCTTCAGGAACTTTGTCCTTTTTTGCAGCTTCTTGTATTTGTGACGGTTCATCTTCCGCCGCCGGATTTTCAAAATGTTCTTACAGTGCATACCGCCTTTATGTGCCTCCTCATTTGCCTCATCTAGAGGGGCTGCAGGCTCAGCAGGGGGGCAGTCAAAGAGAGGAGCTTGAACACTCGGATCATAAGCGATCTTTTCATGAAGATCCAACACCTCCACCTTGGGCAAAGCGTAACGAATCGAGAGCCAGCTTTCTAGGGGTGTGATGGAGAGCCTCCGAGGCACAAGCATGTCTTCCAGTTCTGGATCAAGTGCATACCATCTCTGTGGGGGACCTCCACCTTTACTGGTGTGCTGTGTGCTGTAACTCACTGCACCATTAGAAGACAGTACGCTGGAAGATAAAGGCCTCGACAAAAATGTACCTATAGCAGTAGGGAAAAAAAGAAGGACTCAGTTATGTTTAATCAAGGAATGCCATGTAACTGATAACTCAATCCTATCTCTATGTGCATATTGCCTTATCATTGCAGCGTGTTAGGTAAGGAGGATTCATGTTTAGTCAATTCTAATAAATTACTTCATTCAGAGGATATTCTTGTTAAGTTACTACTGTAACAAGGAAAAACGCAGGATAGGGCCAGCATCTGCGAACCATGGCTACACTGGAAGAAGGGTAGATCTTGGACAAAAGCGAAGGAGAATAAGAACCATAGTGTTTGATTTGGTATGCTTAATTCTTACTATATGGTAATGTGGAGGTTTACCAGAAACATTTTTATCCACGCATCTTACATTTTCACTCAATTTCTAGGCCTCTCCACCTGTCCTGCCTTTGCCATGTATGTCTTAGGTCAGTGGAACTTAACCATTTGACTTCAGTAGACCCCACTTAATCACTAGTGGAACCCATGGACCAGACTATATTTTTATTGCAATGAATCATTACTCAAATCGCCCTAAGCATTTTTGATTGATTTGAACCACAAAACAATACACTATAAATACAGAAACAATCATTCATCAAACAGGAGACAATACATTTACAAATAAACCCATATAAAAAAAATCAACATTTTATCAGGAAGGTTGGAACTTCTCTAAATTCAATTGAGACCACTCATTGTCCATACGATTTTCTGTTTGGTACACTTGCACTGCTCCCGTAAATCAATCTGAGGATACAAACAATGTTGAGCCTCCCATTTCAAGTTCCTTCACATTTACAGAACGTTTTAAAATGTACATTTGTTTTCTTTTTTGTACACACTTTATTGATCTGTTAATATTACTAACTTTTCTAAGCAGACGCAGACCCTCTGAGTAGTCTTTGCAGACCGCCAGGGATCCCCGGACCACACGTTAAGAACCACTGTCTTAGGTGGTTACCAAGATAAACAGCTAAAGCAGAAATGTACTTTGCCAGTAGTACTTCATAGGGGCATCAGGTGATTCAGAGAGCTAATATACATATGTACTCTATACAGATATTCAACCAGGGTTTAAGGAAAAGGGGTAAATTCCCATACACTGCCTGCTTTTTTTTTTTTTTTTTATTTCTGTAATTTTTTTATTGAAAAATAAAGTATATTTCTGTCAATTTGCTAAACAGCAGGTGGTGCAACCTCTATATCAAAATTCTATACCAATAACTGCTATATCTCAGTCTAGCAATTTACTTTTTAAAAGAATACCTTAATCTTGTACCCAATCAAATCAGCTAAGCTGCCATTCGTCAGAACAGTCAAGATGTAGGATTTGGGTAGAAGAAGTGTGGCTCAATGGTTAGAGCGGCAGACCCTGATGCAGAGGTATAGCCCGGGACCAGGGTTCAATTCCCCGCCTCGGCGGGCCTTGTGCTCAAAATTCCACGGACCTGATAATTCTCGCCTCGGTGCCTGCACTCTGCAACTCTGGGCAATAGTTTGCTTAATCTCCACAACGGCCCCCACAACGCTAAGGATACCTGGCCTTCACCCTGGGGTGCCCAGGAGTGGACGCCTCACAGGGAAAGCCAGGACGGGTTCCACAGCTGTATTCGTACAAGCGCCTTGAGACCCTTGCGGGTGAGTAGTGCGCTATACAAGTATCAATTTACATTTTCACACTGCTTATTTGCCTGCTGGAAAGCGCACAAATAAATTATATCAGTTAACATTGCTAGTTTAGCCTGCTTATAAGCTCTCTCAATTTTTACAGACTGGAAAACCGAGATACAGCCTACAGAGCAGACATGACTGAAATGGAAACAACTGACTTCCTCCTTGGGACATTCCCAAACAATCGCAGAACACTCCACAGAACAACTGTAGCTCTTATCTATCCAGCCTAGTGGGCTAGCACTCTGAAATGGCAATACGGTGCTTTGGTAGCACTCACGTAAATAAATACATACATATGGCTATCTGTTATAAGTTGCATAGTTTGTTCCTCCTATTTTAAGTTATTGGCCCAGAGGAGAACACCAGATCTCCCATATGCTCCTCCAAGAAAAGATGGAAATTAGAAGGTAGCTGCACAGGTGCATCAGATGTTCAGTATCTAGCTTTTGCCTCTAGCTTGGAACGTATTGAAGGCTGACTAAGTCCTGTGTGACGGAAAATAATATAATCCATGTATGTAGTACAAGCAGGAAGAGTGTTCCCCATATATGTTAACTTCAGAGCAGTCTTAGTTATTGGAACTTGCTTGTCGATTTGTTGTATGGCGCACCAGAAAAGACTTTGAAGGAGATAAGTAAATTATGTGGCTGTGTGAGAGACTAGAAGATTGTTCTTCATAACCATATAGCGAATGGATGACATGGAATACCAGTTCTTCTCTGCAGACAGAATGGTTGCCCGATCTAAGCTTCTGTTAACCTTCTTGGTTCATTGACCAGACACTGCTGCTTCAGTGACTCTTCATTCAGTACTAAACGCATGCTCTACTGGTCTCTGAGTGAGAACTTAACCCAAAGAAGAGCTGCTTTATCGTACATTCCATTTACATCTTTACTTTAACAGTGGGCCACTTTGTATTCTTTCCGAGAAACACCTACAAACACCCAGGCAACATCCAACAGTGATAAAATAAACATTCCCAATGGCAGCAGTGAATACAGCAGAGTGGAGAGACTTGCAATGCCTTGTGTTAGTCAAGATTATCCAAGCAACACAGGAGCACACGTGGTGGCCTTGCGATGCTTCGTAAAATGTAATTAAGTATTGCATTGCCCCTGCAACACAATGTGTGACGCAAAGGGTAAAAATACAATATAAATCTGTCCCTTAGTTATATATATTGCGCCGGGGTATACCGCGGTAACGTTGCGGTATACTGCAGTACATGCTGATAATAAGCCAGTATATGATTGGCCAATGGCTGCCTTTACAAAGTGAAAGGCAGCCATGTGGTTTTACCACACTTCGGCTTTGTTCGGGGATTACGGCTTTAGATATGCATGACTAATAGGTTTTATTGTTGTTCCCTACTTATTACCAATTTATTAAAGTAATTTATAGGCCATGTGTCCATAAGCCAACACCAGTTATAGCCAGGATGAGGCTTGCCTGGCTCAGTAACCCTGGCGATAGCAACACCAGATGTTTAATGCATTGAACTCAAAGTAAATCATTTACCTGCAATTTTATTTTTGTTGATGTGATTGACCTGCCTGAAAGGGAGTTACTTTGCATTCTCCAAATCATTTTAAAGCTACAGTCACATTAACTTCACTTGAATGGTCTAAAAACAAGTTTAAACAAATGAAGAAAAAATGATCCAACTAACCTGAATTATTGACAGAAAGAAAAAAACACAATAGGGGTGGTTCCCAAGAAATGGTCAAATTACATCCCAGTTAGACTGACCCAGAAACCTTCTAACTGTTTTCAGAAACTGAAAATAGTTACAGTCACCAAAAGCGAGCTGACTGGGGCCAAGGGTAAATCCCTATCAGAAACCTCTTATCCCATCATACATTCCCAGCTAATGAAGATAATAATCACTATACAGCTGCGCCCACCTAACAGGACTTTCAGTGAATTTCAATTATTTATTCTATTTACTGTGTTTTTCTAAGGTGGGTATTAGCACACTTTGCGCAGAACTAGAACTACATATGCCAGATTTGCATAACACAATAACCGGGACGGTCAACCAAAGAGTAGGAGTGTGGGAGGAGCAGAGTGGGAAGGAGGTAGTTTGTGCTGAGACCAGGTTACCAGAGAATAACTTTGTATGAACAGTGAACTTTTAGGGTACAGGAAGGACTAAAAGAGTATGCTTGAAGTAAGTTACAATAGTCCTGGGTGTCTTAACCCTCAAGTGAGAGTACACTTGACTATGGGAGGTACGGATTCAGAAATATTATCAGAAGCGTCATCCACCGTGACAAAGGGTCCTTTCTTAAAACAACCCTTAGGGTTAGTTGGCGCATGGCTGGACTCCGAAACAGGAGACCTGAACTTTCTTTAATTTCTTACAAATTTTAGAGTAATTTGCCTTCAAGGAACTTGTGCAAAATGTCCTGGCCATAAGCAAGTATATACTATACATTTTACCCTGCCCTTTTTGGGCCCTGGCAGCATGCCTATCTGTCCACAGTAAAGAATGAATTGACTTTTCCCACTGCCTCTACAGAGTTTCACACAGTAAGGTTGCCTTCTGGGATTACAAAATATACACCTAGATGGAAAAAGCTACACCCAGGATAAACCGTTCCACAGTTTATTGGACTCCGACTCTTTACTTATTTGTAGTCCGTTGACTCTTGCGAATGTGAGTTTTAGCTACAATGTATAATGAGGAACTTCTTCTAATTTATACTTCACCGGTATGAACTATAGCCTGACAGAACTGGATGCTGGTGTGTTCTGGAATACTGTGTCGTTAGTAAACAGGGTATATGTTCTCCTTCCCCACCCACCAATGGGATTTCAGTAAATACCTAGGGGACAATCTTTTTCACAGACAATTCTTCAACAATCCCAAAGGAGATAAATGTTTCACTTAGCATGTTACTGCTAAAGTTGATACATCGGTTTTCATCAAAGGAAGTGAACTGTCTCTGACAATTCATGAACTGAGGAAGGCCCTGGGGCCCCAACTACATTCCTTTACATGTGTTTCAATGGGTCTCTGTAATGGGAATATGGTTCGTAGTTAGAGTTGAAAACACCATTATTGCAACAGGTACTACTCCCCAATATTGACATACCA
This sequence comes from Lissotriton vulgaris, assembly GCF_964263255.1. Lineage (NCBI taxonomy): Eukaryota > Metazoa > Chordata > Amphibia > Caudata > Salamandridae > Lissotriton > Lissotriton vulgaris. The sequence continues at coordinate 287,040,220 of NC_141693.1, forward strand.
CCATAATTGTCTTTATATACAACAAGCATTGGCAAACACTATAGGTCTCGCCTTTTAGAGCTATTTACTTTGCAATGATTTTAGCCATATTGCAGAGAAGTGCAGCTGCTGAGCAGAATCGCTAAGAAATTGTTTAATAAATAGCACCATGACGCAGCCAGACCATTGAGCTTTTTTTTCAATTAAAAGCATAGGGCAATGGGTTGCAGGATGAGTCAACATAGAGGGATGGCGGGTGTTGGACAAGAGTTCAGGTGGTGGGAGGGACAATGGTGGAAGCACGCCAACAACAGAGTATGAGCGGGAGGAACTGTGGAAGCACACGGACAATGAAGGGTGGCCTGCAGAGGCTGGAGGTGCAAACTGAAACCAGAGGGCACACGTGGGAGTGGCTGGGGTAGCAAAATCACAATGGATAGTGGTGCAGCAAACTGGGGTAACCAAAAGAACAAGGAAGTGGTGGGAAAGCAAGTGACGGTTACAGGAGGGAGAAAAAAAGGAAACAAGGATGGGAGAGATGTACACGAGGGAAACAGCTGGAACACACGACATTCGCTTAGAACGCTTCAACAAAACACAAAAGTAGTGCCTGAAAAATATGCAGTGGAAAGTCACAGGTAAAGCATCCATGCTCCAGGGGAGGGACAAACACAAACAAGCATTTACAATGCAATAGGTCTCCCAGCTTTAAAGTTTGAGCTATTGGCATTGTATATTACAATGTGTTACATTAATTTGTTATCAAACTCTGAATTGTTGTATAAAGATGGTAAATGCTGCAAGAAAAAGTAGCACTGAAATTGATAGCTTTCGCAATCGCTATTGTAATGAAGCTGAACAGGCAGGGACAAAAGCATAGTCATAACAATCGATTTAAAAAATAAATGAAAAAAACACTCACTGAAAGTCTGCTTTCGATTCTGCGACTGTCCGCAAACCCAAAACAACGGCCTCCTCCTCCCCCTAGGGCACCTCACCACGCACGAGTACAAAAAAAAGCATTTGCAGTGCAATAGATCTCGGAGCATTAAAGTTTGAGTTATTGACATTCCGCCTGGGAACATCACGCGAGCCCGAGGAGGTGTAGGCCGTGCCAGGAGGCAACCTGCGGCCTGGTGTGCCCATCGGGTGAAGTCGGAGCTGCTCGCTGAGGTTGGTGTTTCTCCCCCCCACCCCCCCGTGGGGCACAGAGACCTACCCGCAAGCCCTTAAAGAACTGCCCAGGGTGCCGATTGCAAATTCGGCCCGAACTGGTAGATGGAGCACGAAGCTAGCTGAGGCCTACTCTGCAAAGGAGGTGAGAAGTGGCGGCCGCTAGGCGTGTGGAGAGAGACATAAAGCGAGGCAAGCTACCGCGAGTGGGTTGGGCACTCACTACTCTGCACACTCACTACTCTGCACACTCACTACTCTGCACACTCACTACTCTGCACACTCACTACTCTGCACTCACTACTCACTACTCTGCACTCACTACTCACTACTCTGCACTCACTACTCACTACTCTGCACTCACTACTCACTACTCTGCACACTCACTACTCTGCACTCACTACTCTGCACTCACTACTCACTACTCTGCACTCACTACTCACTACTCTGCACTCACTACTCACTACTCTGCACTCACTACTCACTACTCTGCACACTCACTACTCTGCACTCACTACTCACTACTCTGCACTCACTACTCACTACTCTGCACTCACTACTCACTACTCTGCACTCACTACTCACTACTCTGCACTCACTACTCACTACTCTGCACTCACTACTCACTACTCTGCACACTCACTACTCACTACTCTGCACACTCACTACTCTGCACTCACTACTCTGCACTCACTACTCTGCACTCACTACTCTGCACTCACTACTCTGCACTCACTACTCTGCACTCACTACTCTGCACTCACTACTCTGCACTCACTACTCTGCACTCACTACTCTGCACTCACTACTCTGCACTCACTACTCTGCACTCACTACTCTGCACTCACTACTCTGCACTCACTACTCTGCACTCACTACTCTGCACTCACTACTCTGCACTCACTACTCTGCACTCACTACTCTGCACTCACTACTCTGCACTCACTACTCTGCACTCACTACTCTGCACTCACTACTCTGCACTCACTACTCTGCACTCACTACTCTGCACTCACTACTCTGCACTCACTACTCTGCACTCACTTCTCTGCACTCACTTCTCTGCACTCACTTCTCTGCACTCACTTCTCTGCACTCACTTCTCTGCACTCACTTCTCTGCACTCACTACTCTGCACTCACTACTCTGCACTCACTACTCTGCACTCACTACTCTGCACTCACTACTCTGCACTCACTACTCTGCACTCACTACTCTGCACTCACTACTCTGCACTCACTACTCTGCACTCACTACTCTGCACTCACTACTCTGCACTCACTACTCTGCACTCACTACTCTGCACTCACTACTCTGCACTCACTACTCTGCACTCACTACTCTGCACTCACTACTCTGCACTCACTACTCTGCACTCACTACTCTGCACTCACTACACTGCACTCACTACACTGCACTCACTACACTGCACTCACTACACTGCACTCACTACACTGCACTCACTACACTGCACTCACTACACTGCACTCACTACACTGCACTCTGCACTCACTACTCTGCACTCACTACACTGCACTCTGCACTCACTACTCTGCACTCACTACACTGCACTCACTACACTGCACTCACTACACTGCACTCACTACACTGCACTCACTACACTGCACTCACTACACTGCACTCACTACACTGCACTCACTACACTGCACTCTGCACTCACACTCTGCATTACCACTCTGCATTACCACTCTGCATTACCACTCTGCATTACCACTCTGCACTCACTACTCTGCACTCACTACTCTGCACTCACTACTCTGCACTCACTACTCTGCACTCACTACTCTGCACTCACTACTCTGCACTCACTACTCACTACTCTGCACTCACTACTCACTACTCTGCACTCACTACTCACTACTCTGCACTCACTACTCACTACTCTGCACTCACTACTCACTACTCTGCACTCACTACTCACTACTCTGCACTCACTACTCACTACTCTGCACTCACTACTCACTACTCTGCACTCACTACTCTGCATTACCACTCTGCACTCACTACTCTGCACTCACTACTCTGCACTCACTACTCTGCACTCACTACTCTGCACTCACTACTCTGCACTCACTTCTCTGCACTCACTTCTCTGCACTCACTTCTCTGCACTCACTACTCACTACTCTGCACTCACTACTCACTACTCTGCACTCACTACTCACTACTCTGCACTCACTACTCACTACTCTGCACTCACTACTCACTACTCTGCACTCACTACTCTGCACTACTACTCTGCATTACCACTCTGCACTCACTACTCTGCACTCACTACTCACTACTCTGCACTCACTACTCACTACTCTGCACTCACTACTCACTACTCTGCACTCACTACTCACTACTCTGCACTCACTACTCACTACTCTGCACTCACTACTCTGCACTACTACTCTGCACTCACTACTCTGCATTACCACTCTGCACTCACTACTCTGCACTCACTACTCTGCCGTCACTCTGCACTCACTACACTCTGCACTCACTACTCTGCACTCACTACACTGCACTCACTACACTGCACTCACTACACTGCACTCTGCACTCACTTCTCTGCACTCACTTCTCTGCACTCACTTCTCTGCACTCACTTCTCTGCACTCACTACTCTGCACTACTACTCTGCATTACCACTCTGCACTCACTACTCTGCACTCACTACTCTGCACTCACTCTGCACTCACTACACTCTGCACTCACTACTCTGCACTCACTACACTGCACTCACTACACTGCACTCACTACACTGCACTCTGCACTCACTACTCAGCACTCACTACTCTGCACTCACTACTCACTACTCTGCACTCACTACTCACTACTCTGCACTCACTACTCACTACTCTGCACTCACTACTCACTACTCTGCACTCACTACTCACTACTCTGCACTCACTACTCACTACTCTGCACTCACTACTCACTACTCTGCACTCACTACTCTGCACTCACTACTCACTACTCTGCACTCACTACTCTGCACTACTACTCTGCACTACTACTCTGCATTACCACTCTGCACTCACTACTCTGCACTCACTACTCTGCACTCACTCTGCACTCACTACACTCTGCACTCACTACTCTGCACTCACTACACTGCACTCACTACACTGCACTCACTACACTGCACTCACTACACTGCACTCTGCACTCACTTCTCTGCACTCACTTCTCTGCACTCACTTCTCTGCACTCACTACTCTGCACTACTACTCTGCACTACTACTCTGCATTACCACTCTGCACTCACTACTCTGCACTACTACTCTGCATTACCACTCTGCACTCACTACTCTGCACTCACTACTCTGCACTCACTCTGCACTCACTACACTCTGCACTCACTACTCTGCACTCACTACTCTGCACTCACTACTCTGCACTCACTACACTGCACTCTGCACTCACTACTCAGCACTCACTACTCTGCACTCACTACTCACTACTCTGCACTCACTACTCACTACTCTGCACTCACTACTCACTACTCTGCACTCACTACTCTGCACTCACTACTCACTACTCTGCACTCACTACTCACTACTCTGCACTCACTACTCACTACTCTGCACTCACTACTCACTACTCTGCACTCACTACTCACTACTCTGCACTCACTACTCACTACTCTGCACTCACTACTCTGCACTCACTACTCACTACTCTGCACTCACTACTCACTACTCTGCACTCACTACTCACTACTCTGCACTCACTACTCACTACTCTGCACTCACTACTCACTACTCTGCACTCACTACTCTGCACACTCACTACTCACTACTCTGCACTCACTACTCTGCACTCACTACTCTGCACACTCACTACTCACTACTCTGCACTCACTACTCTGCACTCACTACTCTGCACTCACTACTCTGCACTCACTACTCTGCACTCACTACTCTGCACTCACTACTCTGCACTCACTACTCACTACTCTGCACTCACTACTCACTACTCTGCACTCACTACTCACTACTCTGCACTCACTACTCACTACTCTGCACTCACTACTCACTACTCTGCACTCACTACTCTGCACACTCACTACTCACTACTCTGCACACTCACTACTCACTACTCTGCACTCACTACTCTGCACTCACTACTCTGCACTCACTACTCTGCACTCACTACTCTGCACTCACTACTCTGCACTCACTACTCTGCACTCACTACTCTGCACTCACTACTCTGCACTCACTACTCTGCACTCACTACTCTGCACTCACTACTCTGCACTCACTACTCTGCACTCACTACTCACTACTCTGCACTCACTACTCACTACTCTGCACTCACTACTCACTACTCTGCACTCACTACTCACTACTCTGCACTCACTACTCACTACTCTGCACTCACTACTCACTACTCTGCACTCACTACTCACTACTCTGCACTACCACTCTGCATTACCACTCTGCATTACCACTCTGCACTCACTACTCTGCACTCACTACTCTGCACTCACTACTCTGCACTCACTACTCTGCACTCACTACTCTGCACTCACTACTCTGCACTCACTACTCTGCACTCACTACTCTGCACTCACTACTCTGCACTCACTACTCTGCACTCACTACTCTGCACTCACTACTCTGCACTCACTACTCTGCACTCACTACTCTGCACTTACCACTCTGCACTCACTACTCACTACTCTGCACTCACTACTCACTACTCTGCACTCACTACTCACTACTCTGCACTCACTACTCACTACTCTGCACTCACTACTCACTACTCTGCACTCACTACTCACTACTCTGCACTCACTACTCACTACTCTGCACTCACTACTCACTACTCTGCACTCACTACTCACTACTCTGCACTCACTACTCACTACTCTGCACTCACTACTCACTACTCTGCACTCACTACTCACTACTCTGCACTCACTACTCACTACTCTGCACTCACTACTCACTACTCTGCACTCACTACTCACTACTCTGCACTCACTACTCACTACTCTGCACACTCACTACTCTGCACTCACTACTCTGCACTCACTACTCTGCACTCACTACTCTGCACTCACTACTCTGCACTCACTACTCTGCACTCACTACTCTGCACTCACTACTCTGCACTCACTACTCTGCACTCACTACTCTGCACTCACTACTCTGCACTCACTACTCTGCACTCACTACTCTGCACTCACTACTCACTACTCTGCACTCACTACTCACTACTCTGCACTCACTACTCACTACTCTGCATTACCACTCTGCACTCACTACTCTGCACTCACTACTCTGCATTACCACTCTGCACTCACTACTCTGCATTACCACTCTGCATTACCACTCTGCATTACCACTCTGCATTACCACTCTGCATTACCACTCTGCACTCACTACTCTGCACTCACTACTCTGCACTCACTACTCACTACTCTGCACTCACTACTCACTACTCTGCACTCACTACTCACTACTCTGCACTCACTACTCACTACTCTGCACTCACTACTCACTACTCTGCACTCACTACTCACTACTCTGCATTACCACTCTGCACTCACTACTCTGCACTCACTACTCTGCACTCACTACTCTGCATTACCACTCTGCATTACCACTCTGCATTACCACTCTGCACTCACTACTCTGCACTCACTACTCTGCACTCACTACTCTGCACTCACTACTCTGCACTCACTACTCTGCACTCACTACTCTGCACTCACTACTCTGCACTCACTACTCTGCACTCACTACTCTGCACTCACTACTCTGCACTTACCACTCTGCACTCACTACTCTGCATTACCACTCTGCACTCACTACTCTGCATTACCACTCTGCACTCACTACTCTGCATTACCACTCTGCATTACCACTCTGCACTCACTACTCTGCATTACCACTCTGCATTACCACTCTGCATTACCACTCTGCATTACCACTCTGCATTACCACTCTGCACTCACTACTCTGCACTCACTACTCTGCACTCACTACTCTGCACTCACTACTCTGCACTCACTACTCTGCACTCACTACTCTGCACTCACTACTCTGCACTCACTACTCTGCACTCACTACTCTGCACTCACTACTCTGCACTCACTACTCTGCACTCACTACTCTGCACTCACTACTCTGCACTCACTACTCTGCACTCACTACTCTGCACTCACTACTCTGCACTCTGCACTCACTACTCTGCACTCACTACTCTGCACTCTGCACTCACTACTCTGCACTCACTACTCTGCACTCTGCACTCACTACTCTGCACTCACTACTCTGCACTCTGCACTCACTACTCTGCACTCTGCACTCACTACTCTGCACTCACTACTCTGCACTCTGCACTCACTACTCTGCACTCACTACTCTGCACTCACTACTCTGCACTCACTACTCTGCACTCACTACTCTGCACTCACTACTCTGCACTCACTACTCTGCATTACCACTCTGCACTCACTACTCTGCATTACCACTCTGCACTCACTACTCTGCATTACCACTCTGCACTCACTACTCTGCATTACCACTCTGCACTCACTACTCTGCATTACCACTCTGCACTCACTACTCTGCATTACCACTCTGCACTCACTACTCTGCATTACCACTCTGCACTCACTACTCTGCATTACCACTCTGCATTACCACTCTGCATTACCACTCTGCATTACCACTCTGCATTACCACTCTGCATTACCACTCTGCACTCACTACTCTGCACTCACTACTCTGCACTCACTACTCTGCACTCACTACTCTGCACTCACTACTCTGCACTCACTACTCTGCACTCTGCACTCACTACTCTGCACTCTGCACTCACTACTCTGCACTCTGCACTCACTACTCTGCACTCTGCACTCACTACTCTGCACTCTGCACTCACTACTCTGCACTCTGCACTCACTACTCTGCACTCTGCACTCACTACTCTGCACTCACTACTCTGCACTCACTACTCTGCACTCACTACTCTGCACTCACTACTCTGCACTCACTACTCTGCACTCACTACTCTGCACTCACTACTCTGCACTCACTACTCTGCACTCACTACTCTGCACTCACTACTCTGCACTCACTACTCTGCACTCTGCACTCACTACTCTGCACTCACTACTCTGCACTCTGCACTCACTACTCTGCACTCACTACTCTGCACTCTGCACTCACTACTCTGCACTCACTACTCTGCACTCACTACTCTGCACTCACTACTCTGCACTCACTACTCTGCACTCACTACTCTGCACTCACTACTCTGCACTCACTACTCTGCACTCACTACTCTGCACTCACTACTCTGCACTCACTACTCTGCACTCACTACTCTGCACTCACTACTCTGCACTCACTACTCTGCATTACCACTCTGCACTCACTACTCTGCATTACCACTCTGCACTCACTACTCTGCATTACCACTCTGCACTCACTACTCTGCATTACCACTCTGCACTCACTACTCTGCATTACCACTCTGCACTCACTACTCTGCATTACCACTCTGCACTCACTACTCTGCACTCACTACTCTGCACTCACTACTCTGCACTCACTACTCTGCACTCACTACTCTGCACTCACTACTCTGCACTCACTACTCTGCACTCACTACTCTGCACTCACTACTCTGCACTCACTACTCTGCACTCACTACTCACTACTCTGCACTCACTACTCTGCACTCACTACTCTGCACTCACTACTCTGCACTCACTACTCTGCACTCACTACTCTGCACTCACTACTCTGCACTCACTACTCTGCACTCACTACTCTGCACTCACTACTCTGCACTCACTACTCTGCACTCACTACTCTGCACTCACTACTCTGCACTCACTACTCTGCACTCACTACTCTGCACTCACTACTCTGCACTCACTACTCTGCACTCACTACTCTGCACTCACTACTCTGCACTCACTACTCTGCACTCACTACTCTGCACTACCACTCTGCACTACCACTCTGCACTACCACTCTGCATTACCACTCTGCACTCACTACTCTGCACTCACTACTCTGCACTCACTACTCTGCACTCACTACTCTGCACTCACTACTCTGCACTCACTACTCTGCACTCACTACTCTGCACTCACTGCTCTGCACTCACTGCTCTGCACTCACTGCTCTGCACTCACTGCTCTGCACTCACTGCTCTGCACTCACTGCTCTGCACTCACTGCTCTGCACTCACTACTCTGCACTCACTACACTGCACTCTGCACTCACTACTCTGCACTCACTACTCTTGAGCATCTAATTTGTGGTCATCACCAATGCAGTTTGTACTTTACAAGGATGGGAAGGTGATGTTACAGGGAGGTTTAAGGTCCTTATTTTTAATCTAGCTAATTTTGCAGCCTGCATTGTATTGTGGAATCAGTTGGAAATACCACTGCATGAGAGCAACCCTATAGCTATTGTTATTGAGCTATGCCTACACTAGTCGTTGGATAGAACTCAAAGGTATGGCATTATACTATCCCAAAAACTGAATGCAGAAATGTAGCAAGTCATAATCACTATTAAAACATGATGCAAAATTCAGGCTTCGGATAACCTGCCTCAATGCTTGTGTGGTTTGATGGACGTGTAGCCTCTGGTTGCTTAGTGCTTGAAGTGCAGGCTACTTCAGCTAATATTAATTATTTCGCCATCATGTAGAGTGACTACTCTTCATTACCAGAAATAAACTGTTTTTCTTTCTGTGGCCTCTTTGATTATCCCAAAAATCATCTTGTAATAACCGTGTCCAAATGCCATGATGGCATTAACTTTTGTAATTAGAAAATAGCGGTGGAATTACTAAAAGGGGCTTCCGTTATATTTTCCCAGCATCAGCAAAATGGCCAAACCATTTCCGGACCCACGTTCGGTTTTTACAATTGCTTTTCTATGAAGAGGAGAAATTATTTGGTTTCAGGCTTTGGCTACTGCCATAGACTTTACAATGTTACAATGCTAGCTAGTATGCCCCCGGAATGCCGCCGCGGCCGCCCCGGAAGTCAGGCACGGTCGCCTGTGACGGGGGCGGAGCCACGTTCAGAGCAGAAGAGAAGGCAGGCGGAGTCGTTGCGTCTCGCGGCCCGGGGCTCCTGTGAGCGGCGTGGAGCCCCGGGGCCGCGCCAGCAGGAGGTTGGGCGCCGCGTGCTGAGCAGAGTCCCCGACATTGGCCAGGTAAGTTCAAAAAAAGGCTGGGGGGGGCTTGGTGCACTTGTGTGTGTGTGTATGCGTGCATGCTCGTGTGTGTATGTATGCGTGCGACGGTGACGGCGGGGGAGGGAGGGAGGGGGGGGGCCTCGGTGCACGTGTGTGTGTGTGTGTGTGCGCGTGTGTGTATGTGTCAGGGGGGGTGTCTCTGTATGTATGTATGTGCATGCGTGCATGGGCGCTTGTGTGTGTGTATGCGCATGCGTGTGGTGTGGTGTGCTTGCGCTTCCCAGGAGACAGGGCCTGGCCACAGCGCGCGTTCCAGTTACAAATCGCCTGGAAGGATGCGCGCGGCCAGGACTGTCTCCTGGGACTGAGAGTCGCTGACAAAAGATCTCCTGGCGGACACAGCGCTGACGCGCTGTTAAACGCCAGGAGACCTAAAAAGGAAGGAAAGCCTACAGTTCACTACTGGACAGGTTTTCTGCCTTTTTTGCGATCAAGTCAAAGAGATCAGGTTGAAATCCGTCCAAATCACACCATAAATTGACATTATCAAAAACAGAAAATGGGGGGGGAAAGGGGGGTTGTCCAAGGATGCCACCTCTGTTTCAGCGGTGGTGCATACTGGCAAGTCAGTCTTAAGTACCCTTTATTAAATAGGGAATTGCTAACAGTAGCTGGAGGAACAGTAATAAACTGCAGCTTTGACAACAGCATGTGATGTAAACATAAACTGGCATTCATATTTAAAGAAAACATTTTCATGATGAGAAACAAATCGCTTTTCCACACTGTTAAATTACAAATACATACGTAGCGTGTTTTCCCGTATAACTGATGCAACTCCATAGATTCGAGAGGGTAACAAGAGATGGAAAAACAAACTTTTTAGTCCCTAGATATAGCGGTCTGCAGCTAAAATTAGAGTTATCTCTATTAACCTTCCTTACATTGGGCTGAACGTCATTCGGACTTTCCTTTACAAATTTCCGATTGGTTTAATGAAATAACCAGTTATCTAACAAATTATGGTTTAAGAGGTTAAGTGTGTCAAATCTATAATAATGTGGAAAACAATGCAGTTGCAGAATCGCATAATTCCTTCTGAATATAGGTGACAAATGTGGCACCAGGCGCAATGGGGGAGAGGAGGGGGGGAGACCCTTTAGGGGTAGCAGATTCAGCTAAAGGATCGCTGCTTTTAGCAGGGTTAGTCTAATTATTTATGGATTTCTAGATGTACACTAGCAGAAGGTGGGAACTGCATAAACGCTAAAAACAACAAAAAATGCATTGAAAGTCCGTAACGGGGCTTGAGGGTGCTGGGTAGATGGAATAGGTGCTCAGGCAAATAAACCTAACCACTAAATCCATATCGGTGCAGAAAAGAACATGGCCTGGATTCTGAAGCATCAGGGTGTAGCCTCACGGCCAGGGCTGCCGACTTTGGAGCTGGGGTTCCAGGTTCCAACCTCCGCGTCGGCTCAGCATTCTGCGATTCTGGGCAAATCACTCAATCTACCCATGCCTACCAAAAATGAATGAGTATTTGTGTAACGTAACTGGTGCTCATGTAAAGCGCTTGGTCGAGTTTGCGCTATATAAAACTGCAAGGGACAAAAAAATGTCATGGAAATGTGGTGTATATTTTATGGTTGAGTCTACGTACTCAAAGGGAAGTGTGCTGAGGTATGGGTTGTCATAAAGTAGAAGAGAGAGATACAACTCCTGGGGGTGGTGCACATGACGTGGTCTCCTTTAAGCACGGGGCTGCACATATCCTAAAATGGCATTTACGCTATGGGACAGATGTGGATTGTTGTAAATGTCACAGGGATAACGAGTGTGCCGCTATTGATTCCTGGGCGATATCGGGGTGGAGCGTGATGTTCCACCACAAAGCAGTAAAAGTATTGCGAAGGAGTGGCATATCACCCAAAGGTGAGTTGTAGGAGCAATTTAGGAACTGAGGGAAACGGATGTTAGAGGTTGGGCAAGGGGATGTGTAGAATCGGTTCCAATGGGGCGGTGAATGTTGTGGCTTCGAGGAGCAGTACGTACACACCTCCTGGATGAGTATTGTATACTCACCTTATTCAGATACTCCACTGCCCTCCAGGGGCGAGGATCGCCGCTCCATGCATTGAGCCCAGTTCTTCGCTGAGCTCGGCCGCCGCTCTCTCCCTCAGCGCCAGGAATCCAGGAGCTGAGGGTGGAGGGGCTGCCAGGGCGTGGAAGTGACGACACGCTACACCGCCACGTCTGTGAGGGCCGAGCAGGCCCCACTAGTCTGTCTTCAATGCTGACGGCATCAGGTACCGTTATCTGCCAGTCTTTCTTCCCTGTCTATAAAACAGGAGTTTTTCAAAGCACGGCCAGGCAGGCAGGCCATTACCCTCCCTTCAGATCAGCTCCAAGGGACTTGATGCATGCATGTTTACACTGTGCCTGGCTGGCTTTAACCCAGTGTTGGAATAGAAGAACAAAAGTACCAACGTGACACACTGTCTATCGCTCTGAGCTGTAGACACTTCTAGTCATGTCGTAACTAGCACACGTTCGAATGTCATACTTCCAAAAGGCGTCACTTCCCCTTTAAATCTAGCAGCGCTGGTGGACGTTTACCAGTCGTGCACAATTTAAAGGTTGAGAAGAGTCTCCCCAGTTCATGCCTTCGGAAGTACCTGTGCAGTGCCAACTCTCCCCTCCCTCCACTTAGCAGAATGTGCATTCTGTATAAACTGCTGAATTTAGTTGGTTACCAGTGTAGCATGATTATATAACATGAACTATTGTCTGAAAGAAGTTGCTCTTTTAGCCTCGTCCTTTCCAGACTGGGCTCCCGGACTTCCTGCTGACTTAAAAGGTTCCTGATCTTCTTTATGGGGCCATCTGCACTCATAAATAAGATGAGAAACCTTTTACTTTAGTAGTAAGTCAAGGAACCCAGTCTGAAAAGGACGTGGCTAAAAGAGAAAGAAGAATGTGACTAGGACCTCTTCCCCAATGGCTGCCCACCGTTTAGGAGGCCAGCCAATGGAGAAGAGGGGCGGGGCTTATCCTCGCTAGTGAAACTCTCCCGACCTCATTAACTCTCTCCAGCCCGACTGCGCATGTGCGCAGTCCTTCGCAGGCTGAGACCTAAAAAGTGTGACAGAGATGATTACTGGGAATGGGTACCAATGATACATTCATCAGGTGCAAGAAGCAATAGAATGTGCTTCCAGTATTTACACATCAAGTCATACAGGGAAAGAAATATTATTTATGTTGCACTGTGCATGTGTTCATTCTACTCTAGATTAGGGTGTTCTGCCAACTGGTCAGTACATAAGATGCTGGAAAAGAAGGTGTAGACATTTATGATTGGAGATCCTATGGACAATACAAGCAAATATTCATTTTTATTATTTTGTCAGTACTCTAGAAGGTTACGCACAAAGTTTACACTTTCCAAATTTTAGATACAGCAGCATTTGTACAGAAAAGGATATTTAACCAATAATAATGAAATGATCTTTGAATCACAGTAGCTTTTCAATATTGAATTTAGAACTTTCTGAAGAAGTAATTTAAAAATGATTTATTTTACTGAATTAAAAAAGAAATCTGTAAATTTACTTTTGTACTGAACTTATTGGCTATTCTAAGAACTGAAGTATATCTAGCACTGATTGACAGAATATAAAATGTAGCTTTCATTACCTGTAAATCTGGATGATTTTGCCAAATGAGCGCCTAGTCTTGAGAGCCACATGATTTTAACTTGTTCATTCAGCTTCTTTCATAGATACGTCTGTCAAAACAAGAACAACTGTTAAATCCCATTCTTGAACCACAAAGAAAATATATTCACCCCCACTGCAATATTCATAACAGATAAGTTATAACAATAGCACTATTGACTTTGGTTGAGCAAAGTCATACAATTGAAAATTCTGGTTTGCTCGGTTTTGCCCAAGAATCTTCTAAGACTTCTTTGGAGAAAATGTTTTTTTTTAATTTGGCCCTGTAATGAGCTACGTACAGGAGGATGTAATGTTTGTCCTGTTAGCTTTCATTATATTCAAATCACTTAACGGTAGAAAGTGGTATTAACTGCTACACCTGGGGTGCCCTCAGCTACACCTTGATTTGCCCTAGCAGTCAATGCACACACCAAGTTAAGAAGACACTTCTTGCTAATCCCCTAACCCATTGGCAGCAAACAATTGCTGCCAACTCTGCAATCTCATAGATAGACAAAATGTGCATGATGGTTCTTTCGCGACCTTTAGAGTTTTGGGGAATGAATATATTTGAAACTAGGAGTTGGCCTGTAGATCTTGTTGATATAACGATTACCCTAGATTGTTGTCCTGCTTCGAGTGCTGCCTCTTATACTTTATTCTGAGGCTTCAAACAGGCAGCTCGGGAGCTACTAGTAGCTCACCACTACCCTAGAAGTAGCTCCCAGAAGTGCAGTCCAGCACAGTATGCAATTCAGAGGGTCTAGCTTAGGCTTCTCCAACAAATACTTTATGAGCTACTGGTAGCTCTCCAACTAGCTGTAAGTAACTTGCCTTTGTGCAGGCCAGCATACTAAAGTAAAAGCTTTGGCTTGGTTGAATTATTGTAAGCATCCCAAAATTGAAAAGTGTTTATTTGAACAAAATGTTTCCGTTTTCAGAACTCATACATTTAACTCATGCTTGATGACAAATGACTGGATTTCTAAACTATATTTAAAGCTGATATTTGAGAGAGAAATAATGAGGCACTGAGGAAGCATTAGTAAAGTTCTTTCCTTGGTGCCAGAAGCTTTGCAGCTTTAACTCATGTATTAACACTCTACATGCATTATTAATAGCTGAAGCCATTTTCACATTATTGCTCGCGACGTTGCCTGGTGCACTGAGGTAATCACAGTTGGTAATCTTGCTTGGGTGGCCAATAATGTAATGTAGTCTGACTTGGTCACTACCACCACACTGATAATATTAGTACCTCGGTATTATAGGAAATAGCCCTTTCTGACATGGTCACCCCAACTTTTTGCCCTCTGGCACCGATATTCTTGACTGGATGAGCACTGGATACCCGCTAAACAGGCCCCAGTGCCAGTGCTTTTTCTCGAAAAACTGCAACATGTGTTCAATTGTAATCCAATTGGCAAATACTTTAGCACCCCTGTAAGTACCTGGTAAAAGTCCCAGGGCATCAGTACTAAAGAGTCCCTGTGGGCTGCAGCTTATATTATGCCACCCAAAGGGACCCCCACAAAAACTTCATGCAGACTGGAATCCCCTCAGGTTCCCTGAAGCCTTTGTTCACAGCCAGAGCTCTGAACAAAGAAACATTGGAATGTTGGAGCGCTGGGCTTATACCAGCCATTATAAGCCCAGAGCACTCCATTGTTTTCAATGGAGCTCCCAACATTCCAATGTTCTAATACACGATATTGCACACTCCCTGTGTGCAATACCCAAATCCACTGCATGTCACTAAGTCACTCCTACAGCAGGCCTTAGAGCCCTAAGGCAGGGTGCATTATAATCCATGTGAGGGCATATCTACATGAGCAGGTATGCCCCTATGATGCGTATTCCCATTACTAGGCCATTGCAAATGATCAGGCAACTATGTTAAAGGTATGTAATGGGCACTGGTCATTACAAGTTATACAGCTACATAATGGCTGCAGTGAAAATAATGGTGTTTGGAATCAAACACCTCGTCTCAACAAATCTTTACTGATGCCAGTGTCGGATTTATTGTGAAATGCATACAGAGGGAACCTTAGAGATGCCCCCTGAAGACCTTATAGTCCTCTAGTGTGTTGGCTAACTGCTACCGTCCAGTCTGCCACCACAGACCGGTTTCAAACCCCTGTAGGTGAGAGTCAGCACTGACAGAGGCTAGAAACAATGCCTGCACCGGAGGAAGATGATCACACCTACTCCACCAGGATAGCAAGTAAAATAATCATATCAAGGCTTCAAAGCCCCTGCCACCTTTCATATGCAATCATGGCTTCCCCCAGACCTGGGGAACATGACCATGCCCTAAGGCCCAAGTGGAAAAATTAGATAGTGATAAGGCGTGTCACACTTACAGGCTTGGCGAGGGAAGGTTTCCCCATCTTGGAAACCTCTAGGTCATATAGGGGTGTAGTCACTCCAGGTGTAAGTAGGCCATTGACTACTACCCCACAGTCCTCTAAACAGCTCTAAAACAGCTCTAAATACAGTATTTAGGGGGTTTCCTCTGACACCAGGAACTCCTATTCATCTCCTGGGAACCAAAAGAAGGATAAAGAAGAGCAAAAGTCATGAGAACAGAGGACCTGCACCGAAATTGGCACCAAACCCTGCCTGGCTGCGTGCACCACGACAATCACAAAGACCGACTCATTTAGAAGCTGAACAGTCTCCCCAAACCTGTGAAGGACTGTTCTCGCCTTGAACAACCAAGCAACATCTTCTTTGGGGCGGAGGAACCATCCCCCTGCAGGCAACAACTGCATCTACGCGGGTCCCGTGTTGCTGGCCATCGGGCCCACCGAGGGAGAAGCACTTCAGGAAGATCTCTTTGTGGCTCTGGGAGGTTAGATCCATCTTTCTGCTGAGTTTGGAAATGCCAGGTCACCCAGGAGACGTCCAGCACCAAAACCCTGGGTACCGGAGCAGATGCTGCAGGCAAAGCTTGGTGTGTATCCATTCCAGGCAGCATCAACTCCAACCGGCCGTTAAGAGACTTCAGGCTCCATGAGGCCATCAGACAGTGGTCCTGCTGCACTGCTTTCTTTCCCTCTCTAGGTCACCAAAGCAAAGTGAGAGCCTACAACGACCCGCCGGACTAAAAGCGTCCATACCCAAGACTCCCCAGCCTGGGGTTCATGTAAACAAGCTGTATCCCTGTGCTCCAGAGCCCCCTTTTGGGTTCTGTTGGGCTTGTCCCCAAGTACAACAAATGATTCACACTACCCTCTGATAAACCTAAGCTGCTCGCCCACACTACCACAAATAGAGTACTTGGGATTATTAATTTAAGGCATGTAAACCAACAAGGCTAGTCTGTATTTTTTGCATGGTGTGCCCTTACATTAGCACTACCAAACAAAAAGGCCAGCTTCCCACAGGTATAATTTTCATTTAACATAAGTAGCTCTTATTGCCAAAAAGGTAGGCGACCCTCGTTATACACTAAAAAAAAACAGTCAGAGAGGGTAGGTCTTGTACGGAGAACCGTGCAGGACTAATTGATACTGCAGCTAGGATGAGGTATTCTGCCCAGATCGAAGAGGCAATCATTACAACACCAGAAGAGTTGGATTTTGAGATATAGAATCAGCATACATATAGGTATAGTGAATCTAATTTTCATCATTTATACCTCAAATGCATATCCCACTGGAGTGTAGAGTAGAGGTTTTATGTTCGGGTCCTGAAGAAACACCACAGATCCCGTTGGGACCATAAAAGGTGTGAAACATGTCGACCTCAGTAGAAGAAAAAAAACTAATATTGAACACTGTGGGACTGTCACAGCTCATAAGTTTCCTAATGATAGTATTCAAATCTTTGTATTTATCCCTACCAAAGGTACCACTTGATTAAAATGTTACGGTACACCTTTCGTAGTTTTAATACACTATTACACAAACTACCTTACTTTCACATTCCTGCTTTCACCAATACGGCAAAAAATTAAGCTCTCCGATAAAGAGCCCTCTTGGGGTGCCCATGGGGAATTGCACCGTTGGCCCCAAGAGGAGCAAAAGCCCAGTGAAGAAGCATGACACCCATTCAGGTGTGTGAGGGCTTTATATTCCAAAAAGGAAGACTCCCCGGGACTAATTGACATATCAACCTCACCTTTCTTTCCACTTTAGGAACAGCCTCTCTACATTTGTATGTATACACTAAAAATGATCATTGGGGACGGTGCGTAGGAGCAGGTGGGACATTTTCAGTGCAGACAAGGCTTTTAAGAAGAGTTTATCTTTGTGTGTTGAAGAGGATATGATGGCTGACCTCTAATTTAATTGTAAACAAAGGTCAAGAATTTTTCATAATAGAAAAGAAGTATATCGTAGTATATCAAGCATCACAATACTCACAAGGTTCACAAAAGTGGGATTTCGAGTTTCCTATATTGTCACCACAGATAACTCATAAAGAACTTCAAGTGCTAACTCAGCCTTAGAATATGCCAGCCAATTGTGTAAATATGCAAAATGTTTCAGACTGTAAACAAATGTTAACGTCTTGGATACGTCAATGCATTTATCTATAACTGCCACACTGGTCTTTGCTTTTGCTAGGATAAGGTTCTTACAGCAAGCACACAAGAACAAATCATGGCCTTAAGAGGTAGGATTTTATGTTTTGTTACATATACTATATGTTAATTGCACACTTTACAAATTTAAAATGGTGGTACTACTGAATCAAATGCACTTTGGCATTCAGAATGCCAAGTTCACTTTAAATGTTATATAATGAGACCATATTTAAATGTAATAGCCAAAGCAGGCACAGAGCTAATTAGGTTTATTCACATACACTACAGGACAGACAGAATTGTCTTATTCAGAATCAGCAGTTTAATGTCGTTATTGATTTGTCAAGCTTGATGTATAATAAACAGCTGCCTGCCACATAATTAAAACATTTTTCCCAAAAAAATGATTTCTCTTTCAAACCAACCAAATGTTGCTAAAACACAGCACATGGAATGCAAAACTCACCTTCCACCAGGAAAGAGTTTGGACTTTTGCCCAAACTGTGTTGTTATACCCAGTTCACTAGCTGTTGACAGGGCATTTGTCTACAGCAAGGCACACTAACATGAGTAATCTAAATTCAATTCCTCATGTTGGGAAGAATGATTCATTTAATCATAATAATATTTTTTCTGCTGTGCATGGAACTTCGTCTTTACACTTAAAAAGCAGCAATTATTTCAAAGAAGCACTCAATTTAAAGATGCTCTGCACTTTTTTTTATTAGATTTCATGTTTAAAATTACAAAGCGCATCCTACTGACACGTAATAAATACATGAGTAGTGTATAGTAATGTTCTGCACGGTGGCATCTAGTTGGAAAGAGGCCCTTGCGGAGGACCTATAGTAAACAGTGGAAAAAATCCCAAACCGAGAACCAGAAGACGGTTGTAAAATATATAGATAGGATTCCTAATATTAAAAAGAATGCTCTCATTACGAGACGTGTAAAGGTTAGGTTTTTGCTGAGTGTACATTGTATATATTATACAAAAAAATCATAGCTCTGGTAACTAGAAAGCACTTTGCTAATGACCTGTATTTGCTTTCCTGCGAGACACAATCCTTAATTGTTGGGAAACAACATTTCGAATAAAATTCATTGAATGTCTTCCGAGTTAAGAGTCAACGCATTTTTCCTAGCTCCTGTTATCCAACATTTCCACCTTGTTATATAGGACGAATTATATGCTTCACAATGTACTAATGGAATTCTGTTGTACTGCCAATTTTTTCAGCTTCCTTATTTCTCCTCTTAAACCGGGAGTTCTCCACCTCCCAGAACCTGGTATATACTTTATATTTCATTAAGAAATTATATCTCATTTTTTAATGGTTTGTCTTTTGTGTATTACCTCTTCCAGTAGATTACGTTTTTTAAATCGACAGAATGTAAATGTAAATGTATGAAGCTTATATAGCGCATGACTTACCCTGGGGCATCTCCGCGCTTGCTTAGGGAACCCGTCCTGGTATTCCCCTGTGAGATAACCCTGGCAGGGTATCCACAAGGTGAAAGCCAGGCATCCCACCGCGAGGGGCCGATGTGGAGATTAAGCAAGCTATTGCCCAGAGTCGCAGAGTGTGAACCCGTGAGTCGAGAAGGCACCGGAGCGAGAATTATCGAGTCCGTGGAATTATTGAGCCCAAGACCCGCCGAGGCGGGGAATTGAACCCTGGTCCAGGGCCGAACTCAAGCTCCAGGTCTGCCGCCTCTAACCCCTGAGCCACACTTCTCCACTACAGCAGTTGCACTTAACAGTAAACCTGATATTTGTTCACCGTCAGCATATGGTTTCACTCTTACTTCAGGGATGTGGAATTCCTATAGCCCGACTCCCAGGACATATTGTTTGGGGTCAAGGGCAACAAGTTTTAATGTGTATTTTGTCCTTGGGACAAGTAGGCCCAGCCCCCTGCAGCACAAATCCTTTGGCTGCAAGTTTGCAGTAGCACATTAAGGGCCAGGGAAGGGCACTGCCTGAAGTTAAACTATTATTTGTTTGCCTATGTTAATGCTGTTCAAACTTGTATTTATGGTTCAATAAATGAAAGCCTTTATTATTAGGGTGAGCGCTCTAAGTAAATGTAAGTTCTGATCGCACTACTGACAGTGGTTACAGTATAAAAATGTGTACTCACGGTTTCAAAGTTTAGCAATATGAGGCTATGCATAATGCTCCCAGAATGCTCTCTGATTAGATGCAAATATTTGCAGAAGCTTGAGAGCAGGATTAATGACTATGTGCTTTCAATATAAAATGTTCCTAAAAAATGAAAGTAGGAAAACAGAACATTTTGCTAAACTACTGTGACATTTCAGGTACCGTTTCTTTGCAGCATCATTTAGTAAAATGTGTTGATGCATGCTAGTATTTCGCAAAAATATTCATATTGGAAAATCAGTGTAACCAGTTTCAATAAGATTATGAGAAACATAAAAATAAACAAGCATTGGCAAAGTCAGTAGGTCTGAAATTAGTGATCAGCTTTTTAGTTTTGCCAATACGTGACTTTCTTTGGCATGGTTTTTGTAAAGCCTACTTGATGTGAGAGCTGCCGGGCCCTCACCATTATAACAAACATTGGCAAAAGCAAAACAAAATTGGTCTAAAAAAAGCACACTGCCACATTAGTTACTACCACTGAACAAAACTACTTTGTGTGCCAATATACTCCTTGTGAAAGTGCTTAATGCCGTCACTCACAGTGAAGCCAGCCGACACAGAGAGAGGTAGAGAGAATTCTAACAAACACAAAAGGTTGTGGTTAACGCCAGACCAAATTAGGGGCAGCTGTATGGCTTTCGTGAATTTATAAGAATTTATAGAAGTTGGGGAAGAAATGTACTCCTGGAAAATATTTGCGAACTGCAGTTTATCATGAGCAAATATGCATGTGTAGATTTGCTCATGTGAAAACCTGAGTGTTTGCAAGGTCATTTTCCCATCAACCACTTTTTTCCCAACTCTGGAAAAAGGTTTACGCCTGCCATTGTCAGGAGTACATTTCCAACATTTCTCTGTATGGGAAAAGATTAGAGAAGAGTTGTTGAAAACCCTTAAAACATCCAAGTTAGTAGATGTGTACAGACTTAAAGGGCATTCCAACCCTGGAACTATTGCTTACCACTACCTTCAGACCCAGTATGTAGATCTGCAGAAACGTGGCAACATAAAGATTGCTAGTATTCAAAAACTACTATGGTATGAGCCCTGGCATAATCAGAGAGGCTATATAAGAGCTCTTATATAATGAGATTGCTGCCATAATTTGTCGCCGAACCACATGGCACCAAAGGGACAAGTGGATTTTTTTACAGGACACATAGATTTATGAAGCTACTTGCCCCATGGACAAGTAGATATTTTAATAAATTCCACACCCCTGTTACTTACTTCCCCGGTAACTGGTTCTCAGGAGGAAAACATATTTTCTCACTTTCCTTCAGGACTCCATGTGCCTTAATCAAGAAGTCACCATCGCAAAGCTCAGCATTTGATCACTCGCTCGGTATCTCTCATTCAGTATAATAAAATATATTGTTAGGTATTCAAGGGAGTTTACAGACCTTGAAAGATCGTGGTAACTCGTTCTCCGGGTCAGTTGTGTCTCCCCCGGCTGTCTCACTTTTAATAATTGACAGCTGGTAATGCCAAATAACACGAGGCCAGTAGGAATCGTAACTGCCAGCCTGCCCAATGTCACATAACTGAGGCATAAAAATAGGTGAACTTGTCCTAACCACTTTTTATCCCTACTTGCTGAAATTAGAATATAACTGACCGTAGTAAAGGTGCGTACTTATTAGCTCAGCATCTGCTACAAAGTGAAGTCTACAGATCTTGGGAGGTTATCTTTCCTCGACACACTCAGCCCTGCCTCCCCAACTGCCTTGCCTTTGATCTTTCATACATGTAACCAACTCACTAGTTCTAAATTAGAACTATGATCCTCATTAGAGCAGCTGTACTGCTACAATTAAGAGTTCGTGCCTTCTCAGGACTTTAAGCATTAACAACTATTAATTAGGCAATTAAGGACAATGGTGAAGGTGAATAAAGACGGGAGGGCAATTAGCAGTGGTTATTATTCGATAGCATGGGGGCAGTGAGGGACTCATTCATAAATAAGTTATAAATCTCCACCACCAGTTTTCCCTCCTCGCTTCACGACTTTCAATAATCACAAAGGAGTACACAAATATGCCTGCCAACCGCCGTCAGTTACAGGTTTCCAGGAATATTTCTCGAAAGGTTTGTGATTTTAATTTTCTCGGGGGGAATATACCTCTACATAGTCGCTAATGCCGAAATCAAGAGCAGATGACAACATCCTTTTTCTTGGAGAAGTGGTGAATTGATGGTGTAGTTATAGCCTGCCACTGGTGGAGAAGTGTGGGAAGCATATGTTTCAACCCTTTCAGTTTAAATTTAGGACCTTCGTCAGAACTAGGACTAAATACTGGGTGCAAAGCTTCTGCTTTTCACCTGCTCTCTCAGTACACACTGAAGGGTCAAGGTTAGGTTTCTGAGGTAGCGGGCTTGATTCTCATGGTCTTATGTGTTTGTTCCTAGTTCAAGTGGTGTTTCGTCGGTCCTTGCTTGTGACAGAAATCAGTTGACCCAACCACCGCAAGTGAGGACTTTGTAAGGGAAACTCCTATATGTATGAGTCTCTTGTGAAGGAACACAAAATACCTGTATATCACATATAAATGTTTTATTTATTTATTTATTGGTGACGCCAGAAACATTTACAGATTTGCACAGCCTACATCATATATTGAATATAAAAAACATTTAATTATATGATTTTTAACAAGTGGTGAAATGCATGAAATTAATTGTTGTCACAAAAACTTTTCGTCTGAGAACACTTTAATGTGATATTGATATTTGGGAACCATTACATCGTTGGCCACACTGGAATATCCTCCGACTTCACTATGATTCAATCTGTGCAATGAGGGTTCCATCAGAGGTTATAAAAGTCAAATTGAAGAAATATTTTTTACTAGGTATGCGGTTTTACTTCTGGCACAAGACAGTACTAGTGAGATGAGCAACAGTACCAGGAGCTGAATGGGTGATGCTGTAATGGGTTTTAATCGTTGGCATGTTGTATATGTAATAGTAGAATGTGGGGTATAACATTCTAGGTTGCTAGGGAAAAAAGTACAGTTGGCTGAGGGTGGCAGGAACGAGAGGACGTGTGCTGCTTGTATTATGCATTAAATACTTTTATGTAATAAACAATACTTCCAACCTAAATGAGTCTCTCCTGCTTGCAACAATTGGCGACGAGCTGGCTAAAAGAACCCGCCTAGTGAATCTTTCGTTATTTTGGAAGCACCATTCCTCTTTAATTGGAATTCTTCTCTTGCATGGAGTTACCTACCTGTCCATAGTAGTGCTGCGGAGCAATTTTGGAAACAACACTGCGACCAAGATGTTCGTAGAGGAATATACCATGGAAATGTTGTGACGCTAAAGCTTTCTTCAACCGGAAGTGCTACAGTCAAAGCGCCGCCACTTACCGAGCTGAGTTGTACTGATTCAGATACTTGTAAGCGGCTCGCTGTTGAAACCGTCTCCGGAGGAGCTGCGGTGACGTGCTGGATATGCGACACAGATGTTACGTGTCTGATGCAGGAAATACGAGGAAAATCCTTACGCAAGGTCACGTTGGTTGACCTTGCACACTGCCATTTTGGTTTTACTGAAATGTTATCATTTGCATTTCCTCACACAGTTTTCACTACTTAAGATTGTACGTACGTTAACTGGTCCAAGTCATACTTGTACGTCCTGAAAGGGGGGGGGGGGGGGAACGCCTCGCCTTCCGAGGGGTTGCGGTATACAGGTGGTGGGCCAGGGCTTCAAGTATTTGGGAATCTACATCTCCACCAACCCCAAAGCGCGCTATGAGCACAACTTGCTTCCCCCTCTCCTCCGCCTTCGGCGTGATGTAGAGGGGTGGCGTAACCTCCCGCTCTCCCTGCTTGGGCGCGCGGCGTTGTTTAAAATGATGTCCCTGCCCAGGTTTCTCTACGCCCTACAAAATACTCAAGACCCGGTCCCGGCTCGCTACTTCGGTGAGATCGAGAGCCTACTACGCACCCTACTTTGGGATGGCCGCCCTCGCATCGCTATCACGAAGATCACGCTACCGTGGTACGATGGGGGGATAGCATTGCCTGATGTGCGGAGGTATTACTGGGCCTCCCAGTTAGCGGCTATTAACCATGGTTTATACGGCCCGGCGGACAACCCGGGTATGCCATGGACCGATGGCTGCTGGGCGGCGGGAGATATTACAGGGCACTCTACTCGAGGTCTCTTGACAGGCGGATGTCCGGCCCAACCAAAACCGCGGTCCATATTTGGAGGGCAATTACTAAGGCGCAGGAATGGAAGGAAGGACTGACGAAGGCGACCCCACTGTACGACTCTGACATCCTGGGCAAATTATGGCATACCAAGGGCTTTGACAAATGGGACCTAATTGGCATCTCCAGGGTGGAGGACATGTTGCTGCGTGGCGAGGTTAAAACTTTCGCACAGTTACAGGCAGAGTTTCGGCTGGGTGAAACGGAATTCTTCCGGTATGCTCAGCTGAGACATGCACTGCTGTCCGCCAAGCCGGAGGGGGAGGCGATTCCCGACAGTTCTCCCTTGGAAGATAGGGTGCTGGACGGCCATATGCCAGACAGTGCCATTTCACTGACGTACAAAAAACTCATCAACGTCCGTACAGATCTCCTCCTGGGCGTGAGGGACCAATGGGTGCGAGATGGTATAGAGATTGATGACGAGGACTGGCAGAGTGCGGTGTCCTCCCCTAAGGAGGTTGCTATTTCCTCCCGTCTTCGACTGGTGCAGCTCAAAATCTTGCACAGAGTTTATGTCACTGGTCCCAGACTCGTGCACATGGGCTATTCTGTTGATGGCCTTTGTGGGCGCGGCTGTGGCGCCCTTGCCACTTTCATGCACATCCTATGGGAATGTCCTGCAATAACTTCCTACTGGCGGCGAGTGCACTCGATTATGAGCGAGGTGACTGGGGTGGCAGTGCATGCGGAAGCCAGGAGATGCCTTCTCAACATCTGGGGTCCGACAGATCATAACGTGGCCCAGACCCAATGGGTGACCCTTGGTAATATGGTAGCTAAACGGGACATTGCACAGAAGTGGGGAGCTACAACGGCTCCGAAGGTTGTACAGTGGAAGGCCAATATGGATTGGTGCATGTTCCGGGAAAAGATCGTGTATGTTGCCAGGGGTAAACCCAAAAAGTGGCAGAAACTGTGGGGGGCTTGGAATGAATACAGAGGGGACATTTGCATACCTCCAGAACCCGCACCACAGGAGGAACACTTCTCACCGTAGCCTTTGACTCCAACTTAGGAATTTTTCTGCTGCCATTCTGTGTTTCCCTCCCTCCCCATTTCTAGTATCATACTCTGCTTGACATGTCTGTGTTCACGGTGCCCTTTTGACCCCCTCACTGTATTCTACATTCCATTGCCTCTTTCTTTGCGCCAGTTTCGGCGCTTCCTTCTTCTTTCCCCTCTTTTTTTTACACTAATTATGTATAAACTTGAAAATCAACCTTCATTTGTCCTGACGCACTGATTCTTGCACGTTGGTTCTATTGTTTCGTACTGCTGCCTCGCCTCCCGGATGTAAGGCTGAATAGCTGTGTGCATTGTTTTAAATAAAGGTTTTAACATTTTTTTTTTAAAAAAAAGATTGTACGTACGTATAAATACAAAACAGTTTTTTTTTTACATCGTATCTAGTTGAACTTCTGCTACGATTTTGTGATCTTTAAGGTGAGGTTTTCTCCAAGATGGTCATTTTCAGATGTTTCTGCTTTTCTTTCATGTTGTGTGGTGATGAACTGTGGACTAGCCCATAATTCATGGTGAAGTTTCGACACTGAACAATCCCACTCATTCAGATTATTAGCCTCTGTTTTCTTTTGCCTGCATCTTCAATTGTGAATCAAAATGTCAGGTCAAAGTTACAACATCACAGCACCTCAACCATTTTGGCCATCAGGTTCTACACCTTTATTGACCTGGGGAGAATGGAAAGAATATTTTTTTTATTACACTGCGGCTATAGACGATGCGAAGAAAATGTCTGCAGAACAGAAAACGTGAATTCTCTGATACTATATTGGTCCTCATGGTCTTAAAGTGTATTCACAAATTTACCAAAGCTGCAATCATAGGGGAGGTTAATGTCTTTGATGCTGCTATTCACCAGCTGGATGTTTATTTTAAACCCAAAGTGTGTATGGGTATCACTAGATTCAACTTTTTCCAACAAAAACAGTAAAGGGATGAATCTATTGGTGAGTATTTTGCAGAGTTAATAAAAACTAGCTATGGATTGCAGGTTTGGTACCTTGCAAGATGAGTTTATACTTGACCCGGTTGTAATGCATGCATGCAATCCTGCAATTCAGGCGTGTCTATGGATAAATGGTCACTCTTCCTTGAATGAGGTAGTTGCAATTGTGCAAAATACTGAATTATCTAGTAAATAAGTGTCTACTTTAAAAAAAAGATCCCAATGAAGGCGAAACTATTTGCAAAGTACATAATTAGCCTATAAATAGTTCTACGAATTACAAGAAGGATAAAAAAAACTAAAGAGCAACTCAGGTGTTACAGATGTGATAGTAAAGAATATCATGCTTTTAATAAAAAGTGCCCAGCTATCAAGCAAAAATGTAGCAATTGCGGGATTCTGGGACATTATGCAAAAGTATGTAGGAAAAAGATGAAATGTAAAAAATGTGTATGCGAGGATCCAAATAATGAGGGTGGTGCGTCATCTACTAGTAATACAGAAGGGTGCGACAATGTAGCTAGTTTGTGCAACAACCTAGTTTTAAACATTCATGATACGGTTGGGGAAAAAAACGGAATGTCCAATGGTCATTGGTGATGTTCAATTACCAATTTACGCGGACTCAGGTTCTCCTATTACAATTCCCAATGAGGACTTATGGAAAAAGTATTGTGTGCAAGGTAGGAGAAAAATGGTTGCCAAAAAACGTTAAACCAGAAGAATATAGTGGTATAAAGTTGTTGACGGAAAACAAGAGTTAAGGCAATGGCATTGAGGAGTCTCCCTTTATCAGCCAAGGCCCTCTTTAACAACAAAACTGCGACCCACTAGAAAAAGGCTAAATGGCACCCCAGAAGAAGTTAAATAACTGTGGCAACTGCCCTCCTCCACCTCTTATTTCGCCTTTTTTAATGAGTGACTGAAATTAAAAATGAGGACTATATAACACTAACTTTTAAATATATATGAATAGATGTTTTATAATAAGTTTTAATGTATGCAACGGTTTTAATTATTCATGCATAATAATAGTAAATTTCAATTTCTATAGTGGTGAACGAATTGACATGATTGGGTTTAGATGGTTCAGATTTAGATTCAAGAATAGATCCATGGGGGCAAATTGTATCTTTCAAAAAAAAGGGACCTCCTGTGTTGGGTTGGTTTGATCAAACGAAATTACACATAATTCTTAATCCCAACAGTGAAGAATAGGTGTTGATTATGGATGAGGGAAAGAAAATTGGTGACACTATTCTGTTCGGTTAACTCAATGTTTATATCAAGGAGTCACGGAAACTAAAAGGTTTCCAGCACAAAATACAATTAAAGAGTTGCGCGGGATCAAAAATTCACATAGTCAGAAAGCAGCCATTTTTGGTCCGTGATAAAGTTTCCAAGGAATTACAAAGAATGGTGTCTTCAGGGGTTATTGGGTTAGTAGAAAGCTTGGTATGGGTTTCTCCATTAGTAGTGGCCAGATGCCAAAATGGCAAATTGAGATTGTGTGTTGACTTGCGCCATCTCAAAAACAATATTGTAGTTGACGAATTGCCTCTTGCGAGGATAAACAAGATTGTTGCTTCATTAGAAGGGGCTAAATGGTTCTCCAGCATCGCCTACCACTAGATACCCTTGTCCACTGAATCAAAACACTATACTCCATTCATTACTCCGGAAGGACGCTTCCAGTTCAAGAGAATGTCGTTCGGATTAGCTTCTACTGCAGCTGTATTCCAACGTTTAATGTTTAGAGTATTCTCTGAGGTAATTAGAGTGTAATTCTTCCAGGATGATATTTTAGTTTTTGGAAACACCAAAGAAGAACATGTTAAAAGATTGATGTGCTGGAAATGTTAGATTCAAGGGGTTTAACTATTGAATTTTTAAATTGCACATTTGCAGAAGAAGTGACTTACCCTGGTCATGTTATTGATGGGAATGGTGTAAGACCCAAACCTTCCTTAGTCAGGATCATCAACGATGTCTCTAGTCCTAATAGTCAGAATGATGTACGTTCCTTTATGGGGATAGTAGAGTACTGTTTGAATTTTGTTCCTAAGTTCTCTGAAAGAACTTACCACAGGAGACAATTGTTGAAGAACAAAAACAGATTTGACTGGTCTAGTCAGTGCGAGGAAGAATTTCCTTATGTTAAGGCTGCTATTGCAAAAGCTTCATCTTTGAAGAGTTTTGACCCCTGTGCTGGCAACGCTCTCACCACAGATGCTAGCAGTGAGGGGCTAGGAGTGGTGTTATCAAAAGTTGACATGACCGGAAGTGAAAATATAATTGCTTATGCATTGAGGTCATGATCACCTTCTGAAGAAAACGATGGTACAATTGAACGTGAAGTTTTGGCTTGCGCCCTGAAATATTTTTGGGCGTTTGGGGGATACCTTGCACTATTAGATAGAACCATAAACCCCTAGTGAAATTGTTAACTACAGAGGGTACTATTAAATCTTCAGCTAGGATTTCTGGATTATCCATGCAAATGCAAGATTACAATTACAAATGTTCCAGGCGAGGAAAATATGTTATGGCATATTTCCTTTCCTTTCTAGAATGCCCATTCAGATGGATGAATGCAAGGGTGAGATTTGGAACGGGTTTCAAGTAGATTTGGTGCATGACAGTGGCGCACCTGCTGTTAAGGTGGATGAGCAGAATTCCGAATACAGAAATGATAGTTGTGTACAAGAGGTGTTCAAGTATGTTAATAGTAAATGGTCAAATAAAAGTAAGATTGCAGAGTCTATTCGGCCATTTTGGGAAGTCAGATCTGAACTGACAGAAGACAATGACACACTTAAGAGATGAAAGGGTGGTTTCTCCTTTTTGTTTAAGTAAAACTGTCATTAACTTGGCTCATGAAGGTCACTTTGGTATATCAAGAACGAAAGTAGTGGCAGGGCATGACAAATCCACTCGCCGGCTCGCATTTGCGAGTCAGATTTAGTTAGGGCGAGCTATTAGGTCCTACTCGCTCTTTTGGGCGAGTAGGCAGGAAGATTGACTTTTGACCTCTGTCTCTGAAAGCAGAGCAAATGTGACAAGAAAGCAAGATGTAAAGGCATCTTTATTGCTCACAAAATGAATGAGCAATAAAAATGCCTTTAAATCTTGTTAAATTGTCACATTTTCTCATAGAGGTCAAGTGCCTTACAGTTAGGTCTAGTAAGAATTTCTTGTTTTTTGAGTCCCGAGTGGTAGAAAAAATTGTTTTGGTGCCCTGGTATTGATCAAGACGTTGAGTAATTTGTGAGGGATTGTACTAACTGCATCAGAGCTGATAAATATTTAATTACTGCCTGACCTTCATGTGTATTATTGGCATTCCTCAAAACCAGTGAGAATCTGTAGACGGGGATGTCATGGGACCAATTGGTATGCCTCAAAGGTATGTTTTGGTTTTCATTGATCTGTTTACTAGGTGGCCTGTGCCCAAACTTGTTGACCATGCTGATACGGACTCTGTTTTAGAACAAGTGTTTGTGTCTGAAGGGATTCCCACCACCATTTTAACTGACAATGGTGTCCGGTTTGTTTCTCATAAAGCAAAATCTTATTTTGACAGAGTGGGAATCAATGCACACAACTACTTCACTTTATAATCCAAGCAGTAATGACATGGTTGACAGATTCAATCAGGTCATAAAGGGAGTTATTCAAATGGCCATTGCTTGTAGCAATGATTTGGTGACCAAACTCAGGAAAACCGTTTGGTCCAGAAGGTTACCACAAATTAGTCTCCTGGTGTATCTCCTTTTGTTATGATGAGAGGGCGGAATCCCAGGTCCAAATATAACCCGAGATGGTTACTTCGTATGGGCGTAGAGAGTTGGTCCTCTGAAGAAGTGAGGCGGAATGTAAAAATTTGCTAGGAAAAAAATAAGCTGTCCTATGATTCCAAAAATGGTGCTAAAATTGTGGAGAATGAGATGGGAGATTGGGTCTGAGTTAAGAAACCTGGTTGTGTTACAAAGGGTGAGAATACATGTTATGATCCTGAGGAGGTTAAAGAAATTTTTGAAAATTCTGTGAGACTTAGCAGTGGAAAAGTATGGAATATCAAAAGAATAGCGCTTGGTCACTCTCATGCTTGGAAGGAGATGGGTAATGAACATTCCAGGAATGTCCAGGATCCATTGATTGATTTCACGGAACATATAAATGACACTGTTCATTGTAATGATAGTATTCTGTTCCTTCTGGTTCTGATGGTGATCAGTGTTGAGTCCTACAACCTGGTCACAAATGAGGAAGTGGTGTCTCCGCCTGATACTTTGGATGAAGTTTCAGTTGACAGTATTGTTACACAGGGTCATCCTCAGGAAAATGTGGGGGGTGGTAACATTGATGAAGATGTCTGCAATAAGAGAATTAGAAAACCACCTAAATGGTTAGAAGACTGTGCATGAAAACGTATAGAGTATATATTTTTTATTGTATATTTCTTGCATGTTGATATGATGAATTAAGTGTATTTATTTTTTTATATAGTAAGTCTTAGTTTTTGAGCTGTATAAAAAGAGGGGGGTTGTAATGGGTTTTAGTAGAAGCGGAATGTGGCATATGAAATAGTAGAATGTGGGGTATAACATTCTAGGTTGCTAGGGAAAAAAGTGCAGTTGCCTGAGGGTGGCATGAAAGAGAGGACGTGTGCTGCTTGTATGCAGCATTACAAATTGTATTTAATAAACAATACTTTCAACCTAAACGAGTCGTGCTTGCTTGCAACAGTTATAAACTTTGTTCTGTCGCAGCTTGAGCCGCTGCCTTCCTTAATCAGTGTGAGGTGCTGCGATGACACGCCACTTTCATGACTGTTGGAGCACTCGTCAGCACTATCTTTTGGACAGCCAGAAAGACAATGGCTCATGTAGACGTTCTGAATTAGCATGCTTGTACGTCTTCATTGAAATTGAAGGTTGAGTGACACCCTGCAACTATGAATGAAGCAGTTCTAAAATCGACACTTCCCAAACAAACGAGTAGCCTACAAAAAACAGTGACCCTATATTTTTAGGTATCGCTACTGCGTTGCACGGCGCAGCAGTGCATGCAGCACAAGACCTTTAGTGAGTGAAAAACCGGGTTTTAGCACTTACCTAGGAATCGCACACTTCCTTTAGTGCTACCCCATTGGCCTTTGCGTGCGTCTTTTTATAAAAGACTGCACGCAATTGGCCAAATGTGGGCGTGTTGCTCCGCCCACGGCCTATTGGTGTCTATTACGCGCTTGGTGCGCGTAATAGACACCAATAGGCCATGTGGTTTCAAATATCGTGCACAGACACGGGCTTGATATTTGAAAGCACGTCTCCTGTGGCGCGCGCGCAGCACTCGCTGGATTGTTCATTTTTGGATCCATTTCTAAGGGAAGCAACGTAAGGAAAGAAGCGCCGACGTCTTGTTAACTTTTAAATATGCTCAGTTCGCCCTGCACAGAAACAGAAGTCCTTTATTCCCCCTCCAACCTCACACATGCCTGTGCGCCTTTATTTTTTTTTCTAAGGATTCTCTTTCTCAAAGTGAAGGCAATCGGACTCATAAGCCCCTCTTTTTAGGGGGCCTTGAGACCGCAGAGTACTGAGCACCATTCTTCCATAGATCCGCTGGACAGTCCAGTCATCTTTTCTGGGGCGTCCCAGGGGTAAGGTACGAACCTCGAGCTTCCCACGAGGCAGAGCACAAGCGGTAATAATGTATATGGTGGGTACACACCTTGCTCTAAATGTCATATTCCTTTTCAAGCAGACCACTGCCAATCTCTTCAGGAGCCACGGGGCCAGCCGCCCTCTGGGTACTTGTTGCACCTGTCACAGGAAGACTTTAAGTGCAATGAAAAAACTGGAGGGGGTCCTCTCAAAGGGACGTGTGCGATGTAATTAAGGACGTGGCTTAAAAACAACGAAGCTAGAAATCTGTGCTTAGCTCTCGTGCGCGGCCAGACTGGTATTTTGCTGCTTCTGTCATTGCATTCAGATATATGATACGACAAGTAACATCATAGCTACAACAAGTTTGGACTTTTGGCTTTGTCAATGGTTGTTAGTTGTGTATGATAAATGAGCAACAAGTTTGGCTTTGTTGTATATAACATTGGAAATGCTTCAGTTATGAAATTATGAGACAGTAACAGTACTATAACGAGCCTCCTCGAAGTTTCATCAAAGGCTGTGAAGGGTGGTACTGCCGCAGATAAGTTTATTTTTCCCTCCTGAGGGTGAGGCCAAACATGGCGAGTCCGATAGGGACTCGTCTCAGCACCAGCTTTTTCAGAACTGCCGGAGCGGAGAACAGGCAGGACCCGGCCCACTTACAGCCCTGTGACACAGCCACAGTATATGACAAAAATAAAACTCTACTCCTGTCCTTAACCTGATCTGCCTACAGACTGGCAGTGCCCGACGATGGGGAACAACTCCAGGACTGTCACGTTCCTCACCATTCCCACACCGACCCCCCCTGTGCAGCAGACCATCTCTGCATGCGCCATGGACCTATAAAGACAGAGCCAGAGCCCACACTCCCGGTGGAGTCGGAGAACACGCCTAGCTTCCTGCAGGAAGTGACGTCAACATTACCGAACCATCTGACTACTGGGGGCTTCATCCCGGATATTTAGACCAGCACTTACGTCTGCTGACAAGGGGACCCTGCGATGCTTAATCTAGAACCCTGTCAAAATCAAAAAGGACTAGCTATGTTAGGGGGAAGGGGGGACTCAAAGAAGTACGCATGCCAGCAAACCAATTGGTTTGTTCATGAAGCCCTCACCCACCAACCTAGTTGGTGGCATGCTTCATCATCGGGCCC
Organism: Lissotriton vulgaris; assembly: GCF_964263255.1. Taxonomy (NCBI): domain Eukaryota; kingdom Metazoa; phylum Chordata; class Amphibia; order Caudata; family Salamandridae; genus Lissotriton; species Lissotriton vulgaris. The sequence goes on from NC_141693.1 coordinate 287,074,018, forward strand.
ACCACAGTGACACCGAATGTGTCCCGGTGTGCTTCGATGCCAGGTTTCTGCGGAGCTGGTATGTTCGCCGAGTGTGCAGTGTAGTGAGTGAGAAAGTGAAAGTTAAAAGCTATACAGTGGGTCCCAGTACCCGAGGGTAAATGGATAAACTTTAATAACTGGGCCCCTGTTAGCGATTAAAAGGCAGTTGGACGTGTTGGAGTATGAATTAAGACCTCCAGTGTCCTGTGTGGTCTAAATGTTTCAGCCAGGCCTTTTTTAATTTAAAACTGGCTTTCCTCAGGACCAAGTGAGTATGTGAAAAAGGTGCAATTTAAATAAAAATACTAAATTATAGTGATTGTGTTATTGGCTATGTGTCGCACTCCCTAAGGTGCGATTATATGTAAGATGGGGATTCCCTCTAGCTTTACTACATACAACATAAAAAGACATAGACAGACGTACAGGGAAGAGTCATTTTAGTATGACATGATAAATTTCCCATCTTATAGCCGACTTGTAAGGTGAGTGATCGACCTATATAAGGCTAGGGTGTGGTTATCACCGACCTGCGTGGGTTTTATTTTAAAACCGATTGTAGTGATGAGCTAAAACAGCGGATATTAGCATGGTAAGGTACAGGTAAGTAAAGTATGATGTCCTCACACAGGCTATTTGCTGTAAAAAGCTTCCATGGGTCACCTGGCAGAGAAAGAGACCCTGAAAAGAGGTAGTGAAAGTAATAGTTTACATCCAACCTGTACGGAAAAAGGTTTAGGTAGCTAACCCCAGTTGTAGCGGTGGTGTGCTTGAGTTACTCACGAAATTGCCGGTCTAGATCCTCCTTGGACCTATCGTCCTTCTTCGGTGCCCGGAACGAGTGAATGAGGCTCGTGGGACGGGTTTAAGTAGCCCCGATTATTGGTTCCACCTGAGTAAAGGTGGAAATAGAGGGAGGGATGCGCTCGCGCTGAATGCCCTGTCATTGTTGTTGTGCGCATGCGCTAGGGAGCGGTGTTCAACGCGCATGCGCACGGAGGGCTGGCAAGTGCCTCCGAGGCGGCGCATGTGCGGGTAAGTAGTGCGTCTCTGGTTAGACGGTCTGGGGCACATGATGGTGGGGTAATTCTGAAGCGCTAATAAGCGCATGGGTCAGGAGGATAGCCTGAAGTGCACGGTCAGTTGTCATTGGCGCAATATGTAATATTACAGAGGGTTACTCTGTTTTGGCTGGGTAAAACTGTTAGAGAGACAAAAGAGTTCAGATTGGGACCTAACTATTTTTCACAGGTTAAGGGAATTCCACGGAATGGAGTCATTCAGGCCCATTGTGTGGGTAGACAGCCTGTATATCCAGCGTTGTTCTTTCTGGAGGAGGAATTTTTCATTATTTTCTGTTGGGTCAAACTGTTCAATGACAGTCCACGTGAAGTCATTAGGGGTGTGGTTGTGGGATAAGAAATGGTCTGTCAGTCTGCTAATGTTTTTGCCACATCTGATGGTGCTCCTGTGTTCTTTCATTCTTGTTCTGACTTTCCTGGAAGTCATCCCGATGTAATGGAGGCCGCATCTGCAGGTTATGAGGTATATTAGGTTGGACGAGTTACAGTTGGTGAACTGTCGTTGTGTCCATGTTTTTCCTGGTTCTAGATCGAGGGTTTTAGATGGTAATGTCAAATGGCATACTCTGCAGTTGTTGCACGGTTGGTGGCCTGTTAGTTTGGGTAGGCCCCAAGCATTGGGGATTGTGTTGTTGGACGGGGCGGTGTTAGGTCTTGGTCTTGTATGGACAAGCTGATCTTTGAGGTTCTTCGCTCTCTTATAGGCGAAACGAGGTTTTTCCCAATTTCTGGTGCCTGAATTAATGATCTTCCAGTTTCTGTGGATAATGTTGGAAACCTGGTTCGATGCAGTGTTGTATGTTGTCACACAGGTGAGCCTGGGTTCCTCTGGGGGTTTTATGGTTGTTTCCAGCAATGCCTCCCTATTTTGATTCCGCGCTCTTTTGCAGGTGGTTTTTATGATCCTGGTGGGATATCCTCTGTCCTCCAATTTGTGGACTAGGGCGGTGGCTTGTTGTTTATAGTCCTGGATGTGACTGCAATTGCGTCGGAGACGCAAAAATTGTCCATAGGGGAGGTTTTCCCTCAAGGGTCTGGGATGGAAACTCTCAAATCTGAGAAGGGAGTTCCTTGCTGTTGGTTTGTAGAAAGTCGCCCTCCCAGGAGACTCTAGAAAACTTCCTCCTCTGGATCAACAGTCGGGACAACTACCTACGCTTCACAAGCACCAGCAGCCCAACCGAACTGGCTTTTCTAGACCGCAACATAAAATCAAACCAGAACGGTCTAACAACTACGACTTTCTACGTAATAATAATGAAAAATTCCTCCTCCAGAAAGAACAACGCTGGATATACAGGCTGTCTACCCACACAATGGGCCTGAATGACTCCATTCTGTGGAATTCCCTTAACCTCTGAAAAATAGTTAGGTCTCAATCTGAACTCCTTTGTCTCTCTAACAGTTTTACCCAGCCAAAACAGAGTAACCCTCTGTAATATTACATATTGCGCCAATGACAACTGACAGTGCACTTCAGGCTGTCCTCCTGACCCATGCGCTTATTAGCGCTTCAGATTTACCCCACCATCATGTGCCCCAGACCGTCTAACCAGAGACGCACTACTTACCCACACATGCGCCGCCTCGGAGGCACTTGCCAGCCCTCCGTGCGCATGCGCGTTGACCACCGCTCCCTAGCGCATGCAACAACAATGACAGGGCATTCAGCACGAGCGCATCCCTCCCTCTATTTCCACCTTTACTCAGGTGGAACCAATAATCGGGGCTACTTAAACCCGACCGACGAGCCTCATTCACTCGTTCCGGGCACCGCAGAAGGACAATAGGTCCAAGGAGGGTCTAGACCGGCAATTTCGTGAGTAACTCCAGCAAACCACCGCTACAACTGGGGTAAGCTACTTAAACCTTTTTCCTTACAGGTTGGATGTAAACTAATACTTTCACTACCTCTTTTCAGGGTCTCTTTCTCTGCCAGATGACCCAAGGAAGCTTTTTACAGCAAATAGCCTGTGTGAGGACATCATACTTTACTTACCTGCATCTCACCCTGCTAATATCCGCTGTTTTAGCTCACCACTACAATCAGTTTTGAAATAAAACCCACGCAGGTCAGTAATGACCACACCCTAGCCGCATATAGGTCGATCACTCACCTTACAAGTCGACTATAAGATGTGAAATTTATCAGGTCATACTAAGATGACTCTTCCCTGTACGTCTGTCTATGTCTTTTTATGTTGTATGTAGTAAAGCTAGAGGGAATCCCCCTCTTACATATAATCGCACCTTAGGGAGTGCGACACATAGCCAATAACACAATCACTATAATTTAGTATATTTATTTAAATTGCACCTTTTTCACATACTCACTTGGTCCTGAGGAAAGCCAGTTTTAAATAAAAAAAGGCCTGGCTGAAACATGTAGACCACACAGGACGCTGGAGGTCTTAATTTGTACTCCAACACGTCCAACTGCCTTTTAATCGCTAACAGGGGCCCAGCTATTAAAGTTTATCCATTTACCCTCGGGTACTGGGACCCACTGTATAGCTTTTAACTTTCACTTTCTCACTCACTACACTGCACACTCAGCGAACATACCAGCTCCGCAGTAACCTGGCGTCGAAGCACACCCGGGACACATTCGGTGTCACTGTGGTGGGCCCGATGATGAAGCATGCCACCAACTAAGTTGGTGGGTGAGGGCTTCATGAACAAACCAATTGGTTTGCCGGCATGCGTACTTCTTTGAGTCCCCCTTCCCCCTAACATAGCTAGTCCTTTTTGATTTTGACATATAATCCTGGGGATCCGGACTAGCTTATCTAGTCCTCGCTCTCTACTTTGATTTGGTAATCTAGAACCCTGGCATTGCTCTTACAATGGAGCGTGAAATGGCTCACCAAAGGAGACAGTTAATTGGCCCACCACCTCCTGTCGCTGACGTAATGTGCCCTTTTCTTGCAAGCAGGGGACATCAGGCTCAAGAAATCCCCCTGCTTTATCATCAGGCAACAAGATAAAGTCCTTGCACTAAGTCAAGGTTGAGGCTTAGAAAAGATAGCTTCTTTCCTCTGGAACTGGGGGACCCCAAACTTTTACATTTGTGTCACGAAAACCTCTACTATTCCTGCACACTACAAAATCCCCTTTGTTGCCAAGAAGAGGGAATTATCAGGGTAATTAAATATTTATTTTGAACCAGCAATTGTTCTGGCCACCCACTCCAGGGTCACTGGAAGTATAAGGCACCGCTCAGCTCATTGTCAAAACATCTGTCAAAGTAACACATCCATGCAAACTGGAAACCTAGCAGCGTGACGTCAGCAGAGTCAAAATCTGGCTCAGCCATCAGTGTGTCCTTTCCTAATGCCACCAATTGTTTGAGATGCGGGTCAAGCGAGGCATAGTGACTGGAAGAGAATAAATGGTTCATCGCCTCCTATGCTGAGGAGCCCTCAGGGAATGATAGATTATATATTAGTTCAAGTTAAAGTTCATTAAGCTTTATTCGAACTTTACATTCATAAAAGCAATGTGCAAATACTGCAAATACATCAAAAACCCATTTTAAAAACAAGTATCAAGTATAAATTTAGGCACATCCCCTTAAAAAAATGCTAGACAATCTGCGGGCGCGAGTCGACAGTGGTCGGGCAGCATTTTTGGTGCTGCTCGACATGTCGGCCGCGTTCGACACGGTCAGCCATCCCACCCTGATTTCCAGGCTGGAGGAGTGCGGGGTCAGTGACAAAGCCAGGGACTGGTTAATCTCCTATTTGGACTGCCGTCAGCAACGGGTCTCGTTACCCCCCTTCAGTTCAGAGGAGCGGAGAGTGGGACAAGGAGTACCTCAGGGCTCGGCCATCAGCCCCATACTCTTTAATGTCTACCTCCGCCCCCTAGTCCAGCTCATCAAAACCTTTGGTATCTCCGCATTTAATTATGCGGACGATACCCAGCTGGTCTTTTCTCTGGAGGGACAGGACGCAGTCTCATTGGAGACCTTTCACAGGTGCATGCAGGCGACAGCGGAATGGCTCCGGTTGAACTCGCTACAGTTCAACGGAACGAAGACGGAGGTCTTACACTGTTCCGCGGATCGGGTTCCTCGCGATCTTCCAGTGGACTTTTGGCCTTCGTCCTTCTCAGAGACAGTGTCTGCGGCACAATCAGCGCGCAATTTGGGCGTCACTTTTGGGCCCAACCTGCAGCTGGATCTACATGTGAATAAGATCTCTTCAACATGTATGATGTTGATCCGCATGCTGCGTAAGGTCCTTCCTCTCCTCCCTGTGCAAGCCCGACCAGAAGTAGTGCGTTGTACCATCCTAAGTCGACTTGACTATTGTAACGCACTACTTCTGGAGGCCCCGGTAACACTCCTGGGCAAGTTGCAAAGGGTGCAAAATATTGCTGCTAAACTCGCCCTTTCTCGCCCCTACCACAGCTCTTCTACGGCAGCACTGCGAGAACTCCATTGGCTGCCAGTTCATCTACGAGTGCGCTACAAAGCAGCGTGTATTGTGTTTAGGGCTGTTCATGATCTGGGCCCCATTCCTTTGCGGCGAATGTTTGCCTGGTATTGTCCAGCTAGAGCTTTACGCTCCTCGTCATCCAGGCTACTGGTAGTCCCGCGATTCCAGAGAGTGAGGATGGGGGGCCGCTCCTTTAGAGTAGCGGCATCCAAACTCTGGAACTCTCTGCCTATATCCTTGAGAAGCCTTGGAGATTTCTTACCTTTCAGAAAGGCTCTAAAAACGTATCTTTTTCCCAGGATAGGCTGAGCTAATGCTTTCTCACTGAGTACGGGTCAAAGCGCCAGGATGCCCTTTGTGGTGGCAGGTTGCGCTATACAAGTATGCCACAATACAATACAATACAAAAAAATACTGACGATAAAACCACAGTTAAAAAGATAAAAACATACGAACATATGCACATACCACATCATAAAAAAATTATTAATCTGATATCAAGGACACTGTGCAATTAGGCGAGCCCTCAAAATCTATGCCCAACCTAGGAATTTCACCATAGCTAATGCAATGGGTGGGGTGGCATCAGAGCGCAAAATGCGTTCAGTCTCCGCCGCCACCCTTGTGCCTAGGAGCCTACAGATCGGTGTCAACCAAGCCCGACGTGGGGCAGCATAGGCAACACAGACAAAGAGAATATGTGCCGTAGACTTAATTGTGACACTGCACCCCGGACACCTAGTTAGTGATTGAGATGACCACTTCATCGTGAAGGATTTTACTGGGAGTGTCCCCACCCTGTATTGAAAGTACAATTTGCGATCCTTGGGTTTGGCAATTGCGTCCAACCTCGGGGCGACTTTATGATCCATAAACTGGCTGGCAAGGGAAGTTGACACTTGTTGCCTTACGTTTTTTACTCGAAGCGATTCCCAATACTTTGCCTTCAGCACGGCTTTTGATGCAAAGATGGAATTTGCAGGATCAGTCCACAATGCAATCAACCCTAGCTCTCCTAAAAGGTTTCGGACTGCCCCTAGATTATGTATTAGTATAAATTGGCAAGGATCTGTCTTGGACACAATTCCCAGGGTGGAACAAACCAAGTCAAGAAAAGGGCGGTACGGCTCACTTCCGGCCAAGGACCACCTCCTTCCTCCTTGATGGAACCTCTGCAGAATACCGGTTTTCTTCATTTTACTGTATCGTTCATTTTTCCCCTACACATAGGTAGGTGTAAAATTTAAAGAAACAGTCGTCTGCTCTTGTTGAAAAGTTTGCCAAATTCACATGCCTTTGTTGGAGAGTTTTCAATTCTTCTATAAAAAGTCATTCTGCACGGCCCTTTCCTCCCTCAAAAAATGTTTTGGGATGTGCTTTCTTAAAAAAAAAAAAAAAAAAAAAAAAATCACCAACTTTGTAAAGACGCTAAAGTTTGCACAGTTTTAAGAAATATTCCCTAAAGATGTCAAGGTTTCACGTTATCAGCATTGTGCACCCTACTCCTAGAACAGGCCTTCCACGCAGCCAGGTACTACTAGTTGGCTGCTCCTGCGCAGTAGTAGCTAGTAGCTGCTATAGTGACAGTGGCAAGTAGTTCTGTGCCAGATCAGTTAACTTCTTCCTCGGATCCTAAATCCATCGTCTAGCACAGTTAGCACTGATAAGCCCCTCCTGGGTCTGATGCCTTTGGGTGCAGAAGCGCATTCATGCCACGTCCCTTGCGGCACGAGTTTAACAAGAAAAACAACAAGCATTTGTAATGCAATAGGTCTCACATTATTAAAGTTTGAGCTATTGCCATTGCTAAATAATGCATCACCAATAGCTCAATCTTTAATAATGCGAGACCTATTGCATTGCAAATGCTTGTTTTTAAAAGGGGTCACAATTTGTGAACCTTTGAAGCAGCGAAGTTATGTATTTCCATTCAGTACAAGAATCACCTTTGTTTGCATTTTGGTACTTGTAGTTATCCCAAAATAAACGCAGAACTCTAGGTTTCAAAATACAAAGGTGAATAAAAAAAGGCCAGATCAAGATGAGACAACACATTACAATAACAGAATGCGAAGGTCTAAAGCAGAGAAAGTGGACATTATATTTAGCATGATGGGGGTGGAGGGGGCGTTATGACACCTTTTTCCAGCACTCTTAAGAACTTTGCCTTTCCTTTCAATCATACACAATGACGATTTCCTTCTAGCCTAAAAACAGTGACCCTCGCTGACCTCTAACGGAGATTGTACAATTCAGGCATCCAACAACCCGGCAAACAATACTCCTTTCCAGAATACAACATAGTCTCAATAAGATGTCACACGTGCACTACTTACATTGACTCGTCCACGACATAAGCTTAATTTCGGGTATCAGCGGTTGACTTTTTAGCGGATATCTTTTGGCAGGCATACATTCAGCACTTCCGGGTCGCATAACCACCAATCCCAAGGCGGAACATATTCTGAAAATGGGAAGATCTGTGAATGTATAAAGTTACCTAGGACTGGAGCACCGGCTAGTTTTTAGCCAATCCAAGTACGCAGCACAGAATTCCGAGTGCTGATTGGCGGTGAAACTGTACGGCTCTCCCGATGTGTCCTTACAGTAATCATGCGCGGTAGAGGTTACGGAGTTGAGCTTAGCTGGAGTTCTTCTACTTTTGTTGGTTTAGTCACAGAGCAAGTGGTAATGGCGTGTTTTGGCTGGACCAGGCTGGAGAGGTCGTAAAGTGCACGCTACCTACGTTACTAGATGGGAAGAGACCGGAGAGGAAGGGAGGGCGAGGGAGGAGGTGGGGGAAAATAAGGTTGGCCCCACTCGGCTAGCTGCGGTATATGCCCAAGCAGCAAAAAAATAAGGAAACCCCTAAGGTCCCACCCCCGTTAGCGAATCACACAGCTAAACAATCATTGGCAAAACCAATAGTGGAGCTTTCTTGACGTCTTTTGGTTGTGTCTATGTTTTTTTGCCATGTTGCATAATAGTGTGACTGCTGTACATAAGGTGTAGCATGGCCTATCATAAGGTATGGTGTGGCCTTTCATTGAATAGCATTGCGTGCTATGGCCTATCGTATACTATGGTATGGCAAGTCATTGTGTAGTTTGGTATGACTTATCATTGTAGTGTTGCTGCCAGTGCAGCACACGCCCCCTCCCACTGTCCAGGCATGTGTCGCCCCTCTGGCGTAGAGGGGCCTTGGTATAGCCCTTACGTGAGCACGAACGTGAGTTTAGAAATAAAGAGCCCGGCAGCGCTGGGCGTGGTCAGTTAGCGACTAACCACCACGAGCAACACGTGTGTCCTGTGTCCCTCATTTCAAGGCCCCAGGCCTGCCCTTGACCAGGACACCACATTGGCGACGAGCGGTGGTCTGATCCACCCCCACCGCGTGCAAAGCACCTTGCACCTGCGCGCCCTGCATCCGGCGCCCCGCTGCCCTGCAGCCCAACGAGTGACCCACTCGCGACGCCACACCCGGTGCCCGGGCTCCATCTGCCCCGACGCGCCTCTCGGACTCACCCTGTCCGCACAGCAGTGGAAGCGGCCCGCTTACTCAGTGACGGCAGCCTGCGCAGCCCACCGGCAGCTCCGATTTGGCTCCTGCCTGCCTCCGGAGTCCTTCGTCTGCCGCCTCCCTCGACGTGACCGGCGTGTCACGACCAGGTACTTGCTGCAGTGCGCCCTTCGGCCCCGGCGGCCCCTGCACCTCGTGAGTGTGCCCATCGGCCCCAGCGGCCCCTGCTCCTCGGCCTTCGCGCCACTCTCTGCCGGCCTGCCGCGGCCTCCACAGCAATCCCGCGCATGCGCGGTAGACACCCGGCTGAACGCTCCCGCCGGCCCGGCATCTTCCCACGCATTTCGCGTGTCATCGGCCCTGCAGGCCCCTGCCAGATCTTCACGCCTCCACCAAATTAACGCCTGGGTACTGTCCCTAAGTACCACCCCCGTCCCACAAGGGTGGAAGGACTACAGCTGCCCCCCCTGCCTGCCTGGAAAAGCTCAGACGCCCTGCTGACTCCTCATTTCCACGCCTGTGCATCGTGGACACCACGCAGCCTCCTTCCTTGCCTGCAAAGAGTGCCCAGTTTCGGCCACCATGGCCACTGTACCTCCCCTGGAGCCATTCTCTGTCACGGGAACACCCCCCTCGCAGGCTACGCGATGGCGCAAATGGGTCGAGCGTTTGGAGAACTATTTCATCGCTGCGGATATCGCAGTGGCGCGGCGTCGTGCCATGCTGCTACACCTAGGAGGGGAGGCCATTCATGACATCTCCAAGGACATCACCGAGGGAGACCCGCCGCACACCTACGCCACCCTGCGAGACGCCATCACGAGATATTTCGAGCCTTTCACGAGCGCAGACTATGAACGGTTCCTGCTCCGGCAAGCTCGCCAGCTCCCTGAAGAGTCCGTAGATGTATTCTACGCGTGTTTGAAGAAGCTAGCCAGCACGTGCAGACTCCCGGACGCGGATGACGAGATTCGCGCCCAATTCATACAGGGGTGTTCATCTCTAAAGCTGAGAGAGAGAGTGCTGGAAACGGACGCCATGCCCATGCGCGACATCCTCGCTTTAGGACGCTCTAAAGAGCTCTCCAAGGCCCGAGCGGCCCACATGGAGCCAGGCCCGGCAGTCAAGGTCAAGACAGAACCAGTGTATGCAGTCAAGTCACAACGTCCAGACAACCGTGCGAGGCCTCAGAAGAAGGACCGACCTCATCAGTCCCAGCCCTCCCGCGACCATTCGTGCATTTGGTGTGGAGGCGCCACCCCACACAAAGGCGCCTGCCCAGCCCAAGGTAAAATCTGCAGCGCATGTGGGAAGGCCAATCACTTCGCAAGCGTCTGCCTGTCATCGCAGCGGAAGAAGCAAAGCGGCCCGCCCAGAAAAGCGCGACAAGTAGCGCCACTACCCAACACGTCCAACAGCAGCGACATGGACGACGACGAGGAAGACGCTGCGTCGGTCCACGTAGTACGCATGCTCAACACCCTAGCGGCCACAGCGTCTAATGAACCAATGTGCACCGTCCATGTCCACAGCCAAGCAGTCAGAGCCCTCATCGACACCGGCGCGACAATAAACCTAATGGCAGCCAGTGTGTACCAGTGCCTGGAGGATGCCCCCACGCTTCACCCCACCAGAGTGCAAGTCTTCGCCTACGGGACTCGGCGCCCATTGCGCCTATGCGGTGTGTTCCGAACAACCGTGTCTCACAACTCCACGCAGCTGCAGACCAAGATTTATGTATCCCATGAAGGCTCAGGGTTCCTCCTCGGCTGCAAGACCGCACGTGAACTGGGTCTCATTCATTTCGCCCTCACAGTACAGGCTCAAGGCTTAGATCACCTGGTCGCAGACCACTCCTCTTTGTTTGAAGGCATTGGATGTCTACGAGGCCCTCCCGTCCGACTCCACATCGACCAGTCCGTGGCCCCGGTAGCCCTCCGGCACAGGCGGATTGCGTTCCACCTCCGACCCAAAGTGGAAGCTGAACTTAAGATGCTAGAACAAGCGGGGATCATCGAGCGAGTGACTGGACCCACCCCGTGGGTATCCCCCATCGTCGTAGCCAAAAAGCCGAAGCAACCCGACGCAGTGAGGATATGTGTGGACATGCGCCTCCCCAACCTGGCCATCAAAAGAGAGCGTCATCTGACTCCAACCATCGACGACATCATCGGGGAGCTCGCAGGATCCAAATGGTTCTCCAAGATGGATCTGCGGTCAGGGTACCATCAAATCCCGCTGCACCCAGACTCGCGCCCAATCACGACTTTCTCCACACATGCCGGCCTGTGGAGGTACACGAGGCTCAACTTCGGCATCTCAAGCGCCGCCGAGGTGTTTCAGAACATCATCCACACCGTCCTCCAAGGCCTCGACGGAGTTCTGAACGTGAGCGACGACATCCTGGTGCATGCCCCGACTCTGGAAGAACACCTCAGACGGCTCCAAGCAGTGTTTAACCGCTTACAAGAGAAAGGGCTGACGCTCCACAAGGCCAAATGCGAGTTCCTGCGAAAGGACATAAGCTTCTTTGGGTACAAGTTCTCCGACCAAGGAGTGGGACCTGACCCCGACAAAGTGAGAGACATCCACAATGCGCCGGCGCCCACTTCCATAACAGCAGTCCGCAGTTTCCTGGGCATGGTGACTTACTGCGGGCGTTTCATAAAGGACCTGTCCGACCTGACGGGACCACTCCGCGACCTCACAAAATCAAACACCACCTGGAAATGGGGCCCGGAGCAGCAAGAGTCCTTCGAGAACACAAAAGCAGCTTTGTCAGCCGACACGACACTGGCGTACTTCAACCCACGGAACGAGTTGCAACTGTTAGTAGATGCCAGCCCCACCGGTCTGGGCGCCGTCCTGTCACAACGGCAGTCGTGTGGAGAATGGGCCCCCGTGGCATACGCCAGCCGTACCCTCACACCTACGGAACAGCGCTACTCTCAGATTGAGCGGGAGGCCATTGCCATTCTGTGGGGGTGCCGCCATTTCCACATCTACCTCTATGGCCACCCTTTCTCAGTCATCACCGACCACAAACCCCTCATACCGCTCTTCCAAGGTTTGTCCTCCCGACCGCCCCCGAGGATTGAAAAATGGGTGTTGCAGCTGCAAGAGTTCCAGTTCTCCGTGGAGTATCGGCCCGGCACACGTAACCCTGCCGACTACCTGTCCAGACACGCCCGTACCGTCACAGAGGACGAAGCCGCCGAGGCAGCAGCCACTGAGGAATACGTTCGGCTAGTCATCGAGAGGTCCAAGCCACGTCCCATGTCCCTGGAAGAAGTTTCCAGAGCCACCAAAGACGATGACTGCCTCCAGATCGCGATCCAAGCTGTCGAGTGCGGAGACTGGAAGGCACTCCAGAGCCCCGCGTCTTTTCGCACCCCGGATGCCCAAGCCATTCTGAAAGCCCTGTACCTGGTCCGACACGAGCTGTCGGTCTCCACAGATGGATGTCTCCTGAGAGGTCCCCGCCTGGTACTGCCCAGCAGCCTGACCCACCAAGCCGCCTTACTGGCACACGGATCGCACCAAGGGATCGTCAAATCCAAGAGTAGGCTCCGGAGCAAGGTGTGGTTCCCCGGGCTAGACAGGGCAGTCGAAGAAGTGGTCCATAGGTGTCCAGTGTGTCTTGCAACAAGCCTACCCAATCCTCCGGCGCCTGTGGCCACCGAAGATGGCCCTACATCCCCGTGGGTACGGGTGAGTGCAGACTTCGGCAGTCTTCCTGGGGGCAAGTACATGCTAGTTGTGGTGGACGATTTCTCCCGCTACCCGGAAGTGGAAATCATATCGTCGACAGCAGCCTCAGAGGTGATACCAAAATTTGAGAAAATAATTGCCACCCACGGCCTCATGAAGGAAGTCCGCACAGACAACGGCCCTCCATTCAATGGCAACGAATTCACAGACTACCTCCAGAGCCAAAACGTAAAACACAGACGAATCACGCCAAGATGGCCTCAAGCCAATGGAGAGGTCGAGAGACTAATGAGGACACTTAATAAAACAATACAAATTGCAATCGCCGACGGCCAGTGCCTGGAGTTAGCCATCTACCAATTCCTCCGGGAATACCGTTTGACCCCACATTGCACCACAGGAGTCTCCCCGAGCCGACTCTCATTCAACCGTGTCATGGCAGACACCATCCCACATCACCCAGCATGGGAGCTCGCCACAAACCCGAGAAACCGGTCCATGGAGCAACGCACCAGAACCAACCAAGAGGCATCCAAGCGGAGAAGAGCGGCGGACAGCCCGATACAAGTCGGGGACAAGGTTCTAGTGAAAGACCGCCACCCCGGAGGAAAGTTCCGCCTGCCCTTTGAGCTACATCCTTGGACTGTCACCGAGATCAAGGGAACCATGATCACTGCTGTCAGGAGTGGGGAGTCTGTCACAAGAAATGTTTCATTTTTCAAGAAAGTACCGGACCCGGACTCTGACCAGGATGAGTGGCACCCAACCTCCCAGATGCCACCATCGGGACCAGCGGAGGCTGGCACCGCGACGGCTCGAGCAGAAGGCACCACCCCGACTACTCAAACCACGGAGAGTACAGATGAAGAGTCCACCGTCCACGACAGCGAGAACGCAGATGGGTCACCCCCGGCTACAGGAGGATGCCGGAGCCAAACAAGATACAGCCTGCGTCCGTGCCCGAAACCTTCCCAGAGGTATCGTGACTTTGTGGCACAGTGCTGGCGTTGAGCTGACCGAGATCGCTGACCCCGCCGAGATTAAAGTAAGACTGTTCCTCTTTGTTTATCTTTGAAATGTTATGTTGGCCACTACTTGAGCAGGAGCTGGTCCAGAGACTTTGAGCGGACTTCTGTTTGCACTCCGCAGTCAAATCTCACAGCACGGTTTTGCTGACCTCATAGACTTTTGAACTTTGATGTTTCGTTTTCCTGTTCTGTTTTATTTCATCCCTAGGTAAAGGAGGAATGTAGTGTTGCTGCCAGTGGGGTGTACCACTGCAGCACACGCCCCCTCCCACTGTCCAGGCATGTGTCGCCCCTCTGGCGTAGAGGGGCCTTGGTATAGCCCTTATGTGAGCACGAACGTGAGTTTAGAAATAAAGAGCCCGGCAGCGCTGGGCGTGGTCAGTTAGCGACTAACCACCACGAGCAACACGTGTGTCCTGTGTCCCTCATTTCAAGGCCCCAGGCCTGCCCTTGACCAGGACACCACAATCATTATATAGTATGCTATTGTGTAGTATAATACAATAAGGGGGGCAAGGATGGGAAAATGTTTAATGACCTTGCATTGTTGCAGTCCCTATAACTACATATCAAACAATGTGCAACAATGGGTCAATGCAGGAGTGCAGCAAACTATGCGACTGTGTGTGGGAAAGGGACACAATTCCTGAATCCCAAGTATCCTTGGTGAAAAAGTGTTCCCATCAGATACCCGTCCTGTACCGCCCTACATCACTTGGGATCCTTCACCCGAAGGAAGTGGAAAAGACCACTTAGGATTAGGTAGAGTGTAACCTAATCAAAGTAGGAAGGAATATAAAGTGTGTGGGTTTGAACTGAGTGTAGGTATCAGGGGGTACAAAGATTTAACAAAAAAACAGTGCATAAAGTGCTCAATGTGGCAACTAGAAGTGAAAAAGTTAATATTGGGTTGTAGGAGTGGAAATTAGAATTTAATAGAGTCCTACCCACACCCAAGGTTAAAAAACAGTGCAAGTAGTGGTAACAAATAACTACTCAGATGGTAACTGGGTCGACATGTTTCTGCAGTGAGTTGGTTCAAGAGATACCAGTCTGCTTCATCAGGACCTTAGTAATGTTCAAGTGCAACTGCTGTTAACAATGATTATAAATGTATGAAAAGAGTCATATCACCCAAGTTCTGGGGAATGCGTTCTCCACCTCACCCGGCAACAGCTCAGGTACAAATGGAGCACCGCTCTGTCCGTCGGTACTCCTCGCCTTCCTCTAGGCTGTGGGAGTCAGCCTAGAGGAAGGCGAGGAGTACCGACGGACAGAGCGGTGCTCCATTTGTACCTGAGCTGTTGCCGGGTGAGGTGGAGAACGCATTCCCCAGAACTTGGGTGATATGACTCTTTTCATACATTTATAATCATTGTTAACAGCAGTTGCACTTGAACATTACTAAGGTCCTGATGAAGCAGACTGGTATCTCTTGAACCAACTCACTGCAGAAACATGTCGACCCAGTTACCATCTGAGTAGTTATTTGTTACCACTACTTGCACTGTTTTTTAACCTTGGGTGTGGGTAGGACTCTATTAAATTCTAATTTCCACTCCTACAACCCAATATTAACTTTTTCACTTCTAGTTGCCACATTGAGCACTTTATGCACTGCTTTTTTGTTAAATCTTTGTACCCCCTGATACCTACACTCAGTTCAAACCCACACACTTTATATTCCTTCCTACTTTGATTAGGTTACACTCTACCTAATCCTAAGTGGTCTTTTCCACTTCCTTCGGGTGAAGGATCCCAAGTGATGTAGGGCGGTACAGGACGGGTATCTGATGGGAACACTTTTTCACCAAGGATACTTGGGATTCAGGAATTGTGTCCCTTTCCCACACACAGTCGCATAGTTTGCTGCACTCCTGCATTGACCCATTGTTGCACATTGTTTGATATATTGTGTAGTATAGCCTATCATTGTATGGTGTGGCTTGTATACTATTATATGACCTGTTGTATGGTATGGTATGATACGGTATGTCGTGCCATAGTATAGCATGGTATGTCCTGTCATGGTATTGGCATTTCATTGTATAGTGTTGCATGGCCTGTCATTATATAGGGTGGTAAGGCTTGTCCGTATAATGTGGAATGTCGGTGTATTGTATAGTATGGCATGGTATGGCCTGTTGTATACAATGGTATTTCATGGTGGAGAGGGGTCAAAGCAACAGGGACAGGGTGGAGGGGATGGTAGGAAGGATCGGATATAGGCAACAAAGAGGGAGAAGGAATATCATGTCTGCAATACAAAAAACACCTAAAATCAGAAGAAGAAGAATCAAGAAGGGATATTTTGGAGATCTTAGTAGTAAAATGAGGTTTGGGATGATGCAAGGAGGGATAGAAGAGGGAATAGTCTAGAAATGGTTATTTTGGAGATCATAGCAGTTGAATGGGGTTTGGGTTGAGTCAGAGTGGAGGTAGAGGATATATTGAGAGAGGTGTAGGGTAAAACATATGGTAGTGCATTGTAGAGACTCAAGAAAGGTAATATAACAATGTGTAAGTTGTGTTTAATACATTCAGACTTTCAAGTGTTGCTGTACTTAAAGCAAAATATTTTTGTTAAATATTTTTAAAGTAATTCAATAGTGAATCAATTTTAGATAGTTATGATAAAATATACATCTTGTGATAGATAAATAAACGAACCATAGCATCTAATCAAATAACATATATGAAAACTATGAGTGACCTATATGTGTTAAGAATGTGTATATGTATTCACTTTATTGACTGTGCGATTACTTAAAATCTTTACAGTATAAAACACATGAACGCCCCCCTCCGGAATGCCCTTCACCCAATAAAACCCTATGTACAACTTTAAGATAACATGACGAATGCATTCACTACTTTATGTCCATTAAAACTTCTATTAAAAAAAAACTAACATTTTTATTTGTTCCTTATCTTCCCGCCTTCGAGAATTTAGAGATTGTATGGGAGTTCAGCATGGTTGTTCTTAACACAATGCCAATTGTCAATAGGAAAGTTCTTCATAAGTCCCTTGACCAACCCTGCTTTGATTTCTGGGTCCGGTAATACCACTTACTTTGCACGCTAAATTAACTATCAGCTAGCGTGGTTGGGGTACCAGATGGTCCTCCTTGCACGACGTCAGGACCCTTGGGATCTGTGGCCGTTAGGTGGAGCTCAAGTGCCATTCTGACTTGGTGGATGAACTTACCGACCCTAGCTAGTAGGCAGGTCGTAGTTTCCGAAAAGCACCAGTCCGAGGCCTCTTTACAGGTTCTGTAGCCTAGGTTCCGTAGGGCCGGGCGCAGCAGACGATGTCGATCGCTGTCCAACTTAGTGCAGCAGCACAGAAGATGCAACCAGGATTCTCTGCGGTAGTTGCATAGCCGGCAAGGAATGGCACAATCCGTGCGCGCCCATTTTGGGTTAAAGTCCACAATCTTGAGGGCCAAGAGGCGCAGATACAGAATTTTCTTCCTCACTTGAATTGATAGCGAGTCTTGCAAGTATGGTTGGGGTTTGCCAGGAATATAAGACTTATCCAGGGCCAGAGTTAGTGAATTGTGCCGAAGTGATGAGCAGTCAAGCTCGAACGAGATGGTCTGGACTTGGCGCTTTACGGCTTGGGCCCAGGCTGAATAGGGATTTTCATGAAGGGATAAGCTCTTGCCCTCACTTTGCAGAGAGGCAATACCTTGTTCCACCTTAGCGTGCCATGGGGTGCCCGCTTGTCCAAATATTATTTTTAGAAAGTGTTTAAGGTTATTTTCGGGCGCTTTCAGCACTCTGATGTAATATTTTAACAGGTCCCCCTGTAGTACCAGCTCTGGGCGTTTCAGGCCTATTTCTAGCCTTAGCCTGTTATTCCTTGCCTGTTTTGGGGCTTGTAGCACAAGTTTATACGCTTTCACCTGGGCCGCTTTGATCACTTTCTCAAATGCTCCTGGATAGGCTATGTGGCCGTACGTAATGGAGGGAATCAGTTTTGCCCTAAGTACAGTCATCATAGGTCCTGCTGAAGGGCGGGCTAGGCGATGGCTTAAACGTCTCAGGGACAGAATTATTTTGTCGATTCTTGGTTTTAGCTCCTTTGGATGTTTGACTGCGATGGCCCTCTCTGACACCCAGACACCCAGATAATTGTAGGATTGGGCTGTACTGATTCGGTACTCCCCCAAGGTCCATGTTGCTTGTTTTTTATGGGGGTATTTACCGAAAATTACTATCTTTGTCTTGCTCTCGTTGATCCAAAGGCCATTTTCGTTATTGTATGTTGCCAGACTGTTTAAAGCTCTTTGGAGACCCACCCTGGTGTGGTCCATGACCACCGTGTCGTCTACATACTGGAGGGTACCCAAGCCCATCTTCCCCAGTCTTGGAGGTACTAAGTTTGCATCTTTCAAGGCTTGCCCCATGTCTGCTGTATACAAGTTGAAAAGTAGGGGGGCCAAAACGCACCCCTGCTTTAGACCAGAGTTGGTGTCGATTCTTGCTGTTGTGATTGTTGGACTTAATTTCACCTGGACCCATGTCCCCTCATAAAGAGCTTTTATGGCTTTAAGCAGAACTTGAGGGAGCCCCCAGGTCTCAAGCTTAGCCCATAACCGACTTCTATTTACTCGGTCGAAGGCGGTAGAATAATCTATGAAACAACAAAACAGGGGCAACCTATTCCTCATGTTAGCTTGCTTCGCAAGGTAAGAGAGCGCTTTGATATTGTCCAAGGTGGAACTATTGGCCCTAAAGCCAGTCTGTGAGGGCGGGAGAATACCGTTCTTATCCACCCAGGCCTCCAGGTCCCTTAGTAGTAGGTGTGCGTATACCTTGGCTTCTATATCTAGAAGCGCTATGAGCCTGTAGTTAGCCGGGTTCGAGTGGTCACCCTTCTTATGTATAGGAAATAAGACCGAGCCTTTCCAAGATGTTGGCAAGATTGCAGTGGTGAAAGAGTGATTGAATAGCGGGGTGAGTATGGTTGCAAAAAAGGCAGGGGCAGTTTCAAAGACCTGGGCAGGAATACCATTTGGGCCGGGAGCCCCATCTGTTCTTATAGCCCTAATGTACTTTAAAATCTCCTCCTCTGTGTACTTTACGGAATGGCTGGGCCCTGAAAAGTCTTTCGGCGTGCTTTGAGTTTTTATAGTTACAGCAGCTGCTTTGGACCACTCTAAACTGCATGGGCAGTCTGGTTTACCCCACTGGTGTACAGCCCCTTTGCGTATTCTTTCCACACAACCCCTGCAACACTGTTTTCCTTGTGCTCGCCTCTGGGGGTCAGGCTATTAATATAACGCCATAGCTTGCTGTTGTCTTTTTCTTTAATTAGGGAAAACACTTTGAACCAGTTCTTTTCTGACCACTGCCTTTTCAGCTCCCAGACTATCTTTTTGTAATTGGCTCGCAGGGCAGAGATAGAGGTCTTCACTGGCAGATGAATGCCTTTCTTTTTTGCCTTGATTACTTTGTTAAGCGCTTTCTTGCTTTGTGTCAAACTCTGTGGTTTTTTGCGTCTTGGCCTGGTGTTGTTTTGACAGCTTCTTGGTAGGTTGGAGTTACCCAAGTTCTTCAGTAAATCCACGGTCAGTATTTCTCATAAGTATGTGATGTTCTTTATGTCTTGTGACTTTAGTTCTGCCTCCCTACTGGCTACATACTGTGACAGGCTGTGGCTGAGGTTGGTCGACCATTTTATTCTTTCGAGGACTCGATGGTGTATTTTACCCACAAGTAATATGTTCATTTGTTAAGCAGACCTAAAGAATATCTACATATTCAAAAACATAATTACAATACATATTTATACAAAGGAATACACATATCTAGATACATACATATAATCAAATTAAATGCTTATATACACAGGGATATGCTTTACATTTGTTTTTGAGTATGGTGGTTTTGTAGGAAAATGCCAACTCTTTAGTAGTCGTCTGAAGATAAGATAGGTATCCCTAGATCTTATGTTTGGGGGTAATGAATTCCTTAGTTTGGCTCCTTGGACAGTGAAGGATGGCCCCCTATTTTCTTGTATAGTGGGATTTTGAGGTGAGGTGCCAATCTGGAGCGGAGGTTCCTTTGTTGAGTGTATTTGGAGATTTTATTCCTGATGAAAAGGGGTTCTGTTCCATGTATTGCTTTGTGGGTGACACAAAGCAGCTTTAATGTGGATCCTCTGGCAACCAGTAACCAATGTAGGGCCCTAAGGGCAGGGGAGATGTGGACTTGTGACTTTAGATCTAGGAGTACATTGGCAGCAGAGTTCTGAATCTGTTGCAGTCTTTTCATAGTTGATAAAGATGATCCGTGGTAGAGGCCATCAGGTTTAGACAGTACAAAAAAGATCGTAGCCTGGACCATATGGGAAAATCCCGGGTGAGGGGAGATGCGTTGCAGAGTTTTCATAGTAATGAAGCTTGATCTTGGTAATTTGTTCACTTGGGCATTCATTGATAGCTTAGAGTCCATGGTAATTTCAAGGTTTCTTACTTCCTAGATACTTTAGGTGGTGGTCCCAGATCATCAGGCCAGGCAGCGAGTGGGTCATAATTTTTCCAATCCCCACATGTGAGTATTACCGTTTTGGAAGCATTCAATTTGAGATGGCTTCATGTCATGCATTGATGAACTGCTCTGAGGCAACTGAAAATGTGTGAGTTTCCAATGTCTTTTGGCCTTTCCGGATCAAGGAGTATTTGTGTGTCATCTGCATAGTTCTGGCATGTGAGCTGAAATTCATTGATCATTGCTGGTAGTGACTTCATGTAGATGTTGAAAAGCATAGGTGAGATGATAGAGCTTTGAGTGACCCCTGCTTTTGTGAAGTGCGGTTTGGATGAGAAAGGGTGAGAATGGAGGACATTTGTTCTGTTTTAAAGGTAGGATGTAATCCAGTCGAGGTCAGGCCCCTTTACACCAGCTTTGTATTGTCTTTGTAATAGAGCGTTATGGTCAACTGTGCCACAGGCAGCTGAGAGGTCCAAGGGTAGTAGTGCAGCAATCCCGTTCTGGTCTACTGTGTTTTTAAGGTCATCCCAGGTGGCGATGAGGGTAGATTCTGTGCCTCTTCTTGGACAAAAATCATGTTTGGAAGTTGGAAAGTATGGAGTTATCTTAAATGAATTGGGAGATCTGGGGGCGAATGCTGCTCTTTCTATCAGTTTTCCCAGAAAAGGCCCATTTGAAATTGGTCTTTTCTCGGGGTCCATCGAGTCTAGGATAGTTTTCTTTAATAATGGGCGTATGTATGCCCTTTTTAGGCCTTCTGGAAAGATTCCCATAGTTGAGGAATTATCAATAATTCTTCTAACTGGTGTGGCAGCAGAGGTAGTTAAAATAATGTACTTGAAGATTTGTGGTGGATAAGTGTCAGAAGGGCTGCAGGCAGGCCTGCTTGCTTTGACTAGATCCATAAATTCACTTTGTGATATTTGTTTCAAGTAATGCAAAGGGCTGGGTTAGTCTACTCTTGGAGGGAATTTGGGGAAATGGGTTGGTACTGCTGGTTTTCTTTTGTTTTAAGTAGGAGTCCAATTTGTCTTCTTTGATTGTGTAATGATTTGACAGTTTGTCCACGAATTCTTGAGAAATGGTATGAATTCCTTCTTTGCATTTAGTTTTATGAAATTCTGAGACAACTTTATAAAATACTTAGCAACTGATAAACACGCACAGTCTACACACGTATATTTCACAATGTGTCTGTGTACACCATGCAAAAACACATTCACCCATACTGGTGAATTACCACCTTGCACTGACACATGATTCAAATGGGGAAACACACGGAGGTGATGGGTGGCCCTCTTCACACTGCACAGAGTGTTGTCTTCCTCCTTCCTCAACTGCAGTGTATCCAGGTCGGTCTCATGGTATCCAGTAATTGAAAACCAGCCTCTCTCTGGGAAATGCAGGGGCAGAGTGGTGTATCTGCATCCACCCTGGAGTCCCACTGGCAACAGGAGCACAGTGCCCACCACTGAAGCAAAACCACCCCTCCACCCCGATGGCCTTCAATAGGAAGCAATGCTTTTCTTGTGGAATAGCCCAGGATTCTCTCAGCCAGCCTGGGCATAGAGTACAGTCTTCCAATTGCTGGTCTTCACTCATTTTCCATAGTGATGGGATCCGTTAAAAGGAATGCTGATTGGCTGAGTGCCAGTATTCCAGAACTCTATCTCTTCTAATGGTAAATGAAAGCCTAGCTGCCTGCCAGACAAAATGGGCATTAAGACATCTTATCCCTACTGGATATCCATGGGGCTCAGGCTTTCGGTGATACAAATACCCAGCAAGTCATATACAGATTACCTACCCTCTGAATAAGAAGGCTTGGTATTTTTTTAATATAATTTGTTTCTATTCTTAAAATAAAATAAAGGAGTGATATATGGGTCTCGAATGCCAGTCATCGGGTGCAACATGTAATGTTTGTGGTAATAGGAAGGGGATTCTTTTGAGGATCTCTAGTCAGTAGGAAGCAAGTTCCGGCTGGAAGGGCTCTTCCACAGAAAGATTGTTTGAAAATTGTCAAAGAGCTGAAATTTGTGGTTTCTGGTCATAGTAAGCTAGTGCTCTGGCATTCTTGTTTCTACTTGACATTATGAGAGAAGTTAGTATGTTTTCACAGACGTTGATTGTACATGGCCTGAAAAGTAATGCAAGGCAGTTTGAATGCAAAATATCCTAGCTGTCAAGCATGAAAGTAAATTTTTTTTAAAGACACTGAGACTAGGATTATGCATCATCTTTTTTTTTTTCTCTTCTTTTGACCCTGCAGCCTTTCAAATGCGCACATGCTATATTCTGCATGGACCCTTGGGAAAAGTGAATTAAGCCTCCTCTAATCACTATCTCTCACAGTCCATAAACTCCTGAGGTAATCTGTCCCCTTCCTCTTTCTATGAAGCTCTGCTCTGAGACACCATGTGATTTGAGTTTTGTTTCTCTGCCATGCTTATGCAGAAAAAACTAACAGCCTCCATAAGACCCCTGAAGCCTGTCTGGAATAAAGAAAGGATCTGTCAAAGATAATCCTCAACAACAACAATGTGATAAACCCTGAGAATCAATTACTTCAGCAACCTAGTTCTTCATGGGCAGGTTCAAGACACATGAAATTATCACTGAATGGGGTCATCCTCTCCCCCATGTCTTTAAAAGAATTTAAGCTTTCCTTCTCGATCACTAGGAAATAAAACATTCTATGTCTGGTCCAGAGGTAAGGATTAATCATTTTCTAAGTTCACTCGTCACCCGAGTGGCCACTCCCACTACCATTGTTCTTGAATAAGGGTGGATTTAGATGGCCAGTCTGCTGCGTTCATAACCTCCTTTAAACAACCACCTTTAAAAAAAGATTTGTAGGCCAATGCTCCTGTGGGCGAATATGTACCAAAAGTGGACACATTAATACCAGCTTCTTACTTAACCCATGCACAAATATAGCAAAAGAGGGAGATGGGGGTTGCTTTGGTAGGTTTCATGAAAGAGGATAAAAGTAATCCCAGAAGTCTGGCCAAGCTGCTTGAGTGAAAGTTCGTCCCAGAACAGCCCTTATTCTTTTTTTTGTCCCCAACACTTTCCTTGTCGGGAGACTGTGAGTAACCTTGAGGAAGGCGCTGACTAAGGCCAGAAAACTCTAAAAGTACGATTGGGGTTATCTTTGACTTTGTCTCATTGATCACAAATCCTGAAGAAGCTCAGTTGCCATGTTCCTGTGACTCTTCAGTTGATGTTGACACTGATCCTTTAAAGTACATTGTCTAGCTAGATTATCATTCGAATACCTCTGAACCCTACATACTTCACTGCGGGGTGAAGCAGTTTAGTAAAGCACTATGGGTCCAATCACTGGCTGAATAGAAGGGCCTTGAACATGAAAACCTGCGTCCTCAAGCAGAACTGTAGGAAGCAATGATGTGGAGAAACTAAGCTAATAGTCAGATAGGCATCCTTGAGTTCCAGCTGGTCCATCCAGTCCCATAGGAATAGCACATGTCTCTGCAGATGGGTACCCTCCATTTTGAAATACTACCCACTTGCTGAAATCTTTCAAATGTATTACTGGTCTGTGTCCCTTGTGCTTTTCTACAAGGAAAATTGCTCAAAAAACCCTCTTAGGTGGAGGCGAGTCTTGAGTTTGACCGATTTGAGCTCCATTTCTGATATTTTGACATCTGTTAGCCTGACTTCATAGTTTGAAAAAAGTCTGGGTGTTAAGTGTTGAAATGGGGATCCATAGAAATCTAGGTGGACCCACTGTGTGTGTTTAGAAAGAAACATCCCTAAAACTCCCTAGTTTTATTAAGGAAAAAGGAATAATCCTTACTGGTGAAAACTCGCTGTCCTCTAAAGGCATCTGTGCTGCTTCTCCTGTGGAAGTGAAGGAGCTCCTAAACAGTCTGGTATCCTACTAGCTATTGAAGAGTTCATTACTCTGACCTTTATTGGAACTTTTTAGGAAATATGGGCCTGTTGGGATCAACCTGCCTTTGATTGGCCCTGTGAAAACCTTGCCCTGAAGATTGTTTTGATTCAAGGCGGCCTCTTATCTAAGGATGTGAAGGTTGTAAAAAAAGTTCTTAGTTCCTCAATCAAGGAACCTCACCCAACAACGCTGAATAACCACCCTGACTGAGAGAGCCAGGTCTGCCATCTTGTCCAATTTTATGAGTAGAGTAGTCTGCGAGTGCTCAATTATCTTTACCCAGACAGCAGATGCCCCTCAGGGCAAAACATGTAATGATGGATGGAGACACAGATGTTGACTGATAACTCTGCCTCCTCTGCAATGTCTAAAATCTTTATGAGTGGGCCTACCATGTCAATGAGCTTCTCCTGACATTCCACCAGGATCAATTAGTCCCATTCTTGGGGGCCTTTAATGAATTATTCAGTCACTCTGCCCATTTTTCATATCAATCTCAAGGATTAGGGTAATTTTGTCTGCCAAAGAAGGTTGGGGAGTCTCTTCCTAAATCTGGTCATGGACCTCTTTGTTGAGGAGTTTCCTGATCTTATTGGGTATAGAGACTGCCACTTTAGGTGCTTGGACCCTGTCTTAAGTTTAGGGGTGGGAATTACATTTCTGACACCTCATTCAAATCTCCTTGTGGGGAAGGAAATGGGTGCCAATGTCTGCTCCGATCTGTGTCATCATCAGATGTATACCTATCATCCCTCCTGTTCCACCCTCCTTGGTGCCACCTCACCCCCAAGCTGGGAAATAGTTGGCTTATTGAAGTTGTCATCTGCACTGGTATTGTCTACCTCCTGGGTGGAGAATAAAGGTCGCAAAGTGTACACACTCTTTATGAAGGCTTTCCTGTGCCTATCAGATGCCTCCAAGTGACCTTCATCTCTTTCTTTGGGCAACAAGAGGAAAACTGCTGCTATTAAGCAGGAGCCTTATGACTTGCATATTCTTATTTCCTTCAAGCATAGATTCTGGCTGGCGAACCACCAGAATAGGCAGTGTGCAAAGGGGTTTCAGCACGTTGTTGACTTTCCTCCACATCAAAATCCAATGGCTCACAGGAATAAAATCCTCCCATGCTAAATACTGGTTGTGAAATGCTACTCAGAGGGACTGCCAGTGGTTAGAAAAATTGCAAACATTCCTACTATCACCTTTTGTGTTGTTATTGTAACTCCATAAGTGGCCAAATGTATACCCAGATGTGGATCCCTTACTTATTGTTTCACTGGAACCAAGTTGAACCCAACTAATGAGGCTCAATCAAGCCGAAACCAGTATTTGGTTGCTTGTTTTGTGGCTCAGAGAGGACCTGGCTTGGAAGATCGGGCTGGACTGTTCCTTATTGGCGCAAACACAAGGAGATGATGGATGGAGCACTAAAACTTTTCAGACACTCACCCCCAGCCACAGATCTGGGTTGAATCCATCTTCATTCTTTAGCTCACTTCCCCACCTCAGTTCATACTTGGCTGTATGCAAATCTGTCTTGACCCTGTGTCTCATGGGAGCAGTCCAACCCGAACTGCCAAGCCAGGTCTCCCCTGAACCAGAAACAAGCATCCTGGGACCGGTTTCTGGGTAACACGCTTCATTAGCCAGGCTACCTTAAATCGAGTGGCAAAGTGAGGAAGGGACCCACGTCTGGGCATACCCTGGATACCCCAATAACACTCTCTGGCTAAATTGTTGCCTCAATCATGGTATCCTGGGTTGGTGGTGGCTGCTGAGATTGTCCTCCTGTCCCACATGCCTGCGCCAAGTGACTTTCTATCTTCTCTTTCGTACACCAGATCTTAAGTCGCACCATCTTTTCCTGATTTCTTAGATGGTACGTTGCATCATTCCAACCAAAATGATTTTCTCCAAGATGTCATTCCAGATTTAATTCTTTGGGCTTCTGTCACAGTGAAAGAGCTCCTACCAATCAGCTCCTCATTATGGGCAACACATTCCTTGGTGAGGACCTCCAGCTTCTTTTCTGAAAACTTCAGTGTGCGCTTTCTAGCAGCAAAATCTTTATCTGCCTCTTCCCTGGACATATTTGTACTTGTCTGCAGCCAAATATTACCACAAGGGTCAACAGTTTACCTCATGCTACAGAGCTCACTTCCTCTATGTTACAGAAAACTAGAAGGGGCATACATTTGATCCTTTCCTCATATTAATATCATCATTCTGTTCCCAGATAGGGACAGCGACTCACAAATTATGGAAAGTGTACTTTCATACATTAGCATTAGCGATTTCCTACAAGCGATTCGGATGGAATTGCTATTTGGAAATAGCTAAGCGAAACGTACATTCATCTGGCATTTGTCCAAGAAGAAGTTAACCCATGTTTTCCTAATGAGTTTTTATTACTTTGTTTTACCATAGCTTTGTTAATGGCTTTGGCGTCAATGCTATAGGTTTGATACCAATTCCTTTGGAGAAATTTCCAGTCACTTCTGGCAGCTCTTAAGGAATCTGAAAACCACAGAACTCCTGGACAAATACAGGTTGATGTTCTAGTTTTGAGAAGAGAAATTGTGTCAAGAGTCGAGGTGATCAAAGGATTAAAGGTAGTACCATTCAAGGGATACATCACCATCAGTGCCAGAGGAGCTGACATAACATCTTTAGACAAATTATCATGGTTGAATAAGTCCAGGATCGAGAAAGTTTAACACAGGTAATCCATAATAAAGAGTCAGAACCAAGCTGGAATTGTAATGAAATTCCAACATGGTTCAATCAGATGAGAGGTAAAGGAGGAGACATCTTATTATTGTAGTTAAAAAAGATAATATCTTAAACTGACACAGATGGGTAGCAAACTGAAGCAAATTGAACAAATTCATAGGATCTAGAAGAGATGTGGTTGAATGATCGGCGAGATTATCTATGTGAATATTAAAATCTCCAACTTGACAGAGAAGTTGGCTTACTTGAGAGTAAAAAGGGCAACAGTATCTTCTATTGAGTTGATAAAGTTACTTGGATATACAGATGGACATTAAAGTAACACGCCTGAGGGAGCACACAAGAATATTTTGTAACATGAAAATCAGTGTTTCTACCACCAAGACTATTTGTTTTATTCTTTTATGAGGTGTGCATTCCAGTTAGGTTGGAACTTGATGATCTGAAGGTTCTTTTTGTTCAAATTGGACATTCCCTGGTGGGTCAGTTTATTCTCTGACCAGCTGAGAAGTGTACGTTTCTGTTTGTGTCTCCGCCTGAAATAAAGAAGATTACCTTACCTGCTTAGAGTGGTCCTCGTCCTTTACAGCAGTATTGTAAAGTACTATGCATCTGAAGTGTGATTGGTAAATGACGGTTACCCCCCCCCCCCCAATGCCTGCATGCAGTAGGTAGACATAATACACAGTACTGTAGCCTAAGGTAACTGCCATGGCAAAGACCAGTAGCGAAGAGTCCTTTATTTAAACTTAGGTGAAGAACATTGTTACAAAGACGCAATCAGGTAAGGTTTAAGAGTTTTATTTAGTCTTGTAGTACAGACCACCAACTCCTGCTGCCAGCCTGCTATGCTCCTGGAGTTAAACTGACTAACTCCCATGCTGCCATGGAGATGGAATTACCAGCGCATGCAGTATGACTTTGAAAGATCACAACACATCCCCCTTACAGAGGAAACAATAAAAACAATTTAACTAAAACAACAGTATGCATAATACATGTAATGGGTTGTACAATTGAAGAAGATAATGCAGTTTAAATGTAATTTCATACAAAGCAAATAAATAAAGAAATGAGGACATTTCATAATCCTCATACCTTTTTGGAAGACAATGCATTCTAGAAGGGTGAGGTGGAGAGTCTCAGAAGTTGGTGAAGCATCTGGGAATGATGGAAACAGATCTGTCACCTTGAAACTTTACCAACTGAGACATACTCCACTTACCACCATTATGCACTGTGACTACATTTCTGAAAACAGCAGTGATAACAAAAGGTCCCATGTAATCTGAGTTACCTTTCTTGTGCCATCGTGGTCTTTTGATCCAAACCCAATCTCCAATTTCCCATTTTACAGTCCTGGTGGATTTTTTTTTACATCAAACCTTTGTTTATACGAGTCTTGATGCATTTTGATTTTACCACCCATCACCTCTTCACTCAAAATGGGACCTTCAATTGGAGGTAACCAACTTGGGCTAAGTTTAGAAGAAGCAACTCTGCCACGTAATATCTGAAATGGGGACCTTTGTATACAGCAGTACAATGAGCCCACCATGTGTCCCTTAAAATTCCCTTTAAAGGAAGTCTCGACACCACAGCTCTTTGCACTCATGCCTTGACTACTCTGTTCATGTGTTCAGCCAATCCATTGGCTTGAGGCGAACACAGAGCAGTTCTCTGATGTATTATGCTATAACCATTCAAAAATTCATGCATTTCCTGAGAAACAAATTGAAGGCCATTGTCAGTGACAATGTACTTAGGAACTCCTTCAGTAACAAACTCGTCTTTAAGAAAATCAATCACTGTTCTCGTGTTCACTGAACTGACACACCTGGTAGAAACCCATTTTGATGAATAATCCACTAATAAAATTACAAATTTATCTCCAGGGCTTAACAGCTCAAAAGGACCCATCAGATCTAAACCTAATTTTACCCATGGTTTCTTGGGAACATCAACAGGAGAAAGTGGGCCATTGCTGACAATCCTAGATTTGTCACAAGAGCTACACTCACTGCACTCTTTAACCAAACTTGTCCATCCATTCTTGGCCACCAATACCTTTCTTGTAACCGAGACTTAGTAAAACTTCTTCCCAGGTGTCCTTCATGAACTAGGTTAATTAGCTTAGGTCTAATTCCATCAGGAGGAATTACTCTTTCACCACGCATGAGTTGTCCATGAGAAAGAGTGAGTTCAGACCTGACTGCCCAATAAGGAAGCAGATCAGAATCTTCACTTTTGCTGTCCTGCCAACCTTCAACCACTAAACGTGTTAATGTTAGAAACAAAGGATCTTCCAACTTGAAACTCTCCCATTCACCTTCAGGTATGGTGGACTCCTTAACCCAAGCAACACTGAAGGTTTCATTGTCAACCAAATTCTCAGTGCACTCAACAGGTAATCTCGACAAGCAATCTGCCATCTTGTTAGCCTTGCCAGGGAGGTACTCCACAGAAAAGGTATACTCTTCAAGAACTTCACTCCAACGTTTTAATCTTGGAGTAAGTCTTTTACTTTCCGTAGAGGAGAACACTAGCACCAAGGGTCGATGGTCAGATCTAACCACAAAAGAAATGCCCCACAAGTAAAATCTAAAGTGTTTGATGGCCCACACTATGACTAAGGCTGCCCTCTCGATGCAAGAGTACTGTTCTGGTTTCTTTAATGCCCTGGAGGCAAATGCTACAACTTTTCCCTCAGCACTCTCCACATGTGACAGCACAGCCCCAAGACCACTCAGACTTGCGTCAGTAGGAAGGATAGTTTTTTCTCTGGAGTCAAAATGACCCAAGGTCGGCATTTTAGCAATAGTTTGTTTGATAAGATTGAAAGCAGAAACACACTCAGCAGACCAATAAAAATGTAACCCTTTCTCAGTAAAACTCTTAAGGGTCCCACAATGGAGGCAAAACCCTGAATGAATTTCGAATAAAATTCTGCAAGCCCTAGGAAGGATCTTTGTCGGTTGGAGCAGGAGCATCAACGATACTTTTTGCTAAGTCTAATTTTGGTTGAATACCTCTCCCGAAATCACATGCCCTAAGTATGTTACAGAAGACACACCTATTTTACATTTCTTACGATTGACAGTTAGACCACTGTCGGCTAATCTATGAAGAGTGTGTAGCGTAGTTCCTATTTTCCCAATAGGCCCTGCGCATTAGAATAACATAAACAGTAGTATCGACGTAGAAGTGCGGATCTTCCAGGCCTCCACTGACTATGCTAAACTTAATTGGGTTTGTTACCAACTTGCTCAGAGGTCACTGAAAACTTTCTTGACTGAAATAGGAAGTGATCAGCTTCCCTGGCACAGACAAGAAGGGATTCAGTTTTCCAACAACCGTGCAACATGACAACTTTGCTCCTCAGATCAAGAGTCAATCTCTAGGGTCGTGTGAAACAATAGACAGTTATTTTACTCAGTCAGGTTGGTGCAGTTTACTTTCACAATATGTAGAGAATAGAGAGACGGGCGTTTGTCAATAAAAGGTAACATTTATTGAACAGTCTTTCTTCTCGTACAAGAGAAATGAATTGCCACAATTGCAAGACTTGTTATTATAAAAAGTACGTACAGTAAGATAAGTATTGCGAAATAATACTGTAAAAGCATTGATATGGTTTCTTAGCCATACAATGGTTTAAAAGGAATAAAACATATATACATTCATATATACATTAGGCTAAAATACTCAACTGGTGCTTCTAACTACGCCTACCCCAGTGTACCTGACCTAAGCCTAATACTTGGGAGGGGAGTAAGTAAGTAGCTTTAAGTTAAGTTGGTTTTGCCAAGGTTTGCTTCAAGAATTCTCTTCTAAGGGTTTAGTCAACACCATACCTCTGGAATAGAATGATGGAGGTCCGGTATCTCCCTCAGGGCTCAATATCCCAGTCACCCGCAAGGGTAGACTAGAAACGCCGGAGCTGGATTTCTCTGCAGGAGAAAGGCAGCGTCTCTTCTCAGCGCGTCGAGGAGGAGGAGGAGAGGCAGCGTCCGCTGGCAGCTTGCATCTGCTGGGCTCTTGCAGGGGACGCCTGTTCAGCTCCTAAGTTCACCACACCATCGTTCGCTAGTTAGCAGCGATAGCAGCAGCGATAGCAGCTATGGTATCATCAGCATGACAGCTTCTTCAGCAGCAGCGAGATAGCTGGCAGCATCAGCTTCACCAACAGCAACGAGACAGCAACACAGCAGCTATGGCATTGATAGCTTCAGCGTTTGCTTAAGGCAACGTTGGTAATATTTATACCTGAAAGGTGCCTTGTTTGACGTAAGTTTTTGGACATAAGACGTCAATAAAGATGTCACTAGGAAGTGATCGTTTATCCGTGCTCATTAGAGTTCTATTACTAATCAAAACACAGCAAGCGGGGATTTCCAGGTTTGCTGAGTTTTTATCTTGTTGAAGAACTCGGAGTGTTAATCTAGGAATCTCAGATAGTGACTTCTGCTCTGTCATTGCACTAATTGGTTGCAAAGGAAGTGGCAGAGAAAGCTATTCTGGAATGTGGCTCTGTTCGTGTGAGGCCAGAGATGAGTTTCTGAATATTGCACTTGAACGGTTATGCCAATATAGGGAATAAATGGATTTATAGCCGAATAGGGGCATAAGGTCACAGTATCGATCAGGGTCCTAGATTAGAACGCTACACCCACTCCACGAATTCATGTCCATCAAATTACTAAAACTAGAGCAATAAGATGCATGTGTAACGTTGCCCACCCCAAAATACATATATGCATTTGAAATAGGCGTATATTGTAATACGTGAAAATTTAGGTACTGTACGTTTTTCAAGCATAGAAATCATTCAAAAATTATAGCATATGAAATCAATGAACGATTATGCAAAAAGAATTACACATGAAATATCTCTGAAACAGAAGAAGGGCGAGATAATTTCATCACATATAAAGGCATTGCAATAAAATGTGCTAGAGGCTGGTATAAAGTTATTATGTCTCTAGATGTATGTAGAAATAGAAGTAGAAGCTTCTGTTCTCTATGAATAGTTTTACTTTAAGCAAACAATTTTACGTGCCAAAGAAGGGTGAATATTAAAAAGTGTTCAATTCAAAAGAATTAATGTTTGAACGGGGAAATTAGAGTTCCAACGCTTTTAGCAGTTTTTGTTGTTCAAAACTGAAGGCCGAATTCAGAGTTCATGGGAACGCTGTGTGTCGGAATGCTTCTCTAAAGTTATTATTTCTGTTCGGGTGAAAACATCATATCAGACAGGCTCTCAAAGAATTGGTCTACAAAATCAGGTGACAGTTCGACCAAATTTGATAGTGCTGTAACTTGGCAAGTGTGAGAATGATTGCTGTCATCATAGTCGGGATAAGCAATGCTCACAGATGGTCGTACCTGGGTGATGCTGCTTTTGTCACTCGCTCCACTGTTACCACCTAGTCGTAGCACAGGAGTCTCAACGAATGCCGTCATCAGGATTGGTAGCCGCTGGGGACAACACAATGCGTGAGCCGTTATCGGACTGAGCAAAGTATCGATATCCATTGGTACTGCTGATGGAAGTGAAAGACAGATGTCCAACACGCACTCATCTCCGCATAGCATACATCGTAGTACAGGTAAGATGCAGGATTGCCATATCGGTCTGAATGAAAGGAACCAGGTCATGTTTAGATCTCTCAGCCTGGCCAATCCAAGGACTCTAGTTATTCTGTCCCGGTAGCGGATTGCTAGGATTGTCTCTTCCATTCCCATAGGAGTTATGTCTGAGCTGAGGCTTGACATAACGAAGCAGGAGGGTCAAAAATAAAATCCCTGCTACAAGTCCCAAAAATAGGGGTATGCCGCCAAAAACAGAGTGGACAAAATTTGGAACGATTCCCAGAATTGCTTGAAATGGTGTTAGCAGTCCCGTAAAAATCATCTTAAATATGCCTGGGATGCCTGTGGCACTAGACATGTTAAGGAGTTGGCTCAACATTTCTACGAAATGCACGGGGCAATTTGTTGATAAAAGGTCATGAACCTCCGTAGCTGTCCTTGCAACTAGAAGATCATACGTCTCTTTTGATGACGTTATGGGCACTGTTGTCTGTAAAAGCACAGATTTCATTTTGCTTAAAGTATCAATTTGTATAGAAGAGAAATGCAGATGAGGCCATATGGGAGTCTCTGTGTCTCCAGGCCCGCTAGGGAACAATGCTTGCATACAGCATTTGACCATGGATGTTACGCTTACGAGATAACTTCTCCCTGGAACAAGGCCACAACATCTGTGATCCGTTCTAAGAATGTAACTCCCATTCGAAAGTTGCATAAAGAAGGGCTCTATCTGCGTTGCAGGTGTGACAAGCTGGTGGCATGAAAGGTTGTTAGAATTACCTTCACAGGCTCCGTGTAAATTAATACCCTGACACAAAAGTATACCGCTTAGTGAATGTTTACAGTTTTCACCACTAAGAAATACATTTTTGTCGCTGTCACTCTAGCATGAATGTGTGTATGGTAATTTCCATTCTGATTTTATATAACCTTTACCCAATCGTTCATACTGGCCAGTAGGTATGTATTCAAGGCACTTTTTAAATCGGAAAGTTGTTATCGGAATAGTGATAATTCCGTGTATTATCCATTCAATGACAGGACTCTCTGACATTGTCAATGGTAATCTCTCAAGTTTTTCGATGCTCAGGATTGTATAGTCTGCTCCTTTCTGTGCCAAACTGATTTGTTTATCAGTAAGGTTAAAGATAGAAAACAATGACGTTGTGTTGATTAAACGCCAAGGCACATAGCCTGAACGAAGATTTTGCAGCGTCCAGCCTAATTGTACAATAGAACGTAATTGAGATTGGCCATGCTGTAACATTAGCAAGTCTCTGTCTATTATGTCAAAGGCAGAAGATACAATATTGTCCAACAAATATATTCTGGAGGACAGAGTCATTAACCCATTGTCCACTACAGAAAGTGATTTTTCCAAATTAATACAATCAATTTCTCGTAGTTTTTCTGCTGTTTCAATTTGTGTGACTTTCCAAGCCTCGTTGTACGCAGCATAGATGCTGGCCGCTATGAAACGCTTTTGACGCTGCTTGCGTGGTCCAAGAATGAAATCGCGCAAATCAGCACCATCTTTTAGTAAAGACAAGTGTTGCTTAATTTCAGCCAGTGTGGATGATCCTAGCCATTCGAGGCAGAGTTTCCCTACACTGTATGTTGTTACTATCCCTGGATGTTGTCTCTGGGAGTATCTAGGGTCTTGTCTGGTCATTTTTAACCCCTGTGTTTTGTTCAGGAATCTATCTTGACAGCTGTTTGTGTCAGTAGGCCAGATTAACCACTTTTTCCAATCAGGATGTGTTCTGTTAAAATGTAAAATTTTAGTTACGTCTATCTCAATATCTGTTGTTGCATTATCAGGTATTGGCTTCGGAATAGACGGGTTGTTTAGGTCTTTGATCTTAGCTAGGCCAAGACAGGATGTTTGGTGAATTGTGTCATTTAAAAACATCATTTGTTCTGGTATCATGCAGGTTCTGAATAGTGCTTCAAGGCCTTGTACCTGCCAATATTTTGTACCCCAAATGGTTTTTGTTTCAATGTTATTTTTCCAATAATCAAAACCAAATGTCATCATTTTGTCATAAAATGCTTCTGAATATATCAATTTAGAATTTGTTAGCATTGTTTTCATTCCTGTTTTATCTAACAGTTTGTAATAAAACGTTTCTGCATCACTGGTGTTAAACCCTGAGAAGTACTTGAATTTCTCAAAAAATGTTCTAGAACTGCTTTTAGGTGGTGTAGCACAATGTTCCCATTGATTATACTTAAAAAAAATTCTAGGCTGTGCAGATTTATGCAAATACTGATCGCCATAATGTGTGTAGCAGAATGTCTGCTCATAACTAGATGAACCTTGTAAATAATCATGTTCTGTGAATCTAGCTGACATTACTAAATCAGACATCATGTCATTAATACTGTTAAAGTCCCAATCATCAGAGAATGTACTAGGTTTTACAAAGTCACTTAAGGAAACCTTCAGTTGATGAGGATACTTCAGGATCTCGACCGGACCATAGATCTCATAGTCAGTTTTCTCCCATACTACCCCACCAGGTATTGGAATGGCTGTGACATTTACTGTTGACAGTTCCCTTTTCTTCACGTGGGATGATCTGTGTGGTTTCAGGACTAAGTTGATGTTTTGACTTGCTGTGTCCATTCAATTGTAATAAACTTTCCTAAAATTAAAATTAAAATTAGGCATAGTAGGAGTATGAATACTCCTGAAATAATCCAATGCTCAATCAACGGTGAATCCAGATATAATTCTTTGGTTTGTTGAAAGAGTTCCGTTGTAGTTTCTTTAGAATACTTTTTTATTTCTGGCATAACTTCGGGGTTACTTTGATCCTCGGAAAAGTTGTCGAAGTCGATGAAATAACCAGAGGCAGTTCTGTCAATTGTTGGGATTGTTCTTTCAATCTGTCTTTCGGTAGCACTTTCTGATGCCACATTATTGTAGACTGGTGTTTCTTGACGATCTGTTTCAATCTGTGTCTCAAGAGGCACGAGTTCCATGGCATTATTGCATAGTCCTTCTCTGTGCACTGCAGGCTGATCGAATGTGATTAGTCTTTCAGTTTGAACCTCTTGGATTGTTGCAAGTTTGGGTATTCTGTTGTTTCTTGGGAGTCCACTGGGTCTACTGTTGATTATAGGCCACATGGTTGTGGTTTTACCAGGTCGATAGATACGACTCTGTTCTCCTTTTTACCAGCAAGGGGCGGTAGTACTGCTGATCTTGTTCCGGTGACTGCCAAGACAGGTACTGCTTTTCTGTAAGAAGGCCCAAATTCCTTCTTCACCGCGTTTTTTTCTCTGACTAGATCCCCAATCTTTGGAATCCAGACAGGCCTTGCTGGGGCTGTTGCTTGTGGTGCCTCGTCAGTGGTATCTGGCTGTTGCTTTAACTTTATGTTGCTTAAGGATTTTCTTGTTTCATTCAGTTCCTGTAAAACAGCCAAACGATCTTTGATGTCAAAGTCTGTTTTCTTATCTTGTCCCACTGATACCTGACTATCAAAGTCCTGAATTGTCATTCTAATTCCGAACAATAGTTCGTATGGGCTGAAACCTTTTAGAGATTTTCTTGGCAAATTGTTAAGACTGGTCTGGACACTTATTAAATGTTTGACCCACCCAGCGCCTGAACCTAATACCTTCGCTGTTATAGATAGCTTTATGTCCAGTTTTATTCTTTCTACCACACGATTCCCTTCGGGGTGCGACGGACAAGAATACCGCAACCCAATTCCCATGCTGTCCATGGCCTCCTTATAAGCTCGAGAGCTAAAAGCAGGACCCTGGTCAGAATAGAACGTGGTAATTGCGTATGTGCCGATAAAGACTCGCAGATCTTTTATAACTGTTCTAGCGTCAGCCGAGCGCTGGAGGCCACATTTTTTAGGTGTGTTTAGCCTTAACGATTAATAGGACGCAGGATGGGGTGTAGACAGCGTCACGCTGTTTCTGATTAGTAGCCGGTAGCATGGTTCACTACTGCGATCCCTGTTGCAGTTTTCACAATTGTTTGCATATATTTGGTGTTGTACACTCATTCCCGGCCACCAGTATACTGATTGTAATTCAGTCAGGGATTCCTTGATCTTTCTGTGCCTAGGACTCAAACCCATGTGTGCGTCTGCTATTAAAAATATTCTCCTGTTCGTGTTTGGAATTACCCTATCCCCCACTCCAGGGATTCGAGCAAAAGGAACGGAGTTTGCATCAATTACGTATGCATAATTGAGTGGATAGTTCACGGGTAGTGCTGCACAGTCGCCTTTTATGGTCGTTTTTACTGCCAGCATAGTTTCCCCGTCTATGTATTTTTCTGTACGCTTTTTTGTGGCTACGGAAGCCGGTTTAGTTGCTTCCGCTATGGGTGTATTAGCCAATGAATTCCCTGCAACGTGAACGCCATCACGTTGAAGACTCTGTGCATGCATCACGTGAGTCTTTTGTAGTTCTTTCTGTAAAAGAGCTACCTGTTTCCAGAGCAATTTATGCTTTATTGTGGCACCTGTGTCATCTTTGTAATCGTTTTCAATCCAGCTCTGCAGTTTATTATTGTAAGAGTTGACGCAAAAATGAGAATCGCACACGATAAGTGTGGGGAATTCACGTTCTGCATTTTCAAGCACCATCTTTAAAGATCTGATTTCAGCTCTCTGAGCCGAACAGTTTCTTACTGATTCAGTTTTTGTTACTTTCGGTCTGAATTTACCGCACAGCCAACGACCTTTAACAATCGCACATGCTGCATCGTAGGATTTGCTCTCTACGTTGTAATGCTGTACAAATCTATCTGTATAGATTATACAGGCGTATTGTGGGAGAGGCAGAAGTTCGATTGGCAGAGGATATTCTTCTTCATATTCTAAATCATTCAGTTCTTCGAATTGCGGGGCGAAATAGTATTTCACATCTTCCGCTCCTAGAGAATCTACATACTGTATCCATTTCGGATCCAGTGACACTGTAGGCAGGTTTACTGGGCTGAATAGCGCCTCAAAGGCGGATTCCGCTGTGAGGATATTAATCCTTTTACCATGTGCTAGTTCTCTTTCATTTGGTAATGCAATTTGCACTGTTCTCACAGTTCTTTCTGTGTGACTTAATGTTTTTTCTGCTTGTGTGTACAAGTCAGATTTGATTGAAATTGGTACCTTTTCTCCCTCATTAGAGGTTAGGTACGTGAATCCGCATCTTCCTGGGATGATTCGGATTACAAGATCGCGTGTATTGTCACATGTATCTAATTTAGTTTTAGCTAACATGTCTGTTTGCAGTGATCTCAAAATTTCTGTGTGTTTTTGAGTCCAATTGATTTGTTTAAAATCAGGTTTAATTAGTTCGTAGAGAGGTTTAACCCTCTCTGCGTAATTTAGAATGTATGTTCTTCCGAAATTCAGAAAACCTAGTCTGGAGTGTAAATTCTTCAGCGTTTTTGGAGCTTGGAGTACAGCGCACTTCTCTAAGAAGTTGTCCGCTAGGCTTTTTCCTTCACTTGATAATTCGTACCCTAAAAATAGTACTGTCAGATGGGCAATTCGAGACTTTTTAAAGTTGAATTTGTAACCCTCTGCTGCGAACCCAAGTATAATGGTGTTCACTCTTTTCAAGTGAGTATCCAAGTCGTCGTCTGTGAGATAAATATCATCTACGTAGGATAATGCCTCATCATCATATATTTGTAGTAACTCTGTTACCCTAGCTGAGAATAGTCCTGGGCTGTTCTTGAACCCCTGTGGGAGTCGACAGAATTTTTTCTGCGACCCAAATGCTGAGAAAGCGGTCAAGTATCTGCTTTCTGGTGCAATGTTTTGACAAAAGAAACCATTAGATATGTCTAATGTTGTTTTATATTTTTTCCTAACTATGTTATTCATTAGGGCTGCACTATGCGAGTTTTGTACTGCAAAAGTTTTGCAACATGTATTAAGGTGTCTGTAGTCCAAAACTAGACGATATGAATTGTCTGGCTTGGAGACAGGAAACAAAGGATTGTTCATTTGAGAGGTGCACGTTTCAATCACCCCCTGGTATTCAAGTTGATCTAAGATCTCCCTGACTTGTTTTTTAGCTTCTTGCTTAATTGGATACTGCCGTTGGGCAGTTGGTTCACTTTTTAACTGTATTTTGTGGGGAGGTGAGTCCTCATCCCATCCTACATGATTTTTATATAATGCCGGTGCCTGGGCTACTGCCCATTTCCTTGCATATGTATATTTTTTGTGAATCGGAATGTGATTCGAGAAGGCAGGCATAATCATTTCTTCGCCACGAGGGCACTTCCTGACAAACTCTGGGGGCCAATCTTTTTCAGCTAACAGAATATCATAGCCTTTTGAGAGTTTATCCCAAAATAGACCCTTTATTTTCCTAGTCTTATCACCCTCTATACGCAATGTTATTTCGTATATTTTATGGGGCTCGCTAAGTCTGGTGTCGGCAGTTTCAACCTGAATGTATTCATTTGTGTCCACTGTCTCCAGATGACTCATCAGGATCTTGCAGGCTATACTGATTTCTGCTGCACTGTCCAACATTGTCAATGCCCACTCCCCGTTTTTCAACTGTGTCCTCAGTATTCTCGGCATGGTTGATTACTCTAATACTGGCTACCTTCTTTTTTGGAAATTGAGATTTTTGACTCTGAGCAGGTTCCTTGTCTTTGGACTTGGTGTGCTCTCCTGGGTCTGACCGTCCTCTTCTTTCCGATTTCTGCGAAAAAGATCGAGAGGGACGTGTATCAATACTTTGATATCTATCAGGTTTTTTCAAATTATCCCTATTTCTAAGGTTGTATCTTTTCTCAGAGGGCTCCCTCTGGGGAGACTGGTGTTCTCGAGTTGGAGTTCTTTCCCTCCGTCGAGGAGACCTTCCTCTGGACTGGAAAACTTTTTCCTTGGGAGTGGATTGTTTATTTCCATCCCAGCTCTTTTTAGGAGCGTTTGAATTATTTTTAATAAATAATTTTTCAGGATTTTCGAGCAGTTGGGGCTTTACTGGTTTCCCACCCAAGCTGTCTCTACCTAATTCTTCATAGCATTTTTCTATGATTCTGGCAAGCTCAATTGGCTGATCTGTTATATCTGTTTCCTTCAACTTCTGGCGGATCGCCACAGATGCTGCTTCTCCCTTGATGTTGGCTAATAATATAGCCGAGACCTGCTTGAAGTCTTTCAGTAATTTCATACCAAGATTTAAAGCGGGCTCTGGACCGTATTCATTTTGAATCTGTTTTAGCACTTCTGGTGTTACCGCCATAGACGGAACACCGCGTGTTTTTGTGTAAATGGAAGCAAAGACTGTACCCCAAGTGTCACAGTCCTCCACGTGTGGTGCGATTCCCATAGGAAGGCAGATGGTCAAGATTCTGTGTTTACCAATAGGGGTAGTATCCGGAAATACTGCCTCTATTTGAGTGATTTTCTGTGCTAACCAGAAAGGAATTTGTTCCCGTTTTATGGGTGTTTTTTACCAAGACATGACTGTATGTTCTGTGGTGTAATTTTATTAGTGTTCCCCTGATGAGGGGTCAGCTGTGGTACATTAACAGCTGGTTGGACTGTTGCAGTCCGCATTACATATTGGACTAATTGCCTATGTATTTTTATAAGGGTTTTTAGCTGTACTAACAGCTCTTCTCTAGACATTTTTCCAATATCCGGATGTGGTGTGTAGCTGGCTAGAACCGGCCACGTTGCTCCTGGTCTACCTAGTGGACCGAGCCTGGTAATATGATCATTATGTTTTAGGGCGCCATTAAACCAGAGCAGGTGCTCTTGGAATTTTAGTGGGATTTCAGTCTCCTCGAAAGGAGCGTACTCTTCCGGAGGTTTCTCTATTTTGTAATAGTGAAACTCTTTTGTTCTAGCGTTTGCTGCTGGAAAGTTTATCCATGAATAGAATACCTCTGTCTGACGATATTCGTGTGCCTCTATCACGAAAATTACTGTACCACCTTGTGGTGTCAGTCCGTTTTCTATAAGTTTTAAAGTTATAGACTTTCTTAAGTGTGCCGGGATGAGAATTGCATCCGGGTCTGTGTCGTCGGGACCCTGCTGCGTCGCATCTGCTGCGCCCCCAGTGGTTCCGTTTTCTAAGTCTGACATTTTATAAATGCAGGCTTTGCAGAGTAGGTCTCCAAGGAGACAAAGATTAGGTGCACAATATTTTGGAACACTGTATCCTTCAACGTTGAATAAACCAGAGCTTTACATAGGAATCTCTTCCTACTGAGTTTGGGCGGATTTTAACCTTTCACCCACTCCAGACGTCTATTGGAGTATTTACGGGAGAAAGGGGTCTGTGTGAAATATGCACGACTGAGTTACTCTAACGTCTTGCGTTAGTTTATCGCCTTACCAAACGTTGGGCGCCATGTAGCGTAGTTCCTATTTTCCCAATAGGCCCTGCGCATTGGAATAACATAAACAGTAGTATCGACGTAGAAGTGCGGATCTTCCAGGCCTCCACTGACTATGCTAAACTTAATTGGGTCTGTTACCAACTAGCTCAGAGGTCACTGGAAACTTTCTTGACTGAAATAGGAAGTGATCAGCTTCCCTGGCACAGACAAGAAGGGATTCAGTTTTCCAACAACCGTGCAACATGACAACTTTGCTCCTCAGATCAAGAGTCAATCTCTAGGGTCGTGTGACACAATAGACAGTTATTTTACTCAGTCAGGTTGGTGCAGTTTACTTTCACAATATGTAGAGAATAGAGAGACGGGCGTTTGTCAATAAAAGGTAACATTTATTGAACAGTCTTTCTTCTCGTACAAGAGAAATGAATTGCCACAATTGCAAGACTTGTTATTATAAAAAGTACGTACAGTAAGATAAGTATTGCGAAATAATACTGTAAAAGCATTGACATGGTTTCTTAGCCATACAATGGTTTAAAAGGAATAAAACATATATACATTCATATATACATTAGGCTAAAATACTCAACTGGTGCTTCTAACTACGCCTACCCCAGTGTACCTGACCTAAGCCTAATACTTGGGAGGGGAGTAAGTAAGTAGCTTTAAGTTAAGTTGGTTTTGCCAAGGTTTGCTTCAAGAATTCTCTTCTAAGGGTTTAGTCAACACCATACCTCTGGAATAGAATGATGGAGGTCTGGTATCTCCCTCAGGGCTCGATATCCCAGTCAGCCGCAAGGGTAGACTAGAAACGCCGGAGCTGGATTTCTCTGCAGGAGAAAGGCAGCGTCTCTTCTCAGCGCGTCGAGGAGGAGGGGCAGCGTCTGCAGGCAGCTTGCATCTGCTGGGCTCTTGCAGGGGACGGCTGTTCAGCTCCTAAGTTCACCACACCATCGTTCGCTAGTTAGCAGCGATAGCAGTAGCGATAGCAGCTATGGTATCATCAGCATGACAGCTTCTTCAGCAGCAGCGAGATAGCTGGCAGCATCAGCTTCACCAACAGCAATGAGACAGCAACACAGCAGCTATGGCAGTGATAGCTTCAGCGTTTGCTTAAGGCAACGTTGGTAATATTTATACCTGAAAGGTGCCTTGTTTGACGTAAGTTTTTGGACATAAGACGTCAATAAAGATGTCACTAGGAAGTGATCGTTTATCAGTGCTCATTAGAGTTCTATTACTAATCAAAACACAGCAAGCAGGGATTTCCAGGTTTGCTGAGTTTTTATCTTGTTGAAGAACTCGGAGTGTTAATCTAGGAATCTCAGATAGTGACTTCTGCTCTGTCATTGCACTAATTGGTTGCAAAGGAAGTGGCAGAGAAAGCTATTCTGGAATGTGGCTCTGTTCGTGTGAGGCCAGAGATGAGTTTCTGAATATTGCACTTGAACGGTTATGCCAATATAGGGAATAAATGGATTTATAGCCGAATAGGGGCATAAGGTCACAATATCGATCAGGGTCCTAGATTAGAACGCTACAAGTGCTTCTCAGAGTCTTATCATGTTCAAGATCATCCTTGCCGTATATTAAAATGTCATCTTGAAAAAACATGACATTGGGAACATCTTTCTAAACCAGCTTCATTATGCGTTGAAAACAAGCAGCCGCAGAGGCTAGTCCAAATGGCATTCTGATAAATCGGAAGGCCCCAAGTGGTGTGACGAACGATGTTATGTGTTTAGAATCTGGATGGAGAGGAACTTGATGGTACGCTGAAGATAAATCTAAGACTCTAAAAACTTTTGCACCATCAAGTATGGCAATCGATTCGGAGATATTGGGAAGTGATTGGTGATCCACCCATATCTATTTAATTAGGCTTCTCCAGTCAACACACATCTGAATACTCTTCCCTCCATCCTTAGGGGCCAAAACCACCGGGGCCAACCATTCTGATGATTCAATTTCCTCAATAATATTGTGGGAAATTAATCTATTGAGTTCACACTCAAGAGGTTTCAACATCATATTGGGAACCTTCCTGGCTTTATGTACTACAGGTAAAGCTCTTTCCTTAAGTATAATTTGGTGCTCAAAGTTTTTAAGTAGACCTAAGTTATCAGAAAAAACTTGAGGAAATTCATCAAAAAACTTACTGGATGATAAGTTGTGGTCTACCAGCATGACTTGTTCTGAAGGACATCTAGCATTGGGGTTTAAGATTATGCCCAAATCTCTTTGGTGCCTCCAACCTAGGAGGTTGTCACCACGTTTAGCTACATAAATCTTCCCTATTGTCTCTCTACCGTTAAAATGGATTTTCAAAATGACATACCCTGTTACATCTATGAGATAACCTCCATAACTCACAGGATTTATATCAGGAAGAAACAGTTCAAGATCAGGAAATGTCTTGTCCCAAATGTCATTCCCAATCATAGTAAATGGAGTACCCGAATCAGCTAAAACAACAATCAATATATCCCCAATCAGTACGTCACATTCTGGCATGTGAATATATTCAGCATCTACTGCACCATCATTTCTTACACTTAACTTTGCCGTTTTAGTTGAAACATTAGTGCCAATATTCTCATGCGTGACATCGATAGTGCACACCCTTCCTCCAGACTTGCATACTCTTGCATAATGACCCTTGATACCATATTTAAGGCAAGTAGTATTTCTAGCATAGCATTGGGTATAATTAGAAGAATGATTGTTACTACTACATCCTACATCGTAACATTTCATTTTTGAAGAATCCGAAAATGTCTTTGGTTTGGGACCATGGACAATTCTGGATACATTTTCAACAGATTCATGAGAATGATTGGGACAAAACCAAGATTCTTTTTGGGTAACTTCGTGAATACTACTAGGTGTCGGAGTGTCATCAGGAGTAGATTTTTGGGATTTCATTTCTTTGACGCAACCAGACGTATTTTCTATTCCTTCGACAATAGCTACAGCTTCTTTGAGAGAAGGATTTTTTGAAAGAAGTTTCTCTTGCACTCTGGAGCTATTATTGCATCTAACAAGTTGGTCACAAATTCATGAATCAGTTAAATCACCAAATTCGCAAGTGCGAGCAGGAGTTTTGAGTGATGTTGCGTAGTTGTCCGCTTTTTCGTTGCGTTCTTGGACTCTCATGAAGAATTTGTCTTTCTAAAACGACGTTAATGCGAGGTCCA
Source organism: Lissotriton vulgaris (assembly GCF_964263255.1). Taxonomy (NCBI): domain Eukaryota; kingdom Metazoa; phylum Chordata; class Amphibia; order Caudata; family Salamandridae; genus Lissotriton; species Lissotriton vulgaris. Next base: position 287,118,114 of record NC_141693.1, read on the forward strand.
AAATATTTTTCTAACATTTTCATGGACATATCAAAAACATCTGAAGCATCACCAATGGGAATTACATCAATGCTTTCAAAGATATTGTGTCCTTCAATCCCTAGGTTATGGAGAAGAATTGCTTGTTTTCTGATAGCTGAGAATGTTTCGCCACCCATCGCTACAAGGTACGAGTCAAATAACAATTTCCACCGCTTCCAGGGTAAAAGCAGTTACCCTTTTCACAAAGGAAAGGAGGTGGTTGACTCATGCTGGTTGAAGACATGACAACAATAAAATTGTATTATGAATTGTATAGCGAAAACAGTGCAGAAGATCAAATGATAACAGGTAAAATGCAGGAAAACAGTTGTAAAGTTTCTAACATTGAAGTATGTGTATAAGATAGTTAGGCAAAACACTCTTCCATAATGTTATTATATAACAGAGTTGATGAACTAGTTGCAAAGTCAAGTTGTATTCTGTTATTATTATTAAGGTAAATCCAAAGCTGTGAAAATTACAGAAAGAAACGTGGTGAAAACAATAAAAGATGAGTTGTAGTTTGAATAAATGCAATTCTCAAAAAGGTCACTAGGTGGCGAAATTGTTGCGCTAATAGTAGAGAGCACGGCGAAATTGTTGCACAAATAGAAGAGAGCACAGTTCGTTGTTTCCAAAGTCCGAGTATTTGAAGGACTGATGACAATTCCGGTGAGGAAAATATAAAGTAATAAAACGTAGTTCCAGCGCAGGCAATAAGGCAGCTATAAGTTTTCCTCCGTCGCCAGTGTTACAAAGACGCAATCAGGTGAGGTTTAAGACTTTTATTTTGTTTTGTAGTGCAGACCACCAACTCCTGCTTCCAGCCTGCTATGCTCCTGGAGTTAAACTGACTAACTCGGATGCTGCCATGGAGATGGAATTACCAGCGCATGCAGTATGACTTTGAAAGATCACAACAAATATCACATCTGGATTATGGGTGGTAAAACCAAAAATATTCAGACAGTGCTTAGGCAAGGATATACCATCCATGAGATAGCAATAGACTCCTTCCTAGGCACCGAGTAGAGATATTGATAAGAATCTCAAACTTTGCCTCCAACACCAACGAGAGGATGGGCCATCCAAGATGAATGATTGCTATGTGAAAGATTAAGTAGCAGTGGAACACGTACCATGTTTGCGGCAGGCATAAAGTTCCTGCAGGAAGTCGGTAATTAACTCTGTATGTTTGGAGGTGAAATGACTAGGGGTACTGGCGCTGGAGGCTGGCCTGGTACAGATGGGCGCAGACAAGCTTGCCTTTGTGCAACTTCAGGTTTAAACTTATACTTCAGGTCTAAAGATATACTTTATTGGGTCCTTTGGCAGGGTGGAGGATCTACTCCGGATTTGTTTGTTGCCATAGATTTGTACTCAAGGTGGCCAGAAATTAATTTCTTGTGCTAGTGACATGACATATAGGGCCATATGTAGGTAATTTCCAAATACCGAATTCTTAATACCGAATGTTACCGATTTGGTATTAAGAATTCGGTATTTCCGATATACGTAAAAATTCGGTAATATTTACCGAATCGGTAATAATCGGAAAACATTTACTAAATCCTCAATACCGATCGGTATTTCCGAATCTGTATTACCGATTCGGTAAATATTACCGAATCGGAAATTCAAAACAGCCAATCCTGTGCATCCACCACCCTTCCCAACCAGGAAGTGGCAACACCCATGCAGGTGCACTCAATCAGAACCTTCTGGAGAGACTGGGAGTGCAGAAGAGAACAACTGAGCCACTGGGTGAACTTTTCCTGCAAAACCTGCACAACGGCTTGCCGGGACACAGAAAGAGAAGGAGGTGAAGGAAAGAGGAAGCTGAAATTCAGCGAAAGGGTGCTGCAGGTGCTGGTTGAGGAGGTGGTAAAACAACATACCATGTTGTTTGGGAAGCAGTCCCTGCAAGTGGCTGATTCAGAAAAAAGGAAGATCTGGAAGGGAATTCAGGCACAGGTGAATGCCATCGGAGTGACCCCCCGGGGACATTGAAGTGCTTAAGAAAAGGTGGTATGAAATCAGGAGCATCACCAAAAAGAAGATGGTGGAGAACAAAAAACAAGCCAGCCAGACAGGAGGAGGAGGAAGGAACAGGGCACCTGCCCTTACTGCACTTGAGCAGCTTGTGGAGTCCACCATAGAGCCAGAAAGTGTCTGTGGAATAAAAAAAATTCTAGCTAACGCGACAAAGAATTTGAATTATTGCGAAATGGAATAGGACGAGACCTAATAAAGAGAGTGTCCTGTGAAATTCCCGGCACTTGCCAGTGTCGCCGGAAAGTCTCCATGCCATGAGATGCAACTGACCCTGCAGGACTAAGGGAGGATGAAGGCCCACTGGATCCGTCAACAACCCTGGGAATGACCTGATCCGAACCGGGGGAGCACATGATAAGCTCATTGCCACCGGAAACCAAGCTTGTGCCTTCCAACATGGGGATACTAACATTAATTCTGCCCCCTGCCTGCGTGTCTGCGCCAACAACCTCGGAATCATGGCGAAGGGGGGAAAGGCATATAGAATGCCCTTCGTCCATGATTGAAGAAATGCATCCGAGCTGATCGCCAACGGATCCGGACGCCAACTGTAAAACAGGGGACGTTGTCTGTTGAGTCGGGACGCAAACAGATCAAGCGCACATGGTCCCCATTTGGAATTCAATGGCTAAAAAACGCTGGGATCAAGTCTCCAAGCGCTGGAGTCCCTCAGAAATCTGGAATTCCAATCTGCCTCCACATTGGACGAACCGGGAATGTATTCCGCCGTCACTGAAATGTGGTGAGCCAGGCAGTAGTGCCAAAAATCCTTGGCTATTTCCGCTAGAAGTCGGGATCTGGTACCGCCCAGGCGGTTGATATAACGAACCGCCGACACATTGTCCAGAAGCAGAAGAATACAACAACTCGTTCGCTGAGGAGACAGAGTTCGAATTGCAAAAGACCCTGCCAATAGTTCCAGGCAGTTGATATGGAGTCGCAGTTCCTCCTGGGACCACCGACCCCCGGTCTCCATGGTCCCACAATGAGCACCCCATCCCCAACGGCTGGCATCGGACTCTATGATGGCATCCGGACTCGCCGCAAAGATGGCCTTGCCATTCCAAGCGTCCATGTGCTCTAACCACCAATTCATCTCCAAGCGCGCCTCCCTGGAGATTGTGATCTGCTCTGCATAGTGAAGACCTCTGCGAAGATGCAGAATCTTCAACCTCTGTAAGGCCCTGTAGTGTAACGGGCCGGGAAAAATCGTCTGAATGGGCGCCGCCAACAAACCCACGAGGCGGGCTAACGTCCTCAACGATATAGTCTGAGAGGCAAGCGCTCTCTTCAATTCTTTCTTGATCGCTATCCTCTTTTTTAGAGGCAAAAGCAGTTGCGAGGTCAAGGAATTTACCTGAAAACCCAATAATTTGATTACTTGCGAAGGTACTAGAAGAGGTTTTAGAACATTGAATAGAAATCCCAACTCCTGGAGGAGTTGGATGGTCCAAGAAAGGTGGAGTTGCACCACTTCGACCGACTGACCCATGATCAGAATATCGTCCAGATATATTATGAGCCTGACACCTCTCTCTCGTAACCACTGAACAACTGGTCTCATGAGTTTCGTGAAACACCGGACGAGAGACCGAAGGGCAATGCTGAAAACTCGAACCACTGATTGCGCCATTGAAACTGTAGGAAGCACCGGTGAGGTGGAAAAACGGCGACCGCCAGCTAGGCGTCTTTTAGATCCAATCGAACCAATCCAATCTTGCCTCAACAACATGTCTCTCAAGAGATGAATCCCCTCCATTTTGAAATGGCGGTATACTACTCCCACATTGAACTCTTTCAAGTTCAGAACCAGACGAAAACCTAAATCTTTCTTGGGAACCAAGAAGATCGTACTTACAAAACCGTGCGGATGGGGAGCCGTCTGCACAATTGCCCCTTTGTTCAACAGAGATTGAACTTCCTCGTTGATGAAACTCATCTCTACAGGGGAAAAACTTAGGGGTCTGGGAGCCACTGTTTGCGAGGGAGTTGCATTAAATTCTATGTGAAAACCTCGAACTGTTTGACTTATCCATGGGTCAGGAGTCAGAACCTCCCATCTGGGAAGGAACTGCGCAATTCGACCTCCCACCATAACATCCCCACAATGTAAAATGGGTACCTGCATAGCTAGAATCTCCAGACTGGAACTGTAGGCCTCTGTATTTTCCTTGTTGACCACAACCCCTGTCACCTCTGTTGCGGGTCGGATAGAACTTAGAGCTTTGGGAACCTCCTCTGCCCCGTTTTCTGCAACTCTAGAGGTCTGGTTACCACCTCAGCCGGACCCTCGACCTCGGTAGCGGCCGGCCCTGTTAAAAACACCTGAATGAAAAACACGCTTGATATTGGCCTGAGCCTTATCCAAGGCAGAAAAAGTGGCCCCATATTTGCCCATCTTTTTGACGAAGTCATCGCCAAACAACATGCCATTAGCCAAGTAACCAGGTTCCGTAGTAGCCATTTCAGCCAATTGGGGGTCGATGCGCATAAGGAAAGACCTTCTCTCTGTGGATAACGCCACATTGGCATTGCCCAGAAAATACATGGCGCGTTGCGCCCATGCCATGGCGTCAGAGGAATCAAGGGGAACACCTTTGTCCTTTGCTGTGACAGCGGCATCTAATATTTTAGTCAGCGGACCTGCGACATCCAACATCTTGTCTTGGCACCCTTTCCAGGCCCTACCCAAACCTTTTTTGGGATCTTTGGCGAATTTTCACATGAATGTCGTCATGTTAGGGTCTAATTCCGGCGTATCCGACACCTTACCCAACAACGATGGTCGGGACATTCTGAGCGCAAGGTGGCCCTGACCTGACTCTCAAAACCCTGTTGTAAATTATTTTGCACATAGTGCGCCACCTCAACACAGGGAACCCATTCAGTAGATCTAGGGTGAATTAAGTTCTGAGGATTAAAAAGGAGATTTTTTGGAGTCACATCCTCCTGTGCATCATAAAACATATGTTTTGTCTTTTTGACCTTTTCTTGGGCTGCACAGAATCCATTGTATCCAGGGTAGGCGAAGAAGACTCTCGCTGGGTATCCCTGCCTGCCAAGGAGCCATAGTCCATTAGAACATTCTTCGCCATATTAATCAGGACTTCCGCTGAAGCCTGTGAGGTAGAAGTGTTCTTACTAGAAGACCTAGACTTTCTTTTACCAGATGATTTAATGTTTTTTGTCAGGGGCGTCAAGGCCTTGATAAGCGCCTTATTCACTAAACCCTGGACGTGGGTATCCTGGGCTTCCACAGGTTGCTCCTCTAATTCTTCTTCATAAAGCTCCTGGGGCCTCATTTATGAGAAATGACGCATCGCTGCGTGAAAGCAGCAATGCGTCATTTCTCAGTACGCACTGCTTGCGACATGATTGATGCGTCATATTTATAATATGACGCATCATGTCGCAAGGAGTTACAGATGCGTCAGTATTTCTGACGTATCTGTAGGCGCAAAAGTGACGCATTGCTGGAGTGTGTCACAAAAGTGACGCAACTCCAGCAATGCTTCCTTTCACATGGGGCAAGCCCCATGTGAAAGGGCCTGCGTCAGTCTTACGCCTGCTATGAGGCAGGCGCAAGATTTTGACGCAATGGCGTCCTAGAAGTGACGCAGTGAAATCTCATAGATTTCACTGCGTCACTTCTACGAGGCTTTTTGCAGGGGAACTCCCCCCCTGCATACATTATACATGACGCAGGTATTATGTAGCGCACAGGTTTACAAAGTGACGCATCTGCTTAGATGCGTCACTTTGTAAATAGTGCACAATAGGAGGCATGTTTTACGCTACCAATGCGTCACAAAAAGTGACGCATCGGATGCGCAAAACTGGCTCAAGGCCTCATAAATGAGGCCCCAGATACTCCTCATATTCATGGCACTCAACCCACTTGTCATCCTCCTCGGCGTAATATGCCATAATATAGTAAAGGAGGCTTGAAGGAGATTCTAGGGGGGGAGTAACCCAAGGGCAAAAGACCACCTGAAGTATCACTGTGTACAGAAAATACCAGGATCCCAGCAATTATGTGGAAAAAATAAAAGAAATAGTAAAATATTAATACAATATTAGTGGCAGGAGCTTGCCCTTATAAAACTCCCCTAGTGCAAGGAACTCGTCTGGAAAGCGCTCCAGTCAGCGTTAAATACGAGCTGGGGATTTGACAGGCCGAGATATGCAACATACGTGAAGAGCCGGTGACTGAAAACTAAACCGGCTCTCCGCGAATGCGCACAAAGAAGAAGGCGGGGCTGAAATAGCTGCCTGTTCCCTATGCGCACCGAAGTGCGTGGCTCTGCTCCCTCGCCATAGCCCCAAGTAAAGAACACTACGGAGGGGCACCAAAGCCTCAACCCCAAAGGTAGGGTGGCATGCACAATAGAAAAGGCAGTGCAGCGCACAAGAAGCTAAATAAAGTGATTTAGAGAAACGTGTATAACGGGAAGAAGGCAAAGCGTCACTCCCGAAATGTAAAACAACCGCGCAAACCCGCACACGTTAAAGGTAGCGCAGCGCGCTATATCTAAAGCAGAAATTAACAACAAAGTATCGTAGAAACACTAGAAATAAGCATATAAGCATGTAAACAAACAAGTAAATAAAAGTCACGTATCTCGCTGCAGCAGCAGCAAAGAAAGAGGAAGTGACGACAGCTTTGTGTACTTTTATCTGTGACATTGTATACTGATTGGTGCAGACCTGGAGGGGGTTGTCCTTCTGGGGTGTGCAGTTTAAAGTTTAACTCTTTTGCTGCTGTATTGTAGTAAAGATTGGGAAGCATAATTTGACCCTCTGTGGACTGACATAGAATCGGGGATACAGACAGCTCAGCCAGAGCTGCTACCTAACAAGGTAAGAAGCATGTACAGCAATGTGCAACCCCCCTTCCCTATCTGAATTCCCCAATTAGTCTGTGTGAATCCCACTCCAGTACAGGTTTTTGTAAAGACCAGCAGTGCATTATGGGAGATGTAGTCAGTGAAACACCTATCATGACAGTAATCACACTGAACAGCTCGGGAGGAACATGGCGGCAGGCTGACGCCAGTCACAGGAGCTCAGCGAGGCGGCGGTGCACACATATGCAGAAACAGCAGGGAAATTACTTAACCCCTTTGATGCTCATGACGAGCTGAGCTCATCATGAGACACGGTTGAGCTGTGCTGATGATGAGCTGAGCTCGTCATGAACAATGGTAAATCTGGGAATACAGCACCGAGGGGGAAAACCTCTAGCAGCCAAGGTGTTAATAAAGTCCCGTTAGACCTCCGCAACCTACACGGTGAGAATGCGATGCGCTATACTTCCCTCAGCACGACACGGAGATTAAGTGGTTTTTCTCCTTTTTTCTTTCTCTTTTTGGCTTCTGACTCCCGCGCTCCATGGCGGAGATACTAGGATCCAGTAATTGCGGATGGGCAGAGAGGTGGAGCAAACGGTGCAGGAGGCCGGCTCCGTAGCGTTGGTGCGATTTGGAGAGCATCAGAGCAGGCTTTGGAGTCGGGCACGGGCTGCTCTTGCCAACACCCGGTTCCGTGGGCTGGTGTGCAGGGATCATCCACAACAAACAGGAGGAGCACTCCCAGTGTGTCTTCCGGTATTACAGCATTCCATTTCACTACATCTGAATCCGGTAAGGTGGTTCCGAGCAGGGGGGGATCAGAAACTGGATTGCATGGATCTGGATTCCACAGTAGCCCATTTAGTTATTCCCTCGAGTAGTAGGGGGGAAGTAAGGGCAGCGTTTGTTGTGCAGAGTCACTCAGAGGGGACGGAGAGGTCTAGCTTGCAGTTGGACTCAGTGCATAAGGGGAGCAGCGGCAAAGGTACAATAGGGCCAAGTACGCAGGGCCACTCGAATGGGCTATCACCCCCTAGGAGAAACAGATATCAACTAAGGTCCCAACAAGAGCCTAGGACTAAGGGAGTTCTGGACCATTTGGAGGGGTAGGTGTGACCGCATTAACTCTGTGTAAAAGAAAGAAAAAGTCTGGAGACATTAAAAAATCAAAGGGCCCTAAGGCAACTCACCCTTTTCAAAAGAATACCCCATCTCTTAAAACGTACTTCAAAATCATGGAGCAGTTTGCGGGTTCAGCCGGGGCAGTGGACACAGCCATACCTGCTCAACATAGTGCCCCCCCCCCTTGTGCTTGAAAATCTCTATGCCCTGCTAGAAAGCATTGTGAACTCAGAGAACATGGAGAGCTCAAATGGGGCACATGAGGGCTCTATTGTGAACCCACCGGCGCCTAATCATGGTGATCGTTCCTGTCACCTCAGTAACAGCGCTACTAGTAATGACACAATAACTATCCCTCTCTCTTTGGGGGGGGTCTTCACCCCTTCTTGTTCTTCCTACGGATGGTAACATGCAGGCACACGGAGGCACCAATAAGGACAAGGATAGTTTAGGTTCCCTGTTACAGACATTAAGAGGGGACCTTAAGTCCAAATTTGAGATATCTGAAGTAAATCAGAAGGGCATACACAATAAGTTTGATGAACTTGAATTAAAACTGGAGGATATATGTACTGGTACGGGATCACTTGAGCTTAAAGTTTCATACTATCGGAATCTGTCCAAGGCAACTCCAAAGATATTGACACTTTAAAAACTCAGAATCGGTCCTTACAAATGGATATGGAGAAGTTGGAAATGCATGCCCGTAGGAACAATCTAAGGATCCTGATATGTGAAATTAGAACATTTGTCCTCATACAAGGTTAAAGAAGGTTCTTTTTGCTTAGCTCTATATGGAAGGCTTACATGGGTAGGTCATGTCTTATTAGGAAATGATTAGGTCACCTAAGATAAAATTCCTCTTCTGAAATGTGAACGGACTAGGCGGAAGTAGGAAGTTACTCCGGGTTTGTGAGTTTTTGAGGAAAAGTGAAGCACATATTCACTTGTTACAACAAACTCATTTGGAAGCTATTGAATGTAAACAAGTCTTTAGCAGATTAGGTTGGGCACAGAAAGTGTTATGTTCCAAACAAAGAGGGTGCACAAGAGGGGTTGCAATAGTGGTAAGGGCAAATAAGGGGATCAAGGTAGAGAAGTGTGATACTGATCAGTCAGGGAGATGGTTGGTCTCAACTCTGTCCATATGTGGTTCACTGATCACCTGTGCTGTATATTATGGGCCCAATGAAGACAACTCCGGTCTGCTCCTGAAACTTCAGACTTGCTTGTTATATACGTCAGCCCCAGTTAAATTGGGTGGGGATTTTAATCTAGTATTCGATAAACAACTGGACCGGACCTCTAAAGCGAGATATGGTGCACCAACTAGAACACTTTCAGTGCTTAGGAATGTCATGAAAGAATATAACTTGCCTGATATCTTAAGAGTAAAAAATCATACTATTAGAGAATTTTCATTCTATAGCAAAAAGTACAAGCAGTTTTCAAGGATTGATTATTTTTTAGTAGATCAGGGTTTGCTCGCAGAGGTAGGGTCCATCAGTTATATCCGAGCGATTATTTCAGACCATTCTGCTGTGGAATTGGTCTTTAGTCTCGGGATTAAGAACACAGAGAAAAGGTGAACCTTGGAAAGGACCTTGCTGTTGGACGAAAGGGTGAAGGTGGAGTTGATTGATAGATCAGGCGATTTTTTTTAGCTTTAATATTGGCACCTCTACTGAGCAGACAGTTTTGGAATATTTGAGGGGGGTCCTAAGCTCCATGATGATCCATAAAAGAAAGTATAGCAAGGAAACAGAATTAGAGGCTCTTAAGAATATTAAGGAGAATGAGAGGAGTTGCAACAAGCAGCTTTTTCAACCAATGGACTTATCCCTCAGTTGGAGAAGGAGTTGGTGAGTTTACAGGCAGAGTTTAATGCCAGAATGGATAAGATCATGAAGGACAGGTGAGATGCTAGCAAATTACAGAACTTCGCCTATGGTGAAAAATGCGGCTCCCTCCTGGCTTGGAAATTAAGAACAGAAAGGGTAAGAAATAACATTAAGAACTTGATACAAAGGGGGTCAGGGGTAATGCTATTAGAGGATGATAAAATCAGAGAGGAGGCAAGGACTTTCATGCAGGGTCTATATCAAGATGATATCACTCATGGACCAGGCGAAGTTAGGGCCTGGTTAGATATCCGAGATCTACCCCAACTGTCCGAATCTGATAAGGGTTTTCTAGCTTCCGACATATCGGAAGGGGAGATCAGAGACCAATTGAGGAAAATGAGTCGGGGCAAAGCTACTGGCCCGACGGTTTACCAATTGAAGTCTATTCTAGCCTTTTAGAGAAGGTGGTGCCGGTATTGAAAAAACGTTTTAATAAAATATGTATACAAGGCGAAAGTATTCCCCCATCTTGGTCAGAAGCAACGGTATCACTAATACACAAACAAAATAAAGACCTTCAAAAAATCGAATCGTATAGGCCAATCTCACTTTTAAATTCTGATTTGAAGATCTTTTCAGGTATATTGGCCACTAAGATGGCCAAAATCATTAAAACAATCATACACCCGGATCAGAGAGGGTTCATACCAGGGAGGCAGCTCAATGAGCTTACCTTCCAGGTGATCGGCGCAATTGATTTCGCGGAGGAGAGGAAGTTGCCACTTACCATCATTGCAATCGACGCCGCTAAGGCGTTTGATCAGGTTAACTGGGAGTATTTATGGGAGACCATGATTAAGTTTGGTTTCCCATTAAATTTCATAGGAGCCGTTAAATCTCTTTATCTGAACTCCAGGGCGAAAGTTTTAGTTAATGGGGCGCTTACGGGGTGGTTTAGTATATTTAGAGGCACCAGGCAGGGTTGCCCCCCTGTCCCCCTATTGTTTAATGTATATATTGAACCCCTCGTTTGTGCACTTAGAATGGATCATAGCATTGTACCCTTTAAAATTGCTGATTTGGAGCTTAAAACAGCCCTATATGCAGATGTTCTTCTTCTGTGTACCTCAAATTATATTGATGCAATCCCACAGCTATTTGAAATAGCTGAGGAATTTGGTAAAATATCTGGATACAAGATTAATAGAGAAAAAACTGAGGTAATGGGGTGGAATAGTACAGATATCATACAGGGAGCCAAAGAACAGATGAGATACCTAGGGATTTATATAACCCAGAAACTGTTGGATATACCAAGGATTAGTTGGCAGAAGGTATCAAAGGAAGTTTGTAAGCTACTACTGAAGTGGGGGAGCTTGCCACTGAATATTTATGGGAGAGTTAATCTCGTAAAGATGACGATCCTACCAAAAATAACCTTTCTGTTTAACACAATTCCACTACCCTTTAACTCCAAGGACATTGCCAGTCTTCAAGGGAAGATTGGTTCTTTCATATGGGCAACCGAAACACCCAGGATAGCTTGGAAGAAATTAAGGAGAGGGCTGAAGATTGGAGGTTTAGCCTTACCTGCCCTACTTTCCTACTGTTATGCCTTCCATTTTAAGAATTTTAGAATTTTGGCAAATAAATTAGATTATTCTGCGCAGGGCATGTTATTTAGGGCAATGTTATATGATCTATTGCAGGGACAGGAATTCTTCCTTTATAAGTTTGGGGACCCCAAATTTTACAAGAAGGTCCGCCTTAAGATACTGCTGACTGCTCTTAAAAATTGGTGACATATCAGGAGAATACTGGGGCTATCATAGTATACCTTACAGGCCCGACTTGGGATTCCCCCGGGACCCCTGATTGTCTGTTAGATCAACTGTCTCAGGTGCTTTTTTTTTTTTTTTAAAACCTTTATTTCGACAAAGCAATACAAATACAGGCCTACAACCACAGGGGCTGGTCAGTAACAGCGAATAGCGAAATCAAAAATAGTACACAGCTCATCAGACGACAACCCAGGGGTTCGGCAGTGATAAAATATGCCCATACGATGTCCTTGTGATGAGAGGAGGATTAATGAAAGGTTTCACTTTTTTTTTTTTTTTTAAAACAAACATAACAACATAATTCCGAGGTGACGTTTAAAGTGTATGTGACTGTCTCAGACAGCAGGGGGAGCGACCCAGTTAAAGGCAGACGTAAAAAGGATATGGAAACACAAGGAGGGAATGAAGGGGTCAGGAGCGGACAAACAGGTGAAGTACAATAGGATATAGACGCGTGGAATGCTCGGTCATGGGGGACAAAGGAATATCAGTGGTTTGTTCAAAGGGGGGGGGTACAAATCTCTCCACGGTATGAGTTCCATTGACCCCATATCCTCCCCCATTTCTTAGGTCGCCCACGGGCGATGTACACAGTTTTCTCCCTGAACATGCACCAATCCATGTTTTCCTCCCAAGTTGAAACCAGGGGTGCCCGCTGAGACCCCCACAGCTGGGCTATGTCTCTTTTCGCAATCATGTTGCCAAGGGTGGCCCATTGAGTCTGCGCTACGCTATAGTCATTCGGCTCCCACACGTTCAGCAGACACCTCCTGGCTTCAGGCAATAACGAAATACCAGTGACCTCTTCCATAACCTCATGCACTCGTTTCCAATACGCCACCACATCAGGACATTCCCACAAGATATGAAGAAAAGTAGCAAGCATACCACAGCCTCGCCTACACAACCCATCCAGAGAGTAATCCATGCGCATCAGGCGTGGACCCATGACATACACACGGTGTAAAATCTTCAATTGCACCAGCCGGAGACGCGCCGGAATCGCAACTTCCTTAGGGGAGGATATCGCGGCCTGCCAATCTTCGTCGTCTAGCTCTAACCCGTCACCAGTCTAGGCCCCACGAAGCTGCACAAGAAGATCCGAGCGGTCATTGATTAGCTTTTTATAAATGAGGGAGATGGTACTATCTGGGACATACCCGTCAAGCACCCTGTCCTCCAAAGGAGAGGATTCTCGGATAACGGTACCGGTCGGGAAGACTGATCCAAGTGCATGACGAACCTGCAGATACCGGAAGTGCTCTCTATCGCCCAGTTTATATTCTTGTTGAAGTTCCACGAAGGATTTGATCCTATCCTTGACCCAGAGGTCTCCTACACTACTAATCCCAATAAGATCCCATTTGTCAAACCCCTTCGTCCTCCAAAGACAGCCAAGTCTCTCAGCCGCATAAAGCGGAGTGGCTCTGGTCAGCCTATCTGTCCATCCCGTGGCAGCAGTCGCAGGGCCCCACACTTGTATCGCAACCCTAGTGGGACCGGTGAGATTTTTCCCCGCCGACCTAGAGTACAGCGCCCTACTGTAGTCTCCTCCCGGCAGCTGCCATCTATCCATCTCGAATGCCGGGTTAGGGACCGGACCATACACTGCGTGGTTGATAGCACTCAGTTGTGACGCCCAATAGTACCGTTTTATATCGGGCAATGCTATACCACCGTCATACCAGGGCAAGGTCAATTTCGCAAACGCAATGCGAGGTCGCCCGCCCCATACCAGCTTCCTCTGGAGGCCCTTGATCTCCCAGAAGTAACTAGCAGGCACCAGGTCAAGCGTGTTTTGGAGGGCATACAGAAAGCGAGGGAGGGACATCATTTTAAACAAGGCCGCTCTCCCAACCGGGGACAGAGGCAATCCGCACCATGCTGCAACGTCGGACCGAAGCCGGTGGAGTGGCGGGAGCAGATTCCTCTCATATTGTACGGCTGAGTCCAAGGAGATATAAATCCCTAAGTATTTAAAGCCGTCACGCGATACCGGTATCGGACAGACACGGGGCAACAGTGGCATTTCCGCAGTGAGCGGGTAAATGCAGGATTTAGACCAATTGATGGCCAAACCCGAGTTCCTTCCAAAGGAGCGTAGTACATCAAACAACACTCCTAGGGAGTTACGAGGGGAAGTAAGGTATAACAGAATATCATCGTCGTACAACGATATACGGTCCTCAAAGTCAGAGGACCATCTAATGCCCTTAAGCGACGGTTCCCACCTGAGCCACGCGGCCAGGGGCTCAAGAGCAAGCGCGAAAAGGAGCGGTGATAACGGACAGCCCTGTCGCGTGCCTCTACCTAGGACGAAAGGCTCCGAAGTCCTACCGTTTACAACCACTTGGGCCATTGGTTGTTCATAAAGGAGTCTGACCCAGCCAATAAAATGAGGACCAAAACCGAATTTAGCGAGGGCCACCCACAAATACGGCCATTCAATCGTGTCGAAGGCCATCGAGGCGTCCAACGAAACCAAAATGGCCGACTCACAAAGTGTCCCCGCCCTTGCCAGCACACCATGAAGGCGGCGTAAATTGAGAGCCGTATTCCTGCGAGGAATGAACCCGGACTGATCAGGGTGTATCAAATCACCGATAACCGTGATCAAACGATTCGACAAAAGTTTCGCCAAAATTTTGGGCTCGACGTTCAGGAGCGAGATCGCCCTGTATGATGAGCATTTATCACGAGGCTTCCCATCTTTGTGAATAGCTACAATGGAAGCCAATCTCTGATCCCGGGGAAGAATGTCAAGATCTCGCGATTCCAAAAACATTTGGCGAAGGTGTGGCGCCATTTTGTCTGGACACAATTTGTACAGCTCTATCGGGAGACCATTCGGGCCAGAGGCCTTCCCTGAACGAAGGGAGCGGATAGCAAGCGCTATTTCATCAGTAGAAAAATCCACCTCCATAAGCTCTCCATCAGACTCCGAAAGGCTAGGCAGCGCGATATCCCTAAGTAGCAAATGTGAATCCTCCTCTGGCCTGTCCAAGACCGGCGCGTAGACCTTCTGAAAGTGCTGAGCAAACACTGCAACTATCCCATCCGGGTCCACATCCCGCTCGCAGTCCTCACTTACCACAACGGGCACCACACGATTCAACCTTTCTCTCTTATCCAGCCACGCAATCAACTTCCCGGCCTTGTCACCAACATCGTACAAACGCCCCTGCTGCTCACGACTCATCATCCTTGCCGCATCCGTCACCAGCGCCTTGTAATCGGCCTGTTTAAGGACCAAAACATGCAAACCCTCGGGTGTGACCCCAGATTCCAACTCTTCTTCCAGAGACGTGATTTCAGTCTCCAGTCTCACCACTTCCTCATTCTTGCTTTTCCTCGCGCTAGCGATCAGGGAAAGGGCTTGACCCCGAACAACTGTCTTAAAGGCCTCCCACAGGGAAACCGGAGATGACACAGACCCAGCATTCTCCACAAAATAATGGTCTACACATTTAACCACCTCAGCCCTGGTTTTCGGATTGCGTAGGTGCCAGTGGTTGATTGGGGCAACCCGGCCCCCGGCTTCCAATTGCACATCAATCGTAAGCCAGAGAGGAGAGTGATCCGAAATCCCCCGAGCAAGATGACGAATTTCCCTCACAGAGACCATCTGCACCGCTGGCACCAGGATATAATCGAGCCTAGAGAGAATCCCATGTGCTCCCGAATAGAAAGTATATTGTGCCTGCCCAGGGTGTAGGTGCCTCCAGCAATCCACTAAACCCAGCGCATTCAGGAAGTTGCTCATCCATAACTGCGACCTCAAAAGAGTCCGGGGAGGGGGGGTGGGGTGACGATCTTCGCTACCACAAACAACCGAGTTAAAATCCCCACCAACCACCAACATACCCAGAGGGAAATTCAGCACCACTCTACCCAGATCAGAAAATGTGACGGACTGTAAACCCGGCGGGACATACACAGAAAGAATAGAGATCGTCTTCCCCTCCCAGCGACCCGTAATGGCCGCGTACCGGCCTCTTTCATCTAACACAGTGTCATCTATCTCCAAGGGGAGGGAACTCCTAACCAAGACACCCGCCCCCCTCGACCCAGTAGTGAATCCTGAATGTGCCACCAGACGGTATCCCCTTCTATTCAGTGCCTGGCAAGCATTTCCTATCAGATGTGTCTCCTGCAGTAATACTATATCAGGTGAAAGACGTTTTCAGATACTGTAAAACAATCCCCCGCTTGATCCTATCACCGAGACCGTTAACATTCCAGCTCAGCACCCGCAGCCCCCTAGCCCCCATTCCAAAAACATGAGCTGCGCTCCCCCCATAGAGAAACAGACACAATGATCAAAGTGTGCAGCGGAACAGAACCTCAGGATAAACAAAGAAACGAAAAGCCCGCCCCACCCCCAGGAAAACCCGTAGAACACACCCCCCACCCTGCACCCCTGCGTTAGACCCGAAAGCCACCCCAACTTGCAGTGTGCCTGTCGCCCCATTGAACTAATCTACGAAAAGAGAGAGAAAGACCCCTTAGAGGAGGAAGAATCCCGAGCCCTCCCACCCCCTAGCAATCAACAGGTCATGCACATAATAATAATCAAACCCCCGCTGCAAGTCTGCATAGGTGGCACGCCGGTGGGGACTCACACCACCCGTTCCTCCAGGCCACCTTCAGCTCCCGTCGATCGGTCCTGTCTATCATGATGTGCCGGCAAAGTGTCGAGCCAGTCACTGGCGACCTCCGGGCGATCAAAGAAGAGCACACGCTCCTCGTATTCGATCCTCAAGCGAGCCGGGAACAGCATGGCGTACTTTAGTCCCATGTCTCTGAGGCACCTTTTCACACCGGTGAAGCTCATACGCTGTTTTTGCACCGCCTGCAGAAAGTCAGGATAAAAGCTGATCGATGCATTATCAAATTTAGTAGGTCCATTGGTACGTGACGCTTGCAGGATAGCGTCTCTATCTCGAAAATTGAAAATCCTGGCAATAATAGGCCTTGGTGCGGCTCCAGTTTAGGCCTACCACCTGGGACTCTGTGGGTACGCTCCACAGTAAAAAAGTTGCTGAGTCCCTTAGGCGCGAGATGATTCAGCACAAGATCCTCCACCAAAAGATCCGTGGAGAGCTCCGAGGAACTTTCCGGAACACCAATAATACGGACGTTGTTGCGCCTAGCCCGGCTTTCGAAGTCGTCCAGCCGATGGGCAAACAAGTCATTTGATGATCGAAGAGTACGAACCTCCACCTGTAGATCAGATACATCTGTCGTGAGGCTTGCAGTCTTAATGTCCAGCGACTTGACCCGCTCGTTGGTCTTTGCGAGGTCCGTTCTGATGAGGTTGACTTCAATTGCAACCGTGTCTATTTTTGAAGCCAGGGTCTCATACTGCTGGCCCATCGAGGTCTTCACACCGGCAATGGCGCCCATGACATCCCGCAGTGTCAAGTCTTCCATCACAGGATAGCCATCTCCAGTCTCATCCGAAACTTTACCCACTCCACCAGGGGATCCCTTCGGGCGGGCGAAGCAATCAATAGTATTGGATTGGGCTACACCCCCTCGGAATGCACCCCTGGTGGCTCTCTTCTCACTATCCGACCTGCTCACCATGTTGGGTAGCTAGCCCAGCCGGGCCGTTCGAGATCTGGTGAGAATGGCTCCCCGCAACACCAACCAGCAAAGGCAGGGATGAGGGCAAGAGAAGATGAAATGTAGGGCCAGCAGCCGGGCGAGGCCAACAGTCGCAGCAGACAGCGAGTCCCAGTAGATGATGACCAAAAACGAAACCGAAAGTACCTCAGGGGCGACAGATGGATCTCATTGGCCGTTGTTGTTCAATTGCCACCTGGGTACTTCAGAGACTCGAGGCCGCGGAGGTTCGTCGGTGTAGGCCACAAAGTTCCAAGGTGCAGAGAGTCCGTTTCCCAGCGGCCAAATCAATTTCTGAAAAAAGATATTATGTCAGCAGGGCATCAGCTAATAGAACCCGTCGTCCAAATCAGGATATGTGGCAGGATAGATGCGGGAGGTGGAAAGGGTCTCGGGAGCCCTGTGCTCACGCGTCCATCTTGGATCCGCGCGTTTCTCCTCCCCCCAACTGTCTCAGGTGCTTAAATTAGCGGGTATCAGGCTGTGGAGGGACTTATGTAAAAGCTCACAGCTTATGAGCTGGGAGTCCCTCTCCAATTTGACAAATGGGACTTTAACGAGATTTAAGTTCTATCAGTCTCTGCTTGGTGGGCAACACAATCATGGGGCAATGAAGAAGATAGTATGCCTTCTGATTTTATCTCCAGAGTGGGCTTATGGAAGCGGGAGGTCTCCTTCTGGTATAAAGCTTCTATAGAAGCAGGGGCCTGTTTGGATTCCGAGTTGGAGAATCTTTGGGGTACTGTTCTTACAGAAAACCGGGAGGAAATTCGGAAAATTTGGTGCGAATTCTACACTATGTCTCAGACAGTGATTAAACCAGCAAATCTTAGAAGGAACCTCCTGTATACCACCTATAGAGTGTATTGGACTCCGGGGAAACTATCCAAGATGAGCACAAGGTTATACTACTGCCCCAGATGTAAAGATCAGGCTGTGGGCAATCAACATATGTTCATGGGTTGTCCAATGATTGCTTCATACTGGGCTGAGGTATGTGGTTTACTGGAGGAGGTTCTATTAAGACCAATTGAACTTGCCAATACTCTGTTTTTTTTCAGACTCCCATCGGATTATTGTATGAGTACCCCCACTTCAAAATTGGTGTTTTACTTAATAGTTATTGCCAGGAGGGAAATCTGTAGCGCATGGAAATCGGAGGCCCCACCCACATTTACGGACTGTCTTAAAAATATTATCATGACGAGTCAGTCTGATATGGCCTGCGATGAATCTAGTTGTAATAAGGTCTAGGCAGCCTTGGAGACCTGGAGGATAAAATAACATCAGTCCTATGATAATGCCAGAGGTTTGTTGTCCGGTCCTCCCTAGTAACCTGCCTCTTGTTTAGTCAGGAGAACGGGAGTGGGACCAGGAGGCAGCCCTACCTCTAGGGGAACTCTGCTTGCCGGGCACAGATATATCCAGGGTGGCTATCGATCTTGCTTGTGTGGAAGGCACAGAGAGATCCCATCTAGTTTATCCGGTCTGATGGCATGTATGAGGACATAAAAAACAAGCATTTACAATGCAACGGTTTCGCCTTACAAAAAGTTAGACACGCTTTCAGTTTTAGTAGAGGAGACCCCTTGCCTCCCACTGCAGCTGAAGCATTTCAGCGCTGTGAATTAACCCCCTCCTGGGAGAGTTAGCTCTACTTTTTCAGAGAACTTTTAAGGCATCTGCAAAGTAGACTCTGGCCCAGGGCCCCAGCCTTTCAAAGGGGGTGGGAGTGAAGGGGAGGTGTGGTGTGAAAGAGCCAGCTCTGTTCTACAGATTTTTGCGCTCATCACTTAAACTATTTCCAAGATTGTCTTTAAAAATTAATCTATTTTTTAATTTATTTTTAATGTATATTACAGACATTTTGCAGACAAAATGTGTTATACAAGGAAGCCATAGCTGGATGGATTAGTGAAAGTATGAATGGATGAGTGAAGGGGTGAATGGAATGATGAGGGAAAGGATGGATAGATGAGTGAATGAGTGGAAGGATGGATGAGAGAAAGCGTAAATAAATAGATGTATGTGTGAAACGGTGGATGTATGCGTAAGGGTGGATGGATGAGTGAAAGGATGGATAGATGAGTGAAAGGGTGGATGGATAATGAGTGAAGGGTGAATGGATAATGAGAGAAAAGATGGATGGATGCATGAGTGGAATGTTGGATGAGAGTACATTAATTATTTTATTGGTGGAAGTGTAGATGGATGTGTAAAAACAGGTGGATGTATTATTGAAATGGTGGATGGATCAATAAAAGGGAGGCTGATGCATCAGTCAGTGGATGGATGAGAGAAATTATGGATGCATTGATGTATTGATAAGTGAAAGGATGAATGAATAGATAGATGGATGAGTGAAAGCGTGGATGTAAGGATGTATGAGTGACATTTCACAAAATGGGAGTGAAATTAGGAAAGCAAGAGGGGGGTTCTAGAAAGAGGGTAAGGTAGCTGAAAAAAAGGAGTTTACAGGAAAGGCAGAGGAAGAAGGCGAGTGCTCAAGGAAACTATTCACGGAACCAACTTTACTCTAGCAGCAGTCTGGCTTTTCTGATTTCTGGCAGCCCCCAGGTTCAACTCTGAAATCCAGAATTCAGGTATTTGGGGAAGGTGCCTCAACTATATCGAACCTGCAGGGCTTTAGAACACTAGATTGAGGCAAAGGTGTTGCTACTCAAGAGAGACCCCGTCACTGTAAAGAAATAAGATTCTGGGTGCCGTTACTGTCCAGAGACCACAGAGCAGATGCAAGTCTACACTTTCTGAGACTTTGATTTAGCAAAGAGTGCTTGGAACACAGCACTGGTGTTCTCAGATGTTATAGCCATGGGAGAAAATCCAGCAAAATATAACTCAGGCTGCATCACTCATGTATTTGTGGAGTCCAGAGTCAAAAAATTGAAGCGGAGTCCTTCGTAGTATGAGGAACTGTTTCAAAGTTCAAAAAAATATCCAGTGAAAGAGAACCAAGGCAGATCCATCATCAGTGTGATCTAGAGGTACTAGTCATGTTAGTTACTTCATCTTTAACAAATAGGGCCCCGTTGCTTTAAAATGTATAAATAAATGTCGCACCATGAGAAAGCAGGGTGCCTAGGGAATAACGACCCTCTACGCAGCCTTCTGTCAGGGCAGCACTGTGCTTACTGTAACATGCACAAAAATGTAAGGCTGCTGCTACTTATTATGGTTCTATTTTGAGTAAATACACTACAATCATGGCTTTTTCAATCCCCGCATTGCAACACTTTCTTTATTACCGCTCTTTATCCATGCTGCCATCTTGGAAATGATCACCCCGACATGGCTGCGGCTCTTCATGTTCAAACCTTTATTAGCCTTCTTTGTCTACCCAGAGTGGTACTGGTGGTGCTTTTCTTTCAGTGTTGCAATGCCTTTGTCTTCTCATCACACATTTCTGCAGTATTGTCTTTGTAAGGCCTTAGTCAAAACTCTTAAGATTTGCCTTTTCATGACTTCAAAGGAATCCATTCATTGCCTGACACACTAAAAGTCAAGCTGATTTTTGAAAAGATTATGCCCAAACTGCTATAATTCCATAGCCACGCCTTTCTTAATCTCGGTTTCTGCTGCGAGTTGACTTCCTTTCAGTGCTAATAAAAAAGGCCTGACCTACATACAATTTTAGGGGAATTATCTCAGTGTGAGGTAATTGAATGGGACACTCAAGAACAAACTTCAATAAAAATAAATCACCAGATGAAGTTGACAGAGTGAGGGGGAGAAGAGGAAACAGAAGATGCGCTGTCAGCCCATCAGCCTGGGCACTGGCGTGCACTAATGTATTATTCTCTGGGTGAATGTTCTTAATGTGCTGCTTTGACAAGATAATTTCCCCTCCTGACAGGTCGATAGTGGACAATTACATGCCCTGAATGGCACATTTTACAACAAAATTCTCGGTGTCAGGCACAGTGCGCAATTAAGCTTTCTCCCACACTCTAATCATGCTGAAAGGTTGGAATTACCGGGAACAGGGTGAAACTGCCACAAAAAAAATCAATGCTGTACATGTTTTTAAATATAGCAACTTATTACTAAAGTGAATTTATTGTGTGGCTGTCTCAAAAACGACTCGCCTGTGCCAGCTGAATACTGCATGCACTGAAAAGTAAGTACAGAGCGAAGTTATTTTGCGCGTCTCCTGCACACATTACATGTAATGCATATGAAGCTGTTCTAGAGGCGGATTTGGCGCTCATTTCTCGCAGCGACGCGTGCACCAGACTCCATCCCAAAATAAACAAACCACACAAGTGTCAGACCTGACAAGAGTCCAAGGGGAAAAAAAAGTTAATTTGGTGAAGTGCCCTTCGCCCCCACGTGTCTGCCAAGGGACACAAGCCGGCTTTGGGAAGGAACAGCCAAGAGGGAGACAGTGCAGCAGGAAGAGACAGCTGCAAGCTGCGCTTGGCCGGTGACTGCATTGGACCGCGGGATGTTTCAAAACGAGAGAGTAAAAGAAAGGAAAAAGTCCAGACATAGATTGAGCAAAGAGGAACTAGTACACCTCCTGATCACAGAGAAGTGTGACGAGCGGTACGTCCGAGCACACGAGGCTCTTAACGTGAACCCGGGCAATGCCAGGGAGGATGTGCCAGGGAGTACATGCACACAGGTGGATGTTTAAGGAGAGCCCTAGGGCGCTTCAGGCAGGTGCACAAGGGCATGAACCTCGATTCCAGAAGGGGTGGGTGGTAAGGGCACATGCCGGCGGCAGAGATAGGGCACAGCAGGTCCACCCGGGTACATTTATTCAGCCTTCTCGTTCTGTCAGCCCTCGCCTTTCACTATCACAAGAACCACTGCCCTAATGCAAGCACGGCTAATGTCCCCTCCCGTGATCAGTAGAGTAATAAAATAGTCCTATATGGGGTGCAGCGGGACTTGGTGCCACTGCACCTGCTGCACGACGGATAACTACCCCCCCCCCCCAATTCCTGTCATCATAGTTACCTAAAACTGTCATAGCTCCCCCCAGTGACCCAGTGATACGCCAGCATCGCAAGCTGCACCCTCGGCCATGGGAGAACCGGTTGGCTGTCAAAGTAAAATGAAAGCAAGGTGAGGGAGTAAACAGCTCACTCTCTGGGTGCGGACTGTCATTAAAGCTACACGTGGGACACTCAGTGAGTTAAACAAAACTCATCCAAGGCGGAGATCCCACGGCAGGATCCGGCTGCTCACCCCGGAGGCACTCGACGCATGCACGGGCGGGGTGCCAAAACCAAACACTGCGTAAAGCAACCCATGACGTAGTGCACACTTTACACCCTGCAATGAGACCCAGTAGGCTTTGAAACCATTTGTCGCAGTAACTACAAATAAAAGCAAGCATCGCACAAGGCACTGGATTCGGGGACCACAACGAGCCCTTCCTCGGAGGGCTACAGAGCCGTCTGAGGGCAGCACACAGCTGCGCTTGCAAAGATCACACGGCACACGGGAAGCGGTGACTGAGTCCGGCTTCGGGAGAGCACACACTGTAAACAAGGAGCACGTGCACGGGGCTTTGGCTCTTGCAGCTTCACTGTCAGAGCCCTCAGTGCTACACTGCATTCTGGTACTTGCAGTTCAGGGTTTTAGAGGATTATAAATCAAAATTAGCAATGGCATACATTAAAATAAAACGTATAAGACAGAGTTAGTTAAGCACCCTGGCACGGGACAGCGGGAGGGGGGGGGAAGGAACGCACTCACCTGGACTTCTTCCGGAGGCCGTGGTCGGCATGAAATGAGGAAAACAAACAGCAAAAAAAAAAAAAGTCAGTTCCCGGGCCGCGCTGTGATTGGCTGACGTCACGGGGGTGTCCCGGGCCGGCAGCCAATCACAGCGCGGCCCGGGAATGACGTCACGGGGGTGTCCCGGGCCGGCAGCCAATCGCAGCGCGGCCCGGGACAAAGGGGCGGGGCTTAAAAAAAGCACCAGGAACGCCCCCGAATCGCGTTTTCGAGAGAAAGCGCGATTGACAGCCTCTGTCTCCCAATGGCTAGTCTCCATTTATGGAGCTAGCCAATTGGAAACAGAGGCTGTCCTAACCTCACTATTAAAAACAACAGATTTCGATCTGGGAGGGGCTTCGCCCCTCGCCAGGTTATGAAACCTAAAAACCAAGTAATCACACTGAACAACAAGACATGTGACACACGTCAGTGATAAGCAAGCAGAGGACATTGAGATAGTGTGCCAGAAATGTACATTTATTATAGCTATGTAGGGCTGCCGGACTACTGAGCTAATATACAATTTCCGTCTACAGGCAAGACATCGCAGAGGTTTGTTCAAGACAAGGCAGGAAGGGCACCGCGGAAGGAAAGAGCAGAGGAGGCCAGTGCAAGTGCAGGGCACACCACACCACCACCGGCATCACCACCACTGCCAGCGTCACCACTACTGCTAGCCTCACCACCACTGCCAGAGTCGCCACTACTGCTAGCATCACCAGCAGCAACACCACCTGCAGTGGTTAGACCCAGGAGGCATGCTGTTGCCACACTCCAGGAAATGGAGTCGTCCTTAACCGCATCGCTGCGGCAGTTATTTTTCCGCTGTGCGGCTTTTTTCTAAAAGCCGCGTTACATGACGAGCTCAGCTCGTCATCCGCACACGACCACCGTGGCTGATGACGAGCTGAGCTAGTCATCAGCAGCGAAGGGGTTAAAAGACCCCAGGGGGGTTAAATATCTACTGTACCAGTGGGTAGCAGTAATGCTGGGTCACAGTCCACATCAGAGAGAGCACACACAGGTGCCAGATGCTGCAGGGCACGGGAAACCAGTCCACCATTTCAGGGGGAGGATCATGGTGTCTTCGCAGGGCTGGAGGCAAATCTGGTCAAGGTGCAGCGCCTGCAAGGGAAGGCAATTTGGTCGGTACAGCAGCAAATGAAACACATCAACAACAACATGGTGAGCATTGAGAAGGGCATCAGCACTATGACCTCCATGCTGGCTGAGGGCATGAGGGAGATGTCTGAGGGCATGAGGGACATGTCCCAGTCAGTCATGCTGCTGTGCAGCAAACTTGATGAGGACAGGATGGCACGGTGCAGGGAGAGGCAGAAAATGGAAAACCATACTAAAGCAGTGAACCGCCTCTAAACAGCCACTTCTCTGCAGATGCTCCTTGGCCATGCAGGAAGGGATGGCGCACTGCAGCCGTGATGTCTCTAGGGGCCTTGTGAAGGTAACGATGGCACTTGAAGTGCTGCTCACAAGTCAGGCTGCCAATACTGGTCCTGTGGATTTGGGGGAGAGTGAGGAGATGACCAGTCGCAGCTGCATCACGCCCCCTGGGACTGAGACCCGGAGGAGCAGCAGACGGCATGGGGCTGGCACTGGATCCACAGCCAGTGAGGACAGTGTGCTGATGGCATACAACAGTGTTGTGCGTAGCCGCAGACGCTATTGCAGCCCACACTTCCTGAACTGAATTGGGTGTAGTAACCCATGACTTCCTATTAGGGCTGTCACAAATGTGACTGGCAAGTTGTGCCCTTTGTGTAGTGGCGTAGTGCCCAGATATTAAAACTACATCATTTACATACAACAACTGGCCGTGACTCCTTACTCACTCAGAAATAGTTGCGTGTGATCTCTGCCCATCTTTGTCTCCCATCTGCTGCTGGCGCCACTCCTGCTGCGTTGGGCTCTGGCTCAACAAATTCGTCATCATCATTCTCAGAGTCAGTCAGTTCAACTTCTGTACCTTTCACAGTGGCAAAGTAGGGAGTGAGGATAAATGATCGCAGAGCATATGCGCTATCACCTAGGTGAGAAAGAGAGTGTAATTAATTACATACACCAACACTTTCATCATCAGTATCCATCAGGGTGTGTCACAGTGATTTACCTCTATTCAACAAGGGGGAGCAAGGGTGAGGGGCGAATTCCACTCCACTGGGGTGGGAGGTCCAGCTACAGCAAGTGCCCCAAAACGTCAGAACAAGAAGGAGCTGTGCCGTTCCTCAGAAGGAGAAAGGTTTTAGTCACACTATGTAGGTGCCACTGGTCTTAGTAAGATCACAGTTGGGCATCCATTTTGTTGGATGTAATGCCCTCAAAACCCTTGCATGTGTCATGCTTCATCATCTGGGCTGCTCCTCGTTGGGTCGGCGGTGCAATACCCAACGGGCTCACCTCTAGGAGGGGCTCTTTACCGGAGATCTTTTTCTAACAGCCGTTTGGTGAAGTGCGGGTGTGGGGCCAGGGGTGTGTAGACTTGGGAGTGAGTTAAAATAAGGCTGGGAGTACCTATAAGAAAATCCTTCTATTCTGGGGGTCTCCTGTCTTAATTAAAATGTGTGATAACTAGCACTTGGCGGAATTTGATGTTCCTGTTTCAGTGCTGGCTAGTATTTATAGTGGTCAATCAGTTCAACTTCTGTACCTTTCTCAGTGGCAAGGTTGTGCAGCATAGCATAAGTTGCAATGATTTTGCAGCAGATGATGGGTGTGTACGGACGTGCGCCTCTGCTTTTGTGGAGGCAGCGGAACATGCTTTTTAAGAGTCCAAAAGTGTGCTCCACAATGTTGCATGTTGATTTGTGTGCTACGTTGTATCGTCTCTCACTCACTCAGGGTTGATGGTTTAGGTAGGGAGTGAGGATAAATGACCGCAGAGCATAGGCGCTATCACCTAAGTGAGAAAGAGAGTGCCATTAATTACATACAACAACACATTCATCATCAGTATCAATCAGGGTGTGTCACAGTGATTTACCTAGCAGGTATCCTTCTCCAAATTCTCCCGCAGCCAGGCGTGTGTAGATTCCACTGTTCTGGAAGATGTATGAGTCGTGGGTGCTCCCTGGAAATTTGGCCACGATATCGGTGATTATGTTGGCAGGATCGCAGATTACCTGCACATTTATGGAGTGGGTGGATTTTCTGTTTCTGTAGATATACTCAGTGGCTGCAGGTAGGCAGATTGGAATGTGTATCCCATCAATGCACCCTATGACATGCGGAAACTGTGCTGTTTGGTAGAAATCAGTCTTGGTTTTCAGCAGTTCCGTCTGTGTGTTTGGGAAGCTTATGTAGTGATGCATTCTCCGCATCATGGCATCCAGGAACGTCTTAAAGAAACGGAACAGGTAAATCTGTGACACCCCACCTACCGCAGCTATCACCCCCTGGTAACTGCCAGATGCAAGTAGGTGTAGGCTACAGAGCACCTGCACATGTGGTGGTATGGCGTGCACCCTTGGTGTTGGATGCTTCAGGAGTGGGTGCAGGTCCCTTATCAGGTCCAGGATGGTGTGGGGGTGTAGCCTGTACCTTTCATGGATCTCAGCCTCAGTCAGTTGGAAGAGGGTGATGGGTTGTCTGTAAACGCACTCCTCCCGTCTCCAGATCCTCACTCCTGCTGCCTGTAGCCGTAGCCGCCTTGCAATTACATAGAAGACCGCCATAGTGATCACACTGTACCGACTCCTAAATACTGAATTTCATGCAATTCGGTATTACCGATTTTTCCTACATCTCTTTTCTCATTTTTACCAATCCTTATTTACCGATTCGGTATTTGGATGTTTGGTGATTCCGAATCGGTAAATTATGAATCGGTAATAAGGAATCGGTATTTACCGATTCCATAAGGAATCGGTATTTACCGATTCCTTATTACCGATTCCTTCCCTACATCGCGTGTGCCTATTTACTGGTTGGTAACAGTGAAATTTACCAAATTTTGCTGTTACCGACCGGTATTGGGCCACCTGCATATGGCCCATAGTGCCTTAATCAAAGTTTTACAGGGATTATTTTGTCAGGAAGGTTTTCGCTGCTCCTTACTCCTTGGCAGTGGGGCACAATTGTGCTCTAAAGAAGTTGAAGAATTTCTGAAAGACAGTGGGATGTGTTGTATCCTAGAGGTTCTGGCTAGAACCTTAGATGTAGAATGTTGTTTAAGTTCCAGATTAGTGAAAGTGTTAGACCTGTGGATGGGGTGCTCCTGAAGAACATACAACTAATCTGAATTAATGCTTTATTACAGGGTTGTACATACAAACGTTCATTTTATCACCCAGAAATAATAGTATGACTGAGCTCTTTAACAGGACCATCAAAGAGTGAATCCAGTTAGCTAGAGTCAATAGACTTGATCTACAAGAACGCTTGGTGTCATACAGACTATTTCCATATTCTGTTACTGGAAAAAGGGCATTTAAATAATTTGGGGGCAGGAAGCTACACTCTAAATTAGAACCTTGGTGAATGTTTTGGAAAACAGGCATTGGCAAAGCCAATAGGTCTAGCCTATGTAAGAGCTATTGGCTTTGCCAATATGTTTTAGCCATGTTGTACACCAGCATGGCTAAACGTTAGTGGTGTATAGGAGAGTGAAGTGTCAAAGTGGAGCAGCGTAGAGTGTAGGGCGTAGAGTGTCGTTGAGTGGGTAGAGTGGAGAAGAGTTTTAGAGTGTCAGAGTGAAGTAGAGTGTCAGAGTGTTCTAGTGTGGAGTAGAGTGTTCTAGAGTGGAGTAGCAGAGTGTTGTGTAGTGTCGTAGAGAAGAGGGTTTGGAGTAGAGTGTTGTAGAGTAGAGTGGCATAGAGCAGAGTAGATTGAAGAAGCAAAGAGTGTCAGAGTGGAGTAGTGTGTCGTAGAATAGAATTGAGTAAAGTGGCATGCAGTGGCATAAAGGGAGTTTCAGAGCATCGTAAAGTGGAGTAGTGTTGCAGTAGTGTCAGTGTCATAGAGTGGAGTGGCATATAGAGGAGTAGAGTGTCAGAGTGGAGTAGAGTTTAATAGAGTAGAAGGCTGTGGGGTGGAGTAGAGTGGCACGGCTTAAAGTACAGTGGTGCAGAGTAGATTGGCGTAGAGTGCGCTGGTTGTGAGTAAAGTGGGCAGTGCAGTGGCATAGAGGGGAGTGAACATGGTGGAGTAGAGTGGCATAGAGTGCAGTGACATAGTGTTGATTGTTTTAGACTAGTGTGGAGTGGTGCAGGGAAGAGTAATGAGGTGTCAAGTAGAGTGGCAAAGAGTGCAGTGGTGTAGAGTGGATTGCTGAAGAGTAAAGTGCATTGGTTTAGACAGCAGTAGAGTGGTGTAGAGTTGAGTGATACAGAGTAGAGTGTATTGGCATAGAAAGCAGTGGCATAGAGTAGAATGGTATAGAGAGTAGTGGCATAGAGTACAGTAGTGCAGAAAAGAATAGAGTGACCTAGATTGTAGTGACATACAGTACAGTGATGTAGAGTGGCATAAAGTGCAGTGGTGCAGAGTAGATTAGAGTGCTTATTAGTGCAGAGGCATAGAGTGGATTGATCCAGAGTAGAGTGGTGTAGAGTGCAGTTTTTTTTTAAAGTTGTTTAGTGAGTTCAGTCAACACCGAAACACAGCTTCCATTACAATATATCAAATTCATGAATAATATAATAGTACATCAAATAGTATACAGTCATTAATCGCATGGTATGTTTTCACGTCGTCCTGTATCCAGGAGGGATCACAATTTCAACTGCACCACTCAAGTTGCCCATCATAACTCTAGGTTTCTTAAAACGTTCCGACATTACAATTGCAGTTTACCATTGTACATTTTGTATGTGCATTGTTAACCATTAACTCTAGTCCCTTCGTCCTATTTACCCTAATGTTCACTCGTCCGCCTGCGCATTTTGGAGATATTGCAGCAGGGGGTCCCAATAATCTCTTGGCCTGGATGCTTGTGGTAGTTCTTCTGCATAAATCTCTAAGGTGTCACTACAATATGACATATCCTTGAGCCAGTCTTTGAATCTAGGGGGGGTGCTTACTACCCCATCTAATGGCTAAGCGTCGCTTTGCTAGTAGAAGTGCCACAGCCAAGAATGTTCTTCTTTTGACAGGTGTTATCTTATATTTACCCAGTAAGCATACCCGTGTTGCGTTAGGTATCATCTCGGATAGCATTATAGTGAGTGCCCCCATTACTTCCTCCCAGTATTTGTGTATCTGTGGGCAGGCCCACGCCGTATGTAAGAAGTCAGTCTTCAAAGCCCACGCGCTAATGTTGCAAAGTGAACCAACTCCTCCCCCCTCCCTCCACCTACTTCCCGGTCTGCCATCCTGACCCCAACTGTCCATCCTAATATATGTAGAATATTGTCTCTATGCATCCTTCCTTAATGTTGCCAAGTGAACCAGCTCCTCCCCTCTCCCTCCACCCACTTCCCGGTTTGACGCGCTAATGCTGCAAAGTGAACCAACTCCTCCCCCCTCCCTTCACCCACTTCCCGGTCTGCCATCCTGACACCAACTGTCCATCCTAATATATGTAGACTATTGTCTATATGTGTCCCTTGTATTTGTTGCGCAGCAACCAAATCAATAGGGTCTGTTCGGCCTTTCGATTAAAAACACGCGCATATTGGACACGCACGTAATCGAAATCAAGGTTCTATATATATATATATAACCATGCGCAAATGTTGCGAAGTGAACCAACTCCTCCCCCCTCCCTCCACCCACTTCCCGGTCTGCCATCCTGACACTAACTGTCCATCCTAATATATGTAGACTATTGTCTCTATGCGTCCTTCCTTAATGTTGCCAAGTGAACCAACTCCTCAACCCTCCCTCCACCCACTTCACGGTCTGCCATCCTGACACCAACTGTCCATCCTAATATATGTAGACTATTGTCTCTATGCGCCTATTGTAGTTGTTACGCAGCAACCCAATCGTTAGGGTCTGTTCGTCCTTTAGATTAAAAACACACGCGCATTTGACACGCGTGTATTTGAATCCAACGTTGGTGCCTAAGACTGTTTTGCATATTTAAACATTTGGTAAACTGTTTATGAAAGCACCTAAGACTTTATCTGCACTTTTGAACATTGCAAGTAAGACTTTTGCAGCATTTTACAAGAACGTTTACAGTGAAACTTTATTGAACCATTGCTTGAGATACTGAAGACTTTTGATGTGTAAATCCTGGATGCACATGAACATTTATGTACAGATAGAAGAATGTGTAGACAATTATGCGATACTGAGCCTCTGATTATGCTGTATCCAAGTACTTAATCAGTTGGTGAAATCAACCAAGAGAAGTATTGGTCATGCCACATTCTTCATTTTTCTTCATTTATTTTCCGGTTAGCTGCATGTGACAAAGAACGTAAACGTGGTGTTAAAGGACATACAGTGTATAGAAGGAGAGTCTGTGAAACCACAGCAACTTATTTTCTTTTTCAGGTAATTGCATGAATAAGTTAGTGCAGTAATTTAGTTCTTGCTAATAGAATGTTAAGTAAGGCTTAGTTCGACCTCAAATTGATCAGTATCCTGGTGTGTCGTTGCAGATCTCCCTCCCCGCAGTACCCTCCCTTTCCCTCCCCTCATCTGGCCATCCTGATACTCTGGTATTAAAACAATACAGAGTCGGGGCTCCCTGAAAGTGGGCTTCTTGAGGGTACTGCTCCTGAGGAACTTGAACCTTGACAGAAGAATCCGCCCACGGATTGTCATTCCTCCTGAGCAGTTCCGCCAAGATGGCGTCTTTAGACACTATTTGTAAGATTTTAGGTGAAATGCAAAAGAGATTGGAGCTTCCAGATCAGAAACTGCTGCCTTGGCTACTCATGTTGCTCAATTGCAATCTCAACGGCTCTCAGATCTTACTCTACCATCAGCTTCACAACCTATTGTTAGTACATCCTCCACGCCAACAGTCTCTGTGACTGTCCCTCAAACAGTACCTTACGGTTAGATCACAGAATGGAAGACCGAAAAGGTGAGAAAAGAAGACCAGAGTTCAGAGTTTTTTCAAGAACAAAGTGTCCCTGTACACCAAGACTCTGTAGAACCAATGGACATAGGGGGAGTTAGAAAACCTTTAACTCAAGAAGAGAAAGATCAGCGTCGTAGGGCTGGACAGTGTCTCTACTGCAGAAAAAAAGGGCATTTTGTGCGAGAGTGTCCTAATAAACCAAAAGGACTTGGAGGCAAGTTTTCGAGCAAGGAATCCGAAAAGAGTCGGGGTAACTAGGCAGCTCGAGAAAAGGACAGGAGTATTTCTCGAGATACCCTATTCAATCTCCTGAACAATTATTGGCCAATACAGTACAGTCCACAGTACCTCATCTGTCCCTTAATGTTCTATTTGAAGTGGAAACTATTCATGAACCTCTTATGGTAATGGTAGACTCCGGAGCTACCGGCAACTTCATTGATTCCACTTGGTGTCATAACTTAACTATTCCCACAGTTGTTAAGGCTCGACCAGAGAATGTTCAGGCAGTGGATGGAACATTATTAACATCAGGTCCCATCACACGAGCCACAGTATCCATCACTATGACCTGTTGCTTTCAAGATCTTTGTCATAAGGAGTGTATTAGCTTTGACCTCATCGATGCACCTCAATTTGGAATAGTTTTAGGCATGCCATGGTTACCCCTTCACAATCCGACAATTGATTGGGCCAAAAGAACCATAGACTTTACTTCGGATTGGTGTAAACATGTATGCTTACAAGAAGAACCACCCTTGCAATTGTCTGGGTCACAATTTTTATCTCACAGCTCTGATCAATCATCGGTAGACAAATAGATTGCCACAGCAGCCGAACAGAATACTATTCTAACTGTAGAACATGAACCCTTTCGAGATGTGTTCAGTGAAAGCCAAGCAGAGGTTCTACCGCCTCAAAGCACCTACGATTGCGAGATTGAATTAATACCTGGAACTAAAGTTCCGTGTAGCTGAATATACACTTTAACCGAACAGAAAAACGCTCATTTAAGAGAATACTTGGGCAAGTATCTTCAGAACGGATTTATCAGGCCATCCAAGTCCCCAGCAGCCTCTTCTCTTTTTTTACCCCAAAGAGTAATGGTGAGTTGTGCACTGCATAGATTTTCGTGCACTAAATAACATCACCGTGAAGAATCGTTTTTGCTTACCACTGATATCGGTACTACTTGACCAAGTACATGCAGCAACTATATACACCAAACTAGATCTAAGAGGTGCTTACCACCTAGTCCGTATAAGAGCTGGTGACGAGTGGAAAACTGCTTTTCGTACTCGTTATGGTCTTTTCGAGTATTGTGTAATCGCGTTTGGGCTTTGTAATGCCCCTGCTGCTTTCCAGTTCTTTTTAAATTATGTTTTAAAGGAGTATTTGGATCATTTTGTCATTGTTTATATAGATGATATTTTGATATATTCGTCCTGTCAGTCTGAACACCAAAATCATGTCAAAACAATTTTGTGCACCTTACAAAACAATGGCTTGTTTTGTAAACTATCCAAATGTGAATTTCATACTACCAAGGTGGAATTCCTGGGTTTCATTCTAACTCCAAAAGGC
This sequence comes from Lissotriton vulgaris, assembly GCF_964263255.1. Lineage (NCBI taxonomy): Eukaryota > Metazoa > Chordata > Amphibia > Caudata > Salamandridae > Lissotriton > Lissotriton vulgaris. The sequence goes on from NC_141693.1 coordinate 287,150,803, forward strand.
ATCACCATGGCAGATCGGAAAATTTAATCCATTCATGAATGGCCATCTCCTACTTGTGTGAAGAATATTCAGCGATTCTTAGGATTCTCCAATTTTTATCGGCATTTTATCCACCATTTCTCCACTTTGGCTAGTCCTTTAACTAAATTGCTTCAAAAGAAGGTGGCCTTTAATTGGACTTCTGAAGCACAATTGGCTTTTGAGCAACTAAAAAAGGCTTTTACAACCGCCACAGTTCTCCAACATCCTGACCCAAGTCATCCTTTTATTGTTGAAGCAGATGCTTCTGAAACGGCAATTGGGGCCATTCTTTCACAACGTAACCAAGACTCCCACGAACTCATCCAGTGGCATATTTATCCAAAAAGTTCCTTCCTGCTGAATTAAACTATACTGTGGCGGAAAAAGAATTGTTAGCCATTCGATCCGCCTTTAAAGAATGGCGTCATCATCTCCTGTGGGCTACATTTCCGATAACAGTGTTTACTGACCATCGGAATTTACAATTCCTGCGGTGTGCTAAAGCATTGACCCCAAGACAACTACGATGGACACTTTTTTTTGCAGAATTCAATTTTGTGATCACCTTCCGTCCAGGAAGTGCAATCACTAAAGCTGACACCCTATCTGGCTTAAATGATGATGAACTTTTAAGGCCTAAACCACGACTTGCAGTACCTATGATTAACACTAGTCATATAGTAGGAGCAACTAAGACTTTTCAGTTTTTGGAAGAAGTATAAAAACAAATGCCGTTAAAAACGCTGCTCTTTTGGGTAAAACAAGAACCAGGAAGAGCATCAAAGACAATCTTCCCTTTCAAAGCAAAAGATTTTACTTGCCTCCTAACCAATTACGCCAAAAAGTGTTACGATGGAGTCATGATAATCCACTAGCTGATCATCCTGGTCAAAGAAAAACATTAGAACTAGTCCAACGAAACTTTTGGTGGCCACAATTGAAAAAGGACACCATCACCTATGTACAAAACTGCGTGATATGTATTCAAGCGAAATCTGACTATACCAAAAAGGCCGGATACCTATTACCTCTACCAACGTTTGTGGGAGGATATTTCTATGGATTTCATCACAGATCTTCCTTAAGAACAGGGTTACTCTACAATTCTGGTGATTGTAGACAGATTATCAAAGATGGCTCACTTTATAACTTGTCATGGCTGACCAACAACATCAGAACTAGTCTTGCTTTTGTTACGACATATTGTCAAAGTGCATGATCTTCCAAGGTCTATCACTTCAGACCGAGGAACACAGTTTACTTCGCGACTCTGGAAAGCTTGGTGTTCTGCTCTTCACATCCAAAGCAACCTGTCCACCAGTTTCCATCCAGAGTCGGATGGTCAAACTGAACGAGTAAATCAGGTTATAAAAAACTATCTACCATGCTATCTCTCAAAAACACAAGATTCCTGGGTAGACCTGTTATGGGAGGCCTAATTCGCTTATAACAACCTTTGCCATTCCTCAACAAAAATGTCTCAATTTTTTGCAAACCATGGATACCATCCTCGGTTTCTACCTTGTATCACACCACATTCTGAAGACAGTATGCCGGCAGTAACCTCCAAAATGAAAAACATGACTAGAGTGTTACAATGTTTGAGAGCAAATGTCATGAAAGCAAAAACAATGTACAAAAGATATGCCGACCAAAAAAGAAAATCAACAAAACGAAATGCCAATACTGCACAATGGTTTCTTAAGTTCAACAAAACAATGAATCCAACAACTGTCCTGTAAAGACCACTATTTCAGTCCTGAATAAATCTTCAAATCAAATTGCTTTTAATTTTTCATCTCGTTTTACAAAAAGTTTCACTTTCACTTTTTTTTAAAGGATTTTTTCAGTGGAAGACTTCAAAACCTATTTACAAAAGGGAGCCCCTATAAAATACTAAAGGGAATTATCTACAAAGAATTTATGAAGGAAATTTATTTGTAGGAAACTTAATAATAGAAAAAAACAAAGGGGCATATTATCGAGAAAGGACGTTACATTATCGCCGCTTTTATCGGCAGGAAACTGCTGATAAAGCGGCGATAATGGGCTTGATAATATGCTCTATGAATTCTTATTGAAGCCCATTTTAGATGTAAAGATATGTAACATGGGCTTCGATTGGAATTCCATAGAGCATATTATCAAGCCCATTATCGCCGCTTTATCGGCAGTTTCCTGCCGATAAAAGCGGCGATAATGTAACGCCCTTTCTTGATAATATGCCCCAAAAATTTTCATTCATACTGTAAAACACTGCAATCGTTCTGTGTCACAATCATACTTATGCCAAAAAACACTCACTCATATATCCAAAGATTGAAGAAAGATGAAGAAAGTGTACCTCACCCAGGACTTTTTGTTCTACTTTTTCGTGGTGGGGTACTGAATGCTACCTATTTTGCACAGGACTGCCTTAATCAATAACATAGGCCCTCCAACATCTTGAACCCTTTTCACTCAATTACAAAAGATGGAACACTAGATTGGCCTATCAAACACAGGAGGTCGACGCGTTTCGAAATCCCCTTAGTTACGGGGATTCTCCTCAGGACAGCCGGTTCCTGAGAAGCATCGAAGATCCTTGGCAGGTTTAGCGGTCAGTTTTCCTATGTTTGCCGATTTTACTTTCCGAGCCTGCAGGTAAGAATCTGCATGTTTTATTGAAATAACGAGCTTGTAGCAGAAAGGCACAAACTATCTTTGTATCAACATTGAGGTATTAATGAACGTTTGCTATAATGCCACTTACAAAGGTGCCTAAGACTGTTTTGCATATTTAAACATTTGGTAAAGAAACGCCTAAGACTTTATCTGCACTTTTGAACATTGCAAGTAAGAGTTTTGCAGCTTTTTACAAGAACATTTACAGTGAAACTTTATTGAACCATTGTTTGAGATACTGAAGACTTTTGATGTGTAAATCCTGGATGCACATGAACAATTATGTACAGATAGAAGAATGTATAGACAATTATGCGATACTGAGTCTCTGATTATGCTGTATCCAAGTTCTTAATCAGTTGGTGAAATAAACCAAGAGAAGTATTGGTCATGCCACATTCTTCAGTTTCTTCAATTATTTTCCAGTTCGCTGCATGTGACAAAGAACGTAAACGTGGTGTTAAAAGACATACAGTGTATAGAACGAAAGTCTGTGAAACCACCGCAACTTATTTTCCTTTTCAGGTAATTGCATGAATAAGTTAGTGCAGTAATTTAGTTCTTGCTAATAGAATGTTAAGTAAGGCTTAGTTCGACCACGAACTGATCAGTATCCTGGTGTGTCGTTGCAGATCTCCCTCCCCGCAGTACCCTCCCTTTCCCTCCCCCCATCTGGCCATCCTGATACTCTGGTATTAAAACAATACAGAGTCAGGGCTGCCTGCAGGTGGGCTTCTTGAGGGTACTGCTCTTAAGGAACTTGAACCTTGACACCCTCATTGACATTTTTATGTGCCTTTTAGTGCTTTCGATTAACAATATGCGCATATTCACCACACGCGTATTCGAATCCAACGTTGTGTATATAAAAACATGCGCGTATTCGAATGCAACGTTGTGTCAAAATTTCAAAGCAATCGGTGAACAAACGAACAGTTACATTTTTATTTATATAGATTACGTAGTGTAGCAATATATTATTACATATTTTCGCAGTGCCAGCTGGTACCCCAAATATTTTTTGGGTCGATCAACCACTGACCAGCATGTCTTTAAGGTCAACACTAAAGCTGTCAGTCATGGCTCATTATAAACAGTGTTTACAACGAACTAAGACTGTTGGAAAGCGGTGACCCCAGGGGTCAATAGGACTCTCCTAACCACCTGGAACCTCCTCTCCCACAATTACTGCCGAGTCTTATCGAGGGGGGAGTCCCCACCGGGGAGGACTGATTGTACACACTGTCGACACACCACACTTATGGACGGACACCACACCGTGATTCTTTATCAAGAAAGACTTTATCAAGATTAAAAGTACGGAGCAATACACAGCGATCGAGGGATCGCGAAAGTCTGGTAACGAGGGATCGGGGAAGCGGGTCAGTCTTAGGGGGCCAGCTGGCACGCCACGCACCCTGCGCACAGTTCTCAATCCTCAAACTGGGGGGTACGGGGCTGGCGATGGGACTTGCTGTCCTACTCACTTCTGGTTCAAGATGATCGTGAGGGTAGCGTCGATGGTCCAGCCGAACCAGAGAGTTCGTCAAGCCGCGACGAGGTCAGCAGGGCTTGGTCAGGAGTACTCCGTCGTACTCGTAAGCAGATGGAGCCGTGACAGCGTCAGCAGGGCTCTGATGGTTCAGGTCTCGTGTTCCGAGAAGGGGCCGCGACAGCGTCAGCAGGGCCCCGATGGTTCAGGTCTTGTGCTTCGAGAGGGAGCCGCGACAGCGTCAGCAGGGCCCCGATGGTTCCGTTCCGTAGGTTCGATGATGAGCCGCGACGACGTCAGCAGGGCTCAGTGGGTCAGAGTCTATCCTCCTCAAAGTCAGCCGCGATCAGATCAGCAGGGCTTTCTTGTCCAAGATACAACTGCAGACTAGATGGAAGGCAGGCTGTCTTATAGTACTGGAGCTCTTTGATGTCCGGACCCTCAGAGGCAGGAGGCCGGAGGTCCGAGGGCCAGGCGCCTGATTGTCTGGGCGGTTGGTTCTTTGATGCTTTGGGGCCAGGCGTCCAGGGGATCCCAGACGCCCATCAAGGCCTGGAGCCAACTCGCTAGGAGGCCCAAGGTGCGATCGAAACCAGCCCCCAGGGATAGTTCAGGGGTGTGAGGGAAACCAGTTCCTCGGGAGGGGGCCGGAGGTGCGATGGAGGTCTTGGTCTCGGGTACTTGGGGAGTCGTTTACCCCCCGGGCGGATCTGGGCGCGCCGGACGCGCAGGCTTGGCGGTGGCCAGGAGTGGCCAGGGGCTGCCGAAAGGAAAGAAGGCATTTCAAAAGACAGTGGTCCCTAGTAGTTCAGGGATTAGGCAGAATTGATGGACATACACTCAATAGTCAGTATGACCTTTGTCCAGCAGGACAGGTTTTTATTTGAAGAGATATGGAAAACATAAAAGGACTTTTTACAAGGTGGGTACAACCAGTAACCCACAGGGGACAAGACAAAACAGGGGGGTAAACTTGACGCAACAAAGGCGGTCTGTGCTAGTATCTCAGTGAACAGACAATGGTAAAGTACAAAGCATCATTGTGAACAATTTTCTATTTGTAGGGTACATATGATGCTACTATGTCGACGGCGTTTCGATGCCTACACACAGATACATGGCATCATCTTCAGGACAAAGAATTAATTTGTTTGTCTTGAAAGCATAACAGTTTTTTGGGGCCTATAAGCATACATACAGTTATATTGGGGAAACAAAAAAAGGGGAGACAAAACATAAACATTGGTCAATAACAAAAAGACTAGGCATGTATATAAATCTGACCAGTGATCATCTGTGGCATTGTGAACTGTTTGTGGCAGTTATTCATCTTTTAGGAATAGTAATTTTGTGAATTGTAACGTGGTGGCGTGACAGGCTTTTGTTTCCATGCAACCTATTGTGAATTGTTTATGACAGTGGGGACAACATTTAAAATCCGACGCAGTGACGGAACTGTGAGGGGCGACGCATGAGATTAAAAAACATTCAATGAGCTCAGAGTAGGGCCATGCAAAGTTTAAAAACGGGTGGCGAGCGGTGTAAGCGGCGAAGTGTTGGTAACCGGCGGTTATGTGTAAAGATTTTTACATGCGGTTCAGAGGCGAAAGGAGTTTGTGAATTATCATTTAGCTCTACGTGATCAATTTTAAAAGGAAAGTAGCGCGAGCATACAGATCGTGATTTACCAATATTGTGGTCCACAAAGTAGTCTGTTAAGCAGTACCTATGCTTTTGGAATCAAAGCAAGTAAGGAAAATGAAGGGTTTAGGAGCACAATAGTATCCTGCCAAAAAAGCGGGAAAATAAAAGAGTGAGTAAAAACATATTGATGGACCGGTGAGAAGGTGATGAAAAGCTCATAAAATAAAATAATTACCAAACTCGGGCAAGGGAGCCTCTAAATACGAGACCGGACCAATCGTGTCTCACTGAGAAGGAAGAAAGTAGATTTATATGAGTTATGGTCCTCGTGGGGTATGGAAATGCCGATTAGAGCATTCTGCAGGTACTTACTTCCTGGTTTGGCTGCTCCTTGTCTATGCAGGATACAAAATGGCGGGAATCGCTGTCGTGCTCGTGCCTGAGGGCTAGAGGAATTCAGAAATGAAAGAGGGACTAGTCGTGGTGAGTATGGCGGCCATGCTGGAAAGGTGTGGGAGTGTTTAGAGATAGGTAAAGGACTAATCGCAGTGAAACTGGCGGCCATGCTGGAATGGTGTGGGAGTGAGGAGAAGAGGTTATATATAAAGGACTAATCGCAGTGAAACTGGCGGCCATGCTGGAATGGTGTGGGGGTGAGGAGAAGAGGTTATATATAAAACCAAGTGCAATAAACATTTACATATTTACATGAATTATTTAAGAAATATCGCGAAACCTAGGAGGAAGTCAGGTATGTATTACAGGGTGACTGATCACAGGAGAGATGTCCAATCTTCGAGACGATTGAGGCCTGTATGGATACTGTTGGTGCGCAGTATCCAGTGAAGTTCCTCCTTGTTCAGTAACTGAGTTACGTCCGCTCCTCTGGGTGGTGGTTTTACCATGGTGATGATTGTCCATGTCAGATCATTTTCAGTGTGTCCTTTTTCTTTGAAATGTTCGACAAGAGGGGCATTTGGAGTATGGCACCGGATCCTACTACGGTGTTGTCCGATGCGTAGCTTGACCTTCTGGCTGGTTTGTCCAACATATATCATCTTGCAGGGGCAAAAAATGGCATACACCACATTGATGGAGTTACAATTAGTGAAGTGTTTTCTTTCAAAGGAAATAGTGCCAAAAGTAAATGTTTTTCCCTCAATAGTGAAGTCACACACTATGCAACTGCCACATTTTGCATGACCCGTTAGGGCAGGTAACCCCCATGCATCATTGATGGTTGTTTTCAAATTAGGCTGAGGTAGGGAAGCTCTTACCAAATGATCTTTTACATTTTTTGCTCTCTTGAATGCAAAGATAGGGTGCTCAAGATTCAGTAGTCCGGCATTTAATACAGGCCAGTGTTTCAAGATGCTTTTCTTTATGGCATTAGAGGCTGGGGTAAAAGTGGTTACACACACTAGTCTGTCTTGGTTTTTCTTTGGTTTTGGTTCTAGCAGACTCTCTCTGGGGCAGTACCAAGCCCTTTTTAAAGAACGCCTTACTAGTTTTCGAGGGTATCCCCTGTTTCTGAGTTTTATGCTGAGAGTTTTTGCCTCGGAGAAATAGTCTTCTTTGAAATAACAGTTTCTTCGAATACGAAGGAATTGTGAAAATGGGAGTGAATCTCTGAGTGCTCGGGGATGGTGACTGCTATAATTCAGCAAGGTGTTTCGTTCAGTTGGTTTTCTCTGGAGGCTGGTGGTAAGGCGTCCTTCTGTATGTTTAATTTCTAAATCTAGAAATGGAATTGAGTCTTTATTCTGGGATAGTGTGTATTTCAAGCCATTACTGTTATTGTTAAGCCAATGTAGTAGGTGTGGTAATGCTTCCGGTGAATCGTTCCAATTCATAAATATATCGTCTATATATCGTTTCCACAGGGCAATGCCACTGTGGAAAGGATTGGATTCTGTCAGTATACAAGAGGTCTCAAGATGATCCATGTAGAGAGTCGCTAGGTTGGGGGCAAAAATAGCCCCCATAGATGTTCCACGTACCTGGCCATAAAATTGACCCTCAAAAAGAAAAAAGTTTTTTGTTAAACAGATCTCCAGAAGTTGAAGAATAAAGACTGATGGGACATTGTGAGGGCGCGGACGTGTGTTAAGAACTGTCTCAATCACGCGTAGTGAATCATATTGTCTAAAAAAGAACCAAGACAGACTAGTGTGTGTAACCACTTTTACCCCAGCCTCTAATGCCATAAAGAAAAGCATCTTGAAACACTGGCCTGTATTAAATGCCGGACTACTGAATCTTGAGCACCCTATCTTTGCATTCAAGAGAGCAAAAAATGTAAAAGATCATTTGGTAAGAGCTTCCCTACCTCAGCCTAATTTGAAAACAACCATCAATGATGCATGGGGGTTACCTGCCCTAACGGGTCATGCAAAATGTGGCAGTTGCATAGTGTGTGACTTCACTATTGAGGGAAAAACATTTACTTTTGGCACTATTTCCTTTGAAAGAAAACACTTCACTAATTGTAACTCCATCAATGTGGTGTATGCCATTTTTTGCCCCTGCAAGATGATATATGTTGGACAAACCAGCCAGAAGGTCAAGCTACGCATCGGACAACACCGTAGTAGGATCCGGTGCCATACTCCAAATGCCCCTCTTGTCGAACATTTCAAAGAAAAAGGACACACTGAAAATGATCTGACATGGACAATCATCACCATGGTAAATCCACCACCCAGAGGAGCGGACGTAACTCAGTTACTGAACAAGGAGGAACTTCACTGGATACTGCGCACCAACAGTATCCATACAGGCCTCAATCGTCTCGAAGATTGGACATCTCTCCTGTGATCAGTCACCCTGTAATACATACCTGACTTCCTCCTAGGTTTCGCGATATTTCTTAAATAATTCATGTAAATATGTAAATGTTTATTGCACTTGGTTTTATATATAACCTCTTCTCCTCACCCCCACACCATTCCAGCATGGCCGCCAGTTTCACTGCGATTAGTCCTTTATATATAACCTCTTCTCCTCACTCCCACACCATTCCAGCATGGCCGCCAGTTTCACTGCGATTAGTCCTTTACCTATCTCTAAACACTCCCACACCTTTCCAGCATGGCCGCCATACTCACCACGACTAGTCCCTCTTTCATTTCTGAATTCCCCTATATCTAGCCCTCAGGCACGAGCACGACAGCGATTCCCGCCATTTTGTATCCTGCATAGACAAGGAGCAGCCAAACCAGGAAGTAAGTACCTGCAGAATGCTCTAATCAGCATTTCCATACCCCACGAGGACCATAACTCATATAAATCTACTTTCTTCCTTCTCAGTGAGACACGATTGGTCCGGTCTCGTATTTAGAGGCTCCCTTGCCCTGGCTTGGTAATTATTTTATTTTATGAGCTTTTCATCACCTTCTCACCGGTCCATCAATATGTTTTTACTCACTCTTTTATTTTCCCGCTTTTTTGGCAGGATACTATTGTGCTCCTAAACCCTTCATTTTCCTTACTTGCTTTGATTCCAAAAGCATAGGTACTGCTTAACAGACTACTTTGTGGACCACAATATTGGTAAATCACGATCTGTATGCTCGCGCTACTTTCCTTTTAAAATTGATCACGTAGAGCTAAACGATAATTCACAAACTCCTTTCGCCTCTGAACCGCATGTAAAAATCTTTACACGTAACCGCCGGTTACCAACACTTCGCCGCTTACACCGCTCGCCACCCGTTTTTAAACTTTGCATGGCCCAACTCTGAGCTCATTGAATGTTTTTTAATCTCATGCGTCGCCCCTCACAGTTCCGTCACTGCGTCGGATTTTAAATGTTGTCCCCACTGTCATAAACAATTCACAATAGGTTGCATGGAAACAAAAGCCTGTCACGCCACCACGTTACAATTCACAAAATTACTATTCCTAAAAGATGAATAACTGCCACAAACAGTTCACAATGCCACAGATGATCACTGGTCAGATTTATATACATGCCTAGTCTTTTTGTTATTGACCAATGCTTATGTTTTGTCTCCCCTTTTTTTGTTTCCCCAATATAACTGTATGTATGCTTATAGGCCCCAAAAAACTGTTATGCTTTCAAGACAAACAAATTAATTCTTTGTCCTGAAGATGATGCCATGTATCTGTGTGTAGGCATCGAAACGCCGTCGACATAGTAGCATCATATGTACCCTACAAATAGAAAATTGTTCACAATGATGCTTTGTACTTTACCATTGTCTGTTCACTGAGATACTAGCACAGACCGCCTTTGTTGCGTCAAGTTTACCCCCCTGTTTTGTCTTGTCCCCTGTGGGTTACTGGTTGTACCCACCTTGTAAAAAATCCTTTTATGTTTTCCATATCTCTTAAAATAAAAACCTGTCCTGCTGGACAAAGGTCATACTGACTATTGAGTGTATGTCCATCAATTCTGCCTAATCCCTGAACTACTAGGGACCACTGTCTTTTGAAATACGTAACTGCCCAAGGTCCCTAGTGATATTCCTTTGGGTCTCCCTTGTTCTTTGAAAAAGAAAGGAAAGAAGGCGGCCGGCCGGCCGGGGTGGCCAACATGGAGTCTGATGGTCATGTGCACGGGTGCAGGCACGCGGTCTGGGGATCGTCTCAGGTCCGGGATAGGAGTGTCATGTACAGTTCTGGGTGGCCGGAAATCAGTTCCACCCGTAGATCTGGAGCTGCGGAGATCAGCGAGGACCACGCCACGAGGCCGGGTCCAACAAAGACTGAGAGCTTTGGCGTTGAGGCTGAAGGCAGTGCAAGTTACAGTGCTTTTCAACCAATTAGCATTTGCATAATGCAGCACTTTCACCCCTAGGGGGTACCTGGTCGCTGTGAATGTGATGTATCTGTCAAAGAGCCGGGTAGAAACACACAGAAAGAGGAAAGATAATAATCATAAATTACAGAACAGGCAAAATAAAGGTCAGAAAAGAGCAGAAAGAGACTAAATAACGGGCAAAATGAAAAGAGCGTGGCAAAAATAGAGGGCAGAAGTGGGCCCAAAAAGGTAGAAAAACAAGCAGAAAGAGAGCAGAAAAGACGGCAAAAAATTAGCAGAGGAGACACAAACCCGAGGCAGCAGAGCGTAGCGGACTGCGGGCAAGCTGGACAGGAGAACTGCTCCTGGCAGTGGGAAAGATATTTTTTAAAAACTAAAAATGTACTTTACTCACTCCACTGGCTCACCTCCTCTGGTCTTCTGCTTCAGTCCCTCGGCGCTGGTGTGAACTTGAAGTAATTGAATTATCTGCCCCAATTTAGACTCTGCTCTCATGCATCTGATAATGTTCAGCAGCATGAGAGCAGTGCCAGGATTGGCTGAAGCAGGCTGCCTCTACGCTCCTGCAGGCACTGGGTGCTGTGCCCGCCCTCCACAGCTGGCTAAGGAGGTTTTTACACTGCGCATGTCAAGCTGGCTGTCACAAGACAACTAGTCAAAGTGACATGCACAGTGTTAGCTGGTGGAGTGAGCACCACTTCCCTGCTGCCAGTCAGCAACAGAGGACCTGCCCCAAACACTGACTCGTGCTGGGGAAAGGTAAAAATAAAATGGTTATAAAGTTAATTTATTAGCATTTTATTTTTCACCTTTATGACTCTGGCAGCAGAGGTTGCAACACTCCTCTGCCCTAATGCAGGGGATGCCACTGTATTTTAGGGGTGTTCTGTAAGGAGGGTGGTTAATATTTTAATGCTGTGTTTAGGGGTAGTATTTCTTGTGGTTCCGAAAAAGGCCACTATATTGTTCCCTACTATATAATGTTTTCCGTAACGTAATTACTTCATAAGGAGGAGGCTTCTAGTACTGACAGTTGGAGAGGTGTTAGTCAATGAGGTGGTAATAAAAACATCATTATTTGACTCCAAGCGTACATCTCCTCTAGTAAGATATCGTTCACCTGGGTTTGTCAGTGCCCACATGGAGCCGGTCTTTCTGTAACAGTGACCCTTCCCTCTGCCTTAGGAAAAGAAAGTCCACACAAATCTTGACCCCAGAGAGGTACTCACAAACATAATTCTGAGCAAGTGGGAAGATAAATAAATTGTCATTTTGAGTCGGGTGGCTCTGCAAGTTTCCAACCATGAGCTGGCTTAGTTGTATTCCACATGAAAATAAGCACTGGTAAAATTAGATTGATAAGCAGTGAAGAGTGAGACTGTAATTTTCCCAGTCATAGCGTAGTTATGAGATTTAAAAAGCTATTAGTTATTTATCTTTTTTTGTATGATTAAAGGAACTACACAGAGACAAATGTTAAGCAGTCAGTTAATAACTTTTAAGCATTGCAAGGAAAAACAACCCTGGTCAAAATCAAGGAATTGTTTTTTGGGAAGTGGCACTGGACACACTTTGGATTTAATCAGTGCATTTGATATTTAATTTTGCTTTTTTGGTTTGATATGTGTAGTACTTCATGACATAGATGATGACTTGGAACCTTGCTGTGTAGCAGTTTCATGTTCCCTACTAAAATGTGGTGTGTGATGGTTTGATCAGTTGCTGCCTGGTGTTTGTCCTTGGCGGCTCACTCAACGACACAGCCAACAGTAAAGTATTCGTTTAAAGAAACCTACCTTGCTTCCATGTTTTAGCTGCAACATCTTTTTGGCGACGAGTTAGCCGCCTACTCGGACCCTCTTGCATAGCACTGAATTTGTAAAATTGATTGGTGGACACGTCACACTTTCTGTGCAGCCAGGCACAAACGGAAGCTTGAATGCAGATTGGAGAGGCTACTTTTCCAAGATGGCGCCAAAGAAAGGGTTGTGTGACTTTCTAGCAGTCTCATTTTTAAAAGCTGTCATTGAGACAGTGCTGGCCCTAATGATCTTCGAGGGCCAGCATGGTGAAATGCATTGCAAGGGTTGTGTTCCATTGCCTAGCTGACGTATGTTACATGCACTACGAGATAACCATTTTATGTTAGTACCGGAACCAATTTGTGGTTGGAAGGCGTGAAAGTTGTGGCGGACATTTTAAATATCATCGGAGGTGAGTGGACCTGTTTTTAGGGGAGGCACCACTCTGAGCGTCTGTGACATTGTATCACTTTGGGGGCAGATTGACAGGACCCCTGCGCCACCAGTACGTCACTTTTTGTGTCGTACCGGTGGCATATTTCACTGCTCCATATTTACAAGGACAGGAAAAGCCACCCTGCGTGGCAAGCCACTATGCATTGGCTATTCCAGTCCTTGTAAATATGGCCCCTTTACCACGCTGCACTTTGCGTGAAAGGGGTGTTCCATGGGTTTTGCTGTGGGTGTTCCCACGCAACACCCATGGAACCAGACAAATTTCCAGATTTACGAGGATTCGTAAATCTTGAAATGTGTCAGTATGCTACGCCACCCCGAGCCGCAACGAGGAGAAATGCTTTCATGCCTCCTTGTTTTTTCTTCTTTTAATGCGTGCCGGATTCTACAGCATGCATTGAAAGAGGAAAATGCCTGTAGTGATTGTTTTTGTGCAGGAAGGTGCCCCTTCCGGCATGAAAACAATCTCCCCATGACGCAGGCATCCTTGCACCATGGAGCAAGGATGCCTGCGCCAGCCCATGGCAGCTGTTTGTGCACCAGCGCGGGGGAGAGCACAGGAATACGACATATCGTTGTGAATATGTCGCATTCCTGTGCTCTGAAAGTGACTCACAGCGGTGCAGCCAAATGGCTTGCGGAGTGCACTGAGTCTCTTTCTCGTAAATCTTCCCCTGGGTTCTATGGCCGATGTAATCCAGCATGCTTTCAGATAACATGTGTATTTGGGCAGCGTCATCCAAAGCATATCCTGTCAACGTCTTGAAAGTGGCTCAGCTGTTTTCTCCGGCACCTGGCTTAGTTTCTGTGCTCCCCACTTGCTTACTGAATGCTGATACGCAAAGCATGTGGTGATCAACGTTATTTGCACAATGGGTGGGCACAAGTTTATGCTGTGTGTCCTGTTCCAAGCCTCGTGTGTGCCCTCACATTGTGTCTTGCCAGGTTGAGGTGAGAGAGTACTCTAGCGTTGCTATGCACAGCATGCAGGTACATTTTGGGAGAAGCTTCCTTTATCAACAGTGCTGATCTGCACAGCTGAGCCACATTGATCTGCACAGCAATTCAGCAGATTGTGTGTGCTTGGCTATAATCAACTAGTATCTATAATAGGGGTGGGCGGCCAGCTACGCTCCGTGCACGGAGTGTGCGTAGTGCCGTCTCCTACGCATTTTGCGTAGCGGGCGTAGCCAGGTGGCACTACGCGTGCTCCGCAGACGGTGCGTAGCCCGCCGCCACCCGCCTCCCTCCCGCCCTCCCTAAATACTTCAATAATGGCTAGAAAGCTTTTAAAAACACTTACTTTGTCCGCCGCGTCCCCGGGGCTCCCTCTCGCCGTCCCTGGATTCGCGCCGCCATTTAGAATACTAATGCGCATGCGTGGGTGGCCGCGCATGCGCATTTCTCACGAGAAATGCGCATGCGCGGGCGCCCGCGCATGCGCATTAGTATTCGAAATGACGGCGCGAATCCAGGGACGGCGAGAGGGAGCCCCTGGGACGCGGCGGACAAGGTAAGTGTTTTTAAAAGCTTTCTAGCCATTTATTGCAGTATTTAGGGAGGGCGGGAGGGAGGCGGGCGGTGCGTAGTGGGGCTACGCGGAGTGCGAGGGTGGGCGTAGTTTTGTGCCCACTTCGCGTAGCTCCGCGTAGCCCCACTCCGCACACTACGCCCAGGGTTAATCTATAATCAGATCAAATAGTGCTTGGCAGTCTAAATAAAATTGTGTGTGTTATTGGTTATTACCGATTTGTACAGCGTAATGTTGCAGAACACACTGTGAGTTAATTGTGTTGATGACTTTGCTTTGCATTGGAAGTAAGTTTTTAGGAAAAAAAAGTCTTATTTTAACGGTTTGGTTGTTTTTACGTATTGCTGTAATTGGCCTTTGTATAAACAATGCAGGCAGCAACACTAGAAATATCTACTTTTTCATTCTCTGGGGTTTGAAGGAAGAACAATATTGAAACATCTACCTGAGATACTTATTGATGGGGATGAACAATTAGATGAATATCAAGATACTGTTAAGAAACTCAAAGTTAGGTTCGATGTTCAACCAAGCTTGGTAGTGTTGCGTCACAAATTATTTTTAAGAACTCAAAACCCAGGGAAGGATGTGGACACCTATATTACTGCACTGAGGAGACTGGTTGCGGAGAGTCAATTTGAAAACTTTGCTGATCAGTTAGTAAGAGATCAATATATATGTCACTGTAATGATAAGGCAAACGTTGCTGTCCATGGGGAATCCGACCTTAGAGGAAACAATTTTGGTGGCTAAGAGTATAGAAAGGTCACAGTTGTCAGGCAATGAACTGGAGGATAAAAATACTGAGCCAGTAGCAGTAGTTAAGGTGAGAGGAGGAAAAGCTGGTAAGGATAACAAACAGGTTGATAAGTCATGATCAGTTTTCTTTGAAAAACCCAATTCACTCTTTTCTCAACAGGGTTTTGTTTTCGGTGTGGCTGTCATGCCCACGTGAAAGGGGGTAAACAGTGTCCGGCAAAATATGTATCCTGTATATTATGCAACAGACAGGGTCATTTTGCAAAGGTGTGCGTCAATGGAACCGTATTAGGCTGTATAAGAATCATTAAACAAGCATTTAAAATGCAATATGTCTCGCCTTTGATTGAGTTAAAGCCATTTGCTTTGCTAATGGTATTGTATAGCAAAGCAAATGGCTTTAACTTAATGAAAGGCGAGACCTACTGGATTTTTGATGCTTGTTGGTTTTCCCATTCCTCTAACTCATCTGTGACTATGCCCTCAATCTCTTCAGTGTAGTTTTGGATTGCTTTCTGTAGCAACTTCCTATGGATTCTATCTTCTATCGGGGTGTCCTGTAATAATTCAGGTAGGTAGTGTGGTGGTCCCACATGAAACTCTGTAATACTGAATTATGGTCTGAGAGTATCTTGCATACGTATTTGTCATGTCTGAACTCATCCTGTATATCGTACAAACATATCCAATCTAAAATGCATGGACCGTTGAGTTAAATGAGTATTCCAGAGTACCCAGATGTATTTGGTCTCCATGCGCCATTTAGTTCCTAGTGTGTTTTCTGCTTGAGTTTCTGGAATCGGTGGGTGTGAACAGTCCAGTCTCACATTTGACATGCAGTTACAGTCCCATCACAGCAGAATCATGAGCAGCCATGAGCCCAATTTCTTGCACATATATATATATGAAGTCGGATTATTCTGTGTTGGGAGCGTATATGCCACCCATTATAATCTCCTCCCCCTACAGTCCAGCCAACCGATGATCGATGTATATTTGCCTTCCTATTCATGTGAGTCAGAGGGTGTGAATGGTGTACTAGGCCTGATCCAGATTATACTAGTGTAGGCAGAATATTGTGTTGTGATCAATTGCTCTCTCTGTCTGCGCTGAAGCATAATCCCTTCTTGTTTTGTAATATGTGTTTAACTGTCATGCCACTTGAGTCAGCAACATTGAACATTCTTGTTATGTAGACCATAACCCTTAAACAGTTGCCTCAACTCCCATTCTCCAGGCTAGTCGTGTAACTGCACTCCACCAAACTATGAAACTTAACTTAAATTGAGTCAACACTCTGCTCCGGAGTACAGGCAGTGTCTGGTTGCATTATCGTTTCTCTGTAGACACCCACCACCAACTACATGTTTGCTGACCTGTTACTGCGTCTCATTACTGTATAATTTCTTGCTTGATCATTTTGAGTATGAGTTCTAGGTCGACCTCCCAGTCGATAACACCTTGGGGTTGTTCAGTTCGCTTCATCGTAAGTCATCTACAGTTCTTGGTGTGAAGGTTGGTGGTGCCTCTCCCTCAAAATGCAATTGATCAGTTTTTGATTCATCTTCATATAAGACAGGGGATGTTGCCCTAGGGCTTTGTGGCATCTTCCTGAGGAGGTGGGGGCTGACTATTTCAATTGCTGCTCTCTTTCTCCCTCCATCTGCCTCTTCGTGTTCTCTGTGAGAAGGGGCCGGCGTCCTCCTTGTGTTTCGATCCAACCTCATAACTCAGTCCGGTCTGTGAAGACCATTGCTTTTTTGTTTGCTATGGACATCAGTTTAGCTGGAAAGAGAAGGCTATACTTCATTTTGGTAAATTTTGGGCACTTCTCTCCCTCTGTAAAGGATGTTCACTAATGTTTCACCACCACCATTCAGTCTGGAAAGATATGTACCAATTTATTTTCGACTGTGAAGATGCCCTTTTCTCTGTCTTTGTGCATGATTATTCCTCTGTCTTCTAGTATCCATGCAACTACCAGTCAAGGTGGGTTGCCAGAGGTAGGTTGTTTCACTGGTACTCTATGTGCCCTGTTTGAATCATAGACTTTAGTCAAGCCCTGAGGAGCGACCTCAATCTTTTTTTTTTGTTGAAATTTTTGAAAACCTTTATTGTGCAAATAGTAGCATACAAATACGGGCCTACAACCAATCAGGCCGGCCACGAAACATACTGAAAGGCACGGAGATCATTAAGGAGGTTTCACGGCAGTCACCTAGTATATTGCAAACAAGTAGTTCAGTCGTAAAGGAGCTGAGCGTGACCGGCAAGTGCAGGATCAAAAAGGTTAATTTTATAGTAGAAATTATAACAGGATCAATTGCAGTTTAGTCATCCGAGTGCTCATAGCAGGCCACGAATCAAGCAGCAAAACATTAAGGCATCAGTAAAAACGGTTATCAGCAATAATCTATAGCAAACAGGATAAAGATGCCCATATTTCCAATCAATACCTCAGAGCCCACCACGTGCACATAGACCACCAAATTATTGTTCATTATACATGACTGAGGAATCAGAACGGCAAAAGGAGTTACAGTCATTCTCTACACTGACCCAGGAGATAAGGAAAAGGGGGAACACTAAAAAAGGAAGAGAAGAAGGAACGCCGTGCTGCTGTACGCGCCCCCACAGCGATAGGGGCAAGCAAAGTAACTAGGGACCACGTTATTGGGGGTGGGGCGTTCAAGTCAGGATAACGGTATAAGCAATACCATATAAAGTAAGAATACCTTACCCCCTCCCCACAAGCAATCGCACCGTGGGAAACACGCACAGCCACGGCGTCCTAAGAAAAGGACACAAAAGAGCCGTAGAAACAAAGGAACGGTCAGAAAAAGACCCCAACCCACCCACCCCACCCTGCACCCCTGCAGAAGGCTACGGCCTACCCCCCCAGCAGCGTGCCTGTCGCCCTAAATAGGAGACCCGAAATATAGGGAAAGTTAGAGAGAGAGAAAAAGAGATAAAAAGGACAAAAAGGAGAGAGAACCAGGGGAGAGGAAAGCCATCGGTCGAGCAATTCGGCCCCTACCCCCGCCATTACACACATCAAGGCAGCACCAAAACGAAATCAACATAGTCTTGGGTTATCATCAATCTTCGAAGGAATCGTCCATAGTATCATGGTTGAGGGCACTCCTCGTCTCCATCCACCAACCATTAGCCCTCCGGGTCCAAAACCGGCTCACCCCTGTCCTTTCCTGGCCATCGCTACCGCGCGTGGTAGAGTAGTGGGCAGCAAACAAAACAAAGTGGAGAGGCCGTATGATCGAAGCAGGACAGACCATGGGAGCAAACCAGAGGACTCCAGCAACCAGCAGCCAAGCAAGAACTCTTTGCGGCAGTCTAGACGTTTCAGCAATGACAACGGGAACAACAAACAGTGTGGGTACAGTCTCACCTCCCAGGAAAGTAGAGTCGTCCCCGCAGGATAGCACTGAGTTCTCGCCGAGGCAGTTCGAATCGGCAATCTGCGTTGTTCCCCGATTAATCGAGCAGGAACGGGCCCCGACACGGTGCCCGAGCCCGCACCTGCCACAGTCCGGGCGACCCCGGGGTCCGGGGCCGCCGGTGTATATTCTTGCTGATGCACAGTGACAGCACTCCTCACGGCAACAGATGGGGACAAAACAGCACTCACTCTGAGTCGAGCCGCGTCCATGAGGGACGGCCAGACAGCAATGGCGGCCGTCCCTCTCTCCGGCACACAGGCGTCGGGGGCCAAGGTCGCATGCAGAGTCTTTAAGGCGTCAAGAACATCACCAAGCGTGGGCTCCCGCTCACACGACCAGACCCCCGTACACTTCAGCGGTACAGAGTCGCCACCCTGGTTCAGCCTGTGACTCAGGGCACAGGCCGCCATCTTGTGGGTCCAGTCGCGTCTTCGTGCACCTCAACTGCTGGAGCGGGCTCTTAAGCAAGGCCACCGCGGGAGCCCCCTCGAGCCTCAGGAGTGGCAATCTTGGTGCAGAAAGGAGAGCCGCCAAAAGGGGGACCGCCAGCGCCACCGCCCCACGGGCGCCTCACGCCGACTCCGGGCGCAAAGCTTCAAGATGGCCGGACAAGGTAACAAAGGGGGGAGCCTACTACACGGTCTTCCCCCATCCACGGCGTGCCGCACCTCACCACGGGTCCCTCCGGCCGCTGGACCGGGCCCGATCCGTTGCCATCGGCATAACCGCACCATGGCCTCTCCCGGCCGACCTCTCCTCTCCACCAGAGGCCGCCGTCGACACCATCTTGCCGGCTGACCTCCACAAGCTAGTCCCCGGTCTCTGCGCTGCGAAGGCCTCAGGTCAAGCAGTGGTGTAACTTCGGATCCGCTGCTCGCAGGAGCCCCCGGGACAGATGGTGAGTACAAGCTTTCCTTCGTCTTTCCGAGTATGTCGTCTCGGAGCAGGATGCATATCAGGATATATGTGTTAGGCAGGAAGGCTCACGGAGCCGAGCTACATTGCGGCCATCACGGTCGCGAGCTTGGCTCCTCCCCCCAGCTACCTCAATCTTGAGCCATCTTTCAAGGCATCCCAGCATGTTTTTAGCTGGCACAGCTGGGTTGTGATGTGAGGATAGAGCCTGGAAAACGCAGGTCAAGTCAACAACAAGGATGAACTGTGATAGATTTTGGATCCAACCACAGCCCCTCTCTATTGGCTCCATAAACAACTTTGAGTTTTC
Source organism: Lissotriton vulgaris (assembly GCF_964263255.1). Lineage (NCBI taxonomy): Eukaryota > Metazoa > Chordata > Amphibia > Caudata > Salamandridae > Lissotriton > Lissotriton vulgaris. Next base: position 287,170,641 of record NC_141693.1, read on the forward strand.
GGTTATCAGCTCCACCAACCTCAATACACACTTCACTTTAAAAAAAACAAAAAAACATTTAAAACGGATATTCTTGGAAAACAATATTTAAAGTACAACTTTCACACTGCATGCATATCCCTTGAAGTCCCTTAATTCGGCCTATAAAACTAATAGGTAAAATAAAAATGTTCATTTAAAGTGACATCTGGGGATAACACGCATTAGACATAGACGTTGTCAAATGCATCTTTTCAGGGACCGTGCAAACAGTGGGCGTGTTGTCCTCTTGAAGTTGTTATGGCCTCACAAATCCGTGTAAGTCTCCAAAGCAGAAAGGGAAGTGACAGTGCTGGGGTCAGATATTGTACAATACATGGAAGCAGCTGTGAATTGTGAACTCTGGGTGTGTAAGAGCACGAGGATCAAAAAAATGCACACTGAAAGTTCTCTTCCTACTGTAAACGAGAAACCATTACTCTTTAGACTTTTTATTGAAAACATGAAAAGAAAACTAAACCGATGCAGATAAACAAAATGAAACTGAAGATGTGATTGCATCCGACACTGCTCTTTAATTTATGAAATTACAAATTACCTGACCTTGCCCAAGTCTTCAAATATTTAACTTGCAGATATTTGACAACCTAGGGGGGCTGATGAAACTCAGAAAATACGCCTCTGTCCCCACACAGCCATGTCTTCATTGCACTGGTTCCTAGTTCAAGAGTGCATTCACTTCAAGGCACTCGGTCTCGTGCACAAAAACCATTTCAGTCTGACATCCTCTCCCTTTCCAAATGCTTCAAGCACTACCTCCGAGGTCATGAACTAAAATCCATTTTTTGTAAGGGCTGCACGTGCCGGACCATAGCTGCCCTGTAACTTGATAACTCTATCAGCGATTAAGCCAGTGGCAGAAAAGATAACAGGACAATGGGCATTTTCACAATGGACCCCAGGGGAGGGGGGGGTGGGGGGCGTGACTTGTGTTGATTTATCCACATTGTGTATGGTTTTTCCCACTCTTCGGGTACACGGGCTAGGCCTTGGGTGTAAATGTGTTTCCACGGTGGCAAAGGAGATGCAGCACCCCAGATTTCATTGGGATACACTGAAAGTGTCGTGTGCTCTCGATGCACGCCTTATATGCTTACCTTACTGCCTGGTCAGACCTTCCAGAAGAACCACTGGATTAAAAAAAAAAAGGATTTTAGGTGCATGGACACAGCTTACAGTGAAACCTAATGCCAATCTAAAGGCTCTTTCTCTAGTTTTGTCGAAAACGGTTAATGACAGAAGAACGATCCCAGAAAGCTGTTCTCCATTCCGTAATCCACAGCACTAAATTGCAATAACCCTAAATGGCAGACAAGTCTAGCAAATCTGACGGCATGCCCTTTGATACCATTCTGAGTGCCTGTGGGCTCTGATTACGTCGAGTTTAGCTCTTTCAAATAATTACAATGATTCTTAACTTCCTAGCCTCTAATTGTAACCAACAGATGGCAGTAGTGCTCTATAAGCAGTATTAATACAAAAGTTTTCAATAGCACAGAATATATATACTCGGAGGTTACAGATGTAAAACTCGAAAACTCTGCTATTGATCAACTCCCCAGGTTTCCAATATGCTTATTCACCACTGTCTGTGGGCCCGGTTTCCTGCCCTTTGAGTTATGACTGTTTTATGCTAGCAAATAGACATGGTTAATCCTAGCTATGCCATGCTTGTAAACATATATACAGCAAACAATATCCCAACTGGTATTATTTTTGGACAAGTATAAAGGATATCTATACAGCATTATCCATCAAAGAACAAGGAAACTCAATTTGATTTTCATATGTGCTCAAGGCATCATTTTATCAACATTTTTAGGCAGGATAGGACAATTATAGTTAAAGTTAATATCAGCACTGTAATTAATAAATAACAAGTGACAGCCCAAAGATGTACAAGGTGCACAGGTGCAAAAAGTGGGTGGCACTACGGCGACACAAGTGACAGTGGAAGCAGCGTGAACAGCGCATGGTGTGTAGTGAAAGAATTATATAGTGATTAAAAACAAAGTGGTTTTTCAAACAGTTCAATTTTGTTTTACAATTTGGCAATTTTTTCAAGAACCACTAAGTAAGGGGCGCCTAATATCTTGCTGGAATGTCGACGGCGTTTCGATCCATATGAGTAAGGATCATCATCAGGACTGGGGGGCTGTAAACAGTGCGTAGGAAAACGAATTGGAAGCAAAGCTTGGGTACGCGATAAGAGAAATCTCGAGGGACGTCTCGAACCTGGGTGGCTATCGTGCCCGGAATCTCATCCAAGTGCCTGGGAACAAGAGTTGAGGTCAAGGATGTCCGTAGCCGTTTGGTCTGATCAGGGTTGAGAGTAAATCTCAGGATAGGAGAAGACACCAGTCAAGTGTTGGAAAGCTGTCCGGGAGTGGCTGGAGTGATCGGTTCCCCGATCGGTGTTGCGGGGTGTTGTCCCCTCCCTACCCCACTACTGCTTCCCGGGAGCAGCTGCCCCTGACAGAATTAACAAACATGCCAACATTTTAGAAGAAGAAGGTGTGAGATTAACGGTGCTAAACAACTGGAAAGATTCAATTAAAGCAACCTTCCAAGGTTGACTAAACTGGATTACGTACATCAGGGGAGCGGACAGCTTTGCGATGCAGTACTCTCCGTGGAAGGCGTCTTCCAGGGGTTTGTGGGAATCTCCACACAGGTCCCTTGTCCCGCTCAAACCCCCATGATTCAGACGGGACCAAAGCTTCCAGCTCTGAAAGAACTTCGGAACAGAGCTCAAGCCCACAGGAACTTAGACAACCGCGATTCAACCCTGAACTCTGTGCCGCGAAATGTCATGTGCTTAGCTAGGGCCTAGCTGGTGTACAATACACCTCCACACTGGACTTTCCTGTCACTCTCTTCTCTTCCCTCTGACTGCACTATCCTTTCCGCCTTTCATCGTCCTCTAAGTAACAACCATACCGTAACAAGAAATGAATATGATTGTATACAATTTATAAAATCCTAATAAAAACCAATATAAAAAAAATGAATCAGAAAAAATTATTCCCCTATTTACTTCTAGTGAAGCAGAGGAAATTTCAGGCGGTAGACAGCCAAAAGAAAGCCATTTTTGGCTTAAAAAATCGGGAGTCTGCCGCCTGAATCGGATGTATTGGCATGCATGCATGAATCCTGGGCACCAGTATATTCTTTGATTCCTTTGTCATCGCTTCATCTTGACTTGTTCGTTAGGCAATGCATTGAGAAATTTGTTTTTTTTGTTGTTAGAAAGTCGCTTGTGCTCCATCTGTATATTGTAACAGAGACACCACGTTGTAAACAAACAAAATGGCACAAACATGTTATTGCCCAAATGTTCCTATGGACATGCTGCGTGCCGACGTGTAATATCACTGCAGGTCTCAATGCATTGCCTAACGAACAAGTCAAGATGAAGCGATGACAAAGGAATCAAAGAATATACTGGTGCCCAGGATTCATGCATGCATGCCAATACATCCGATTCAGGCGGCAGACTCCCGATTTTTTAAGCCAAAAATGGCTTTCTTTTGGCTGTCTACCGCCTGAAATTTCCTCTGCTTCACTAGAAGTAAATAGGGGAATAATTGTTTCTGATTCATTTTTTTTATATTGGTTTTTATTAGGATTTTATAAATTGTATACAATCATATTCATTTCTTGTTACGGTATGGTTGTTACTTAGAGGACGATGAAAGGCGGAAAGGATAGTGCAGTCAGAGGGAAGAGAAGAGAGTGACAGGAAAGTCCAGTGTGGAGGTGTATTGTACACCAGCTAGGCCCTAGCTAAGCACATGACATTTCGCGGCACAGAGTTCAGGGTTGAATCGCGGTTGTCTAAGTTCCTGTGGGCTTGAGCTCTGTTCCGAAGTTCTTTCAGAGCTGGAAGCTTTGGTCCCGTCTGAATCATGGGGGTTTGAGCGGGACAAGGGACCTGTCTAGAGATTCCCACAAACCCCTGGAAGACGCCTTCCACGGAGAGTACTGCATCGCAAAGCTGTCCGCTCCCCTGATGTACATATGTGCTCAAGGCATCATTTTATCAACATTTTTACGCAGGATAGGACAATTATAGTTACAGTTAATATCAGCACTGTAATTAATAAATAACAAGAGACAGCCCAAAGATGTACAAGGTGCACAAGTGCAAAAAGTGGGTGACACTACCGCGACACAAGTGACAGTGGAAGCAGCGTGAACGGCGCAAGGTGTGTAGTGAAAGAATTATATAGTGATTAAAAACAAAGTGGTTTTCAAACAGTTCAATTTTGTTTTACAATTTGGCAATTTTTTCAAGAACCACTAAGTAAGGGGCGCCTAATATCTTGCTGGAATGTCGACGGCGTTTCGATCCATATGAGTAAGGATCATCATCAGGACTGGGGGGCTGTAAACAGTGCGTAGGAAAACGAATTGGAAGCAAAGCTTGGGTACGCGATAAGAGAAATCTCGAGGGACGTCTCGAACCTGGGTGGCTATCGTGCCCGGAATCTCATCCAAGTGCCTGGGAACAAGAGTTGAGGTCAAGGATGTCCGTAGCCGTTTGGTCTGATCAGGGTTGAGAGTAAATCTCAGGATAGGAGAAGACACCAGTCAAGTGTTGGAAAGCTGTCCGGGAGTGGCTGGAGTGATCGGTTCCCCGATTGGTGTTGCGGGGTGTTGTCCCCTCCCTACCCCACTACTGCTTCCCGGGAGCAGCTGCCCCTGACAGAATTAACAAACATGCCAACATTTTAGAAGAAGAAGGTGTGAGATTAATGGTGCTAAACAACTGGAAAGATTCAATTAAAGCAACCTTCCAAGGTTGACTAAACTGGATTACGTATATCAGGGGAGCGGACAGCTTTGCGATGCAGTACTCTCCGCGGAAGGCGTCTTCCAGGGGTTTGTGGGAATCTCTAGACAGGTCCCTTGTCCCGCTCAAACCCCCATGATTCAGACGGGACCAAAGCTTCCAGCTCTGAAAGAACTTCGGAACAGAGCTCAAGCCCACAGGAACTTAGACAACCGCGATTCAACCCTGAACTCTGTGCCGCGAAATGTCATGTGCTTAGCTAGGGCCTAGCTGGTGTACAATACACCTCCACACTGGACTTTCCTGTCACTCTCTTCTCTTCCCTCTGACTGCACTATCCTTTCCGCCTTTCATCGTCCTCTAAGTAACAACCATACCGTAACAAGAAATGAATATGATTGTATACAATTTATAAAATCCTAATAAAAACCAATATAAAAAAAATGAATCAGAAAAAATTATTCCCCTATTTACTTCTAGTGAAGCAGAGGAAATTTCAGGCGGTAGACAGCCAAAAGAAAGCCATTTTTGGCTTAAAAAATCGGGAGTCTGCCGCCTGAATCGGATGTATTGGCATGCATGCATGAATCCTGGGCACCAGTATATTCTTTGATTCCTTTGTCATCGCTTCATCTTGACTTGTTCGTTAGGCAATGCATTGAGACCTGCAGTGATATTACACGTCGGCACGCAGCATGTCCATAGGAACATTTGGGCAATAACATGTTTGTGCCATTTTGTTTGTTTACAACGTGGTGTCTCTGTTACAATATACAGATGGAGCACAAGCGACTTTCTAACAAAAAAAAACAAATTTCGCTGAAATCCGATTGCTGCATGTACAGAACATTGTTAGTGATAAGCAATAGATTGATTTATATATTTTTTTGATACATTTTATTCGATTTTGACAAAGGAAATACAAATAAATCAAAACATCATGAACAAATACAAATCTCATGTACAGTCTCATTCCTCCCCCCACCCGTTGCCCACCGCAATTCAAACCTTATTAAAAGCCATAGAATCCAAAGTTGATGGCAACCCATAGTGCTCCCACCATTTACCCTAAATTTTAGAGAATTTCTTCAGACAATATAGATCTTTTCCTCCAGCTTAGCACACCAGTCCATGTCAGCACGCCATTACTTTAACTTCGGGGGTCTGGTTGCTTTCAGGATTGTGCTGTCTCTGTTGGCTGCCAGGGCTGCCAATCCTACCAGAGCGCTATCTCCCCGAGACTCCCCCAAATCATCCATTATACACAACAGTGCCACTTTCGGAGTCAGTTGGATTGAGGTGTCCAGGATCGCCAGAGGGCGGTGTTATTCCCTTTGTTTAACATTCACGAGGCACGTTACTTGAGATTACTTTTTGGAGAGGCATTTATTTGGTTAATCCCGCAGAGAGCCTAGGACATTTATGTCCATTTTTTAAACAATTGCATTTGAATGTTTGGTGGCCATGTGTGGAGAGGCAAGGTGAGGAATTTGCTGATAAATGTGTAGTTTGTTTACTGTCCAATAAGCATTGGAAGAAAGGTCAGGATACTCCTTTATTGGCTGTACTGACAGTGTTTGGGACAAAATGACATCAGATTTTGCTGGGCCAATTGTTGCACTAAATTTTGTATGGGCGTGGGGGTGCACACCTTTAGCAAATTGATCTGCATTTGTTTAACACAAAAGTAACCTAAAGAGTCTAATGGTAATTCACGGCTGCACGTCCTATCAACACACGCCAACTAAACTGGTAATCCTAACAGGTACGCAAACCTGAATGCTGTGAGCACTGTCCACTTTGAACGAAAAAGTCCTAAACTGAACCATACATAATATAATCAGCACTTAACATAATGTATACTTTTCTTTGAGGTTTATTTCTCTGTACATAATGTAATTATATTGCATTACATAGGGTACCGAGCGTAAACTCCTATACATAGATTTGCTTTACAAAAAACATATCCAATCCAATGTAAAGTTTCACGGCAGCTCAAAAAACATGAACATTAAGAAAACAAACTTCGATGCTATGCATAGAAAGTTGCTTGTATTATTCAAACCGTGCCCGATGCATTTCGGGACTGCAAGGTCCCTTCCTCAGGGGCATGTCTTAACAACTAGTCAAATAGAGAATGCGAGATGTCTATGTAAATACGAAATGCAGATGACAGAAATCCGCTTCGTGATACGAAGTCAAACGGAATGAAAAGGTGGGCCCTCGGCCGCCCCGCCCGCATGGCGGTGCAGCGATCCCCTCTCCCCTTGCCTCCCGGTGGTGGGGGGCGTGATCTCCCGGCATCCAATGGTTACGCGGGAGGTGTGCGCCACACCACCGGTTGGCCGGCGCCCGATCCCAGACCCGGAAGGCGTGGTACAGACTTCTGGGTCAGAGAGGCGGGCGGCGAGGGGCGGGGGGAGGGGGCGGCCCGCCCTCTCCCCGCGTCCCCGGGAATAAAGGAGGGGGGAGCGCTCAGGTGGCCCTTCTTGTCGCCTGACGCTCCCCCACACTGGTCCTGCCCCGTGCCTCCTAATTTTCTGTTCTTATCTTTCAGGTCAAGGATTGCCGCTGGAGTGTGTGTGAGCATGACATTAGAAGCAGACAGTCGGAGCGTGGATCGTACATGCCGGAGCGTTCCTTTGGTTTTCCGGTGTACAGTGGATGTGTGGAGTAGAACACGCAGGCCGTCAACGGTAAGAGGAGAGCGGGGGGCTCGCATTTCATTGCTTCGTGTGGCCGCCAGGTGGGCCTACGTTAGAGTTTGGCCACCCCTAACAATCGGAATAGCCGGTGTGTTGCGGTCGCAGTTGCGTGGTGCCCATAGCCCCCTGCGTATCCTCCGTCTGGTGAAGGTACAAGGTGCACGGGTTTGCGAATCAGAGCAGTAAGAGTGTCGGACAGTAGACAGCAAAATGCCGGGAGCTAAGGGGGCTAAGGGGACGAAAATGGAGATGATGTTGCAAGCCTTGATGCGTAGAATGAATGCCATTGATAAGAGACTGGGTAAGGTTGATAGCCTAGAGGCTTGCGTGATGGAGAGGATTGATGATATTGCAGGCCCAAACGGCAGATTACCGCGCCTTTGCCCGATGGGGAGCAAGACCAAGAGATCGAGGCGCAGTGCACCCGCTCCTGCCCCTATGGCTGTTTCCACTACCCCCGAGCTGGTAGTCCCGGCTCCCGTGGCACCGGCTCCTGCCTTGCCATCAGGGGTCCCTCCTGTCGGGCCGGCCCCGCCTGCCCCCGTTTGGCCGCTTCCATTGCCTCCCGTGCTGGCACTCATAGGGCCCCCCCCGCCGGTGGTGCCGGCAGCAGTGCCGGATTCTGAAGCTCCGATCCCGCCCGAGCTAACTGCCCAGATAGCGGCTATACTTCCTTGGCTACAAAAGGGGGGTATGATGCCCTCAACGCTGGATCATACCGCTGAGGCGGCCAAGATGGTACAAAAGATTAGGGCAGCAACAGTTGCGAGTGAGGCTGCGGGCTCCTCCTCTTCTTCTGCAGGTATAAATCCCGCCCAACCAAATGGAAGCGACGGTGGACCGGCTCCAGTGTCCGGTAATGGTAAGGAGGTGGCTTTGCCTCTCTTGGGGGACGGTTCGATTTAGCGCAACATGTTTCTCGGGCGGTGAAAGAAATGATTTGGGCGGGAAAGTATATTTATATTTTCTCTCTGTTATTGGACAATAGGGAAATGGAGAATGCCAAAATACTTAAAGAATGGATGCACCCCAGTGAATGGAGAGTACAGTGTGCTAAGTTTAGGGTGGAGGAAACTCTGGTTAATTGGATCAGGGCCTTCTCCATCCTTACGGCTATCACTGTTGAACGCCCTCCTAATGTACTGGCAGCGATGGCTTGCTACCAGAGCAGGATTGTAGGGTGGAGCGAGCAGTACCCTGGGGAGGCATGGAAGGAATATGATGTAAATTTCAGGAAATCTAAGGAATTTGACTTGTCATTGACATGGGACAAGGTTGACTCGCTGTCATGGCATAAGCAGTTCTCGGGGAACACGGCCCCCGCCCAGCCCACTAGTGTAGCCAATGTGTTCCTCGCAAAACCCCCAGCAGCCCTTTCGGGCAGCACAGGGGAATGAGTTCCCAGGGAAGAATTGGGGGGGGCGGCGGGGAAAGGAAGGGTGTGTGTTGGGACTTTAATAAGCGCTCCTGTACTAGGCCGGCCGGCACATGTAGATTCAGACATGCCTGTGCAATTTGCGGTCACACCTCCCATCCGAAACAACATGCAGATCGAGAAATGGCAATCAAAGTCAGAGAGGAGGGAAGAAACCAGAATAGTGTAGAAGGCACGGTTGGCTCCTCTCCCATTGACGTCCTGGCAATGATCCCATGGTTGAAGAGATACCCAGACCACGCAGCGGCTGCTCTACTACAGGAAGGTTTCTCCCAAGGTTTCCAGATCCCAGCAGGGGGATACACAGGCAGCGCGCATTGTAAGAATCAGTTATCGGTACAGCATAACCCTGCAGTAGGGATTGCTAAGATTGAAAAGGAGCTGTCCATGGGCAGGATAGCTGGGCCATTCCTGGAAGTGCCAGTGCCCGACTTTGTGTGTTCACCATTGGGTGTAGTCCCCAAGAAAGAAAAGGGCGAGTTTAGACTGATTCACAACTTATCGGCACCAAGAGTGGCATCCCTGAATGATGCTATAGATGAGGGTATTTGCAGTGTGAAGTACACTTTGTTTGACCAAGCAGTGGAGCTATTGCAGGGGTTGGGGCGGGCACACTAATGGCTAAATTGGACATTGAATCACCCTTTCGTCTATTACCGGTGCATTCTTTGGACCACCACCTCCTTGGTTTCGCCTTTGAAGGCAAATTTTACATGGATAAATGCATGCCTATGGGTTGTTCGATTTCATGTGCATACTTTGAGACTTTTAGCTCTTTTTTAGAGTGGGTCATGAGACAGTCCACGGGCCACAAACAGTTCATGCATTATTTGGACGACTTCCTTTTCCTGGGAGCGGTGGGGACTCGGGAATGTGCCTGGGCATTGCAGGAATTTTGCGTGCTCATGCGGGCTTTCGGGGTTCCGCTAGCGCCTGGGAAGACGGTTGGCCCGTCCACCTGTTTGGAATTCCTGGATATCGACATTGACTCATTGGAAGGGTGCTTCAGGTTACCCAAAGACAAAGTGTTTAAGTTTAAGGCGGCCCTGTGCCAGTGCCTACTCAAAGACAAGGTTACCTTACTGCAGCTACAGGAGACGGTGGGTCAACTGAACTTTGCATTGCGGGTCATCCCAATGGCACGCCCCTTCTCTCGGTCGATTGACCAAGCCATGAAGGGATTGAGAGAGAAACATCACCGCACTAGGTTGTCATCCGAGGTTCGCCAGGATATGCGGATATGGACGGCATTCCTGGAGGACTTTAATGGCAGGATAGTGTGACCCGGCCCTCCCACGACATCAGCAGAGTTGGGTTTATGGACAGACGCTGCTGGTAGCATGGGCTTTGGCGCCATCCTGGGGACCAAGTGGGTCGCCCAGAGATGGCCTGAGGAGTGGGGGTCGTGGGGTTTGACCACCAACATCGGATTCCTGGAACTATTCCCGATATGGGTAGCATTGATGGTTTGGCCGCAGCACCTTAGCAATCAGTCAGCGGTGTTCTGGTTGGATAACATGAGCGTGGTAGAATGCATTAACCAACAAGCGACACAGTGTCCATTCATACTGCGCTTGGTAAAGGAGATTGTGCTACAATGTTTGAAATGGAATGTGATTTTCAGAGACAAACATATGCCAGGCGTTGTCAATAATGCAGCTGACGCCCTTTCTCGCTTTAAAATGCAGGTATTCAGGGAGCAGCTTCCAGCAGCAGACCCCTCGCCAGCACCTTTTCCGGTTGCTCTCTGGCGGATTGGTGCCCCAGACTACCGCACCTCGTGGCATCTAGCTTAGCCCCCAGGACCCAGACAGCATACGAAGGGGCATTCTTGTCTTACTGTACTTTCTTGGGGCACAAGTGGGAGGCTAGCTGGGCGCAGGACAGTTTTGCTGCATACCTAGAGTTGATGCACAGGGAAGGGCGCTCAGTGGCAGCTTCAAATAGGCACAGGGCGGCAGTTTCCTTCTTCGCACAAGCCAAGGGCATCAGGGACCCTACGAACACGTTTGTAGTGCGCAAGGCGTTGAGAGGCTGGCGTCGCATACAGGGACACTCGACAGATGCGAGAAAGCCGATTGGGCTGGTAAGGCTCACAGCCCTATTGTTGGCACTCCAGGGCGTCTGTAGCTCAACATGGGAGGTGCTGCTTTTCAAAGCTGCGTTCTCACTAGCGTTTTATGGAGCTCTAAGAATAGGCGAGCTGGTAGCAGCGTCAAAGGGTGACAAACTGGGCGGCCTTCAAGTGGCCTGTGTGGTGATCCAGGAAGATACAATGTGGGTGACAATTCATAGATTGAAAACCGACCAGGAGGGACGGGGAGACCATAGTGCTCCACCGGGGCTCGGACCAACCCTTGTTGCCCGGTCTCGGATGTAGAGGCTTGTATAAGGCAGCGAGAGGGTACGCTGGGGGGCACTATTGTGTCACACGGATGGTACGCCATTGACCAGGTATCAGTTTAGGAGAGTCCTGGAGCTGGCGGTCGCAAAAGCAGGCCTGGATCTTACGGACTTTGGTACCCATTCTTTCAGAATTGGGGCAGTAACTGAGGCAGTTGTAAGGGGACTCCCAGTCGAAAATGTTAAAAGGATTGGGAGATGGTCGTCTGAATGTTACAAACGTTATGTACATATTGACATGTTATAACATGGCGAGATGACTCATGCTTGGTATTTTCTGGTTTTGCAGTTTCTCGAACCTGTCACGAGGGGGAGGAACTCGCCGAATGTCGGCAAGAAACAACAGCATCGCAACACAAGCAACAAGAAGATCAACAGACATTGGTGACTTGTAAGTGTGAGCGGGAAATCCGTTACGTTCGCGGATTTTGCGGATTTTTGGGAAATCCGCAATCCGCGAATTTTGCGGATTTCCCGCAAAATCCGCAAAAAAAAATCCGCGAATGTAACGGGTTCAAACGTTGAACCCCCACTCATGCAACTATTTTACAATGGCGCCAGCAAGCTGCCAGCGCCGTTGTAAAATAGTTACAAAGTTAGCTTGCACAGGAATCACTAGATAAAACGAAGCAGGTGCTGCTTTATTTTATCTAAGTGCTTCCTGTGCAAGCTAACTTTGTAACTATTTTACAACGGCGCTGGCAGCTTGCTGGCGCCATTGTAAAATAGTTGCATGGCTGGGCACAGGTCTGCAGCTCACTCAAGGGACCCCTGCGCCCTTCGGGGCGATTGCATAGTAACACACACAATGTCGCTCGAACTAGTTGATGCTCAAATTCAGTGACTCATTCATTAGCCCAAAAACAATCGTGAGCGTCGTCGAGGCTGGACAGGTGTGCCTTCTTCCCAAATCTACTGTGGAAAATCAGCTGTGATGCTGGATAGGCTTTGCATCCTTGACTTTCACGAGCGCAATACCTGTGCTGTTCCTGTGACCAGGAGCTTCTTTCTCTTCATCTGCTGAACTGATCTTTCTCTGACCTTTTATTTACACAAGAGGCACATACCCTACTGGGCACATTGTGTTCGCACGGGTTTCTGCAAGTTCGCACGCGTTTTGTACAATTTCGCAATTTGCGAAATTGTACAAAACCCTCGCGAACTTGCAGAAACCTGTGCGAACATAAAAAAAAAAATCCGCAAATTCGCGGGGATTCGCGGATTTTGCGGATTGAGAGTTCGCAAATCCGCAAAATTCGCAAACGCGAGATTCGCAAAATTCGCCCATACTTAGTGACTTGGATTGTGGGCCACTCTTATGTGCGGCGCGCAAAAAAGTGTTTCTTTCAGGTGAAAGGAAGAGGAGGGCTGAGGAAAAGGGGTTCTCCATTTCCTTCTTTGGGAGGGGAGGCTTAGGCATCAGACAGTTCAAAGACTACTTTCTGGAACTAATCTCAGCAACCCTCCCCCCGTCAGTGGTGATACTTCACCTGGGGGAGAACGATTTGGCCAATCTAGGGAGGCGCATCCTGATGGAAGAAATCATCTCCACTGCGGGATCAACACACGGTTAGACAAATTATTTCGAGCCCCCGGTTGCAGACGATTCCTCACGGGTGTATTTGGGGAGAGCATTTCTACCTGCAGGACGGGGTGCACTTGACTGAGGCTGGGAATGTCCTGTGGTCGAATAACATATTAGCATGGCTAGAGGGATTTGCGAAGTGAATATGACCTTTCTTAGGAGTAGGAAGGGGGGAGGCCAGATCGTCGGGTAACAATGCTTGCCTGTGGCGGTAAGGTCATGACCGGTGAGCAGCTATTTTAAGGTCTGAGTGGGCGGCATCATCCTTTGGAGGTGTCCGCCCAGGGGGAGGAAGGGTCACTGGCACCTCCTAGAACTCCACTGGTTAAATGGAGTTCACAGGGTGGACCGAGTAATTAACGGGCTCGGCTGCATGGGTGGACCGAGTAATTAACGGGCTCGGCTGCATGGGTGGACCGTGTAATTAACGGGCTCGGCTGCACGGGTGGACCGGGTAATTAACGTGCCCGGCTGCGCATGCGCACCTGCGGTAAGGGCGCAGCTTGTAAGACCAGACACGTTAGATTTGGTTAGGAAACAAGCTGTATTAGAATCTTGTTAAGGTTAGCCGATCACATTTGTCGATATGATTGTATCTAATGTTCCTGAATATTTTTGCATACAAAATTGTATATTTTGTTTAACAATTTTATTATTTTGTATCTTAATAAATACGGCAGGGTCAATGTGTTCTGGGTTGATGTGGGTACACAGGGAGAGGGGCGGTAGCCGTCACTGACCATGTTAATAATCCATGCTGAACGAAGTGAGCAGGTCTGCAATAACCAGGTGGGTGAGCACCTGGTACCCGTGCTGCCCGCTCCTGCTACCGCCAACTGTTGCAGTGCCGCACAATATGTGGCGTTTAATAGTTTTGATAGATTCTTTTTACAAAATAGGTGTACTGTGATTTTATGGAATACATGAGTACTGAAGTAGTGATGGGACTTTTGTCTATGATTGGGAAAACCATCTAAAGAAATAGTAAGATAATTGTGTTCAGTTTGTCTCTAAGAAGATCGAAAGTTTTATTGGGCCTGAGCATAAGATTAAACATTATACAGTGTGTGTGTGTGTGTGTGTGTATATATATATATATATATATATATATGTTGATGTGGGTGTAGCAAAATAACCCTCGTAGCACAGCTAGTGTTTCCCCCTTCAGATTGATAAAAGGTAGAGAAGTTAAGACAAGCGTAGTACCTGCCCGACAGGACAAAAAGAAAATTGAAGAGAAAGATTTGTCTGGGGTTGATTACCATTCGTCAAGGGATGTTTTCAAGAGTTACAGTTACACAGAACAAGATGAAGTATTTTGACAGCAATCATGGTGTGAGGTCATACAAGAACGGGTTAGGCTCCTGGGTTAATGTTGAAAAATTTGAAGGCAAGAAAAAAGAAATCTGATTTTAATTACATGAGACCCCTTCAGATTTTAAGAACTGCCCATAATTCTATCGTGCTGGCTGATGGCAGGCAGTTGTCTATATCTCACTTGGTGTAACTGGATGCAGAAGGTTTGCCAAAACATGACCTCATTCCTCGACAGCAAGTCTTACAATTGTGTCCTGAATGTGTTTGCAGCAAGGGTAGCTCTGAGTACACTCAGGTAGCTACTGATGACTTCCCAGAGATGTCTGGAAATCCAACTATTTCAGAGCGATGCACTCCTCATGACAGTAATCTTGCGAGATCTTCCTTGGGAGGTCGGGATGAGAGGGTCCTTGACGTGTGTGCTGATACAAAGTATCTTGATGCGGGTATTGACATTAATGGGGCTATGAATAACTGTAATGTTAGTCAATCTTCTGGGGCCGGTCCCAATGTTTAGACACGTAGTAGTTGCATGAAGAGAAAGAAAGGTGTTCTCTATAGTAATTGCGTTTTAATTTACGTTTATTTGTGTTTTCGGATCTTTGCTTAGGAAGAGGAGTTGTGTCTTTTTAATTCCTTGTGAACTTTGATATTAAAATCTCAGTGTTTTGTAAGTTTCATTTATAGATAGTTGTCTCGAGATTAGCTGTTTGTTTACTTCTGCCATTTTAATTCGAGACCTCGAGCTGCACTGCTGTTGAGGGTTACATAGGTCCTTACTGGATGCATGCGGACGCGCTCTCATGCTCCCTAATAAATCTTTATATCTTCTTACCAACAAATCTGCCACAACGTCTTGTGAATACGAGCTCGGAGTTCACTACACATACCTTCTTTGACATCTGCATAGTGTATTAGCGAAAGTAAAGGCATGCACGACTACTCAGACAAAAAACACGATCTCGTACGCTTAAACTACATAAGGAGAATGCAAATTCTAAAGAAATCGTAAAAAACAAAAGAAAAATACATATGCACATCAATTAGAACCAGAAAAGGAGAACCTAAATAAAACAGTCAAATAAAAATTCAAACTCAGTAGTCTTGCTAACAAAAAACATGAAAATGAAGACTGTTCTTACACAATCTAAAAAAAGAGTTGCTTACTTAGGCCTAAGTCTAAACTGGCCTGCAGATGAAAGCTGTGTTTTGTATTCTTCCATCCAGTCCCAGTGGCACCAACCCTACGTGCATGCAGTGAATCAATAAAACTGTGAAGAGCACAAAGTCGAGTTACATAGTGATAGCCATGTGGTAAATAGTGTGGAATCTTCTTTTCGAGGAATGCGTTTATGGCAGTGCAGAGGTTACTTAAATAGGGCCATTTGGCTCATAAGTTGAGTGAAGAATTCTCTAGCTAAAAATAATTCTCATGTGATTCTAGTGAGAAAACACCATGGCAGTTGATAAGCAGTGTAGAGATTGCTTATTTTATTTCGTTAAGGAGAGATGGAAGAGCTGCTTGAATGATTGAAAAAATCAAGACAACCCTCAAAATATAAAACAAAAGCCATCCATCAACTTCAGCTTTCTTCTTCCCTGGAGAAAGACGGTTTTCACTTCCTTTCCTGCTCAGAATGTCCTACAGCCTCTGTTCAGGACCCCAGATGCAAGACAATCCGTCAGGGACTTTATAACCCAATTCTCAAAGAGTAGGATCTGCACTTGCACAGTTACACCCATTTAGGGGTACAGATTGTAGTTCACAAAACTTTCTTGAAGAATGCATGGACACTCGCAGTTGCCACAGGTTTGGAGGCATACGTCACTAAAACATTTTTGCCTGTGGTCCTGCCTTTCTACGGGCCAAATTGAATTCGTTGTACAAATCAAATCAATTATGCTTGCTGAAATTATATTGCTTTTGTGAAGTGGCACCCTTCATTTGTACTTTTTACCCACTGGGATTTCCCCCCGTTTATAAAATAACCTTTCTGGACACCATCCCCAGTTCGGCAGATTTTATCTCCCCCTCCGACCCTGGAAAATGGCATGCTGTTATCTTACGTAGGAATACAGGGCAGGAATAGATTTCCGACCATTCCTAGGGAGGGAAGGGATTTGGAAGAAAGATTGACAGTACCCTAGATTCCCTGGTTTGTGGGTGTTTCTAAATATTCCAGGAAAACCACACCCACACTCATCTTCCTTGGAGTGGGACTTATTGTCACTGTATCTTATACTATTGGCGGATGAGCAATGGGCGATATTATGCCCGAGTAAAAAGATTTAGGAATCAAAGGTCACCTTTTGTGATAACTTAACACTCATAAATCCATTTTTTGCAAGTGTAGAACAGATTTACACACTCAAATGGTTTTCAGAATAAGGCTGCATACCTTTCCACCAAACAGTTCCAGGGTGCACCGGCCTATGTTTTAATAAGAGAAACTCTGGACAGTGTGCCACATCAGCATAAAGTCAGCATGCAATTCAAAGTCTCTTTTGACTTGGGCAAGAGCCAGTCAAGCCTCCTGTAACTGCCTTGGCAGAGGGCAGTGAGTTCGTTCCCTACAATCCAGTTGGTGGCTATCCAGCAGCTGAGCTGTAAAGCCATAAACACTAGATGTATTGCATTTGAAATTGCCGTGCTTAACTCATTCTGTATTTTATCTTTGCATGTGATCGAAACAAATGCATTTAACTTCAATGACCCCCCAACCTTCGCCATTTCTTTCCACATGAACAATCTGCTCCGGGCTCAACTTTGAACATTGAGTAGAATAAATAACTATTCTTATGTTTAAAATTTGCATATCCACGACCGCTAACGTGGCAGCAGTAACCAAGAGACTGCTAAGGGTTGACATGTAAATTCAGCAGTTCGGTAGAGTTCACTCCTACCTAGCACTGAAGTAAACAAGTAAAAATATGTTTTGAGCATGGGCAGGTTCAGGCCAGCCAAGGCTGTTTGCTTCTGAAAAGCAAAAATCACAGCGGGTCAGAAGGGGAGAATGGGGGCCTTCCGGCCTGAGTCCAGTGTGCCTGGATAGAGACAATCTGCTTTGGAAGGCCCATTCTAATTATGGTGAACCATCCAATACAAAAGATGCAGTAAGTGCCTCTTTGAGGACGGTCCTCCAACAAGGACCAGGTATTGGCAGAGTTGGTGAAAGCTCCAAGGACTGTTAGTCAGCAGTTCTCGTGCCACAGTGGGGACCTTGCCATTTGTGCAGAGGCTTCTGTGCCGACTAACTCTAAAGAAGGTCCGCAAACCATATTGTTGCAGCAATGGGAATTAAGAGTCACGCTTTAGTATAAAGATTGAAGAGATGGCAGATGACCATGTGGTGGGAGAAAGGGTCATTATAGGGAGGCAGAGTACATAGGAGGGGCAGCGTAACATACAGGTCTACAGCTGGAGCAGCTAAGGAGAAAAGAAGCACATTGAATGAGAGACATAAATGGACACTTTAGAGCAAGTCGGATCCTAACAGACAAAGCCTAAATGAGAAAAAAACAGAGGGGGAGAGGCTGAAGATGATGGGCTGTGAAAAAAATATTATAAGAGTCCCTGCACAAGTTGGGAAATTTGCTTCCTGAACCAAAACCTTGATGTATGAGTACTTCATAGTAGGATTCGTTTGCTTCAAACTGTATGCTGAACTAACACATCTGTATGTTGCTATCACTCACAAAGCACCCCACCAATCCATACGAATGTTACAATTAATAACCACTCCCCCAGCAGGAGGCTTGTGACCAGAGCAATTGTTGACTATTTTGATTACATTACACATCAAGGTCAAGAGGTTTCAGTGCAGTCAAATCAACCGCCCCAATAATTGCAACATATCATAGAAAGAACTGGCTGTCGATACAAATTGGAGATATCACACCAATAGCATGGTACATCCGTAAAAATGGTCTTCCAATTTATGACAGACCCTATTGGTGTGATATCTCCCATTTGTTTTGGCAGACAGTTCTTTCTGTGATATTTTTGACCATTTTAATTGGACAGGTCATAGAGTGTTCTGGAAAAGTTTTTCAGAGTTGGCTTTAAGGAGAGGGTCCGATTCATGACTTTTTTCAGGCTAACCCCTGATTATCTGAATACTCACATATAGCACCACTGTACGGACATTCCTCTCGCGGGGATATCCTAAACATGTGGTATGACTTACCCCCAAAATGGACCCTTGATGAACAACCACGTCTCACACAAGAACTCCTGAATGTGTTCTTTTCTACATAAACATCAATCCTTTTCCTGTTTGTCGGTGTTGATTTGTGTGTTGTCCAGCTAGTTTTCTGAGCAGGATGATCAACCGAACAAAAATGGAAAAGGCTGACTGGATATGCAAAGATTAAGGTGGGATTTTATTCCTTTGCGCTCGCTCCCCACTTTGTAGCACTTCATTACTTGGTAATTTCTTACAAATGGGCATCATGTTCCCAATTTTTAAACCTCTCAGACTACAGGGATGAGGTTGTGCCCTCATATGAAAGAACATCAGTACATTGAGTCCCATTACGAAAACTTAAATTCTGAGACCACACCACTTATACCATTTTCGTATCACTCTTTTAGAGGAGAGTCATAGGCATTCACTCACAGAAAGATAAACTTCTGCAGGTTAATTGAGAGGACAGATTATTCTTAAAGGTAGGCTCCTTCTCACAAAAAAGCCTTCTCAAGTTCTGTGGCCACTGCATTGCATTCTCACTGCAGCTGTATACATCTTCAGACACCATAGTAAAGAATACCATCAAGGCCTCATTTTTATCCTGTTACTCAAGCAACCTCTATTCAAATCAGTTCATTTAACCAACCAAAAGAGGATGCCAGTCTTAGCTTTGGGAGCAGAATGGCTCTTTTCAAGTTCCCATAAAAATAATGCTCGAATAAGAAATTACAGATGCAGTTTTTTTTAGGTAGATCAGTGCAAGTAAAACACAGAAGAAGCCAAGTCACAGAGATCATTTTAAGTTTAACACACAGCATAATTCTCTCAAAATACTTTTAAAGAGACTGGATGTTTCCTGAAAATATCACATAAAAATACTTTATTATTCCTGCCTCCTCATGCCATGGGTGCTACGTGACATCAATGCAGGACACAGGGCTAGTGCCAGCGGTCTCCTGTTCTAGATTTTTGTTCGTTTGTGACCCTTTTGTCTAAATTTCTCACCTCGAGCGTAAATATACATTTTAAAATACTAAGTGCTGTCTTACTGCTGACATCATTGATAATCATTTGACTAGGATACTGTGCAGCAGAACCACATGTAAGTTCGAGATAGTAGGCAGGATGACTACCAGGGCACAGTCTCCCCTTTCCAGTTCAGAAAAGTGCCAGTGTCCTTTTCACCAAGTCTCCCGAGGAGTGAGATAATGCACGGAATGGCTTCCTCCACACTCATATCAGCCTGAAAAAAGAGAAATAAGATTTAAAAATATCTAAACATTGGGGCATAAGATATAAGAATATGTTTCTTGCAGGAAACATCGGTTCTTTAGGAAGGCAGTTTTGTGCAGGAGTTTCCTATGACATAATTCATGGATCTTGGAGGTAGCGGAATGTGTTGCAAAGTGTTTCATTAAAGTGTTGCAAAAATGTGCAAGCTTTTTGAAGTTTGCAAATTTTGTTTAAACAAGTTGCAGTAAACAAGGTACTGCATAAGAAGGTTTTATGTGAAATTACCGTGCAGAACCCCACCTTTTGTAGTAGACTCTCCCCAGAAAAGGTTTTGATACAAATTATTTAAAAAAAAAAATTCTGGTAAAAACATTTTTGTGGTAATTCTGTCTATCAGGCAAAGTTTTGTGAAGGTGAAAAAGTATTTGAGTTCACAAAAGTTCACATAACCCTCCCGCTAACACCCCTTTGTTAGAGACTTTTCGTGGCAAGGGGTAACTGTTTCGATTCGTACCAGCATCCATTGTCTAGTCATTGTGCATTTCATAGACTGCACAAACAGAGAAGTCCCTGTCTAGTTTATAATATCTTCACCATGCCTGAAAGGGTCTATTAAAGCATAAAGTTCTTAGGAAAGAATTCACAGGGTAAAAGGGGAATTACTTACCCTTAAAAAATTCTCCGATGTGGAATATCTCCAGGTAGGGGATCTCCCTGTTACTTAGTAATCTTGATATTGTATGTTTTACATATCTGATTAATGTACTTATGTTATGCTTTCTTTTAACATACACTCCATACTGAGGACTCACCTGTGGCAGAACATGGAATATTGGTGGCTGACTACTCCTGGTCAGTTGCAGGCTGACCTGCTCAATGCAGCTAAATTCTCTTATTTCATCTACATTGCAGGCTCTAGGGCGGTGCGACCGGTGCCACTGCACCGGGGGCTGACTTTGGGTGGGGGAGCCTTGTTTGAAAGTATATTATGGTTTTAAAAGCATCCGCTGCCTGGTCCTTGCCTCCAGCAATTTCGAGGCAGCAATAAAAATATCAAGATATCTCCAGTGATTAATGTTATTCCTGGAGAGAGACCAGTGTTTTTAGTGGAAGTATTGACTCATCGGAAGGTAGTGCAGAATGTTAATTTGCCTGCTGCCAAGAATATGTACCATGCAGATCACAAAGTACATATAATGTAAATAGGTCAGTGTGCTACTGCTTTCGTCAGAGAGATCCTTTTGTTACTCACAGTTTATAAGTTAACATCCTGATATAGAACCGTGACCTATTAAATGTCATCAAAGACCTGCATGCAAACTGAAAGCTATAGATTAGAGTGGTATGAATTTTTCCCAGTGGTTCGTCCGACAGTTGCAAAAAGGCTTAATTTGGGTAGAAATCAGTTCTTATTATTAAAGAGAACCTCCAACCTTGGTGTTACGTTTTAAATTCTGAGTTTGTGCTTCTCCGGACCAAGCACTCTTAAACTATACTGCCTACCAGTATGGATGACATATAACTCCTACACCTTGTAGGCTTCTGTCTTGTGTAAAATTTCTTTACACAGATTTACAGATGTATGATTGATTGTCTTTGTGTAATGTGTGCATGATGTTAAGTGCTCCAGGCACCCTACATTGGTATGAGTGGCGCTTTAAAATTTATTACATGCATTTGAGGGAGAAAGTGGTATGGAGACTTGAGGGGCACGGTCGGAGGGTAGTACTGAGGAAATTCATTGCTGAGGTGGTCATTGAGGGTCCAACAAAACATTGTCGCACCAGACGTCACCAGCGCTAAAGCCGACCCTGCTTGGATGTGAATTGTTTTACCACATTCCCTTTAATGGTTCGTGAGCAGAGAGAAATTCACTCCCAGCTTAAACAGGAAACAAGACATTTTTTTTAACTTCTGACATTTGCTCAGTGCCGGCTCCTCCGCTAAGGTAGAAGAGCGTCGCCTCACTGCTCAATAGGATAACTGAAATGATAACACCCTATTGTTATTATCATTTTAGTTTTCCTATTAGAGTCAGTGGCCTGTGGGGCGGCTGCAGCTGGGCATAGCAGAGAGAGGAGTGGTTTGCACTCTTTAAGGGAGCAAGACTGCTTGGCCTGCCCTCTCGGGCCGCCCAAGCAGTCATGTGCACTTTGCATGTTCCCTACTAGGCTGCATTACTCAAGCTGGTGAGGAACATGCAAATCCTCCCAGGCCCAGTTCGAGCGCCGAGCCGTGGTGCTCAGACAAATCTGGCTCAGGGAAGCCTTGGAGCTTCCTGCTGCTGACCAGAGCCAGGGTAAAGAAGATAGAGGAGAGACACGGCCGTCCGTAGCAAGGTAAGTGTTTTTTTGTTTTTTTGCTAGTGCCAAATCAACATTTTGCAATGACTGAGAGGTAGTTGGTACTTGACAATAGAGCCGGGCACACGTAGATAGGAGGAGTAATTAACTGATAGAAACACACAAGAAAAAGCTCATAGATAGTGTTGGATGAGTCTCGATATTTCCTGAAAATGAAGAATGTTCATTCTAGGGGTGTGGTGTGGAGGTCAAGCAAGATGTCAGTATTTCATCGAGCAGGAATGGCAGATACCTGATATTTCCTCAGCTTCCCTCAATAGTTTTGCCTCCAGAACCTGCAGCCTGATAAGGGTTTTACCCAAAGAGAATAGTGGCAGGATTCCCAATAAATGAGCTGTGCAGTTGCTGCAAGGAGGAGGGCGGCAGGCCTACACTGTCCCCTCCAGTGGTTTCCGGTGTTCTGCACCGGCACTTAATTGTCAACACTGGCGCTTGTGACAGTCTGCCACAAGGCGACACTGTCTGGCCTATTTAGAGAGGACTACAACAATTCATTATTAAGTCAATATACATTAAAATGACTATTACCTTGCTGTGAAAGCCATTTGTATAGCTTTGGGGGCCAAGAATAGTGTGAATTGTTACACTTGTAGGAGTGTGATGGTTAGTAGTTGTATTGGCACGGTCATTGGCAGCGCAGACAGGGGCAATGTGTGGTGCAAGCTGCAGTTGCCTCCTGACAAGAGCTTTGCACTTTTTTTTTTTTTTTTATAAATTAAGTACTGGTCCCCTTCAGCATAGATCAGACTAAGTGTGACACACTAGTTCCTTGTCCCACACTCAGACTGCTGCAGTTCACTCACATCTTTGTTGAGAGTCTGTTGGTCAGGAACTCTGCTGGAGGCGTTATAACTTCGCGCATAGGCTCTTACGGGCAGGAATCAAATGTCTGGCCATGGAATCCCACACTTAATAAACAATAATAGAACAAGAAGTTCTAAAGCATGCCATACTACTCTTTAGGGGCATATATTCACCAGGCATCTTTTTCAATCATATGAGACCATTATTTCCCATACACAGCAACACATGCTCTCATGTGGTGCAACTGTAGACTAATAAATGATGACACCTACCTTTATCGGGGAGTACTACCATGGCTGCGTCCTATGACCTAATATTGTGGATGAAATGGAGGTTTTATATATGGGCCATTAAAGATTCCTCCCCCCCCCATATATTAAAAAGTCGCTAATAGAATCTCCAAGTATGGTTCAGATTCACTTCCCATTTAAAATAATTTTTTGCTAGGCTAATAACTTTGGTGAAGTGTGACTAGTCAATACGTACTTTAGCCTTCGTTTAGCATGTGAGGCTAAGTTTCAGCAAGCCAAGTTTTGAGCAGATTCTTCCAGTGGAGAAAGAGATATGGGGGTAAGGCGAAGTGGTTGTCATCTTAAACCCATAGAAAAGTATGCTTTCTGCTACAGCAAAAACTCTTATTTAGAGATCTGAGGGATCCTAAAATTCTTCAGTGTGTGGATGAAAGTTTAAATACTGAGAAGACTTCCTCGGCTGAATATCATCAATTTGATGGAGAAAACAGAGGCAGTAAATTGTATTAAGTTTTTAATGTTTCCTTCAAAGATTGGAAGATTTCCAGGTTTTCAAACTCCACATTAGGGTCTGAATTTCTACCAACTGTAGTTCTGGTGGGTGTTGGGACAGGATAAAAACCCCTGTACCTCCAAAACATTTTTTACATATGGATATTATCATGGAGCCATTTGATATGAGAGTTCAGGAGAGGCATGTCATTGCTTATTCCATTTGTGATCTATGTAATCTACTCTATGATGGCATCAATTTCATTTGAAAGGTCATTGATGTCGTTGGAGAGGTTATCAATTATGTCATGTCTGAGGTCATAAACAGTGAATGGCAGGGGCCACCGTTATGGTGTACGTTTATTACCAGTGGCAGATTCTAGGGGATATTGTTTTTTTAAAAGAAATCTATTTTGGGGGAGGGTAGGACCCCCTTCTCAAGCCTCAATCCTTGTCAGGGTGAACCACAAAAGTCATTACATTAACTTGTGCCTAACCCTCTGGTAGCTTGGCACAAAAGCAGTCAGGCTTAACTTGCAGCCAATGTGTTAAGTATTTTTGCAGTACTCAAACGGTCATTAAGTGAAAACCCAGCACAAGAAAACTCCCACACCAATTTAGAAAAATAGAGAAATTCCTAAGCAATAAAATGACGCTATAATGAATTAAATCCAATCAGTAGAACCGGAGTTATGAATTTATAATGTTTTTAGTGAAAAATAGCACCTAAAAGATCAAAGTGCCAATTGGTGACACATACTCGGGTGAGAACGGGGGAAGGGTATAAGCTATGGCCGACCGCAATGGAGCGCAGTCTGGATACATGAAGTTGATCAGACCCTGTCTTAGCTTCCTCTGGACTTAGAAGAAATTTTGAAGAAAAATGTCTGAGAAGGTGAAGTTCAGCAGGGCAAGGCAGCCTGCGTTGTCCTAGGAGGAAAGTCGTTGTCGGAAAGTCACTGGACGAAGTCACTGTGAAGACGTTCTCACTTTTTTAAAGTTGAAAATCTTCAGCAAGACAAAGCCGCAGACTACAGATAACAAAGGCTCCACCCACAGATTTTGTGCCATGTGCCACTCCAACAGGGGCAACATTCAAATGCAGGCCAGCAAGCATCACACAAGCCAGTGATCCACACTCATTCAGCATTTAGACAAGAGAGTGGAATGCAAGGTGAGCCTAAGTCTATCTCTGTGGATGGAGCATCTCCTGCTGAAAGCACCTTCTGATTCAGGGGTTTTAAGTGAGATTTACAGGAATTTCAGGAGCTCAGATGACATTTTTCAAAATAACCAACTATTCCACTTTGTGAGGATTTCCGCTTATTCCGTTTAATGTGAACTATTTTGTGACAATCCAGCTCTAGTGACTAGAAAGCGGACGCAAGGCAAATCTTTGTCTTTGGAAGCCCAAAGTGGCCACACTTCACTGCCCAAACCTCTGCCCTGGTCACATGTGTCACTTCATATCATTTATAGTGTCACAGAAAGCCTGAAGCTTGAAACGTATACCTTCGCCATCACTATAAAAATAAGGGCTTCCAATGGTGGGCAATGGATCAATAGGTTTAACTGTAGTGTTTATAAAGCAGTCATCCCTATAAATTTCTGCAAAGTCAATTATGGTTCTCCCATTCATTGAGCTAGACAAGAGGAGGCTTTAGAAAATTCATAATTAGGGCTACCTCCCCTGCACAGACAGTACAGGCCGATGTTGAACCTTTCGCAGAACAAAAAGCAAAATCCTAACACCTCTGTGGTCGAGGTGCCACACGGCAATGCATTCCTTTCACTCTGCTTAAGAAAGGCACTTACTATACTGCCACCCATATCAGTCTTCACCCAGCCAGGGTGCAGCGACATGCAGAGGATGCCCTCCGATTTCAGATCTGCAGCAAGGCACCGCGTCACCATGTTCAGTGCAGTCTATGGAAGAAAAAGGTGGCGTGAGTGAGCATAACTAGGCAGCAGTAACAAACCGCCCGAATCCCCACTCCTCCTCCCCGAGCGCCGCTACTCACTCCACTAGATGGGCAGTCCCCGCTACTCACTCCACTAGAAGGGCAATCCCGCTACTCACTCCACTAGAAGGGCAATCCCGCTACTCACTCCACTAGAAGGGCAATCCCGCTACTCACTCCACTAGAAGGGCAATCCCGCTACTCACTCCACTAGATGGACAGTTCCCGCCACTCACTCCACTAAAAGGCCAGTCCCGCTACTCAATCCACTAGAAGGGCAGTTCCTGCTACTCACTCCACTAGATGGGCAGCTCCTCCTACTCACTCCACTAGATGGGCAGCTCCTGTTACTCTACTAGATGGGCAGTTCCGCTATTCACACCACTAGAAGGGAAGTCCCCACTACTCACTCCATTAGAAGGGCAATTCCCGCTATTCACCCCACTAGATGAGCCATTCCCGCTACTCACTCCACTTGATGGGCAGTTCCCGCTACTCACTCCACTAGATGGCAGCTCCTGCTACTCACTCTACTAGATGGGCAGCTCCTGCTACTCACTCTACTAGATGGGCAGTTCCGCTATTCACACCACTAGAAGGGAAGTCCCCGCTACTCACTCCACTAGAAGGGCAGTTCCGACTACGCACATCACCCAATGGGCAGTTCCTGTTACTCACTTCACTAAATGAGCAGTTCCTGCTACTCATTCCACTAGATGGGCAGTTCCTGCTACTCACTCCACTAGATGGGCAGTTCCTGCTACTCACTCCACTAGATGGGCAGCTCCTCCTACTCACTCTACTAGATGGGCAGTTCCGCTATTCACACCACTAGAAGGGAAGTCCCCGCTACTCACTCCATTAGAAGGGCAGTTCCCGCTACTCACCCCACTAGATGAGCCATTCCCGCTACTCACTCCACTTGATGGGCAGTTCCCGCTACTCACTCCACTAGATGGTCAGTTCAAGCTACTCACTTCACTTGATGGGCAGTTCCCGCTACTCACTCCACTAGATGGGCAGTTCCTGCTACTCACTCCACTAGATGGGCAGCTCCTGCTATTCACTCTACTAGATGGGCATTTCCGCTATTCACACCACTAGATGGTCAGTTCAAGCTACTCTCTCCACTAGATGGTCAGTTCAAGCTACTCACTCCACTAGATGGGCAGTTCCACCTGTGTTCATCAATACCTTTAATCTTAACTCTAAGGGGCTTGCAATTCATATCGCAAAGTAGCCACATTTAACCTGCATATAGTAGAGGGGTAAGTATATGCAGTAAGAAATAGGCCTGGGATAACCAAAGCACAACATACTGGAATTAAAGGAATTTTTGTGCTATTGGTTTGACTGGCCCCATATTTTAATGGTTAAAAAATGTGGCAATTTGTTGCATGGCTGTGCTGGCAGCTGCGCTTTTCATTTCCCATATTTTGCCAGTTCACTATTTCAAAGGAGAGCTGGGCATGGTATTGTTATGATAAAGTTTAAGGCATTCTTTTTCGCACCATATTTACAAATCATATACATTTTAAATTTAAGGCGATTTTGACCTTTATGTTTGGTTTAGGGAAAAAAGCACTGACATTTATTTACAATATACCAGATAACAAAGACAATGTTTTTTCAACAACTTTGGCTTTCTGAACTTTATACAATACTTTAATGTAATGACGATAAAAACATGATCTAGTTCTTGGAGTATAGTTGATTTGGGAAAAGTCTAAAGTTGATTAGCGTGTGATTGAAGAGTTCATGATGCCAGTCCTTTAAACGTTCATTTATTGTAGGTATTGAAGTCTTAAATTCGTTTCTGGATTATTGTGTTTATCTTATATCGATCGTCAATTTTAATAAATGAATGTATGCAATATTCGTATGCCACAGTGAAGCTGAGTTGAGAAACGCTTTTTTGCATGAGTTATGATATGTCCACTCATTACTGAAGACTGATTTCACAATTTCTGAAGACATTTCTGAATACTAATTTTAATAGATATTTTTTATTAAATCAACCAAGAACGATATTGAACTTTGAGTACGTCCTGGAGGTGTTCTGTTGATTTCTATTTTATCAGCATTGGGGTCTGTGGTGTTATCACATTAGAGAGCAGCTCTGTGTAGGTCCATATTCCTTAAAGTATTGTATTGCAATTGCATTTTATGTAGCAATATCTATTTCTGATCAGGAACGGAAGCACGTCAATTTAAGGGTAGAACACTGAACCATGGAGGAGTGCTTGGATGAAAGTGCTGAATTGCTGTGTGATCTATGTGAGTAGTATTTTTGTGTCATGTGTGGCTGACCATAATGGTGTGCTTATCCCAGATTAACAATGCAACTAAGCATTTAGTGGAGGGAAAAGAATTGAGGGATAGAGCGCATGTGCTTTCCATTAATCTACTGTTGTGCTCGGTTGAAACTGTCTCGATTGAGTCTACATGGGAACAGTTGATACAGCAGTCAGGGTAGATGTTATATGTAATCACCGAGGAATAACAGGTGAACAACACACATGCATGTACTGGATCAAGGCAGCAGGATAAAATGCCCTGCACTGAGGCAGTCATGGCCGATACTCTATTATGTAGTCAGATTAACACAAATGGAAGAGGGAAGGAGGAGCGCGGTACAGGCACTGGCCCAGTTCTGGGTGTTAGGTTACTTAATTTTTCCTAAAAATAGTAAATGTTTAGAAGAGAAAATGAGTAAACACTGATAGCAGGTCCTTGAACTGCCATCGTCCTCCATCACAGAAATGCCAGTCTGTTTTCTATGTCCATGTCAGCATGAAAACAGTACACCGAATAGAGGGGGGCACAGCAAAGTGATAAAAGAATCTTAAAAGTGTCTGCATTACTCACCAAAAAGTAGGTTTATACTTTACTTTCACCCAGCTCTGTTAATTAAAGTAATGGCTTAGGGACAAAGCTTCTTGATGAAGAATCTTTATATAGTGATGAAAGTAAATCAAATGCGAAGGCTGTTCTATCTCTAACCACCCCTCCCCCCCCCCCCAATCTGGTGTGATCCTTGCAGGTTGCCTGTAAGTTTCTGCTTCAATCTGGCTATACAGCTTTTTCGAGCCTTGAAACACGGTATCTGCTACACATGCCTAGTCATGGCACGTGAGCACAAGAGGGTATCCAGAGGGAATCTCACCATATGGCGGGGGTTGGGGTTAGGTGATCAGGGTAGCTGATGGACACAGTGGGCTAGGGATCACCTCATGATTGGGCATGCCATTTGTAAATACACGCACTAAACAATTAGTCACACTTTTGGATAAAATGACACCTAATACACAGAGGCGTGATGTTATTATATATGCAACACTGCATGTGTTTTGAATGGAAGAAGGAAGGGCCCAGGGCTTTGTCTGCCTCACTTTCAACTCTGACACTCCCTCCCTCGTCTCCAGATCATCCCAACTTTCAAAGGACTCCAATTTGCTTCGTCAATTAAGAACAAAGACAACGGTCGAGACCAGGTAGAGTGAGGCACAGAGACAGGGAGCAGGCCTTACATGGCATTAAACTTCAGAGCCGGGCTTATAAAATGTGATCACAGTACGTACTAATAGCATTCAACACATTTAATCGTGAGATTCTTTTAAAGAGATTTAATTTTATCAGTGTCATTGTCGCGGCACTCACTTCTATTGGATTATTCACCAGAAACTACAGTGCCATCTTTCCTCTCTGCCTCCACATCAGAAAGCTGAAAGCTTATTCAGGGTGCAACCTAAATGAGTCTTCTGGTTAAGAAGATTTTATTTCTTTGGAGTATCCTGTCTAAGCTGTGTACATGATACTCCACTTCTCTTTACTACTCTTCTCTACTGTAAAACTTTAATTCCCTGCATACCTACTGCTTGGCACAAGTCAAGCTACAGATGGTCCAGAACAAAGAAAGGGAAACCTGTGTATTGCTAAAGAGGGTTTGAATTACTGCAAATATGGCACATATGGTTTGGTTGTCAGTATCAAATTTCAAATCTTCGCTCTGGCTCACACAATTGGGAGCGGTCTGATATGCCCAAGAAGACACAAGCATTGTCAGAAGCTAGTACACTTTTTTGGCTCCACAGCAGCACAGGAACTAGTTTTTGCATGTTCTAAATTTTTTTAAAAAAGCTTGTGGTAGTGGGGGTTCCTTCGAGCGTTCAGTGAGCTGTCCAGTTTAAACATCTACCATTCCATATGAGTCATTCTCAAATTACAGGGTTTTTCGCAGGGCATCAGATACACCTGTTGAAAGATTGCTTCAATCATATGGCCCAGGATTGGCAGCTCTACATGGCAATATCTAGTGCACAGTACTTTTTCTCATCTTTTGTGTCTTGTACCTAGGCACTTTAAGCTAAGTCCTAGAGCCTAATGGCTATAATGTGTCCTTTGTAGCAGGCACAACTGTAAAGACATGAGTAAGGGGACAGAGCTGGCCTCTGTTGTATGTACATGTAAATGTACATGTATTTATATAGCGCAAATCGCCCACATCGCAAGCATCTATGCGCTTGCTTAGGGAACCCGTCCTGGTATTCCCCTGTGAGATACCCCGGCAGGGTATCCACAAGGTGAAAGCCAGGCATCCCGCCACGAGGGGCCATTGTGGAGATTAAGCAAGCTATTGCCCAGAGTCGCAGAGTGTGAACCCGTGAGTCCAGTAGGCACCGGAGCGAGAATTATCGAGTCCGTGGAATTATTGAGCCCAACCCCCGTCGGGGCGGGGAATTGAACCCTGGTCCGGGGCCGATCTCAGCTTCCGGGTCTGCCGCCTCTAACCCCTGAGCCACACTTCTCCACTGTTCAAGTTGGCTGCCCGGTGATCCACTTTGCCAACAGCAGGGAAACACTGCGATCAGTGTAGCAGGTTTTGGTACAGGCACTGACCTTATAACCAGGTAAGCAGTTCAAAAAGAATCAAAAATGGTAATGGTATTGATAGGGTTGTACACAAGGGACTCAGTAGTAGGAGTTGACAGAGTGGCACGATTCAGAAAGGGGATTTTTGTCAATCAATCAATCAAGAATGTATAAAGTGCAGCAAATCACCTGTGAGTGTCTTGAGGCATTGTGGTTGTTTACTGCTTTGTGGTCATCGGCTCATTCGAACAGCCGGGGCTTGAGGTCGTTCATGATTTGCTGGCTCGATGAGGCGGTCCTTAGGTGCAGTGGCAGGCCGTTCCAAGATTTGGCCGCCAGGTGTGAGAGTATTGTTTAAGTGCCCTGCAGACGTTGGCTCTTCTTCTTGTTTCATGTTTGGTATTATATTGTAAATATTGCATCTTTTTGTAACTTTTGTAGCTCTCTTAGCCATTGTACCCCCTTCTCCCCATGAAAGGTTGCATGTTGTATGGTTGTGATATGTCTGATATGATGAATGACTCCTTTATTGATCTACTGTCGAATATGTTTTATATGTTTGCTTTTTGAATATGGAAAAAAAAAAACAAAAAAAAAAAAGTTTTCCTTGATGATAAAATCACAAATAATAATAAAAGCTATTGACTAGCCCACGGTCTTGAATGTTGTTTCAAGTACTGTGTTTGAACTTATATTACTTTTCTGTTATCAGTACTGGCAATTCTCTTTTGTTATTTACTATGACGGCTCAGCCATACTGATTAGAGCCAACCCTTAGTTGCTTGTCAGGTGTGAGAGGGAGCATCCTCCACTGTTGATTTAGCAGATTTGCTAGAGGATGTCTGCGAGGAAGAGGGAGGCGGATTGAAGGTGCCTGGTCGGTTGGTGGAAATTCAAGCGTTTGTTGATGTATCCTGGTCCTTTATTGTACAAGGCTTTGTATGCATGGGTCAACATTTTTTTAACTGGAATCTCTTCTGGATAGGTATCTAGTGTAGCTTCTTGAGTTGCGGTATGATGTTGGTCTGTCTAGGGACGTCGAGGATGAGTCTTGCAGCTGAGTTTTAGATTGTCTGAAGTGTATTACCTTAGTCGAGCCTGATGGTGAGGAGGGCCTGAGGGGCAGACAGAAGAAACTATGTTTACCCATTTCTTTATAGATGGGCTGCTGTCCAAGATGTTTCCAAAGCTGCGGGCATTGTATTTTGGGGCAGGGGATGGGCTGAGTTCGGCAGGACACCATGCGTTGTTCCATGGTGAGGTGTTGTTTCCAAAGATCAGGACTTCCATCTTGTCAGAGTTGCGCTTGAGACAGTTGTCCTTCGTCCAGTCAGCGATGTTCATCATACAGCTGTGGAAGTTGGTTCTGGTGGTGGATGGGTGTTCGGACAGCAACAGAATGAGCTGGGTGCCATCGGCAGAGAAGATTATGTTGAGTCCATGCGATCTGATGGTGTTGGCCAACGGGGTCATGTACGTTTTGAAGAGGATGGGGCTGAGGAATGATCCTTGGGAGATGCTACAGATGATCTTGGGTTTCAAGGTGAATGGTGGGAGATGGATTCTCTGGGTCCTTCCGGTGAGGTTTGAGGCAATCCATTTGAGGGCGTCTCCCTGATTTCCGATGAGGTGGAGTCTGTTGATCAGGATGTGATGGGAGATGGTGTCAAAAATGGTTGACAGGCCCAGGAGGAGGAGGGCTGTTCTTTCGCTGGAGTTCAGGAGGGTCCCGATGCCATCGGTGGCTGCGATCAGAACTGTCTGCATTCTGTGGCTGGCTCGAAATCCAGATTGGAAGGGGTCCAGGAAGTTGATGTGTTCCAGGTGTTCGTGAGCTGCTGGTTGATTGCCTTCTCGAAAACCTTTGATGGAAAGGGGGACAGGGAGATGGGTCGATAGTTCTTTGGTTCTGCTAGGTCGGCGAATAGGTTTCTTCAGGAGTGGCCTCACTCCCCCAGGTTTCCAGTGCTCAGGGAAGAGGCCGAGTTGATGGAGGTGTTCAGGACCCTCATTAGCTTGTCACCAATCGTCTTGTTTCTGAGGTTGAAGACATGATTTGGACAAGGGTCCATGGGTGCTTTTGAGTGCACAGAGTTCATGATGGAGATTGTAGTTTGAGTTGTGAGAGGGTCAAAATGAGGGAGCAGGTGGTCAGGATTAGTGTTCGTGTGTGAGCAGACTAATGCTGTCGGCGGATGGGGGTTTGAAGGTTTCTTAGAGGACTTAGATCTTGCCGTGAAAGAAGTCTGCCCGAGTGTCACACAATTCTTCAGAAGGGGAGATGCAACTCTCATCTGCTGTGGGGTTGGAGAATTCCTTCATGATGGCGAAGAGCTCCTTGCTGTGGTTTGTGCTGGATTCTATGAGGTCTGCTTGGGCATTCTTTTTTGTTTCTTTCAGGCACGGGTGGTAATGGTTGAGTGCCATTTTGAAGGCGGTATGGTCTTCTGTCTCTTTGCTGGTGCGCCTCTTCCTTTCAATATGCCGGCAATCACATTTGGTGGATTTCAGCTCTGCGGTGAACCAGCTGGTTCTTCTGGTCTGTCCTATGGATTTGGCTGGCTTGGTGATGCAATTGTGTTGGTGCACTCTGTGATCCACTAGGAGAAGTTCTTAGCTGCCTGGGTTGGATGTTGCGTCTGGGAGGTGGGAGTAGAGAGTGTTGTTCCACTGGTCTTCTGATATCTTTTTCCTGTTTCTGCGTGTGGAGCTGTGGGGCATGGAGCCGGTGCTGGTTGGTTCTGAGATGGTAAAGTGGATGCTATAGTGGTAAGTTCAGGTGAGCTGTGAGACGTGGTTGTCGTACTTGACTCTGTTACTGGATGTAAAAATGAGGTAGAGCCTGTGTCTTGCAATGTGGGTGGAGTCGGTTACAAGTTGCTTGAGGCCAATGCTGCTCAAGCTTTTCAGGAGGTCAGTTGTGTTGGTGGTGAAGCGGCAGTGCTGACAGGAAAATGATTCCCTGGTTGTGCGTGGAGATGTGCAGCAGCACTGGTTGTTGTCAATGCGCCCAGGATCCAGGGCTTGAAGGTGTGTGTAGCTGTGTGGGGTGGGAGAGCCAGGGTTCTTAGCGCTGGGCGTAGTCTAGGCATGAACGAGCGCAGACGAACTTGCCTTTGGCACGTCCACGCTGCGTCCTCCTTATATAGTCCTGGGAGGCAGGAGGAAAAGCAGCGGGAAATACCAGCGGGAGCAGCGCCAAACAAAAACAATGAGAACATTGCAGAGCAGAACTGACAGTTACAGAAAAAAATCTTAAAATAAAGACTTTTAGTCCGAGTCAAATAACCAGCCAGCAATACCATGTCAGCAGGCGAGCA
Organism: Lissotriton vulgaris; assembly: GCF_964263255.1. Taxonomy (NCBI): domain Eukaryota; kingdom Metazoa; phylum Chordata; class Amphibia; order Caudata; family Salamandridae; genus Lissotriton; species Lissotriton vulgaris. Next base: position 287,204,406 of record NC_141693.1, read on the forward strand.
GGCAATCTGACCAAGAGGCCAGGAGCTGCTCACTGGAGCCGCGCTGTGAGCTCTACCTGAGACCTGGGAGGTGGGAGGGTATTTCAGGAGGTGGGAAGCGGGAGGGAAAGGCACAGGAAGAAATGGCAGAGTGCCGACAAAAACAAACCAATGGAAACTGTGCAGAACAGAGCTGACAGAGCAAAATCACACTACAAATGGGGAAAACAGAAATGTTGCACCCTAAAATAAAGACTTTTAGTCCGAGTCAAGTAGCCAGCTAGCTATACAGTAGCAGCGAGGGAGCAGGCACGTTGACCAGGAGGTCAGGAGCTGCTCCAGACCTCTGAGTGTGACAGACAAAGGAGTTGGGCCAGACGAGCAGACTAAGACAGTGGGGGTGCAGGGGAAGAGCGGGGGGACTAAAGGCATCAGTTACGGGGACACAAAGAATGGTGAAGGTAGTATAGGTAATAGAGAAAGTAAAGGAAAGGCAGAGTGGAAAAGAGGTGGACAATAACAAGATCAAAGAATTGACTTGGCGATGCAGCGAGCGCAAGGTAAATAGTTTTATTTATTTATTTACTTACTTTACTCCTGGATGTCGTATGTCCGACTCCACTACCTCCCACCCTGCCCTTCCCGCCCTGCCTCACTGCCCCGCAGCACTCCCTCTGTGAACCGCATGATATCTACAAACGAAAAAATATGCAATGGGAGGTACATAAAGGTTTTTAAGTTGAGTACGAGTTAAGCCAGAAGGCCGAAGGTACCAGTCACAACTGAGAATTAGACATCAGTGTTATTAATATATTCGAGTTCTGTTAGAAAATCCCACAAAGGTGTGTGGCATGTTTAAGAATATTGGCGTGATACAAAAGTCACATGTCACATTTGAGGGGTATGCATGGGTGAGGCAAGAGGATGAGTTCAGGGCTCGCCTGGCGGCAGATGCAGAAGGCAAATGGGGGGATCTTTATAATGATTTGTGCTCCATAACATGGGTCAGGTGATGCCAGCTCCCACAGTGTTTACAGCTAGCGGGCGGGTGTGTGTGTTTCAGTACATTCAAGGGTGTCACACCAAAAGGGGGGTTGGATCAGTGGGTAGAAGTAGAGTAGGTCAGTCAGGGGCATGTTGGGAATTTAAAGGGTTTCTTGTACAAGGAAGTATTGAAAATGTTGTCATGACACCCACATTTGGGAGGGATCCCAGTGGGCAAAGGCAGCAACCGCCCGCAAGGGGAGGGGGGCGGCTCTGGGACCCACAGGAAACTGCTCTTATGCCGGTTAAACTGCAGAGGTTAACATACTAGATAGAGAAGTATGACAAACCAGAGGATGCAGATTTGTTGAGGGAGGGATTTGACTAGGGATTTCCACTGGGAAATAAGTGACCACGAGAGAGACAGTGGGTGGAAAAAGTACAATCTGTGAAAGAACAGCCACAGGTGGTGAGGGTTAAGCTTCAGAAAGAGATATGGGAGGGTAGGATGACAGGCCTTTATGAGGGGTGGCCATTAGACACTTTGATAGTGTTCCTGATAAGAGTAGTCCCAAAAAAGAGAAGGGCCACTTCTGGCAGATACAACAGTTATGGTAGCCAGAGGGAAAATCATTGAAAAATTACATAGTGAACGAATGGTCATCTGTGTCCTAAATATTGGTTAATGTGGGAATTGAACTGGTGAATTCAATCAGTAGGGAATGGAGCGCAGATGGTGGAGAGCGACAGTAAGTAGGCTTTCCACTTGCTACCAGCACACACACCCTTGGTATTGAGCACCTAGGCATACACTTCAAAGGGAAGTGATATGAGGCTAAAGCACCGCCCATGGGCTACGCTATCTAGTGTGCCTTGTTCAAGCAATTCAGCACCTTTCTGCAGTGTTTATTCATGTTTGTGACAGGACACTGGACAGTAACGCTTTACTTGGAGGACTTCTTTTTTGTGGGGCCCTTAGGCTTGATAAACGGTCAGCAGATTCTGATGGAGGATGTGGGGGTGCCCCTGGCAGATGAAATAACAGAGGGCCCTGACTCAGTGATGATGTTATTGAGGAAAAAGATTGACACAGTGAGGATGGAAGCAAGGTTATAAAAGGACAAGAGAATGACAATTATCGCTCTTATTGGCACCATGCTGGACAAGAAAAAGGTACAGGTGAGAGTGGTGTAGGCACTGATGGGGCATTTGAATATCGTCTGCGTTGTACGAACATGCCGTACAACAGGTTGAGATTGTCAGCAGGGGTGAAGGAATATTTGAGGATGTAGCAAGCATGTTTGGAACAGTTTGACTTTGGGGGACAGGACAGATTGGAATATGCAAGTATTCTCGGATGCAGCCGGTGGTGCTGCTTTTGGGCTCTATTGGAAGAGGCTTTGGTGTGTGGAGCAATGACCCCAGGGAGAATGGAGAGAGGAGTATCACTTTCTGTGGTGGCTCTGTGGAGGTATCAATTTGTTAATAAAATCGTTTTTTAAAATTTGGACAGCATGGCAGTGGTACTCGTGGTAAAAAGGCAGTCAGCCAGAGACATGCAGATACTCAGGCTTTTTTAAGATTCGTATTGGGCTGCCTGAAGCACAAAATTCTCTTCAGAGTCAGCATGTCCTGGGGATTAACAATAAAATAGGAGATGCTCTGTCCGTTTCGCAGTGGCAAAGGTTCCATATGCTTGCTTTGGATTAGGATGGAGATAAGACACCAGTGCCTCAGGAGTCATGGCAGAAAGTTGTCAGAGGATTCTGCAACTGGTATCAGGATTACTGGCGCATTCCACAAGACAAACATAAGTGCTGGCGGGAAAACAAATATAAGGATTGCTCCTGCATGCAAGCAGTTGCAATTTTGCACCTCCCTGTGCATGGGATCAATGCCAGCCCTTTCGGTTCCCAGCATTGCACACTGGGTGCCCTGGGTGGGCTCCAGGGAACTCAGCATGGAGAGGCGTGGCCCGAGGAATGGGGGCCCCAGAGCTGAAATCAGCATGGGGAGTGGGGGCCGCATGGCCTCCCTTACTCCAGTTGGGTAGGCATTTATAGCAAAACTGTGGACTGTTCTTGGAAAAAATTAGGTTCTATTCTGGCCCTGATGCTCATTTCACAGTAATGAAACCTCAATGGGAAGCACTTACAAATATAGACATAGCAGGTGCCCCAGTTGAAGCTCCTCTTCAGTAAAGCACAAACAATAATAACTTCTTGGACTTCGCAAAGGCAAAGCAAGTGTTTCCTCTCATATGCCACGCTGAAAAACTATATGAAATCCTTAATGGAGGTGAATACATTGTTGATCTTTTGGAGCACAATCTGATCTGTAGTGACTGCGATGAGTGGTTTCTTTGCTCTCATCAGGAGAAAAGAGTCATGGTTCTTCTTTTTAAATACTCTGAGTATGTAAATGCCCAAAATCCATAGCACCACGCACACACCCACTCATAAATACACACAGGTACTCCCACATCCACACACAGACCCACACAGGCACTGACAGACCCACTCACACACCCACTGACGTACCCACATTGGCACTCACACACGCATTCACAGATCCATACAGCCACCCACAAAACCGGTTACACACCAACACAGCTACTTATGCACTCACAGACTCATACAGCCACTAACAACCCCACTCAATGACTCATACAGCTACTAACACACCCACTCAGACCCATTCAGCCACTCACAGACCCATACCACTCACATACCCTTTTACCGACCCATACAGCCACTCGCACACCCAATCACCAACCCATACAGCCACTCACACACTCACTCTCAAAGGTTACAGTTAGGAAATATAATTTGTAAAAACCTTAGAAATTCACACAAAAAAACAAAGGTTACAGAGATGTTACAGTTTTAAAATAGTAGTAAATAAACCATTAGAAATGTACTGAAAAAAACCTACAGGTTACAGGAACGTTATAGTTAGATCATCCCTCAGCACCACCCTGTTCAACATCTACATGACCCCCCCCCTCGCAGACGTCATCAAATCCCAGGGATTCAACATAATCTCCTATGCAGACCACACTCAACTGATTCTCTCACTCTCTGAGGATCCCTCCAACTCCAGAACCAACTTTTGCAAAGCCATTACCAATGCAGCCAAATGGATGAGAGAAATATGACTCCAACTCAACTCTGACGAAACTGAAATACTGATCTCTGGGAGGAACACCTCTGCATGGGACCACAGCTGGTGACCTGCAGAACTCTAGCCCACACCGACTGACCACTCACACAACCTCTGCATCATTTTTGACAGCTAGCTGACCATGATACGACAAGTTAATGCAGTCACCTCCTCCTGCTTTCACACATTTTGCATGCTCAACAGAATCTTCAGATGGATCCCAACCAACACCAGAAAGACCGTCACTCAGGCCATTCTCATTAGCTGCCTCGAATCCAGCAGCACCCTCTTTGCCGGCATCTCCACCCAGCTCCTCAGAACACTCCAGACCAGCGTTTCCCAAACTGTGATCCGCGGACCCCCAGGGGTCCGTGACACATTCTCAGGGGGTCCGCAGGACTTGATTGCCTACTGTCCTTGTAAAAAACTAAACGCCCATCGCCCTCATAGCACTTAAGAGGTGTGAATGTTGCTGGCGCCAGGGCGTTAAGATACAATACAATGCGTTATTGCCCTTATTTTACTACTCGTTTCTGCCCGTCACCCAAAGCTGAGCATGCGTTTCCTCCTCGGTTTGTGGCCAGGCCCAGGGCATTTTGCATATGTCCCCATTTGCGCTGAAAGTGAGGCACAGCTGTGCCTCGTCTGCCGAGACTGAAGAGCATTAGAGGCTGGAGCACCTCGAACGGGCAGGAGGGCGTTTCTCCGTTTGGAACTTCATGTAAGGGTTTCACTTGTGTGTACGTATTTACAGTAAAAGCGCACGCTCGCCTTTGGGACCTTATAAGGCAGGGTTAGTCCTGCAGCACATTATCAAGTTACGCTACGTTAGACGAGATTAATGCACTTTTGATAACGTACTGATGTCTTCAGGTTTAGTAATGGCAGCTGCAGCGTGGCCTAGCAGGTCACGTTATCATTCAATCACCCAGCTCTCAATACCGAGGTATTCCAGCCTCCTAATCGGCCTGATGGGAATCTGTTTATTTTAAATACAAGCGCCAGAATGAAGATGAGCAGAGATGTAGTCACTACAAATAGCATCATGGGACGGCATGTTTTTATATTTATGCAAGGGAGATAGGCTAAGTGACTGTAATAACTAAAGGGAATAATAGCTGTTTAAGTCTAAGAGGAGCACTTGCAAAAGGCAGCAAGATTTTTTATGCTTCAACTGTATGAAGGTTTACTGGTTGAACCTGGAGGAACCAGTCGCTAGGGTCTACAGGGAACTACGAGCTGCCCCTGTGTAAAACACCTATTTGTGTATGCCTGAATGGTTGTGGTATATGCTCCCTTATAAGGACCACTTAATAGACACTGACTTCGAAGAAAAGGCACTATAAAACATTTAAAGTGGGCCCCCAGCCTTCATCAAGAGGAAGCTAGAAGCACCAAGCATTGTCATAGTCGGTAGGCCCGGCACTGTCTGCGAGTTTTGTTTGTCACTGCTTATTTTGTTCTCTGCAAAACTTTGTTAGGGGGCTACCGGGGGACAAGTCAATATTAAAAAATCTTTGGTTGGAGGCTTTTGTGTCAAGAAATACACATGTATTAGAGTCCCTGGAAATAAGTACTATGCGCAAATTACAGCGTGAGATTAGCTAAAGTGGGCTGGCACACTGACTTGTGAATGGCGCAACTGTCCAAAAAAGTATTACTACAACCAAAATCTTTGCAAACGCGAGACCTGGAAGGCATTAAAGACTGCAAGAAAGAGGGGGGGAAAAAGTGAGAGGTAAGTAAGTATTATGAAAGAAGGTCGACTTTGTCAATAGACGGAAAGGTGGGCGAGTAGTGTCTGGGGAGAAGGGAAACGAGGGCATAAAGGGACAAAGGGTGAACAGAAGAAGATAATGATGCACAATCGCGGCCGAATTTCAGTGTAATTTTGAGTGACATTCAAATACTATGAGTGACACTTCAAGCATGCATAGGTTATCACAAGCACTTACCCACTTTAAACTGCATCAGTGTGAGTTCATGGCGCTCTGCTCCAGCCTCAGGCCATTCCTTCTGCAGTGCACACCAGGCGCGCAACGCCCATTGGGCTCAAAGTGCTTCAGTCCCCCCCTCCCCCCCCCCTGTTGTGTGTGGCAGCCCGGGCAGAGACAGCTTCCCGGGCTTACACACAGCCGCACCCAAGTACTTCACAGGTCTTTAAAAGACAATTTGCTTGTTAATGAGGCCAAGATGCAGCACCATCCTTCCCATTAAAAAGTTTTGATTTTTGCATATTTTTCAATATATAATAATAAAAGCTTTAGTAATGGAAACATTTATTTGGTGTGTACTTGTTTGTGTATTTTTTGCGAATTACTGTTTTAATTTTTTGAAATTTAAATTGTACAAATTGCTTGGGGGTCCCCAGCTTTCAGTAGTGACTCAGTGGGGGTCCTCAGGAGTCAAAAGTTTGGGAACCACTGCTCCAGACCATACAGAACACTGCAGCCAGACTTATCCTGGACCTCGCCAAACAAACCCACATCACCCCCACCTGAGAGACCCCACTGGCTCCCTATTCAGGAAAAATGCTAGTTCAAGATCCTCACACAGGCCTAAAAGCCCTCCATGACCTAGGACCTGCCTACCTCAACCATCGACTGAACTTCCAACAACCCTTAGACACCTGCATTCCTCTTCACTAACGCTCACACACATCCCACGCATCCGTCGCAGCTGTGGCCGCTCCTTTTCCTACATTGCTGCCAAGACCTAGAACCACCTTCCTCTCTAGCTCCGTAAAGCCGCCCTATCACTGACAGACTTCAGAAAGAGACTCAAGACCTTGCTCTTCACTTTGCAAATGCTGTTTGTTTGACCTAGAGAGGCGCATGTGGAAGTGAGAAAATATGTATTCATGGTAATACTCCCTCCACCTTCTTTTATCAACTGGGACATAACTCTGAAATACACATCTGTCCGGTGAAATCAGGGACATCTGGTCACATTGCTTGTAAACCCCACTTCACTGTAATGCTGTATGCAGCCTTCAAGGAGGCTTAGGAGGTTAAGGTCACTGGTTCTATGTTCAATGATGATGTAATGTTCTTAATTCCAAAAGCTGGCAAGAAGTGGTTCAAGTGTTATATTAACAGGCCATTGTCCTTAATAAATGTGGATATGAAAACCGTGGCTAAGGTTCTTGCCAATAGATTGGGGGAAATCATCCTATCCTTCATTCACAATTCACAAGTCTGGTTCATACCAAGGTAGTCGCCCAGGAACCATTTAAGAACCTTTGCTCATCTTTGTGGAAATTGAAACAACAATCCAACACCAAAATCGCCCATGAAAGGCTGCTGCATGCTTTGAGTGGAAATCTCTCTTTCAGATCATGGAGAGGTTCAGCCATAAACAATAGTTCATTTTGAAGATCAATTGGTTTTGCAACTTGTCCTTTGCCCAAATGAACTGTGCCAGGGATTTCTAGCATGACCTGTAATATCCTCTGGGGAACCACGGAAGCCAGCATCCATCCCGCAGTTATATCTACAAACAGACGGAATATCAACACACACCAACCAATTTAACCAGCTCTTTGGGCACTGCCAGATTGTCCTAAAGGCCAGTCCTGTCATGTGTCTTTGTTGAGCCATGAAGAAAGCTGCCATCTTTCACAATGTACATGTTTCTTAGGTTGCCTTCCCTTTCACTCAGTCTTTTACACACATTTTTGTGCGTGGCAATGTTGGATTTGCATCTCTGAAACTGCTTCACCAACAGATTCCACTTTGTGAGGCCATTATAATGACTCCTTGAACACCATGTACAAGGCCTCGACACACCTTGTGCAAATGCCATTCTATTTTTCATCCACAAGCCGACCCGGCTTTATATAGACCATAACAATGCTGGCATGCCTAGGAACTAGCAAGGATGCTTTTTTATTATAAACAAGCATTTCTGGTTTAGGTAGAGGAGTGCTTTATGATCATTGGTGAGGTCTCTACATGCTGAAGCATCAGCCCAGCAGCTTGCTGATATCTCTGCTAAGGGTGCCCAGCTCATGACCACGATGGGGACTTGCATTATTTCCTTCCAGGTAACAGGGATTGGATCATCCAGTACGGGGGTGTTTGGCAGAACAAACACACACACTAGATACTTAGGTTAGGGGACACATGGTAGAAGTACGCCAGATTTCTATATTGTGTTATATGCCTGCATAAATACATTGTCTTACACGAAGATGGAACTTTTTATTTTGTTCACAGTCGTAGTACTTCTATAAACTTTCATTTGCTTCTATCTATTGATCATTGCAGCACATATATTTTATACAAGAATCACATTGGTTCAATAAATAGAACACGTCCCACTGCGTATTCCTTGTACATTTCTCTGAGAGCAAGTGAGCACGAGTGACTGAGGGTTCTAGATCTGTTACCACAATTCCTGGGGGGGGGATCAGGGTTGTCATGATCAGTGATTGCCAAAACCATTCGCTACTCCACTAGGTCTAGGGGGGCATATGGTGGCACTGTGAGCTAGCTTGCTATAGAACAACATATCCCAAGGGGATACGTAGATTCAGTCTGGCACCATCCCAACGGTTATGCTGTCCAAAAACACGCAGTTCCTACCAGAGAGTGGAAATTACATGACAGTCTGACCCTGTAAATCATACCATAATAAGACACTTGATTGCAGCTTTGGAGCATCATGATGCCTATGCATATGCCAGGAAAATATATTTACCTTTGCGACTCTATAGGGGTAAACCTTGAGGAATATTTCTCCCTCGTGCACCAGATGCATGGAGCCAGAGATGGAAGACATGTTAATGATCGCTGCCCGGTGCCATCCCATACCATCGTGTTGCTTAGCTGCCTTCCTCAGAAGCGGGAGAAATGCCTGTGAAAAAAAGGAAACAAAATGTTTTTTGCGTGGACGTACAATATAAAAAAAAAAGGAGTCACCCATAAACCTATTGAGGACCTGGGTATAACTTGTAACAAGAAAACAGCTAACGGTATACCCACCCAAATGCATTACAGCGCTACCCATCAAGTGCAAACATGTGTCTTGTGTTGGGCACTAGAAAAGAAAAGAGTGCGCAAGGATTCTAGAAAGCCAAATGGGGGACTAAAGTAACTGTGACTGACTCTGCCTCTGCACTACCCGCTTTTCTGAGGCCCAGTCATATGGTCACCTGACCTGACATGTCACTGGCTCTGCCCTACCAGCCTTTCAAATGCACCAGTACAGTGGTATGCAAAGGCTGTTCATATTTACTGAACGTGTCCTAGGCTGGCAGCCCTCGCGGAGCAGAGGAGGGGTGGGGAAGAGCAACAGACAGGAAACCCAACGCAATGCCATTGGAAAGCAGGGCAGGAGAGAATGCTGGGTCTGTGGCCAGAAAGAGGGGAGGACGCAGCATGACAAGAGGAAAGTGACCACCAGAGAGAGGGGCGAGGCGCCGGAGAGGAGATTAAGGGACGGGGAAGGGAGGACAGGAAGAGGAAGTTCGGGAAAAGAGGCGGATGCTCGCCGAGAGCGGAGCATGAGAGCAGCCAGAGAGACAGAAGTACTGAGACAGCAATGGGGAGCAGGGCTGGAGAGCCGAGCTGCGGTCCGGAGGGCGGAGCGGCCAGGCACCGGAGCAGAGGAATGGGTGAGTGAGCGCCGAGCTCTCCGCCCCACCCCAAAACAAGCTGTCAGCCTAAAAGTGGCAAACACATGACAACTGCATGTGTGCGGTGTGACCTCTACCGCTCAACCTCCCCCACCCAGGCAGTGCTGCTGCTATCTGACAGCTGCCGGAAACTTTGCACGGAACTGTCAAATCAGATGGCTGCACAAATACAGAGAACGCCAAGCTTCTCTTGTGTGCGCTAGAAGACTCCATCCCCCTCCCTAATCCGTAGTAGAGAGTCTCAATGTCGAAGGATTAGATGATAGCCCATGCTTTCATTTCTTCAATCATTCAGGTGCGTTTCTCCCGTCAATAAACTTGAAATGAAGCCAAACTACAACTCCCAGCGTGCACTGTGCGTGCAGGTTAAAAACAAGTATCAAGCCACCATTGAAAACCAGTGGTGCGCGCGCACCACAAAGGAGCAGGGCCGGGAATCGAAAGTAGTGGTGCGCGCGCACCACAGAGGAGCAGGGGGAGGGAGCAAGGCGAACGTGCGCTGCTGGGCGTGCTGGCCAGCGTCGGGAATGGGCGGAGCAAAGGCGGGACATGCTGGCTAAAAAAAGCATGCGAAAGGCAATGCCAGCAGCGGAAAGCTGCTCACACGCACAAGCGTGTGAGCAGCTTTCAAAAACACCATACAAAAGGGCTCTGGCTGCACAAGCAGTTCTGCGCACTGCAACGCAGGCGCGAACCCTAAAAAAGAAGAAGCCAGTGCAGCTGAAGACGCTGAATAAGACTAAAGGTCCACATACCGAAAAAAAGACTAGTGCACTAACCATGAATCCAGTGTACAGTTAAAATCAATGTTATAACTAGGTGGAAAAAAAAGAAATTAGACTAACAGAGCCTGTACAGGGTGGCTTCAATAACAGAATTTATGGTTCACCATTTATACAAAATCTATTTTTGAACAAAGACGTATAATACATCATAAAAAAGGAAAAATAAACATGATAGACAAAATACAAACAATTCCGAATAGTTTAATCAATCTCTAGGACAATTTACAAACATATAAAAATGTAATCTATCCCCATGAATATTAGGCTAAAGAAAGGGCTTATAATCTAAAAGAGTTATTCATCGAAAGAAAGAAACAAATATCTGAATACATTACATTAGATTGAATATTCCGTCAGTATGTTTTTAACAGAATACCATTAAATCAAAAGGGCATCAAATAGCATATACCACATTACTAGATCTACAATTAGTGAATTGTTGTAAATGATAGGAAATATTGCCATGCTTAAATTTCTTTGTGTAGAACGTATGGACACACACTGACAAGTTTTTGCATTTGTAGTCCTGTGATCTGCGGTAAAGCCCAACTGGAAGTGATAATGGCCCCAACAGTCGAATTGCGTTTGTATCGACTTGCTGTCAGTCCACCAATAAACTTATTAAGTAAGATCATCAAAAGAAACTGGATAATGCTCCATTTTCATCAGCTATTCTCGGACCCCCCTCTATTTTCTTACAAAAGAGTATGTAACCGGGGAGATCGTTTAGTCCACGTTTAGTCCATGCCTTAACTTGGACTTCAAAGGAAAATGTCAAAAATCACACTTTCACTTCCAGTTGGGGTTTACCGCAGATTACAGGACATTAGAAATGCCAAAACTGTTCAATGTGTGACAAAAATAAATTTAAACATAGCAATATTACTTATCATTTAAAACAGTTCATTAATTGTAGATCTAGCAATGTGGTATACGATATTTGATAACCTTGTGGCCGTAAATATGGGGGCCGAACATCACAAATTATTTCTGCCTACACTGATGTGAACTCTACACTGGAATGACGGTTAGAGCACCAGTGTTTTAGAGTGTGTGAATCTTTAGCTGTATTTAGCGTCTCCTGCTTTACAGGTCTTCCCCTTTCTATCCTCTGCCCCTGTGCGCTCTAGTCTTTTTGAGCACCCGACACGAGACGCATGTTTTTTCGTGACTCTCTGAGCACCTTATGCGGGCCGACTCATTTGAACATTCTAGTCTTCCCTGAGTATTTCATGTCATATGCATGCCTCATTCCCCTTTTTATTTCTGGATGCCGGCACCACTTTATTGACATGATTTTCTCATGCTCTCTGGTTTGGCATTTTTCATTAATACTGGATTATCTACTTACAGTACTTTTTGCTTCCTTTAGAGTTTAGACCAATGCCATTTCCTTGGATATTACCATTTATTCATTTTGTCTTTTTCTTCTGTCTTTTGATCATGTAATATATTTTCTTTAATAAAATATTAAGGGCCATATGTATCAAAATCTTCTTTTGCGATTCTCAAATAGCGCTTTTTGTGAATCGCTATTTGAGAATCGCAAAACGCTATGTAAGTAGGATTTGCAAATAATTTTGCAAATCCTACATATTCCTTAATTGCGAATTGCAAATTGCGATTCCAACTAAGGAATACCTCCCCATTCATTCCTATTGGCCTAAAGGCCCATAGGAATGAATGGGAAGACATTCTCAATTTGCGATTCTCAATTAGAGAATCGCAAATTGAGAATGCAATTTCAAGGGTGCTAGGGTGTCAAAAGGACACCCTGCTGCACCCCTGAAATGTGCATGTGTGCACATGTGGCACTCATACATGCCCTAAGGGCATGTATGTGCGCCACATGGCACTTTGAAAAATGCAAAAAAGTGCATTTTTCAGAGAAATCGCAAATTACCACCAACTTGAAGTTGGTGATAATTTGCGATTCCTTAAGGTCAAATTGCACTTTTTCTATGTTGCTTACATTGCATTCAAGGAACTGCAGTTTGGGATTCCTTAAATGCAAATCGCAAAATAGGGAATCGCACATTTTGCGATTCCTTATTGTGCAAGGCGGTTTTCCTTTCATACATACCACTGAGCCCAAATGCGATCGCAAACGCCGAAATTCTATGAATTTCGGCTTTTGCATTCGCAATTTGGAATGATACTTATGGCCCATAATGAATAGTTGTTTGTTTGAATTATACCTATAGGGAATTGTTTTCTTGTTACAGTTTGGAGCGGACACAACGCCATGGCCTACATGCACTCAACTTAAACTCAACTCCAAAGAAATTTGCAACAAGAACAAATATAACACTAAATCTATTTTGGCTTATTCAATCTGTCACACACAGAGTGAGTTTTGAAATACCCTAGGGGTTCAAAAACCTGCTGCTCAGATCTTTGTTTATCCATTAATATCCAGCGTATATTAATGGTAAGATAACTGGTGGTTAATGCACATGCTGGCAAGATCTGCATACTGTCTGGTCACAGGTTTGATGGATTTGCAAAGGTTTTCGCTGTTTTTGAAAATGGTACGGGCTTGCAAAGGGAGCCAATGGAGTTCCATCAGGGTGGGGTGATGTGATCATATTTCTTCAGGCCTTGGATGAGACTTGCTGCAGCGTGTAGGATGCCCTTCAGGGGAATTAGCTTGTGTATGTGGTTTTGAAGAGATAATTCATTTCTCTTGCACATGCCATCAAAGATTAAACTAATATGGCTTTTGAGGTCATATTGTGGGATGAGAACCTGTTGCTCCAGAGCAGTTACCACTGGTGTTAATTTTTCCCTGCAGGGTTCCAAACCTCCGGTGGCGGTCCAAGGTTCTCATTTTACCTGCCTCCATCAGAACACTGCAGTCTGCTATTACAGTTTGATTACCTGCGATGTGTCTTAGATATAAATCGTACCCCAGAAATCCCCCGGAACAAAGGATGACCAACCTCTCCAGCATATGGAGGAAGTACCCTCATCCCTGGACTATTGAGGAAGACTTGTTTCACAGTACACCATTCATCTTCTGCAGAACATCCAGAGAAAAGTAGAGTCCATGACTCATTGAATGTATACATATTCCATCCAATGACACAGGCAGTGTCTTGGAAGGCCAACTGCCTCTCACCTTGGTGACCATGAGTTGTGCCACTGTGTTAGTTTCATAGACTTGTAGCATGGCCTCCATTGTGACCTGCTCTAGGCTGCCCATAATGTTTATGCCGGCGTTGTTGATCAAGCAGTTTAAGCCATTCTCTCCCACCAGAGCCTCTACTTGATGAACCAATGCTTGGCGGCTTTCTTCATTGACCACATCTGCAGTATGTAGAGAAAACAGACAGCGTCATGAAACAGAATTTGTAAGATCACCATAGCATATACGATGTGAGAACTATAAATAAAAGCTGGAAAGAGAAAAGATGACACGTGTGACAGAAAAATGCATGCCACATTAGCTATTATGGTCACAACAGCATTGACATACTGGTCTGTCGGTAGCCTCACTGTACTGGTCAGGGGGTCATTTGATTGCAATCATGCCTCCCTACAATGTTTGCATTCCCCAGCGAGGCAACCCTGGAGGTCAGGATAACCAGGAAGATCGTACTGAGATCACTGGACATCAAATCAACTGTGCCAGTCCATCAAAGAAAATCACGGTTAGATGCTAACATAGCTTAAACCATCTGTAACCGGAAAGCGTGGATTTTTACTCTTAATTACAAGGATACTGGAATCTGAGTTGAAATCCAAAATAGTATTTCTAATCGATGGAAGCACCAGGGACAAAATCACTGCACTTTGGGGCAAACAGCGTTCAAAGAGGGAAGCATGCTCTTAGGCACAACCTGGAAAGTTCCACCCCACACATTGTTTTGGCCATTCAATAACCCTTAATACATAATGCAACAATCATTCAGTCATTTTCTTTCTTCCAACGTAACTTCTGAAATGCTTTCCAACTTCGACTGTTGTTAATACTCTTAAAGTGGAAGAGAGGCCATAACATCTTTCAATGTCCCAGACCAATCGAGAAGCATTTTCACACTTTTGAAAACTAAGAGGAGGCTGAAGTTCAGATCCCGGGTTAAAAACATAAAAACATTGAATCACCCCGTCAAACCAGGCACAGCACTATTCATGACAGAATTTCTGACCTCATTATCTATAGACCTTGCTCAACATCATAGGCTGTGGGTAGAGTTCCAACCTTACAGAAACATATAATCATCATTCCATTTCCTACTAAATTAATTGCAGACACTCAAAACCTAACTTACCATCAGCCAACCTTTAATCTACATTTCCTTTGCAAAATCTTAGACAAAAGCGAGCTTTAAAAATACTTCCCCATAGGCAATAAGTTTGTTTTCCTTGTGGCATGCTCAGAATTGGAGTGGTATGTGTGAATAACTGTATGATAAAATAAGAATTTCAGTTATTGAAATAAAAATGAGGAATCATGAAAAGAAAACATTGAAACTTCATTATGTCCTGTGTAACCTGTTGGCCCTTATCAAGGGCAACATACCTAGTTTCTGAATATTTATCTTACCTAACCCTCAGAATGACTACCTGGTCTTAAATGTTCATTTCTTAAAAGGATTTCCATTAAATCAATACTTCTTTGGCGAAAATTTAAAGTGGAGAGGAACACAGTCGAGATGAATAACCACTACTGAAAACACCTAGAAACAGTTATCCTTGTGAAAGTACAGTTTCTCTTTTTCTGCCTATATGTTGTTCCTAAGGACTTTTTCAGGAAAGTTCCAGCGGTCTCAAGATCAGTTGTGAAAGGACATTTGCTTCTCATTTAAAAATTCAGGTAATATCCACCCACTCATATGAAAAAGATGACGCCTCAATTCTTATTATTTGTGACCCACATCTAGCTTGCTTTTTCCAGGTATAAAAAAAAAAATCACAGAAAAAGTGGTTATAGTTCAATTTCAAACTCAGTCAGAAGAATATAATTTACTAGTCAATGTCAATTTTGTCCTAAGCATTCTGAAGAGGTCTACCATTTTTCAGGCGATGGACGTCTTGCTTCAGGCTACTGATGATGTTGTACTTGCATGCTTATGCTACTGGCTTTCACAGCAATACTAATGTTCATTTGGCTTGGTTCATGGGCTTAAGAAGTGAAATCCTACTCTAATTTTCAACCATTCGCTTTGTATAGAGATAGGGTAATCGAGAGCCTCCCACACATTATTGTTTGTGCCATACAGTGTGCCTAAGGGACAAAATACAGTTTTCATGGTCTCTACCATGTACAGGGAGGCATCAGGGGATCCAGTGGCCCTTCTTGATGGTCTTGGAGAGTTCAATCTATTCTTGTGCACAGCTTTGATGCAGCTGGCCTTTAAGCACAATATAAATCTCATGAAGATGATGACGCAGGTTTGAGACTCAATCCCCTACAACAGTGTAGTTACTTATAGCCAAATGAAAAAATGTCTTAGCCTCTATCTGGGCTAACTCGTTCGGTAATAAGTGACATGGTACCTTCACCAGTGGATTCAGAAAGATTTTTACTAGATTTTAAATTATCAGTGCACATAAAAGGGCCAATTGACAAACCATTGTTAGTCTCTTCAAAGATGGAGCAAGACTTCTGCCAAGATTGATCATTTTTTCGCTCTGCTGTTACTTCTCTGGTGTACGCAGAAAAGACAATGTGCAGTACTGATGTGCACATAAATGTGGTAAACACGGGGGAGGAGCCAAGATGGCCGCGGAGACGGACGTGTGATCTCCCGGCTCCCCGAGCCCTTGCTTCCCGCACAACAATCCTGCTCCCTATCCTGTACTTGTGCACCGGCGGATTGATGGGGGAAGTTTCCTGATTCCGGAGGTGTCCCTCCGGTGTCTCTACCCGCCCGGCTGCCTGAGAAACGTCGAGAGTTGCGTAGGGGATGACCCTGGCCCTGGACCCGGGACCTGCTTCACAAAGCGCCGCCAGCGACTGCCGTGGCCACAGGGGCCGATTACCTTGGGGCGGTGCAGACCTCCTGGGCTGGCCGACGGGAGAATTGCCTTTTATGATAGGCGCTCTGGTGACTGTGACTGCTTGCCGTCGGTAAACCTGACTTGCTCCTTCCCACGGAGAAAAGCGGTGGGATACCAACTCATTGTTTCTCGCATGCCGAGGGCGCCTCAGTAGCCATAACCCCCTCACTGCCTCGCCTTTCCTGTGTCGGTCGGCAAAGAGCCCCCCCCATTGTTTGCACCCTGCGAATGCGGACCTGTCCTGCCTCGGGGGAGCGGATCATTTTCTCCAGGCGCCGGCTCTGCCTAAAATCGCTGTATGCTCGATGGTGGGATCATGAGAGGCGGCTCCTCTGTGGTAATGGCGGGTGGCGCCCTGGCTTCTGCCCGACAGTTCCGGCTTGCATCTACTTGGGGAGCTGACTTGACTGAAGAGGCTCATACCACGGAGGTAATGGAGGAACGCTCTCAAGTTACCCTCGCCTCCGTTTTCCTGGCTCTAACCGAACTGCGGTGTGAGTGGCGCACGTACTTGCTACAGCTGGAGGAGAAGGTCGATGGCTGCCTGTCTGGATCGGAATACTTCCTGCCCATCCTCTCTCCCTGCTCTGCTAAACAGCCTCCGCTGATCCCGATCAGTGAAACATTGTTGCCGGGGACGTGTGGAACTACTCAACAGCTTCGCGGTGTTCAGGAGCACGAGCTACAATGTTCCCGCTTCTGTATCGCTACAGTGTCTCTCTCCCCAACACGGAGAGCAACCCCTGCCACGGAGTTCAAGGGGCTGCTGCTACGACGTCTGCCTATCCTGCCTGACTGTGCTTCTCTTGTGGGGACTTCATTGTCTACCGTGCTGTGTGGTATTGTGGCTTTCATCATGCTGCTTTATTTAAGTACTGACTTTGGTTGGGACTGGCGAATTTTACTCAGTCCTCGGACTTTTCTCCATTGCCGAGTGTGGCCATTTAGTCCCTTTGTTCTCGTGGGGGTGGGCTCTCCCCTTCTTCTTGCAGGTTCAGGCTTCTCGGGGTGGGCGGGCGCAGGGGGACGTCCCAAATCGGGCCAGGGCTAGGCTTTACTTAATGTGATGGATGTATGGGCGGGCGGGGATCGGGTTGGGACTGCTCCGGCTTCCTTTGCCTGTTCCACCAGAATTGTTCCTCCCCTTCCGCATGACGCTGATCATTTATTCCACAACGCGATAGGGTTGCAAGTGGCTGGGAGTCCGGGAGATCGGTTACTGTGTGGCTCCTCCCCGCCTCCTTCTTTTGGGAGTGGTAGATCAGCTTGTTCTTTTCTTCCTCCCTATATTCAAGAGTGACAATTTTTCATTTCTTTTTGTCTTCTTTTTCCTTCTTTCTACATTTTCTTGCTGTCTCTTCCCCTTTCTTCCGGCTTCTCTTTCTTACTATATTTCGGGTTTATAGGGCGAAAGGCACGCTGCTAGGGGGGGGGGGGGGGTAGGCCATAGCCTCTGCATGTGTGTAGGGTGGGGGGTTATATTTCATTTTTGTTAGTTTCTATGGGACCTGTTTTTATTTCTTCTATGATTTTACCTTCTCTTGTCCATGTTCGGGCGTGCTGGGTGATGGGTGGCAGTGGAGATATGATTGGGTTGTGAGTGCTACTTTGTAGCGTAGATATTGTGAGACCATCCTGCCTGGCGGGGACTTGATTATCGATATACGAATTGCTTTGATACAGTAGCCAATGTAGTGTCCCACCTGCATGGACCTTGTTCTTCATTTCTTATTTTATTAGTACGGAACACTACGATCTGAACTCGATAGTTGCATAAAAAAACTTAAAATTTAACCTTCATTCCTCCTGTGCCACGGTACTGCGACGTTTTCTAGTTTTCCTTCTGCTGAATGTCCGCGGTTCTGCTGCATTACTGTGTCGCCATAATGTAAGCTGTAGTGCTAACTGAGAGTTCGTGGCCGGCCGGATGGTTGTAGGCCCGTATTTGTTATTTACTTCATGCACAATAAAGGTTTTCAAAAATTAAAAAAAAAAAAAGAAAAAAAAAAATGTGGTAAACACTACTTTCCTTTCTGAAGCCAGGCTCATTGCCAGGGAAACATAGTTTGATCACGTTCTACCCATATTGGGTCCTAGCAGTGTTTTTTTCTTGAATTTTGTGTTCAATTCAAATTGGGCTGAATGATCTGCAAAGTATACGTAGGAAATTGAACTACTTGGAATCTAAACTAATACTTATTGGAGATGTGTGTGTAAAACACAGCAAGCATAATTGCACTTGGACATTATCAAAATATGTTAATCTCAGATTGTGTTCTTCAAAAGGTGAAGGCATTAACACATGTTTTGTTGAGTGAGTTTACAATTACAGGAGTTCCAACAGATATTGTGTTGGCTGCAACAAGGTTGGCAAGGGAGTAGTGGTTTAGTGCATGTAAACGTTTTTGCGACTGGGAACGTTTTACACTTTTAATTTTGTGATATAATTTACTTACTTTTCATTTAAATCTTTGTATTTTTAAACCCAAAATGTGTGCAGTGCTCAGATTTTCTCAACATCACCGAACCAGAATTGTAAACGGTATAACCAAGAACAGTGATGTGACAGCTGTGACTGGGTCACACATATATCAAAACATGGTCATGTGCATATAGAAGGGCATTACCTTCCCATCAAACATCCTCGTCACAGTCCTAACACAAGGGGTCATCTCATCCCACCAACAGAATTTGGGCTATCCAAACCAAAAAACACAAAACAAAGTAATTTTGATCAGGCCCCTAAAATAAGCTCCTCCCTTTTACTGAAAGCAGGCAGAGCAGTCCCAGCTGTATCAACGCCCTGCTTTTTACAGTCTCAGGTACATATATAAAGAGGTCTATGCTTCATGCTGTGGTGAGTGAGTTTATATTTTTTATATTGTTAAATATACAGGTTTTCCTTAATCCTACCACTCTTACAAAGGTCCCCTGTGGCTGTACTTGAGCCAGGGTAGTTTCTTTAATCAAGTAAAACATGAAGGTTCTACTTTAGTGGACCAATATTGCTCACCCACCTTGTTGATACAGTGCATTCACTTTTCATGCTATTAAAGTGGAATTACTTTCTTGGTGAGCCTCTCTCCCTGTGCGGTGAGTCGAGTTTGGGGGCTACAGATGGCATTTAGTGATTGAGACCACAACTTCGTTTCAGGATGGCCGGGGTCTTGAGATCTCGGAAGGCCCCAATATCTCATCAACATAGAACACATACTCAACCATGATGTTCTGGGTAGGTTTCCTGGTAGCAAGATTGCTGTGCCTCTCAGAGCACACGTTCACTTTTTTTCTTCTCTCTCTCTCTCTCTCTCTCTCCAAAAGGTTTCTCCAGAAGGGACAATATGGCTTGTACAAAATGTAAGTACAAAATCTGTAATAAAAGCCAGTGCATAAGGGACTTATACCAAGCAGTCTTTATTAAGAGATTTTCAATCTTTTGCTTATCAAATGCATTATTTTGTTCCTGAAAATGTTTTGGCCCCAATTCTGTATCCTGGTACACCACATAGCTCTTTCAAAACATGATTTAGAGCCGAGGCTTGTGTCTAACTAAATCCCAGTGCCCCTCACAATCCACCTTATCCTCCTCCTAAGGCATAACTATCTCAGTCACCTTCCAGAGGTCAATTGCCTTGTGGGAAGTCATTTTCAAACTGTCTTCAGCATTTGCAAGGGTACAACGATTGACATATGTTTTTTTTTTAAAAACATCTAGTTACAGTGAAATAAAATTTTCTATCATCTAAATCATATATCGGTGACACTTTGTTTGTGGCGTTGAAGCCCTATTGTATATTACTCCCATCATCTCTGTTTTTCAAACTGTCTTCAGCATTTGGAAGGGTACAACGATGGACATATGGGTTTTTACAGTAGTTCACGATGGCTAGTAGATTCAATTTCACCAGACCCAAAGGATTTTTTCTTCCGACTCCTACTCTTCGTTGTTACATTCATCGTCAGGCTCAGCTCAGTTCCATTCATTGCATGTTCGACAAAAAGAGATAACTTCGAGACAAATGAGACACTGGGGTGTTATTTAATCATGTTTATGCTGGAGATGCCATCAGGAGATGTCAGGTATTTTTTTCTCTAAAGATGTTCAACTTCCCTCTTCATACTCAACCCCTGCCCCTTTTAATATAGTGATGCACCAGTCCATTGTGCTTTTAGTTGCTCCAGAAGATGTCTTAGCTCCTTAAACCTACTTGATACTGATCTTCACTTTCCCATTCACCAGAGCATACAAACATGTCTTCAATTCTGCTTATTGGGAAAACATTTCCACTTTCAAAATCGGACCTAAAATGTTGGCAACGGCCCCAGGAGTCTTCAGGTGTCCTCTGGTGGACAGTTTGCATCTACAAGACATTAGAACCTTTCCTTAGCTGGAGGATTGGGTAATCTGCGCTACTTCTTTTTCCAAGGCTTGCAATGAGGTTCAAAAGGTGTGAACAGCATTACAAAAAAGGGGGTTTTCATCAATTGGAAGTAATCCCAACCAAATCCTCAATACATCAAAGCAAATTCAGAAAATACATTGTTCAGGTCTTGCTTCACCCTCTGAGGAAGGTGAACTTGGTGAATTGTTTTGCATCTACATTGGCCAAGGCATCAGCCCAGTAGACCGGTTGTGCATACATAGTGAAATGGCAGCCTGTCTCCTGATGGTTCTCTCAACAGGTCTTCACCGTCACTGTACAAGATCACCAGGACCTTAAGTGGTGGCTGTTTCCAGGGAATCTAGATGCAAGGAGTGTCTCCAATTCCTTCCCTCCACCCCTGCAGGGTCTTTGTGCTCCAACAGAAGTAGAATATTCCTCCAACTGGAAGTAATTAGTAGGTATTTTCTATGTTCTTTTGGTCTTTGCTCTTCTTCTTTGAGCTCAAGCAGTACGAGTCAGGATGGACAATTAGGTAGCCAAAGCTTACATCACCATCAGAGAGAGTACAAGGTAGAAATGTTGGCAGCTCTAGTTTAGAAGGTGTGGCTTTGGGCAAAATTCTCTATTCCTTTACTGTAGTTTATCTCAGAAGGACTGGAAAAGAGCAATTAGATCATCTGAGTAGGATTTTCCTTCTTAATTTTCCAGTGCCGCTCTCCAGATCTTTTACAAGTAATTTCAGTCAACCCTGCTTACATAGGCTTGCCACAGAAAAGAATGCCCTTCTCTCTGAATTTTGTTTCCTCCATCTCCAAAAGTCTGAGGAACAAATTATCTGTCCATAGCTTGGCCCCAGGGTCTTCTGTACACATCCTCCAATTATATTGATAGTAAAGTTTCTTCAGAAAATAAGAGAGGACAAAGCAGCAGTACTGTTAGTTGATCATTATTGGCCAGGTCAGCCTTGGTATCCACAGTTGATACAGATCTTAGTTGGGCCACACTGGATAGTTCCAGTAATAAACTTAATAAACTTGCCTCTTCTATCCTATCTCCAGATATTCCAGTTTCCTTCCTCTGGTATCTTAACTTGGGAGTTTGTACCTTAAGAAGCTAATACTATAAAGGCAAAGATGGTCAAAAGAGGTTGCTATTCATATTCAATGAACGAGACAGCAGAACCCCCTTAGTAGTTTTGGCAGAACCTGCCATCATTTTGAGAATTGGAATTGTTCCAAATGTTTTAAGGCAGATTCTTGTCCCTAAATAAAGATCCTACACTTTCTTCTGCCGTTAGCATTTTCTGTGATCAGGATTCAATGGACAGATATAAAAACTTTCTAAGGTTCTTCTTTAGACTCAATTTATTAACTTATCTTTTCTCTCTTCAAAAGCTTTTTAACAGATAACTGTAGATTCCCCTGTTTCTCTTAGAATTTACCACTGGTTCTGCAAAAATTACCGTTTGAACATCTAGTTACAGTGAAATAAAATTTTCTATCATCTAAATCATATAAATCGGTGACACTTTGTTTGTGGAGTTGAAGCCCTATTGTATATTAATCCCATCATCTCTGTTTTTCCCAAAGAAGCTGATTCTCTGGTGAGATCCAGTTTTTGCCTAAGATCTCCTCATATTGTCACTGTTACTATTTAGTTTTGGCAGTTTTCATTCCCAATACTTCCTCTGAAGAGTAGGAATGATAATAGAGATTATCTGTTCAAATGTTCAAAGGGTTCTTTCTATACATTTGCCAAGGACAGCTGCTTTTCCTAAGGTAAGATCTGTTTCTGTTAACTTGATATAGTAGGTCAAGACCGAGGCCCAACTACAGCAATGCAGCCATAAATAGTATATGGATCAAGTTGTCTAACTCTATGTCATACCATAGGTTGTGCTCTACCAATCCAGGGCCAGATGGTAGCTTTATTAGGGCAATTTCCAATTACTGGGTGACTTTGAAAGGGGCCATAGGTAAGAGAGTACTGTAATGCTGCTATGTGGTCAACCCTTTCCCCATACAGCAAACGTTTATGACAAGATATATACATACAATTCAGATAGGAGATAATTAATCAAATTTTAGTTCTTAGTATGGTGATAAAATCAACACCATTAAGATGGTACTAATAGTATTAAGTAAACAAAAAGTCAGTCAGTGTGAGTGGTATGTAAAGAGACATTGTAAATTTAATTACACAAGAAATAACACCAGTATAAACAATAAACATTATTAAATGAATGGCTTATTTAATGTGGTCCTAATGAACACAGGATTCCACATAACTGCTATCTATCTTTTTGCTTCCGATATCAATGCGCACACTTTTATTTTTCAATCCTGTTTTCTTTCTAAATCGACTTAAGGTAGGAAGATTTGAGCTCTTAGGTTAATTTTTGACCTGCTTGTCAAGTTACTTTGCAGAATGCTTCCTCTCCACTGTCCTTGATGCTTACAGCCCAACTTAGCTTTGAAGGATTTGCTGGGCAGAATGTGTCTGACTCTGCATCAAGGGACAAAAGGAACTTCAGGTTTGCACTTAAATCTAGTGAGTTGGTGGAGTGTTATGTTGTGCTTACCTTTATTCTTTGTGTTTTGCTTTAAGGCTCGCGTTAGAGCGAGCCACCTTGTAGAATGTTAATTACTGCTCTTAGATTCGTATTCCATGAGAGGCCAGTTGAAGCCTTCCTGAGCTACTGTATAGCTGTGCTTCCTGGCTCCACCTGTTTTATCGTTTATCTCAATAAACCTTATGAGATATAACCTGCCTCCATCTCTACTTTACAATTGGCGACGATCGGGATCGACACCCTGCATCATACAACCTTGGATTTTTTTTTTTTCTACTCTTCATTTCCTCGTCTAACAAAGAAGAAGAGAATCGTTTTACAGCTCTACTATTTATTGAGCCATCTACATTCAACGATTCAAACTGGTTCGTATATTTACATTTCATTGTAACTGAGACTCACTGATTTCCAGACGCCGGTTGGTTGCGCAGGCCGGCATTTTTCAATCTGGAGCCGAGTTCCAAGCGCGATCTCTATACGCGCGACCACAGAATGCCTTACGTCTGACACACGCTCTTAGTTTTATCGCGTGATGACGTATTTGCGCTAAGGTCACGTTGCGTAACCCTGCGTGGCGGCCATTTTAAGTTGGTCGAGTAAATATCGGAAAATCAGTTACCGAGACTCTGTCACCGAAGGAACTCATAAAAAAAAAATATATAATCGACAAACGAACCTTATTGAACCAGCGCTATATAACCGGCGCTAGTCTATCCTTGGCTCACAACATTTGGATAACATTAATTCAGAAGGAGGTTAAAGATAAACAGGTGAGACTGTCGGGGCACTTGTTTTCCTTGTTAATCAACCAAGTGTTGTGTTTTAAAACGGGGTTACTACACAAACTCCTCACATATTTTTATATATATGGATTCTGGGGATCAATCCCAAAGTGAAAGTGGTTCTGAGGTAGTAATGGCTCAACAAAGCTTTGTTATTAGTCCCCCCCAACCCTTTTGGGCTACTGGTTCACAACCAGACATGAAGTGGGTGGAGTGGAAAGAGTATTTTAATAATTACATCTGTGCTATTGATGAGAATGCTAAAATGAAGCCGGAGCAAAAGAAAAGAATACTTCTACATTCCTTGGGTCCCAAAGGATTAATAACATATTCACGTATGCAGAAGTTAGCTGATGCTGATTCAAGTGAATTTGACAATGCCATTGCTGATATGGACAGATATTTCGCACCTAAAGTGTGTATAGGTGTTGTGAGACACAAATTCTTCTAAAGAAAACAGAAAAAGGATGAATTGGTAGATGAATGGGTTGATGACCTTAAAAAACTTGCTATTGATTGTAAATTTGGAGACTTACATGACAAACTTATTCGAGATCAGCTGGTTATGCACAACGACAATTCTCCTATTCAAGATCGCCTTTGGGTAAATGGCGATGCACCTCTCGACGATGTACTTGCAATAATGAGGAAATCAGAAATGTCGGGAAGATGCGCTACTGTAGTTAAAGATACTGTTAAAGATTCTGACAAGGCGTCATCGGCTGTCTTCAAAATCCAAGGAACACCTAAATATCAGAATAAGCAAGTTTATAACAAAAGTTCTAGTCAACCTTTTAAGAGCCAAGGAATGGATAACAAGTTGGAAGATAAAAAGTGTTACCGTTGTGGTAGCAAAGAACATATGGCTTACTACAAGTCATGTCCTGCCTTACGGAAAAAGTGTAGTGTTTGTGGTCTCATTGGCCATTTTAGCAAAATGTGCCGCAGGCGTACTAATGTCAAATGTATTTGGAATGAGGATGTATGTGTTGATGGAAGTAGTGATGATGAGGATGGTTGTGTTAAGAATGTGAGAGGGAATTACATGTTGAACATTACTGAGGAAGGCAATTATATGTTGAACATTACTGATGAAGCAATGGAGGGCAAACCTATCTGTGAAGTCTCTTTTGGTGGTGTTAAAGTTAAGGTATATGCAGATTCAGGATCTCCATATACGATTGTCAACGAGGAGATATGGAAAAAGAATTTCACACAGAAAATAGGGGACAAGTTAAATGCCTCAGATGTTAGTCCGGTAAGTTATACTGGTGGTAAAATTGAACTTTTAGGCTTCAGATGGCTCATCTTCATATTTAAAGGCAGGGTGACCAGGGGCAAGTTATACATTGCAAAAAAAGGACCCTCTGTTCTGGGGTGGTATGACCAGAAAAATCTTCATATCATTTTAGACCCGAATAGCAAAGAGAAGGTACTTGTAGTAGATGAGGGCAGCAAATTGGAAGATATTTTGAAGAGCAAATTCACCAACGTAGTAAGCGGACAGTTAGGCAAGCTTAGGGGTTTTGAGCATAGAATCATGCTCAAAGGCAATGCACAACCTAAAGTGCATAAGGTTAGGCCTATTCCCCTTTTGATAAGAGACGAAGTCAAAAAGGAGATTCAGGGTCTATTAGCTAAAGGTGTTATCGAGGAGGTAGACTCTTCGGAGTGGATTAGTCCAATAGTCGTAGCGAGGAAACCCAACGGAAAAATCCGTTTATGTATTGATTTACGCCATCTTAATCAAAATATAGTGATTGAACGTTTCCCCTTGCCCAAAATTAATGAAATGGTTTCTTCCTTAAGGGGAGCGACTTGGTTTTCCACAGTAGACCTCTCCGCTGCATACCACCAGGTAGTTTTGGATCCTGAGTCTAGGCATCTAACAGCCTTCATCACACCATTTGGCTGTTTCCAATTCATAAGGATGCCATTCGGCCTTGCATCAGCCGCGGCTGTATTTCAACGCCTAATGCACAAATTGTTTGGTGACATGGATGGCATTAGTTTCTTTCAGGATGATGTTCTGATTGCTGGCAATGATAAAGAGGATCATGACACCAAGTTGTGGAAAGTTTTTAACACACTTAGTTCTGCTGGTTTGACTGTTGAACTGTCTAAATGCAAATTTGGGGAAAGAAGTGTTTCATATCTTGGCCATATAATTAGTGAGGAGGGCGTCAGACCAAAAACTTCACTAATAGAATGTATTGTCAACTCACCTGCACCTGATTCTAAAGAAGGAATCAAATCCTTTTTGGGTATGGCTGAGTATTGTGCTAAGTTCATCAAAGACTTTGCTTCAAAGGTGTATAACATCAGATCCCTATTGAAGAAAAATGTGAAATTTGAATGGTCTAAAGAGTGTGAGAAAGAGTTTTCTGGAATCAAGTGGGAATTGCAAAAAGTGAGCGCCTTGTCTAGTTTCGACCCTAATCTGGATTGTTATCTGACAACGGACGCGAGCGACAAGGGTTTGGGCGCAGTCTTATCACAGGTTGATGAGAAGGGTAAAGACAGAATAATTTTGTTTGCATCCAGGGCCCTGTCACCTGCTGAAAGCAGATACCCGATTATAGAAAGGGAAGCCTTGGCTTGCGCTTGGGCTTTAGAACACTTTCGTGCATTTGTTTGGGGGAAAATGGTTCACATTAGGACTGATCACAAACCGTTGGTCCACATTTTATCCACTGATGGCACAGCTACTGCTTCTGCCAGGTTGGCAAGGATCTCTATGCGGATGAAAGAATACATTTACGAGATCACATATGTACCTGGAAAAGACAATGTTGTCGCTGATTGCCTGTCTAGACTTCCTTCCCCCCTGGAAGAATGCGTTGATGACCCTTGGGGAAACATTAGTGTGGCATTTATTCATGATTCTGGGTTCCCAGCCATTAGCAGGGAGGATTGGTTAAGAGAACACAATGCTGACAAGGAATTGGTAGAAGTCTCAAAGTTTATTTGCCACGGCTGGCCAAAGGAGAGATTTTTATCTGGCACTGTGAAGCCGTTTTGGGAGGTACGTTCTGAATTATCATTTGAGAAAGAGGTTCTACTGAGAGGGGACTGGATTGTTCCACCTTCTGGGCTAAGGAAAAAAATCTTAGAGTTATGTCACGAGGGACATTTCGGTATAGTAAGGACTAAGCTATCTGTTAAAAATTTGTTTTGGTGGCCCAAAGTTGACAGTGAAGTGGAGACCTTTGTCAGAGGTTGCTCTGTTTGCAGCTCTGCAGACAAGTCCTTGAGGACTCTTAGACCAGCTATGAGTGATGGACTCATCCCTAGCATGCCTTGGGAAACTATCGCTGTAGATATTTTTGGTCCTGTAGGGGACCCGAAGGAATATGGGTTGGTTGCCATTGATCTGTTTACCAAGTGGCCCGTAGTGAAATTTGTGGACAGAGTGGATACTCAGACTGTGTTGAAGTTTTTGGATAAAATTTTTATAGTGGAAGGTCTACCCGTTAACATCCTAACGGACAATGGTGTACAGTTCTTGTCCAAAGTTGCCCAAGATTATTTTGCGAAATGTGGGATTACACACAAAACGACCTCTTTGTACAATCCTAGCGGGAATGGAACTGTTGAGCGCTTCAATAGGGTCATTAAGGGGATTTTGCAAGCTGCGAATTACAAAGGTTTAGATTGGAAATTGGAAATACAAAAAGCTGTGTGGTCTTACAAAGTGACTTTAAATAACTGCACAGGAGTTTCCCCTTTTGTGATGATGCGTGGCAGGTTACCTAGGTGTAAATTTAACCCCGGTTGGTTATTCAAAGATAATGTCCAGCAGTGGTCACCTATTGAGGTCAAGAAAAGTTTGGAATTAGTGCATGACAAGAGCAAAGCTTACTATGATCAGCGCCATTGCGTGAAAAATGTCATTGTAAAAACTGGTGATTGGGTCAGGATTAAGAAACCGTACAAGGTTTTGAAAGGTGAGAACAAGTTTGATTCGCCTAAACAGGTTCTTGAAGTTCTTAGGAACTCAGTCAGGTTAAGTGACGGGAAGGTTTGGAACCTGAAAGATGTGGCTTTGGATATTTGTCAAAACCATGATGTGGATGAGATTGTGAAAGGCCAACTTACTGATTTTGATTGGGTTGAGGATTACTTTCAGGGCAGCAGTTTGCAGTCCCAACTTGCGCCTAATATTTCTCTGCCTCAATTAAGGGAGGGGGATGGGGTAACCGATTCTCCTGTTTCTCATGATTGTCAGACAAATGAATTCTCACATAAACCTTGCAATATTGAACAGGAACCCAGTTCAGTTGACACTGGTCATGTGCGTGATAATGTGCCTTCCCTTCCAATTGTAAGTTCCTCTTCTGTTAACAGTGACACTGTTTCAGCACCCACATTACCTGCTGTTAAAGTTTCCAATAGGACACGAGTGTTGCCTTATTGGCTTAAGGATTATGTGAAGTAGTTTATTAATTCCCCCTTTGTTTCCTTCCTCCCTTCCCTTGTTCCCTTGCCTTTCCCTTGCAGTTCCTTTTGCCTATTATTGTGAGGGGGGGGGGATGTGTTATGTTGTGCTTACCTTTATTCTTTGTGTTTTGCTTTAAGGCTCGCGTTAGAGCGAGCCACCTTGTAGAATGTTAATTACTGCTCTTAGATTCGTATTCCATGAGAGGCCAGTTGAAGCCTTCCTGAGCTACTGTATAGCTGTGCTTCCTGGCTCCACCTGTTTTATCGTTTATCTCAATAAACCTTATGAGATATAACCTGCCTCCATCTCTACTTTACATGGAGCCTCTCATTTCTACCATTCACAGCTTCAAGCAGGGCCTTTAACACCTTGGCTGCTAGGTGTTTTCCCCTCCTATGCTGACTTTTCGTAATACCTATTAATCATGACGAGCTCAGCTCGTCATCAGCACAGCTCAACCGTGCATCATGACGAGCTGAGCTTGTCATCAGCATCGAAAGGGTTAAGGTGGCCAGTGCACTCATTATGTGAAGAAGCTTACACCCCAGGTCACACTGCATGGTTTTTGAACTGTGGAAATCAAGCACAAACTCCTCCCCATGAATTCTGCCAAACTTCACCCTTTGACCCTACCAGATGGAGTGGGGTGAGCTCCACACTTTGAAGACCACTGCCATAGAGAGTTCATGAACTCTATTTTTGGACCCCTATAGTTAATCTGAGAATGTTCATCTCAAGTCTAAAAGTTGTGAGTTTAATTCCCAGTCTTTCTTGTTATGTCTGTGTGCTTCCTAAGTCTGTGGACTGGTCAAATCACTATCTCTCTTTCATTTTTACTCACAATAGAGCCAATAAATGAAGTTTAACTTGGTTTCAACTTTCAAGAAATGTTAGGTAGCCACAGCGTATTTGCAGAGGGAGGCTAAAACACATGCTCAATAGTGGGAGGCTTCAATAGGTGAGGAGTTAGTAAATGTCAATTCTTAAAAAGATTCAATTTAGATACCTAAAGAGCCAAATAACATAAAAGAGGCCTCCCAAGCATTTAAGTGTGAATGGATGTAGGATTATTGAAGGGCGGGATACCACCAGAACCGGGCACCTCTTCCATATTTATCAGGTCCTCTCTGATCGTTTTCTGGTCATGTCAACACAAGTTTGTTATTGGAGATCCATGACTTGTATTCTATCATTTCCATTAAAGTAAAGAGAAGCAAATAATTCACTTCCCAGAGCCTGTCCTCTTGCTACCATTTTTGTGGTTCTCTAATATAGCCTCTACATTACAGCTAGATAGTGTCGCTTATTTCACTTCCAACCTAAGGTGGTTCAGTGAGTTACTTTACTAGGATTTTCCTACCTACAAGTGATCCAGTAATAGCCGTCAGCTGCCTAAGCTTCTAATGCCAGGATATCTTCCAAGTCCAATCTACTTTTTTAACTGGTTTCCCACATACTAAATAGAACCATCTTTTAAATCATTACACTGATTCATGTCCTCAAAACGCTCTCTGGTATTCTAACACCAAATACAGAGTTGCTGTAAATGTTTGTTTCATCAGGGACAAAGATGAATTTCACAGGATGCTGTCCCCACTGATGACCCTCCTCCACTTCCACAATGCAACTACACCTAAAGGTCACAGTAACCAGAGGGACGTGGGTAACTAAGATGGTAAAATACTAGTATAGTAAGAAGATTACAGCTACATGGTTAAGGCACTTAGCAGCTTCTTCCAGCCCTAAACCTTTTAAGCCTCGTGGGAAACGTGTTCACTAGCAAGTTGTGTGCTGCTACCACAGTCTGTGCATACTAGCAGAATGCAGGTATGTAAACTCCAAACAAGGCCACACACATAAGGAGTCTCATATATATATATTGTTTTTTTTTGTGGGGGGGGGGGGGGGGGGGGGAGGGAGACACTGGAAAATAAGCTGGTACATTAGTCAAATGAATGACATCGCTGATTTGCTTTCCGGCCTCCAGTACCTAAGAGGAGTCCACCTTTTCACAGCAACTTGATAACCTTCCACAGTTAAAAGCATGAAGGGGCAAGTATATTGTTGTGGACTAGAGAGAAAAAAGTTACTTAGCTGTAACACCAACTGCACATCATGGGAATTTTCATAATATGTCATTAAATGTTTAATCATGCGGTGAATCCAGAAATACTTTTCCAATATAGAGATAAGATTCCGTTTTTTAGATAACAAACTGCCTGTGTGTAGTCTCTATTTTATTTATTGTGGGAAAAGAAATTATTGCCCCATAGGCAAAAACACCCACAGAAATCTAAGAACATTTTTAAAAAGCAACTAGAACAACCTGCTATTGTTTCTCTTGTTTAAAAGGAACACGTTTAATTCAATTGCTATCATATGCATACCCTAGAGTACAGAAAAAGATTCTGTGCATTAAAGACAATCAAGGAGTCCCATTATCCCACAAAGTGTCACATACCAGTAGCTTCTCAGTTTCATGTTGCTTTCTCGTTAGGAGGCTGCCACGTGCCAATTTGTACTGTACCCTTTGTTATACTTGGCAGCAGGAAAGTTTGTTTTTTAATATAACAATGATTCCTATGATAGAGAACTGATGTTCCTGGGGAGCAGAAACCTTTTCTTCTTGATCATTCGGATTTATATTATTAATAATTGGGAAAAAGTAGCTTAGTAGTTACATTAATCATAGTCCTCATCAAGTCATAATGGCACTATTCCCTATTAGGTCCAGTTAGGTCTCAATACTTTAAACCTTAGGGCAATCCTTGGTGGCTGTAGCACAGAGCAGACAGGCTTAACTTAGAAGAAAGTTTTAAAGCATTTATCAGTACCAAAACAGTTAAAAAGTCGAAAATACAACACAACAAAAATCCCACTCCAACCTATGAAACTAGAGCTAAGATGAATGAGCAAATAGACACCAAAACGACAAAAAGCAGATGTAGAGAACCAAAGATATGTTTTTCAAAGGTGTAGATGTTTCGAGCACAAAAAAGTGCAAAGCACCAACCCTAGATATCTGGTTGCGCTGGACCAGGACAATGTTGAAAGTTAAGGCTGACCACAATGGAGCATGGGCCGGATACAGGTACCAGGTTTGATCCAGTGGAAAGTTTTACCTTCTGCCTTAATATCAGGAATGGAAGTAGAAAATCCTCAGTGGGGAAAGTGAGCAGGCTGTGGACAAGATGGGTTCCATAAGGCCAGATAGCTGTGGGACGGAGACCCGATTAAGCCATTGGCTTTTGGTAGGAAAGTTCAGGTCATGAGAAATCTGTAATTCAGGGCCAAGAAAGGTCTCTCACTAGCTGGATACTTTTGGTGCCACCTTCGGGTTACAATTTCTACCTTTTTACTTAAAACCTCTTTTGGAACTTAAAATCCTTTCATCAGGCCAAATCAGCAAGTTGAGTGCCACTGGCAGTGCGACGTCAGCGGCTGCAGTTTGACGTGGTCCGGTAATAGCCTCTCTTTCTTTTGGCAAAATATTTGCAAATGTTTCTAGGTCCCAGCTTTTAAGGTTAGGCAGGAGTATACACAGATTTATCCAGAGGGTACTGGACCTTAGGGACACCCCTTAGGAGACAGGACACACTCCCGAGGAAGCCACCAGCAGGGTCCAGGAAAGTCCAATTTGAACTGGTCAGCTGGGCTTTTCAGAAATGTGGGCTTTTTCTAGCTTTTTGTGTCCCTGTAGCTTAACATGAGGCTGGCCGACCAGCCCTTGGAATCCACTTTTCTGTCCCTGGTTCAAGTGGGATCAGGGCCAGTCCTTGGGGTTTCTCTCAACAGGTTACAGTAGGTGCAGTCCTCTTTCTGAATTCCAAAGGGGGTTCAGCAGGTGCATTCCTTCTTCTATCTTCCTAGATCCTGCAGGAATCTGAAGAAGGTATGCATGTGTGACCCTTTATGCCTGACAATAGCTTGTGGCTAAGGGAACATGGAAAAAGTTCCCAGGGACAACCTTACACATTTTGACATCTCTTTCTAGGGGTTTTGCCCTAAACAATCCCACAATGCTCTTCTCTAAAAAAATCCAACATAGCAGAATCTTTCTTCTCCTTGGCAGAGCTCTGAGCACACCACTGAGGCCTGTCTAAGGAAATGAGAAATTCCATATGTAAACCAATGCTGGAAAAGGCCCCTATCCTTTCTCCCCTCAACTGGGGTTGGTGCCACTCTGCCTACTTGGACAATGGAAAGGGCAGGCCTTAGAGTGAATTACATCCCCTTTAAGATTGTGCATTTGATGGGCACATCCCCCCCTGGCCATCCTGTCAGGAGGAGGTCACACCTCCTTCCAGCCGAGGCCCCTTTGTTTCCCCGTCCTGGAAGCCATTCACCCCTTCCAGCAGATAGCCAGGTGACAGTTGGAGATTAACTCAGAAAAGGCTAATAGAGGCTTTAGGCAGGAAAATGGCAACTTACCAAAAGTCGCACCTTCAAAATAGGAATTTAAAATCTCATTTGACCATTAGATTCGATTTTAAATTCTTATTCATTTGAGTCCTTGAATCAGGGTTCTACATTTTTCGGAACTGAAGCTATGCAAGGTAAGGTATTATAATGTAACCAATTGCTTTTCTATGGCAGAGCCGGCGTTTATCACTTCCAGAACATGTAACTTTTACTTAAGTAGACACGTCCAACTTTTTAAATACCATGCCCTATGGTCATTTAGGTCCTACTTTAGAGGTGGCTTATCATTGTTAAAAGAAAGATTTGGCCTAGCATAAGGTTTTATTTGCCAGGATAAATTTGCAGGTTTAAAATTATTTGCTTTGTCACTATAGGGGTGGCAAAATAGGTGCTGCAGACCACCAGTGACATTTAACTTACAGGCCCTGGGTACACAGAGTACCATATACTAGTGAATTACAGGTAAGTTAAATAGGTCAATAAGGGATTAGCCAATTTTTTTGAGTGCCAATTTATAGGACTGACCGTGGAGTCCATCAAGGAGTCATCAGTCTTCGAGCATTGTCCTTTGCTCCGGTCCTCTTCCTTCTCGAGTGCAGGGCTGCAGGCATGAGCAAACTCCCTTGCCCAGTTCTGGCGCTGCTCACATGCAGCATGTGAGCAGCACCCCAATTGGAGGGAGCGGCCTCACTCTGCGCTCCACAGCACACTGAAGGCCTTCACTTATCCTCAACTCAGCGGGGGAGCCGCTCCTGGATATTTGGATAATATAAATCTGTGTTTAAGCATGGTATTGTCCAGTGTAACCTAACGTTCAGGTCACCTTTTCACCAAAAACTTTGTGAATACAATTTATCAAGGGCTTTCCTACTCTCAACAAGAGAACAGATATGTCCTATTACAGAGACAGAAGAGATCAGAGCTGAGCAGTTAACTCTTGAATACCATTTGCACAAAAATACTGCCTCCTGACATGTACGAGGATGAGGCAACAACATTTTCCATAGAAAAATCTAGCATGTTAAGTTACTGAATCAATACTCATATATATTAAGTACTTCAAGTGTGCAAGTTTCACTGCCAATACATCTCTAAATTTGAACTTTTCTATGCCCAACTGACTCATTATTTCAAATCCTAATACCTCAAAAACTACTGAACGAATTTGTACCAAATCAAAACAAACTGTGGCAAAGCCAACAGGCCTAGCCTTGATCAGAATGCAATTTATTTTTCTATTTTCCTTTTAAAATCATATGAAAAAAACATTTGACTAAATAAAAAATATATATTTTAAAAAATAATAAAAGTAAAGGAGTGGCCAAGCAACCAAGCTCGGTTACTAAAGAGCGCTCATTTTGCAGCAGGTGTGCATGTGATCAGGCAAATGCAGCCACTCACAGTGCAAGACAGCGAAGAATGAAGTGGGCTGACGAGTAACCCCTGCTGTAGGTGATGATGGGTGGAAGCAAAATATAAATAGCACTTTAACAGACAAATTAATGCAGAAGGCTGACTGTAAGCCTTTGTATGGATATTTGTATTTTTATTATGAATTTTTGGGGAAATCGAGCTCGTACAGCAGCTAAGCTGGTCTCTAGGCCAGACCTAATAAGAATGCTTCCTAATTGAAATTCTACTGTAATGCTACATTTGTTGTAACTCCATCTAGTTTGCTCTTCGGATATGGTTTATAACGATTTTGTGCTGTTAAGTTCAGCTTTTGCTGGTTATTGGTATAAATTGTGAATTTACAAACAGTCCATTGGAGAGGTGAATTATGATTTTCATGGCAAAGGTGCATATCATGGTTTTTAATGGATAAATGTATGAATTATGTTTAGTCAATTATACATACACATAAACACATTTCTTAATCAAAAAATTATGAATGAAATGTTATTTACATCAGGGGATGCGGAAAAAAGATAAACTGTAAAGTCATCTAAACAGAATTGAAACCTGAGCTCTCTCCAGTGGTATTAGAAAGGGCTTATGTTGCTGAGCCAGCCTGTTGACCAAAAACATGGATGTTAACTGTCTGAAAGAGCAAACTTAGACAATGATCCTCTACTCACTGTACTGAAGGTGTCGAGTAGAAAAAAGTTGTGATAAAAATAGACATAAGATTGCTCACTTGTGTTTTTAACAGCAACCCACGTGGGTAACATTTGGACTACCAATTACATTGTGTCAGCAATGCAACTCACTTGAGATGAATGCGTAATGAGGGGATAAATGGGGATCAGTGTTGCTGTTTGTCATGTGCTGCCTTTGAGAAATGACATCAAGTCTGAAACGAGTCAGGCTTGGCGCTGCCTTTTATGTTCTTTTCACCGAAGTGTTTTTTCCTGATAATAAACCTGCAACCTCTGAGAGTGCACTTCCCCTGGGAGCAACTGTTTGTTTTTGATTAATGCGGCCGGCCCGTCTGTGAAAGTGCCCCACTGCAAGAAGGAAAAGCAAGTCCCTGGTATGTTTGGCCTATCTAATTTTGCTTACGCTAAAATGTTGTTTGAAATGTTAATGTTCTGCTTAAATAACAACTTTCTTTTCAACTGGACTTTGTACAGACTGATTCAGGCGACAGCGATGGGCACCTACTTCGCCTCCAGCTATGCCAACTTGTTTATGGGCTGGTGAGAGGAGCAGGTGTCCAATGCACCCCAATAAGACTAGAAAACATGAAGAAGGTGATCCTATGGGTCAGATTTATTGATGACCTGTTTATAAACTGGCAAGATATATGTGTATATACATATATATATATATATATATATATATATATATATATATATATATATACACACAAACACATATTTATATACACACACACACATATATACAAATATACACTCACACACATACATAAACACCTACATATATATATATACACACCTACATATATACACACAAACATGTATGTATATACACACGCACACACACACATACAGACACACATGAATGTATGTATGTGTGTGTGTATACATGCATATTTATGGGATCCTTAAACTATAGCACCAGAGAAAGCAACAGGAAGGTTATCATACCCACAATAGGATATAGTGTGAACTAAGAAAAATAACCTAAGACTGTGGCAGAGAGGGAAGAAAGAGATGACAGGAGTGATAGAGACAGAAAGAGGGAGATATTTTTCAGGTCAGAAAATTCTAATATTATTAAAAATAAGCATAACATACAATTTAAGACATGCTACAAAATAGTACCTTAACAATTAGGAATATATCTATGTAAATGCAATATTAATATAATATTAGTAACTTACATAGACATATTAGAAATAATAACATGGTTCGTTTCTTTACTAATTAAAAGGGCCATTACAGCAATAGGTAGGGTAATAAAGCGAGAGTATTCTATATTGCAATACAGTTGATAATGTAAGAATCAAGAGTCTGCCACATATTAGAAACAAAGGTGGAGGAGTCCTAATGTGGTTTTAAAAGTGAATAGTGACAGTGTCTAAGAATAAGTATCCATTCTCACTATCCATTAAAAGATAATAAATTAGCTTCTTTCCAATTAAATAAATTGATTTAATGTTGGCAGATATAAGGAAATCAATTAGCTTACAGTGATTAGGAGAAGGTTGGTGTTTGATAGCGTTGAATCTACAAATAATTATGTAAAATGATAAGTAAGGGTGCAGCTAAAAAGCTGTTCAATAATGTTCCATACCTCAGTACAAAAATTGAAAATAATTGAGTCGTAAAGCCTATGTTTTAAAGAACCCACACTATTTTTTACAATGCCAGCATGCTGATGTGTAAATTAATTTGATTTTGAACAATTTGACTGGAGTCAACAATAGATGGTGGAGCATCAAGATCAGGATTCCATTGGTTTGCTATTTTACTAAAAGGGTAGTGATTATCAAGCTTCTTATTGATTGTAGAAGCTATGTGACCTGACAGACTAAAAATGCTTACACATAGCTCCGCACCAATATTTTAGCAGAGGGCATTAACAATTGAATTACATAGCAATTCCTATTAAAGAAGATCTGATTGTGGAAGGTGATATTTAGTCCTTAAGCCACTAAAAGAATACAAAGCAGCTCCTTGGCAAATATCACTGATATAAAATATACCTGCCTGAATCCAAGAAATCCAAAAGGATATTTTTTTATTAAGTTTTAAGTTAAGATTATGCCAAAGTGAAACTTTTTTAGAAAATCGAATGTTGACGGTAAACTCATTATGAGAGGAGAGGAATGGAATTATAGCAACAGCAATGATGGGTGACATTTTACCAACTTTGAAGTTGACCATGGTGAGAAATGCAGGTAAAGTAAAGGGATGTAAAAGGTTACGTCTAATATAATCCATTTAGGAACCGACAAAGGATTAAAAGATTGAAACCATAATGAACTCGCACAATGAAAAAAGACTTACAGTATTTTTTAAACTTAGGTGGACCAATACCAAAGTTTAATTTAATGGTTTGTATTGTTTTAATACTAATGTGTGCAGGTTTGTTTTTCCACATAAAATGTTTGATTAACTGATACAACTTATTAAACAGACTGGAGGAAAATCTAAAAGGTGACATAGATTATGTGTAAAGTATTTGGGGAGTAATAGCCTTTTTATCAAATAGAAGGAATGGGGTTATGGGATCTCAGGACCATCACAAATACCTCCAAGATCGCACTCCACTGTCTGAATTCAAATAAATATGTATCAACCTATTTGGAGATGCAAAGATTTCTGAATAGTATTCACAATCATTGAATAGTTGTTATTTATGACAACATCATTTCCCACTTATATCTACGTTGTTGTAAAATCAGTCTATATTACTATATTAGAGCTTCACACAACAGTCAACTCATGGTTCAAGGTACGATACTCTTCTTCATGGCTTTTTAAATCTTGTGTGAAGAATTTATATCCCTTGTGAAACAAAATTTCAATCATGATTGTTAATATAGATGGCTGTCCCATATCGGTATCAACAGTCCTGCCATCTCGGCACATCAAATCTTCCTTAGCGAGTGATCCTGTAAGTGTGATAATACTTTCATATTCCAGCTCATGTGTTTCTTAGAAACTTGTACAGTGATTGGGGCATTCCAAAGGTCTCACTCTCCCAATCTTGTTAATGCTCGCTCTAAATATAAACAAACTGTAGCATTTTACTTACTCTGCATCAGTTCATCCCAAAGCAAAGAGTTTAGTGATTTGGACTTTGTTCATTTCAGCTTGTAACAAAAGATTAAATAGCCTCTTGCCTAGCTAGGACTTGATTATTGATCCAAACTTTAATTGAACCCGAGTAGAGAGGCTGATCTCAGCAGCCAGAAAAATTGCCTATACGTCTTTATCATGATAGAGTAGAATGGCATCAGTGCCACACAGGGCTTCACTTCTATAGCTTATTTTTGGTGAAAACTTTGTCTACACTATGTTCACTATTGAATCTAATAGTGGGCCCTTCAAAGTTTTCAAGAGTGTTACGAATGCGGATAGTAGTGTTTGGGCAATCACATGGATATACTGCTTATGAACTAGAAATGACCCATTATAATTTGTATATTCTCTGGTCCCTTCAATGAGCTTGTTGTTTAAAAACCAAGACTTCTGCTTTATATATTTTTTCCTAATTACCATCGTTTTGGTTACATTCACATACTCCTTGAGTAGCCTCCCATCAAAGTGTGAAGACTGCCACATAATATTTTTTAAATAGTCATTTAGTATACAGATTTTAGAAATGGCAGGAAATCAGTAAGTAGGCAAACTCGGCAAACATTAATACCTTTAATTTTATTTTGTTTTTATTTATTTTATATGCTTATAAAGCGCCAGACTAGACCCCCGAAGGGGTATCTCCGCGCTATAACTGCAGATGGAAATGAGAGTAAAAGTGTGTCCAGGGATAAAGTGACATTAATAGCTGGGAAACAGGTAGGTTTTTAGATTTTTTCTAAACATCATATGGTTGGTGATTGACCTCAGTTCAAGCGGCAGTGAGTTCCATAGTGTGGGTCCGGTGTAGGCCAGTGCACGGCCACCTTGTCTGGTTTTCTTAATTCTGGGAATTTTAAGTAGTTGCTGGTTACTGGAACGCAGAGAGCGTCCTGGGATGTAGGGCTGAAAGATGTCAATGAAATACTTGGGGCCCATCCCCGTTAGGCTCTTGTGTATGGTACACAGGGTCTTGAACTGAACTCGCTTCTTCACTGGAAGCCAGTGAAGCTGAGACAGTAGGGGGCAGGATGGTGTCCTGGGTGGAACATTCATGACGATCCTTGCAGCGGTGTTTTGAATAACCTGCAATTTCTTGAGTTGCTCCTCGTTGGCTCCATGGAGCAATCCATTGCAGTAGTCAACCCTACTGATAACAAGAGCCTGCACCAGAGTTTTTCTGTGGTGATCCGGAAGATAGGGGAAGACACGCCTTAGCATCCCTATAGCCCGGAAACAGGTGCCGGCTACTTGATTGACGTGGTCCTTGAAAGTGAGTTGTTGGTCAAATAATACTCCCAAGTTTCTGACCTTACTTTTGGGGGTGGGGACAGGACCCAGTTCTTGAGGCCACCAGTCTGATGACCAGTGTGTCGTCGCTTGACCGAACAACATAACTTCGGTTTTCCCGACATTACACTGCAGACAGTTTGATGACATCCAGTCTGCAATGGCTCTCATGCCATCTGCAAAAGATCTTTTTATTGCAGGTGTAAGATTTTAAAGGGAAAAAGGAGTTGGGTGTCGTCAGCGTACGACACGGGGGTGAACCCGAAAGATCTTGCTAGGTTGGCAAGGGGGGCCATAATAGATGGAAGTCAAGTAATCAAGGAGGAAACAACAGAAAAGATATCTGTATAATGAATAATCTCTTTGCTAGGGAGCCGGTGGTAATAAAGTGAGCATGGTTGTAACCGCCTCCTCAGGAAGCCTCTTTCTGAGGAGGCGCTTCGTGATGGGAGATCGAGAAGTGCTCTGGCCAGAGCTAGAATCTCACCGCCTTCAAGACAAAATGGTCTGAAAAGCAGCTTAAAATGGTTCCAGAGGATTAAGGACCAAGTCACCATTTACATAAAAGTCAAAGAGATATCACACATTGTACAGAGATTGTAGTGCAGCAGGTAGGTGATGAAGCTTATAGCGCAGCGACCATCTTGGATTGCGCATGCTTCCAACTCCAGAAAGAGGGAGTTATTAGGAGGAAGTAAAGACACATTACCGTCTGAGGGTTTTTAAGAGACAACCAGCAAGCCTTCTGCCCTTCAAGGATGAAGGCATAAAGGCCAAGCAGAGGTTACAGTTCTGATGGCACGAAGACTTTTTACATACTATAGGTTGAATACACCTAGAGGGGAGGGGCCCATAAGCAATCTAGAGCAATTTTCTTGGCACGCTCTCCCAA
Source organism: Lissotriton vulgaris (assembly GCF_964263255.1). Taxonomy (NCBI): domain Eukaryota; kingdom Metazoa; phylum Chordata; class Amphibia; order Caudata; family Salamandridae; genus Lissotriton; species Lissotriton vulgaris. Next base: position 287,244,954 of record NC_141693.1, read on the forward strand.
GAAGAGCATTCCTGGCAGATAATGTAGGTTATTAAGCAAGTGGAAAAGTTTTGTCAGATCAGTAGAGGAATGTACGGGTAAGACAAGCCTCCAGGGTAATTTATCACAAGGAAGTTTGTTGAGGATTTGTTGGCACTCGCAAAGGTATTCATTTAGGAATAATTAGCTGGTAGTAGGACTACTACATGCCAGATGTATAAAGGAAAGTACAACCTAATTGCCAACAAAATCTGTCTGAATAAGTCCTATGTGGGTTCATTCAAGGACTGGGAGTGGTGGCAAAGGATAAACAGGCTTCATAAGCCACACAATAATTACAGATGATGCCCCCTTCCTGGGAAGTGATGGTAAGGGCAGGGAAAACTAAACAAAATGGTAATATTTCAAAAGAGGAATTGCATCTTGGAAATCGAAGGGATTCGAAGAGTAATTCACCAACACTAAGTATCTGGCTGTGAGAGGTTTTCAGTAAGGTAGCCTATGCCCATTAGTAGGGGGGATTAATTTGCAGAAATTTGTTTGCCTGTTAAGGGACTTTAGTGAGAAGAAGATGAAGATGAATCACTGTACATGATCTCAGACCTGAGTGCCTGTAGTCAATTGCTCCATTTTGCTTAACAAAAATTAAAATGGCCTAAAACACACAAAGGCATTTACATTATGTTTGGTTTGTAAGCAGCATGTGTTACGGAATACTCAGTGATCGCTAGTTAATTTATAGGCTTCTATGTTTGCATATATTAAAAATAGTGGCATTCTCAGAAAAATCAAGAGTACGCTGTGAGCTGTTGCCCTTATGAGCTTCACGATGTGACTAGTGTAAAGACCAAAACACAGCATTCTATTTGGCAAACAGCCCTCCAATTGGAAGGTAAGACGGCTGTCAGATTATGTTTGGGAGGCAAAGGCCTGGGAGGGTTACTGAACCCTATGTGTGAGGGCTGGGGTCATGGGCCACTGCTTTCCCAGGGCCAGTTCTACTATAGCTCTGCAAACTGGGCCAACTACAACGTTTTCCCCAACTTCATTCTCAGTGGTAGCAATGGAGAGCGGTCACAGGCTTCTCTTAGAGGTCCTTGTGAGGTTTTTCAAGATCAACACTCAACACCACACACTGCAGCACAATAAAATAAATGTCCAGCCAAGACAAGTACTTTATTAGACAGAAAGCAAAATACTATGCACTACAATAATTGTGGAAAACACAAATTATCGGTGTGTCTCTCTTAAACTTCAAAGTGGGACTCTCCTTTCCCTCTTGATATTCTACCCACACTTCCTCTCTTTTCCTCAGTGTACTGGTTCTCAGGAATGCCTAGTCCATTATGGCTGCAGATCTCTCCACTAAATTCTCTCAGGACATACTCTCAATGGCTCCAGGTTTGCTTCAGTCTCTCACATGTGTTTGGTGACATACCTAGGGGGGGGATCATGTTGAACATTCCTGTGGTGGTGTGCTTCCTGACGGTGGGTGGGACCTTCCCACGCGATATGCAACAGTCCTCCTAAAGGCAATCATATTTCCGGCGCACATCGATTCTGCAGCAGAAACAGATACTTCTGGCATAGGCCTTCCTCTGGGTACAGACAATCGCTCAGCGTGGGAAGGCCATGGGAATTTATTTGGTCCAGTCAAGCCTCCCCAGGTGAAGGTGACTGACCATCTGCGTCTCTAAGTGTGGAGCTCTGTCAATAGCAACACTACCAGGTGACACCTGAGTCATTGTGGAAGTACACTGACCGGGTGAAGAGATCTTCGGCCTCACAGCTGCCAGGCGCTTTCTTCAGCCTTGTACGGAAATGCCTCTTTTTCCATGATCAGTCCCAAGGTTTTGGACTGATACTGCTGGGTTTTCAACTCTGAGACTGCACTGAGCCCTGCTAGCCAGACCTCAGTGCCAGTGTTCTAACGCAGTACAAAATGTATGTTGAATTGGATGCTCCCAATTAGCGCAGTCTAACTTACTTATATGTCTCTAGTATATGGCACCTAGGGCACGTAAGACAAAGTGTCACCCCTAGGGCTGCAGCACTGGCTGTGCCACCCTGTGTGTGATAAAGTTTAAAATGACTCCCAGCTTGCCACTGCAGCCTGGAAGAGTATTTTGAAACTGCTAGTTCGACTTTGCCATTTAAACAAATGGTAAATTTCCTATGTCCTTTAAAAATGTATGTACAAGTCTCCCCTAAGGAAGGCCTATGGTGCCCTAAGGCATGGAGTTGTAAATTATTAAGTAGGACATATACTTTTAGTAGGTCCTAAAAACAGAACTTCCCAATTATAATTTTTGCAGTGGAGACGTTAGTAGCTCCTTTGGCTAACACAGTTTTACAGCCTGACCCCTTAGTCCAGCTAACCTCTGAATGGGACTACTAAAATGGGTACTTCAAGGTATCAAATTAATTGTGGCATTCACTACGACTTGATGCCCAAGTCGAATTTAAAGTCACTTTTAAGGAAAGGCAACTTTTATAAAATTGCCACTCTGTTGCTCAGTTTTCCAGTCGCCTTGCACAGTTTCTGGTCACCAGACAGCCTTCTTCTCCACTGAGGAGTAATGGGAAAAACTCCTAGACTCAGAAACAATAGAAGCCTGCTACAAGGAGAGGCGTTACCTCACCCTTGCGGGAAGCCACTCAGGGTGTTGGCCCAAAAGGGGAGCATAAAAGGTAAAGCTTCCTTTGGTGGGTAAATGACAATCACACTCCTGAAGAGTTACCCCTTTGTTCAGGTAGACAGGTTGGTGGTGGGAACAGAGAGAGCGATTAGAGAGAGAGGTAACCAGTGACCAAACCTGTTTTACCATGGGCATGGAGCCTAGAGGTCGCTACACATCAAGGGTGGGCTACCAAGCTCCTAACACCCAAGGAAGGGTTTAGACATCTTCAGAGAGGGAAGAATAGTGCACTCTGGGATTGCAAGATGCCACACTTAGCCAGACGTCGTCACAGGGAGGGAGGAATCCTGGTAGCCCATTGACTAGTGACCACATCATCCTCCCAGGGCACTTTTTGGACATAAATATATCAGCTCTGGCAAACCGGAACCTCATATAACAACAGAACAGGAGAAAGTAGTGAAGAAGGACTGCCCTCTGATCCCTGGACTTGGCAAGGGAGACTGCACCGACTGCTGGACTTCTCTTTGGTAGCCCAAGGTGCCCAAGGGAGGACTGTACCTGGGGCTCCTGGCTCATGAAGAAACCTCTCCTGAGCCCCAGACAGAAGAAGTGACTCCAAGGGTCAGTTGGCTGACCCCCTGAACCAACACCAAGGCCATCAAACCTGAAGAAGCCGACTCTGGCAAGTCAATAGCCACATTCTTTGAATCACTGCTGGCTGCCGCTGAATGACCCAAGAGACCAACCCTTGTGGTCAAAAGTTGCACCCAAGTCTGCTGGACCCAGGAGGGTTACCTGAGCCCAGATTGGTCACCAAGGTCAGACACCAGCCTTCACTAAAGGATACAGCTCGATCTGCTGTGTACTGAGATTGGTAACCCAGCCGCAGTTGGCCTCCTACTGGCTCAAATAGTACTTCGAGGGACACCGACCCATGTGGCCAAATCCACCCCACCTTACCTGTGGACCAAAGAATAACCACAAGGACACCTCTGTCAACTAACCAGCACCCAGGATACCCTTTCAGCATCCTCAGCATCAGGGCCACTCCATTGAAGTATATGGCAGTCTTGATGTAAAGTGTAGGACTGGACTTTAGGGTGCTTTGTGAACAAGTAATTGTCCAAATACTCTCTTTGACCTTCTCCCTGCCAGAATTGGATGCCCCACCCGGGCCAGAGTAGCCAAACACAACTTTTGCAAACTTTGCAAGAGTTTTTAAACGTTACAGTTACCAATGCTTGCTTGTACTTTGGACTAAAAAGCTAAGATTTACACTTTGCTTAAAAATCTATATCTCTGGTCGATTTTGGTCAACTTGGTGTCTAAAAATTCTATTTTTATACACTGGGGTCAGATTTATTTCGTATTGTGTGACTTTGTTATTTCATTATTTGGTGCTTCTAAATGCTTTACAATAGTTCCTTTGTTTAAGCCTTGCTGCTCAAAGTCACATCTACCCAGGGCTGAGCTAAAGGTTTTACAAACAAGCCTGACTGGACCCAAGACAGTTTTGCAAGTTTATTACACTGTAAGGTCGCAAAACCATCCCACATAATACACCACAATTCTCACAAGCGTGTACTGCCAGGAGGCGGTGCCCACAGATCCTTGGAGTAGGGCTTGCTCCCAGGCATGTTTGGGGTCGTTTTCTACTCGCAGGGAAGGCACCACTAAATTGCAGTCTTTACTTCCTCAGGCAGTCATAACTACATGGCATGACCTAGCAGTGTTGCAGTCACACTGTGAATGTTCCAGCAGGCTGCGGGTGCCACAGGCAGCTATATATATCTCTTTTAATCAGACCAGCCAATCGAGCACACAGGCTCCAGTGCCTTGTCAGTGGTGACAGTGCTAGCTTTTCTGGCACATATTGACATGGCTGCAGTTCCACTGACAAAGCTGCTCATATCAAAATGCACTTGTGTCGATATCTCAGGTGGAACGTCTCTGGTGGACGTTCTCTTGCACCAGGAACAGCTGCTACAGCTCCTTTCAACAGTATGCTCCTATTTAAGGGTTGGTGCTTCCCTTCCCTCAAGTAGTTCTTCTTGGGTTCAAGGACAAGTCAACTATTTTTCCTTCAGATCGGGCTCTAGGTGATATTCCCATCACCTCTAGGGAGCTGGCAGACACCAGCCCTTGGGAGCGCAGCGGTCCACTGAGTACCTTCTCCTCAATTTAAGAAAACTTGAAACTGTAACAGGTCGGTCACCTGCTTTCACTTTTATACATAGTTATCAGACAGGTATATGGATTCTCAGTCTGCCAGTTCAGTACCATCTTGTGTCGGTTGCCTTTTCAAATGTCCTTTACAGGCTGTTATTCAGACTTTACTGTCAGAAGCAACACTCATGGCAAAGGCTTGGTTGTCTTCAAACTGGAGCACCCACAACAGAGGTGCGCAGAGGTCTGATCAGTCTGCACCTTGACTCTCAGCAGCCAGATCGGAAGTCGATCAGGAAGAGACAGAGGGTTGAACCACTTCTCACGACCATTCACACCCCGACAATAGAAACTGAAATCCACCCTTCACTGCTGCCATCCACCAAATGGCGGCTCTAGGATGGCTGAATCGGAAGCCCTCTATATCAGAAAGGCCTATTCACATTTCTAAGGGGAAGCTGGTCTCCTCAACAGTGCCCAAATTCCCCCTCTCCAGTCTCAGGAATGTCAGCAATACACCCCGAGTGGAAGACACAACCTCACCTCCATCTTGTGCACATAACCAGGCGAGGGCCATCCCCAATCAGACCCACTGGCTTGGGTCACTGTGGTTCACCCATACACTGATGTACTGCACTCCATTTTACTAACATAAGTGCACAAGCTGAAGCACATAGGATCTTATTGTTAGGATTCCGGGTACAGCATAAGCAACAGAACTTAGTGAGAGTGGGCAACTGGCTTCCTCTCACATAACCCAGTTAAAAAGGCCTGGTCAGACAATCACTACAAAACATGGCTTTTTGCCACCTACAGTAGAAATAGGTTTCAAGCTGCGATTCTCTTGTCACACCCCATATGACGTTTTATGTCAGCAAAGGTCCCTGCCCAACCCTATTACCTATCACGAACATCAGAGGGATGCCTTTAAGTCTAAGTACTTTTGGAAGAAATGTTTGGAAACTCTTTGTGAAGGGTTGCTTTTAGAATCAGGAAAAAAGTGTGATAAAGCAGTACTTCTCTCACAGATAAGTGGCAAGTCAGTCAAAACGTTTCACCCTGATCTGTTAGTTCTATGTTGTTTCCCAGCTTCTGCTCAATCCCTTACAAACGCCACCTATGGAACCTTTCCCACCCAGCCTCCCATGCCCAGAATATGAGAAGATTCCACGTAGCATTAAGGAAAACGCCATACATATCATTAGGAACCTGAGCTACATTACATCTAATGTATGATTGGCAAGAAAACAATCAAATATAATAGTGCATTTAAACTGTACTAAAAAATCTCAGTCCAGACCACTTACGATTGTAGGGGGGATTATTCGCACAAAGGCATGACAAAAGGGCCAGGGAACACCGTGGCTGTTCATGGAAAAGACGCAATAAGCAATTCAAAATTCATGGTTTCCTTGGATTTCATAGTAACGTGTTGTAATTCTTTATCCCAATTCTCGTGTATTTTCTCTGTGTCTATAAGTTGTCAGTGCCTCCTTAAACTTAAAGACTAAGACAAGTCATTCTAAAGTAAATCATCAAAAGTTCCTGGTTCTCTGTGCCAATGCTGCATATGTGGTTCAAGCACAAATTTGGCTAATTCAAAACTATGCCCAGCCATAGGAAGAAATGCTTTAACTGCAAGAACATTGAACACTCACTTCTGTTTTTAACAACGGTCTTAAAAGATTAAATGGCCGGAAACATATTGCTGCAATGGAAAAAGTCAAGAAAGCAAAAATTAGAAATGACTCAGGGGGTGACACCAGGCAGTCTAACAGGGAATTAAAGAGAAGAAGGGAATTACCATCGGGAACAATGTACAAAGGCTTAAATCACAAGTACTCATTGAAGTACCTTGTAAGAAGATGCAAGAAAGTGCAGAGGGGGAAAACACTTAGGGGAGAAGCATATGCATGATTTAACCTGAACAACATTCAAGGAAGGCTCATGTCCTTCAGGATAAACTATGTATACACTAGTAACTCCATAACAGATTCCAAACCTTGCAAGAGGATTAACGTTCTAGAGGTGTCCACTCCAGTGCCATATCGAAATTCTCATCTCGGCAAGGTCTTCACTCTATGTTTAGCTGTAGAGGTGTGGGGTCTTTGAAAGGGTTTTATGACCACAAAGGAAGGGTACAGAGATTCCACTTGACCAGCATCATCTCGAGTCAGCAGCTCCACGCACTAATGATCTCATCCGGTGTTGTGTACTATGATTCTCAAAGGCAGTCTTGACAGTAAAGCCACAACGATGGGGGATACTCTCCTTCCTCAGTCCATGATCTCCCTTGTCTCTCACCACCGTGCCAATGTGGCTGGGGACTACATCCTGGAAAACGTCAAGACTGCAACTCTGAAAGTCCAAATCAGAATGCTTGCTCATGCTGCTTTGGATCATTTCCTTCCCTTTGTAGAAATTACCATTTCTCAGCCTCTTTTGTTGGCTATTGTTATATGGTTAGTGGGGGGGGGGGGGTCATCAGTGTGTTCTAGTGAGCTGGATGTTGGTGGCAAAAGGGGATTGGTGGAAAGTGGGAGATTATCACAATCCTGCTACAGTTTATCAAAGAGGTATTGCTCAAGGTCAGAGATGGTAACTGCTAGTTGGATAAGGTAATCTTCAGACTGTTATGGCTGAAACAATTCTACCCGGTCCAGGATGGATTGGGTTAGCTCATTTACCACAAGACAAACCTCTTTCTTTAGTTTATATTTTTGACAGCAGTATGGAGACTTCACCTCTGGGAACTGATTGGAGGAAGTGTGAATCTTAGACAGAGATATGTCAGCTTTCACCAAACACAGCAACTAGATGGATTGGTTTCAGTCAAGCCTATACAGCACATCCCCCACCAGAAAACATTAACTAGACCTCCATGAAAACAAAATCTAAGCAGCAACAAGGAGCCACACATCTCAGGTTAGAATATGCTTCTGAAAGGATCTCACTAAAGGCCGCCTAAGAAATAAATTAGGTGCACCACTGTAGGACACCATGCCAACACAGGAGTCACAACTAGTCCTGTAAGGCATGGACAGATCTGTTTGTTTTTGCCTCTCTTGAACTTTGCAATTGTCTAGAAAAATAGGTGCTGTTCCCCACCAGCAACCACAAGCTTAAATTGAGCACTGAAGGTAGAAGGTGGATGAAGGCAGAAGGCACCTCTGTGGACAACTCACCTCTAAGAGGTTCACCTTAATACAACCATGATGTTGCATCACTCTCCAAACTTCCAAGAATCATGGCACTACAGATCCCTGCTTTTAAGGCCTACAGGTGAGGCTTGAGAGTGCACCCACACATACAGGGGTATTTGCTTCAAACCAGTATCTTCAGCTGACTCAGTAGAGGGATCCAAACTTCAGACGATAAGGCCTTTAGGCCTCGCTAAATGATGACCCTGGCACCAAGCATTCCTGGCAGCGATCAGAAGCACCATGAGAACAGATTTTGTGAGTTGCAGATACACTGAGCTGTCAGAACCGGCACAAGGCTATATCCTCTTGACACTGATATTTTAGTAAAAATAAAATTAATAACACATCCTTTTGGGGTGGAAGAGTGTTGTGGTCCTGCCCTGTCTTATCACATAGCACACAGAAGAGCAGTCAAGGCTTCTATCCCATATCAGTTACAATAGAGAACCACCTGCCTCACTATTAGGCCTACATAAAATGATCTAGTAACAGTGAAAATCTAACATGTGGCAGACTTTTGCCCCGCCCTACGTGCTTTCAGTAGCACATGCCTCTGGAAAACAAGCAAATTACCTTTCTGGAAATTATGCCAGCTTTCTCTCTGCAAACTCCACTTCCAAGAAAGGGGAGTTGAATACAAAGAAACCAGAACCCAGAACCCATTTCTCAAATCCCATTAAATCAAGGATTACTAGATGTGCCAATACAAGATTCCCAACTAAGCACTTCTAAGTTGCTCTCTGGCCTTAGGAAACACCACGTTTTTCCATCATGGATTTCCATTTAGGATCAGGAAAACTTTGAGAGATAATGTCAGAAAACAAATAACAGAAGGCTGTGTTCAATGAAACACAGCTCACAAATTTAGCCCTACTCACCAAGAGGCAGTATTCGGATATTGCTGTATGTCTTACTAAGCATCTGAAGCTCCTAGAATAGAATAAAATTGAGAATTATGAAGTTAGTCTTGAAAGGGTCCTTTAGGGTCTAATTAAAACAAAAAACATCACTATTAATGTACTTACTTTTCAATGACTTCTAATGCACCCTAGATATTTTAGCTACATTGATACACCCGGCTCTTCACAATTTAATGTCTTAAGAAAGTCATGCATTGCTCCTCGCCGAAGTTAAAGCTAGCTAATATTTTAAAATAAGATCTATGTGATGCAGAGACATAGTTGAGTCAGTATGTGTGATCGCATGGCTTTCAGAGGGGTGGAGAAAAACTACAAAATATTCTATAACTATTTAGATGGCTTTTCACCTACAGGCACCAACATATAAAATATCTGGACCGACTCAAGACTCGAGAAATAGTTGAATTTGTTTTTATTTCATTTGTAAAACACAGATTGTTGACATTTGATCGAATCAGAAAAACATAACCCACTTGCATTTGTTTAACAAGTGGCAACAAACCCACACAAATCTTTTTGAGCACATATTCATATTATCCTTCATATCTGAAGCCCATAATGTTAGTGGTGAAGTATCAGTTCCCACCGATTTGTAAAACCTTAAAGATGCATTTTTAGGTCTTGCCTAGGCAGCGCATGCGCGGTTTCTTCGAGACATTCTGCATTTAGGATATGGGCTTGAAAAACGCCCATCTTTTTCATTGATTGTTGTTGCTGTCCTTTGGAAATGCTGTCTTTTCATTGGTGAACACACTTAGTAGTCCCTCCTTTTGGAACTTAATATCCTCCCATGAGGACTGCTCCTATTACATGTGTTCTTACTGTTCCGGATATTTATACTTAGAGAGAACAATTTTTTTTAGTTTGCCTGCATCTTTACTCATTAACTGTTCTGGTTACTTGTAAAGTGAAACTTTTGTCGCTTTTGCTTGCTGTTGCTTTATCTCCAGTGCCTCCTACTCACCCCTCCCACAACGGAGTTTTGGTCGCTTCATATCCATTAATCTCCCCGAGCTCGCAGGCCACTGCTGTTTTCCTATTTTATTTTGTTTCTTTATAAATACTTTATTTACATGGCGCACCGAGCCATGGGCTCGGGGAAATTAAAAAATCAGCCATTTATCACAGTATGTTTAGACTGATAGCAGACTCGAACCGGGATCGCCACCTCACCAGCCGACAGCTCATACTGCGGTGTCATATCCTTTGTCTAGTCATGTTGCAGCGTGCAGCACCATATGTGACCAAAAGAGGTCACAAGGGACACCTAGTGCTAAGACTCCCAGCCAGGGCTGGCTCAAGCAGCTCGTTCTCCACCATGAATTCCCTCACTACCACTCCCCAACAGTGCACCTCATCTCTCCATAGCCTCTCTTTGATGTACGCATGTTTAATTTTTTAATAGTGCTACTCATTTCACTCACATTCAGTTCTGTGATCTCCATGGTACACGTTCTTTACAGCAGGCACATTAACCCTCTGTGCTACTTTACGATGAGCCAAAACTGCCACTAGACAAATATCCGAACTCTCACCAGTATGAATATTAATCAGCAATGGGGCACAACAAGCATTTCCAGAAATGGTCGGAGCTCAACTCAGCCATTATGTGAGGAACAATATTTATGTAAATGGTGGGATGTGATACTTCCCCCAAATTCCAGAAAGCACAACAAGTTAACAAATTTCTTGTAGAGGATTTAGGGAGAGTAGACTTCTCCCCTGAGAATTTTTTTAAACTTTTGCGATCAAATTTACTGGAAGGCCGCAGACCCATATAGGGCATTCATGAAATATTCCAGTACTTTCATGGTGCACCAGGCAAGCCTGGGCATTCCTAGGAGTAGATCTAATTTTTTTGGGGCGTGGCTTGAACGCAGCAACGGGGCGTGGCTTGAACGCCGCACAAGATGGCGGCTTAACTGCAGAGCTCCATCGTCGAACTCCGATACAGACAGATAATACCGGTTTTAGCGGGCGGCTCTTACCTCCGATGACAGCTATTCCTTTTAAAACATGAGGTGAGCTGCTTCCGCTGTTTTTTTTCTTTCACCAAGCCCATTGAAGATTTAATTTCAGCGCAAATCGGCCCATTTTTGTACGCGGCCGCCATTTAGTTTTTCCTTTATTCACACCTTTACCGTTTTTCAACACAATGGCTTCCACAACTGCTTTTTTCTTCAAAACCACTTTTTAAAAAACAATTTTTCTTTCTTTCAAGTATATTTTCAGTCTACAATCAGGGTGACGTCCAGTTTATTGACTCTTCAGTTTTCTCTCCTTGCCTCATGGCTCTGAGGAATCGCCATTTTACCTTTGTGGAGCAAATCGTCTTTCGTGTTTCATAGCTTACTGCTTGCTGAATATTTCCACTCTTGAGACCTCTTTTTCTTTCAGACTTCTCCTTCACTGATTTTTTCTTTACTGCTGGTTTTGAGAGTTTGGTTTCATTTCCCTCATCATTTCACCTCACACATATGGGGAAATTGCGGAAGCTTAAGCTTTCTGCTGTTAAATCTGCTACCTGTTCAGACTCTGACTCAACGCTTCATGACATGGAGGCACTTCCTTCTCAGAACTCGGATTCTTCAATTGGTGCAGTTCCGAAAATGCAGTCTTCAAGTAAACTTCCAACAACTGGGTCAACAAAAGGTCTAAAGAAGGATCCTCCTTCCCCAGGTGCTTCTGCTTCTCGACTTCTGCTTCGATGGATTGAATTCTAGAGGAAATTAGTGCACTTAAACCATTCATGGAAACAACCACTAAGACTTTACAATTTTTACATGATAAATGGTCTTCATTGGAATCCTGTGTGCTTCTTGTGGAACAGTCGACGGAATCTCTTTAGACATCCTGTTCCCGGATATCTTCTTTGGAGGCGGATATTTCATTCCTTAAGAGGCAGGCGAAGGATTTGGAAAATCGGAATCGCAGGAATAACCTTAGACATTATGGACTTTCAAAGCACATTGAAAGATCAAATCCCACTGACTTTTTTCAATCCTTTCTTCCCAAAATTTTGGATCTACCTGCTTCTTCTAATTTCAATATTCAACGTGCGCACAGACTGGGCCCGAAAGTATCTAACAGACCCCGTGGTGTCATCCTGCTGTTCCTCCAATATATTGACCTTCTCCAAGTATTGTCAGCTGCCAAGTCTAAAAAACAGATTGCTTGGAAGGGTCACCGCCTGTTCCTTTCCCAGGATGTGGCTAAAGTAACAGCAGATCGCCGAAACAAGTTTTTGGATATGCATCCCCAGTTTCGTGCTCTGAATTCCAGATTTGGTTTGCTTCATCCCTGCCTCTTCAAAGTTACCTACAAAGATAAGACTTTTGATGATCCACACGTTTTGCAGGAATTTCTTCGCCAGCAAGGAACTGACACCATAGATATTTCAAGAAATGTTAATCTGCTGGTTATAATTTGTACTTATTGAGCTGTTTCTCGTCCTATTTCACTCCTTATGTGCTTTCCTATATACGTTTATATACTCATTTCTGTATTGTTGGATATATATATAAATATATATATATATATATCGCTGTCTGGTTAATCTCCCTCTTTCTTATTTCTCTACAGGTGTGCTCCCTTCCTTTTCCTGATGTTTCCCATAAGTCATGTGAAGTGCCATATTTCATCGGATGTTCGCTGAGGTTTGCTCTCATTGTTGTTGTCGTCGTCATCTTCTGACGTCGTCACCCCCGTTTTTCGTCTTTCATCTTTAGGTATAAATTTCAGTCATCTACTTTTGACTTGTACTGTCTTCTGTTTTACTATTTTCTTCCCTTTCTTTTTCCTTTTTCTCTTTCTCTTCCTCTCTCCTTTCTGCTTTCCTTGGCTACCTTTTTATCTTTTCATTTCTATCCTATGCTCAGCCTTGCATTTTCTTTTTCTCTACAATCATGCTCTTACTTTTTTATATCTCATTTTCTCTCGACAATCTTACTTTTTTGACCTAGTAAGCATAATATGTGCTCAGATTTCCTCTATATTTCAATTTACGGGTTGTCACTTGGAACGTTAAGGGTTTAAATAATCCAATTAAAAGGCAACGGGTATTATTCCATCTAGCCAGACATAAAGCTGATGTGTCCCTTCTCCAGGAATCCCATCTTTCTGAGGCTGAGGCCTCGAAATTCAAACGCTGCTGGGTGGGTCATGTATTTAATTCCCCAGCTGCGGGTAAGAAAAATTGAGTTGGGATCTTATGCCATATAAAGTTGAATGTTTCTATTGTTTCACAGGAATGCGATGTTGATGGTCGTTGGGTGCGTGTTAAGCTAAATATAGATACAATTCTTGTTGTTATTTTTCATGTTTATGCCACTACTGGTGTTGACAAGTCCTATTGGCCTGCTGTTTCAGGAAAATTGGTTACACTTAATGATGATTATATTATTTTTGGTGGTGACTGTAACCAAATTCTTGACCCTATTTTAGACAGACATTCCAAAGTTAAGTTTTCCTCCTCTAACATGCACTCGCAGTTTACTGCCTCTATTCATAATAATGCTCTAGTTGACATTTGGAGGCTATGTCACCCTGACCATAGAGAATATACTTTTTACTCCCCTTCCCATCATTCACAGTCACGTATTGATTATATTTTTCTAAGTGAATCCCTAGCTCAACTTGCCCTCCATTCTGATATTGGATCTATTTTAATTTCAGATCATGCACCTGTTTTTGTTGATATTAATCTTATTCCCTTTTCCCCTCACCCAGGAAGATGGAGGTTTAACAATTCTTTACTCCTGGACTCCTTTTTGTACTAAATGTACTGCCCTTGCCACTGAGTTTTTCATGATTAACCAAACCCCTAATTCCCCTTTTGTTATGGTGTGGGATTCTTTCAAATCAACTGCTAGAGGTTTTATTATTAATTTCGTATCACAGAAAAAAAAGTATTTAGAAGCTCAGCCGGCCCAACTTCTGGATAAACTCAAACAACTTGAATACACTTATTCCCACTCTAATACCGATTCCTCTCTTAAAGACCTTATTGATGCCAAATTTACTTTCAATAAACTTACTACGAACGCTGCTTCGAATTCTCTATTAAAATGTAACTCCCGTTATTAAGGTGGTCAGAATAAAATGGGGAAGTTATTAGCGAACTATCTTAAAGTACGAAAGAAAGAACAAAAATTGAATCTATTCAAGGTCCCTCTGGTGTTTCCTTATTTAAGGATAAAGATATTTTAAATGAGTTTGTCGCTTTCTATAAAAATCTTTATACCCCTGAATTTTGTCCTGAGTCGGTCGATCTTCATTCCTATTTTCGAAATATTCCCCCTCCTCCTTCAGATCATGTGGACTTTCTCTCCCTAGAATCTAACATTTCTCTTGCAGAAATTTCTCATGCTGTCTCGGTATTACGCCATGGAAAAGCTCTTGGTCCTAATGGTTTCTTAATTGAATTTTACAATCACTTTGCTTCCCTTCTCTTGCCAAAACTGCTGCTTTTATTTCAATCCTTTTTTTGATTCAGGCTCATCCCGTGGTTCGTTTCAAAAAGCTCTAATTTATTTGATCCCCACAGAGGATAAAGATCATTCTCTATGTAAGAACTATCGCCCTATTTCTTAGTAAATACTGATTATAACATGTTCGCCAAAATTTTAGCTCTTAGGATGGATCCCCTTTTGCCTGATTTAATTGATCCTGAGCAATCAGGTTTTGTTAAGGGTAGACTCTCTTCTGACAATTCACTCATCTTTTTTAATATTTTATGTAGAGCCCCCTCGCTTACTCATCCTTTAGCCGCTATCTCCCTAGATGCGGAGAAAGCATTTGATAGAATAGGTTGGGATTTTATGTTTCAGGCTCTCAAGTGGGCAGGCTTTCCACCTAAATTTATCTCTCTAATCTCCTTACTTTATTCAGGCCCTCATACGTCAATTTTTGCTAATGGTATGGTTCGGACTATTTTTCACTACAGAGAGGTGTTAGACAAGGTTGTCCTTTGTCTCCTTTATTATTTGCTTTAGCCTTGGAACCCTTTCTCACTAAAATTCGTCAAGATGATAATATTTCTGGTTTTCATTTTGGCTCCCAACAAGTTAAACTTTAGGTCTATGCTGATGACATTCTTTTATATTGTTCTGATCCACAATCTTCTCTTCCTTTCCTCTTGCAACAGGTCTCTCCCTTTTCAAGAGTGTCTGGTTATTGTCTCAACGTCGATAAATGTGAAATTCTCCCTTTAAATCCTCTTTGTCAAAAGCATCTTTTTGAACATTCTGGTTTAACTTGGCAACAATCAAAGATTACATATTTGGGAATTTGGTTTGCTCCTCTCTTGTCTGATACTCTTAAAATAAACTTTGAACATATATCTAAAAAACTGAACCCTGCCATTACCCGTTGGAACCCTCTCTTTCTCTCTTGGTGGAGTCGTCTGGATTCCATTAAAATTATGTTGGCACCACTTATACTATACACCATTTCTATGATCCCTATTCATATCCAGGATCATTATTTTAAGAAAAATGATTCTATTCTACTTAAATTCTTGTGGAAAGGTAAGTGCTCCCGTATAGCCCTTGCTACCTTGAAAAAGGATAAATCTACTGGTGGTCTTAAGTTCCCTGATTTTAAAACTTATCATCAAGCTTTCTCATTGAAACAGGCGACTCGTTGGCTTTCGACTGTTCTTCCTTTTTATCCTCCTCTCTGGCTTAAACTAGAATCTTCCTTTCTTACTCCTTTCGAGTTTCACGAAATCTTATCCTTCACATCTAACATGGCCTCCCTTTGTAACCCTATCATTTCCCACTCTCGTAAACTCCTTATTCCTTTTTTATCCTCCTCTTACCCTTCTATCCATTCTACTCATTTAGAACCTATTTGGCATAATAAACAGCTTAAGATCCGTAATCGCTCCATATTCTTGAACTCTTGGTATTCCCATGGTCTGAGATGGATTTCTCAACGTATTTCTCATAATCAACCTCTTTCCTTCATTGATTTGCAATCTCAATTTTCCTTGCCTTCTTCTCGTTCACAGTATAATTTGCTTCGTCCCATTCTTGTTCAATATCTTCAATCTTTGTCTGTTAATAATGACATTCCTAATACACTTCAACCTATATCATCTGCATTGGACCATTCCCCTTCCGCTTCTTTTCTTTATAAATCTATTACATTTTCAGTTGATAGACCTAAATCTAAGATTGAGTTGGCCTGGGAAAAAGATTTATCACAGTATTGGTCAACCCCCTTTAGGACAAGATCTGGTCGAAACTTCATAAAACCTCTCGAGCTGCCAGCACCACGCAAACCCTTTTTTTCATTTATAATCGGATTTTATTTACTCCCTTTATTTTTATCGACTTTTTCCTCAGACACTCCCTCTACTTGTTGGTATTGCCCATGTCCTTCTGCTGATTTAAAGCATATGCTCTTTGATTGCCCCCCTATAATCCGGTTTTGGAAACTTGTTTGGTCCCAAATTCAAAAAATCTTTAAAATGTCATTCTCCCTTCTCTATTAATAACATTTTTCTAGGTTCTCTCTCTCCTATCTACCCTCAATCTTCACAACACTACATGCTTATAGACCTTTTCATAGCTATTGCCTTTCACCTCGTTACCTCCAACTGGAAGCAAGCTCATGATGTCACCTTTCGCTCCTGCTGGTATGCGGTTTGTTTTAACCATCGCCTTGACACTATGGCTGAGATACCCGCCACCCCCTCTCAACACACTCCCCAAGGATGGGAAACCGGAAACAGTTCTTGAACTTTTGGAAGGCGGGAAGGGAGTTACCCTTCCCGGCCGTATTTATTAAAATATGAAACAAAATTAAAACATTAAAATAACAGTTTCATATTATGTACAATTTCATTACCACATTGCGATGTTTGGCTAACCTTAACATATCCTCTAATACAAAGGTTCTCCTAGCCGAACTAACATCCTACAAAACATTTACTTGAAATTTTGAAATTGTACATCCTAACGTTTAAGGGCCAACGGCAAGGTCGTAACCGGTGTCAAGATCCCTAACCCAGACATATCCCCCTCCCTTGTGAGGGGCGGCACGGAGGCATACCTCAAGTGCAACTACCAATTTCCCTTGACTTGACGGGGGCCCCACTAAAACTCGACGCCACTTAAAGGTCGTACGAGGCTCGTGTGAGGTATCTAGAAGGTAGCGTAGACCCCCCCCCCACACCCCACACAACTTACCACATCTGCCGTCGCAGACGTCCTGGCCCCGGGAAATTCACCAGGAGGGGGCTGTAACCCCTCCTACCCATGAAGGGGCCTTGACCGCCTTCCCTTTCCTTTCGGCGACCCATCCTTAGAAGGGACCGCCTCCCCGTTGAGGGGCCAATGGCCACCTCCCCCGAGCGCCCCCATCCGTAATGGGTAACGCCCACTCATAGGGATCTTCCAATTAGTGCTCACCGATCATGACCTTACCGCCCGACCAAAATAAATACGACAATGCTAACTAAATACTAAATGACTACATCTAACCAACAGTAGCAACAACAACTTTATACAAAGCATGCGTACTGATGAACACTAAAGCAGAATTACTTTATTTGCAAAACATAACACAAATCGACCATTCTTTATTGCATACTCAAAATCTTCACGATAATACCACAACCTGTAAACGAAAATCAGAGTTATCCATCAAACTTTATTAAAACCACTCGCTGTCTTCAGGGGCTGGTGGGTGGGTCAAAATTGGCTCTTCGTTCCGTCTCGAGCTCACGTGCAGCGAGGAGGTGCAGCTTCAGAGCACAGGAACAAGAGGATGCCTTCTGGTCTTGTTTCTCCTTTTATCCGTCTTCAGGGCGGGCGTAAACCCGCCCCTGCCTGCCCCAAGGGCGTGGCCAGCCGCGTTAGTGTCTAGGCCAACCCACTCGAGGGCGGGAAAAGGCGCGCCCCGGCTACACCGCTTCGGGCATACCAGCCGAGACTCGCCTCCCGCCCAAGATGGCTTCCCGGGGGGGATCGTGGTACTCTGCCATACGTTCGGGGGGACCGATTGGTCGCCCCTTTCCATATGGCTGAGATACCCGCCACCCCCTCTCAACACACTCCCCAAGGATGGGAAACCGGAAACAGTTCTTGAACTTTTGGAAGGCGGGAAGGGAGTTACCCTTCCCGGCCGTATTTATTAAAATATGAAACAAAATTAAAACATTAAAATAACAGTTTCATATTATGTACAATTTCATTACCACATTGCGATGTTTGGCTAACCTTAACATATCCTCTAATACAAAGGTTCTCCTAGCCGAACTAACATCCTACAAAACATTTACTTGAAATTTTGAAATTGTACATCCTAACGTTTAAGGGCCAACGGCAAGGTCGTAACCGGTGTCAAGATCCCTAACCCAGACATATCCCCCTCCCTTGTGAGGGGCGGCACGGAGGCATACCTCAAGTGCAACTACCAATTTCCCTTGACTTGACGGGGGCCCCACTAAAACTCGACGCCACTTAAAGGTCGTACGAGGCTCGTGTGAGGTATCTAGAAGGTAGCGTAGACCCCCCCCCCACACCCCACACAACTTACCACATCTGCCGTCGCAGACGTCCTGGCCCCGGGAAATTCACCAGGAGGGGGCTGTAACCCCTCCTACCCATGAAGGGGCCTTGACCGCCTTCCCTTTCCTTTCGGCGACCCATCCTTAGAAGGGACCGCCTCCCCGTTGAGGGGCCAATGGCCACCTCCCCCGAGCGCCCCCATCCGTAATGGGTAACGCCCACTCATAGGGATCTTCCAATTAGTGCTCACCGATCATGACCTTACCGCCACAGGTCCGGATAGTTGACCGGCTATCCGGACCCCCCACCACACTCCTATCTAAAGGTCATGTTTTAACATCTTTAGCCAAGCTATGAAGTCTCCTATGAGTAACTCATTCCCCACCCGAGACAAATGAACACCGTCCCCCAAATACATACTGTCATCATTAATACACCCATGCGAAATAGAATGCAGTGCATTGGACCGGAACAACCTACTCACTTTGTTATTAATTTTTCTCACCGAGTGATTTAAAGCAGAAACAGAAATAGCCCCCCGCCACACTTTTCGTGGGATCATATGGGACCACGCAATTGTGCACCCTGGAACTCTCCTCGCTAACCAACTTACCGTGGAAAGCATCGCCTCCAGGAGAAGTCGTCTACCAGTGGTGACCAAATCATTGCCCCCAAGATGTACTATGACTACAGACGGCGGTGACCTCGTCCGCCCTAGCAAACCCTCGAAAAATGATTGAAACTGGTCAATACAGAGACCGCCCTTTCCATAGAAGGACACACTGTACCCGTATTCCCCAGCCACGTGCACCATGTCACCTGCCTTGAATACGTCCGCGGCACGCCTCACGTATGAGTGGCCCACGACCCACACCTCCTTTTTCACAGCCGGTGATGTCTGACCGCTGTCCCGGTGTTGGGTCGACTGCATAGTCCGCCCCGCCTCGTAGGCTTGCGTAACTGAAAACCAAACAAAACAAGAAGCGTGAGTACATCATTCCAGCTTCACAACATGTGCAAACGCACATACCTTTTATAACAATTGGAGGACCAACGCCCCACACGTTTAACTTGTTCTACATTCAGACCCCTGGCTGTAGCCTCTGTAGCAGCCCCTATCCGAAAGGAATGGGTCCCAAACTCGCCCGGGTTCAAGCCCGCAGCTGTAATTGACATCGCAAGCACCCGCTGAAACTGAAACCTTGTCAGTGGGGTGGCGTCCGCGTGTCTCAACAAGGTCCCCCCCCATGATGCCACCCTTCGTGTTAAATAATCCTCTAAACACTTCACTGGGCACATGGACGACCCGGGAATCCTGCGTATAATTATGCAGTCGCCCATCCCGCTCTGATCGGTCTTGGACCTTACAAACGAGACCGTCATTGTCTCCCCTCTGATTTGAACGTGCTCTGCGCACAGCCCTCCCGTAACATCCTGCCTGTTCCTCGCCACTAATTCGCTTACCCGCATAGCTCCATGAAATGCCAGCGTAAAAGCGGCTCGGAATAACACTGTCTCAAAGTGAGATGAACATGTTGTAGGGAGTCTGGATAATAACTGGGCCAACCTATCCAAACCTATCGGGCGTCTCTCGTCTACTCTGCGACCCTCAAGGCGTTGCCACCCACGTAGCGCTTTTTGCACAACGAAAGACGCTGTCGGGTCCTGGATCCCATGAGCCCTAGCAACAAAGGAAATGGCAGCCCAATGCCTCTGGGCCGTGGCCACCGATTTCCCTGCCAGATGTAAAGACATCAGAAAGTTCACTACCCATTCCTCCTGGCCCCAAAGCTCCTCACTAGCAGTCCCCAAAAAGGCTAAATAGGACCGGAACGCCCCTTCATATGCCTTCCTCGTCCTGGGTGCTAAACTCTCTCCCACGAGGTTACGAAGTTCGGGGCACCGAGAGACCAGAGAGCTTCGGGAAAGGGTGCCGGCTCCGGGTCCGCTGTGGGAAGAAAACCCCAGAAGGCCTGCATACGAAAACGAGAAAGGGCATCAGCCGCCTGGTTCATTACCCCCGGGACATGTCTTGCTTTGAATAGCACATTCAATTGCATACACAGTAATACGATTTCTTTAAGCAGTCTCAAAATCCATTTGCATCGTGCTGCCTGGCTATTGATACACTCAACCACGGTCATATTGTCAGACCAAAATACCACAGAGTGATCTTTGAACCCTTCGGGCCACGTTCTCAGGGCCACCAAAATGGGGAAAAGTTCCAGGAAAGCAATGTTACTTGTCAGTCCACTGTCATGCCACCATGCCGGCCATTTTTGTGCAGACCATCGGGTGCCGAAAATGGCACCAAAACCTATGCTCCTTGCCGAGTCTGTCCACAGCCCCAACTCCTCAGAGGACACGGCCGGTTTGTTCCAGACGACTCGACCATTGAAATCCGCCAGGAATGCCAACCAAATGCGCATGTCCTGGCGGACCTCTGCCGAGAGCCTTGTGCGATGATGGCCCTCCTTCAGTCCGACCATGGCTTGAGCGATCGAACGGGAAAAAGGGCGGGCCATTGGTATGACTCTTAGGGCAAAATTCAACTGTCCCACTAACTGCTGTAATTGATGCAGCTTAACCTTAGATTCACTCATACACATTTGCAGGGATGCCCTGAACTTTAACACTTTATCACCTGGTAAACGGAAACAACCTTCTCTGGAGTCTAACTCGATCCCCAGAAACTCGAGGCAAGTCGAAGGACCCACAGTCTTACCTGGTGCCAGTGGCACGCCAAACTGATTCATCAAAACACAGAATGCGGCTAAAGCCTGCCCACATTCCGGATCCCCGGCTGCCCCCAGGAACAAAAAATCATCTAGATAATGCATCACATGTTGGAAACCCGTCTTCTTTGTGAAGACCCATTGTAGGAAACTACTGAATTTCTCGAAATAGGCACAAGATATCGAGCATCCCATCGGCATACACCTATCCATGTAATATTGACCCTGAAACATGAATCCCAGGAGACGCTGATCGTCTGGATGTACCGGGAGCAACCGGAACGCTGACTCGATATCAGATTTTGCCATCAGCGCACCGGGCCCCAGGCGATTCAAAATGGCTACGGCCTCATCGAAGGATGCGTACCGCACCGAACACACTTCCGGGTCTATCGCCTCGTTTACGGAAAGACCACGTGGGGCTGATAAATTATGTATCAGCCAAAACTCACCCGGGTCCTTCTTGGGAACCACCCCTAAAGGAGAACAAACAAAGTTAGCAACCGGGGGTACACTAAACGGACCGGCGACTCGACCTCGAGTAACCTCCTTCCGGATCTTTTCCTGTACCACAGTCGTATGCTGCAAGACCGATATCTGATTTTTGCATTTTTCCACACCCTGAAAGTCCCCCACTGGGATGCGGAAACCATATGAAAACCCGTTCCGCACCACCCCAGCGGAAGCACGATCCGGGTATTCGCTGAGCCAGGGAATCATTGCCAAGGTATCAATCGGGGTAGGTAAAGGCGCCCCTCGGACTATGTTAGACCTGTTTGGCACCTCCTCTACCCCCGTTATCACCCGTTTTAGCTCTGCAGGTGGACTCAGGATGGGATGATTGCCCACACCCACTACATTCGTGTCTAAATTTGCACGACCCCTGGGGCCTAGTACATTTGCCCCTGTTAAAGTTCCAACAAACCCCCTTTTTACCTGCATTGCCGGTAGGCCTTGAGTGATTGTCGGTACCCGTACCTGAGCGAAAGGGCGTCCCCGCATACTGACGGGAGGATTCGCCCACGTTACTCCCCACCAATGGCAATTTCAACATACCAGTATCCTTCATTTTGGACCAGGACACAGAATCATAACAATCCCAAGTTAAGTTTTTATCATGTTCTTTTGCTTTTCTGAAAATATTATCATAGCAGAACCAATGATTACCCTCGTGTGATACAGAGTACCCCATGATTCGTGACTGATAAATCGGCAATTCGGGTAGCAATTCGGGCCTTCGTTCTCCCAAGATCGATGTGAAAACCCCCCACGCCTTGCCCCAATTGCCAATGTTCTCATTTACCTTAAAGGCGGCCATCTTTGCGCGCCAAACACTCGGATGCATGAGGTCCTTCTGACCCTTAACATGCTCCATCTCATAATGATCAGTAAGCAACGAGAAGATGTTTACATACTCCCCTGCCCATATCTTTTCTTTAATAGCTAAAGGGACATGCTGGCCCAACTTCTCCCTTCGAGAGGGTGCCGACTCCTCCCTCGCAATCGGCAATGGTCGCTTACCTGCACCGGACGCTGTCTCAGCGACTAAAACCGTCCCTCGTGGCTTCTCTGCGGCCGCAGCCGGCGTGGATACCGTCGCTGCTTCCCGAGTTTCACGCAGTTGCTTCATCAACACCTGCGCGTCGACAGCCGTGGTGCCCTCGCTACCTTTTCCCAACCACGCTGCTAATTGTGCCGCCAGCTCGGGCGGCATATCTTCCCCGGACACGGGTTTGACCACAACGGGAATCGGATTCCCTTCCTCTGGCACGGGAGTGGGTGCTTCGAGCGGGACACTGGGACTCGGGATGTCTCCCCCAGCTGCTCCCCTCCTGGGCCTCTTGCCTTTTCCTTCCGGGGCTGCTCCCGCCAAAGGACGTTTCGAGCCCCCTTCCTCGTCTTTATCCATTCGCCTCTTTAGGTCGGTCACCTCTTTCATGAGAACACGCAGCATCTGGTCGGTAGTCATTCGCTTTCCCGCCTTCTTCGGCATTCTCCAACAAAGTATCTGAAAAACAAACAAGAACGATTACAACGCTCAAAATTGGCTCTTCGTTCCGTCTCGAGCTCACGTGCAGCGAGGAGGTGCAGCTTCAGAGCACAGGAACAAGAGGATGCCTTCTGGTCTTGTTTCTCCTTTTATCCGTCTTCAGGGCGGGCGTAAACCCGCCCCTGCCTGCCCCAAGGGCGTGGCCAGCCGCGTTAGTGTCTAGGCCAACCCACTCGAGGGCGGGAAAAGGCGCGCCCCGGCTACACCGCTTCGGGCATACCAGCCGAGACTCGCCTCCCGCCCAAGATGGCTTCCCGGGGGGATCGTGGTACTCTGCCATACGTTCGGGGGGACCGATTGGTCGCCCCTTTCCAAAATTATGTTTCTCCCATTTCTCTGGCAATTAAACGAGACCTACTGTGGCTCCCTTTTACCAATTATTTGTCTTTAGTTGCTCCCCCAACAAATTAATCTCTACTTGGGTCAGATGAAGTTCGAAAACACCATGATTCTCCCATTGCCTTTTTGTCATTTTTACTACCGGATTATCAGTCTTTTGTTTTAGTATTATTATGCTTACAATGTTATTTCTTTATGCATAGTTTAATTGACATTGCCCTAGGTTTACTTTGATATTTAGTAATATTTCTTCATAGTATATATTTTTATTGTGTTATCTATATGGTTGTATCATTTTGACTGTTTCTTCATTTTCTGTTTTCTGTTCTCTTGATTGTAATAAACTCAAACTTAAAAAAAAAAGAATCTAATTTTCTTTAAACGTCATGAGTCAAAAATGTACTTCCACTATACCAATGTCATCAATTTTTCATCAGTGAGATCCTTATGCTAAAGAGTACATTCATTAGATAGTACCAGAAATGTACTATTGATACTTCAGCCAGCCACAGTCATGGGTACCTCTAAAAATATCCTCCTGTATAGGCGGGTCAGGATTTTGGCATTGACACGACCTATAAAATTAGTACAGCACATCTTATGAGAACATTTACTTAAAAAATCAGTTCCAACATTTTGCTATGGATCCACTCCTTATGCTAAAAATTAAGTGCATCAGGTCAGGGGCTTCAGCCAGGTGTGGTGGGGAAGTGTCCTGTGGCCCTGCCGTTGGGTATGACTGGGCTAGCGGCTTTCTCAATTAGACAGTTTGAGTACCCACAGCCAATTATGGTGTCTTAATAGAAGCATGTTAGGGCCTGCAGTTTGCCCTAGGTAACACCCCCATCCCCATGCTATTAGTGCCATTGTCCAGTAAGGCTAGAATAAACCTCCAGTATGTCAGACCAGCAGCACACTTGCTCATACAACACACATACAGTCACACACACATTCACTATATCCCTTGTACTATTTCATACATTTGTAGTCTTACACTCACACACACACAGACACCCTGCCACTCACATTTGAATTAGTCAAACTGCTTTAATTGTGTTAGAAAAGCTTGTCCTGCTGCTTCGACAATACCTGCCTTACTTTTCAGTGAAGCTTTATAAAAACGTATTCTCTATACGCCATTCAAAAATATTAATATATTGCCTTGTCAGTGTTTGTTACAAGTGTGATGTAAATGAAAAGTGCTCTTCCTTAAAATAGCTGTACAGGGCTTATATTTGTTTCACGTATGGCTCAAGCAATTACAGTATTGGAAATGAAATAATCCACTTTCTAACATGTAATATCACAGAATCCAACTGATCTTATACATGTTTTCACTTCTTCTGCTACCATGGATTTTTACAATGTAAAACAAAATCTGCATGGTTCGGAATTAAGAATTGTGATGAATGGAAAGCCAGAATTGGCTGAAGATGTCACACTGTCCTCAATCCAGCACCCACCTTGTGTCATCCCACATTCTCAGTCCACTCTCCCCTCTTGCACCAGCCCAGTTGTTGAAGATGGAATGA
Organism: Lissotriton vulgaris; assembly: GCF_964263255.1. Classification (NCBI taxonomy): domain Eukaryota; kingdom Metazoa; phylum Chordata; class Amphibia; order Caudata; family Salamandridae; genus Lissotriton; species Lissotriton vulgaris. The sequence continues at coordinate 287,270,038 of NC_141693.1, forward strand.
AGTAGGAATCTAGCACTACGGAAAGGTCATCAGAGTTTTGTAATTTATATATGTGCAGAGCAAGAGGTGTGCTCATGTAAGTGATGGGTGATGGTGAATAGAGTGAGTGAGTGGTGTGATTGTAAGGTGAAAAATATGCCGATGTGAGTGTCGTGTGGTTTGCATGAATGCTATGTGAGAGAAGGGCCCATATGAGCGTCGGGTGAGAGGAGTTTCTGCAGAGTTAGAGGACTGAGTGCAGGGTGGTGTGAGGGGTGTAACTAAGTGGTGTAAATGCAGGATGAGTGGTGTGCCTGTATGTGGTGCACGGTGGGCGGCAAGAGTGAAGGGTGATCTGCAAGAGTGACTGGTGAGTGCATGGTAAGAGGAGTTAGTGCTGAGTGAGTGCTGTGTCCCTATACGTTTTGGTAGACTATTGTCTCTGTATAAAGGCAGGCTGAGAGGTTGGTCTCATTGAGTGCAGGGTGAGAGGAGAAAGTTCAGGGTGAGTGGTGTGTCTCCAGGGTGAGTGTTGTGATTGTTTGCACAGTGTGAATGCAGGGTGAGTGCTGTGCCCATGTGAGTGAAGGGTGAGCTGTGCGAGTGGCAGGAGCACCTATGTGAGTGAACAGCGAGCGGTGTGAGATTGTGAGAGTAGGGTGAGAGGAGTGAGAACATATTTTCTAGGAACATCTTGAATAAAGGGAGACTGTATGCCTTTCAACAAAACCTTTACTGATGTACACCCGATGTAAACCTTGGACTAGTATTTCTTTTGGGCCTTCTTACTCATGTGAAGGAAGATGTAGAATTTTCTTTTTCATGGAAAAGATCTGCCCAACATCAAAATCCTTGATGGTGTGTGCTTTGGCAAAGGGCTAGATAGGGTGTTGCAATGTTGAGTAAATGCATGCGGATTGTGATAGCAAGCAGATGGGAGAAGGAGAAGCTTTTGAAGTCTACGAAGTATAGACTCAACCCTATTTTATCAGAGGCTGACATCGTGAGCTGTGAGCATTCTTCCCCTGATTTGGCCTGCTGGTTCTGGTTGCTAAAATTCTCCACGGATGACGCTGGATCCATTTGCACTGGGGTCGTTTCGGGGCCTTTTGAACACAGTGGAGGTCTCCATTTGCATGGACTGTCCTCCATTTTGGGGTCCTCCTCTTCCTAGTCCCACTTGATAACTCAATCCTCAAAATTTTGTGCAGCAATTAATGACATTTTTGAGAATGCAAACCTTCCCTTAAGTAATCCTTTATATCCAATGGCAATTGTATGCCAAGAGTGCGTGCATGCAGATACTTTGACGTCCCATGTCACAGTATTGTAAAAATCTTCCAAAAGTGCACTTTCTAAGACCACCCATCTGTCGCACAGCTAAACGGGAAATCATGCCCTTGCAGTAAACCACTTCCTTGTAGGGTATCTATTTTGCTTTCATTATCCAATGATAACACCAACACTTATATCATTAATCTTCCTGCTTGTATTATCATCACAGAGACCGCATGATTGCACGATAATACTTCATTAATATCTTCAAATGCCTCCTGCTGCCAATCCAGGCTTTCAACAGTGACACGTAGGGCCAATCATTTTCCAAAGTAGGTTCATTACATGAATTATGCCCAATGCATTTCGAGCCTCAAGGCTCTCCATGAAGAGTTTCACTGAAACAAGCAAAAAACTGCTCAACTGACTGCTCAGTTTAAGTTTACTTTATACCCAAATGATGTTTCTGCATGTATTGCCTCCCCTCATTTACTTTCCCAGTCTAAACGTTACAAAGCCTTTGTGTGCTCAATGTAAATACAAATCCCCCTGAGTGAAAAATACAAACTTTGCGAACATGTAAATCACACTATTGTCCTCAATTAATGCCCAGGGAAACGTACTTCTGGAAATACTAATAGCCAATACCTACCACAGCAGGATTAACGGTAACATGAAAACTGACCTCATTTTCTACTCTAAATGCCCTGCAATATAGAAGTACATCTTCCTTCTCCATCTTCAAATTACAAAAACTCAAAATTCCCTATGGAAATAAACTCACCACTACCCCTACCCCTACCCCTACCCAAAACATTTTATATGTGAAATCTGCATGTCTATCTTGAGACCGGGGAACATACTAATTCAAGCGGCAGACCATCACCTCACCACTCACCTCTTTAACCCAACCGGATCCGATTATCCCACCTACCCCTTCCCTTACACCCCAGTACGTTTGCCCAGTACATTTTTGTGTGAAATGTGCATGTGCGGGCGCACGCACAATTTTCACAAGCATTATCGATAGGGCGAGGAAGAGGAGGACTGTAGCCCGGGAACGCTGCAGTACAGAGGTAAGTGTTTTTAAATGTATTTTTAATTAATGTTTACTTGCTTGTTATTGGTAGTGGTGGAGGCGGGGGCTGTAGCCCGGGAACGCTGCAGTACAGAAGTAAGTGTTTTTAAATGTATTTTTAATTAATGTTTACTTACTTGTTATTGGTAGGGGTGGAGGCGGGGGCTGGCCAATTCCGCTCTGCTGTGGAGTGTGCAGAGATTTGCCTTCTCCGCGGAACGTGGAGAAGGCAGATCTCTGCACACTCCGCGGGCAGATCGGAGGTCTCCACCCGGGATTACTAAAGACCTCTCCATCGTAAAAAATGACCTTGTGATACAGGCCAAGGTAGTACTCAATCCGACCCTGAGAATAGAGAACTTGACTGTGCCTGTGCTACAGACCCTAATGAGCACTCAACCTCCAATCCTCAATAGAAGTGGAACTCCTCAGCGAATCATACAACTCTAAATTCCATCAAGCAGACACCAAGCCTGCATCCACAATATCCGTAATCCTTGACACAAATAGAATTTCTCGAACTAGCATAACGCTCAGACCACCCGCTCAATACACCACCATCCAGACACTGCACTCTACTAAAAAATGCCCTTTCTCCCTAATCTGTATGCTCCTAAACTGCAGATCTGCATGAAACATGCCATAGAAATAACTGAGACCACACTTGGGAAAGAAGTTGACACTGAATTCCTTACGGAAATCTGGCTTATCGAGCACTCAACCCAGATTCTAGGGTTTGCTCACTCCACTTGGCTACTCCATCACCAGAAGAGATAGACCAGGGTGAACGGGGACTGGCTTGTGATCATCCACAAAGAGGAAACCCAACTTAGACCCCTACAGACCAAAAACTACTCAACCTTCAAATATCTTGGAGTAGAAAGGCACCACTCACACAAAACTCCACACCATCTATCACCCACCTGGTGATTGCACACTCTTCACTGAGGAACTAACCTGCCTAGTAACTCAGTTCTCACTAACTGATTCCAGTGACGTGCTCCTGTGTGACTTCAAGCTGCACTGGAATGACACAGAAGATACCATTATCCGTAACCTAAATAGTCTACTAAAAATAAACAACCTCAAGCAACTCAGTAATAAACAGACCTATAATAAAGGTTCAACTCTAGACGCTAATACTGTTCAATCTCAAATTACACTACATATCCTTCCTAGCACCATCCAACAAGCCCACAAACTGGGCTAGGAAAATCAAGTATATATTCCACTAACGGAGCTATAATCCAGGATCAGCGATCAATTAGATTCACAACCCCTCCTTCATACCGTTGATAAACCTCACAGCCCTTGATAGCTCATCGGTGACGGATGATCTTGACTAGGTTGCACCACTCACCAAAATAGATTGAGAAAAGTTATATTCAGATCCTGGTTCAACTTAGACCTTAACAACGAAAGAAGACAACTTGGAAAGACTGAAAGGTTGTGGAGACAGAACCCCTCACTGGCGCGCCTCTCACTACTAAGATCCAAACGGCTCTCCTACAAGAAACACTTTTAGGGAAAACCCCATTTTCTTTCGTAATCAACCCACAGGCAAGACTGGCACACAAGTCAACACGGAAACTTCCCCCTACCCCCAGACTTAACTAAAAACAGGAATGACCCAAAAAAGTAAAATATAGCACGCAAACTCCTTCAACTAAAAAACAATGCTAAAGGGAGGAGACATTTAAAAGAAATAATAGCTAACTTGAAGCCCACATCACCTGCCTAATAACTCAGTTCTCACTAACTGATTCCAATGACGAGCTATGTAACTTCAACCTTCACTGGAATGACACAGTAGATGCCATTATCTGTAACCTAAATAACCTACTGGAAATCAACGACCTCAAGCAACTCTGTAATAAACAGATCCATAATAAAGGCTCAACTCCAGCTGCTAATTACTAAGAGTGAACCTGTCCCCCTTTGTTCCATCCTGCCAATCAACCGCTTGGGCCACCATCAAATACTGTTCAATCTCAAATGACACCACATATCCTTCCAAGCACTATCCATTAAGCCCACGCACTGGGCTATTCTGTGTCCCAAAGTATGGACCGTTTTTGTACTGAGCACGATCTGTAACAAAATATACATTTTCTGATTACCAACACATACACCAGTTTGTCACGTCCTCACATCAACTTAGATAGTAAACATGTAAAAACCATCATCTCTGACCAGCCAATCAAAACTCAGAACCTTTTCAACAACAGATGTTATTAAGCACCAGTTCATGATATCTAGTTCTAGCCCTCATTCTTACCATAACCATCGACAATAACTGTTCCAATTTGAATCCATCTATTTAGTCATGACAGTCATGAAGAGGAAGCTATTCAATCTCTCGGTTACTCAATATCTCCAAAATAACAATTGTTCGCTACAAGCGACCAGCGATATACGTGCTCACCTCTCTACGGAAGTAGTCCCTTCATTTGTTTGGATACTGGCATACTGCATCAGCGCCATCTTGGTCTATCTATTTAAATATAAAAGAAGTTAAAGTAGGACTAAAACCAACGTCGGATTTGTCGTCCTAGTGAATCCCTGTCGCTATATTAGAATAGGCATGTAGTTCAAAAACACTATATTGGGACTGAGACCAACCTCGGTCCACTATTTATTATAGACTGTTGTCGCCATATCAACAAGCATTTGCAATGCAATAGGTCTCGCATTTGTAGGAGTTAGAGCGATTGGCATTGTAAATGACAATGTCTTTTACCTATGTGTTTTGGTTTGGAGTGTATTGGGTGTATGTTGTGTGGAGTGGAATTATATGGGTTGTGTTGGAATTGTTAGTTGTGGAATTGTGTGGTGTGAAGTTTGACATCAGCAACCAGTAAAAAGCCAGCTAACAGGAGCTGTCTTAACATTCACCAAATGGCAAGCGGCAGGAGAAACTACCGGCTGCTTGTCAACACATACAGATTACTTGATGCCTTTTATAGGCAGCGCATGCGCTACATACGCAAGACCTAAAAAGGACAAACAGACCAGTGTGAGGAAAAAGTCCCATGTCAGCCGGCTGCCACAGGTTGCCTGGGGGCTTCGAGTGACAGAGCGGACTGTGTCTCCAATGGAAAGGTGCTTTCTGGCCCTCTAAATGAGGCAGGGGGACTGACAAACTGGGGTTTGGGGTATCCATCCCTCTTCTGTCCAGTTGTAGGAGAGGTCTTGGCAGTGCTTAATTTTTAAACAAAGAAGTGCCAATGCCCTTTTCAGGAGGCACCGCACATTGCATCCGCCGGTGCTGCCAATAATCATAGCAGTACAGCTACTAACTACGACACTTCTAGAAGTGAGACACGTCAGACTATCCCAGGCCACTGAAAGCTATAAGAATGGCTTGTGGGGAAGGTGTTAGTCATTGTTAATGTATGTAGAATTATTAACCATTTGCGGTTGTGCTCTTTCCAAAATTAGACAGACAGCGCCACCATGTGCTGGATTGTCATAAGTGCCGGTGCCAAGCACCGGAAACCGCCAGATCAAATTAAGCACTGATGCTTCTCCATAGGTGTTAGTCACAGCTATTCACCTCCATGGCCAGTAGTAACTCATTCTCTTCCAAGGCTGCACAACTGGCGGCCGTGCACCTTCACTACTTGTGATAACTATTGTGCATATTGTGTAGCCACGAAAGCCTTTGCTAGCCATTTCAGTCAACAGTTATCACGTGTCAGTGAGAGCGACGAGAAGCGACTGTAAACGGACAGCATAAGACGCATTGAGGCTTCAAACACCCCTAACCCTCCCTGGGACCTAAAAACAACACGACACAGGGGCTCTCACTTTCAGAAGGATTGATGTGCATTCTCAGTGGCGGTATACAAGTGCAAACACATACACCCACTGTCTGACACAGATTACCGCCCGCAGGCACTGACAAAGCCAGCCTGCTTTCTGACACTGTATACGCACACAAACACATCTGCATACTGACACACACACACAAACACATCTCATTACGGACACAGACACACGCACACAAACATCTGTATACAGACACGCACACAAACACATGTGCATACTGAAACACTTACACAAACACTTCTGTATACTGACACAGACACGCTCACATGGATTAAAAGACGCACACATGCGTACATCAACATGTTCACTCTGACACTCAAGCACATCTGTACCACTTCCAAACCAGTATCCACGCACAATCATGTCTACACACCTACAATCTGACAGACAGGCACTGAAAAACACTCCTTTGCGCTGAAACCTAGACAAAAGCACATGTGCACAGTCACTGAGAATCACAGTTTACGAAAGAAGCACACTCATCGGCACACAGACATCTGTTTGGACACAGAGACTCACACAACTCCATGCTCTGACACACCACACAGTGCTCAGAGGGTACACAGAATCACACACTGACAGACACGCCCTGGCACGGACGGGCGTGTGCTGCCTGTCACACATCTGTTCACACACATGCTACAGTCGGCACTACAGACACGTGTGCTCACACTCCGGCTACACAGTGTCGGCTCGCTGTCGTCATTAGTGCCAGAGGGGGCTACCCCCTGGCAGCTGCAGCCAGTGAGCCACGTACTGCAAGCACTGCACAGAGGCTCCCGCGGAGACTCGCATGCACGTCTCAGGGGAGCCCTCTAGTCTTGGGCACCCATGAGTGCCCTCCCAGTCCTGCTGCTGTGCCTCCTCCTGAGTGCCCCGCAGCCGAGAGGAGGGGCTTCGGGCACAAACAGGTGAGTGCTGTAGCACCTAGAATCCCAGGATATTCCGAGAGTCTTGGTTTACAGCGACATATGTATATGTAAAAGGACCTGGCAGCGGGAGTCCACGTGCAAGAAGTGCACCCCAGTGTGCCATGGAATGTGCGCGATTTGCATATAACAGCACTGCGTGCAAAAAAGTGTAGAGCAATGAACATGTCTTGGCAGGGAGGTTTATGAATGTGCACAGGGGAAGTGAGCACAGTGGCTGTGTGTGCAAGAAATTGTACAACAATGAGCATGTCATAGTGCTAAGGGTAATATCTCGGTGTGTGCAGGAAACGTCTTAGACAAATTGCATGAATAACAAAGAGTACAGCACTGACTATGGTGTAGAACGCGCATGTGCTGCTGCCATGTTTACATCAGGAAGAGATGTGCGACAAAAAAAAGTGCGATCTAGCGGACGAAAACTGTAGTTAGTGGCCGCTGCTTCGGAACTACACAGAAGTCAGTTTGACATCAGCAGCCAGTAAAAAGCCAGCTAACGGGAGCTGTGCCAACATTCACCAAATGGCCAGCAGCAGGAGAAACTACCGGCTGTTTGCCAACACATACAGATAACTTGATGCCTCGTAGAGGCAGCGCATGCAGTGCCTATGCGAGACCTAAAGATGAGGTTGAAATGGGTGAAATGGTTTGAGTTTATAATCTGTTATGTAGACAACAAAGTCTATTTAGGATCGAATATAAAATGCAGATGTTGAAATGTGAACATAGGGACATCTATTGGTGAAACATTCAAATCTGCTAATTATAATGGGAAGAAAGGCTGCCTACCGCACCATCATGGTCGACATGAGTTTCCAAACGAATTCTTAATGAAACAGTCGTCACCGATTTAGTTATGGCATTGGTCTACAACCATTCTCATATTTGAGTTGTTATATGGTTATCAGTGTGCTAATAGTAAGATTACCGTCCTTTCATAAAACTAATTGACTAGTCAGACTCGAATCTGTCCCCATCCCCATCACCCAATTGCTTGATTGCGGTACATTACTGTATCCTTACTATGGACTACATTACTGCTCTACTGCTCTATTGTCCTGCATTTTTCTATATGATTGATTTTAACTCACATGACTTTCGTCATGTTCTTCTTGTAAATGTATTCTCAACGCATGCAAAGTGCTCCGAAACCCTTTGGTCTAGCTAGCGCTATATAAAACTCAAATAAATAAATATAGGGTCTTCGTTGCACTGCCACTGGAAACGCTGATCAGGATTGTTGACAGTGCGGTCATTCCTTTGAGCTCCCAAGGTAACAGGATGCATCACTTAAGGATCTCCAAGTTTGCAGAGAGGAAGAAGGGAATTTATTTGTTAACTCTTCATAGTTGAGAACCTTTAAAATACTTGAACAAAGTGTAGATTGTGCACACTTCATCCCTCTCTGGAGAATTCTATTTCTGTCCTTCAGGCTCCAGCATGACCTTTGGGAGAAAGGACATTCTGACACAGTATGACTTTTATGTGAAAAAACTACAAAGTTCTGAAAGTAGTTTTCCAATGTGTTTTTCCCTCAGGATGAGGATTTAAGGAAACAGAAGATATGGTACCAAGGTATCATCAGAAAATTATGTGCTGAAATTGGCATAAAACACTCAAGGCTTTCTTGTAATCCAGTTAATTTAATAATCCAGCAGCTTTTCAATTTTCAACGGAACTGCACTTTGGGATCAGGGTGTGCAGAGAGGCAACCTTAAAAATGCAATAACCCATTTCTTCCTCTAAAGCTGCCCTGACTGCGTGTCAGCTTTCTTTATTTTTTCATTTTGGAAGGAAATAAAAGCAGAAAAATCTTGTTTAATGTTGAACAGGCAAGAAAAAGAAATGGTAAAACATTCCATGATCCCACTCATAGGTAAATATATGAAAATATTCAGTGTTTATGAATATAAATGAACCCCATATAATGAAGAACTGTAAACTTCATAAAAATGCCAGCAGTTTCACACTGAAATGTGTGAAATGGCTACAGTACTATTTGAACCTGGTCATTGTAGAGGCCATTTTTCATTGAGTTGGTGTTACTCAGTGGCTGCTGGTGACCTTTGAAAGTGGTGAGGCGTAAAAGTGTGGGATGAGTGCCTGCTGGTAAGCGAGCGTAGCAAGCAAGCCTGACCATCGTAAGGAGAACCAGGGGGGGAGTTCCCCTCTCGACAACATGTTGAAAAAGAGTGGGCAAATGGTACATTTTCAAGCATGTTTGAGAAAGCAAGAAGGTTAATAAAGCAATTGTGAAAGTGTCTTTTCAGACTCCCAAGCCTGCCAATAAATCTACTTGCACTACCGCAGATTGACTGGTGCAGTACAAAACAAATCCTTATTAATCTAAATAAATCGTACCACTCCAGAAGCACTCAGTTGTGACGTATGTAGGAACAAGAAAGAAGTTTTCACTGTAAATCTCTCAGCCTGAAAGTGACAGTCACTCTTGGGCTGGCCCGTCTGGGAATAATGCAAAAACAGCAGTTGATGGACAGAATGCAGAACAATGTCATGTCTGGGAATAGGGCAATGCCAGAAGGGCTGTCTAAAATAGCCATTGTGGAATGATGTGTTGTGATCAGCGGGTGCTGGTATCTTAATGTTAAGTGCATTAACTCAGGCACATACCACCTCTCTTTAGCTGAGCGAGTTCTTTTACAGGCTTTAAAAAGCACTAATTGTCAAGAGTCAAGGTGCTGGATTGGTACCATCAGGGGCGCACTACCTTGTGGCGATAGGTTGTGGGAGGACTGGTGCTGCTCCCCGGCAGGGCAATTCTGGGTTGTGTCGCAGCCTGACTGTTCTTTGCAGGACCAGTTTTAGCACTGATGGTGCCCAGTGAGACAATGTTTGTTGGTACGCCCCAATGACCACCACCATTGCCACGGATTCCCTCACTACCACCCTTTAACAGCGCCCCTCAAGTCTCCATAACAATTCTCCCTTAGATGCATTTGGTTAGTTTTACAGTACCACACATACCAGTGTAGGGTGTCCAAGCACTTTACATCACACACAAACATACAGAGGTAATGAATCATACATATGTAAATCAGTTTATAAGAAATGTTACATAAGACAGAGGACTTCAAGGTGTAGGATTTACAGATATACCTTGTTCTGTCCAAACTTGATTACGCCACTAGCCTCTTCCACGGATAGGCTTTAACGACCATGAATAGACTACAACGGTTTCAGAACTCGGCTGCCAGACTACTCTTGCATATTAAACCATGAGACCACATATCCCCTGCCTTGAAAGCCCTGCATTGGTTACCGGTTGTCAGAAGATCCATGTTTAAGCTTCTTTGTATCACCCACAAAGCGATACATGGAACAGGACAGCTCTTCATCAGGAATAAAATCACCAAACACATTCAACAAAGGAACCGCCGCTCTAGAGTAGCACCTCGCCTCAATCAATCAATCAATCATTTGTAACGCGCACTACATACCCGCGAGGGTGGTCTCAAGGCGCTGGGGGGCCGCTACTGATTGAACAGCCAGGTCTTGAGTATCCTCCTGAAGGTCAGCAGGTCTTGGGTCTGTCGCAAGCTCAGTGGGAGGGTGTTTCATGTCTTGGCGGCGAGGTGAGAGAAGGATCTCCCACCGGTGGTTGTTCTTTGGATTCGCGAGACGTGGCAAGTGAGAGGTCGGCAGAGCATAGCTGGGGGTTGGGGATGTAGAAGGAGAGCCGTCTGTTGAGGTAGGCTGGGCCGGTCTTGTGGAGTGGCTTCTTGTGTGCATGGGTGAGGAGCTTGAAGGATATCCTCTTGTTGACGGGGAGCCAGTGCAGGTTTCTCAGGTGGGGGGAGATGTGGCCGTGGCGTGCTACTTCAAGATTCAGTCGTGCAGAGGCGTTTTGGATGCGTTGTAGTAATTTGATGAGCTTGGTCAGGGCTCCCGCGTAGAGGGCGTTTCCGTAGTCTAGTCTGCTGCTGACGAGGGCCTGAGTGACTGTCTTTCTTGTATCTGTCGGGATCCATTTGTAGATCTTGCGAAGCGTGCGGACTGTGTTGAAGCAGGAGGAGGAGACGACGTTAACTTGCTTGGTCATTGAGAGCGTTGAGTCGAGGAAGATTCCCAGGTTGCGTGCATGGTCGGTGGGTGTCGGGGCTGCCCCCAGTGCCGTCGGCCACCAGGAGTCATCCCAGGCTGAAGGGTTGGAGCTGAGGATAAGGACCTCCGTCTTGTCAGAGTTCAGCTTCAGACGGCTGGTCTTCATCCAGTCGGCGACTGCCTTCATTCCTTCGTGGAGGTTGGCTTTGGCAGTGATGGGGTCCTTGGTGATGGAGAGGATCAGCTGAGTGTCGTCGGCGTAGGCGATTAGGTTGAGGGCGTGCTGTCGGGCTACGAGTGTAAATGTTGAACAGCGTTGGGCTGAAGGAGGATCCCTGGGGTACGCTGCAGATGATCTCGGAGGCTTTGGAACGGAATGGGGGGAGGCAGACGCTCTGGGTTCTGCCGGAGAGGAAGGATGTGGTCCAATCCAGAGCCTTGTCTCGGATCCGTGCGGCGTGCGTGTAGTGTGCAATGGCAGACGGTGACGAAGGCGGCAGAGAGGTCTAGGAGGATGAGTGCTGCACTCTCGCCGTTGTCCAGCAGAGTCCTTATGTCATCGGTGGCGGCGATGAGGGCAGTCTCAGTGCTGTGGTTGCTGCGGAACCGTGACTGGGAAGGGTCCAGGATTCTGTTTTCTTCGAGGTATCGGGTTAGCTGTCTGTTGACGGTTTTCTCGATGACCTTGGCCGGGAAGGGGAGCAGAGAGATGGGCCTGAAGTTCTTGAGGTCTCTTGGGTCTGCCTTAGGTTTTTTGAGTAGGGTGTTGATCTTGGCGCGGTTCCAGATCTCTGGGAAGGTCACGATCTCGAGGGAGAGATTGATGACGTTGCGCTGGTGGGGTGCGATTGAGCTGCTTGCTCTGTTGAAGACGTGGTGCGGGAATGGGTCTGACGGAGAGCCGGAGTGAATTGTGAGCATGGTCTTGATGGTGTCATCGATGCTCACGCTGGCCAGGCTCGCAGGGGGTCGTGGTCGATGGTGTGCGGAGGGTCTGTTGTGTTGCTGTCTGTTGGAGCTGTCTGGGTGTTGAAGCTGTCGTGGATGTCTGCTATCTTGTGGTGGAAGAAGGTGGCGAGGGAGTCGCACAGGGCTTGCGACGGTGGTATGATGTTGGTGTTGGAGATGGACTTGGAGAGTTCCTTCACGATGTTGAAGAGCTCCTTGCTTGTGTGCATTGTTATCGAGGCGGTCTTTGAAGGAGGTCCTCTTGGCCGTCCTGACGAGGTGGTGGTGGTAGGGGATGGCGTCCTTGTGTGCTGCGTGGCTGTCTGGAGTTTGTTCACTGTGCCATTTCTTCTCAAGTTTCCGGCAGGCTTGCTTGGAGGCTAGGAGTTCTGGGGTGAACCAGCTGGCCCTCTTGCTGGTGTCTCTAAGGGGGGGTTTCTTCAGCCAGGCGAGGGTGTTGGTGCAGTCCTCGATCCAGAGTCTGAGGTTATGGGCAGTGTCGGTGTTGGAGGGTTCGGTAGTTGGGCTGAGAGCAAGGTTTGCGTGTAGTTGGTCTTCTGTGATTTTGCTCCAGCAGCGGCGGGGGATCTGTTGGGTGTGGTGGGTTTCTTGAAGGCAAAGTGGATGCAGCGGTGGTCGGTCCCGAGGAGTTAGAGGTGTGGCTGACGGAGACGTGCAGGCTTGAGGAGAAGACGGGGTCGGGCGTTGTGACGAGTTGCTTCAGTCCGAGGTTGGCGAGGTTATCAATCAGGGTTGTGGAGTGGTTGTTGTTCTCAAGGTGAAAGTTCAGGTCTCCGAGGAGGATATAGTCGGTGGAGGTCAGGGCGTGCATGCTGATCAAGTCAGCAATGGAGCCGCTGAACTAGGGGCGGGGTCCGGGGAGTGGGTAGACGAGGGTGCCTCCGAGGGTGGAGTTAGGGTCTCTGTAGATCTGGAAATGCATGTGTTCTGCGGTGCTGAGCGCGTTGTTGGTGCTAGTCGAGACCCTGATGCTGTTCTTGTGGACAATGGCGATTCCTCCACAGACTCCGTTGGTGCGGTCTCTGCGGATGATCTTGTAGCCGTCTGGGATGGCTATGGCAATGTCGGGTGCGGAGGAGTCGTTAAACCAAACCAGGTCTATGTCAGGAAGGTGACGTCTGGGGATGTTGTATCGATTAGGTCCCAGAGCTCGACGGCATGCTTGCTTGCGGAGTGGGTGTTCAGTAGTATGCATCGGAGGTGGTTGGGGTCTTTCTTGGCGGGTCGTTCGTCGACTCTGAGGCTGGTGTAGCTGCAGTTCCGGCAGGTGAAGGGGCCGTGTGTGCGTTTCGGAGCGGCCTTGAAGCAGGTGTGGCTCCGTTCAGAATTGAAAGCATGCAGAGTGCTGGCGTTGTAGTGGCAGCGGTCGTCGTGGCAGGTGCGGGGGCCGGGGTTCTGGCGCTGGGCGTGGTCCAGGCGCAGACGGGCTTGCCTTAGGTGCGTCTCTGGCGTGCCAGTGGCGCGACCATGCAGCGGCCGGCATATATGGGGAGCTGGGATGGAGAATCAGCAGGAAGGCGGGGGCAGCGAGTGGGGGTTTGGGGGCTGGGCCGCAGGGAACACAGCGGAGAGGGCGGTGAGGGACAACAAATGTAACAGAAGGAAAAAGGAACACATAAACAAGGGGAAAAATTAGTGACACAGAGAGCAGAAGGGCACAAAAAAAAACAAGTGGAACAGAGGGAAGAAGGGCACAAAAAACGAGTGGAACAGAAGGCAAAAGAGGCACAAAATCGAGGTAAAAAACGAGAGGCACAGAAGGCAGACGGGCACAAAAAACAAGTGAAACAGAAGGCAAAAGGGGCACAAAAACGAGGGAAAAACGAGTGGCACAGAAGGCAAAAAGGGCACAGAAATACCGGATAAACGAGTGGCACAGAGGCAAAATACAGAATACAGAAATACAGGGGCAGCTAAGAACAGAAGGCAGAACGGGCAGAGAGGCACGGGGGCAGCGAGGGGAACAGAAGGGAAAACCTGGCAGAGAGAGCACGGGGACATGGACCACGTACAGTCAGCGGGGGAAGACAAACAACAGCAGTCACAGACACAACAATAAAAATACAGGCAATACAATAAAAGCAATAAAGCGGAGGATGAACAAACCTACCTACGGCCTACCACTGGACACCAGGGATGAGGCGCAGGTGGTAGCCTGCGAGTGGTGGAGGGCCTCGAACTAACTTAGCAGCGGCAGCTGGGGAAGGGACACACAGGCGGTGCTGTGCGGAGGGGGAGCGGCAACCTGGTAGGTCAAGGGTCGCTCCTCAAAATCCCAAGATGCAAGAAAAAAAAACATGGGTGGCACAGCCTTCTCTGTTCAAGCAGCCAAACTATGGAATCCTTTACCCCCCAACATAAGATCAATGGACAACCACCTTATCTTCAGAAAACTACTCCAGAATGGGCTTTTCCCCACAAAAGCAACATACGCAAAAAGAAATATTAAGCGCATCTCTCTGTATATAAGCATGTATTTGCACTATAGATATCTACCTATATATGTGTATTACTTTGTATCAAGATGTAGAATAATTATGTTTCGAGAAATGTTTTTTTTTAAGTATATTCAATGCACTACCCTATCTCTCACCCTATACCTCTATCAATATATCCTCTACATCCACTCTCTCATTCATTCCAAACCCCATACCACTACTATGATCCCCAAAATAACCCTTACTAGACTCTCCCCTCTCTACCCCTCCTTACATCATCAGACACTTCTTTGACTATACTGATCTCCCAAACCAAGCCTTTCTAAACTCTTCCTTCTGACTCTTCCACTCCTAAACCCTTTTTTACTAATCCCACGCCTCCTCCTACTGCTATGACCTTAACAAAAAAAAATATATATCTAAATCCTTCACTCTCTATCCCTCCGCTATCCTTTTCAATCAAAATAACAGACCAACATGTCCACTTCTTAAATTTCATATTTCACTATACTAATTCAACACTAATTCTTTATGGATTCTGGAGTAGCGTGCCACTTGCCAAAATAGCACTTCAACACCCCATCAGGGTAACAAGCGCTATATAAATGCAAACCTTTGCCCCTCTATCCCTCGGCTACCTTTCTGAATTCAAATAACGTACTAATATCCACCACTCAAATTACTTTCATATTTCACTATACTAATTTAACACTGATCCTTTATGGGTTCCGGAGTAGCGTGCTACTCGCCGAAAAAGACATTCAAAACCTTGTCAGGGGTAGTAAGCGCTATATAAATGAGATTACAAATAAATACAAACATCCATACTGGTAGACAGTATAGTTTAAGTGTGCTTGGTCTGGAGAAGCACAAACTCAGAATTTAGATTGTAACATGTTTGGGCATTTTCTTTAATAATAAAAATAGATTTCTACCAAAATAAACCCTTTTTTGCAACATTAGGATCATGAAAGACTGAGGAATAATCTTAACACTCTAATCTATACCTTGCAGTTTGCATGCAGCTCTTCCATGATAGTTAATAGCTCACAGTTCTATATTAGGATTTTTACTGATAAACTGCAAGTAACAAAAGGATCTTTCTGACAAAAGCCATAACCCACTGACCTATTTACATTATATGCACTTTGTGATCTTCATGGTACACGTTTTCTGCAGCAGGCATATTAAGCCTCTGTGCTACCTTGCCATGAGTAAAAAAAAAAATCAATAGACAAAACTCTGATGTCTTTCCAGTAAGAACATTAGTCACCGGAGTTATTGTGACATTTTTATTGTTGCCTGAACATTGCTGGAGGCCTAGAATGCAAAAGCAGGTGCTTTTAAAACTAAACACAGCGTCCCTGTCCGAAGTCGGAAACCGGTGAGACAGCCTTGGGTGCTGGTTTTGTACTATATAAAAAAAAGTCGTGCTACGTCGTGGCAGGTGTTTGGGGCCAGAGCTCCACCTGTGCCTAGGGCATAAGACCAGCTCTTGAGTGTGGAATTCTCCACAGGTGCTTCTGCGGATGGCCTTGTGCTCACTGGAGGAGCGGGGTTTATGTGACTGTGCCAATGGATGTAATTGACAAAGAATTCCTCAGTGGGAGTGTCTATCGGGTGAAGTTCAGGGAGGAGTCCAGAGGTGCACACCAAAGACATTCATCTAGCGTGCACCTGCTCCGCGCCCTCTTCCTCTTAGAGGAACACCGCCATCACCGACTGCCCCGGACCGGTGATTCGCATCCTTGCCTCGCTTAGCTTACGAGCCTCGCCCTCGCCCCGATGGCTCCACTTCAGTCTATCCATCTACCACCGTGTGCCCAGTGGCTCCTTTGCCTATCTCTAGCCGCGGGACCACACTCTATCCTGCCCACCGTTCTCTCTCGGCCCCCCTCTTCTCCGTCTGCAGCTTGAGTGATGTTGTAAAGAATAACTGAAGTGAAGGAGTCGTAGTCAGAGGTAAGGATTTGGTAGATTTATTGCAGTACAAGTACGAACCATCCTGCCTCAGCAACCGCCAGGAACAGAATGCCGAGCATGGAATGCATACAGGTAAGAGAACAGAGAATTAATACTAGCTAACATTCTAAAAGCGGAGATGAGAGGCACAACATATCTCCTCCTCTTAAAGGGAAAAAAAAAAACACTAATAAAAATAAAAAAATAAAAAGACAAAAGAAAAGGAAGAAAACAAAAAGAAACAAGAAAGGGCAAAAACAAAGGAGCAAAACACAGTAGAGAATAAGTATTTAACAAATGCATCAAATTCCAACAACAATGGAAAAATCAAAATCTTACAAAGTCATCAAATCTCCTAGGAACACGACGAGTTCTCTTAAAGGAGGACTGATTAAAATTAGGAGTCATTCCTTCTAGTGACTCTGGTACAGAAGAACATTTCTTTGAACAGGTAGATGTCAGTAGAGAAGAATTAGGTAACTGCAAAGTACCCTGGGAAAGGTCTGAAGCAGACTGAGATCCCTTGGGAAGGGAGTCCCTCCTCAAGGACACATCCCTGGAAGACTGCACATCAAAACCCCCATCCGAAACTTCATTCTTGGCATATAAAGCAATCCTGCGGAAATTCCAATTTTGTCCATTATCAAGCACGACAAGCCATTTGTGAACTTCCTTGACTCTCATCGGATCGGAAAACTTGTTCATGCCAAATTCCCTACGGCCCAATTTAATCTTGACCAAGTCACCCACTTCAACTCTACCAACTTTTCCAGGAACCACCTTGGAAACAACAGAACCTTCGCACAACCACTGCGGGACCAATTTAGTTCTGGGAACTCTTCCACGCATGCATTCAAAAGGGACTAAATCAGTAACCCCATGAGCAGTGGTATTGTAAGACCACACCATATCCTCTACAGCCCTGCCTACATCCTTTTGCCCTTGCACAGACAACTGTATGGTACCCTTGACCAAACGATTCATTCGTTCCACCAAACCATTACCTTGGGGGTTGTAAAGGGAAGTGCAGATGTGTTTAATTCCATGATTGGCCAGGAAGGAATGCATAGAGGAAGACGTAAGCTGGGTGCCATTATCTGTAATTAGTATTTTTGGGAAACTCTCCTTCAAAAACACAGACCTCAATTGCTTTATAACAGCGTCGGTGGTAATGTTCCTCATGAACTCTACACATAACCACCGAGAGGACACATCAACAAGGACTAAGGCAAACCTACAATCAGAAGCTAAGGAATCCATGGGACCAATAAAATCTAAACAGATCTTATCCCAAGGCAAATCACTTGTGCTTACGATGGAGCCCTGTGAAGGAGGAAGGATCTTCAATCTCTTTTCACTCTCTTTGCACAAAAGACAAGACTCAACCCACCTACGCACATCATCGTCAACTCCAGGCCACCAAAAATTCTTTTTAATCCTCTTAAGAGTCATGTTTTGCCCAAGATGTCCCTCATGAGCTAAACAAAAAAGTTTCTTCCTAAGGGAGAAAGGTGGGACCAACCTCTCACCACGCAAAACCAAATCATCTGACGCACCCAGACTCAGCTCTTCTTGTAATTTAACAAAGGAACGCAAGGAAGGCTTAACATTCCCTTCCCTTCTCCACCCCAAACGAATTGCATCAACTAGCTCACTAAAGTCAGAATCTTCTAAGACAGCTTGGTGCCACTCTTCTCTAGAGATGGAGTGGAACTCAGGAGAACAAGCATCCTCGAAGGCAGCAATCAAACACACGCTCTCGTCTTCAAGATCCTCACAAGCACTTCCAGAAGAAACAGGAAGACGTGACAAGCAGTCCGCTTGTGTGTTTCTCCAGCCATATATGTGCTCTAATCTATAAGTATAGTCTTGTAACTTGGCAGCAAACTTCATTAGGCGGGGAGAACCATTACTAGCCCCACCTGGAGACAGGATTTTAAGGAGGGGCTTATGGTCAGTCCTTAGACAGAACTGCATTCCCCACAGATAGGTGCGAAAGTGAGAAACGCCCCATACCGCGGCCAGGGCCTCTCTCTCAATAACAGCGTAGAGGAGTTGAGGCAGCGAGAAGCAAACGCTACAGTCCTCTCACAACCACCACACCTCTGAGATAACACGGCACCAATCCCATAAGCACTTGCATCAACTGTAACGAAAGTGTCTCTGCCTGGTTCAAAAGTTGTTAAAATGCCCGCATTAACAACGTCACTCTTAATCAGTTCAAATGCTTGAGACTGTTGAGTTCCCCATTCGAAATGCACACCCTTCCTAAGTAACATTCGTAAAGGTTCAGTTTTGTGCGAGAAGTTAGGTACAAACTTTGAGTAGTACTATACTAAACCAAGAAAATACTTTAGTTGGTCTTTGTCAGTAGGGATAGGGGCACCCTTGATTGCTCTTAAAAGATCTTCTTTGGGCTTAACACCATTCTGTGATATAGTGTACCCCAAGTAGTCAATTTCAGTTAACAAGAACTGACATTTGTCTTTTCTGAGGGTAAGACCAGCAGTTGATAAGATTTGTAAAACTTTGGACAAATTGCAATTATGCTCAAGTTCGTCTATCCCTGTAATCAAGATGTCATCTTGGAAGAAGTGGACACACTTTAAGTCTTTGAATAGAGAATGCATCATACGTTGGAAAACGCTTGCCGCAGAGGCTAAGCCAAATGGCAACCTTTTGAACTGAAACACCCCCTCAATGGTAACAAAGGCAGTAAATTTTTTTGAGTCAGGGTGTAACACAACTTGATGATAAGCGGACCTTAGGTCCAGTTTACTAAAGAATTTAACCTTGTCCATTAAGAGAACCATTTCAGAAATGTTAGGCAAGGGAAATTTGTCAACTATGATATTCTGGTTTAGGGAACGAAGGTCAACACAAAAACGGAGCTTACCATCCTTTTTCTGTGTGACTACAACTGGCGAAAGCCATTCAGAAGCTTCCACAGGTTCAATTATGTCTTGCTTTTGCATATCATCAAGCATTTCCTTAACCTCCTTTCTAACGGCAATGGGAATCCTTCTTAAAGCATGTCTAACTGGAGAAGCATTTTCTTTAACCTTAATTTCATGTAAATAACCTTTCAGCTTACCCAAAGTAGGACGGAAAACGTCAGTAAACTTAGAAAGAACATTTTCAACACTGTAGAAATCTTCAACAGCAAGTACTACATCTTCGGACCTCGGGTCCAGAATGATATGTAAATCATACTGTTGTAACCACCCAAGAATGGCTGGGCCCTCTTCAGAAATGAAAACTTTGCCAATAGCCGATCTCCCTTTAAATTGAAAAGAAGCATCCATGACTCCCATTAACTTAATAACTTTCCCTGTATAGCCTTTTGGCATGAAGTCACTGTGTAGGAGTGGAATTGTTGGCCAATACTGCTTATACATACTGTAAGGTATAATAGAAAACATGGAGCCAGGGTCAACCATCAGAGTAACAGAAACATCATTGAGAATAAAGGAAGCTCTTGGCCTTTGTAAGACAAAATGAGCATTGTCATCATCATCCACACACAAGGACATTTCTTGAGAAACAAAGTCGTCTTCGACAAAGTTAACTCTATTAAGTGCAGGAGATTTGCATACCTTGCTGATGTGGCCACGCTTACCACATTTTCTGCAAGTTTTATCTCTTGCAAAACAACCTTGAAAATCAGCAGCATGAGACATGTCACCACAACGAAAACATCCCACAAATTTCACCTTCCCACCAGGATTGTTAGAAAAAGACCTAGATTTGGGAAGAAAAACTTTTGGTTTAGAATTAACTTTGTCTATATTTAGAGCAGGTTCTTTATCCGACTTGTTGATAACATTGACAGTCTCTTCCTTCTTGATTTCCAGAAGCCGCATCTCTTCCATGCATTTGTCAGATTCTTCGACAACTTTCGCAATTGTGATGGCTTCCAACAACGTAGGGTTTTTAGCTGCCCAAAGTTTCTGTTGCATCCTTTTGTTTTTACACTGTACTATCAGTTGGTCTCTAATCATCTGGTCAGCCATAGCTCCAAAGTCACATTTAAGAGATAGCTCTCTCAGGCGAGCAACCATCTGATCAACTGTTTCTTTGCCCTTCTGGGGAGCAGTGTAGAACTTATGTCTTTGCATGACGATGTTTATTTGCTTTCCGAAATATTTTTCCAACCTCATTTTTGCTTCATTATAGGGGTTATCGATGGGTTCACCATCTGCATTTAGAAGTTCTGGCAAAAATTTAAAGACATGTTGTCCAGCTTTCCCTAAGGAATTTAATAAAATAGCCTTTTTTCTGGATGCAGGAAACCTAAGACCATCTATGGCCTCAAGGTAATTTTCAAAGAATCCTAACCACTCTTCCCATTCAGTGGTAGGAATTTCACCTTCAATGAGGAAGGCAGGTGGAGGAGAAATCGTATGATTTGCAGTAGTTGCCATGTAAATATGTAAATAAGCTTCAATATGTACTTGTTGCGGATTTAAGCTGAGGCAGGTGAGGGAAAAAAAAAATGACAAAATAAAATGTACTTGTATTAAAATAAATGTAGAAAACACTGGTAAAAAGTAGAATGTATTTTAAATGTACTTGTCCAAGAAGAAAGTGCTTAATAAGCACGATTGGATTCAATAAAGTTCCTTGCCGGTAGAAAGAAAAAAAAAACGTGGTTGGCAAATCGGCATTAAATAGAAAGTCAGATTGCCAGTAGACAGAGATGCGTGGTTGGCAAAACGAATTCAAAATGGCCGTTCGACGTTGTGCGCGATGACGTCAGGGCGCATGCGGTGTCTCAGGCGGCAGAAGCGGAAGGCGCTCTGATGGGTACTCGCGCTGGGATGTGCGCGAGAGAATGCTGGTGCCAAGAACGTTCGCGCTGTGCGTTGCTTGCGCTGTGCGCTCGAGCGCTGTGCCCACGAGCTCGAGGGATGTCGGTAAATGCCAAAAAGTGCAAAAACAGTACCTCAAGAGTGCAGACTCCGAAGGCGACAGCGGGAAGGCAAAATGGAGAACAGTCAGCGCCAACAGGAAACAACAGGGAAACGCCAACCGACAGACGTGCAGTTCAACCTCCAGGAACAGCCGAGAACACCTGCAGGAACAGCCGGGACTCCTCAATGACGGGAAGGCCAAATCGTCGCCAATATGAAGTGAAGGAGTCGTAGTCAGAGGTAAGGATTTGGTAGATTTATTGCAGTACAAGTACGAACCATCCTGCCTCAGCAACCGCCAGGAACAGAATGCCGAGCATGGAATGCATACAGGTAAGAGAACAGAGAATTAATACTAGCTAACATTCTAAAAGCGGAGATGAGAGGCACAACAATAACCATACACGGGAAATATGCTTCAAAGGTTTATTCTCAACTTAAACCCTCTTCAGTCAGCAAGGAGCAGTAGACACTACTGTCAGCAGGCATTTCCCCTTCTACAGTGCTCCTACATTCTTGACACCCCCATGACAACCATTAGAACACACAAAATGACTCAAGCAGCGCTCGAGACTGATACACAACACTTCCCCCTTACTCCAAAAAAAAAAAAAAATAAGAAAAGTTTTATTATAGATAAAGAAAAAATATACATTTTTATAAAACTGTGAGCACACAATAGTGATACACAAAATGAAAAGTAGCAACTACAACACTACTAAACTAATAACAAAGCTGACAGTTATAAATGTGTGTAATATAATCTTCAAACTTTTTAGGCTTGGTACACACACGTTTAGCTCCAGACACTCCGCCCCCCTCCCACGCCCCCCCTCTCCCAACATTTTTAAGATGATCCTGACTAGAGCATCCTGGGCTCAAGTCACAACTACGAGCACTAGGCGGTTAACTGGAAATACTAGTGGAGTCATTAGATGAACACAAATCCTTTGTGTCATCATCAACCTAGTCGTAATTCCGATCATGCTTACTATTGGTAATGGATTCTTCAATGTGTCCTTTATATAAAGCAGTTCTGTTTGCATTCCAGATCTTCCAATCACTCAAAAGAACAGAATTACATAATATTTTAATTACTGTAAGAGGAGCAGAATATTTGCTTTCACCTTTAAGCACAAGTCTCCCTCTCTTTACTTTTACAGTATCACCTACTTGCAGCCTAATTTTGCTTCTTTTACTTGAGTCAGTGCGTTTTTCTACCAACATATTTTGTTTATTCTCAAGGTATATTCGAACATCTTTTACTGACCATGAAATAGGTTCT
Organism: Lissotriton vulgaris; assembly: GCF_964263255.1. Lineage (NCBI taxonomy): Eukaryota > Metazoa > Chordata > Amphibia > Caudata > Salamandridae > Lissotriton > Lissotriton vulgaris. Next base: position 287,292,759 of record NC_141693.1, read on the forward strand.
GTACACTTCAACCAACCCATGTTGTCTTTTGTACGAGCAGATCTCCCCCTCATAAGTTCAAAAGGAGAGTGATTAGTCTATACACACTTAGTGATTCTATATGCACTCACCATTTTCCTTAATTCATCTTCCCATTCATGCTCATTGCTGAAAGCCAATTCTATGATATTTTGAATCACTCTATTGAAGCGCTTAACACTACTGTTCCCCTTGGGATAATAAAGAGATGTGGTTCTATGTACAATGCCAGTTTCCTTGATGAATGCTTTAAATTGTTCACCCACAAATTGTCCACCGTTGTCAGAAATTAAGTCCTTGGGAAGACCTTCTCTTGCAAAAACCTCCCCTAAAAATTGTAATAAACTGTCAGAATCTGCTCTTTCAACAATTTTATACCCCAGGCCTTTTTGAAAAATGATCTATTATATTAAAAAAATACTTAGGAATATTCTCTATAGTTCTGACTGGACCTAAAAATGTCTACATCTATCCTCTCCCATGGCATACTGGGAACCACAAGTAGGTTTAAATGTGACTAAGCTCTTGTCAGAGTTGATACACTCAACACATTCACAAACTACTCTTTCTATAGTCCTCATCCTGGGATCATCACCCTCCGCCTGGGACGACTCCTGGTGGCCCCCGGCACCGCTCCCAAACCAACGGACCACGCACGCAACCTGGGCTTCATCCTGGACTCCTCCCTGTCGATGACCAGACAAGTCAACGCCGTCTCATCTTCATGCTTCAACACCCTGCGCATGCTCCGCAAGATCTTCAGATGGATCCCCACTGAAACCAGAAAGACCGTCACCCAGGCACTCGTCACCAGCTGACTGGACTACGGGAGCACCCTCTATGCCGGAACCACAGCCAAACTTCAAAAAAGACTCCAACGCATCCAGAACGCATCCGCACGACTCACCTGGACATCCCCCGACACAGCCATATCACCGGACACCTGAGAGACCTACACTGGCTCCCCGTCAGCAAGAGAATCACGTTCAGACTCCTCACCCACGCACACAAGGCTCTCCACGACCTGGGCCCCAAGTACATCAACGACCGCATGACCTTCTACACGCCCACCCGCCAGCTACGATCAACCAGCCACGCCCTCGCCACCGTACCACGCATCCGCAGGGCCACCGCCGGAGGAAGATCCTTCTCCTACCTGGCAGCCAAGACTTGGAACTCCCTCCCCACCCACCTTCGGCGAACCCAAGACCATCTCTCCTTCAGGAAGCAGCTCAAGACCTGGCTGTTCGAGCAGTAACTTACCCCTCTCCCCCAGCACCTTGAGACCCTCCCGGGTGAGTAGCGCGCTTTACAAATGCCGTGATTGATTGATTGTATGATTGATTATCTCGGTCAACTCCAGGCCACCAATATGACTCCTTGATTCTACATTTAGTTTTAACTATTCCCCAATGGCCTTCATGACATAAAGTGATGACACTCTCACGAAAAGTGCTTGGAGGGACTAGTTTACCACCTCTAAGCAAAAGTCCTTCTTCAAATGATAGTTAATTCCTAACTTCCCAAAATGGTAGTAACTCAACAGATAAATTTGTCTTTTCAGGCCAGCCCTTAAGAGTATAGTCAGCTACCGCAAGTAAAATATCATCCTTGGCTACACTGCTGATCCAGTCTTCATGTTTAATGCAGGATAATTCATTGGTAAATATACCTGCCACCAACCAATTGTCCCATTCACACATTGGACTCTCACTAATTGGTAAAGGACACCTACTCAGAAAATCTGCGATCCTATTCTTGACCCCTGGTACAAATACAATGTCAAGTAACTGCACTGAAAAACGAGAAATCGTGGGTGACACAATCAAACCATAAGATGTGATTACTTTGGTAAGTGGTTTATGATCAGTCCTCACAGTGACTCTCGTGCCCCACACAAACTGTCTAAAATGTTTTAGACCCCAAACACACCCAAGGGATTCTCTTTCGATAATGGAGTATTTCTCCTCTGTAGGGGTAAGGGCCCCTGAGGCAAATGCAATTACACACTCAGTACCATTGCATTGCAATTGGGATAATACAGCCCCCAACCCTTTCCCACTAGCGTCAGTAGTTATGAAGCTCTTTAGTTTAGGATCAAAACCCTGAAGTGCTGGCGCGGAGCAGATGTCACTCTTTATCCCCTCCGTGCATGACTGACATTCATTGGACCAATTGAAAACAGAACCTTTTTTTAATAACTGTCTGATACAAAACATTTTGCTGGCAAAATTGTGCACGAATTTTAAATTCTGCCATGTTCAAAAAGGACCTAACCTCTTCTTTATTTTGAGGTGCAGGAGCCTTCTTGATAGCATCCACAGGTCTGATTTTCGACGAATTCCGCAAGCACTAATTTCATGACCTAGGTAAGTAACACTTCTTTTAGCAATTTTAACTTAGATTTGTCAGCCGCTAAACCTTTGTTATTCAACATTTGTATAACTGTAAGCAATATTTTATCATGTTCCTCTTTGTTTTTCCCCATGACAAGGATGTCATACTGGAAAAACAGGACATTCTTAATGTCTTTAAATATTAGGTGCATTATGCGCTGAAACATCGCAGCTGCTGATGCTAACCCAAAAGGAACTCGTTTGAATTGGAAAGTGCCAATGGGAGTAACAAATGCAGTGAGATGTTTACTCTGTTTAAGGAGGGAATCCTGGTGGTAAGCAGATGTTAAGTCTATTGTGGAGAACCACTCCATGTCCTTGGTGGCGGATAACAATTCAGATATCTTTGGGAGGGGAAAAACATCAATAAAAATATTTTTGTTAAGTTCTCTTAAGTCTACACATAGACAGACCCGGCCGTTGGCCTTAGGGGCTACGACAAGGGGGGCAACCCAATCTGACGACTCTACTCATTCAATAATGTCATTATCCACCAGTTTTTGAATTTCACTTATGACCTCCTCTTTTATACCAAGAGGAATACTTCTGACCTTGTGGATGCAGGAAACTGTGTTTTCTTTTAAGATTATTTCATGCGAAAAACCATTAAGTTCTCCAACACCCCCTGAAAAAACGCTGGGAAATTTGGCAGATAAATCTTCCATTACTTCCTCGTCATCCAATTTCACACTCAAAACAGGTTCAGCACTTTTAGGATCTTAACGAATTTCTAGTTCTCCTTGATCCCACCATCCTAAAACGCAGGGACCAGAGAAAGAGACATAATGTTTGCATACTGCTGGTCTCCCCTTGAATTCGAACATAAGTTTGCGAAATCCTAAAAGTTCAATAGGTTCACCCGTATAGCTTACATGGTGAATATCAGGGCTTTCTAAAACAGAAGCATTTACAGAACAGAATACGTTTTCCCATCTGTCTCTATTAACAATATAATAAGGGGACCCAGAATCTGCCATCAGGGAGACTTGAACACCTCCAACCATGATTTCGCAGACTGTTTTTTTCCTATGCTTACTACCAGTAGCAATTTCATCCCTGTCATGGAGACAACATATGATGTTGTCATCATTATCAGAAACACCATTTTATTCTTCTTGTTCACATTCCTCTACCACACATTTCACAGACTTAGAATTATGGCACATGCGTACAAAATGACCCAATATTTTACAATATGCACACTTTTGTTCTAACGCTGGGCATTTCCTATCATTAGCTAAATGAGAGGAACTGCCACAATGATAAACATTTTCTTTGACAGCAATAGTTTCATAAGATTTCTCCATGACTCTTTGTTTTGCCATTTTTCTTTTCAAATTTGTCGCTGGAACGCGGTACAAACATTTTGATGACTTTTACACAATCTTCACTATTCTCAAGCTTGCTTTCAGTAATAACGGTTTTAGCACACCTAGATGTGAGTTCTGCTTTACTGATGATGGCGCTGATTTCTCGTAAGGAGGCATCCCCCATTAATCCATAACTTATCCTGAAGGTTCTGGTTATTACAGTGCATAACCAACTGATCGCAAATTAATTCCTCCTCAATTATGCCTAATTTACATGATAAAGCAAGTCTTCTAAGAGAAGCAATATAATCTTCAATCTTTTCATATGGCTCGTTTCCTGTGATAAAAATTCAATTTATGCACAGCTTTGCAAACGGTGGGCGCAAAATATGTATTTAAATCAGCAAAAACTGTTAAACCTCCAGGTCCCAAACAATGTAGAAGAATTTTCCTTTTCCTCTCAGGGGGAAACTCTTTGATTTCGAAGGTATTTTAGTAATTAAAAAGGTAATCCCTCCATTCTTCCCATCTTTGACCTGAAAGTTCACAATCGTTGATCATAAAAGGTTGCGGAGAAGGTAGGTTCATTGTAGCTGTAGCCATCCTGAATTGATTAAATTGAATAACCAATAGAATAATAAAGTGCGCTTAAAAGAATTATTTGCGCGATGCACTATGAGATGGAGCAACCACAGGAATTAATCTAAACTCAATAATAAAATAATCCTGAGAGGTAACCCCTTTATAAAGGACACAAAATCCTAAATATAGCTGGCACGCTAAAAATACCCAATAACTATACCCAATTGGCAAAATTGTGGAAATAGAGGAGAAATATAACTAAGTAAGGAAAATAAAACAGTACCTTAATTGATATGCAAGTGTGCGTATCACCGAAGCAGGTCAGGATAAGTATTACGATATCGAGAGGCGATAAAAAAAATATTGTAATAGGAGATGCAAATAGAGGCACACTGTAGGGATAAACGCGCACAAAAATGCGCTCCGCGAGTTCCTTCTGGAGAATCTGGGAAACAAGATGGTGGCTCGTAAGGTCAGACAAACGTGACCTAACGTGATGGCGCTTTACGCTCCGGGTTGTAGAATGTGGAGGTCGTCACTCACGTTGGCAGGAAGTTGCTGGGATGTGCCAGGAAGCATCGTAACAGTCCAAGGCTTGGGCACAGAACGAGGCCGTCACTTAAATGATGCACTAACCTCGCTGTACTGCTGCGGCTGGAAATGTCACAACCAAACTGCCAGGCACGTCAGCGGAGTTCGAACTTCGGTTGAAGAACAGTGTCACAACTTTAAAAGATTCGACCAGAGACGGTTCCAAATGGCGCCTGGAAAGGGCACATTAACTCCAACATAAGTTAAACAAAATACCAATTCTGCTTGTGGGTCCAAATCGATATCCCTCATAGTACTTAGATGTCGAATCTCAATTAAAAATCCATAAAGAGCTGTCCGACAAGTCGCGCAGGGCGGTAGAGTGGTTCAACCAAGGCACAAATGACGGTTCCACAAAACACTAGATCACCTGCAGACTCCAAACAACGCTTCTGTTACCTTAGGATGAGTAGGTGTACTGTTTCAAAAGAAAGTTCCTCAATTTGTTCCACAAATAGACAGTTTTGAAGAAAAAAAATCTCCTTGTGGTGTCTCGCCAGCGTGAGTTTGTAGGGTTTATGTCCATCGTCGCCATTGTTGTAAAGAATAACCACACACGGGAAATATGCTTCAAAGGTTTATTCTCGTCAGCAGGCAGCTCTCCTTCTACAGTGCTCCTACATTCTTGACACCCCCATTGCAACTATTAGAACACAAAGAATGTCTCAAGCAGCGCTCAAGACTGATACACAGTGACACCTTTGGTTACTTTTGAGACAACCGCTGCCCTCACCTACACCTTCTTTTCACCATGATCCCACTTCTTTTCCAAGTACTGGCACCGAGTTCCTCTTTTGAGGGAGCCAACCTCACTCACAAATCCCCACAACATTCTCCATATCCCGACATTTAAAACAATAAAATACATCTGTTCCAATGCATTTTGTGCAGAGGCCAAATGATGAGCTCCTCAACTCGGATGCCACCTGTGTGTGCTTCTTTCCACCTGGACGTTGGAGTGCATGCGACTAGTGGGGGTCCTTTGATACCTGCTGCACAACCTCCCACTCCCTAAAAGAGGTATGCATGCAGCCCGCTCTGCCATGTGTCCTGTCCTGGTCTCGCTCCCGGGGTTCCATGTCGCAGAATGGTACCGTAAGTCGGAGGAACTCCTCCATCTCTGAACCCTGGGGCTGCTTATATTTTGGATCCCACAGTTGTTCTCCGCCCCACTTCTCGTTTCACATTCCACCAAAGGTGGCACCAATGAGTAATCTGACTTCCAGAATTAGCAGCTAGTAGCTTAATATACACTCAACAAAGTTTTTAAATAAATGTACAGAGACATAGTACAGACAGAAATATAGCTGTGTTTACTCAGAGGGTCACTCTACTGCGGGGAGCTTCATTCTCAGAAGCATGCAGCGCTCATTCACCTCCAACCCCAGGGAAGGCGGAGCCCTCAGAGGTCATTTTTAAAGAGGACTCAGTGAGATATCGGTTTTAGTAGGAAATTCGATGGTCAGTTGCTATTTTTAGGGTGCATTAACGTGCCCCCTGCCAGTGGACCCTTCCTGTGCCCTGATCCGTTCCCATGGTGCTGTGGAGCAATGCAAGGCATCCCTATGGACTTCAGCTGGGACCGCATAACTCTGGCCACTAGATATTTTCAATGGGAGACTTGGGGAAGGTGGGTAGGGGGGACACGCAGTGCCACAAATCAGGCGGAATGTCAAGTACTAAGTCTACAGGGAGTAGCATTTTGGAGTGGACCACAAGCAAAGATGTTTGGGGTACAAAATAGGTGCGGTCATCGCAATGTGGGATGAATGAGGTCACAAAACAGTGCTCATCTGAATCATGAATGAGGGCCTTTTTGTGTCTCAAATAATCAACATATAGAGTTTGAACTGCTGGGTGATGCATGTCCTAAATAGGGTTGGGTGAAGAATTACGATCTGCCTGTGGAGTTTGCAGAGTTTTTCCCACTCTTCGCTCCATGCGGAGTTTCAAAAAACTACGCGAAGTGACGCAGAACAGAGTTTTTTTCCTTGAGCTGTTCACCAACAGTAAGTTGCCGAATGCTTGAGAGAAAAAACGGCACGCTAGACCTCCTCCTGGCTAGATTTCTGACTGCTCGCGTTGAGAAATCTACCATTCGCGTTGAGGAAGCTGCCTCAAGTAGAATGTCTACTTGAGAGGCACAAAAAAGCAGCGCCCTCTGGCGCGACGAGTAGTGCAGTATGCACTGATTTTACAGTACAAGATAAACTCCTGGTGCTAAAGATCAGTGCGAGCAGCGAGACTTAAACTCTGCTGCTGGCGGAACTCCGAGGAGTGTGGCAGAGTTTTTCTAGCACTTTGTGGAGTTCCGCGGAGTAAAACACCACAAACTCTGCCCAGGCTTAGTCCTAAAAGCGAGGCTTTGTGAATCACAGAGGGTTGGTAATCTAATCACATTTTAAATTAGAAAGGTGTAAAAACGCAGACATATTTCTTCAGGGGCGAACTTTTAAAATTGGTGAGGCACAGAAAAGCTTGCTGAGATGCTACTGGCTGGTGTCTCTCCCAGACGAGCCAGAAAGGGAAGGAAGCTGGTTAACTTTCTGCAGAAAATCCAACCAATCCCGGAGCTGTTCTCAGCAAGAGAGCAGCTCCAGGATTAGTTGGAGATGACCAACACAGCACTCATTTTGAGGATGGGGTCATGTGCCTCCAATCCCTTAGCTGTTTTACAGCACTGGGATTTCTGGCTCTGAAGTGCGCATGTCATCCTGCAATCATGCGGAATCTGTGCTCTCAGGAGGCGGGGCGAATCTCCTCCGCCCATTAGCAGAAACCGCACCTGGTGTTTTTGACAACTATTTAAATTGTACAAAAGAAGTGGAGGTAGCTACTAAACTGAGCAGGACTAAAGAACTGAATTATCAGATATTCTAGTAGTGCATGGTAAATTCTGCCACTTATATATCGGAGGCTTCCATTTTGATCATGATTACACAAATGAACAACTTTAATATTCAACTTTTCACACCTCAGTACAAAACCCCCCATGAACAGAATCCACCATGAGCCTGCCTCTGCGGTCTTCCCCTCCACAACTGTGGCTGCCTCCCACAACATACCACCATTTTTAATGTAAAAGTCCCCGCAGACAATATAAGCTACTGACACAGCAGCATACATCGAAGGTTCATTTACGCCTCATCTTTCTCTGCATTCTAGTACCTCGAATCTTGCAACGGATGAAGTGGGCTGACCTATAGCCCAATTCTGTATAGCGGTGGTTCCCAAACTGTGCACCGCGGCACCCTGGTGCACCGTTAGAAGAAGCCAGGGGCGCCACCACAGCTTGGAAAAGTGGAAAAGGTAGCAGGTTAAAGTTTGTAGATTGTCTTTGTGGCGCTGAGTAACCCATTTGGGATTGTCGTGGGAGAGTTAAGAAAGCCCCCTGTCAGGATCTCACTCACACACATATCTGGTGCGTCCGCCTCCCAGCAGGCACTAATGAGCCATGAATGAGTGTGGAAAGCACAGCACCATGTCCCATTCACACACAAACACTGCAGCTCTACGGGGCTGCCTCCCAGCCGGCTTACAGTGCACCACCCACCCTCCCCAGCCCTCTGATAATATAACATAGCTGCCCATGGGCAAGAGCTCGAGCACCGATGGGCCCGCATTCACTATTGAAGTGCTTTACCATGAGGAGCTCCGACTAGTGCCCCTCAGGACCCGCCTCGCAGATTTCCTGTGCGAGCCACAGTGCTCCTGAATGCCGGATACTTTCTGCCCCAGAGAAGTGCACCACAGTCTGAAACCTCCCCCTCACTTCCTGGCCTGAGGCCCCCTATATTCTCCCCAGGCCCCTTAGCTGCGGTCGTCCAGATTAAAGTGTCAGAGCAGCTACAGCTGAGCCATGTGTTTGGGAGCCACTGCTGTCTGAAACTTCACTTGAGGGACCTAGTGAGTTTTCCCCTCTAGCAATGCCGGAGAGAGTTCTCAACGGAGGCCCAGCATCATTGAGAAAAAAAGTTGCTAAATTACCAAATTCACTGTGGTAGGTGTGCAGATGTCCCGGTCGCCTTCGTGTTGTGCAGAGTACCATATACCATGTATTTGGAGTGCTGGTTGCTGCTACTTGTACGTCTGGAATGCCAGAAACCGGTCCTCGGAAGTTTGTTTCCGGTCCAGGGAAGACATGGCTTGGCAGTTCGGGCTGGACTGTTCCCATGAGGCACAGGGTCAGACTGATTTGCATATAGCCATGTCTGAACTGGGGTGGCAGAGTGGGCTAAAGAACGGTGATGGATTAAACCCAGATCTTTTGACTGGGTGTGAGCATTTGATTGATTCAGATGCTCCGTCCATCACCACCCCCTTTTGTAACACTTTTGGCCACCATACGTGTGGCAGGGTATGCTCAGATGTGAGTCCCTTGCTCACTTTGCCACTGGATTCAAGCAAGCCGGTCTGAAAACGGCTGGAATGCCAGAAACCGGTCCTCGGAGGCTTGTTTCCGGTCCAGGGAAGACATGGCTTGGCAGTTCGGGCTGGACTGTTCCCATGAGGCACAGGGTCAGACTGATTTGCATATAGCCATGTCTGAACTGGGGTGGCAGAGTGGGCTAAAGAACGGTGATGGATTAAACCCAGATCTTTTGACTGGGTGTGAGTGTTTAATCAGATGCTCCGTCCATCACCACCCCCTTTTGTACCACTTGTACGTTTATGGCATGGCTTCGTGATTTCTGTGATACGGGGGACTTATGGTGATATACATATGGTTATGCTTTGGGTAATTCTTCTGTGTTATGCATTACCTAACTGCTGCGTATTTATGCCCGGATGTGTGATATATGTTGTTTTCCTCACATTTCCAGTAGCCATTGGAGAGAGGGTCTCACATTTGAAAGGAGCATACAGGAAGGAGATATCTCAAATGTAGAAGTAGTGCACAGGGGGGGGTTGTCACAGCTGGTAGTGACACAGAGAGGAAGGGTACCTCTGACTTCAGGGATAAGGGTGCATTTGAGCACCATCAGGGACTCAGACTAGGATGTGCATCAAAGCACCTTCTGGGACAGAGTAGCCGTGCATTCCAGCCATTTCAAATCAAAGACAGTGAGTACCTTTGACCATTTCCTTATGGGCCATGGTGGTGCATCTAAGCATCTTTAGGGATCAAACTGAGCATCTAGGCATCTTTACAAGAGTGATGGGCCGCTAATCATGTTCAGGGACATTGAGCTGAATCAAAACATCTTAGGCACGAGGGTAAGTCCACACTTCAGAGTTCCGTTGTGCTCCAGCTAGGTCTCTGCTCCAAAAATACCAACACATACGTACAAACAGAGAGATGCACCAAAACACATGGAGGTAAAAGGAGGTGAATAGAAGCACTAACAGAGTCACGGCACAGTGAGAGTAACACAGGCACCTGAAGACGCAGGAATGTTTCTATGCACTTACAGTCACTTAACACTTAAAAATGAAAGCAGTCTTTAATAATAAACTTTATTTTGTTACAAATATAAATTATATTATGTTCATCGGCTACATCCCAATTATTTTCATGGAAAAAAATGAAAGTACTTCTTAGTCCGGGCTTACATCCCCCCACCTGAAAAAAAGTGACATAATGGGGAGCCGCGGCCAATGGCCAATAGGTCAAGGGAGCCGCAGGTCAAAAAAGTTTGGGAACCACTGCTGTATAGTGTGTAGGGGTGGGCAATAAATTGTGCTTTGCCAGCGGAGTTGGCGAAGTTTAGTCCACTCCGCTTTAAGCACGAAACGCGGAGTTCTGGCCAAATTCCACCTACTACCACATAGAGGAGTTTCTCACATATGACTTGCAGACGGTATGTTGGTGAGCGAGATTTGGCATCGCCTAGCATGACTTTCGGTCATTACGAGGACACCGGTGAGATTTCCCCAACGTGGGTGGTTGTGGGCAGTTGCGACTGTGCGCAGTGCTTGAGCTGCTGCTCGAGCAAAATCAACTTGAGTAGTAGTGCCCTTTGGCATACCACGTGGTGCTGTTTGCACTGATTTTTGAGCATGGAACGTGCTCCCAGCACTAAAAATCAGCACAAGCATCACAACTTTCCTAATTCCGCCTGTTCGCGGATCTCTGCGGAATGTTGAAGGAACTCAGCAGAATTCCTCAGAATGAAACTCCCCGAGTTCCGCACACCCCTAACTATGGTAGACAGAAATAACATGTAAATGACTCTTAAAAAGACCAATGGAAGCAGAGGACTGACCTAAAGCCTCTATATGCATACCTTTTTATCATGAAGATTTATCCCCAGAACATGTGGCTTTTACGATTTAAATCCGTCACTAGACCATAGCTAATAACCTCTTCGCCATAAGCAAGACCCCTACAAGTGCAGTGTGCATTTGTGTTATTTGGGCTTGTTTGAAGGTGAACGCCTCCTCCCCACACCCACCCACCCACTGCTTTCTTTAAAGGATACCTTTCTTTCAGTGGCTGAGAGGGTGACCCCTGAATCCCAGAAAGTATAAGTCCTGTTTTATTCCGAACTAGCAGCCGGCCCCGACGTTGTCCGGGGTAGAAAATGTAAGTGTGTCAAACTCACATGCTGCATTTTATGCTGTCAAATGTCTCAGCCCCCAGTAATTCAGCGATGTCCTCAGTGCAGGTAGTTGAGCCCCGGCACATATAACAACAGCTTCCAGCCGGTTTCGCAAGGTTGCAGTGGGTATTTCATTCGCAGCCAACGGAGGACCTTTAATGCAGCAAAAGTGGGAAGGCGTTACAAAGCGCAGTGCACGTGGGGCCCAAATCACCTCCTCAATGCTGCTCCAACAGCCTGCTATTAAGTCCCAGCAACTTTCTCGCCTTCACGATCTGCCCGCACTCCGAGTCAGGTATCTCGGCAATCAGGCTCACAGCTTAGTCCCCACCTTCAGGGCCCCCAAGCAGCCGCACACGGGCCGCGGGTACAGACCTCCGGCAGCAGGCCGTGGCCCGAATCCCAGGCCCCCAACCACCTCTGCAGTCGTGGGCCAAAGACCGGTTCACACCCACCTACCTCAGCCCACCGTGGGCGCCACCGCTCCTCGGCCTCCGTCTCCGGGGCCCAGCGCAGTCTGCCAAACGTCACCGCACTGCCTCCACTACGGAAACGTCAGATCACCGCACCAGAGTCTTCAAAAAGGAAGCTGCAGTGCTTTTGTTTGTAGTACGCACCCATTTACACGGCCATATACGCCCACATCCATAACGCCTCGCTGCGGCCACGAGACGCCACGCCCCTTAACCTCGCCCACGACGCGCCCAGTGGAGTTAAGGTGGCGAACTTGGAGGTTGATGAGACGCCACGGCACGCCACCACACCCCACAATCACGTCACGCCCAAAAGGAACTACTTTCCCCCCTATGTTCTTTGACCTTTCGAATGTATATGGTGGCCAGATGTATAGCCTATGTCCATCTGCGGAAACTACCCTTTCCAATGGTGTATTGGGTGTTGTGTTTGGTGCTGTAGTTCTTGAGTTTATCCGCCTCAAAGGTTTCCAGTTCTCTCTTTATAATAGTAGTATAGATAATGACTATGAATCTCCGTCATTGTCCGCTCCACCCACCAAAAATACATAAGTAAATTTGGCATCCTGCTTCTCATAATGTAACAAAGCTGTATGACACACTACGGTAAAAATAGACAAATGGCACACGGACAATAAGGAACCATGGCACCCTAGCACAATAAGTTAATGTACGGTTAGACTGCAAAATCAATATTATTCAAAGGTGTTGCGGCCGATAAAGCGTGTGCATACAAGCACACCAGGCCATTGTTTCCAATTGGCAGAATCCTACCCTTCTTTTGCCAAATAATAAAATAAGCCACAAGGAAGAACACTAATCTGAACTTTTTGCTTAAAAGACCATAAAAACACAGTAAATTAAACCAACATTAAGTCATACATAATTACTCAAATCCGAATACAAGTCTACCATTACAACCCCTGGCTGCTAAAGAGTCGAATGAAAACCTGGAGAGCTTGTGGATTTAAGCATTAAGTGGCCATATTTTCTGAACGTTTTTTGCAATACTAATAGTTAAAATTATTGTTTTGACTGGGACTGTTTCCTTTGTTGTGATGAGGCAGTAATTACATCACAGATGTTCCCACTACCCTCCTAGTAGAGAAATATTTTGGTATTACATATAGTGGGCTAAAATGCAGGGAGCCAGACTGAAAAAAAGACTACTAACTTCATCACAATCAGACCAGGAACAATAGAAGCCTGGGCAAGTAGCCACTTCATCCATCCCTTCTGGTATTCGGGAGACTTAGCCCTTGGCACTACCCAGTGGCTTCCCATAAATGTCTGATGTTTGCTTCCTATAGGTAGTGCCACTGGAATTATGCGGCAGAGGAGGACCAAATTATGCAGCAGGGTCGTACAAATTATGTGGCAAGAAAAGACAAATTATGCAGGATAATGCAGCTCATTTGTACACATGGTAATGGTGTCCAGAAAAAGAGTTTGCCTTACTAGAAACAATGTAACACCTAAATACAGCAATAAGTAACTTAAAGATGAGCAGTCAAATTTTGTGAAAAGCGTTTCGGTGCGTAGGTACCTAAATCTCCATATGCTTTGTAACTTTTGAGCTCTTTGAGCTAGAAACACATTATTTGGGGCCCTGCCTATAGGCTATTTGAGCAGTCCTCTTTGGAGAGTTCTATATAAGAAAGCGACCAACCTTTCAACCCTGCTATTAAGTTGCTCAGGTGCAGTGGCCCGCACACCGGTTGGCTGTTCCCCTCCTTGCTGAGACGGCTTCATACTAACCCAAATCAAGTCTGGTTCGTTGACTGGCACTCCTTTTTTTCCCTCTTGTAGAGGATCCTCGCGTTATTCGTTGCTGCTCGGTGTAGCGTTATGGGACAAACTAGTCCTTTCAATGCACCCACAATCCTTGAGTGATATATCCCCTTGCATTATTATCAGGATCCGAACACCCTGCGTGGATTTTGCCGATTTCAAAAAACAAATTAAACATACCCTGCCCCCTTTTTGCGTTTTTTCTCTTTTTTTCTACTTTCTTGTGCCTCGGGTCTACTGAGGCACAAGATGGCTGCCAACACTTCCTGGTTTGGAGTGTTGACAGCTGATTTAGGTGCTGACGCTGGCAGGTTACGAGGGGCGCCATCTTGGGGGAAGGAATAGGGCTGCGGTCCAGTAGTTGGACGCTTCCTACCCGCCTCCCACTGGATAAAAAGATGACACCTCCCCGTCCGCGCAGCGGGCGGGCGCTGCGGGCTCGCCGGCGGCGCGCCGGCGGCGCGCCAAAGGCAAGCCCGTCTGCGCCCGTCCGCGGCAGACCTTCGCACGGGGCCACTACCCCTGCTCATTTCTCCACAAATGCTGGCCCCAAGACTCAAATCAGGTACACTAGAAGCGACCTACTCGCCCTCCGCCCCAATGCTGATAAAAACTGCCGCCATACTATGTTAATGGATTTTACTATGCCACACTGTGTGTCCTGTGGTTACTCCATTGGTGGGGGGAGGAAAGATGTAGGGAGTCTGACAAATATGAAGCTGATGTTGTTAAACTGTAGATCCCTAAAAAAACATAAGTTAGAGATATACGATTTGATATTAGAGGACAATCTTGATGTGCTCCTCTTAACGGAGACATGGTTAGATGAGGCCTCTACCCCTGAAACCCTGGAAGCAGTCCCCGCAGGATACAGCCTGCTCAGAATTGATAGAGAAAGGCAAATAGGGGGGGGGGGGGGATTGGCAATGATTTATAGAAGTGAGCTACACTGCACCTTAGAAAAGACCACACTGCCCAATTGTGAAGGTGGTTTCTTCACGATAAAAATTAACCCCAAAAATATTATTAATGGACTCCTTCTATACTGGCCCCCTGGCAAGGCTTCACAGTTCTGCAATCTTTTGACAGAACTGATAACTATGTATACACTGCGGTATAAGAAATTTCTTGTATTAGGAGATTTGAATCTTCACTTCGAAAATCCCAATTGTAAGGTGGCACAGGATGTGATAGATGCAATGAAATCTCGGTCACTTAAACTTCAATCTAAGGCCCCGTCCCATCAATGCGGCCACCTTCTAGACCCTATTTTTGCCAACTGGGAAGGAATTAAAACTGCCACGCCATTGCAAATTGTCTGGTCAGACCATTTCGCCATTCCGTTTGAAGTGGAAGTTAGCCCTCAGGACGGCAGTGGGATTAAAACTAAGTCTGTGAAACACAGAAACTGGAAGAAGTTGACGCCAGAAAATTTCAAATCTGCCTTACTTAAAGATCCTCCGCCCCCCAGCGACACCCTGCTTAAGGCCTGGGATGATTATGAGAAATGGGTGTCTAGGGCTCTCGATACAGTAGCACCCTGGTCATCCAAACCGCCCGTTAGGAAAAATAAAAGTGCCCCCTGGTTTTCTAAGGAACTTAGGGTAGCCAAAGCCAAGTGTAAAAACACTGAACGTCACTGGAGGAAAAATTATAATCCGGAGGATAAGCTGTACTATAAGAGGGAACTAAAAATCTATCATAAACTAGTCAGAACAGCCAAAGGCGCTCATTTTAAAGGGCGTATTGAATCTGCCAAAAATCCTACTAAAGAACTTTTTTTGATCTACAAGGAACTCACCACTCCAACTAGACTAGAGGCTCAGGATATCTACACTAATGAAATATGTGAAGATATCACTGATTTTTTCATTAAAAAAGTGGATTCTATACATGCCACCTTCACAGCCGGCATGCCGACTAATGACTCAGCTGTGAAAAGTGTTGGTGCTACAAGGGCCTATCTGACTCACTTTACAGTTCCTGAGAGGACAGATTTGCTCAGCATTATGAATGGTATTCAGTCCGGCTCCCCCCTCGATGTGATTGCCACCAATCGCTGTTAGGGAGTCATCGACTGCATGATTGGGCAATTTGAACACTTGATTACCCTATCCTTTCAGGAATGCCATGTGCCTGATGTATGGAAAATGGCACAAGTAATACCCCTGAAAAAAAAAAAGCTAATATACATATTTCCCAGCTACAAAACCTCCGTCCTATCTCTCTCCTTCCCTTCTGCGGGAAGGTTGTGGAGAAGATAGTAAATAGCCAACTTATGAAGTTTGTTGAGGAGAACTCTCTTCTCCATTCTACGCAGTCAGGGTTCAGAGCAGGCCACTCTACGGAGTCGGCAGCTCTATTCTCCACAGAATGTTTGAGACAACTTGCAGATGAGGGGCAGACAGCAGCGTTGGTATTATTAGATCTGAGTGCAGCTTTTGACACCGTGCTGCACTCAAAGCTGCTGTCTCGCCTCTCAGACCTGGGAGTAGATGGGCCAGCCCTGAAATGGATTGTATCCTTCTTAGAAAACAGAAGTTTTCAGGTACATTGCCCTCCTCACAAATCATCTATCCACAAACTGAGACATGGGGTTCCACAGGGCTCAAGTTTGAGCCCCACGCTATTTAATCTTTATATGGAGCTGCTAGCCCATATTGTGGAAACTTTTGGTGTGGATATCGTCACATATGCTGACGATACCAAACTCATAATTAAACTCTCCCACAATCAGGCAGAGGATGCCAGCAATTTTTCCAACTGTATGCGCTCTGTGGCAGGGTGGATGCACAACAATTGCCTACGCCTTAATGGCGAGAAAACAGAAGTGCTGATAGTGGGTAAATCCCCCTCCGCCTGGTCGCAGGCTTGGTGGCCATCAGAACTGGGCGCGTTTCCCCACCCTGCAAACTCGGTTAAAAATTTAGGAATATGGCTAGATGCGGAGCTTTCCTTTAAGCAACAAATTAGCAAAATTACGGGTAAATGTTTCGGAATCTTAAAAACTCTCCGTAAAGTTTTAGATCTTCTCCCCATCAGTGCCAGGAAGATACTCATCCATGCCCTGGTTACTCCACACTTGGATTACGGCAATGCGCTTCTTTTAGGACTAAGCCGAAAATGCCTACATCAATTACAGTGTGTCCAAAATGCCACGGCCCGCCTGGTATTGAACCTCCCTCGCAGGGCCTCTGGTAAAACAGCACTACGAAAACTTCATTGGCTCCCTATTGAGGAGCGCATTAAGTTTAAAGCTCTTTGCTTTGCCCATCGCATTGCCCAGGGAAAAGGGCCTAGTTACCTGCGCAACCTTTTGACCATCCACCGCCCCACCAGGAACCTTAGATCCGCTGGAGCGATGCTGTTTCAGCTCCCTCGCGTACATAAGACCAGGATGGGAGGTAGCTCCTTTCGCTTTCTTGCAAGTAAGCACTGGAACAATCTCCAGTTAGACTTACGCATGGAGCCCTCAGAGACAATATTCAGACTCCAACTCAAAACTTTCCTTTTTCCAAAGTAATAATGGTTTCGCAGTCCTGGATCCTTACGGGCCCCTGACCTCAGCCTCTTCGGGATACTGTAGCATTTCTTAGCACGGGGACACACTGTCATAAGTGTAACCAGGCGCTCTATAAGTGTTTTTATTATTATTAATTAGCATACAGCTCGTGCTCGGCAGGGTGCGCGGATCCTCTGCGGCCATAGATATATATGCAATTTTAATTTTGATTTTCTCAGGAACTACTGAATGGATTTACACCATTTAACCAAAAGGCACG
This sequence comes from Lissotriton vulgaris, assembly GCF_964263255.1. Lineage (NCBI taxonomy): Eukaryota > Metazoa > Chordata > Amphibia > Caudata > Salamandridae > Lissotriton > Lissotriton vulgaris. The sequence goes on from NC_141693.1 coordinate 287,310,244, forward strand.
ACTCTGAACCAAGGTCTACCTTTCTGCCAAATTTGGTGCAAGTCCATTCAGCAGTTCGGGCTGTAGCTGCGACTAAAGGTTCCTATGGGAAATTGCATTTGGAAACACATTTTGGAACCCCCTTTTATCTCGGCCCCCACTTGACGAATCACCCAGAGACTTTCAGGATAGGAGCGGACTGGAGCGGGCCATAAGTTTTGAAAATTTCGTGAATATTCGTCTACCGGCGCCAAAGTTATTCCAAATAGAATGTTGCGGATTTCCTATGGATAATAAGTCCTAACTATAACTACCTACTGGCAACCGCCAGTAGGAGATATATATATATATATAATGTATACCAGTGTAAATGTTATGTGTTATATAGTCTTTTGGCTATGTCCATCTAAGCAAGTGTCATGTGACACGGCATGGGTGATTTAAACCATTACCGCAGAGCGCTCTTTATGTGATCAAGGTCACGTTATGTGGCCGAAACGCGTAATGACATTGAGTGAGCTACAATAAAAAGCACAGAAGCAAAAAGTGGAGTTCATGCCCGATTGTTTATTCGAAATAAGAAACGTAAGGGATTGAGCATTTATATATACATATACATCTATACTACTATTATAAAGAGAGAACACAAACCTTTTGGCAAGGTAAACTCGGGAACCACAGCACCAATCCACACACCCGATACATTGTACAAATTGTCAGGGTGTGCAGATGGACATAGGCTATAAAAAATAAAAATAAAACGTACATTTAGAAATGTAACTTTTAAAAAAAAAGTAGTGCCCTGAAAGTAGCGCCGGCCGCGACGCTGCTCTGGCTGTGACGTAGCGCTGGCGACGTGCCTATGACGAGGAGGAGAGACATGGAGCTGCGGTGAAGTGAGCATGGAGCTGCGGTGAAGTGAGGAGCGCGGGCGCGTTATGACGAAGAGGAGCGGCGGTGAAGTGAAGATCGCAGGTAAAAACATGGATTGCCGATGCACTCTAACATTGAGTATACAGATTGTTCGGTAACAATTCACAACAATTCAACACCAATTGACAGAAGTGACAAAAAACTCCAACAGATGCGTAAATCTTGGAGTCTTTAATGCAGAATACAGCCAGCCGACACGTGTTTCATCGCCTTCGCGATTCCTCAGGGCTGAAACAAACAATTGAATAGCATCTAGCATGTGTTTTGAATAAATGAATTTTACATACATGACCATGGTATATGGTCTTAAAAACAATAATTGCTTCCCACTGCAGTGAACATACAGTGATTCTTTTCAAATTTATTTCACTAGTGCCACCACAACACATCCGTGTCGAAAATAGGTGTATAATAACGATACTCTATATGGACGTGCTTATAAATGGTGGTGATTGTGATGGCTGTGTGTAGGGACAAAAAAATATATAATAATGTACCCGGGGCGGCAAGCAATGACAACTGTTTTACGTCGCAGCGGAAGAGTCCTATCCGTGTGCGGCTCATTCATCCTTCATGCCAATTGATTGTGAAGCAGTGAAAACATGTGTCATATCGAAAGCATACCTAGATGGCCGTGTCAACGTAAAAAAGGTCTGCATATTGGGATAAAAAGGGAAGACAAAACCGAAAGAATCTCATCACTAACTACTTCTTATGGTGGTTTTTGCGGCAAGAAGTTACCAAGGTAAGACTGTCTGCCAAGTACAGAATGCAGACTCACCGCTCAGCTGGTGATAATTCCGACCCAGCCGGGCCCTTGACCAGTGGCACTCGGTTCGAGTGTATCCAGCAACGGTTATAATCTTTGTTTCTGTGACAGAGTAAAATAATACATGTCACCATAATTGCGCAGTATTAAATAATCACCACGATGCCCTAAGGTAATCATCCCTTATATGCCCAATGTCACTATGATTATCCAACTAGTTTCAATTTATTTATAAAATACCCACGAAGAATTTCCCATTTGGTGACTGTATATCCTCGTATTTCTCATTCTATGGTGACTGTATATCCTCGTATTTCTCATTCTAAGGGATTCGGTGCGTATTATACAGTCCAGTCTAAGTTCCATCAATCTACTTACATGTTTATGTTAACAAGTAGTATAAGAGGGGCTCGGAGGTCACCCGATATATTTCACAAGGTTGTTTGATGTTCCGTTTTCGAAACGAGTACTGTTAAGAGAAATTATATTTAAGTAAAGACATTTTTATAAGTGACCGGTACTCGGTAAACTCATGCCCTGGAAGACCTTTGCTTGATCTTACCTATTAGCGTCTTGTAAGAGGATACCGGTTGCGGTCCCTATCAAGCGGACACCAGGCTGGAATCGGAAAACGAATCTGAATTAAAAACGATTCCGAATACGGAATCAATTATATACTCTCTTAGTCCCTCTGTGTTAGCGGTCGCGTGATTAACTTACCCGTGTGCCGCTCTCTCAACGTGTCTGGCGGGTTCACCTTCTCCGAGCTCTGTTCCTGTTTGGACACGTGACTGTGTCCAAACAGACGTTATATGCGTCCTGACGTGACGCGTTCCTAGGACCAGACCGAGTGTGAATGAGACAAAACGTCCATGTTGGATAGTCCGTTTAGCTCAATGTAGATAAGAGCATGTCCGTTTCGAACAGGTAGTTGATGTGAATGACGGTATTGAAATATTTACATACCGTGTGAAAATAGGAAAAACTAAATTGTATACAAACATTGTTACACTTGTGCGATTGGTTAGTCTTTGTACAATCATAAAAATCATAAAAACGCTCGAGGCGATCAGAACAATCAGTGTATATTAACACTGTCTGTTGGTGGACATGGTTTCTTGGGAAATTAGGTATTACCAAATCTTAGACTCGTGCTAAAAGTGCAGCGTGACACTAGGATTTTGACATAATTCTCCGTAGAGTAGTGTGCACCGTGGATGGATATGAATGATCTAATAGTGAATAGCCCAATCATACCGTGACTTCATGTAGATTCTTATATCAATTACTATATACAATCATATTATTTACAGTGTCATTTGATTGTTTTCCAGATCTCATAATGGTACCATTTCGTGCAGGAGAGTCCTCCAAACGTTAGGAAAGATCTATGTGTCGAGAAGTCTTCGTAATCACAAACACAATTCTGCAACATTTGTAAAAATCATGACAATCAAATGTAAATGTGATACCGTAGTACATTGATTCAATCTCCTAGAAAGTATTGCATTTCCTGGTCATAATTTAATCCTAATTCTACAGATTTTAAGCGCATAATCCAAATTGCTTCAGTGCGCCTGAGTCTCAATTCTCGGTTTCCGCCTCTTACTGCCAAAGATACAGTTTCAATCCCAAAAAATTGCACAATTTTGTTTCTTTTATCTTTTTGACAGGAAGCCACGTGTAATGCTACTGGATATTTCGGATCACAATTAACAATAGCTCTCATATGTTCCATCATTCTCTCTTTCAACTGTCTAATCGTGCTCCCCACATAATATTTTCCGCATTCACATTCAATAATATAAATTACGAATTTGGTTGTGCAATTAATGTTACTCTTTATAGTATAAGATACTCCATCAGGGCCCATGAAACTTGTTGTGCCATGTTTGGCCCATTTACATATACTACAGAATCCGCATTTGTGAAAACCCAGACCACGTTGTGTCAACCAATCAGCACTCATTGTGTCCCGAGGTACTGTGGGACTCAACTTACTCCGTAATGTGTTGCCTCTTCTAAAAGAGATTTGTGGTCGCTCTGAAATGTAATTAGTCAATGCTTTCTCAGATTTCAATAGACTCCAATGCTTCGTTAGGCTTCTCCGTAAATCAGAATGGAGTGAATTGAAATCAGTGACCATTCTTATGCATTCCTTTTTGTTGGTGATTGACTTATGTGTGGTAGCCAGAGTGTCTACTCTACTAACCCTCTTGACTCTTTTTTCAGCTTTTTCAATAATGTTGGTTGCATAACCCCTAGTATGGAATCTTTCCTTCATGCTTGTGAGACATCTCCCGAACTCACAGTCCTCACTACAGTTCCTTCTTGCCCTAATGAATTCGCCAAAAGGTATGGCGTTGATCTGGTGTGGGGGGTGTGAGCTCGAGGCATGCAAGACTGCATTGCATGCTGTCGACTTTCTGAACAGCCTACTGTGCAGACAGTTGGAGGATATGTAGAACTCAATGTCTAAGAATTCTATATTCGTTTTGCTCCAATTCATGGTGAAGCTGATCTCCCACGTGTTATCATTCAGGTATTTAAAGAAATCATGTAAGTGCTCTTCTGAGCCTGACCAAATTAGGATGCAGTCATCAATATATCGACCCCAAAATATTATGGAGTCGATATATTGAGCACCCCCTTTGCCCCAAATTAAAATCGGCCTCCAGTGCGCCCATGAATAGGTTAGCAAACGAGGGTGAGATCTTAGAGCCCATGGCCACTCCTTGCTTTTGGCGGTACCAATTTTTGTCACACATAAAATAGTTATTTTTTAGGATCAATTCCGTCATTGTAGACAGCATCTCAGTATGTTTCCATAGCGTAGCTGGTCTGTTAAAGAGAAATTTGTTGATAGCCTGCATACCCAGATCAGTATTAATACTGGTGTACAATGACACCACATCCATCGTAACAAGAAGAAAATCTTCTTGCCATTCCATGTCTGCTAGGGTACTCAGAATATGCTTAGTGTCCTGTATGTAGGAAGGTAAGTTTCTGACCAACGGGCTCAGAAAGAGATCCACGTATTCTGCTATTCTTTCAGTGGGGCCCCCTATGCCAGAAACAATTGGTCTCCCTGGTGGAAAAGGGAGATTCTTGTGTATCTTTGGCAAGGTGTATAGCCATGGATATGTCAGTCTGAACACTTTTAAGTAGAGGTACTCCTCCTCGTTTAATAACCCAGACTGTTTCCAATTTAACAGATGTGAATTGATTTCCATTGTCAATGGACCAATGGGGTTATAAGTGAGGCGTTCATAACCCAATTCATCTTGCAACTGCTGACCAATTTCTCGTTGATAATCAATACGGTCCATTATCACTACGTTCCCTCCTTTATCCGCCTCTCTTATGGTGATGGTGTTGTCATTCATGAGTGTGGTGAGTGCTACTCTCTCCCCAATGGTAAGATTATCTTTATATTTAAACATTCTGTCCTTGCGTAGACGATTTAGATTGTCAAGATCTTCTACCACACGTTTATGAAAATTGTCTATGGCATTGCCACCATATGGTGGGAATCCATTTTGATTTGGACTTCAGCCCACTGACAATGCTGTAGTCAGATTCTATATCAAACTCCTCTAACAATCTGTCCATGTCTAGAGGAGAATCTTCCATATCAGTCAATGACAAGAGAAGGTGGGTTGCATGTACATCATTTATTGACAGAGACTCAATGGTGCTTGGTACAGGTGTATTTCTAACCCCTCTATCCTTTTTATCCAAACCAAAGAAATGCTTTTTAAGTTTAAGGTTCCTCACATATTTGAACAGATCAATTTTTAATTTGCAAATATCCCCAGTTGCATATGGGTTAAAACTTAGACCTTTGCTTAAAAGGGAAACCATATCTGGAGTAAGGTGTAATTTGGAAAGGTTGATCTCCTGAACTTCCCTAGTGTCTGCACCATCTAGTTCCTGTTGGCCCCTGATCTCAGTTTCCTTCTGTAGTCCTCTGAGCTTTCGTCCCCTGCCCCTCGCAGATCGCAGGTAGGCAGCTCAGGTAAAGTAAATGCTCATTGAAATCAGGGCGGGAGGCAGTCGGGCCGGGAGGGGACGGGAGCGGGTGTGCACAGAGGGACAGGCGGGAGGGAGTGGGGGCGGGAGGGAGTGGGGGCGGGAGGGGGGTCGGGGCGGGAGCGGGTGTACTGCCCCCAGCCCCTTTCTGCCCCAGGCAACGCTGGGGCGGGCTGCTAGTATATATATATTTTGGAAAATCGCCACGCTGCAGACTGCCACTGCATAAATCCAAAATGACGAGGAGTGAACCCAATAGTTGCTGGTGCAAACAAGTGAATTTATTTCATGATTGCCAGCGCTGCCGCCATGACGCGTTTCGCCTCCAAGGAGGCTTGATCACATATACATACAATATATATATATATATATATATATATATATATATATATATATATATATATATATCCTCCACGCTAACAGCTTTCATCCCACACCACTCAAACAATCCATCCCATATGCAGAATGCCTAAGGATGACTCGAAATTGCAGTACAAAAGAGGGGTTATCAAAAGCCAAGACAAATCTCTTTTCGAGATTAAAAGAGAGAGGGTACTCTGACAAAACATGCAAGGTTGCAGAGGTAAAATGTAACTCCAAAACCCGCCAGGAATTACTATTCCCAAAAGAACCGGAATCTGGGGCCGCCGCACCAGAGAGACAACCACCTAGGTTAATCACAAGTTTTAATCGTCACCAAGCCAACCTTCGCAAAATACTCAGAAGGCATTGGCCGTTGGTTAGAAATGACACAACCATAGGCAGAGTAGTGGGCGAAAGACCACTAGTGTCTTTCAGGAAAGCCAAATCGATGCGGCAGCAATTAGTCTGCAATGCCCCAGCCATACCCAAACAAAAAGTCTGGTTCCAATCACAAAAAGGCTTTAGAAAATGCACTAAATGTAAAGCCTGCACGCATGGCAAAAATACTACCAGTATCACAGTACCCTTTCGAAAGCAACCCTACCATTTGAGGGATCACTACACATGCAAAACAGACCATGCTGTATACATGCTGACATGTGTATGTGGCAAAATATATGTAGGGTCGACCATTCACCCAGTGCATGTTAGGGTGTTGCAACACCTAAGGGCAATAACAAACAAGGACACAGCTTACCCTGTAGCGAGGCACATCCACGAAGTACATGGTGGAGATGCCAAAGGCCTAACCTACTGCGTCTTAGACAGTGTCCCAAAAAACGTTAGGGGAGGCAATCGCAAACTTGCATTGCGTCGTCTGGAATCCAGATACATAATTCTGCTGAATTCCAAGATTCCCGCAGGGCTGAATGCCGACGAAGCCCTAAGTGTGCACATCTAGAGCAGCTCACCTTTCTTTCCCGAGTACCCTGTAACATCGCATAACAGTATACGCGATAAATTTTAACTAATCACTATTTTTTTGCCACATAGTCATGTAACACCCTGAGTAGATGTGAAACACCCATAAGGTTGTTTTGACACACAGTGGTTTCTGTATGTGGGAGACACCATCCGCAAGTAGGAGAATCAATGCGCACTAGCGCAAGACCGTACTTCTCCTTTTGGTTTAACAAACAGTAGAGGCTCACTCACCGACTACACGAGGACGCTTGATGTAACTGTAACTTGTCCTGCCTCTGCCACTAGGCCAGCAAACCGATGTTAGATGCAACAGAGCCCATTTGTGTGAACCGTGATCCATCTAACCAATCACGGACAGTGGGTGAACACACCTCCCCTCTGATACGCCTGATCCTCCATGACGCAGGTAACATGCAGGGGGACACGTAACACAGAGGTTTCTCCCGCCAATGCCTTAACACATCAATCAATAAAGTGTGTGAATTATATGGTTTAAAAAATGTACAGAATATGATTACTAATATGGTATAAATGTGTGTCGATTTCATGCCAAGCAATGGAACATTGAAAATGTACTATAAACGTCAAAGTATGACGGAAGTAATTGAAATAGGCACGTAATTGTGTGGGTGTAACTCGTAGTCACCATGGCAACAAACCAATGCCAATCAGGGATGACAATCATGACTCATGTGAAATGTTGAAACATGTATAAAAAGCGTTATTTTGTTTAGTCAGATGTTAGTGAGCAAGGCGGAGGTTGCCGCCGAAACGCGTCTGAGCAGAAGTTGATGTAAAATAAACACCCTTGAACTAAGATACACGGAGTCAGCGCCTTCTTGAATGGTGAAGTTTGGTTTGGTATCGATACTAAGGGCTGGAGTCCTGGAGCCCTACGCTGACCCTCCTCGTTCTGGCTGCACTGTGTCGTAAGGACAAACCTGTGGTGGACTTTTGGAGAAAAGAGACACACGGTGCCCCCCTGGATCGGAAAACGGAGAGCCCAGAGGAACCTGTGAAAACATCTGAGACTGGCATCCCTGAGATTGACGGTCGCTGGAGGGCAGTCGGCGATTTCTGGTAAGCCATGACTCGATGCGATTAACGGGAGCGGGCATAAGGGAGTGATCCACTGGGAGAGTGAGCCTAAGTGTGGTGAAACCACACGGGCAGTGTATCTGTACAAGTGCATTTTTTACTAAATCGATCAACATGGCTGCTGAGTGGGAAAAGGAAAGAGAGGAGGCTGCACTGGACATATTCACTGATACAGACACAGGGAAAGGCAATAAGACCAAACAAAGTGCTCAACCCCAACCCAAAGAAAAGGATGAAACCAAAATACTGTTAAATGAGTTGGAGAAACTTCGTAAGAAAGAAGTAGCGAAGTGGTGGGAAGTCAAATCGCTATCCAGGTATCTAGATGTGAATAGAATACCCAGGGGCTTGAGAATATTAGTAGCACCAACTTATGAAGACCCCGACCCTGAGATGCTGCAAATGTGGGCAGAAAACAGTGCTAAATCATCGGAAAATATGTTGAAAATACTGATAAAATTTGCAGCAAGTGACAGGGCTAAAATGATCACACGAATTGAGGAAATATTGAAGGAACTAGATACTAAAGAAAACAAAGACGAAATTGCTGAAAAAATGAAAGAAATACAAACAAGATTAATCAAACATGAGGCGGAGATCAAAGAAAGAAAAGCTATCAAATTCCAGAGGGACAGGAATGACTATCTGAATGGTAGAATATATACCTTTGCGAAAAAATTCGATCAGAATAGAAAACAACCCCTACAGAAAACTCAAAATGACCAAACAGGGGCCGCGGAACAGAGTGAGAATGAATTCAGTTCCGAGTATGACACAGATAATGAAAACAATCAGGGTGCAGAAGGTCCAACACCAACTCCAGCAGAAGAACTAGCTTTTTTACGCCTACAACGCCTCAGAACACTGCGCCCAAGAAACACACTAAACCAGGGAGCAGAACGAGGCATGAACAGTCAGACACAAAAGCAAAAACAAAAAGCAGGAGGAGAAAAGACAGGAGATGGGGGACAACAAGCACAAAAGGAAGAAAAACAAAAACAAAAACAAAAATACAGATACAACAGGCGCCGATGAATAACACAGAAAAAGATAACACAGTCATAAATCTATCAAACATGGAGCTGACCAAAGAAGAACTGGAAATTCTATCACTAGGCCTGACCTACTGCAGTGATACAAACTTTGACTATACGCAAACAAGGATTGATCTATTTCTTTATGTAAGAAAACTTAAACTGCAAAAATATTTCTACAATGGCAAAGCGAGCACCACGGATGCATCATTGAGCAATGAAACAACCGAAATACTTAATGTTGAACATATGGAAACACTACAGAATTTAATTGACTTGGAAATGGAGAATGAAAGTACAGATGATGAAATCACACCGAGTGGAGCAGCCCTGAGGTCAGATATAAACATCTGGCAAACGGTGAAAACAGGCTTTAAACCTAAATCAATATTCATGCCAGCGATGCCCAAAGACGGTCTGGATCTCTTTGCGGAATATGTAATAAAAGATTTGAAAGAACTCTCCATTCTGAGCACCAAGCAGAGATATAAGAAGAATGAGGATCACAACAGGAAATATAAGGCACTAATGGAAAAAATCAAAGCCAGGCCGGACATCGTAGTCAGATGGTCCGACAAAGGTGGCAACATTGTGCTCTGGCCGTTGGAGATGTATAACACAGAGGCACTTGGTCAATTGCAAGACAGAGAGTGTTATACAAGGATAAGCCCAACCCACTTAATAGGTATCCAAGAAAGATATCATAATGAACTGTACAAATGGAGAGGGAAGGGCTTGCTAAGCAAAAATGAATTTGAATTTCTTAAAACAGATTATCCGGTGACAGCACAACTGTATTTAATCTCAAAGATACATAAGAACGAAAAAGTGCCACCGGGGAGACCGATAATCTCCGCAATAGGAAGCCTCTTTGAAAACACGAGTATATTTATTGACCAATTTCTCCAACCTGAAGTCAAGAAGCTACCGGCATACATAAAGGACACAGGAGATTTCCTGAAAAAGATATATGATGTCAGGTGGAAAGAGAACTATGTATTCTTGACATTGGATGTCCAAGGGCTGTATACCAGCATTAGGCATAAGGATGGACTTAATGCCATAAAACATTTTATGGGTAAAAGACCAATTGACCAGTATGAACATACTAAAATGCTTCTGGAGATGACTGAGTGGTGCCTCACTAATAACACCTTTATTTTGGATAAACTGTTTTATAAACAAATCCAGGGTTCAGCTATGGGCACTTGCTTCTCCCCCAGTTATGCGAATCTGCATATGGGCTGGTGGGAGGAGCGAGTACTGATGACCCAACATCAGGAGACAATGGGAAAGAATGTAATTGTTTATAAGCGGTTTATTGATGATATTTTTATGTTGTGGGAGGGGAGTGTGGAAAGTGCTAACAGCTTCACAGACCGGTTGAATGAAAATTCACTAAATCTAAAATTTACGTGTAATGCCAGCAGGGAGAGTATTCAATTTCTGGATGTGGAGCTTTTTGTAGAAGATGGTAAAATACAAACACGCACTTACCGCAAGCCCACTGCGGGCAATACAATCCTCCACGCTAACAGCTTTCATCCCACACCACTCAAACAATCCATCCCATATGCAGAATGCCTAAGGATGACTCGAAATTGCAGTACAAAAGAGGGGTTATCAAAAGCCAAGACAAATCTCTTTTCGAGATTAAAAGAGAGAGGGTACTCTGACAAAACATGCAAGGTTGCAGAGGTAAAATGTAACTCCAAAACCCGCCAGGAATTACTATTCCCAAAAGAACCGGAATCTGGGGCCGCCGCACCAGAGAGACAACCACCTAGGTTAATCACAAGTTTCAATCGTCACCAAGCCAACCTTCGCAAAATACTCAGAAGGCATTGGCCGTTGGTTAGAAATGACACAACCATAGGCAGAGTAGTGGGCGAAAGACCACTAGTGTCTTTCAGGAAAGCCAAATCGATGCAGCAGCAATTAGTCTGCAATGCCCCAGCCATACCCAATCAAAAAGTCTGGTTCCAATCACAAAAAGGCTTTAGAAAATGCACTAAATGTAAAGCCTGCACGCATGGCAAAAATACTACCAGTATCACAGTACCCTTTCGAAAGCAACCCTACCATTTGAGGGATCACTACACATGCAAAACAGACCATGCTGTATACATGCTGACATGTGTATGTGGCAAAATATATGTAGGGTCGACCATTCACCCAGTGCATATTAGGGTGTTGCAACACCTAAGGGCAATAACAAACAAGGACCCAGCTTACCCTGTAGCGAGGCACATCCACGAAGTACATGGTGGAGATGCCAAAGGCCTAACCTACTGCGTCTTAGACAGTGTCCCCAAAAACGTTAGGGGAGGCAATCGCAAACTTGCATTGCGTCGTCTGGAATCCAGATACATAATTCTGCTGAATTCCAAGATTCCCGCAGGGCTGAATGCCGACAAAGCCCTAAGTGTGCACATCTAGAGCAGCTCACCTTTCTTTCCCGAGTACCCTGTAACATCGCATAACAGTATACGCGATAAATTTTAACTAATCACTATTTTTTTGCCACATAGTCATGTAACACCCTGAGTAGATGTGATACACCCATAAGGTTGTTTTGACACACAGTGGTTTCTGTATGTGGGAGACACCATCCGCAAGTAGGAGAATCAATGCGCACTAGCGCAAGACCGTACTTCTCCTTTTGGTTTAACAAACAGTAGAGGCTCACTCACCGACTACACGAGGACGCTTGATGTAACTGTAACTTGTCCTGCCTCTGCCACTAGGCCAGCAAACCGATGTTCGATGCAACAGAGCCCATTTGTGTGAACCGTGATCCATCTAACCAATCAAGGACAGTGGGTGAACACACCTCCCCTCTGATACGCCCGATCCTCCATGACGCAGGTAACATGCAGGGGGACACGTAACACAGAGGTTTCTCCCGCCAATGCCTTAACACATCAATCAATAAAGTGTGTGAATTATATGGTTTAAAAAATGTACAGAATATGATTACTAATATGGTATAAATGTGTGTCGATTTCATGCCAAGCAATGGAACATTGAAAATGTACTATAAACGTCAAAGTATGACGGAAGTAATTGAAATAGGCACGTAATTGTGTGGGTGTAACTCGTAGTCACCATGGCAACAAACCAATGCCAATCAGGGATGACAATCATGACTCATGTGAAATGTTGAAACATGTATAAAAAGCGTTATTTTGTTTAGTCAGATGTTAGTGAGCAAGGCGGAGGTTGCAGCCGAAACGCGTCTGAGCAGAAGTTGATGTAAAATAAACACCCTTGAACTAAGATACACGGAGTCAGCGCCTTCTTGAATGGTGAAGTTTGGTTTGGTATCGATACATATATACATATATACACACACACACACACACACACACACACACACCCACACACACAAAAAAACGAAAGATGAGCCGAGTTACAAGCCCAAGCCAATCTGGAGCTACATTATTGGTCAAGATGGGGTCGAAATGAGCACTCGTTTATCAGAGTGACCTTTGAATGTAGTAATGAGCTAGTTTTGACGACCACAGTAAAACTTTCTCCAAAAGCTTCATATAGTTAAAGTTTACGTTGGTCTTGTGTAAACAATGAAATATTTACCTTAGTTAAGTCAATACTGAAAAGGTTGAAATACTGAGAAATTTCGGATAGCAATGAAACAAACAAACATCAGGTAGGAAAATCCATTTAAAATAAAAAAAGTGTCAAAATGCAGACTTGTAAATTACACCTGCCCATTTAAACTCCTTGGATTTCTCACGAGCTACCTTTCCACTCCTTCAAAAATCCAAGTCTGAAACGAGTTTTAGTATGCATGCCAAATTACAGATGCCCTTCAGGTTACAGTTATATCTCTGCACTCTGTGCATTGTTCACTGAGCTACCATACTATTGAGGGATTTTGCCACAACAGACAAGCGTACTAGAGGAGTTCTGCATAGTTTTATTTTTTCAGCGTCCTCCTGCCTGCTCTCACGTTTAGTTTAAGAACATTAAGTTGCACAATTCCCAAACGAATTCAAGTTATTTGGCTTAAAAATCCGAACCCACCCCCCTTTTCCATCCTGCTCCTACTGTTTTGTACTCCCTGAATAAATAAGATAGGATAGGATAGGATAGGATAGGATAGAATAAGATAGGATAGTATCTTGTAAAGCACTCGAATGCCGAGGTATCTTGGCTGAGTGTGTGAGAGCAGAGAAAAGCTGTGCTGTAGCCTCAGAGGTTTGGTTTGCTGTGCTCTAGCCTCAGAGGTTTGGTTTACTGTGCTCTAGCCTCAGAGGTTTGGTTTACTGTGCTATAGCCTCAGAGGTTTGGTTTGCTGTACTCTAGACTCAGAGGTTTGGTTTACTGTGCTGTAGCCTCAGAGGTTTGGTTTACTGTGCTGTAACCTCAGAGGTTTGGTTTACCAGGAAACAGCCAGGTCTTCAGCGCTTTTCCGAAAAGCATCAGGTTGGGTTGACCTAAGCATGTGTTTACTCACCTTTACTCAAAGTCAGATGCGCCGCAAGCAGAACAGTGCCCAGTCACACAGCCATCCGCGGCAGTGGGACAGAAACCTCTCTCTTGGCTCTGGTGGGTAAACTTTCGTTTGGTTTCAGAAGCGCTTTAGAGCATCTGGCTCCTGGGGCTGCCTTGATCAATGAGATCCTTTGACCACCAAGCACACAGACTGGGACAGATTAGAGAATACACAAGAACTCAGACTGCAAGACTCACAGCGCAAACGCTGTTGTGTACATCATGCTATGGTAAAATGTAGTGACAGAACGAAATTTTATCTAACACTGGATATGCCGGTGAACCATAGAAGATTTTTAATATATTTTCGACTTAATAGGTTCCTGCAGCTTGTAGCAGGATGGCATAAGCCACATGGCCCTCCTGTATGTTCATGTGATGAGTCTTCTGCACTAGACACTTTACACATCGTATTAATTTGCCTTAAATGGGCCAATTTGCGTCATATGTATATACGCCTATTATTTGCACATCTGAATTTTAAACAAGCAAGACCTGTCCTTTTATATCTACAATTTTTTGAAAATGTTATTGTTTGTTGGTATGTGTCCAGATTTTTATTAGCAGTATATCACGCTTCTGCTTGAGCTTAAATTGCATAGTACGTATTTAATGATACTAATGTGTGTTCTTAAATTGTTTGTAGGATTGTGTTTACTGTACTTTTATGATTGCTGAAGCCAACCGAATAAAGTAATTATTGATTGAATGATTGACTGGGCTGGAGTTTTTATACTCCACTCCCTCACACCACGGTCATATTTAGGGAATGTGCCAGTAGGCTGGAGGTGGCTGACACACGGGACGCTGATACTTTAAGAATTCTGGTGGTATCCAAGGTAAATGGATTAAGGAACCATCTGGGCATAGCAGTAGGATCCTGCCTTTGTATTTGATTGAGGACGTTGCAGCCCTTCAAAGCTTCTCATGTCACCGTGTGTCATTGAAGATTTTTAACAAGATATACATTTTAATCGTGTACCCGCATCGGCGTCTAGTTGCAGTACCGTTGAGACTGTTCTGGTTTACTCACCTTATTGTGTCATTAAGCACTGAGCAAGATTGCCGGTGCCGAGAAGTTGCCTATCTCGCTGGACGAGAGATGGTCTTTTAAAACATAGGAGATACTTACCCAGAGACGCCATGTTTTGATGTTAATCCCTGAGAAATTTTGGGAAGACATTTCATGTAACCCTGATGAAGGTGGTCTGACTAGATGATCCACTGAAACGCGTCGCATAACAGAAAGGAGGATTGCGTTTTAAATTGATTGGAAAGTAATTCTGATGTTTTGCTGAATTTAATTTTCTGTCTATACCTCCTTTTTTACCAATAGGAATTTATTGTTTCCTTACTGTTAATGTCTTTCCCTGTCTTTTTAAATTATTGTTGAATCATTATTTTTTAACATTGCATTGTGTAACAAATAAATTGTTCAGTATTTTTCATAATTTCGTTTGTGTTTGCATTTTGCCTCATTAGTATAGTATTTTGTCAGTTTATTTGTTTCTGTCCAAATTGTCTGTTGAACGTTTGTCATTTTAACAAGGTGTCCTAAAGGGATTTTTTGCTTGACTTAACATATTTAGGGAATGTGCCAATTCAGTTCCAGTGCATGAATGGGGTGGCTGTGCTGCTCTGGCATCGTTTTAAGATCCTCTCCTCACACACAATTACCAGTTACTTTATGTCCTCTCTAGAACTTGGTTCACTCGGTGACACCAGCAGTTCCGGTGCTGAAGACTCAGCAATCATTACATTGTGCTTCACCCTCCTCTCTCTCTTTAAACATATTGGGTATCCTCATAAGGTGACAAGTCAAAACGATCAGACCTCAAAGCCATTACAACAGGTCAGAAACTAAATCTACTCAAAATCCTGGAGTCACCAATAAGAATAAAAACTGATGTCAATGTAAAAATGGATATACTCCTTCAAAGGCTCACACCTCTAAATGATCTGCCAACAGAAATAACCCTAACAGACATCATGCAAAGTGAAATCCAAGGCATCAGACGGCACTTCAGTTATCTGACAAGCAGACAGGAGGATAAAGCCACAGGAGAGATGTTGAGATGTATCTGCTGAAGCAAAATGGAGCTCTCTCAACAAGAGTCACAACACCAGAAGAAAAAAAACTGATTGAATTGGTGGACAGGAACAGTGGTGGAAGTCTTAGAATCTTTGGCCTACAAGAAGGCTTGTACCTCCAGCTCGGAATTTCTGAAAACTTGCATACAAAAGGTGAAAGGAATTCTTTTTGGGCGGGTCTTTGAAAAGGAGAGGACTCATAGAATTCCTTTTGGGAAAATCTCATCTGAAAATGTAAAAGCTGTGAAGCATCTCATACAGATTTTAAGCTCTTATAAGACAAGCACAATGAAGAGAACTGGAGACAAATGAAAAGGCTACCAAACTTCAACTGGAATGGTGTCAAACGACTATGCCAAAGAGACGGGTTCGCACAGGAAAGGCTTTCTAGCACTAAGAAAACATCTATCTATTCACTTTGCATTTGTAGGGCGGTCACGATTCAAAAGTATCCACAATAAAAAGTCCATAGTCATTTGCAAACCAGCTGAGTTGCAGACATTCATATCAAACATTTTACAGTCTTCATTGGTCACCTGAATCATACCATTTTCCAAGGAGGCAGTTCTGTTTGATATCCAGCCTGGCTGATGAGTTGAAACTATTACAAATGGTTTGTATCCCACAAAACACAGTTCTCACATTATGTTTGACAATATCTCTGTTAATTCTACATTAAACCTCATATCAGGCAGAGGCTCTTAGTCTCGAGGTTCTCTGATGTTAGCACAAGTTCATAACCCTACAGCACATGTAGGCTTCGCTATATATACACTGTGGTACATATAGTACAGTTTTCACATTACTGGCTATAAGCTATGACATAAATTCCCTTTAATGTACATATACATTTAATATTTCAATACCATTCAATACTGATGTTTTATCTAACGATATTCTTTGGATAGCAATGGACTAGGATATCGGGAATACAGCCACTATATAAGTCTTTGTTCATGACTGTTAATTGATTCCTACAATCAGTTACATGGAAATCTCTCATGGCTTAAGCACAGTTTAATGGTTCATTTGAGATATCTTTTGTTGTATAGAACTATTAATTTTAAAATCAACATTATTTTGTCCAACAAGGTTACATTGTTTTACGATTCTTGTTATTAATACAGCAGAATGTAAGGACATACATTTGTTTTACGTTTTGTAGTGAAATGTAATCTTGGGTGTTTTTTTTTTAAATATTCAACCATAACAGTTGAGGAGAAAGATGGAGGGGTCATATTGGGAAACTGATCAAGCTAATCTTTCTTACCTCAATTGTATTTCTATCTCACTTAATTTCCTCCCTTATTCTAGCTGCTAGCATTCATATGTTGACTTATCTCAAAGGTTACACCATAGTTTTCTGATATCAATTGTAAGGAGGACAAAACTGAGCAATTTTGAAACCACTAGCATTACAGGTGCATACACATAATTCACACAAATGTGGCTCCCTCTATAGATTGGTCTTCTGGGTTTGAATCTTTGCCATCATAGCACCTGTGACAAACCCCAACTTAAATACTTTTATATACAAATGCAAGAATGAATAAAGAGAATATGCAAGGTGCTATCCTCAAATGGGCAATATTGAAACCATCTCATGGGGGGGGGGGGGGGACTTAATTTTGTCCAGGGGCAAAAATCACTGATAGAATCCTGAATACGAGATTTAAATGTAAATGTAAATGTGTTTCGATTTATATAGCGCAAAACACTTTAACCCAGGGGTCTCAAGGCGCTTGCTTAGGGAACCCGTCCTGGTATTCCCCTGTGAGATACCCCGGCCAGGTATCCACAAGGTGAAAGCCAGGCATCCCGCCGCGAGGGGCCGTAGTGGAGATTAAGCAAGCTATTGCCCAGAGTCGCAGAGTGTGACCCCGTGAGTCGAGTAGGCACCGGAGCGAGAGTTATCGACTCCGTGGATTTTTGAGCCCGAGACCCGCCGAGGCAGGGAATCGAACCCTGGTCCACGGCCGATCTCAGCTTCCGGGTCTGCCGCCTCTAACCACTGAGCCACGCTTCTCCACTTTAAGGCAATGAGTCACTTGTGCTGACTATTTCCTTATGCAAATCCCATAACCATATACCAATTTCTACCTTGGACATGCCTGTACCTCAATTGAATACAGTACTGGTACTATCATACCTAAAATAGAGGCAGAATGACTTCCTTACGGACAATAAAGAAACTAAAAAGCAGATAAAGAAGAATATACTTTTTTTTTTACGAAAACAACAATGAAGAGGCATCTCCAGAAATCAAGTGGGGTGCTCTCAAGGCCACAGTCAGAGGTACGATGATTAACTTTGTGGAGCCAAAGAATACAAATATCAATGTAAAACTTGAGGACTTAAAAAAAGATCCAGATTGTAGAACACAAGTTAATACACACAAAAGGTTTAGAAATACTGCCAGAGCTAAAAAATAAGATAGAAATCTTAAATATGAATACAACAAAATCTCAAGTGCGAAAAGCATACAAAGGAGTATTAACCGCATCCGCGCTAGCGGAATTCTGCTCCTGCGCTGAGATTTTCAAAAGCGCATGTTACGTGACGAGCTGGGCTCGTCATCAGCGTGCGAGGAGGCTACGCCATGACGAGCCCAGCTCGTCATGAGCGTGGAAGGGGTTAGGAAACAAGGTGAAAACACCCTACAAAAGTAACAAAGCTAGAAAAATTCTGTCAAACTTCTTGAAATATAATTAAAACAAATCAACCATTCTGCCAATCAATGATAAAAACAACATCACTCAAACGCTGATTAAAAACATTCTAGATGTGGGGCATGGCCTCGAGGGGAATGGAGAAGGATGTATCCCTCTCGCTTTCTGATGGCCCAAGGCCCATCCATCACCATCCATCATGGAAGAACATGATTGAAAGGTCCAGTGGCTGACGAGGATTTGCCTAACACACGGGCAGACAAAGGAGGGCACGTGACACGCCTAACGGTTCAGGCTCAGCACCTCACCAGGACCTGGCGCTCATCCGATATGTCCTGGGTGCCATCTTAACAGGAGGCCCGCAGCCCGCGCCCCTGGGAGAACACTGGGTGGATCGCTTACCAGCCGTTGCATGCCGACTAACCATCATACCTGTGAAGGAGGACACTGGCCCAGCTCTGACTGGTCCTGATCGGCTAAGCTGGTGTGAGAACTGGTGGCTGAATCGGTGGCTGGGATTGGGGCAGAGTGGCAGAGCACAACATCCAAGGAGGAGGAGAGCTGGGGGGCCCACGGGGGCACCCTGTGTCCGGACCCCCACACCAAAGCTAATGAACACTCCTCGCATCATTCTGCCCTGGTATTCTCTATGGTGGCGGTGGGTCCTGAAGTCTGGAGCAGAACCACAATCCAGCCCCTCATGGAGAGCCCTTACCTTTTCCAAATGGCCACCCCCTGAAGACCACGGCCCCAAGAAGACGACCCCTCCAGTGGGCCAAGTGCACTATGTGTTGGCCTTCGCACAGTGTGGCGCACACGGTTGGGCCCAGTTGGCCCATTATCCATTTTGACTGTTCTCGGTTTCTTTACACAGGTCAATCTCTCTCATGGGCGGGCATTACAATTATACACTAAGGTCACAGACAGGAACCGAAGTGGTAGGTACCACAAGCACTGTATTGGTAACCTCGCTGCCCCCCCACCGGCACTCTCACTGAGACAATAAATTGATATCCCTGAATGTTCAAGGTCTAAACTCTCCCAATAAAAGCAAACAAGTTTGGCGATTCATTCTACAACATGATCCAGACGTACTCCTCTTACAGGAGACCCACCTGTTGCAAACAGATTGCCACCGCATGGCATACCTGCGATATCCAAATCATTCCTGGGCATACACGACCGCAAAGACACTTGGGGGGGGCATTTTGTGCAAGGCGGTTTCTATTCCTCCATCACTAGGGTAGTGCGGGACAGGGAAGGGCGATATCTGCCACACCACATCCTTAAGGTTCAACGAAAACATACTCTACTTAACATTAATGTCCCTAACACCTTCCAGGACACACTCCTCAGATGGGTTTTGAGAGAGCAGCAGTAGGGGGTGAACGGAGACATCTTGGTGTGCGGAAATTTTAACTTGGTGTGGACCTCCACTCTTGACCGCAGCGGAACCACCTTCCAAACCACAGGGGTCATGTCACTACAACTCAAGCGCAATGTGGGCAACCTGGGCTTGGTTGACATTGGTGCTATAAGCATCCTGATACTAGGGTTTACTCCTTTTTCTCATGTTCACTCTTCCTACACCATTATTGACCACATCTTTGCTACGCACTCCTTCCTCCACCGCGTTCACGCCATGTAAATGTCAGATATCTCTATCTCGGACCACCCGCACGTAGAAATGATATGAGAGGGCGCCACTTGTGTAACCAATGCCCAGCGGCCCTGGAGTCTATCGCCACACCTCTTATGAGATCCAATGGATGTTGCCGAAATTCGGAAAAGCATCACTGAACACTTCTCACTTAATGATCTCCCCAACCTCCCACCACACTCTCTTTGGGATGGTTTCAAAACCACCATCCGAGGCACAATCACAGCTATCGCAATCGCGCGGAGGAGAGAATCTATGCTAGCTGAGTCCAACCGGACATCCAAAATTAAACAACTAAAATAGCAGGATAAGGCTACCCTTTCCCATTGCACCAAACGACAGCTGGCTGTGCTGAGAGGCCAAATTCCTACACATAGAACGGAGAGGGCAGAATGAGCACTCTTGTAATTAAAACAGTGCTATTATGAGGGAGGTGACAAGGTGGGCAGGCTCCTGGCCTGCAGACTCTGCCAACTGTGAGTTAGGGCGCATATTGCCAAGCTGCGACCAGAGGATGGTGGCTCGGCGACAGCAGGAGACAAACTTAGAGGTTTTACGAATATTATCAAAAGCTTTACTCACAGGATGAACCCACCCCGGAAAGTCTTAACTCGACGCTTGTGAATGAGAGCCGCTGTCTTCCTGCCATGCCACCCTTAATGATGAGCCAATCATCATCAAGAAGCTTAAGATGACGGTGAGTGCTCTCCGTATGGGTAAGACACATGGCCCTGATGGTCTCCCTTTTGCCTTTTATCAGCTCTTTCTGCCTGACCTGCAAGATCACCTGATCTGCTTATTTAACTCCTTCTCCTATATGTCAGGAATAACGCCCACGATGGCCTCTGCCGAAATCTCTCTCATCCACAAAGCCGGCAAGGACCCTGCCTCTTGCTCCTCCTACAGCCCCATTGCTCTACTTAACACGGATGCTAAGCTGTTTACCAAAATATTAGCACAACGACTGGAGCCTTACTTCCCAGGCTTTATAGATCCAAACCAGATTGGCTTCCTACGCCATAGACAGGGAGGGGATAACGTCAGCAGAAAAGCACACCTGGTAAGAAAAAGCAAATTGCCATATTTTCCCCGCATGCCTTCGCTCCCTAGATGCAGAGAAGGCATTTGATAAGAATAATTTGTCCTTCTTATGGGCGGTCCTTGAAAAGATTGGATTAGGCACAGGAATTATCTGAAAGATAATGGCTTCTTATGTGGCACCAGAGGCTAGAATCTGGGTTAACTGGCAGCTAACAGAAACCATCACCATAATTCGAGGCACACAACAGGGGTGGTCATCTTCCCCCTGCTGTTTGCACTGGTAGTGGAACCTATAGTTACAAGGATCTGCTACTCGGATGACGTGAAAGGTATTCCCTTCGGGGGAAACAGCACAAGGTAGTCTTTTTGCAGACGACATCCTGACTCAGCCCGAAATCTCCTTCCCAGGGGTGGTGGACTGCCTCCAGGTTTACGAGGAAGCATCAGGCCTCCGGATAAATATGACTAAATCCTCAGTGCTTAACTTGACCATACCCCCCATCCCAAAGACCTTCCGTCTCTAGAGCGTCTGGCCCACTTTCAGTGGTCCCCTCACTCGATTAAATACTTGGGCTCACTCTCACCCCTAAGCTCTCCACCTAGTCACATGCTAATTGGCCATGTCCACACCACCCCATCCTGCCTCACCTCCAGAGATGGAAGCCTCTGCATATGTCCTGGCTCTGGCGTGTGAACGTCAGTAAAATGAACACACTACTGTGAGTCCTCACTCTTTTTCAAACACTGCTTACACCAATCCCTCGAGATGCTATCTTGCGTTTGCAAAAAGTGTGCAATTTTATCTGGAATGGCAAAAAACCCAAATAGCCAATGTATTGTTAATGCTCCCACGTACTAGAATATTACTGGGCCGCCCACCTACACTACATCTCTGAGCGGGTGGTTCGGTAGTGTGACAAACACTGGTTCCACATTAACAGAGCAGTGGCGCGCCGTCCACAGTGGGACCTAGCATGGCTGCCCAATGATGCCCTGCTGAAAGTGCGTACATTGCTACTCCCACAGTGCTTGATATTTGGGACAAAGTGTCGCTTAAGAAGGGCCTGACCTCCTTTCCCTCCCAAACACACCGATTGCATGCAACCCTGACTTCTCCCCGGCGCTCTCTCCCTCGTCTTCCCGTAAGTGGAGCAATGGGGAATGCCGGACGCTTAGTTACCTATTTGTGGGAGTTAACATGAAGACTTTTGCACAGTGTAAGGTGGACTTCCAACTCACAGACGTCCCCCGACTCAAATGCTGACAATTGCAGCATTGGGCACTACACTCCTCGGTGTACCCCGTGGCCATCCAACCATTTAACTTCTTTGAGACACATGTCTGCGCCATCGCGAGTTCCAACCAACTCATATCCAATACCTATCAGGCTCTTTGGCACTCTGCACCCCCCCCCACCCCCCCGCACACACCCTCATCAGTCAGCATGGCAGACTTCTGTGCAGACTGAGATGATGCCTAAACAATGGAAGACCCTATGGCAGACCCTCACAAGTCATATCACAGTCTCTCACTTAGGGAAACAGCTTACAAACTGATGTTTCAATGGTATCTCACACCATCAAGTCTGTCTGTCATCTACCAGGGCACATCCTCTCACTGTTGGCACTGTAAGGACAAAAGGGGGGATTGTCAGCATATCTGGTGGTCCTGTACGGTTATAAGAACTTACTGGGAAGAGATTCTGGGCCACATTAAGGAGATCGTAGGATTGCCCATTCTTGCCTTATACCCCATCGTCATTCTAGGCATTCAGCCCTCAGATCTCTGTGCTACGACTCACGCGGACTAGAAACTCATTAGCTATCTCCTTCTCGCAGCACGCCGGGGCATTGCACTTAGATGGAAACAGAAAAACCCACCCTCTATGTCGCAATGGTTCACTGCATCTGGCACATCATAGCCATGGATGGGATATCGCACACCCTGACACACACAAAGTTTCAACGTACTTGGAAGCCTCTCATCCAATACCTAATGTGCATACAATTCACTTGCTTTAGCCCTGTGAGACAGTGTTTGCTCCAACTCTTTGACTAGCCCACCACATGCAGTCCACCCTCATATTTCACATCACTTCTTCACCCGCAATTGAGGGTGAAGGGATACCCCGCGAGATACAAGGGGCATGGCTTGCCCTCACCCTGCCCTCTCAGCTGCCGACCTCGACCGGTTTCTATGCTGTTGAAATTATTAGTTACACATAAATATAAGGAGCTGCAAAATGCCCTCCTTTCTACACCCAAGGTACACAAACGGCTGTAAGATGGCATGCTTAGGCAACTATCTCCCAAAGGGCCACAGTCCTTCTTGCGCTGTTACAGCATACCAGATGCTTATTAACCATAAGCTAACTGCTTAGGCTAGCGCAGATGATTCTACATGTTCCATTGACCACCAAGGGCTGCTTACTGTTGATCTCCACTAAAAGTTAACACATAATGCAAACTGTAGCTTCCATGATGCTTGCTTAACGTGTGGCGGAGTAGTGTACCCATGAACCGCCTGGACTAGCTAGTCTTCATATTATTATAGCTTGTAATGTGTTAAATGCGAACTGTGACATTGTTTGACCTTTTCCTCTTCGTTCTTTCTCTTCACCTCATTGGCTACTACGAACAATCGTATATGTTAAGATACACTTCCTTGTTATGTGGTTAGCAGTCTAGTAGCTGGGTGGGCGGAGCTAGCTGGGGTGGAAGGGAAGAGGAGGAGAGTAGACAGGATGGGGCAGATAGAGTAGGGACAGGGACGGGATAAGAGGTGTATAATAAAGCTCGTGAATAGCTATCCAAGTGTCTGTCATTATTAGTTAAAGGACACTACATTCCTTATCGACTGATTGCTGCAGAGAGGGGTCAAAAGTGTACTGGTGGTGAAATGTATGTTGTCTATGTTTTGCTTGTTGAAAATAAACAGAACTGGGGTTAAAAATAACATTCTATACGCATGTCACGTCTATCGAATCTGTACAACACAAATAGGAAATTCACATCAAAAGATGGCAAGAGATGCTTGGAGAAAATGTTGCCACTTACTTTACTTGCAGTGGGAAGAAGTATATTGTATAGGTAAATATCATGAAATCCCCAATGCTATAGAATCCTTAAACCTGGCTAATGCTCCAAAGCCAGATGGCCTTAAAGGTATGTTTATAGATTGCAGAACATAAGTAAAATATTAGCATCATGATTAGAAATTGAGCTGCATTCCTATATACATCCTGCACAATCTAGGTTTATTTTTATCGATTATTTCCCATTTTTATGCAAGGAATAAATACATAATTCTACAAAATACAAATGAAAGAATACTTTTACAAGAATACTAAACAGAAAATCTGAAGAGCAGCAATTATATACACAAAGAACCGAGAAAATGCAAATGCAATAAATAATAAAGCAGGGGAAGAGACAAATATAATTATGCTCAATTGCCTTTTAAATCCAGTCCGTAACGGGTCCCTAAATTTTGACTCCCATTGCCTTTTTTTCTCCTCCCCTTAATCTTGTAGATTGCCATTTCCAGGTTATACATCAATAAAAATCTTGCCCGCCAAGACAAAAAAGACGGAGCTTCAGGGCTGATCCACTCCTTTGTAATACACGCTCCCACAGTTGCCATACAATTAAACAAAAATGACGCCGTAGCATTAGATCTCGTGTGGGTGATTGTGTCAGAGCTCAGCCCAATCAACACCAATTCTGTGGTAATATCTATTGTTACTCCCATTAGTAATCCCAAAAAGCGTTCTATGGATATGAAAAATTCAGCTAATTTTGGGCAAGAAAAAAACATATGGACTGCATCTGCAGCAAACAGCCCGCATCTGTTACAATTAGTCCCCGCAGATGTGGCCCATTTGGAGATCTTTTGTGGAGTGTATTACAGATCGTAAATAACCATATAGGGCTGAGTACGCATCCTCCCGGTCAACAGAACCTTGTTTGCAAGACTTAGCGAGTCTGCAACATTAATCCCTTCTTGCCCTAACTTCACAACTCACTTATCTAGACAAGCCTGTATATCATCAGGAAGTACCTCAATCAACTGAGTATAAAGTTGACCGATAGGTGCTTTCCCCAGCTTGTCAATAAGCGGAATTGTTCTCATTTGGTGTTCCAACCCTGGACCTAATGAATTTAGATAGTTACGAATTTGAAGAAACTTATAAAAATCATGCTTAGGAAGGCCATATTTTGTTTGGAGCTCAGGGAATGATCGAAGCGGGCCTGCTTCACATAGATCCCCTAATGTTACAATTCCTTTTGAGCACCATCTATAAGAGATTTGGTCACGGAAAATCAGAGGCAGTAGCTCAGCGGCAGAGAAGGGAGTGTATGCGTTAAGGTTTGCAACCCCCAGATGTCGCTTAACTTGTCTCCAGATACGATAAGCAGAATTAAGAATCTTGAATTTAGTTTTTTTTAAATAGCTAGGCTCTAGGATTTTAACAAGGCAACAGTTGGCCTCCTCCCCCAGACCCACCGCATATATTACTGGACTATGGCAAGGCAAAATATTGACACGCTCCCCATCTATCAATAAACTTATAAATTGCAAAGCAGTAGCCCAATAATATAGCAGGAAATAGCCCCCTCAATTTTTTGGCAGAACCATCTTTATATAGGCCCTTCTCTGGCGTCTTTAACCCCATAAAAATCTGGCACCGAACCGCTCTAGTTTTTTAAAGTAAGAGCTCGGAAATTCGAGGGGGATTGTTCTAAACATGTAGAGCAGTTTAGGAAGGTCGAGCATTTTTAGAATGTTTAATCTTCCTTACAAGGATAAATGCAGGTGGTCAAGTCTCTCCAAAGTAGTATTCAGTTTAGTAAGGACTGATTCCATATTTCGCTCTGGTATCTTGCTAATTGGCAAGGAGATTTTAATCCCTAAGTAAGTGAATTCAGAGACAGTTGCAATATTTAGCAGAGGTTCTTCCCCTATTAATGCGATCTGAGTTTTGGAGATATTAAGCTTGTAGCCAGAAAAAAAGCCCAAAATTAGTGGCCAGCGACTCGATTGCTGGTAATGCGGTGGCAATGTTACT
The DNA here is from genome assembly GCF_964263255.1 of Lissotriton vulgaris. Lineage (NCBI taxonomy): Eukaryota > Metazoa > Chordata > Amphibia > Caudata > Salamandridae > Lissotriton > Lissotriton vulgaris. The sequence goes on from NC_141693.1 coordinate 287,336,483, forward strand.
GGTAACAATGACAAGGTCATCCGCATACGCTAGAGCTCTATAATCTGTATGCTGTACGTCAGTGGTTCCCAAAGTGTGCGCCGCGGCACCCCGGTGCGCCGTGATGAGATGCCAGGGGCGCCGCGCCGCTGTGCAGGATGTGGGGAGTGTTTGAAATGCCACCTCCAAAACGCACGGTTAAGACATTGGCGGAGCGCGTTCTCTCCACTTCCTGTTTTCATTCTTGAAATCTATTGCATCACAGGCTGCGATAAGCTCACCCACATTCTTTAAGAGCGCCCGACCAGACTGGGTAGCTGTACCCCCCCCCTTCTAGCTTTAAACATATCCTCTCAGTCACCGGCTGCAGTCAGCAGAGAAACTGCTGAACCTTCAAATCCCAGGTTATGTAATGTCCTGCTTTCTCATGTTATATATTAAGACTCTCCTTTTGAACCAAACGAACCCCCTCTCCACAATCGGGCCCTCCGTGGTGCCTGTAAATCAATCGCAGCAGACTAATCATAACAAGGGGTTGTATGCCGATCCTCCGTCGTGAGGTAAGGCAAGTGTACACATATTTAGAAGCTTTCCATCGGATTCAGGGAGGTTCCGATGTTTCTGAGTGCTAATAAAGATATAACGTACTACTGTTACACAACTTGATCTTAAAGTGCTCGGGTCATGTTAATAGACCAAACCGCTCTGGCAGTCACCGTTTTCTTAACAGAAGGTTGCATTTGATCGTCGTGAGACGGGTTGCTTGTGTGGCAAGTACGGTTTCCAGTTGTGGAAGATGTTACACAGAATGAATACAGCTATAAGACGCAAACACCACATGGGTTTGTAGAAATTATTTAAACTCCTAAGTTTGTTTCTTCACTGTATTTGAGTAAAAATTCAACCACATTTATCACATGCGCAGCACTAAAAACATACTTCGTCGCCTTTCAAAATATTTTGGTTTCTAGGTTTTGAAATCCAAGATGTGCGAAGTGCATATATGAAGACTGGTCAGAAGGTATGTGTACAGAAAAGGACAATTACTTCTGTATTGTAATTGGATTTACATATTGCTTACTACCCATGATGAGGCGTTGGAGGTATTTATAACTGGCAGCACGCTACACCATTACCTGATGTTAGTGGTTATTAGTAATTGTTGGTTATTGAGGTAGATTTGTGCTCTTAGGAAATTTTCAAAGGCATTTCTGCCCGTTTCTTGTGGTAGAATACGTTATTAGCATTTAATCGGCATTATTAGAGATAGTTCATGTAAGCTAATCATTGGATGAGCAGATAGGTTAGAGGAATTTGAGTAATGTTAGATGGCAAAGAGAAGTGATTAGTGATGAACGTTGAGTCAAACTTGGAAGGTTAAATAGGGTAGAGAAGGTGAAATATCGTTAGACTGCAAGGAATGGTTACTCGGAAGTAAAGTTTGTGATTTGTGAGGAGAGGTACGGTTATGTTGCTGAACTAAGTAGAGTAATGAGGGCAGGCATTACAGACAGGAGGCTACTGTATTAAGGCATGTAGAGGATGGACTGTAAGAAGAGGATTATTCAATGGAAAAGGAGAGAATAACTAGCTATAAAATCAAGGTGTATTTTCGTGCTGGGCTTTAGGACTATAGTGGGAGTAGGTATTTAAGATAGTATGCAATCAGAGGATGGATAAACAGCAGAAAGAAGGTGGCAGGTGATATGTTGGTGCTTCTTTATGTAAATGCAGGGCTTTAAGTGGGATGAAAAAAACTGGGGGGTCTCAAAGGGGCGTGGCCTATGTAATAAGGGGCGTGGCTTAAAACACTTAAGCTAACAATCTGTGCTTAGCATAGTGTGCTGCCTGACCCACCGGTAAAAAAAATGGTGGGGAGCCACGGCCAACTGCCAATTTGGTCAAGGGAGCCACGGGTCAAAAAAGTTTGGGAACCACTGCTGTACGTGAATGGGTTTGAAATTGATGGTCCGATTTAGTTTTTCCAAAAACAAATCAATATACAACGTAAATAGCAGCGGTGAGCACCGGCACCCTTGCCATGTACTGCAATTGATTGTGCACAAGTCTGACTCTCGACCCGCTATCCGAACACAAGCAACTGGTGACAGATACAATGCCTGGAGCATTGCAGGACCGAAGCCCTTCAATCTTAGGACCTCCCACATAAAAGGCCAGGAAACCCTGTCGAATGCCTTTTTGGCATTCAACAGGGTTATCCCGATTATAGAGTTAGTAGCTTGTGCCCAGGCTATAAGTGCTATTAAGCGTCGCACGTGATCCGCTGTGTCTCGACCCAGGATAAACCGGACAACAGTTTATCTTTTTTTAGAAACACAGTAATGATTGATTTCTGTCAGGATAGAGGTGCGTTCCCCTTTTTGGGCAGCCAAAAGAGTGGTCATGAGGTCCTCTCTAAGCACAGAACGAAAAGTTCGATAAAAATCTAGCAGGATCCCATCAGGTCCCACCACCTTTCCTGCCAACAGTGAAGCTAAAGAGGCTTCTACTTCATCCCAGGTAATATCTGCCTCTTGTTCTAACATATCTTCAGGTGTAAGTCTAGAGATTTCAAACCCGCTGCAAAACTCTGTAACTTTTTTTCCCCACTCCTGACAGGGAGAACAAATATTGTTAGCTGCAGGGGTCTCAGATCTAAGGCCTTCCGCCTACCCTGTGGCGTTCCCCAGGGCTCATCTCGGAGCCTTATCCTCTTTAATGTGTATGTGACCCCGCTGGCCAAGCTGGTAAGATCATTTGGGTTCCAGGCGATTTCCTATGCAGACGATACGCAGATCATTGTTTCTATCTCCAATGACCTGCAGTTGGTAGCAGAAAAATTTAACCAGTGCATGGCCAGCACTATCTGGTGGATGCAGAATAACTCCTTTAAGATCAATGCAGAGAAAACGGAGGTCCTAGCTTTTGGTTCGCAAACCTCAAACTGGTTGCTGAAATTTTTTTTTTTTTTTTTTTTTTTGCTGAAATTTATTTTATTGTTGCATCAAAGTATATAGGTACAGTGCAATTGATCTGCTGACGTGGCCTCAACATTCAGCCACGAACAGCTAAGCGTGCAACGTTTTCTAGAATCTATATAACTGGTGCAAACACACATTTTCTCAAACAATCAGTGTAGATCGTACAAACATGTCCGCTGGCCGGGAAACAGTAAATCTATATCGCCGATAGGGCGGTGGATAGTAGCAAGTATGTTGGATCCCGCCTTGAAAGCGCAGGATCAAGGCCTGTACTGTCTATGTAGTGGTGGCACCTGAGAACCAGGGGGACAAAAACCGTGGGTGGGAAGTATGTGGGCGCTAACAGGGTCTAATCAGGGGGATACTGGCGACGGGTGTCAGGGGGGGCCTCGGGGCTAGGGGGTCTGTGCCCCATGGGAGGGGGGGGGGGAAAGGAGGGGCGAGCAGGGGATGAGTACCCCCCAGGGATGCGGGCATCGAGGTGGGTGGCGTGGCATACGAGAGTTTGTGCAGGACGGAGAGGGTACCGGGAGACGGTCCCGGGATGTTTGCTACCATGTGGAGGTCATGGATTCCCTTGGGTGGGGGGGAGGGGTGGAGTAGGTTGGTCTTCTGCATGCGTGGATTGTCGGAAGCTGTGGAGGAGCATGGCCCATTCCATGGACAAGGGAATTTTGCGCGCGCCCCTGGCTTCTTCCTCTCTAAGGGCATCCTCTTCCGCCGCCGCCCATTTACCGACTGCACCCTTCCATGCCGCCACTGAGGGACCCTCCGGGGAACGCCAGCGCATGGCTATACACCTGTTTGCCAACAGGAGTGCTAATGACACGAAGCGTTTACAGACTGGGTCTCCCCTGGGGATATGAAAGATGCCTAGTGCACTGGACTCCCATGTGGCTAGTGTAGTGAGACCCGTGAGGTCCGCTAGTGTGTCGTGTACCGCCCGCCAAAAGGGGTGAAGGCTGGGGCAACTCCAGAACATGTGCCGAAAATCCGCCGTAGGGGAGCAGCATCTGGGGCAGAGGAATGGTGTGGAGGGATAGAACTTCTGTAGTCGCGCTGGGGTGAGGTATGCCCTGTGTAGGATGTAGTATTGGATGTTTTTGAAGCGGGCGTTTCTAGAGACGCGTTTTGGGGCTTCCAGGGCTTTAGTCCATTCAGAATCGTGTAGTGCGCGACCTATGTCCTCCTCCCATGTGGCTCTCAAATTCGTAAGGGGAGCATGTGAGAGTTCCCGGATTGATTTATACAACCAAGTAATTAAGTGGCGTCCCACCCCCATGTGTAGGATTGTGTGTATTACTGGATGCGTGTCTGGCTCGCCAGTGCAGAGATTAAAATGGGGCCGGTATCCATCGAGTAGCTGTCTGTATCTGAGGAATTGGCCTGGGGGGAGTCCGTATTCAGCGGTCAGGCGGTCCAGCGATTTTAGTTGGCCTTCCTCGAAGAGCGATTCTAGATCCGTGATGCCACAGAGTGACCACTCGGTGAGCAGTGGAGCGGTGAAGTAGGAGTCCTGCCTGGGGCTGCCTATCAGTGGTAGTAGCGGGGAGTACGGAGGCCTACTGGGGGACAGCCGGTGGATTCGCATCATGCACCGGCGCGCTATTGCCACTTGAAGGGGGTATGTGCGCCGAGGCTTGGTGCCCGGGAGGAGGAGATGGGTGAGTTCTGGGGTTGCGATTCTGCCGGCCGAAGTGACCGTTTCCTGAGGGTAGCGGTCCGCTGTCCAGTAAGACAGCCATTGGAGTTGTGCCGCGAGGAAATACGCCTCAAAGGATGGAGCCCCGAGTCCACCCTGCGCTGTGGGAAGCTGGAGGGTTTTCAGGGCAACCCGGTGTCGGCCCTCGCCCCAGATAAGGGTACCTAGGAGGGAATCGACAGCGCGGAAGAAGGACCTGGGCGGTATAACACCTCAAACTGGTTGAACGCCTAGTGGCCGGCAGATTGGGGTCCCCTCCCTGTTACGGCTAAGACAGTTAAAAACCTGGGGGTTATTTTTGACGAGGGCTTGACCTTCGAGTCTCAGGTGACAGGCACTGTTAGCATCTGCTTCTGTATTCTGAAAACTCTTAGAAAGGTGCTCCTGTATATGCCAGCAGCACTGCATCGACCCACCATCATTGCACTAGTCACCTCCCGGCTCGACTATTGCAATGCCTTGTACCTTAATATCAGCACGGCCTCCCTGAACAGGCTTCGGGTCATCAACACGCGGCTGCCAGGCTGATCCTTAATATACCTAAACGTCAGTCAGCAAGGGAGGGGCTTCGTACTCTGCACTAGCTCCCTATTAGGAAGCTAATTTCTTTCAAAGTCCTGTGTACGGTCTACAAGGCCTTCAATAGTAAAGGCTCGCAGCAGCTGAAAACCATGTTTAAATGGTACTTGCCTGGGAGGACTCAGATCATCCTCCCAAAATTCTGCAAGGTCAGAAGGGGCGGTAACTCCTTCTCTGTGGCAGCCGCAAAACTCTGGAATACCCTCGTTTCCTCTATCTCTCATGCGGATTCACTCCCTGTGTTCAGAAGGCTGCTGAAGACTTGGCTTTTCTCAACATAGTCAGCAGCTCTGCGTTCTCCTCTCTCTCCTCGACCACCAAGCGCCTTGGCACCTACGAGTATTAGTGCGCTTTATAAATCCTCATCCGATCCTTTATTCTGCCCAGTCTATGCCAAGGTCAACCGGATATGGCATGGCAAACCAGTTACAATAACAACATGAAACTATTGTGAGTGAATGCAGTGCATTGAAATACATTACTGTGTCCATGTTGGAAAGCTTTCTTTGAGAACAGCAAAACCCCAGATATTTGATTAAACGAATAGGACTCTGCTTGACTGCGTACATTGTAGAAATAATGAACAGTGAACATGCAGGAGGAGACATCCATTTTGAACAAGATGATGTTAAAGCCTAAATTGAGACCTAGTTAACATAAGCCAGAAAATATATTTTAACAAGGCATAACAAATTCAGTTGAAGTCGGTGTGTACATGTAAATTCCAAAGTAAATCCACATTCTGCACATTGTTAATTATGCACAAAAATATAAAATGCACAAAAACTCTAACACAAGAACTTCTAGTCATTTCCGCATAGCTCTTGCCCGGGATGAAAGCAATAGATTGCTCTCAGCTGCCTGACAGTCAAAATCATTCAATTATACTTGTGGAAATATAGCACAAGTATGCCCTCTCCTCCCTCACATGTTGACATATGTTGACGTTATTACTCACCCTCGGGTTACATTTACTGACAGTGTCTCCCCTTCAGGGATCTTTTAATGTTCCCTGCTCTTTGAACGAAAACTATTCAATTTTACTTGCAAAAATATAGTGCTAGTCACGCCCCAACCCTCGAAATTTGCTAATCTCATTACTCGCACTCTAGTAAAGTGTACCGACAGTGTCTCCCCTTCCTGGACCTTTTACTGCAGCTGTACATATGCATAATTAACTAGTTGATGCTACACTCTCCTTCTAGCAAGACTCAGGCGCTGGAAGTAGGGGGTTGGCTTGGGTGCTACAGCACTCAAAATAAATATGCTGGAGTTCAGAAATTGAAGGAGCAATAAAGAGGCCTCTACATTTAGGTTTTATATTCTTTCATTTGCGGTGCCTTCAAAGACAGAGGTAAAATGGCAGGCTCTGTCTTGTGACAAATTGCTGCTTATTCTTTTAACACGGTGTAAAGCGAGCTCTGTGACAATCTTGCTGGAGTGCAAAGGACCTGAAAGGAAAAGCTACAGGGTGTCAATTTTATTTAAACAAGCAACATTTAGATGCCTGTAAATGACTGTACACATTTTACAAAATATATCAGCGGCAGATATTTTTCAAATTTTTTGTAATTCTGAAGTGTGATGGAAACAAAGATTTTAATAGGATTACAACAAATCAAGACACTTTTCTTGGTGACCCACAAATTATAAATGTTTACTTAAACCCGACTGCATATTATCATTTGTGCACAATATAGTTTTAGCAGTAAAATTGTATGTCTTTGCAAATTTAGTAGGCATTTTAAAGGGAAATGTGCGGTCTTTAAACGACAGTTCACTACGACACAATGTCTTAGTAATATATTTGCAATCACCTGCTCCAAACTGCTACATACCACACCCTTACCACTCTCCTGTGATTGGACAAGGCTCATTTGTTACACTTGTTCTTTGTGTACCACTTGGATTTTTCGCAATCCCTATGAGCCCGTTGATGTAACATTGATGGCAGTACCCCCACTCTGAAAATTGCTGCAGAACCACTGGCCATAGGTATACAGCTCAGTAGGCCCATTCAGGGCAAGATGAAGGGTGGAATTGTTCTAGCTGTTGGCTGTGCAAGCCCATATAGGGCGCAATTGAATTTGTTGACGAAATATTATAAATATATGGAATAATGTAACAGAACCTCGTTGTGAGCGCAGGAACTGTGGCTTTGATAATTGTCTGCAGAGCGTGCTGTAAAAGCGTGGCAATGTAGGCAAAGAGGTATAATTTTCGCCTGTGCAGTAATGTCTTTACCACTTAAACATGGTGCGATCTATTCTGTGCTTAGCCCATCACTCCCATACAGGGCACAAGGTGGAATCACGCTGTTACTTTGTTACCTTGATTAGGATTGTGAGCGGACTGTGCTAGCCCATGCAGAGCGCGTGCAACGTCACAAAGTTATGTAACAATGTATCAGAACATCGCCATGTTACATGTGCCATTATGCTGTAATGTTTGCCTCAGGGTTAATTTTCACCGCTCCAATATGGCGCATGTTACTCTCTGCCTGACCTGCAACTCTGCCCGACTCCTAATTAACCTTCAATTTATTGTGATGTTATTTTGAATATATTGAGGCGAGAACGCGGCGCTGCCAACACTGAGGAAGGCGTACCGCTGAAACTCGTTTGTTGTTTACTGTGTGCCAATAAATCCAAAGGAGTACTATACCATGCGAGTGCTGGTAACTCTGTTTATGTGCTAATATATATATATATATGTTTCCTTGGGTGTTCAACTCACGAGCACCACATACAGTTGCATGCAGTCGAGAGACATCAACACTTCTCCAGGTAAAATCTTCAACCTTCAATACCTTATTTCAATTTTCTGTGTTCTCATATTCTCCATGCATAGGGCATTTACACAATTCCTTGTTCCATACCAGAATGGACCGACGTGTTTCAGCGGATTGCCTTTTACTGGGTCTATAAGATTATGAAAAAGAATCGGAGGATCCTAAAATCAGATGTCGTATAGGGAAAGATCTGCCTATACATCCTTTGATTAAGTTCAGAAAATCATGGTCGATCAGGGATGCCCTAATAGAACGTCATTTACCTAGAGAACAGCGAAATGGATCGCTCACCAATTGCAAGGTTTCTTCCCAAGCGGCAAATGCAAAGCTTGTGGCATAGCAGTAAAGTATTCACCTATGAAGTTCCGCTTTAAAGGAACTTAAACAGATTAAGCAATTCATGAATTACCTTACTACACACACACTGTTTATTGCCCAACATGTCTATGCTAGCTGAAATATGTAGGGAGTACCATACACCGAATGAAACAACGACTTCTAGAACACATGAGAGCGATTAATAGCAAGGATGTAACTTACCCAGTGGATAGACACTTTGAATCTTACCATCAAAGCAATAGGAATCTGCCTACATTATTTTTTCTAGGACAAGTACCTCATGATGTGAGAGGTGGGGGCAGGGAATTGAAGCTTTGTAGATTGGAATCAAGATATATATTCGATTTACAAACATAAAACACCCATAGGTTTAAATAGTAGTGAAGAACTTGGGGGTTCACTTATGAAAGCTGATATAAGACTAATATAAGTCACCTTGGAAATGGAATAGACGAGGTAACTGCATACATGTAGCACAAGCATGCCCATATAGGACAAAACAGGTCCGTAGGTTTCTTAGAAATGCCCATCTGTGGGCAAGCTAGTAAGCTATTGAGTCCCCCGGGTAAAGATGATAATATACCTGTGAGAACAAGAGCAGAATATCTATTTGAACAGAAGCCCATACAGGGCAAGATTAAAGCTAGCGGGTCGAATTTCCGAATATCGCCTATCTGTGGGCATGATAGGAGTGAGGGGGGGGCTAATAATTGTCAAATTACAGAAATATTGAGTGATGAACATTAAAAGTAATAAGTACAATTAAGAATGTTGAAGCACGAATTACAAGAAACATTTCTGACATATGGAGAAAGTATACATTTTTATGCTACCAGATGGCACTGATTTTTGTGTATAAACATGGTCCGTCTTCAATGTCATCAGTATGACGTAATTACGTTTATTAACAAAAAAAACAGAAAAGAATGCTGGCCCCCAATGTTGATGAAGACGCTTTGCCAAAACACATCTGTGTTGTGTGCATGAATAGTCCAATAAAAGGATATTCTTCCGAGAGTGCTGGTCAAATTTCTGTTTGGAGCATATACATATATTTTTTTTCACTCCCTTGCACCGATTGGATGCACTCCCGGTCGGGTGCCTTAGTCGCGGCAGTGCAGCCGCGTTCACAATTGCCGCTCTCCCTACGTATTTTATCACTGAAATAGGCACTCAAGACTGTCATTTTGGCTCAACCGCTTTTATTTTCAGCAAAACACAACGCGTTTCAGCATCAGCCTTCGTCAGGTGTTTCTGCTAGTGCGCCAAAAAAACGATATTTTTATATATGTTTTCAGTCAGCAGCCATACTGGCGATCACATGATTTACTCGGGCATAGAAATCGACAATGGACTAAAAGATTGCCGCCATATTGAGTTGTTACGATCTATATATACAGACAATAACGTGTTATTTGATATATTCACAATTAATTTACAATTTGTTATATAAACATATTTACACTACATTCGGCGAATACATGCCACAACGTTATTCAGCCCGTTTAAGGTTAACTTTTAGCCGTGTATCGGCAGGGGTGCCTCCAACTTTCGTCGTTAGCACCTTTGTCACTATCTCGTATTCCTAGTGACAATATCTTGCCATCGATCGGCTTAATTCCCATATATGTGATCGTTAGATGGTTGTTGTTTTTATATTTTTCAACAAAACCACATTTTTATTCCTTACTTTGTTTTCTATATCTTACAGACTGGGATTCATATTAAACTATTCAAAGCTATTCTATTTTCCTATGTGTATTGCCAATTCTTCTCCACCATTCATTCCATTTGGATGTTTGGTTTCCAGGTCTATAATAAATCGAGACTCCAGCCTCCTCAATTTCTTAGTTCTATCCCCTCCTCGTACATTGGGAGGAACCTGATCCAATCCAAAAAAAATACAATAGATTCCTATTGCTTTGATGCTGTTCGGCGAAATGCCTAGCCACAGGGTAACTGGCATCATTCTTGGCAATCGCTCTCATGTGCTCTAAAATTCGAATTTTCAACGGATGGATCGTGCTCCCAATGTACTTTTGCCCACATGGGCATACCAGGCAATATATTGCATATTAGGAGTTACATGTTAAGAACTTGTTCATGAGCCTCAGTGTTTTTCGTCCACTATAACGTGGCTGAAACCTATGTTTTTTTCAGTGAATTTCAAAGGTTTTGTAAGTGATAGTTTTTAAATGTATTAATTGTAATATTTTTTTATACCGATTTACTACATTGTTTTAAACTATTTACTTTTAGATCTTTTATTTTCTAAATCACATTACATATTTTTAATATAAATTGAAAGAAAAAAAAATTGAAATATTAAAATTGTAATATTTTTGTATTTTATAAATTTATAAATATTTTATATAGTAGGCAGTGATATCCTATGGAAGGAAATTCAAGTTACTGGTAAGTACGGTTACAATTACTTTTCAGGAACAGTAGTGAGCTGAAAGATGCAGCACTGAGGTCTCTCCTGATACCAGGGGCCCGATGTAGGTAAATCTACATTTACCACTTCATGAATACCGAATCATACCGAATCGGTATTTATGAAGTGGTAAATTAGAGGGGGGGAGGTGTAGGTATTTCAGATTCGGTAAATACCGAATCTGTAAGATTCGGTATTTACCGATTCTGTAAATACCGATTCGGTATCCCCCATTGCTTCCTATGGGCCTTGTTGCCCATAGGAATCAATGGGCATTACCGAATCGGTAATTACCGATTTGTGCAAGGGTGCAGGGGGTGTCACTTTGACACCCTCCAGCACCCCAAAAAAAGGCATGTGAGCCATGGGGCACACAGATATGCCCTAAGGGCATGTCTGTCTGTCACATGGCATATGTGTGCATGCACACATGTGCATGCACACCTGGATTCGGTATTTTAACACCCAATTGGATTGGGTGTTAAAATACCGAATCTGAAGGGCCTGTGGGATTGAAAGTAGTCCCACCTACATCCCAAATTTAAAAAAATAAAAAATAAAAAAATAATTCGGTCAAATTACCGATTCGGTATTTTTGCGATTCGGTAATTTTACCGAATCGGTAAAATACCGAATCGGACAAAAAAAAGGTCCCCTACATCTCAGTAGGCCAAATACCGGTCGGAAACGGCCGAAATCGGCCGTTTCCGACCGGTATTTGGTACCTACATCGGGCCCCAGGTGAGTAAATCGGAATTTGTAGTTTGGCTGATTTTAGAGGAATATTTGTACGTTGCAAAAACAAACTTTTCTGGTGAAAACCACACAATAGATTCCTCTGGAAGGAAATACAAGTTACTGGTAAGTACGCTTAGATTTACTTTTCAGGGTCTGTACTGGGTTCAAAAATGCAGCACTGACGTCTCTCGTGATAACAGGTGAGTAAATCGGAATTTGTAGTTCGGCTGATTTTAGAGGAATATTTTGCTCAATAGTGAAGGAATTGGGGAATCAATTCCTCTTCAATCCTGAGGTCCTCTGTGAGCCAACTAGCCCACCAGGTACCTCCAGTATGAGCCAGGGAGCTGCGTTGCAGAGAGGTGTTCAGAGGGCACGCCCCCTTTTTACAACTCTCTGCAACGCAGCTCCGTGGCGCTTACTGGAGGTACTTGTTGGACTCGTTGGCCCCTAGGGGACCTCTGGATTGAAGAGGAATTAATTCCCCAACTTGAACCGCCTACAGGGCATGTTTGCACACATATCACCTCAAGCTCCACCCCCTACCTTCACCACTGTGCAAACGCGCCCAGCAGCATGTTCCTTGTTGGGGGATTAAGTCCCCTTGCATACTGGGGGTCCATGGGGGCCAACTAGCCCACCAGGAATCTCCAGTATGCGCCAAGGGGTTGCGTTGCAGAGAGGTGTAAAAAGGGGCGTGGCCGCATTACACCTCTCTGCAACGCAGCCCCCTGGCATGTTTGCAGAAGGGGAACTAATTCCCCTTGATACTGGGGGTCCCTGGGGGCCAACTAGCCCACCAGGAACCTCCAGTATGCCCCAGGGAGCTGCATTGTAGAGAGGTGTTCTGAGGCCACGCCCCTTTTCACACCTCTCTGCAACACAGCCCCCTGCCGCGTTTGCAGAGGGGGAACTAATTCTCCTTGCATACTGGGGGTCCCTGGCGGCCAACTTGCCCACCAGGTACTTCCAGTACGTGCAAGGGAGCTGCGTTGCAGAGAGGTGTTCTAAGCCACGCTCCTTTTTACACCTCTCTGCAATGCAGCCCTGTGTTGCGTTTTCAGAGGGGGAACTAATTCCCCTGGCATACTGGGGTCCCTGGGGGCCAACTAGCCCACCAGGAACCTCCAGTATGCGCCAGGGGGCTGCGTTTCAGAGAAGTGTAATGAGGCCACGCCCCTTTTTACACTTCTCTACAACGCAGCCCCCTGGCCCATACTGCAGGCTCCTGGTGGGCTAGTTCGCCCCCAGGTACCCCCAGTATGCAAGGAGAATTAGTTCCCCCTCTGCAAATGCGCCAGGGGGCGCCTTTTCTGAGAGGTGCAGGGAGGGGGCGTGGCCTCCTCCCGATCCCGTTTTTTTTTTTTTTACTTTTAAGAAAGGGGGCTTTTTTTTCCCCCAGGGCCTGCCCCATATTTTTAAGTTTAAAAAAAAAAAAAAATCCGGAAGGGGGCCGCTTTGCCCCCCTCCTGTGGCCTCTTTTGGCCCAGGGGCCGGCCATTTTTTAAAAAGATTTTTGGGGGGGAGGGGGGCCACGCAAGAGAGAGCAGGCCCCGGGAGAGAGCAGGTTTCCTGCTCTCTCGAAAACCAAAGCAGTTTGCTATAGTAGGGTGGGAGCCGCGAGGCTCCCGCCCTACTATAGCAAACAGCAGTGTCCCGGGGTAGGCACTGCAGGAGCCGGCCCTGGGGGCTGGCAGTCCCCAGGGCCATCAAGGGCTCCAGGAGGGGGGCCCGCGGCCCCCCTCCCAACAGTTCAAAACCCCGGGGTGGTGGTCCCCGGGGCTGGGGGGGGTCCATCACAGACCCCCCTATTTTGAATATTAGTGCCCCGGGGAGGTGGCAGTCCCCGGGGAGTGTGGGGGGCTTCAGCCCCATTACACACAGGGTTTTTTTTTTAAAGAAGCCCGGGGGGGGGGGCGGTCCCCGGGGCTTCTGGGGGGCCATGAGCAGACCCCCAGCTTTTCGCGATTTTGCGATTCACGAAAAAAATTGCGAAATCCGCTGGGCAGCGCGATGGCCGCGATATTTGCTATTTCGGCCGCGATATTTGCTATTTCGGCCGCAAAAAGGTTCTCCTGGCAGTTATGAAAAAAATGGTGGCTTCTTATTGGCTATACGCAAACACGTCACTACGTGTCTCCGTACAGCCTTAAAATAGAATAGCAGCCGGGAATCATTTCCTTTCATGCATTTAGTGACAAGGACGAACACTGCCTAGGCTAGGCCCCCTTCGAAGAGCGCATGCTGTGTGGAACCCAGTCGTCAAAGAGAAAGAGTGCGACCGCACTCAGCATTCACCGACCCCCCACCTCCCTGATTTGGAGGAGCGTCTCGAATTATACTGTGCTTCCTGCAGGACACAAAGAACAGTTTAGTAAACTAACAGGCAATGTAGTATTGCGAAATGAAGCAGATAATGCACTTTTGAAATCACGGCACAACACGTGACAGAAAAACCATATGGTGCTCCTGAAGGGTTCCCTAGAGATGGGAAAACAATGGAAGAGTCCTAAAAGTTTCAGCGTGACAGCGGCTCCTAATGCAGGCTGTAACAGTGCCAACATCAACATGTCAGCTGCTGGTAGCTTTCACTCGAGTGGGCAGAGGAAGCACTCGTTTGTCATCAGTGGCTGTACACAAATAGTTACAGAACGTCGGGCAGTGCAGTGCAACACAGCACAATTCAGAATGTGTGAGCGGTGCCGATATGCCACCACTCAAAGGTTTGGTTAAAAGTAGGAGCCTTCTACTTCGTTGACATCAGCGGTTCATTCTGTTTAGAGATATAAAGGTGAAACCTCATTTAATACTACAGTAACTGTTACAACAGATCGAGCAAACTCTTGTTTGTGACACTTATTAAATAGTACTGTACTATTTGAATAATTTCCAATTTATTAACATGGTCATCAAAATCCCACATTTAGACGCCATTTCATTGGTGTGATTTTTATTTTAACGTCTTAAAAATGTTTTATTACCGTTTGTTCGCCTGGTTTTTGACTGCATGCTATATTTGTCTGAAGAATGCCATAAAGGACAGCTGTGACATCATATTGTACAGATCCTGGAGGATATTGTGGCATGAATTCACAAATTTAGCGGCACAAATATGGAAATTTAGAGGGGTGGGAGCTTTAAAGGACAGGTGTTCTCTGTCCTCAAGACAGTAGAGACTACATGGCAGCTGCTCTCTCAGGCGCTTTTCATCGGTTGCATGGGGTGCCTGCTGTCCCATATAGGTATAACTGTCCCCTGGCCATTACTTTACCAGCCTGCCCATCATTTCTTTTCCAAGATGACTAAAACAAAATAGAGATATTCAGGGAAATCAGGTATTTTCTTTCTCCCTTGAAATAGGATTTGAAATTGCAAATATAAGAGGAAATCACTCTAAAAGTCTTTTAGAACAACAGGGAAAGACCTAGGTTTTTTTGGGGTGGGGGGGGGGGGGGGTTGGTCTCGCCTACAGACAGCTTTAGCGAGACCCTCCAGCATTTCGTGATTCACAAAAGAATTGCGAATTCAGCTGAGTAGCGCAATGGCAGCAAAATGTACTATTTCGGTTGCAAAAAAGGTCTCCAGAAGGCATGAGGTAAGGATTGGGGCTGTGCACAGCTGCAGAACTTTAAACATGCCTATTTCAAAGTGGAATGCTCTGCTAAAACAGTATCCATTGATTTAAGGCTGAAAATGAATGATTATGAGTAAAATAAAGTGCAGCAAAAATGCCGCTAAATTTCCATATTTGTGCAGCTAAATTTCCAAATTTGTGCCGCTAAATTTGCAAATCTATGCCGCTATATCCTGGGGGGTCTGCATGAGCCCCCCGAATACTTTTCATGGCACACTACTAGTTAAGGAATGGAGTCCCCCTGACTTCAGTGGGTCCTTGGGGGGGCAACTGCCCCTCCTGTCACCTCCAGTAAGTCCCACACAGCGTGATTGCTGAGAGCTGGTCAGAGAAACCACCCATTCTCTCCACCACTCTACAAGTGGACCTCCTGGTGCACTACTTGTGGGGGGATAAAGTCCCCTTGGATGCTGAGGGCGCTTGGGGGCCAAGAACCACTCCTGTCACCTCAAGTAAATCCCTTCTAGCTGGATTCCTGAGAGCTAGTCAGAGGCCCGACCCTCTTTATCCACCACTCTGCAAACGCTACTATTAGTTAAAAAACCATAGAAATTCATTTAATAAACCAAAGGTTACAGGGACGTTATCATTAGGAAATGGAATTTATAAAACCTTAGAAATAAACTGACAAACTGAAAGGTTATAGGGACGTTCTAGTTAGGTTAAGATCTAACTCATATAAAACCAGTGAAATTCAGCAGTTATAGTTACCTGAGCAAACCATAGTTTATGCCCCTGCAATGCACTGCTCATGACCTCACATATCACATCACTCATGAGTTCATGACACTATCAGTGACATCACTGATGACATCTCAAATTATATCACTGTTGACATCACTAATGACGTCATCCACAGAACCACTCACACACCCCGTACAATATCTTGTATGCCCACTCCCACTCAACCACTCACAGACCCACACAAGTACTCACACACCCACTCACTCCTCCATAGAGGCACTCACACACCCACTCATATAGCCACTCACACAACCACTCACCCATACAGCCACTCATTCAACCAGTCACTCACCCATATAGCCCCCATACAGCCACACACTCACCCGTCGGGCTACTTACACACCCACTCACTCACACAGCTCTCAAAACAGCCACTATCTCACCCATACAAGCACTCACACTCCCACACAAACATTTGCATATTCATTTGCACACCCATGCAAGCACTCAAACATTTGCTCACTCACCCACTCACCCATATATCCTTTCACATAGACACTTACTCTCCTATACAGCTACTTACACACCAACTCACTTAACCAAACACCCACTCAGACACTCACTCACCCATACAGCAATTTACACACTGAGTCACTCACTCATACAGCCATTCAGACACCCACTCACTCACCCATACAATCACTACACACCAACTTACTCACCCATAAAGCCACTCACACTGCCACTCACTCACCCACACAGCCATTGACACACCCACGCACTCACCAATACTGCCACTCACACAGCAGCTCACTCACCCACATGGCTACTCACACAGCCACGCATCCACCCCTACAGCCACTTACACACCATACACACACGGATACATACCGTCACACAGCCACTCATATAATATATGTTAGAAGTGGTATCACTCTGTAGTAGTGCATCTAGTATACTCATTTAACTTCTGTATTTATATTAGGTAAACTCTTAAAAACATACTCACAGGATGATTTCATCAGTGATGTCACTTCCCATGTCACGAGGGATGTTTTATGTGAGGGCATAAGCAGTGCATTACTAATGTGTAAATTATAGTTAGTTAGCTCAGGTAACTATAACTGCTGAATTTCACTGGCTTTGTAGCCTAACTGTAACGTCCCTGTAACCTTTTGTTCATATGTATATATGTATAAAGGTTAGAGGGTATATGTGTGTGTATAATATATATATATATATATATCGCGTTTTGCTTAATCCTCTCCCCACTTGACAAAGGCAAACGCCAAAACGTGGCGTCCCTGAAAGTTTTGGTGCACAAAAAATCCGTTGTGCAGTTTCCTGGTGTGCCACCTCTTAATTTTTCCAGTGGGGAGAGGATTAAGCAAAACGCAAGATACGGGGTGGCTACTGCTGCCTGGTGTCACCAACATCGTGTGGATAGGAGAACCGCCAAAAGCAGCGATTTGGAAAGAAATATATATATCTCCCAAAGGTTACAGGGACGTTATGGTCAGAAAAAATAAAATACAAAATAAGAATAAATAAATATATATATATATATATATATATATATATATATATATATATATATATATACACACACACATATACATACATACACACACACTATATCGCTCTACACCCTTATATCTCTGTGTAACATGTTGTACTGCCCACTCCACTCAAAATAATAACAACATGTGCCCATGTTGTTTAATACATGATATCTGTAGGGAGCTTTAGTTTCGATGTTAGAATTGCAAAATGTCACATAAGTGTATTTAGGCTCGAAGATAATAAATCTCTACACATCCTTATCCAGAAACTGAGTTTTGGAGATAAATGTTACCAATGTCTAACTTGTTTTGTCATACATCGAAATATTAAGGTTCGAGTTGCCCTGCTGAGAAACCACCTGGGGACTTGCACATTTGCCAGAGTCCAGGGAATCGGGTTTCCATTCTACATTGGTAAACAATGTATATATAAGAAACAGAGAATATTAATAAGTCATATGGAACATGAGAGAATCATGAAACAAAGAATATATATTTTCCTTCAGTTACTAGAAAAACACAGAATCTTAAATAAAAGGTTTGACTATTACACAATGTAAAGGGACTCTGTTTACCAACGTCAGAAGGATGAAAATCCGAAGGGAGCTTGCAGAATTCGCACTCCTGACCTGCAACTCACGCATGCTTCAGTTCACTGACCCATCTTGGCAGACAGAAGCTTCCGTATATTTGAATGCATTTACAATACGTTTTCATTACAAGGGTTCAGTTACTTTCTCGTACTCACACACACCCTGAAAGTATTGTCTACACACAAAAAGATGTGTGCGCAATTACCCACTGTCCCAGCTCATTAGCCATGCGTAGAAATGACAAGATGGCTTCATGTCACTTTAGCGTGTATATTATCATGCGGTTTGCTGGTCCAAATGGTTCCATGAAAATGAACCAAGGCTACAACGCCCAGAATACACCAATAAATATCAAATGTTAAATCAAAACCCACAACTGGTCAAATTGTGCCCAAGTCACACGGAGTAATCTGGTCAGTTTAGTCATATGTCAACAATGAGATGTGTGCCGCTTACGCAACAAAAAGTTGTTCTAAATGAAAAAGGAACTAAACGTTCCCTAAACAACGTTCTTGTCTCAACTGTACAGATACCAATTTAAAAACACAACACTTTAGTCAAAAAATCTGGAAAAGTACCTCCAAAACACCGCCTAATCCCAACACAAATTAAGACCCCCCCCCCCCCCCCCACACCCTTACCAATCTGTTGCCACTCAAATGTTGGGTGCACCCATGCTTACTTTTGTCCAGCTTGAAACGCCCACCATACCCACATTTTTCTTCACACACAAGTGAGCAAACCGTAAATATCCATATTTTTCCTGCACATTGACACCCGCGCAAACGGACCTCTTTTTACCGCTAGAGGCGTGAGACAGCGCAAATCCCTAAACTCTGAGGCGTTAGTTACTTTTCCCAGTCAGGGTCTCCCTGCCTCCTACCGCAGCCCACCCCACCTCAACTCCACGCCTCCTGACCTGTGCATTCTCCGGGCTCCGGCAGGTGGCGATCACGTAGTCCAGCGCGGGCTGCAAAGTGGCCAGCGATTTAACTAGCCCGAGTCCCAGCCCTCGGTTAGAACCAGTGACTACCACAGAGCGGCAGCGGCGCGGAGGGGTCTGAAGGGCGGCCATGGTACGTGTGGTACAACAGAGCCGATCTGTCCCGGGTGCAGTCTATAAATACAAGTTTTAGGGTCCTGTGGGAGGAAGAGGTAAGGAATGGATCAGAATCCGTCATACAAGGCCGAACCAGCCGCTGGTCCAGCTCACCCGGACCGTACCCAAGAGGGCCTGACAACTAAACCATCCTGGTACCTGCTCGAGCCACTGGGGCGCTTCCTCTTACCCTGACTCCACCCCTGCCTGCCCGCCCTTGACAATGAACGCTCACTTTTACTTGAGGCCACGCCCGATACGCGGGCGTATGCCACTGGTGTCTCTGTACGCGTCTTCCACTCTGACCATTCTACATCATGACCTCGGCTCCTTGTGATGCCTTGAGCAGCGCACTCTGTGCTTTAAACGGTCTATGCTGTCAGATAACTAACCGCAAGTTTTTCGTGTGATAGGGAGCTCACCAGTACTTCTCAGCCGTGGTGAAAAACGTGTAATTGCAATGTGTGGATATATTGCCCCTTCTCATCAAAAAAACATGGATCTTCGATTATCCGTGCTTCCATTAAGTCTTTCAAGCACTGCGCCAAGAACTCAGCACACAGCATACATAGCCTTCTTAATTAAAGAAATAAGCGCGTGGTTCCAAAGTTTTTCTGGTCTCCTCTCCCGCAAAGTGACTGTGTTTCCGAGTCCAAGGTCTGCATAGTCTTGATCCGTGCTTTAAATGGGAAAAAAATAATTGCAGGTACTCACCAAAAGGAGCAGTGGGCGAAATTTAGGGCGGGGCTAATGGGGGAACAAGGGGCGGGGTTAGATTTTTGACCGTGCCAAGGTTGTATGCACGAAATCTGCATGCATTTTATCAACCGCCTAAGCATTACATGCTGCTTTAGCCTGCCTTAAATCGAACCGGTGGCCTACAGCCCACTGAGCCATCTGTCCAGTACTGGTACTCTTATGTAACATACTGTTTGCTACCTCTTACATTTAGTTTGCTTTAGATACTTGCGCAAGTGCCACCATTGCCTCATGTAACGTTTGTTCTTGTGCTGGAATGTCTGCCATTTATTGCAGTATTATACCTCTACTTGTACTTTGTATGCTTTTGTAACCTGCACACATATCACTTTTTCCTCCTGTAATGTATCGTTTGCTACCTCTTGTATTTTGTTTGCTCACAATAGTCACTTTTGCCTCATGTAACTTAACGTTTGCTTTTGTAATTTGTTCACTTGTAATTTTCTCCTCATGTATCATTACTGTTCCTATTGTGAAGCGCTCTGACACCTTCGGGTAAAGTCCGCGCTATATAAAAACGCATAAAATAAATAAACAAGTCTCTCCTGGAACATTTGTAAACCGGAGTTAGGGCCAGAGCTGACAACGTCTGTACTGTGGAACCAGGTGCCAATCTCCCCATTTTTGATTGGTCTTAAGGTCTGTCCAAGGCGAATGAAATAGGAATTAGCGAGTGTGGAAGTGGAAGTGTGCAAGAAAGCAATTCGGATACGCGGCAACTGTAAAAGCCTTCCATACGTTCTTTTGTTATGTGCTGAATAGTGCCTCCCACCGCCACCCATTAGATTTTACAGCCCCCTCTTAGTGCCCACTGTGAAAGATCTTTGGATAAGCAAATGACTCAGCAGACAAACCTCTGCTCTGATTTACAAAGCAGCTCACGCTGGGTCCTGGTGACGAGCTACATTGATTGATTGATTCTGTGACGTGCTTGAAAGGTGCTGCCATAGTATAACTTGAGGGATAAAGGGAGCGCGCTGCCTCGGTTAAAGTCAGATCCCCATGAGTACCGGTACTCTCTTTCTCATAGAAAAAAAGTGCTGGTACTCAAGGGGAGAAAATGAAGAAGTGCCGGTACTCAGTACCGGTGAGTACCGACTCATTTAAAGCACTGGTCTTGATTCCACCGTATGCCTCTTTCTTCCACCACCTGGCTGCCTCTTTAAGGCACCCTTGCACGTTTCTTTTCACCCTTGCCTGCTCCCTCTTGTTATTGTTTTGCCATCTCCCACCCAGAGCTGTGAGTGGGACGAGCCCTGGCAGGTCTCAGGCTCAGACTTGGCAGTAATTAAACTGACGTTGAAAGCAGTCCCTATCGGGATCTGTATTCAAGACCCTAACTGGCAAAGAGGCTGATCGATTACTCGATACAGACTGTAAAAAACCCTCATGGTATTGAATGTCAGTGATACAATCCCTGTTTGCATTTCATATATTTTACTTTTTCAAGATGATGTATTTCTGCATTTTCTATGCAACACTTGACTTTTGTACTGCATACTTTCAGTTGAGTCACCTTCAGTTGTGAGTGGGTGTTTGTGTCAAGCATGATTGGTAGCTCTGAAGCGGAGGCAGAAGGCAGTACCAGTTTCTCAAAATGCCTTTCAGTGGGTCATAGAAGTGTCAGACTAAATGCACATCCAAATTTTGGCCTCTCTGCCGCGCGCACAGAGCACAATCACATATGTGCCAGTGGGAATTGTGGGAAAGTGTGAGATATGAAAATGTAGGATTTCAGAAACATGAAGTGAGAAAAAGCACATAAGTGTCTCGGAGTGAGAAACTGAAAAATAATTTGTTATGAAGGGGAGAAGGGAGCATCTGAGATATTCTTAAGGCAACTAACCCTTCAATCAGTGTTGTAACAATAGCCCCTGCAGCCCTACGGTGCAGGGGGCCCCTCTGGCACTGTGCACAGGTAGCTGGCTCCAGAGCTCCTGCCTTGGTTCGAGCATGGAGATCCTCCTCCATGATCTTTGCAGGGCCACCCCTCAAGTTTCGTTATGCCACTGTCTTCCACAGCCCGTAGTCATTTTTAGTTAACGGTCTCGTATTTCAAGAATGTAATAATTTCCAATTCTAGTCATTTACAACAAAATTGCAGATGTTCATTTATCTGCTACAGCTATCAAGCATCAACAAAGCCACTAGTGCTGGCTTGTTTTAGGTACATGTGTTAAATGTTGTGCAACATAGAGAAGCACAGAATTACTAGTCAGGCGGCAAGCTATGTGAAGTATAGGATTTTTATGTATGTATTTTAAGCCACACCCTTCATTGCATAGGCCAAGTCTCTTGGAAAGGATTTCTAATTACCCATCTTAGGCCACATCCATTTCAGAGACCCCTCTTCCCTCCCATTTTTCAGTTTCCGTTTTTCAGACCAGTTGTTGTTCAGTTCCTGAAGCAAAGGCACTCCTAAGAACTGTATTTTATGTTCACGACACAGCAGGGCACATGGCAGTTCCATCACCATTTGGCCTCAAGGTGGAATATCCATTGCAGAGCACCAAACATATGACAAAAATCCCCGCAACACTAACAGTATGCCTCCAAATACACTGGAAAGTAAAGAGCGTATAAAAGAAAGAATCACTCCAAACACAGTCTGGAACGTACTGACAATGTCAGATCCAATTGCTTTAAAAAAGTGTACCACTCCAGCCATATTTGAAGCATTAAATATGTTGTGTACAAGCTCAACAAAATGTTGAGGTTTGTGCGCAGTAGCAATTGTATTCCGGAGGAAGACCTTCCAACTTAGAGATCAACCGTCTCTCTAGCAGAGGTCAACACGACATCCTTTTGAAACAATAAGGCTTCTAGTCAATGTAATTTATCAAAGTTAACGTTAAAATTAGCAATTGAAGGTCATACTGTAACTTCTCTGACTGTGTGGGCGGGAATAATACATTGTTGCAACAGGTCATAACCCTAGAAACCGTCACCACATATGGTACTCCTGGTTTCATCTAACAAAAACCTTAGTTGTTCAGAATCAAATAACTCCCATTTAAAAGTAATTGGAAAACTGGCCAAATCAAGGCAGCAGGGGTATCCTTCAGATAACGTGCAAAATTGCCCATGGCCGCATCACATGTGCCATAAAGTGTTACCTCCTTACAGTGTAACAAATGACCAAACAAAGTTTCACATTCACTTCTGGTGAGGAAGATTTCAGTTTCTCCATTTTGACATCTGTAATTGAAAGGCACCGCAGTACCACTAGTGCACGTTCTTGCATAGGGGGTGCAGAAATACATAGAGGAACAACATGTGCCCCCCTGCATGCACTCGCATGCACAGGGTCAAGAGGGGGCTCTCTAGGGCACCCTTTCTTTCCTCCCTCCCCTAACACTTTGTATCTAGCCACTTGAAAATGTTTCATACAAGATGTTAAATGAAACATAGAAATTGGTATTGAAATACATGTGTGGATTAACCACACAGAAGATGGTGTTTATTATGCTACTGTATATGGCAATTTTTCTAAATGCTCAATTCTTAAAATTATGCAAGTTGCATCTTTATTGACCATTTTTTCTGTGAGCATGTTAAATTATAAGCCAAAAATAAATCAGTTGCGTTCAGGTATTTTCAAGGCACGCAATTTGATTTTAAAATCTGCAACGCCCAACTCAATTACATAATCGATCTAAGCTGACTTTTACCATGTTGTAAGAGGGACACTTTGCTTTGTATTATATCAAATGCAAATGACACACTACTATTCAAAGAATGAATGCAAGTTGACAACATTGTAATGCCGTTATCCACAACAGCCAATGCCTTTTCCAAATAGCATTTCAATTTCTTGTACAAATTCAGTAGCTTCCTGCTGGGAAACTTTCCAACTTGTATATAGCATATAGAAACGGTTTAGAACATGGTGATCTAGGACCTAACAATACATCTTGTAAATCCATGTTATTGGAGAGGAGAGACAAGTGTTCCTTAACTGCAGATAAAGTTAAATGTTGTAACCATTGCTGGCATAACTTCCTTACACTGTAGACAGTAACCACTCCTGAATGTTGTGTCTGCACATAGTGTGAGTTGAGTCAGATAGCTTTGAAGCCCCTTGTATTCTTTGACAAACATACATGACAGCCATTAATGTCTATTGGCCACACTACCCATCCCTCTGAACCTGAAAGTGAAGAATTTTATGTGTCATGTTGTTGAGCTGTTCTGCAGTGAAGATTGCAAAGGGTTGCCAATTGTCAAAACGTGCAATGGAGGGAATGTTTGGTGCATTCATGTCTCTTCATTTTAGCCATACCCAAGTCGGTTGTTTTTTGCACTATTTTGTTCAGTAAAATCATTTGTCTAGAGATTAGACAAGCTGTGACAAATCTTCATTGCCCTGCACTTGTCAATTGCATGTTCCCCAAATTGAATTTAAATCAATGTTGTCTTTCCAAAATTCATACCTGGTATGGACAGTTGGGAAATAAATGAATCAGAGTAAATTAACTTTATATCGGTCTGTATATTTTTCTTCACAGGGGGTAAGTTTATAATAATAAGACACTTGGTCTAAGGGGTTGCTGCTGGAAAAATATGCCAACTTTTTCAGGTATGTTTTTGAACTACCCACTGGTGGTGTTGGGCAATATTCCCATTATGAATAATTAAAAACTGCACATGGAATACTACCTCTGTATGAACAACGGCGTGCATATTGATGATAAAACATTTCACCATAATTAGCATAATTCATGTACATAATGTCCGCATCAAATACTGTATATGACTCTAATTCACTAAGAAGTGCGCTTTTCACCCTCTTGAGGCAACAGCCGGGAGGTCTCTCTTTCCCTTTATTTTTAATTTGTGGTACTTCGCGATATTCGTGATACTTGCCATTTTAAAATATACAGTATATTGAACCTGTGTGTTTAGGCTTGATTAAAAAGCATTTTAACTCAGGACACTCTGTGGAGACCTCCTAGAGATCTCTCTCCCCCTCCCCTCGCCACAGGGCCACTCTCAGCTGAGTACCGACGCTGAGAGCTGGTCTCGGGCAGCCGATCCCAAATCAGCGGCCATATTGGGTGTGGGCGAGCGCGATGATGCGCTCCAGCTGCAGATAAAAGGACTCAATTGTGCGCGTTCGCTTGACTAAGAAGTGCGCTTTTCACCCTCTTGAGGCAACAGCCGGGAGGCCTCTCTTTCCCTTTATTTTTTAATTTGTGGTACTTCGCGATATTCGTGATTTTTTTTTGGATTTTTTTTTAAAATAATTTTTATTGTAGTCACACCAAAACAGGCAATTGCATAGATATTCAGCACCATAAATTTGAGCAGTTACATAATATGATTCGTTGTCTCATACACAGCCTTCGTGCCCACAACCCGGGGGTTGGGCGGCGATGATTTCACGGCTCTCCCACGCCTGATGTTAAGAATAAAGGAGTAGCTGGTTTCCGGATTGTGTGCATGACTACTTTTACAACTTTGCCAAACAACGCGCTGAGCCCCAACTCCCATCCCCTGCGCTAAAACCTGAAACCCCCCCTGTCCCACCCCACCCCCCACCACCTGTCTATGGCCCTTGTAACGATCATTCCTCCGTTCCTGAAGTGCTTTCTTTGTCTCCCCTGTATGCCTGCCACCCCTAGGGCATCAGCTTGCTCCTTCTACCCTTCCTGCCTCGGGGGCCTCCATTTCCTCGTCTGCCTCGCTATCTCTGAGTGCTTGTACCATCACTTCCCATGAGGTCGCAGTGTCATCCGCCCTCTGGCTAGGGGTCCTGCGCGCAAGCTGGTACCTGTGTGTGCTGTCAGCCGTCGCCCATTTCAGAAATTCCTGCCGCCACCTCCGGGGAGTCGGACCCACCCTCGCTTTCCAGTTCCTAGTGATCTCCCTCTTAGCCACCATCAACCCCATGTCAATAAACTTGCTCGTGAGTTTGTTTTTGGGGGTATGAGGGAACCAGTGTAAAAGTCACTCCGCCGGTCCAAAGGCGATGGACCTTTCAGTTACTTCGTTGAGCACGTCGCCTATGTCCTGCCAATAGTCCCGAAGGGCCGGGCACGCCCACAGCATATGCACTAATTCGACCCCCTCTTCCGGGCACCGAGGACAGGTCGCTGTTACCGCGCCGAAATACCTCCTGATCCTCCCCGGGGTCATGTACGCCCTATGCAGTACATAGTAATGTATAAGTTGAAATCTAGCGTTTCTCGTGCTGTTGCGAGCCCTACGGACAAGCTGTGCCCACGTCTTGTCAGGTATGTCTTTACCCAGGTCCACCTCCCATTTGGCTTTCAGTGTCGTAAGAGGAGGGAGATTCTCTCTCACCATTCTACTGTAGAGGCACGTCACCGCCTTGATTGTACCCGCTGACATCATGGTGTATTGGCATGCAGCCGCCGTCTCGGGTTCCTCTAGCCCCGTGCCCCAGTGGGCCTGCACTGCCCTGGTTACTGCCGCATGAAGTAAAAAAAACCCTCTCGGGATGTCGAAGCGCTCCAGTAGTTCTTGGAACGGGAGTAGCGTACCATTTTCATAAAGGTCCCCAATCACATGCACCCCCGCCTCCTCCCACCTCTGTAGATGTGGCCAGTCGCCGCCATGCGGTAACGCTGTCAGCATGCCCAGAGGGATCTCCGGTGCATATGGGTGCCTAGTTCCCGCCCTCTTCTGTGCTCGATTCCAGCATTGGCGGTACGTGCGTTGTTCCAACGACAAGTCCCGATTATCTATCCGCTGCTGGAGGGTAATATACGCCAAGACATGCCTGGGCGTCCCCCGCAACCTTTCGTCTTCCGGGCCCCTGAATACTCGTGCCACCTCCTGCGTGAAGACCTGCAGTTGGGCCGCTAAATAATAAAGCTCAAAGTCCGGCACCGCCAGTCCCCCTTCATCCTTCGGGCGAGAGATTGTTGCCAGCGCCACCCTGCACTGCCCCGCTCCCCAGATGAACGTCGTGATCAAAGATCGGAGCTGCCTAAAGAAGGAGCTAGGTATCCAGATTGGGAGCGTCCGAAAGTAATACAACAATCTCGGCAGGGCAACCATCTTCAACAAGGAGATCCAGCCTGCCACCGAGAGCGGCAACGTGGCCCAGAAGGCCATACAGCCCTTTAGTCCTCGCACGCACCGCCCCAGGTTGCCCTCAAGCAAGTCTTCCGCCTTGTGGTAAATATGGACCCCCAAGTATTTAATACAGGCAGGTTCCCAGGCTAACTCCGACCGGTGTTGTGGCCGAGCAGCCCCCTCCAGTAGCGGGAACATCTGAGTATGTTACACCATGCCAGCTGCATCCCGCAGCTGAAGTATGGGTGAGCATCGCCTAGTGGGGTTTGAAAGCCAGGCCAGAAGGGTGCCCGCCTTATCTCCGTCTACGTGGGAGCGCACACATAGCGCTTATTGTCAAAGGCTCGGAGCCTCTCCACTTCAGTGGCCACCACCTCCCTAGCCGAGCAAAGCGTCTCTTGGAGTTCCGGGCGCCCGGGCCGTTCCCTTTCCGCCTCCCTCAGCTTGTCATCCGCCTTAGTCAAATCGCTCAACAACACTTTCCGCACGCCTACATAATCCTTGATACAGATACCCCGCATCAACACCTTAAAGGCGTCCCATTCCGTTGCCCTGGAGGTCGCCATCCCTTCATTCTCTGCGAAATATAAATCCACCCCCTCCGCCAGGGCCGCCCCGAATAGGGGTTCTTCCAGAGTCTCAGGCCTTAGTTTCCAGGTCGGGACCCTGGGCTTCTCCGCTACCCACGCTAGCCGGATCAGGAGTGGATTATGGTCCGAGATCGTTCTCGACAGGTATTCCGACCCTGTGACGTACGGCAACACCCCCCGGGAGCATAGTATCGCATCCAATCGGACATGCAAATCATGTAGCCCAGAGAAAAAGGAGTAATCCTGTCAGTCGGGTGTTGTCCGCGCCATACATCCATCAACTCCCAACTCTCCTGCCACTCCCTCCTACCTCTAGATAGCCTGTGTACCTGGGAATCATGCAGTGGGGGGTGGGATCTATCCAATGAGGGGTCTGCAATGGAATTAAAGTCGCCCCCCAGCAGGACCGGGCCCGCCAGGGAGTGAGCCAGCGTCCCCGACAGTGTCGCAAAGAAAGCCAGCTGGTCAGTATTCGGGGCATATATACTAGCTAGTACTACATCTCTGCCTTCTAGCTTCCCCTCCACCACCACGTACCTCCCTTCCTGGTCTACCCACTGGCGCGTGAGTTGGAAAGGTGTGCCTGCTCTAATCCAAATTAGTACTCCCCTTGCATAAGCTGAGTAGCTGGTGTGAAAAATCTGGCCCCGCCATCTCCTCTGTAGCGCCGCCCCCTCCTGTTTTGTGAGATGCGTTTCCTGCAGCAGTGCAATATGCACCCCCCTCCGCACTAAAAAGGCATGCACTTTATGTCTACGCTGCATGGTGTGTAGGCCCCGCACATTCCAGGTTATGCAGTTCAAACGATTCGCATTAGCCATTGTCCCAATGATCCGGCTGAAACACTCTCTTCAGTTCCTGCCCTTCGACGGTGGTGGTGCCCCCCCTGAACAAAACAAAACCTCCCAACTGTCCTGCCCATGACATACCCAGGGTCAATGACTTCAAAGAGAGTAAACAAACCCCAACTGTGGAACCCCCCCCACCCCCAGAACAGGCCCCAATATCGAAATATCAGTCCCCATCCAAACTCCCGCGCCTGATTGACCCAGGTCTCAACTATACAGCCGCAGCCGTGGGTGCCTTAAGGGCCTACGGAGCGCGGCCTCGTCCAGAGGGGGGCTGCGCTGCCCACCTCCCCGCTCCCTCCCCAATTCCCCATGATCTTCCTGCTCTGAGCCCCCCGGTGTGCCCCGACCCTCGTAGGCATGGAATTATGGGTCCCCTCCCAGCGCCCCAAACATTACCCATTGTCCTCTGCTGGCAGTTCAGATATTCAGGATCTCATCCGCCGTCTGCGGCGTCACCAGCGGCCCTTCGGTCCGATGAACCCCAGAAAGATCCGATTCCGAGCCCGATGCCGAGACATGAGTGTCCGAGTCCGTAGCACATTTAGAGCCGGGGCCCTCAGCCCGCCCCAGCTTCCCCACTTCCAACAACGCAGCCTGCCGTTCTGCTTCAGTCTGGGAGGCCGTCGGCCCAAGCTTCACCTGCCTCCGTTTCCTCAACCTCTTCGATTTCCGCAGCCGGGTTGGCGAGCGCTCCCGCTCCTTTTCCCTCTCCTCTCGTACCTTGGCACCATCAGTTCCTGCCTTGTATGTCTCCCACCAGTCCCAGGCGTCCGCTGCCGTGCTAAAAAAGAGCGTCTTGTCGTCCACCACCACCCGGAGCCTGGCTGGGAAAAGCAAGGAGTAGGCGATCCCTTCAGCACGCAGTTCCTTTTTGATTGTGAGGAAGGAGGCCCGCTGCTTCTGCGTCTCAAAGGTAAAATCTGGGAAGAGTGTAACCCTGCTGTTCGCAATCTGGAATGGGCCATCCTCTCGGGCTTTTTGCAGGAGCAAATCTCTGTCCTTGTGGTGAAGCAACTTGGCTATGATCGGTCTGGGCGGGAGCCCGGGCTTGGGAGGCCCAGAAGGGACCCTGTGGGCACGCTCCAGAGTGAAGAATGGCGAAAGTCCTTCCGGTGCCACTACCGTTTTCAGCAATTCATCCATGTAGGCCACCATGTCTCTCGTCCCCTCTGTCTCCGGCACGCCCACGATCCGCACATTACTGCGCCGGCTCCTATTTTCTGCGTCCTCCGCACGCCTTTCCAGGGTGCGTATGCGGTCCAGGGCCTCCGTTAGTTTACCCTCCAGCACTTTGTGAGCGGGCGCCAGGTCTTTAATCGCAGTCTCAGTGTCCTTGACCCTGTCCTTCAATTTATCGTGGTCCGCCCGGAGCAGGCCCAGCCCCGACGCCACCTGCGCTATATCATTGTGGAGCGCGTCACGTGTGGCCGTTATGGCGTCCAAAATGCGATCCTGCAATCGCTGCAGGTCCGTCTGCTCAATGGGGCCACCCTCCGCCACATCGGACGACGCCGCCTCCTCCGCCTTGGACCTCGGCTTCCGCATTGCGGCCGGCCTTGTCGCTTACGTCCGTTCAATGGCCTGCGCCCCCCCGGGCCTCCGCAGCGTGTTCAGCTCCAAGGCTCAACGGCTTCCTGTTGCGCAGGTACTGCTCTTCTGATGCAGCGTCTGCCGTGGTAAAGGGGGGGGGGAGGAGATCAGGGCCTCCGGTCAGTCCCCCTCGATGCGCGCCCCCTGGGACCTGCAACAACCTGTCCTTGTCCGCCTGGGCTACTACTTCCGTTCCGCCGCGCCTCAGGGAGCTTGTTACCGCCGAGGTCCCTCCGTGGCTCTTTGGGCCACTCCACTTTGTCCCCGCAATCAGCGCAGGGGGGGGCGGGGGGCCCTGGGGATGTATTGCACAGTGTCTCCCCCTCCGTAGTCTGCCGCTCAGGTCTGCCCCCGCTCACCTCCTTGCATAGCTGGGGCTCGGTCCTGGGTTACATCTCGGCATTCCTCCTCCCGGCATCGGAAGCCGTCTGCCAGCCCCGCCTGTAAGGGCGCACCCGGGCTATCTCCTTTCCCAGCGCTCGTGGCCGCCGCGCACCGCAGACGGGGGGTCAGAGAGTGTCTCCTGCACTGGGGGGGTTCACCGCTGGAAGCCTCGAAGTCGGCGGTCGCGCTCTCTCAGAGTGTCCCAGCAGTGTGATCAGCCGGGTAGCCCTCGGTCTTCTAGGGCTCCGCCGCGGCCGCCATCTTGTGCGCCGTTCTTCTTTCTCCGTCCCGGCGGCCGCTATGATCGGCGGCCGTGCTCCTCGAGGCCGTCCCGCCAGCTGCTCAGAATGTGCCCCGCCGGTCACCACCGTGTCCTCGTGCGGCGCCGGGGCACACGCGGGTTCTCCGCCACTTTTAGCAGGATTAATGAGGGGAAGAGGCACGGAGCTCTAGGCTCACGCCGCCATCACCCTCGGCGCTCAAGCCACGCCCCCTTCGCGATATTCGTGATACTTGCCATTTTAAAATATACACAGAGTTTATTGAACCTGCGTGTTTCGGCTTGATTAAAAAGCATTTTAACTCAGGACACTCTGTGGAGACCTCCTAGAGATCTCTTCAATCAATCAATCAAAGACATTTATAGAGCGCGCTACCTACCCGTAGGGTCTCGAGGCACTAGGGGGGGGGGGGTGCCGCTACTGCTCGAACAGCCAGGTCTTGAGCTTCTTCCTGAAGGAGAGGTGGTCTTGGGTCAGGCGCAGGTCGGACGGGGGGGAGTTCCAGGTCTTGGCGGCCAGGTAGGAGAAGGATCTTCCTCCTGTAGTGGCTCTGCGGATGCGTGGGACGGCGGCGAGGGCGTGGCTGGCGGATCGGAGGTGGCGTTTGGGAGCGTAGAATTTGATTCGGTTGTTGAGGTAGCTCGGGCCTTGGTCATGGAGAGCTTTGTGTGCGTGGGTAAGGAGGCGGAAGGTGATTCTCTTGTTGACCGGGAGCCAGTGCAGGTCTCTTAGGTGTCCGGAGATGTGGCTGTGTCGTGGGATGTCGAGGATGAGTCTGGCTGAGGCGTTCTGGATGCGCTGGAGCCTCTTCTGGATCTTGGCGGTGGTTCCGGCGTAGAGTGCGTTGCCGTAGTCCAGTCGGCTGGTGACGAGGGCCTGGGTGACGGTCTTCCTGGTCTCTGTGGGGATCCACCGGAAGATCTTCCGCAGCATGCGCAGGATGTTGAAGCATGACGAGGAGACAGCGTTGACTTGCCTGGTCATGGAGAGGGAGGAGTCCAAGATGAAACCCAGGTTGCGTGCGTGGTCCGTCGGTTTGGGTGCGGTGCTCAGGGCGGGGGGCCACCAGGAGTCGTCCCAGGCGGAGGGCGAGGAGCCCAGGATGAGGACCTCCGTCTTATCTGTGTTCAGCTTCAGGCGGCTCGTCGTCATCCACTCGGCTACTTCTCTCATCCCTTCGTGCAGGTTGGCTCTGGCGGCGGCGGGGTCGCTGGTCAGGGAGAGGATCAGCTGGGTGTCGTCGGCGTAGGAGATTATGTTGAGGTTGTGTTGTCGTGCGATGGCCGCGAGGGGGCTCATGTAGACGTTGAAGAGAGTCGGGCTCAGTGATGATCCTTGAGGGACGCCGCAGATGACTTTGGTGGCCTCTGACTTGTACGGTGGTAGGCGGACTCTTTGTGTTCTTCCGTCGAGAAAGGAGACGATCCATTCCAGCGCCTTCTCCTGGATTCCGACGTTGCTGAGGCGCTGCACTAGAGTGCGGTGGCAGACCGTGTCGAAAGCCGCGGAGAGGTCTAGGAGGATGAGGGCCGCCGTTTCCCCGTTGTCCATCAGGGCTCGGATGTCGTCGGTGGCGGCGATGAGGGCGGTCTCGGTGCTGTGGTTGGCACGGAAACCGGACTGCGATGGGTCGAGGGATCCATTCGTCTCGAGGAAGGTGGCCAGCTGTTTGTTGACGGTCTTCTCGATGACTTTGGCAGGAAACGGGAGGAGTGAGATGGGGCGGTAATTCTTGAGTTCGGTGGGGTCTGCTGTAGGTTTCTTTAGTAGAGCGCTGAGTTCGGCGTGTTTCCAGCTCTCGGGGAAGGTGGCGGTGTCGAATGAGGTGTTGATGATGTCTCTTTCCCCCTCCCCTCGCCACCAGGGCACTTTCAGCTAAGTACCGACGCTGAGAGCTGGTCTCGGGCAGCCGATCCCAAATCAGTGGCCATATTGGGTGTGGGCGAGCGCGGCGACATGCTTCAGCTGCAGATAAAAGGAAACGGTCATGCCTCCGCGGCCGGACGGGGCAAGGAGCCATTACCCCAAGTCCTTTAGACAAAAACTCTAGGAGTTATGACAACACTACTTTATATCGGCTAAGACCTACTGAGCTGACGAAATGTCAACATACATTGGACCCTGCTAAGTCTCCTTTATTATGCCAACATTGTCATAGGCACTTTAAAAAGCACGACCACCGGGATAGAGACCATACGTCCACTACACTTTATAATCTAGCACTTCTAAATTGCAGATCCTTGCCAAAACATTGCACAGAAATAGGACTTCTAATTGAAGAATTGGAATTGGATGCCATATTCCTGACCGAAACCTGGCTCCAAACAGGAAATGAACCAGACCTCGTTCGCGCCCTACCTTCAGGGTACAATATCTGTAGACTAGACCGCAGCACAGGTAGAGGTGG
This sequence comes from Lissotriton vulgaris, assembly GCF_964263255.1. Classification (NCBI taxonomy): domain Eukaryota; kingdom Metazoa; phylum Chordata; class Amphibia; order Caudata; family Salamandridae; genus Lissotriton; species Lissotriton vulgaris. The sequence continues at coordinate 287,369,507 of NC_141693.1, forward strand.
AGGACTAGCCATTATTTTTAAGGATAAGTATAGCTGTCGCCTCCTGCCATCAATCTTTACAGAAGGAGAAACCTTCCTTTCTCCCTAGAGCTATCTTCTATAGACTGTTTATCGGGCACTCTGATATATCGCCCCCGGAGACGCTCATGTATTTTATTCCAAAATTGATTGATCTAGCCTCCGAACAAGTGATAACCATGGCCAATTACACCATTTTAGGAGACTTTAATATTCATCTAGATGATGTCTCTCTGTCCACCACCAATAATCTCCTATCTGGCCTTCAGGTTTTAGGCTTGGACCTAAAATGCCCACTTCCTACTCATGAGAAAGGCCACTTACTGGACCCTGTATTCAGTAACCTGCAAAATCTTACCTCAGGAGATCCTATCCCTCTACCCTGGACCGACCATTTTTTAATTCCTCTGTTCTGGGTCACGAAAAATACGCGATAGGCACCTCCTCTCAATGTAATATGCGATCGAAGTGGGGTAAACTACCTTTGGATAAATGGCAAACCTCTTTAAAAGCCACTCAAACTGTAATAGGAACTAACATTGAAGAGGCAAATACCAACTTTAATATCTGGATCCAAAATACGTTAGACTCCATTCTCCCGAAAGTTATTATACAGAAATGTGACAGGAAAAACACCGCACCTTGGTATAGTCCTCAACTAAGACTGTTAAAACAAACATGCCGTAGACTTGAAAGAACCTGGAGAGCCTCTCCATCGAAAGACACAAAAGATATATACAGACAAGCTATTAGGAGTTACAAAAAGGAGATAAAAGAAACACAGGCTAAATTTTATGAGGAAAAAATAGCCACTGCAGCAAATTCTCCCAAAGAGATCTTTCGAATAGCGAAAACTCTGATTAATCCGACCCAAACATCCCCCACTAAAGAAGGAGCCCTGGAACGCTGTAACAAACTCGCAGCATTCTTTAAAGAAAAAATAGAGACTATTTACAACACCTTTCTCCCCACCCAAATTGATACAGATAGTCAGCATCTTACTAACTTAATCGGAGTGCCTATCTTAGACCATCTGGACCCTCTGACGCCAGAGACACTCAATACAATCATTGGTAAAGTTGTCTCAGGATCTCCGACAGATGCTGCACCGCCCAAACAGCTAAAAGCAATAATTAATTCTGTCCAAACCACCATAATGGACATATTAAATCTTTCTCTTTCGACCGGTATAGTCCCCTTATTATGGAAGTGCGCAATGGTGAAAGCATTGATTTAAAAGCCTAGTCTGGATCCCTCCATTCTATCCAATTATCGGCCAATTTCCCTCCTGCCTTGGCTTAGTAAATTGGTCGCGAAACATGTAAACAACATTCTCACCAATCATCTCGAATCAAACAGTCTGTTGGATGACACACAGACTGGATTTCGATCTAACTATGGTACGGAGACTGCACTGTTGCTAGTAACAGAAGAGGCAAGGAAATTGGTAGACGAAGGAGGAAGGGCAGCTAACATCTTGTTGGACCTCAGTGCAGCGTTCGACCCTGTCAAGCATTCCATCTTGACCAACCGCCTCAGAATGAGCGGGGTGTCGGGCGCTGCACTGAATTGGATTGCCTCCTTCCTCAGTGATCGCCATTTCCAAGTCTTTGAGGGAGATACAGTCTCATCTGTTCAGCTGTTAGAATGTGGGGTTCCTCCGGGTTCGGCATTGAGCCCAACACTATTTAATATTTACATGAAGCCACTGGCAGCTGTGGTACATCCTTTCGGCATTAAGATCGTCAGCTACGCAGACGATACCCAACTGGTGGTATCGTTGGGCCAAGATACGGGTTCGTCTGATAAACTGACACCCTGCCTTGAAGCAGTAGCCGGATGAATGGAGGACTCTTGCCTCCGTCTTAACGAAGAAAAACCCAAAATCATGTTGTTGGGCAATGCTGCCCCTGCCTCCATCATGCCCTCATGGCCCACATGTCTGGGTCCAGCCCCACCACCCAAACCGCACATAAAGAGTTTGGGAGTGTGGCTTGATGACAAATTGACCTTTAACCACCAGGCCACAATACTATCATCAACATGCTACACCCTGTTAAGGATGATGCGAAAAATTCTCCCTCTCCTCCCTTTTGTAGCATGAAGAATCCTGATTCAGGCCTTAATTCTTTCCCGGCTGGATTATGGGAACTCACTATACCTGGGAGCTCCTCTGTCCACCATTAACAAATTACAAGTGGTACAAAACAGTGCAGCCAGACTACTCCTCCAAGTCCCTAGGAGACAATCGGCCAAACAAGCTCTTCGCCAGCTACATTGGCTACCAATGAATTCTAGAATTCAATTTAAAACACTGTGCATAGCTCATAAAGCCATTTGGAAAACAGGCCCTAAAATTCTCCACTCATTAATACCACTCTACCTACCATCTAGGTCGCTCCGATCTAGCAACCAATTTTTAGCCTCCACTAGAAAGATAAAGAAAGCAAGATGGGGGGGCCGCTCCTTCTCACATCTAGCGACTAAATTGTGGAATGCCCTCCCCCAGTCTTTAAGAGAGATGCATAGCCTGACTGTCTTCCGCAAACACATGAAGACACATCTCTTCAACTAATGTCTTCATTGAATTGTCACTCTTGGTTCTGAAGCGCTACGAGGCCTCCGGGTAGTCTGACGCTATATAAATACTCTTTCATTTCATTCAGAAACATTGATTTCACTGTAGTGACATCTCAATCATCAGACAAACTTCCAGGAGTAATAACATCATCCATACAAATCTAATACACATAAGGAATTTGCAATGTTTCTGTAGGACCACAAATATCAAATGGTACCTTATCCCAAATAATTCCATCTGTGATGGGAAATACAGAAATTTTCACAACAGACAAGTCTCTTCACACTTTATGGGAAGAAGAATGATTCTTCAATACCTCGGTTACCATTTAAACCTTTAAACAGCAGAGAGTTCTGGGAGATAATGTCCATTTAGGAGCAAAAAAAAAACTGTTACAAATCCAATACAAATGAAAAGAAACACAATAAAATACAAATCAATAAATATAGAACATGGTGGTAACAGGTAAGTCTGTTTTAGCCAAAACATAATTGTTCAAATCCCATGCAATGAAGTGTGTGACATATCCAAGGAAAAGTCATCAGTGTCGGCAAAGGAGCCAAAAACAGTCTGTGCAAAAACTGGGACCTCACAAGGCAAATTGGAACTGGTTGGTTCCTCCAAAGGTGGTTGGTAATAAGCAACTTCGTTTCTAGGAGTAACAATCAAAGACTGTGAATTCACATAAGGGGTGTTTACTGTGTTAGCAGTAGTAACCAGGAGTAGCAAAACTTCAGTATCTGACGTCTCCTGCTGGGTAGTAGCAATTTCTGTATTATTTAATGCTTGTAGAGAGATTTCCTGAACACGAGTGAGAGGAGATAGGTAACTACCCAGGAACCCTCTTGGCCTACTGTGTAGCAATGTCCACATGATGTGATTTGACCAACTCAATAGACACAACCCGTTCTCTTTACAATCAGCAAGCAGTGGCAAAATCATAGTGCCCCACAATGGCAAGGACTGGCACCGGTGTTCTGAATGATCAGCCAAACTCATTTTTATTGACAATCATTTCTCAAACTAGATCACCAATCTTTGGAATCCATACGAGTTGATATTTGCACTGTTGCTTCTTCAGTGGCAGAAAGTTGAGTAATTTCATTGGAGCGCTCATCCGGGAATCTTGTAGCTCCTGTAAGGCAGCAAATCGCTCATTGATGTCAAAAGGCATATCTGCCGCCACTGTGCCAGGATTATCAAGGTCTTGAAAGTATGTCTGGATGCTGAACAGAACTTCATAGAGAGTCGGCCGCCCAAGGATCTGCTACGCAGAATATATTAAGCTCTCTGGACTCCATACAAGTGATGGATCCAACTACGACCTGAACCTAATACCCTAGCTGTTAAAGGCTGCATTTAAGTCACAGTTTTTCCTCTCTACTATTGAATTTTCCTTAGGATGATAGAGAGAGGAGTAATGCACAGCCACACCTAGGATGCCCATGGTATCCAGGTAAGCCCTAGAGGCAAACGCTGGCCCCTGGTCCGAGTGGAATGCAGCTTCTACATATGCCCCAATAACGACTTGTAGATCTTTTATAACAGTTAGAGCATCAGCAGATCACTGTGGCCACACCCATAGAAATTTAGAATATGAATCCAATACCAAAAGAATGAATTTAAAGGAACCATCTGAGTTTAGAGTTCCGCAGTGGTCAAAATAAACACAAGTCGATAGTTTGCTTTAGACGAAGAGAGGTGTCTGCAGTGGGCGAGCTGCGGTGGAACTCTTCATTTGTTGACAAATGTCAAAGCTGAGGACATATTATTTTGTCCGTTTGTATAGACCATGCCACCAATAGCGTTACTGTAGTAGTGAAACTGTAGCTGTCACACCAGCATGGGAAAATGCTAGCCCCTCATGAGCAGGTGCAATTAATTCTAGCCTGCAGTCTGAATTTGGTATAAGTTGATTCCCCCATTCCAGGAATACAAGCAAAAGGTATGTTCTGGGTACTCAGTAGGTAGGAGTATTTTGCTAGAAATGTTTTAGGTAATGGGATGCCAGTACATGAGGCATTGACAGCTACGAGGACGTCTCCATCCGCTCTCATATGAGAACATGTCATTCCAGCTACCACAGCAGTCTGGACTGCAAATTTGCTGCTTCATCAGCCAATGGATTTCCTACAACGTGTATTCGTACAGGTTGGCGACCTTTCCCCTTTGCATTTATGCCTGTTAGCATTCTCTTTTGAGTCTCTAAATCCATTCAAGTGCCAACAGTGTAGATGCTCATTAAAAGACTGGACACAATAATACAAATCACACACTATGAGTGTGGGGAATTAAGGATCTATATTTTCTAGTGCCAGAATTAGAGCTTTCAGTTCAGCCAGCTGGGTGGTACAATCCCCTAGAGATTGTGTAAAGGTTCTTGAGGGTGAAACTCTCCATTCCTCATGAATCCACACACCGCTGAGAAAGTGGCAGAGTATTGCTGTTTAGTTCCAACAGTGGGCTGGGCTGAACCATCAGTATAAACATTGAAGTCATACTGGTCAAGAGGCAAAACATCACTGGGCACAGGGTATTCTTGTTCATATTGGAAGAGTTCTTGTGTTTGAAGTATGTGGTCAAAGACATAGTCTACATCAGCACCTGTTAAGGAGGTGGCCCACTGTACCCATCTAGGATGTAAGGCTTTCACGTTAGGAGCGCTAGCCTTTGTGACAGCCGCTAGGGCTGGATTGGGAGTAACCACAATTATACGTTTTCCCTGAGCCAACAATCTTTCCTTTATAACAGCTGTCTGAAGTGCACTCAGTACTTTTTCTGTTGGTGCAAAACGCATTTCCACATTTGAATATAAATGCAATTTATATGCAATCGGTACAGTATCACCTTCATTGAACTGTAGCACGTGGCTCCCACAATTATGGGGTTTACCAAATTTGTGTTGTTGACACGTGTGTAAGTATCTGGATGCAAGTATGTCTTTTTGCAGTGTTCTCAGAATCTGTGTTTGATCTGGTGTCCAATGTGTGCTTGAGAAGTCTGGGTGTATTAAATCATAAAACAGTTTTACCCATTGTGCATAATCTAGTATGTATGTTCTACCAAAGTTAAGAAAGCCCAAAAGTGATTGTAGCTTTTTAATTGTATTTGGTGGTTGCAAGAGTGCACATTTCACTAAGAAATATGGAGCAAAGCCTTTTCCTTAGTTTGACAACTTGTATCCTAAGAATAGGACACTGAGACAAGCAATTTTTGTTTTTTGGAAGTCGAATTTGTAGCCTTGTTCAGCAAATCCTACAACTATGTGATCTACACTGGCTAGATGTGTGTTTAAGTCATTATCCATCAGGTACATTTCATCGACATAGGACAATGCTTTGGAGTCAATTTCATTTAAAATTGATGTTACTCAGGCAGAGGACAGACCAGGGCTATTCTTATACCCCTGAGGAAGTCAACAGAATCCTTTTTAAATTCCAAAAGTGGTGAAGGTTGGTTAAATCCTGCTTTCAGGTGCTATATTTTAACAGAAAAAGCCATTTGAAATGTTCAAAGTTATGTATTTTGTGTACACTATATTGTTCATTAGTGCTACACTGTGGCATTTTGAACTGAAAATATGAATGCATGACTGTTTAAATGGCTTTAGTCTAAGTCTGAATGGTATGAATGATCTGTTTTTGCTACTGGAAGCAAAGGATTGTTCACTGGTGAGATACAAGGCTCAACAATGCATTGATATTCTAGCTGTGTTCGAATTTCACTAACTGGGCATTTAGCTTCATGCTTAATTGGATATTGTGGTTGCACTTGCGGATGGGACCTTATAGGTATAATATAATAAGGTAAGTCTTTATCCCGGCCTACATAATTGCAGTATAATGCCGGGGCTTGTGCAAGGGCTCATGCAGGTGTCTAATCCCTTTAGCCAAGAGAATGTCATGGGTAAGTGTTACATTCTCACAAAAAATACTTTAGTGGTATGAGGTATATCGCCCTCAATTTGTATGTCCAAATCAAACAATCTGTATGGAGATCTAACCTGCTCATCTGGGTGTTTCTACTTGAATAAAATCATTAGTTGCTCTCACCACCAGAATCTCTTGAAGAACTGGCGTACTATTGTGAACTCCGTCACACTGCAGAGCAGTGTCAGAGCCCACTCCTTGTTCTGAAGAAGTGTCCCCCAATACGTGTGGCATATTTAACAGAAATACCTGCCACTTTCTACATTTTAAATTGAGGCTTTTGTTGTGGAAGTTTCTTTTTCTTTTTAGGTCGAGCCGGAAAAAGCATGCGAAGCATGAGTCCAAGCTCGACAACTAATGTTGCTGACTTCTGGGAATGTGAGACACGAGTCGGCCACGCTCTTTTTGTGTCTCAGATTTGTCTTTGTGAGCGCGCTTTTGCTGCTGGCTGCTTGCTGTTTGGGCGCGCTTTCGCTTTTGGTTAACGCGCTCAATTAGAAATGAAATGCTTACACTTTAGAGTCACCCAAGGGGGGAAGTTTGCAAGAAGCTTTTTTAGTTATTTACAGCAAGTGTAGTGATCTTAATTTGTCTTTAAGCAGCCAGGTCTTGTAAAAGGCTTTCTCATTATTATAACGTGAAAAGGCTTTCCCTTTATTATTACGTGTACTGCTGTTGTCTGGCGTTCTGGTGTTTAGAACGTGCTTGTGCACTGCTGCTCGCTGGCGTTTTGGTGTTTAGAACCCGCTCAGTTAGAAATGAAATGCTTACACTGTACAGTCACCAAAGAGGTGAAGTTTGCAAGACGCTTTAAAACAGCGTGATCTGAAAGTGCTGTTGTCTTTGTGGCGGCATGCAAAAGGTGTGCAGATTTTTTTTTGTTACTTTGTACGAGTGCGAACAGTCACCAAACGGGGGGAAGTTTGCAAGACGCTTTAAAACAGCGTGATCTGAAAGTGCTGTTGAAGAGCGTAATGGTCTGAAAGTTGGCGCCATGCCATATCCATTATTTTCTTTCTTATATAGTAATCGTGTTAAAAGCCTCACAAAAGTGCCTTGATTTATATGATGCTTTGGGGTTAAACTTTGCGCCATGCAAATGTAATCTCAAAGTGCCGCTGAAGAGCGTGATCTTCTGAAAGTTGGCGTCATGCCATATCCATTGTGGGTTTTTTTTGTATTGCTTAAACGTTGCCAGATGTTCACTTTTCTTCTTACAAAGACTGGTCTTTACTTTACGTGTATGCTGTATTCAAGTGAAGGCCTTTTACATATGCTTAGTTCTTATGGAACGTGTTTACATGTGCCGCATCCAAAATGTGGTAGCTTCTACAGCATACAGTGCAGTCGCCATGTAAACGTAGGCATCACGCTTAGGTAGATACAAGCTGCGTATTGTATCCGCAGCAAAAAAAAGTGGTGCACTTAAGTCTTTAAGTGAAATAAATGATCTACCGTCATATACACATAGGCATATGCAGCAGTAGAATAAAGAACTTACTGCCATGCAAACGTGGGGATTAGTTATTAGGGCTTTTGTAAATAAAGAACCTACTGCCATGCAAACGTGGGGATCAGTTATTAGGGCTTTTGTGTTTAGGGCCTAATACCATCTGCACCATACAGTGCAGCCGCCATGGAAACCTAGGTGTAGTACGAGTGCGAAAAGTCAGCAAAGGGGAGAAGTTCGCAAAACGCTTAAGTAGATATTATCCGCAGCAAAAAATGTGGTGCACTTAAGTCATACACACGTAGGCATATGCAGCAGTGAAATAAAGAATCTACTGCCATGCAAACGTGGGGATCAGTTATTAGAGCTTTTGTGTTTAGGACCTAATACCATCTGCAGCATACAGTGCAGCCGCCATGCAAACCTAGGTGTAGTATGAGTGCAAAAAGTCACCAAAGGGGGGAAGTTCGCAAAACGCTTAAGTAAATATTATCCGCAGAAAAAAATGTGGTGCACTTAAGGATTTGAGTGAAATGAAGTATATTTGTCATGCACACGTAGGCATCTGCTATTAGGTCTTTTTAAAAATGAAGCAGTGAAATAAACAACCTACTGCCATGCAAACGTAGGCATCAGCTATTAGGGCTTATTAAAAATGCAGCATTTTTGCGGTAATATTAACAAGATTTTCATCTTCGGTTTTAGTGTCTTACATTTGTTTTATTGTTAGCCTTTTGTATGGTACAGTATATTGAAAGCTTTACGAGGAGTAAACTACGTCCTTAGTTTACAACTGGTGCCAACAGGAGTTTAAATATGTCCCATGTGTGCCCTAGCCATATATTACCTTTCGTAAATGCAATTTTGGAGCTAATTTTGTACCTGCATGGCAGAGCCAATGTAATTAATGCGTACTTTTGCAACAAAATGTTATTTGCTTGCTTTCAAGAAAACGTGCTTTTGTGCAACAAAGCAGTATACCATGTTTATTTATTTAAAGCTTTCACCCCTAGGTAACACCATGCAAATATAAGGTGCACTTTGCCACAAGCTGCTTATGAACAACTTCTTTAGTGCCTAATAACATCTGCAGCGTATAAGCTCTTGCTTGTCGCAAATTAGATGTACTTTTAATAACATCCTATTTCTTACAAATGCAGTCCAGTTAACTAACAAATACTAAATATTCCTCTGAAATGCTCACAAAACAAAAGCTCACAAAATATTGTATTTACTATTCTTTCAATCAAACAGAAACTTGCCTATATTTCCCAGCATCTAAATGGATTTCAGGAAACGAAACTGCTTCAGGCCTATCGTTCACCTTTGCCCTTTTCATTTACATTGACACTTAGCAGACAAGATCCTTTCACACTTGGGCATTTCCTCACTATCCCTATGCATTTCTTTACCATGTGCCTCTTGCATTTTATTGCCTTTAAACTCTGCTATCTGATCGCAAAAAACGTACTTAAACAGAAAGCTTTACCAATTGCTAAACACATCGATACTTGCCCTGAACATCGACGAACTTTTAGATTTTATTCTATCGTGATTTCTCCACTTTGGCTACACGCTCCAGAACCTTTGGATTTCTTTGACCATCTATTCACAATAGGTAAGTTTCTTTTCGCCTTTTTTCACAGCTTTTAAAAAAAAAAGCTTGATTCCACTTACATTTCAATTAATTTAACATCGTTAGTGCAAAGTTTCTAAAATAACACATTTGTTACCATTATTACATATGCATTGCAGATAACAGTTAAAGAAAATTCATTAACGAACCCACGCATGTATTGCAGATAACAGTTAAAGAAAATTAATTAATGAATGCACGCATCTTGTACCGTTTTCGTTGCTTTGTCTGCTATAGCTAAGTAATAGATTAGAATTAATGTAATTGTTACATTACATCGTACCATTATAGTAATACAAAAATATTTTTTTACTTCCGGAAATGTTCTATTTACAAAAAAATAATAATTTTCTACATTTTTTACAGCATTTATTGCACCCGGATACTTGCCAGCAGCGTTTACTACAACAATCCCCCAAAAAATACTACTCTGCAATCAACTTTACCAACAACAACGTAAGTACAGAGAGGCATTTTTTATTCATTGCTGAAACTATACGGACAATACTAATTTCATGTGCCGTGACTAAAATATCAACGCGCTCCGTTATTTGCTGAAAGGCTTCTTCCTTGTACCTCTAATTTTGCCTGCGCTCTGCTACAGTAATTATATTAAAGACTGCATTTGGTTATGAGTATACAGCAGCCGCAAAAGACGTTTTTCTGTTATTTGCTAAAAGGCCTCTTCCTTGTACCTCTAAAAGGCCCCTTCCTTGTATCTCTAATTTTAACTACGCTTGACTACAATAAATAATTTGAGAACTGCATTTGCGTTAAAAGTAGACAGCGAAACAATAATAATTTCATGTGAGGTGACTAACCTATCAACGCGCTCCGTTATTTGCTGAAAGGACCCTTCCTTGTACCTCTAATTTTTGCCTGCACTCTGCTACAATAATTATATTGAAGACTGCATTTGGTTATGAGTAGACAGCAGCTGCAAAAGACGTTTTTCTGTTATTTGCTAAAAGGCTCCTTCCTAGTACCTATAATTTTAACTGTGCTCGGCTACAATAATTATATTGAGGCCTGCATTTTCATTATAGGTAGACAGCGATACTATACGTATAATAGTAATTTAATGTCAGGCAACTCAGATACCAACGTAGTCCGTTATTTGCTGATAGGCCCCATCCTTGTACCTCTGATTTGAACTGGGCTCGGCTATAAGAATTATGTATTGGCGACTGCATTTGCGTTATAAGTACACGGCAGCCGCAAACAACGTATTTCCGTTATTTACTAGAAGGCCCCTTGCTTGTACTTCGTTATTTGCTGAAAAGCCCCTTCCTTGTATGTCTAATTTTAACTGCGCTCGACTAAAAAAAATATATTGACAACTGCATTTGAGTTATATGTACACGGCAGCCACAAACAACATTATTCCGTTATTTGCTGAAAACCCCTTCCTTGTACCTCTACATTTAACTGCTCTAGGCTACAGTAATTATATTGAAGACTGCACTGGAATTATAGGTAGACAGTATTTTGCTATATTAGTTAAACTTTGCCAAAATACACTAACAAAAAATGTTGCCAGCTGTATGTGGCGAACATTTCATTTCTATCCTCCCAGTTGCACTATTTTCTTAACAAAACAAAACATTTACATATTTGCATGTAAACAAAACATTCGCACATACATCTAAATATGCTAACAATTCATAGAAGATACATTACCAAGCAGCAAGACACCGCGAACGATACGCGACACTCCTTTCACAGCCACAGCCGTAACATAATACAAATATTTACATATTTGCATGCAGAAAGAAAAATTCATACATACATCCAAACACACTAACAATAAGTAAAAAATCCATTACCTTTTAACTAAGCATCACCGAGCACACGCGACACTCTTTTGACAAGCACCGCCGTAACATAATAAAATTTGTACGTGCATTAATTGGTGCATTACGTTACGTAATGCAATACTACAATATTTTTGGCTGGGCAAAAATTACTTTTTAACTATGCATCACCGAGCACACTCGACACTCTTTTGACAAGCACCGCCGTAACATAAAAAAATGTGTACGCGCATTAATTGGTGCATTACGTTACGTAATGCAATACTACAATATTATTGGCTTGGCAAAACGTCTATTGCAAAATTTACGTGCAAGTGAAAGGAACTAGACCGCAACATTTTTAAAACAAGATTACCGTTTGACAGTAATTTTAGAGCCACCATTTTATATAAGCTTTTTACAATGTGCAAACATATAACACATACACATTAAAGGATGCATAGTAAATTAAATACAAATAGAAAATCTAAAACAGACTCCAAAACAGATTTTACATGAGACTGCAGTTGCAATTTGATATACAATCGCTATTTTATTTAATATGCTTTTGCGCTTTCTTTTAATTTATCGCTTACAAATCAGTGTTACGAATATTTAAAGAATTCTAATTTATTATTCGCAAACAATGTCTTTTATGTTGCAAAGCATGTGCATTTGCCTTTTAATTACAATTTTTAACTATTCTGAATAGTGAACCCCAAAAGTACGTTTATCCTAGGGCCCTAAATTTCTTTAAGCTGTCCCTATGTATGCCTTTGAATGTTTTTGAATTATACATATACAGCAAAACTATACGTACAAGAATAATTTACTGTGAAGTGACTAACACTAACGCACTCCGTTATTTACCTAAAGGCCCCTTCGTTGTACCTCTAAGTTTAACAGCGCCCAGCTAAAATATTTATATTATCAACTGCATTTAAATTAAAGGTAGACAGCAGCCGCAAACAACGTTTTTCCGTTATTTACTGAAAGCCCCCTTGTTGTACCTCTAAATGTAACTGCGCTCGGCTACAATAGTTATATTAACTGCATTTGGGTTATACCTATACAGCAAAACTATACGTCCAATAATAATTTGATGTGAGATAGCAACGCGCTCCATTATTTGTAACAAAGGCCCTTTCTTGTACCTCTAATTTTAATTGCGCTCAGCTACAATAATAATATTGAGACCTGCATTTGGGCTCTACGTAGACAGCAGCCACAAAAGACGTTTTCCTGTTATTTTCTGAAAGGCCCCTTCCTTGTACCTCTAATTTTAACTGCGCTCATTGACAATAATTATATTGGGGGCTGCATTTGAGTTCTACTTAGACAGCGGCCGCAAAAAACCGTTTTTGGGAATAAAGATGCAATTTTACGTATTTGTATATGGAAAAGTGTAAATGTCTCTGCACCAAACTTTTCATTTCTATCCTTCAAGTTGCGCTTCGAAAACAGATTTTGCATAGGACTGCTGCTGCAATTTGCTATACGATCGCTATTTTATTTAACATGCTTTTGCACTTTTTTTTAATTTATCACTTACAGATCAGTGTTACGAATATTTAAAGAATACTAATTTATTATTCACAAAAAATATCTTTTATGTTGAAAAGCATGCGCATTTGCCTTTCATTTACAATTTCTTAGCTATTCTAAACAGTGATCCCCAAAAGTACGTTTAGCCCAGGGCCCTAAATTTCTTTAAGCTGTCCCTATGTGTGCCTATGAATGTATTTCACTTATAGCTAGACAACAAAACTATACGTACAATAATAATTTACTGTAAAGTGGCTAACATACCAACGCACTAACTTATTTGCTAAAAGTACCCTTCCTCGTACCTCTAATTTTAACTGTGCTCAGCTAAAATAATTATATTGGCAACTGCATTTGAATTAAAGGTGGACAGCAGCCGCAAACAACATTTTTCAGTTATTTGCTGAAAGGCCCCTTCCTTGTACCTCTAAATGTAATGGCGCTTGGCTTCAATATTTATATTGGGAACTGCATTTGAATTATAGGTACGCAGCAAAACTATACGTAGAATAACAATTTGATCTGAGGCAACTAAGATACCAATGCGCTCCATTATTTGCTACAAGGCCCCTTCCTTGTACCTCTAATTTTAACTGCGCTCGGCTACAATATTTGTATTGGAAACTGCATTAGCAGCCGCAAAAAAGACGTTTCCCCGTTATTTGCTGAAAGGCACCTCCCTTGTACGTCTAATTTTAACTGCACTCATCGACAATAATTATATTGGGGACTGCATTTGCATTTTAGGTAGGCAGCAGCTGCAAAAGAAGTTTTTCGAAATAAAGATGCAATTTTACGTATTTGTATGTGCAAAAGGTGTACATTTCTCCACAATATGAATGCCTCCATAAATAGACCTTTACATATTCCACCTACACCGTAGTTAATATTACTACAGCACAGTATTTTGCTATATTAGTTAAACTCTGCCAAAAGCTAATGCAAATATGTCACAAGCTGTATGCGACGAACATTTCATTTCGAACCTTCAAGTTGACACTCCTTTCACAACTACGCCCGTAACATAATACAAACATTTCCATATTTGCATGCATACAAAACATTCATAAAAACATCTAAACATACTAACATTTAGGGGAGAATACATTACCTACCAACTAGGCATCACCGAGGACACGCGACACTCCTTTCACAAGCACCACCGTAACATAATAGAATTTTAACGCGCATTCATTAGTGCATTACGTTGCGTCATGCAAAGCTGCAATCTTATTGGCTGCGTAAAACACCTATCACAACATTCACGTACAACTCGAAATTAAAGCCGCCATTTTATGTAAGCTTTTTGCGAATTGCAAACATATAACAAATACACATTAAAACATGCACAGTCAATGAAATGCAAATAAACGCGGCAAAATACGATCAGGAACTAGATTTTAAATAAAACTGCAGCTGTAACTTACTATCCCATCGCAATTTTATTTAATATACTTTTGCACTTTCTTTAAATATATCGCTCACAAATCAGTAGTACAAATATTTATAGTACAGTAATTTATCATTAACAAAAAAAAACATTTATGTCATAGAGGATGTGTACTTGACTTCTCGTTACAACTTCTTAGCTATTCCGAACATTATGCCCAAAATGACGTTTACCTCGGACATAGCTGCAGAGGTTTCAAATGGTTATGTGTGACACTTTCAGGATGTCAGTAAAATTATGAATGACATTTCAACAACTAGTAGTAACAACTTTGCCCTTGCAAAATCCATCAATAAAGAGGAGGGGAGCATATAATACATTGAATTACAGCAACAAAAAAATTTTGAAAATGCTGCAAAGTCCCAAAAAGGCATTAGGAATCAGGCTGAGAGACGGAGAAGTCCCGGGCATAGCCAGTAGCTAGTCCATTGTACTGGTATAATTTTACTGACGAGTCTCTCTCAACACTTACACAGTTGTTTTGAAGTTATTAAAAAAAATAACCAGTTTAACTGTAGGACGCCTAGCATAATTAGTTAATAGACAAAATGAAAGTTCTACTCGGCGTTCCATCCACTTGCTTCAATAACAAAGTATTTCTGATGCACTTCAACTCAAGTTTTAGTTAACCATTTGTGTATGACACGTATAGGTCCTGCCACCAAAAGCCTCACACACGGATACCACCTTCAAGATGCACTCACCCGCCTCCCCTGAAAATGGAATTTAATTGCGTAGTATGACTAAAGTAAAGTACCATGTATTGTGATTAGTAGAAGTCAAATGACTATTTATGCAGCACAGAAAAATCAGTTTACATTAGATGAGCAAACTTGAGAAAGGTGTCATGCCGGACATTTTGTGTGTGACGGCATTTCACTAACTATGTACAAGTTTGTGTATGGCTACCAGTGCAAAGTGTGGCATATATTTGCCTTGAACTTGGAGAAGGTCAGAATGCAAAGACAGAGACACAGATCATTGTGACATTTATTGCCAATGACTAGCACTCCATTTATACCCCTTTCTAACTTCAGAGCTAGGAACTGCACACTTACGCAAGAGCAGCTACATTTCAGGCAATTGCAGTCACCTAGCTCGCCTCTCCCTGTTGTGACCAGCCGTACGTACCATGCTTGCTCAGACCGGCTGACTCAGCTGTACAGTCTTGGTGCTCTGGGCAGCAAACTAATCACTCAGGCCGTCACATTTTGCCTGTGTGTTGAAAGTGGTTCACTCTGCCGCCCTCCAGTGGCCATGGTAAGACAGACTAGATCTGTGTTAGACAAGTATGTTGCAGCTGCTGTGGGATTAATTACCGCGCTGCCTAAGGCGTGGTCAAGACCAGTCTGCCTGAAGCCATTTCAGAGTTCAGCTGCTGCCTGCCATGAACTCACAAAAGTGAAAGTATGCTATGCTAGCGCACAACGATTTACTACAGACTGCTATTACATTGCAGTCAGCGGCAATCTCAGAACTCAACCCCCAAGAAGTCTCCCATACATCACGTACTGCCTGCCTATGCCAATGTCACTGATGCTTTATAGTGAAAATGCTTAATGGGCACAGGTTCTTTTATGCGTAACTTCACATTTCAGTGCAGTGATGCAAACCACCACACTGAAAACGTTAGCGTCACACCTGAAGCATGATTATTGGCAGTGCTTGCCAGGGTCCTCAACTTCTCAAGCTATCCAATGTATGCCTGTAGATTTTTGTATGCACAATGCTACTGTGCTTATGGAAACCTGCTACCTTAATTGCCCTACATAGTACATTACAGACTACTAACAGTCTACCTTACTAAGCCAAAGCACCATTCCACATGTAAATATCTTAGCTGTGCAGATACTTGGTAGGGCTTGCCATGGTCCTAAATTTCTGAAGCTATCCCAATGTATGCATGTGAATGTCTGTATGCACATTGCTACTGTGCTTATAGAAAACACACTATGATCCCATATGGGGAGATGCATAAACGTTATGCTGTATTAATATTATTGCTAATAACATATTTCTGCAAACATAATTGTGCATGTTACATGGTGTGCTAAAAAATTACAATTCATGTTATATTTGCATACACATAGTGCTGTATTAATATTATTGCTACTAACATATTTCTGCAAGCACAATTGTGCATGTTACATGCTGTGCTACAAAAATTGCGAAGTATGTTATATTTGCGCTTGCGCCATAATTCAGACATAAAATTCTTAACTTATTAAATAAACACCCAGTATACTTACATCCATTGAAATACCAACTACTCCTAATTTATTACCAATTGTGCCACAAACTACACACACTCTCTATTTACACTATCTATTTCTCTCTGTCACTCATCTTTCATACTTTTTATCTTTCTAAAATACTCTTTTCTCTCACAATTCATTCCTTTCACAGACTCTCTATATTATACTATCTAACTCCCTCATAATGTTTTTTCTTATACTTCTTCTCTCTTATACTCTCTCTCTATAAAGCTCTCTCTCTGTTGCAGTCTATCTAACACTATTTGCATAGTGCATATTACATGCTGTGCTACAAAAAAAGTGAATAAAGTCATATTGGCGCTTGCACCATAATTCAGACATGAAATTCATCTCTCATACTTTTTACCTTTCTAAAATACTCTTTTTTTCTCTCACGATTCATTCCTTTCACAAACTCTTTATATTATACTATCTATCTCCCACATACTCTTTTTTTCCCATCTTCTCTCTTATACTCTCTCTCTATAAAGCTCTCTCTCTGTTGCAGTCTATCTAACACTCTTTGCATTACACTATCTTTCTGACACACTCTGTTTCTCTTTTGTACTATCTCTCTTTTACATCATCATACTCTCTTACACCAATGTCTGTTTTATACACTCTCTATCATACTCTCTTTTTTATGCTCACTATCTTAGTCTAGCTCATGCTTTCTCTTTACAAGCAGGTTCCATATAAACGTTTACTCTTCTACTCTTTATCACATACTCTTTCTATCATATTATAATTATCTGTACACTAATGCAATGATATTATCTCTTTTTTTGCATCTCACACATTCTTACAAACATTCTCTATTGCACTCTTAATCACTCTTTCTCTATGTAGCATGTAATAATATTGGACTACATAGTGCTTATACTGTATACTCCATAAGGTACACTCAAACTGTATAGCATACAATTATTTTTTATTAAATTCAATTTCAGTAGAAATTGTATTGATCTCCTAATTCTGCATGACTAAAAAATACTGCACTCATTCATATGCATACTGATTACTATGCAAAAATGCAATCTAGTCAGTTAAAATGTTTACATTTTACAGCATGCTGTATACTTTATAACTGCTTACACAACATACTCATACTTATCTCAATTTGCACAGTAATGCACTACTACTCCTATGCACGTACATACTAAGCATTGCAACAACTAACAAACTAATTAATTACAATGCTCACATTAAACAACTCTACTATTACTTCCACATACAGTAACATTATCTATAAGATGCTCTAATATTTCAAAGTAACTTGTAAAAATGCATTAAATATATCACTGTATAATTTAGAACAGATTATATAAATATATGCTTAAACAAAATGTTTAATGAAACATTATTTTGTATTACAGGTTATTTAAAAAGAAGCTACCAGCAAGGTAATACAATTTCTATTATGATGAATAAATGTAATTTAAAAGTCACTATATATATACATTGTTAGGTTGCTTACTATTTTATGTTAGCCATAGTTTATAACGCAGACTACTAGTAAGACATTACTTTTAATGCAAATTACAACACAACATTAGTATATCACATACATAACTGTGAACATTAACACTTACAAAATTTCATATAAAAAGTAATATTAATACACTTATCAACAACAATTAATTTTAATACAGTGTCATATATAAACAAATTAAAATGCATAACACCATACAACCTCAATACCATCAAGCACATGAATTTTTTTGCCAAATTCAAGAGGCAAACAATGCTTACCAAATAGTTTGTTTGCTATTATTCACAACCATAATCAACTAATATATATATTTGGGATGCAGAAGATTTGCATTATATAATGGACCTTGGAGATGCATTATATATACAGATGCATTCTATTACTAAACAAGATTTTATGCATCCTGATGAACTACCAAAATATATTACACATGGAAATGATATATATTCAATTACACTTGGGCAAGCATACTATGGTAACATATTTAAATGTTTTGATTTGGCATATCCAGACATAGCAGAAGCATTAAATCTATCAATAACACATTCTGGAGTCTTACTTTGCATGGTTATGTATGTCATTTCCATATTTAAAATGAAGATAAATATTTTATTTTTGATTCACATAGTCGAGATAATACTGGGATGCCACATCCAAATGGCACATGTGTAGTACTGTAAAAAAAATTCCAAGATGTAGTACATTATTTTAGCAGTTTAGCAAATTACATAAAACTAAGTAATGCAGTAGATGTCCAATTTGAATTAACACCAATAAATGTTAAAAAGATACAAACACAATCATTTGAAAAAGCTTTACGAATAGAGCAGAAAGCTACAAAAGATAAGACCAAATTTTTTTTGTACATAACACAAACATTTTAGCACAGGCAAATAGTAATAGTAGCAAAACTGTAGAAGCAACAACATCCAAGTTACAAGAAGCACAGACTTATATTAGTACATATGCACAAGCATTAAGTTCAATATTAAATACAGTACCTGAAACTGTTACACAAAAACAAACACATAAAAAAGACATAACGCAAAAAGAATTAGTTATAAAGTCCCTAAAAAAATTAAAAGCAGCACACTGTTAGAAAAAAATGTAATACAAACTACAAATATAGACAAGCAAACAGATGCAAGCATACTTACCACTAACTTATCATTTACTGAACAAATAGCCAATGTTACAATATCTGACCAGAAAGTTCCTTGAAAAAGAAAACACTAGACAAAATATAATTATAGAGAAGTCATTAACAGCAAGTACACTAACAGATATTAGCAATCATAAAGCAAAAAACACTACTAAAAAAGTCATGATAGTAATGCAATACAACAATCTGCAGTATACAAATTAGATACAAATGAAACAAGCGTTCTTAATATTAAACATAAAAATAGTGACATAGTAATAGAAGTAAATTGTAACATTATAGATTTAGAATTGCAAGAAAAACAAATGCATAACATATATATTTGCAATCTTATATTTGCTATTATTTATTGTCGAAGTACAAATACAGAAAAATGGACTGCACAAGATATGCATAATATAATGCAACTTAGCAAAACAATGTATATGGATATGATAACTTTCTATAACAAACAAAACATAAACATTGAAGATCTGCCTAGTTATGTTGAGTATAATAATACAATATATTCAATTCATATTCTAAAGCAACAAATACATACCATGTTAAAGAATAATACATTAGAAGTAAACATAACATTAGCTTTAAATGACTCTATAATAATAGTTCTAAATCCACTTATAATTGTTATTATTAAAAGTAATGACAACTATTTTATTTACTATTCATATACAGCACAAATTAAGCAAAAATCAGGTAATGATTGCACACCAATGGATATACATTATAGTGAAAAATCATCCAGTACAACTATAGCTGTTCTGCCTGCAAATATTAAAAAAAATGTTAGTAACATAGAAAATGATAGCAATGTACAAATAACTGAAAACATAAACAATAGCATAATACCCGATATACTAATTAATGCCTCAAAAACTAAAGCATCTATTGAAAGCAACATAAACAAAAATGTTATTCCAATTGGAAATCTTAATACAGGTGCAACACAAAATATAGATGCAAATATATTAATAATATTATCTATAATAGATGTCTTTCATAATGAAATACAGTATGACCCAAAATATATATGTACTATTTGTAACCAAATGTGGCATAAGCAGACAGTTAAAGATATATGTAATATTAATAAGCAGAAAACTTTCTTGATATGTAACATTAGCGATTATCAGACAAATTATATATGTGAAACATGCTATAAATAAGTAAAAATAAAATACCACCATGTTCAGTTTATAATGGAATGAGTTTTACTATTATACCACCTGAACTATATTTGCATAATTTAGAGGAAAGATTAATGTCTCCAAGAATACCTTTTTTGCCAATGAAAACATTGCCAGGTGGATTTCAAAAAGCATTAACAGGTGCTGTTGTTAATGTTCCAGCTGATGTTATGACAACTTTACAATATTGCATAGACAGATTAGTGATAGTATGACAATACCAATTAAATTAAAAATAAAGTTACGTTATAAATCCTACACACATTATGAAAATGTAAGACCTAACAAAGTAAAAAATGCAGGTTTATGGTTAGCTTGCAATAGTGATTTGTTTAAAGAATATGGAATAACAATAAATCCAGATTGGGAATACACACCATATCAAGAAACTAGTAATACAAATACTTCTGAAACAAATAATACTTAAAGTAGTGCAGATGACATACCTGTAGGCAATTTAGATACATTATTAACAAATGAAACAATTACAACAGATAACATCAATGTATTAAATGTAGCTCCTGCTGAACCTAATACACCATGTGGATTATATGAAGATAAAGATTCTGAATATTTAGCATTCCCAACAATTTTTTGTGGAAAACATAGACCAGCTAATGAAGATAGACATATAGCAGTACATTATACTACAATATGTAAATGGGAATTAAGAAGTTATGACAAAAGAGTAGCTAATTGTATAACAAATATGTTTTTTTAAATAAAAAAAATTGCACATTAAACAAATACAAGACAAAATATTTATATCACTTAGAAAATATTTTACTAATGGCAAACTTATTACAGTGAAAGATATAAAAGACAACTTACAAAGCATACTACAATAAAACGAAGGTTACAAAATATTAAAGACACTACGAAGTTCTCCTCCCTACTGGGAAAATTGCAAGAGAGATCTGTTTGCAATGATAAGACAATTATATGGCCGGGATGCCTGTTACCCCCTCCCAACACAAATCCCCAAGGATGGGAAGACGGACGCAGTTCTGAACTTTTGGAAGGCGGGAGGGAGTCACCCTCCCGGCCATATTTATTAAAATATGAAACAAAATTAAAATATTAAAATAAACGTTTCATATCATGTACAATTTTCATTTATTACATTTCGATGAAGACATGTTTATTAGCTAACCTTAACAAATCTCTAGTACAAAGGTTTTCCTAGCCGAGTCTAACATCCTGCCAATGCATACTTTCTAAATTAAAATTGTACATCCTAGCATTACGGGCCAACGGCAAGGTCGCAACCGGTGTCAGATCCCTACTACCAAAACTCTCGCCCTCACGGTGTGAGTGGCGGCCGCACCGAGGACTGTACCCTCTGTGCCAACTCCAATTTCCCTTGTCGTGCGGGGCCCCCCATTTAACTCGACGCCATCTTAGAGGTCGTCCGAGGACCCGTGTGAGGTGACTGTAAGAAGGCAGCGTGGACTCCCCCTCCCACCCCACACTGTCTATCACATCCGCCGTCGCGGATATCCGGGCCCCAGGAAATTCGTAGGAGGTGCATATAGCCCCCTCCTCCCCTGGGGCCTATGGCCGTCTTCCCCTAGGCAACCCATACTTAGTGGGTGCCGCCTCCCCGTGGGAGGGGGCAATGGCCACCTCCCCCGGGCGCTCCCATCCATATTGGGTGGCGCCCCACTCTAGAGACCTTGAAATTACTGCTCACCGATCATGACCTTACCGCCCGACCAAAAAATAAATACGACATTTGATTACCTACGAAGGAGAAAATTATGCTGTTTAATTGCAATATTTGTCAATGCTACGAAAAAACAGTACATTCAGACATTCATCATATCACTAAACTGGACCTCCGTATCCTGCTAAACAAAGGGGAGAAGATGTTATCAAGAGGAGAATTACTTTATTGCAGTACTAGCATTGCTATAAGGGGCTGGTGGGTGGGTCAAAATTGCTCCTTGTTCCGTAGAGGGCTCACGTGCAACGAGTGGGTGCAGCTTCCAAGTACAGGAACAAGAGGATGCTTCTTCGGATTCCCGCTCTCTTTATCCGTCTTCGGGAGGGCGTGAACCCTCTGCTGGTACGCCTCCTGGGCGTGGCCATCGGTGTAGGTGTCTAGGACAACCCCTCCTGGGCGGGAAGAAGGCGCGACCCGGCTACGCCGCTTCGGGCATACCAGCCGTGACACGCCCCCCGCCCAAAATGGTTTCCCGGGGGGATCCGGGCCCCCAACCATACGTTCGGGGGGACCGAGTGGTCGCCCCTTTCCATATTCCGGGATGCCTGTTACCCCCTCCCAACACAAATCCCCAAGGATGGGAAGACGGACGCAGTTCTGAACTTTTGGAAGGTGGGAGGGAGTCACCCTCCCGGCCGTATTTATTAAAATATGAAACAAAAATAAAATATTAAAATAAACGTTTCATATCATGTACAATTTTCATTTATTACATTTCGATGAAGACATGTTTATTGGCTAACCTTTAACAAATCTCTAGTACAAAGGTTTTCCTAGCCGAGTCTAACATCCTGCCAATGCATACTTTCTAAATTAAAATTGTACATCCTAGCATTACGGGCCAACGGCAAGGTCGCAACCGGTGTCAGATCCCTACTACCAAAACTCTCGCCCTCACGGTGTGAGTGGCGGCCGCACCGAGGACTGTACCCTCTGTGCCAACTCCAATTTCCCTTGTCTTGCGGGGCCCCCCATTTAACTCGACGCCATCTTAGAGGTCGTCCGAGGACCCGTGTGAGGTGACTGTAAGAAGGCAGCGTGGACTCCCCCTCCCACCCCACACTGTCTATCACATCCGCCGTCGCGGATATCCGGGCCCCAGGAAATTCGTAGGAGGTGCATATAGCCCCCTCCTCCCCTGGGGCCTATGGCCGTCTTCCCCTAGGCAACCCATACTTAGTGGGTGCCGCCTCCCCGTGGGAGGGGGCAATGGCCACCTCCCCCGGGCGCTCCCATCCATATTGGGTGGCGCCCCACTCTAGAGACCTTGAAATTACTGCTCACCGATCATGACCTTACCGCCCGACCAAAAAATAAATACGACATTTGATTACCTACGAAGGAGAAAATTATGCTGTTTAATTGCAATATTTGTCAATGCTACGAAAAAACAGTACATTCAGACATTCATCATATCACTAAACTGGACCTCCGTATCCTGCTAAACAAAGGGGAGAAGATGTTATCAAGAGGAGAATTACTTTATTGCAGTACTAGCATTGCTATAAGGGGCTGGTGGGTGGGTCAAAATTGCTCCTTGTTCCGTAGAGGGCTCACGTGCAACGAGTGGGTGCAGCTTCCAAGCACAGGAACAAGAGGATGCTTCTTCGGATTCCCGCTCTCTTTATCCGTCTTCGGGAGGGCGTGAACCCTCTGCTGGTACGCCTCCTGGGCGTGGCCATCGGTGTAGGTGTCTAGGACAACCCCTCCTGGGCGGGAAGAAGGCGCGACCCGGCTACGCCGCTTCGGGCATACCAGCCGTGACACGCCCCCCGCCCAAAATGGTTTCCCGGGGGGATCCGGGCCCCCAACCATACGTTCGGGGGGACCGAGTGGTCGCCCCTTTCCATATTCCGGGATGCCTGTTACCCCCTCCCAACACAAATCCCCAAGGATGGGAAGACGGACGCAGTTCTGAACTTTTGGAAGGTGGGAGGGAGTCACCCTCCCGGCCGTATTTATTAAAATATGAAACAAAATTAAAATATTAAAATAAACGTTTCATATCATGTACAATTTTCATTTATTACATTTCGATGAAGACATGTTTATTGGCTAACCTTTAACAAATCTCTAGTACAAAGGTTTTCCTAGCCGAGTCTAACATCCTGCCAATGCATACTTTCTAAATTAAAATTGTACATCCTAGCATTACGGGCCAACGGCAAGGTCGCAACCGGTGTCAGATCCCTACTACCAAAACTCTCGCCCTCACGGTGTGAGTGGCGGCCGCACCGAGGACTGTACCCTCTGTGCCAACTCCAATTTCCCTTGTCGTGCGGGGCCCCCCATTTAACTCGACGCCATCTTAGAGGTCGTCCGAGGACCCGTGTGAGGTGACTGTAAGAAGGCAGCGTGGACTCCCCCTCCCACCCTACACTGTCTATCACATCCGCCGTCGCGGATATCCGGGCCCCAGGAAATTCGTAGGAGGTGCATATAGCCCCCTCCTCCCCTGGAAGGGGCCTATGGCCGTCTTCCCCTAGGCGACCCATACTTAGTGGGTGCCGCCTCCCCGTGGGAGGGGCCAATGGCCACCTCCCCCCGGGCGCTCCCATCCATATTGGGGGTCCTCTCTAGGGACCTTGAAATTACTGCTCACCGATCATGACCTTACCGCCACAGGCCGCATAGTTGACCGGCTATCCGGCCCCCCCACACTCCTCCTAAAGGTCATGCTTTCTCAAACCCCTTAGCCAAGCTATGAAGTCTCCTATGAGTAAAACATTCCCCTCCCGGGACAAGTGAACCCCATCCTCTAGATACATGTGATCCCCCCCGAATGCATCTATGCGGAATACTGTGCAACTGCGCTGAGCAAAACAACCTACCAAGTTTGTTGTTGACCTTTTTTACCGAATGGTTCAGAGCTGACACCGAGAGGCCCCCCGCCATACCTTCCTGGGAATCATGTGGGACCATGCTATCGTGCATCCCGGGATCCTTCTTGCAAGCCAACTAACAATAGACAAAACTCGCTCGAGTAGTACTCGTCTCCCGAGTGTCACCATGTCATTGCCCCCCAGGTGTACTATGATTACAGATGGCGGTGACCTCTGCCGCCCTAAGAGTTCCTCGAAAAAAGATTCAAACTGGTCAATACAGAGCCCGCCCCTTCCGTGGAAGGTCACTCTGCACCCGTATTCCCCAGCTGCGTGAGTCGCGTCACCTGCTTTGAATACGTCCCCGGCCCGCCTCACGTATGAGTGGCCCACGACCCACACCACTCTCTGCTCAGCCGGTGATCTCTGACCGCTGGTCCCCTGGTGCCTGGTCGACTGAAAATTCCGCCCGCATAGTATGCTCGCGAAACTGTAAATCAAACAGAAGACAAGAAGCGTGAGTGCATGTAACTTGACTTCACAACATGTGCAATCACACGTATCTTTTAAAACAATTCGAGGACCATCGAACTGTTTCACCTCTTCAGCACTCTGACCCCTGGCTGTAGCCTCCGTAGCAGCCCCAATCCTAATGGAGTGGGTCCCAAAATCGCACGGGTCCATGCCCGCTGCTGCGATTGCCAGTGCTAACACCCTCTGAAACTGAAACCTCGTCAGTGGGGTGGCATCAATGTGTCTCAGCAGGCTCCCCCCCACGTATCCGCCCTTCGTGCCAAATATTCTTCAACGCACCTTACCGGGCACATGGGGGACCCTCGCATGCGCTGGACAACAATACTGTCACCCATAGCCCTTTGATCAGTCTTGGATTTGGCTATTGTGACTACCATTGAATCACCCCTAACCAGGATGTGATCCCGACACAGGCCTCCCCCTACATCTTTCTTATTCTTTGCAACCAGCTCGCTCACCCGCATAGCCCCGTGGAATGCTAATGCGAAAGCGGCCTGGAACAGAACTGTCTCGAAATGGGAGGAACATGTCCTAGGTAGAGCCGACATGAGCAGGGACAACCTTTCTAACCCAATCGGGCGCCTCTCGTCTACTGAACGACCTTCCATGCGTTGCCACCCACGCAGGGCTTTCCTTACCACAAAGGACGATGTCGGGTCCTTGATACCATGTGCCTGCGCCATGAATGAAATGGCGGCCCGGTGCCTATTGGCCGTCGCTACCGATCGGCCTTCCCTGTGTAATGCTACTAGAAACCTTAGGAAGCAATCCTCCCGACCCCATGTGTCCTCCCCTGCCAGACCCAAAAATGCACAATAGGAACGAAACGCTCCTTCGTATGCCTTCCTCGTCCTGGGGGCTAAGCTTGCTGCCACGAGGTCTTGTAATCCGGGGCACCGAGTAACCAGAGTGCTTCGGGAAATGGTGCCGCCGTTAGGTCAGCGGAAGGTAGGTAACCCCTGAAAGCCTGCATGTGTGAACCAGAGAGTGCATCAGCAGCCTGATTCAGTACACCCGGCACATGTTTCGCCCTGAATTGCACATTCAGTCTCATGCAAAGTAGTACAATTTCCTTAAGTAATCTCAATAGCCACTTGCAGCGTGCTGCCTGATTATTTATACATTCAACGACAGTCATATTGTCGGACCAAAATACCACAGAGCGATCTCTGAACTCTTCCGGCCATGCCATCAGAGCCACCAAAATGGGGAATAACTCGAGGAACCCAATGTTACCTGTGAGACCGCTGGTGTGCCACCACGCCGGCCATGTTTGCGCCGACCATCGATTACCAAAGATGGCGCCAAATCCCACGCTCCCCGCCGAGTCGGTCCACAACCCCAGCTCGTCCGAAGACGCTGGCGGTTTGTTCCACACCACTCGACCGTTGAAATCCGCCAGAAATGCCAACCATATGCGCATGTCCTGGCGAACCTCTGCAGACAGTCTCGTGCGGTGGTGTCCTTCCTTGAGACCAACAATCGCTTGTGCTATAGAGCGAGAAAAGGGGCGCGCCATTGGTATTACTCTTAGGGCAAAGTTAAGCTGACCAACTGCTTGTTGTAACTGATGGAGTGTAACTTTCTCCTTGCTCAGGCACAGTTCGAGGGAAGCCCTGAATTTCGCTACTTTCCCTACCGGCAAAAGGAAACATCCATCCACAGAATCAAGCTCAATTCCCAGAAACTCAAGTGAAGTGGATGGCACTCCGAATCCCTTCATGAGGGAGCAAAAATCCTGCAGCGCCCGCGCACAGTTTGTGTCGCCGGCTGCCCCCAAGAACAAAAAATCATCCAAGTAATGCATAACATGGCTATGGCCAGTGGCTCTGATAAATGCCCATTCCAAAAAACAGCTGAATTTCTCAAAATAAGCACAAGAGATGGAGCAACCCATTGGCATACATCTATCCATGTAATAACGTCCTTGGAACAAAAAGCCTAAGAAACGCTGATCCTGTGGGTGTACCGGGAGCAACCGGAACGCCGACTCGATATCTGACTTCGCCATCAGCGCTCCGGGCCCCAGGCGATTTAACATAGTGACGGCATCATCGAAAGATGCGTACCGCACCGAACAAACTCCTGGGTCAATCGCATCATTCACCGAGAGACCCCTTGGAGCAAACAAGTTATGGATCAACCTAAATTCCCCCGGGTCCTTCTTGGGAACCACTCCTAACGGGGAACAGATGAAATCCGTTACCGGCGGGTGCCAATATGGGCCAGCAACCCGGCCAAGGGCAACCTCTTTTGCAATCTCCCCTCCACAACCGCTGGATTATGCTGAGCCGACAGTTGGTTCCTACAAACTGGCTCCCCACGAAAATCCCCCGCCGGGATGTGGAAGCCATATAGGAAGCCATTCCTCAACACCCCGGCGGAGACATGATCAGGGTATTCGTTTAGCCAAGGGATCATTGCCATGATATCAACGGGGGTAGGTAGCGGTACAAAATGGCCCCCTTCAATCTTGTTTGGACCCTCCGCTACCTGCTGTCCCACTATTCCTGGATCTGCAAGAACTCTCGGGGTGTGATGAGCTCCCACACCCCGCACATGCATGTCTGAATCTACATGTCCCTTGTGGCCTGCTGCAATTGCCCCTGTTAAAATTCCAACAGACCCCTTTCTTACCCCCTTCCCACCAGTCCTTGTTTGGCGGTCGCCACCGGGGCCCTCTCGAAAGGGCACCGAGGACTGGTAGCGGGGAGGCTCCGACCCGTTACCACTTAGCGAGGACGACTTCGTCGCGCCCGGCAGTAGCTGCTTCTGCCAAGAAATTGAGTCGAGACAATCCCACGTCAGAGATGAATCGTGCTCCTTGGCCTTATGGAACTTCAAATTGTACCCCATCCATTCATTGCCCTCAATCATTTCATATAAATCCAGTATTCGTGTTTGATAGCAAGACAATTCGGACAGAACCTCGGGTCTACGTTCCCCCATGATTGCAGTAAACATTGCAAAGGCCTTAGCCCAATTTGTGATTGTCTCATCCCCCCTGAATCCCGCCATTTTTGCTCGCCATACACTCGGGTGCCACAAATCTTTCTGTGCCTTAATATACTCCATTTCGTGATGGTCAGTCAGCAGGGAAAACATATTTACATACTTATCAGCCCATATCAATTCTTTTGTGGCCAACGGTATATGTTGAACCACCTTCTCCCGTCTTGAGGGCAACGACCCCTCCCCCGCCATTCGCAATGCCTGCTTACCCGGCTTAATCGTTGTTCCCGCCGTTTTCTCTACGTCTGGTGCCGGTCCTTCCGAGGTCACCTGTGGGGGGACAAGAGGGAGATTCGCCTTTGCGGCAGCTCTAGACTGCCGTAACTGCTGCATTAGTAACTTGGCCTCTTTGGCCGTGTCTTCAGGCGCCGTAGCACCCCCTAACTTTTTGCCGAGCCATGCGGCCAGCTGAGCGGCTAATTCCGGAGGCATATCCTCCTCGTTGGCGGGCGTAACAACAACCGGAATCGGTTGACCCGCGTCTGGGATTGGTACCGGAGCCTCGACCGGACTGGCCGGGGTCGCCGGGGGAACCTCGGGAACCGGGACCTCCCCCCCTGCCGGCCTATTCCTAACCCGCTTCCCCCTACCCTCGAGGGCAACTTTCGGCAATGCCGGGCCTATTACCTTCTTCGGTCTACCCGGATTGTTCATCGCAGCCATCTGCTTCTTCATGTTTGCCACATCTCTTACCAGCATGCGAAGCATCTGGTCGGTTCCGGACTTCTTTCCTGCCTTCTTGCCAGGCATTATTATCGAGTGTCCGATCTACGTCGATCAATACGGTCCTGAACCCTGAGCCTCGAAGTCGCTGAAAGAGAAACACAAATATTACAAGTTCTCAAAATTGCTCCTTGTTCCGTCGAGGGCTCACGTGCAACGAGTGGGTGCAGCTTCCAAGCACAGGAACAAGAGGATGCTTCTTCGGATTTCCGCTCTCTTTATCCGTCTTCGGGAGGGCGTGAACCCTCTGCTGGTACGCCTCCTGGGCGTGGCCATCGGTGTAGGTGTCTAGGACAACCCCTCCTGGGCGGGAAGAAGGCGCGCCCCGGCTACGTCGCTTCGGGCATACCAGCCGTGACACGCCCCCCGCCCAAAATGGTTTCCCGGGGGGATCCGGGCCCCCAACCATACGTTCGGGGGGACCGAGTGGTCGCCCCTTTCCAGGTATTCCAACTTTTTTTTAACTTGATCAGCAGCAGAAACAAAATGGTACCATTTAATGAACATACTCTTATGTATAAAAAACAAAAAAGAATGTACCAGAGAAGAATTCAAAAGTATGTCTTGGGAAACAAAATGCAGTTTAATCCAACAAGACCCGATAACATGTGCACGGCACTTTGATTATCAAGTAAGTAAATTATTCGACTGTATTTTATTTCACAAAACAAATCCAATAGGTAAAATAACAGATTACTTTTACAGAGTTGAATTTCAAAAGAGAGGATCACCACATATACATGCATTGCTATGGATAGATAATGCACCACAGTATAGCGTAGACAAAGATGACAAAGTGATTAGTGTTTATTAACAAACACATAACATGTAACAAAGCAGACGACACACCTTTAGACTCTTTACTTCCATTACAAAAACACAGCCATACTAAAAATTGTCGCATTAAACATAAAAGAACATGCAAATATCAATTCCCAAAATATCCTATGGCATGTACTATGATATTAAAGCCATTAGAATTAGAAAACACAGATACTATGTTTAAGCAACTCATAGATGTTATTCATTCAACAATGAATACAGAACAATTTGCAACTTACACATATGAAGAGTTTTTACAACATATGCAATTAAGTGAGAAACAATATATAACATGCATACGATTACAAATAAGCAAAACAACTATTGTTTTAAAAAGGACACCAGCTGAATGTTTTATCAATAACTACAATAAAATAATTTTACAAGCATGGCAAGCTAACATAGATATACAATATGTTCTAGATGCATATGCTTGTGCTGTATATATTGTGTCATATATTAGTAAATCTCAGCGTGGACTAAGTAAAATAATAGAACAAGCTGCAAAAGAAGTTTGCCATAATGTAAACATTAAAGAACAATTAAAGTACATTTGCAATACATTTTTTAATTGCACTGAAATTAGTGCACAAGAGCCAGCTTACCTTATTTTGCAAATACCATTAAGGAAAAGTTCAAGATCATTTGTATTTATCAATACAAGTATGCCAGACAAACGAACATATTTAATGAAAGACATCAATACAATCAATATGCTGCCAGAAACATCAACAAAAGTACAATTTGGCAATGTAATTAATAAGTATAGCAAGCGCCCAATAACATTAGAACAATGTACTTTAGCTGATTATGCATCAAAATATAATACAATACAAAAAACGAACAAGAAAAAAGTGCAAAGCACCTATGATGACTTACGTTTGGAAAATAATTTTTATAGATCAGATGAAGAACTTCAAATAGATGAATTAGTTACTAACATAAACAGCAAAATATACACTCAACGTAAAAAAAAACAAATAATACTCTATCGTAGATTTAGTAAAGTTGATGACCCTGAAAATTATTACAGAGCATTACTAATGCTTTTCTACCCATGGAGAATAGAGACTAATATAATTTCACAAAAAAGTACATACTATGAAAGATACTTACAAGTACAAACAGAAGTAGATAAAAACTATTACATATATAATAAGCAAAACATATTGCTTAATGATGAAGAAACACATAATGATGACAATATGCTAACACCACCAGCATCACCTACAGCAGCAATATCAAAGATCAGCTGAAGAACTTCCAATAAATGAATTAGTTACTAACTTACACAGCAAAATATACACTCAATGTAAAAAAAACAAATAATACTCTATGGTAGATTTTGTAAAGTTGATGACCCTGAAAATTATTACAGAGCATTACTAATGCTTTTCTACCCATGGAGAATAGAGACTAATATAATTTCACAAAAAAGTACATACTATGAAAGATACTTACAAGTACAAACAGAAGTAGATAAAAACTATTACATATATCATAAGCAAAACATAATGCTTAATGATGAAGAAACACATAATGATGACAATATGCTAACACCACCAGCAGCAAGGACATGATACCCGAGCACTAGCGTGCTGAGGACTCGCACGCTGTAACGCCTCTGCAGGCTGCGCTACTCGCATTTTAAACTGCCCGTTTTTTATCTTGGTTGAATTTACTTTCTTATTCCCTGATTTTAATAGGGTTTTCCTGCCCCTTACCTGCACCATCATTGCGAAAAACACCGCTGCTTAGCGGGTCCGGGTCTGTGGGCTCTCAGCCTGTTTGTTTGTTTGTGACGCCATCTTGGGTGTAGATGTGCCATTCTAGAGGCGCCTGACCGAGCGCTCTAGTTGTGCGGCTGTCCTCCGCCCGCCCTTCTTAAGTCCAGTCCTCTAGGGGGTCAGCTAGGACATGATACCCGAGCACTAGCGTGCTGAGGACTCGCACGCTGTAACGCCTCTGCAGGCTGCGCTACTCGCATTTTAAACTGCCCGTTTTTTATCTTGGTTGAATTTACTTTCTTATTCCCTGATTTTAATAGGGTTTTCCTGCCCCTTACCTGCACCATAATTGCAAAAAACACAGCTGCTTAGCGGGTCCGGGTCTGTGGGCTCTCAGCCTGTTTGTTTGTTTGTTTGTGATGCCATTTTGGGTGTAGATGTGCCGTTCTAGAGGCGCCTGACCGAGCGCTCTAGTTGTGCGGCTGTCCTCTGCCCGCTCTTCTTAAACCTTTCCTCTAGCGCGCAGCGGTGACTCCTTCACTGCGCCTGAGTCGTGCCAGAGTCCTGCCCGTCTGCGCCCGTCAGCGCTTAGGAAGTGCTACGGCTGGGCTCTATAGTTTTGTCTCATCTGTGTCGTTTTCCTCTCCTTCTGTAAGTATGTACTCTAGAGCCGAGCTGCTTCGTTTACATCCTATTATGCTTCCCTGTTCCGATATTTCTCTACATCCTCTCTGCGGCCCTTTTCAGTGCCCTGGGTGTGCTTTTCTTCTTACATCCCCGGTTCCTACTCTTGCACATAGTTTAGTCTCTTTAGGAGCTTCCAACAATATTGGCTTTCCTCAGGTGAAACCTCAAGATTCATATGTCCTTAAGGTATGCCATCTCAATGTGAGATCATTGGTTAAGCATCATCTGGATATCTATAACCTACTAATGGAGGAGACTCCCGACATTCTTTTCATGTCAGAAACATGGTTACACGATGAAGCTTTGGCGGCGGTTAATTTGTCACTCCCTCCTGAGTATTCAATATTCACCCTTACTCGTAACTCCAGAGGTGGCGGTATTGCGGCTGCTGTTAAATCTTGTTACCTGTGTGCTTGGAAGGCTATGGACATAGCCGGTTGCGAAAGCGCCCATTTCTCTGTCTCTGTTAGCCACCACTTTACCTTTTCTGGCCTGCTTATTTACCGGCCCCCGGGTCCGGATGCTGCCTTTAGGGCAGCTCTTCCAGATGCAGTTAGTTCACTGGCTCTAAGAGCTGCTAACTTTAGCATTGTCGGTGATTTAAATCTCCACTTTGATTCTCCATGCTCCCCTGCGGCTAGTAGTACTCTTGCCGACCTGGAGGCTCTCCAGTTATTCCAGTTAGTTGATCACCACACCCATGTTGGTGGTCCTATTCTGGACCCCATTTTTACTAACCTAACGATGGTTAAGGTGCTGCCTCCGAGGCCCATGGCCTGGACTGATCATCATTTAATTGAATTGCACCTTACGATTAATGATTCACCCCTTAAAGCCTCTATTCCTATTACTCTCAGACGTCCTTGGAAAAAACTGAAACTGGCCGACTTCCATCAGCTTCTTGGCTCTTACCCCTTGGGCCCTTTTACTGATGTGGAGTCTGGCTATGATCTTTACTGCAATTGGCTGATTAAAGCCTTAGACAGGTTGATTCCAATCGCTGAGAGTAAACAGCGGCGTACTGAATCCAGTCATGGTACGATGACTTGCTTCGGCTCCTAAAAAAATCTTGCAAACAAGCTGAAAGAGCCCGGCGTAAATCATATCAGCCTGAAAGGAAAACTCAGTACCTTGCTAGTATTAAGAAGTACCATAGAGCGATCTGTAAGGCTCGTGCTGCCTACTTTTCTCTTGAATTTAGTACTAGCACTAACCCGACCAAACTAATATTCAAGGTGCTTAAGGATCTTACAACCAGCAGAGCCCCATTTGCTGAGATCTGATCCTCCTCCCACTGTGAGGATTTGGCTGCTTTTTTTATTGGAAAGGTGGAGGCCATCTACCGCTCCTTCCCCGGCTCTATAGGGTCTCCGGAGAAACAGATACCTGCTTCGAAAACAACTTTATCTTTATCTCACCTCCCAGAGCTTTCTATGGAGGCATTTAACACATTTGTAGTGAAAGTTAATCAGGTTCTCCTATGGATCCTTTACGACCTGCTCAATTCAGAGAATCTGCTTCTTTTTGCCTCCCTCCTTTATGTGATCTTATCAATCTGTCTTTATCCTCAGGCTCCGTCCCGGGCACCTGAAAACAGGCCCAGGTGATTCCCATCTTAAAAAAACCTGCCCTGGACCCACTGAAATTGGAGAATTATCACCCTATCTCTCTTCTCCCGTGGGTAGCTAAACTGACCGAGGCCCATGGTAATACCATCTTATCTAATCATCTCCATTCTGCCAATACATTAGACCCTTCGCAGAACAAGTTTCGGCCCGGCCACAGTACCGAGACTGCGTTACTCTCAATGGCTGAACATCTACGAATGTTGGTAGATTCTGGTCATACTGCGGCACTGGTTCTTCTTGATCTCAGTGCCGCGTTCGACACGGTCTCCCACGATATTTTATTACAGCGATTGGTTGAGGCGGGTGTCGACAACATGGCACTTGAATGGTTTCGATCTTTTCTATCTGGTCGTACCTTCAAGGTTGCCACTCCACCTTTTGAATCTAAACCTTATTCGATTGCCCAGGGAGTTCCGCAGGGATCGGCTTTTAGCCCCACTTTATTCAACCTCTATGTGCAGCCGCTGGCTGCTGTCGCCAAGCGTGGGAACCTGACTATGGTGTCCTACGCTGACGACACGCAGCTGGCGGTTGCAATAAGCGGGGCTTCCGATCTTGAGGCAGCTAAGTTCCGTGAGGGGCTTATCTCAGTGGCCCGTTGGATGACTGATAATTACCTTCAATTGAACGCCAAGAAAAACGAGGTGCTCATTGTTGGAAAACAGAGTCATCTATGGGGCGACAATTGGTGGCCTTCAGGGCTCGGTCCTATTCCCATCCCTGCTACTGAGGTTAAAAATCTAGGGGTTTGGTTCGATTCTAAACTCAGCTTTACCACCCATACTAAAAAAGTTGCTGCTATGTGTTTCGGGACCTTGCGTAAGCTCAGATCCATTTTTAAATTCTTTGATGCTCCTACTAGACAGCTTATTGTACAAGCTATGATTCTGTCTAAGTTGGATTACGCCAGTTCTCTTTTGCTTGGAGCTAATCAGGCTGAACTCTCTCGACTTCAACGCGTTCAGAACGCTGCCGCCAGGGGTCTGGTAGGCTTACCAAGATTCTGCTCAGCCAAAAAAATTATTCACAAGCTCCACTGGCTTCCTGTTGCTCAGAGAATTAAGTTTAAGTCTCTCTGCCTTTCGTTCAAAATCCTGATACACTCTTCCCCTCAGATTCTGGAGCATCTCATCTCTTCATATGTTCCATCACGGTCTTTGAGGTCCTCTGGACTACACCTGGCTATAGTACCGTGTTTCAAGAGGTCTAGGATCGGCGGCCGCTCCTTCAGAGTGCTTGCTGCCAAGCTATGGAACTCCCTTCCTGTTCATATCCGTGCGATTGACGGACTCTTGGCGTTCAGGAAGGCTGTTAAAACTTTCCTTTTTCCTTTAGATCCTTAGTGTTGTTGTGTTCTGGTTCCTGCTATTGCTTTTGTCTGGTTTTATGTTCTGTCAGCGCCAGGACGCCCCTTTGCTGGGGCATCTGTGTGCTCTACAAATCCGGCTAACGTAACATCACCTACAGCAGCAATATCAATAGATGATAAAGAAACTAGCACACAAGAGTATCAAAAAGATGTACAATATGACCTAGCACTAGATTTAGGAATTAGAAGTATAACAGAAGAAGATTTATTAGTAAACCATATACTACCACAAGAAGAATACAATAGTATTATGCAAAATTTAATATCTGAACAACTAAATTTTATATATCACCATTTGATTTGGCTAAAAACAAAAACAACATATTTCTTTACTTTTTGTACTGGTGGTGCAGGAGTAGGCAAAAGTTTTCTAATAACTGCACTTTATCAAACTTTACTACGATACTACAATACTAAAGCAGGAGAAAATCCTGACAACATTTATACATTACTTACAGCACCAACAGGAAAAGCAGCACATAATATAAATGGACAAACATTACATAGTTCATTTAAAATTCCAGTCTCTCAAACTTTAACATTAAGCAATTAACACATGAAAACAGAGGTACACTACAAAGTAAACTAATGCATTTAAAAGTATTAATAATAGATGAAATATCAATGGTAGGCGCAAATATGTTCACCTTTATACACAATGGAATGCAAGAAATAAAAGCATCCAACTAACCTTTTGGAGGAATATCTATATTAGCAATTGGAGACTTTTACCAATTAAAACCAGTTTTTGATACATATATATTTGAAAACTCAAAACAAATGTATGGACCATTAAGTACAAACTTCTGGCAAACACATTTTAAATTATATGAACTCACAAAAATTATGAGACAAATAAATGATTTACCATTTGCACAAATGCTTAATAGACTAAGGATAGGTGAGCATACAAAAGATGATGTGCAAACATTAAAAACTTGCGAAATAGAACCAGACTCAAGTATAATACAATCTATACCATGTATAATGTCTAATAACAACGAAGTTAATGAAGTAAATAACAATGTTTTAATGCAACACATAAAAAACTATCCAATGTATACTACAGTAGCAATAGATACAGTAGCAGCAGACCTAAGTGACGAAGTACAAGAAGCAATATTACAAAAATTGCCTGCAAATTCAACACAAACAATGGGCTTGCCAAATATATTAAATATTGCCATTAAATTACGTTATGATCTAACTTCTAATATTGATGTAAATGATGGTTTAACTAATGGTGCAACAGGTATAGTTGAATATGTAGATAATACAAATAATATTCCAATTGTTGTTTGGGTACATTTTGACAATCACAAAATAGGCACACAAACAAGACAACAAAACAAACACCTGTACAATACAAATATTTCTCATACTTTGACACCAATACTACCAATTTTTCGACATTTTCAATATAGCAAGAAATTTATAACAATAATACGGAAACAATTTCCATTACGCCAATCATCTGCACGCACTATACATAGAACACAAGGTGAAACAATAGAACCATTATAAATACATTTTAATAACAGCAAAACACATCACTTACATTATGTAGCAATCAGCAGAGCAAAGTCTTTAAAAAACATATATATTTTTTACGCTTATAACAGCACCCCCTGTGTGGGGAATATTGCGGGACTGTCACTTGTATACTTTCTTTGCTTTCCTCTCTTTTTTTCTGCAAAATACTAAATAAAAAAAAAAACATATATATTAAAAATATTAATGAAAGTAAAATATTAACACACTTAAAAGTTCATGAAGAAATGTTCCGCTTAAAAACATATATGTTGTTACAAATATCTATAACACAAATACACCAATATAACAAATGTTTTACAATTATAGCACATAACATTAGAACATTGCAAAAGCATTTCAAAGCAATGAAAGCTGTTACTAATATATTAAATGCTGACATATTATGTTTAACTGAAATCAATATTACGCACAAAACACCTTGCAAAACATATAGTATTGATCATTATAATTGTATGTTATTTGACACATTTTATAACAAACATGGAATAGCTATATATTACAAAAAACAGCATATGATACATCCCATATTTACAACAGAACAACAAATTGACATTTTGCAATTCACACAAACAATCAACAACACACAATACCTGATAGTAATTATATACAAACCGCCCAAAGTTGCAATACAAGCATTGTTAACAATATTAAGTACTACATGGGGGTGTGCCACGGCGGCGTTCGGAATGGCCGCCTTTCCGTGAAGCTCCTCCATGCGGGCTCCTGACGGCGGCAACTGAGATGTAATCCGCCACTCCTGTTCCCTACATCCTTGTGGATCCGAACACTGATGTCGCCCCGACCATCTGAGTGACTTGAGAGAGCGCGGGAGCAGCCTGTGGAGTGTGCACGGTGCAGGGGGAGCGGGGCCTTCGGACCTCGGCGCCATCATCTCTAACTGCGCCGGATCCCTGGTGAGTGCCGCGTGGTGCCTGGTCGCCGGGCCTTCGCCCTTTCGAACATCTCCTGTGGGTTTCTCGCGCGCTGCCCATCTGCTGCGGGCTCCCGGGTGGGGGCTACCGGTTCCCGGTGCAACCTCAACCCATTGGCCTGGGGGGGGTGCCGGGACCGGGGCCTCGATTTGCGGGCCGGGTGCTGGGTGGCGGGCGGGGACTCTCGCTGGAGGACGGCGGGGGTGGGGGAGTGCGGCGGCTAGGTGGCCGGTGGGCGCTGCTAAGTGGTATTCGGCAGCCCCGCTTGGAAGCACTCGAGGCGATCTTCTAATCCCTCCATTCCTCCTGCTCTAGCGACGGGAGAGG
This sequence comes from Lissotriton vulgaris, assembly GCF_964263255.1. NCBI lineage: Eukaryota > Metazoa > Chordata > Amphibia > Caudata > Salamandridae > Lissotriton > Lissotriton vulgaris. Next base: position 287,407,868 of record NC_141693.1, read on the forward strand.
GGCGCTCCCCACCCCGCTGAACACAGTGGGTGCACGTCGTACTTGGTGCGCTGCAACTCGGAACTGGGCCCCTGTTGCGACCCGACACCATAACTCTCCGCGCGAGAGGCTGACCTGGTTCTCGTTCGCCTCGGCTGTGCCCAATTCACAGTCCGACACTGAGGCCTACCTGCTTGTGGAACTGTCCGGAGCTTGGTGTTACTCTGCCGCTCTCCCCCATTACGAGTTCCCCACACAGCCGCTTCCAGCTCAATTTCGCCTTCGGGGCTACCGTGGAGATGGGGAAGAGAGACCATAACCAGAGGAAGCTTAGCTTCGACAAGACCCCCCTTCTCGCTACGGACCCTCCACCTGGTTCGGCAGCCGGAGCTTCTAACTCGACAAACTTTGGTGACGCCGTGGCTATGGTCGCCACAATGATGGGCGTAATGCGCGCTGGCTTCAAGGCGCTTGACACCGGCTTCGACAGCCTAGAACAAAAGCTAGCGGACATGGCCTCCAAGGTGCAGGCCCATGACAGAAGGCTCGACGTGGCTGAATCAAGGATATCGGACATAGAAGATGGCGCCTCGAAGTCGCTTAAGAGACTGGAGCGGGTAGAGAAAATACTTAAAGACGTGGCCATCAAAAACAATGACTTGGAAGCGCGTAGTAGGCGCAATAACATTCGCATTCTTGGCGTGGCGGAGACAACGGCCACGGGCCGGTTCGACACATTAGTCGAAACCCTTCTCATCAAACTATTTGTCAGAGACACCTTCACTGCTGGCTTCGTTGTTGAGCGCGCACACAGGTCTCTGGGGCCTAAACCTCGCACTGGCCAACTGCCACGACCCATTATCGCCAGAATCATGAACTTTCGTGACAGCGACGCAGTGTTACGTGCGGCACGTGAGACTGGGGAAATACAGTGGCAGGGCAGCAAGCTGTCCTTTTTTCCCGATTTCACGCTGATGGTCCAGGAGGCTCGTCGCAAGTATAATGGAGTCAAATCCACCCTCCGGAACTTAGGACTGAAATACGGTATGTTGTCCCCAGCTAGGTTGAAGGTGGATGTGAACGGCAGATTCCGCATTTTTGACTCTCCCGTGGAAGTGCAAGATTTCTGCCATGACTACAAGAAGCAGGGCTCATCGGCAGCTTCTGGTTCAGCGCCGAACACTCCGCCTCGTAACGACACACAATCCAATGCTGACCTTTTTGCTGAAACTGGTCAGGGCTGACCACTAAGCGTTTATTAATTTTTGCACCCCTCTCGTACCACTGTCTATTGGATGTAGTTCCTCCAACGTTAATTGACTGGTCTCCGGTTTGGAAACCGCTTGTTGGGTTGCCCGCTTGGAGTGGCGTTGCTACCCCCGATGGCGCAGGCCTTGTGGTTTGACTTTTTTGGGGCATTACCGATTTTTCTTTTGCAGGGATATTGTTTCTTTGAAAGATCATTACTTTTTGTAACTTGCACTGTTGTTCAGCAATTGTTTGGGGATTGCCTCTCGGGGGATTCTGGGAGGCTGGGTGGTGGGTGGGGGTTGGGATATGTTTTGTTTCAATGGTCATACATGTTGGCGAGAAGATGCGAGTATCATTGGAGTAGACTATCATATGCACACTTGCTGACTACTATCTTTTCTGTGGAGTTATGGCCAGGATAGGCTTACAGTCTGGCCCTTCCAGGCTGACCTTGATGTCTTGGAACGTTTGGGGTTTAAACACCACAAGATAACGCAAGCAGGTACTGGCTTATGTGGCGCGACTTGGGGTGGATATTCTCTTTCTGCAAGAGACTCATTTGGTGCAGCCGGACGCAGCCTCAGTGGCTAAGGGCTGGGGGTCATACAGGCTGTTTTCCTGTTATAGTAGATACGCTAGGGGTGTAGCAATCATTGTGCACAAACGTGTCCGGTTTGTAATGACTGGCAGCAAAACTGATGAGGAGGGCAGGTATGTGCTCATAAAGGGAGTGTTGTTTGGATATAAGATCGCAATGGTGGGAGTCTATGGGCCCAATGTGGACCCCCCCAGCCTTTTTCCAGGACCTGCAGATGACGCTGCTCCACTCTGACATCGATTTGTTGGTTCTGGGGGGAGACTTTAATGTATTAATGAATCCTGACAGAGACAGTACTTCTCCCTCTCCTGACAGCAAACCCGGGGCCCGCTCTGTTCTGGCGGAAGTTTGCTCCCACTTTTCCCTAGTGGACATAGAGGCTAGACTGCACCCCCAAGCACCTGCTTATACACATCACTCTGGCTTCCACAATACTAGCACTCAAATTGATTATTGGCTCCTTTCCCCGGGAATTGCGGGCTGGGTGGATGGCCTTGCCACGTTGCCTCGCACCTTGTCCGACCACTCTCCCATTGTTTTGACATTAGCGGTCCCCAGATTGGGGGGGTACGAAAAGCAGTGGCGATTTCCTGGTAGGGCTCTGCTGGACCCGACCTTTAAAGAGGACATCCGTGCTGCCATTGACGATTACTTTGACATAATGACAGGTTCCGTTACCTCCTGGGCCACGTTATGGGAAGGTTTCAAGGCCACAATACGCGGGGTTTGCATCACCAAACAAGTAGGGTCCCTGCGGGAGATTCGCTCCACCTTGACTCGTATTGAAACAGATATCACTATGATAGAGAAGGAGATCCTTGAGGATCCCTCGGCGGAACGTGAGGCTAAACGCCTTGGACTACTTTTAGAATTTTGGGATGCTCAGATAGGGAAGTGAAGTTCATGGGTAAGCACTACACTGCGCGGCAGTACGGAGAGGGAGACAGGCCGGGCAAACTATTAGCGCAAATGCTTCGTCCGCCACACCAAGCAGCTTACATTACTGAAGTGATTGATGCACAAGGTACATGACAACATTCCACTCCCGATGTATCCAACACCTTCTTGTCAGACTACAAAACCCTTTACACTTCCACTCTCACGGGGGAACACCGCAACCCGGGACTGTACTTGAATGAAATAGCCATGGTGTACCTAGAAAAAAACATGCAGGAGTTTTTGGCCATGCCCATTGAACCGGATTTTATAATTGAGGCAATCGACTCATTGCGGAGCTCCTCTGCTCCCGGCCTTGATGGTTACTCAGCTGACTTTTGCAAGGAATATGAGGAGGAACTTGTCCCTAAGCTCCTCGAGGTATACGCGGAGGCACTTGAAGCGGTCCTTCCACCTACGCTCCGGGAAGCGGTTATTGTTTTACTACCCAAGCAAGGCCATGACCCCTCTTTGTGCAGTTCCTACAGACCCCTGTCCCTCTTGAATTTGGATTACAAAATTTTGGCCAAAGTCCTTGCAATTCGCTTAGAGCTGCTCGTGGAAACTATCATTTCACCGGCTCAGTCCGGATTTGTCCCACATAGATCCACTTCCCTCAATCTCCGGACATTGTTTTCTGTTTTACATAGAATAGAGCCCTCCACACCGGCTGCAGCGGTGTTCCTGGACGCGAAGAAAGCGTTTGACACCCTGGAATGGCCCTTTTTTTGTCAATTATGAGAAGAATGGGGATGCCTGCTATGCTCGTGGCGACGGTGGAGTTATTGTACTCGGCTCCCACCGCCCGGATACGGTTGAACGGCACCATTGCTGAAAGCTTTACACTTTCACGGGGCACCTGGTCCTGTTCATTATTGCGATGGATCCCCTGGTGCGCCATTTTCAGGAGAAACATCTCCACCGGGGACTCCAGTTCCGCACCGGGCCGCTATTGGACTCGCTGTATGCCGATGATACTGTTTTGTATGTTCGGACTCCTCAGTCTAACTTGGAGCCACTGTTGACGGAGATCTCCCGCTTTGGCGAATATTCGGGCCTTAAGATAAATTGGCGCAAATCATCCATTTTCCCGCTCACCCCCTCCACCGAGCAATGGAACTGCTCGTTCCCTCTGGAATGGAGCACTGACTCCGTGAAATATTTGGGTATCCACATCCACCTTGACACGGTGTCATAGTCAGATTGAATTACGGCCGCGCCCTTGACTTTTTGGAAGACCACACGGATCGCTGGATCCGCCTCCCACTGTCTATGGCTGGTCGGATTGCCATCGTCCAGATGATTGTCCTCCCCCGTTTCTTGTATTTATTTAACAACATTCCGATCCCCCTCACAAATATTTTTTTTACACAACTTCGCTCCTCACTTCTGCGTTTGATATGGGGCGGTAAAAACCCACGAGTGGCCTGGCGCACGTTGACACTCCCTTACGAACGTGGTGGATTCAGAGTGCCAGATTTTTTTCTTTATTACCTAGTGGCCAGAGCTCATACGCATACCCTTGGTTTCACCTAGACGCCAGGATTCCTCATCTGAGACCTGAGGCTGACTTGGCACTCCCAGTGGCCCTCTCTTCCATTCTCCCTAAGGGACTCCCCTGAGACCGCAAGACATTCAGCCTTTGTCCACTACTTGTTGGGCTTGGGGTAAACTACGATGCCTCTTACACCTTGAGACACTGTACTCGCCTGCACTGCCGTTGCCCAGCCCTCACTGGCTCCCCATTATAGGCGAATCGGTAGTACAGCGCACGCTGTCCAAATATCAATCACACACGGTCGGGGACCTATTCCCGGACGGCCATGCCTTTTCCCTTACGGAAGATCACCGCTTCACGGACAGGACGTTCATGGACTCATTCACGCTGACTAGACTTCGATCAATGCTCAGGGCTGAATTTCCCACATTTCTGCTCCCTCCTGATGACACCCCAGCGATCACTTCCATGATACAGAACCAGACGGGGGCACATATCGTATCTAAGTTGTATAAGCTATGCCTCGCCTCAGTTCCTTCCTCCGACACGTGCAGATTGGGAGGGCGACCTGGATATCCAGATTACAGATGATCAATGGGCGGCGTGCTGTGCAACCACGAGAGAGGTGTCCATTAACACCAGACATAAACTTATACATTTTAAGTTCCTGAGGAGGACGTACCACACTCCCGCACTTGCTCACACAATTGACCCTAGCAGGCCGCACAATTGCCCTAAATGCAAAGCCCCACAGGTGGATTTTGCCCATCTTTCCTGGACTACTCCGTTACTACATACCTACTGGCTGCAGATACACCGGGTTCTGGGGGACATATTAGGCATGGACCTGCAACCCACCCCTGAAATTGCGCTGCTTGGTTATGTTGTCAACTTCCCACGCCCTCTTCGTAAACTGGCATCCATTGGCCTCCTTTTAGCTAAACGAGAAGTTGGGCTTCTCTGGTGTGCTAGGCGCGCTCCCACAGTCCGCGCTTGGCTCCACAGTATGGCCTACTGTAATGTTAACAGCGCTGAATACTCAGATATGATGCCTATTGCTTCCAGACCGATTGACATATGGGGGCCATACCGGAAGTACACTGAGAGGCTCGCTCAGGAGGCTCAATCCCAATCGATTAACTCCTTTGTTCCTGAGGGGGTGGGATAGGAAAGGCCGCATTGCCACATAGGGACTATCTTCACTGCTGCCTTTCATTCATACATGACTAACATTGCTAAATTTCAGAGTTGGCCGCTCTGGCGAACTGCTGAACGGCTTCAAGGGCTGCATGGCAGTTGCCTTTTTCATTGGGGGGTTCCGATGTCACCGGTGTGGTGTTTGACATGGGATTGGTCTGTACCTGAACGTCTTGATGTTCCATTTCTAGTGTGCCATGCTGAGAGAGGAACTGCTTCTTGTGCTGATTGATCTGCTCGGCTGTGCTCGCAATATCACCGACTTCACTTATTTTTTGTACATGGTTGACCATTTTTTCTTCAGTTATTGTATGATTTTCCTTTTTCTTTCTTGTTTCGTAAAAAAGCAAAAATGTATCATTGCACTGTGTCATTCTGCAAGTCTGCAATCCCACTGTGATGCATCTCACTATTGGTCGTCGACTCGACTTATACCTATCAGTATTTATCATGTTACATGTGTATGTAATAAATGGATTGCTTTCTTGTGCGATAAACAGCTTTACTACAAAAAAAAGTACTACATTAAATGCATATCCACATCATAAATATGTCATAATGGGTGATTTTAATACTGATTTACAACAAGAAACACACAATAGCAAATTGTTATTAAGTTAAATGAAAACAGATCTTAATTGCGAACAAAAAATAAACACACTTACAACAGACTACGACTCTTCGCTAGACCACATTTTTACAAATGCAAATCTTACAAATTACGGCACATTAGAATCATATTACAGTGATCACAAACCAATATGGATAGCTATTTGAATAAATGCATTAGATTGTTACCTTTACAAATTATTCATTTTAAATGATTGACTATAATGTTTCCTAATTACTGCATTATATTTTACAGATGATTTTCATTGAAGGATTGAAGAACATCAAACAACACGATACAAAGCCATACCAAAAACCAATACGTGTCAACATCATTAGATGTTCATCAAAGACTTATTATCGAAATGCTAAACAGGAAAATAAAGTTTTATACCATATGTCTTTAGCTGATGAAACTGGCTGTATAAAACAACATGTTATAATGAAGATTACTATAATCAAACAAAAGAACAAAATGGAATGATAATTTGCAATTATATTATCAAAAATGGTCTATTGTTATTAACAAAACAAACAAAGATTGCAAGAATGCCACCGCTTACAATTTCACCAGCTATTATCCAGGAGGCTGAATACATTTCGCAGCCACCGGCACCACCAGTGTCTCCAATAAAGGCTGTACAAGGAGCTACTGTGAAGACACTACTGACATTTGCCTATCTTTCTTCCCCCCCTCAAAAAAATGAAAACTTTACAACTGTATAGCTATAACTAATTGTCTCTAATGAAATGCACTTTGAAATGTTTTTAACTATGGATTTTAATAGACAACTTGCAACATTACAATGCTCATTTTCAAGGAACTATTTTATAATGGTTACTATAGCCTCCAGAACAATGTTTTTTTTACCATTAGCCCAACATCCTATGACATACAGAAAACAGCAATTAACTAGCAATATGAAGTAAGTAAAGCGCTTTATATATGTTACTATTTGCAAAATATTGCTAAATACAATGCAAATCACCTATAAACAGCATTTGCCTGTTTCAAACAACTACTTGTACAACAAAATCAAATTGTACAATGCTAATTGCAACAAGTAATTGTTACACAATTGCTTTTGAGGGGTTGCTCTGACTTCCTTGCTTCTTGTTTGCTAACTTACAATACGTGCCTTATGCTATTCATTCCTTTACAACAAACCATCCATTTCATTACACAACTTGAAACCTTCTACTGCTACAATTACATAGATTTCTTTTTTAACTCTAGTCTATAAAACAAGTCATTTTTTAAATTCTCCAAACATCTTATGCTAATCCCAAAAATGCTATCAATGTTGCCCCCCCAAATTCCCTTTTTTTCTGTAAAATCACTGCAACTAGTGTATTCCATGTTTTACCTAAACAGCAAAGTATAATAGTTGTGTTTCTTTTGCATACTGCATTTTCATTATTGCACACAACTAAACTAATTGCTACCCGTTTGCTTTTTTTTACTGTTGTGATTCCCTTCCTTTTTATTTCACAACTTACAATCTGCTTATTTTACTGCTCCCACTCTTGCAGTTTAGATAAATTTAAATAAAGAGCTTGTGGCATTGCAACTACTCACATTCCAACAATTAAACAACAATCCAAGGTAAGTAAAGTAGGTTATATATTTCACTATTTGCAGAAAATACCTAACTACAGTGACGCGCAAGTACAAACAGCATTTATCTATTTCAACAACTACTTGTAAACAACTCAACAAGTAATTGCTACACAATTGCTTTTTAGGGGTTGCTCTGACTTCCTTGCTTCTTGTTTGCTAACTTACAAAACTTGCCTTATGCCATTCATTATTTTACACAATGTCAGTGGGTAGACAAGTGCACAGCTTTTGATTATGTCAAGATAACTATAGGTTCAATCTTTATAGTAGGTGCTTCTAAGGTGTCGTCCTCTCCCAAGGGCCTAGTAGAAGTACAAGAAAGAAAGAGCTGTCAATTGAAAATTGATTGCATCCCTTAGAGCACTCTGATGTGGGAGGATCTCATACCTCCAATTTTGAAAAAACAATTTTCACAAGTTTGTTCCAGTTTTGCAGATAGATGTTTAATTGAATGCAATCATTGAAGTATGTTAGTTCTCATACTTATTGTACATCGTGAAATCAAAAATGATTTCCTCCAGCTCCAATGCATTTCGGGAAGGTGCCCTTCATCAGGGAGCATCTAAAAATTGTAGATGCTCCCTGATGAAGGGCACCTGCCCGAAATGCATTGGAGCTGGAGGAAATAATTTTTGATTTCACGATGTACAATAAGTATGAGAACTAACATACTTCAATGATTGCATTGAATTAAACATTTATCTGCAAAACTGGAACAAACTTGTGAAAATTGTTTTTTTAAGATTAGAGGTATGAGATTCATTATTTTACAACATACCTTCCGTTTCATTACACAACTTGAAACTTTCTACTGCTACAATTAAATAGATTTTTCTTCAGTAGTCTATAAAACAGGTCATTTTTAAAATTCTACACACATTTTATGATACTCCCAAAAATCCTCTCAATGTTGCTCCCCCAAATCCCATTTTTTGTCAGTAAAAGCATCCCAACTACTATATTACATGTTTATAACTAAACAGCAAAGTATAATAGTTGTTTTTCTTTTGCATACTGCATTTTCATTATTACACACACCTAAACTAATTGCTACCTGTTCGCTTTTTTTGCAGTTGTGATTTCCTTACTTTTTATTTCTCAACTTACCATCTGCTTCTTTTACTGCTCCCACTCTTGCAGTACAGATAAATTTAAATAAAGAGCATGCAACATTGCAACTACTCACATTCCAACATTAAACAGCAATCCAAGGTAAGTAAAGTACTTTATATATTTAACTATTTGCATAAATTACCTGGCTACAGTGACGCTTACGTTCAAACAGCATTTATCTATTTCGAGAACTACTTGTAAACAACTTAAAATTGTTCTCTGTTATTTGTTAAAGATGAGAACTATCAATTTGATGTTTTTGTTACTCTGATTTTATTTAATCAAATCAGCAGCAATTTCTTTAGTATGCTTTTTCAAAAAGTTAAAATGTATACATATGAAACAACATGCAAAGAACATATTGTTTTTGTTTGAATACAACTATATACAAGAACAGCAACAAATCACAATTTTATGTACTACAGGTCGAAGCTACAAAGAATATATTCGTCGGGGGACAAGAAACCAAGAGTAGGAGTATAACAATTAAGGATGCTACCGACTCTGTGAAAGTTAGTCTCTGGAGAGAAGCAACAGATTTTACAGTCGAAATTGGGAAATATGTACAGATAACACATCTGACTGTACATGAATTCAATGGAAGAAAAAATATTAAACACGACTAGACACACTACAGTACAAGTAAGTAATAATTTTTAAACCTGTCATACTGCAGAAAGAAAAACACAAAATACTTTATATTAAAACACTTTCTCTATAGGTCATACAGCCACCAAAGGAAAACATCACTGTTACATTATTTGGACTCGAGAAAACATACCAAGAAAAAAGCACAATGACAGTGCAAATAGAAGAAAGTGAAAATTTTCAATCAATGGACATAAATAATACAACTTTGATGGACTTCTTAGACATTGCTACAGATACAGAAGACTTTGAAGATGCTTTAATGCCGCATTTACCAATAACACTAAATGTACTGTTTTGCAATGGATGCATAACAGACATAATTAAACAAATGTAACAGCATAACAAAAAGAAACAATGTTTGTATACTACAAGAAGCTGCTTTTTGAAAAGGAAAAAAAAAAGCTAACACATAATATTCTATTTTTTGCCTGCTGTGTAATTTTACGGTTTTTAGCACAATACTAGTACGCAACTATTTTTACTTTACTCTACATTACTTCGTTTTTATTGTACACATTATTACAAGTACTCCACCTTTACATTTAGTTTTAAGCATTCCTCAAAAAATGTATATTTGACAAAACAAAAAGACTATTGCAATGTTTCTTTGTATAACTTTCATGCCTGCTATGCTTTATATACAGAACAGCTTGCATTTAACTGAATAATATTTTATTACTTACCTGAACAACAACAATGTGTATATACAATTTTTCATATTATTTACAAAGAAACAATTACTACACAACGCATATGTAAGAAAAAAACAACTATTTTACACACCAAGTTTGTGAGTTTCTAAATTGTACAATATTGTCAATTGCATGTAAATATAGAAATGTCTTTGTTTAAACAATTAAAATATGTACCATTTCTTAAGAACCATCATTCTAATGTTTCTTTTATACAAACAGAAGCTATGCCCATAAACATATATTCAATTATTGTTTGTACACTTACAAATAATCATCTTGCCGAATGCTCATTTTTCTCTTTGATTATATTTTACTTGCTTTTTTTGTCGCTTTGGACATCTATTCACCTGGTTTCCCAAACAACTGTCCTACCTACAGCCACACACCCTTACTGCCCACTGCCCATTCACTGCCCCACCTCCCGATTGTATTGTTGTACTGTCACCACCCCTATGCTAACACTCACAACTCTTGTATGCTGTAAGCACACATGCATGTTACATTTGCAATGCAACAACAAGTGTCTCATTTTGACAAAGCTTAAGTATTGCCATTGCAAATGCCAAAACTATTAATTTCCTTATTTTGAAAAATAACACATAGATAAAAGATTTATCATTTACAATACCAATAGCTCAAACTTTCCTAATGCGAGACGTATTGCATTGCAAATGCTTGTTTATAATAATGTCAGACGAGTGTTGTGAGTCCTCTCTTGGTTTCACATACTACTCTGTTCTGCCCTCTGATTGATCTCTCTCCGAGCGCTTGTCGGGTCAGTCCTGAAAGGTACGAGAAGGATGTGTATGAGGATACTGATCACTATCAGGCTGTTTAAGCGTATAACAGTTATGTAGGTTATACCATTTTTCAGTGGACTCCAGTTGGTGAGATTCACCTTGTGTTTTTGTTTGTTTTTGTTTATCTCAGCATTTTTTAGAAGACTATGGGGCCTGTTTCAAGTTCTCCTTATCGGAATTACCCTTAAATTGTAGTGTTTGTTTGGTGTGGCTCCCAAATTATCTTGCCCTATAAATGTATAGGTTTCAGCAATAATTTTTGGTAATTTGCGATCTTGGTCCACTAACAGAACCTACGCGAGGCACTGACACATTGACAAAGCTGCTTCTTCCTCTTGAATATTACTTAAAATAATCGAGGAGAATGTGATGTAATTGCTTATACATTTCATCCCCAGGTCCAGAACAGGGACAGCCCTTTATTAATTTTGAATCTTTTTCAGCACTTCAGGCAAAACAGCGATAGATGGTGTGCCATGTGTTATGGTACATATTGCAGCAAAAATTGTGCCCCAGGTGGCACATTCATCTACCGGGGTAATTTTCCTAAGTGGTAGGCACATTGTGAGATTTCTATGTTTATCTTGGGGTCCCTTTTAGGGAAATACTGCTTCAAGCTGGTTTGTTTATCGTGGAATCCCGAATGGAAATTCTTCCTTACTGGTGGCAACCATACCCATAATTGTGTTAATAGTCACTGGATTCATTGCAGGCACAGCTATATGTAGCTTTGAAGCTTGAACAGCCCTCTCCGGAGTTGCTAATATTGTTTGCATAACAAACTGTGTTAGACGTCTGCATAGTTTAACTAGACCGGAGTATAAAGCAAGGAGCTCTATAGCTGTTATTGATCCTATCTTTGGGTATAGTATATTGCCGGTTAGGACTGGCCAGGCCATCATTACTGAGGCGACCCATTCTTACATTGTGTAGTACATGTGGTTGGGCGCCTTGGAACCTGAAATGTTAATGGTATTTCTAAATTTTCATAGGCTCTGTATTACCTGGTGTTACAGCTTGAGTGCATGTGTGAAATGCTCATGTATTGGTATCTGATGCAGGAAACGTGGCCCTTGAATAGAATACCTCTGTTTTGTACACTTTGTGGGCCTCAACCACAGAGGTAGCATCACCCAAAAGGGAGCTCTTGCTGTTGTAACATTTGTGTTACTGAATGTCTGCAATTAAGTTGAATGACCACTGGTACTTGAGGCAAATTTAATGAATGGAATTCATAGAAGGGAAAAACTATAGTGGGGTGATCCTTTTAAAGGTTCAAGCTTAAACAACGTCCAAACAAAAATCGAGGCCTCCTATTTAGCTAGGGAGGAATAATCCCTAACACCACGGATGTCTATGTATAAGGTGACTAGGGGTATTCTTGGCACACACAAGAGCTACTCAGGAGACCCATTAAATAAGTTCCTGACCTAGAATGTTGGTGGCACCATGTCAGACAGTTCCTACCAATTAAGTAGGACTGTGTACCCAGACAATATAAATGTAGAATATGGGGACTGAGTCCATCCATTTCATCAGAGTATGTTTGCCTAATTTTTAGCTCGCTAACAGTGCCCCATCCTGACCCCTAACCATAACAGGGTACTAGATGGTGTCTGCAATCTCAGAACATGACCACTCACATTCTACAAGGAAATTGTGGATAGAGATCTTTCCGTTCGTTGTTGCTTAGGCATGCCCAGAGGTAGACACAAGAATTGCATGAATTCGCTTTTCAAACATTTATTAAAGGAATTGTATTCTTGAGTAAAAAAACATGATCTGTAATTATTAGTAGGAGGAAACAAAGTATTGTTACCAACATTATAATAATGGTGAAGAAGATAAATAGTTCAACCATTTTGCAATATTATGTGATTATATGATAATTCATATATTGATACTCCTACCTAACATTACCTACACTATTGGGAGCATAGTAAGAATACCCTCTGCCAGATCTCTTGGGACAACTAAACTCCCCATATCTGTGTATAATGTATCAGAAATCCAGTCTGGTGTAAAACAGGCCGTCGGCCTTTGCAGGACAGAGATTGGAACCAGGAGGGCTGCATCCCAGTCACAGCATCCTGGATTATCCATAGAAGTGGTCCTCTGGACCATATTGCTCAGAGGTGGCTTATATGATAAAATCACTGTTGCAATTGCACTGTTTCAGAGGTGCAGCACTGATGTTATTATTTGTCTGTCACCAGCTGGGCAACCAAAAACAAGGGCCTCATTCTCAATGTTCCTAGCCTTGGACGGAGTGTACTAGTCAACTTGATAATGTGCCTACTAAAAAATGTACTGCCTGCAGAACCATTTTAAACTATTCTATCATGTACGTGCAAAGCTTATAGAAAGTCACTGTTTAGAAAAGATGTCAAGTTTAAACTTGTAACTAAAATGGGGATTCTGTGCTGGTGCCCTGTTGGACCTTACAACAAAAGACATCTGCTGCAGAGATCTGTGTGTTCAGCAATTTAAAGGGGATTATAAATTAGGGCTTTTGGTTTTATGTTCCTAATTTTTTTAACATTTTTGTCTGTATTTTTCCAGAGCTACATTATCCACCAGAGTTATCTTACCGCTATTATAATTTGTAATAGCAGTAAGATAACTCTGGTGGATAATGCAGCTCTTTGAGAGTTCTTTATTTTGTCAAATCATTTTTTACTCTTAAAGTAACTTGGACGGTTAATGTGCCTGCTGCAAAAGACATCATGAAACGTGCAGACCACAGATTTGTATTTTATGTAGGTCAGTGCTTTAAATGGGTTAGAATGAATGAGTATCTGCACATTTTTATGTCCATTTAAAGCACTGATCGATAAGTTGCCTACTGCTTTTGACAATGAAATCATATTGTTATTTCCAGCTCATAAGTTTCACTCCATTCAATATAACACCATCATCGATTTACCGGCATCAAGGAGCTGCATGCATATTGTAAGTCATGGGTTTAGATCCTTATTGTTTTTATCCGCAATATTTTGTTATACTAGGATCGCAAAGAAGAGCTCCTCTAGGAATTAATAAAGTCTTGTTAGTGCAGACAACCTGTAGTGTAGTTCCTATTTTTCCTATAGGCCCTGCGCATTGGAATAACATAAACAGCAGTTTAGACGTAGGACTGAGGTCTTCTAGGTCTCTACTGACTATGTTAGACTTAATTTAGGTTTTGCGACAGCTAGCTCAGAGGTCACTGGAAACTTTCTTGACTGAATAGGAAGTGATCAGCTTCCCTGGCTCAGACAAGAAGGGATTCAGCTTCCGACAACCGCATAAACATGACAACTTTTCTCCCTCAGAATAAGAGTCAATCTCTAGAGTCGTGTGAAACAATAGACCGCTATTTCACTCAGTCAGTTGTGCATATTTAATTTCACCAGGGTGCAGAGAATAGAGTGACGGGCGTTTTCAATAAAAGGTATTATTTATTGAGCAGTCTTCCTTCTCATGCAAGAGAAATGAATTGCCACAATTGCAATTCTTGTTATAAAGTAAAGTACGTACAGTAAAAGGAGTATTATGAAATAATACTGTAAAAGCATTGATATGGTTTCTTAGCCATAAGACACTTTAAAATGGATAAAATTTATATACATATATATACATAGGCTAACGTGCACAACTGGTGCTTCTAAAATACGCCTACCCCAGTGTACCTGACCTAAGCCTAATACGTGGGAAGGAGTAAGTAAGTAGCAGTTTAAGTTAAGTAGGTTTGTTGCCAAGGATCTGCTCAAGAATTCTCTCTAAGGGTTTAGTCAGCACTGTACCTTGGGAATAGAATGTAGGAGGTCTGGTATCTCCCTCTCAGGACCCGATATCCCAGTCACCCGCAAGGGTAGGCTGGAAACGCCGGAGCTGGATTTTCTCGGCAGGAGAAAAGACAGCATCTTTCTCAGCGCGTCAAAGAGGAGGGGCAGTGTCCGTGGGCTTCTCGCTTCTGCTGGGCTCTCGGAAAGTAGATTAGCTGCTCTGCTCCAGAATCACCACCGTGTGTTTGCTTAAGGCAACGTTGGTATATTTATACCTGAAAGGTGCCGAGTTTGACGTAAGGTTTGGACATAAGACGTCAATAAAGATGTCACTAAGAACTGGCCATTCTTACAGTGCTCGTAGGAGTTCTATTACAAATCAAAACAAAGCAAGCGGGGCTTTCCCAGGTTGCTGGGGGTTTGGTGTGTCGAAAGAACTCGGTGTGCTCTCTAGGAATCTAAGGAAGTAGCTTCTGCCGTGTCATGGACTGCAGGGGCGATTTACTGAAATATGGCTCTGATTATTATGTCATTATAGGGAATTTTATTGATTATAGCCGTATAGGGGCATAAAGTCTCAATATTGAATCGGGTTCCTAGATAAAACACATCACCCACTCCACGGTTTTATGTCCATCAATTACTAAAAACTTAAGCAATAAAGATGCATGTGTATTCCAACCCACCCCAAAATACATTTTTTATTCGAAATGGTGTATGCGAAATACACGGAACGTTATAGGTACTGTACGTTTTTAAGCAGTGTAATCATTAAAAAATTGCATTAATATTCAGTTGAACGATTTACGAAAATTACACATGAAATGTCTCTTCTTTTACAGAAAAGAAGGTCAAGACTATTTCATCACATATAAATGAAATTGCTTGTGAGTATGCTAGAGGCTGTGGTAACATATTGTCTCTAGATTAGCTAAAAATAGAAGCTCTGTTCTTTATGACTAGTTCTACTGTAAGCAGAGTACACGTGCCAAAAAGGTGTAAATATTTTGGAATTTTGGAAAAAAATAATTTCGTTTCAGGGGAAAATATAGTTCCAAATGTTTTCAGTAGCTTTTGTTTTTCAAAGCTGAAGGCCGAATTCAGAGTTCAGGGGAACGCTGTGTGCCGGTTGGCTTAAAAAGTTATTCTTTTGGTTCAGGGGAGAACATGACTTCAGATATAGATGTGCAAAAAAACAGTCTACAGCTTCAGGTGAAAGTTCGACCATGGTTGAAAAGGCTGTTACCGGGCAGTCGTGAGAATGATTGCTATCATCGATTTCAGGATCAGCAATGCTCACAGAAGGTCGTACCTGGGTGATGTTGCTCTCATTCCTTGCTTCACTGCCACCACCTAATCGTAGTGCAGAAGTCTCAACGAATGCCGTCATCAGGATTGGTAACCACTGGGGACAACACGAAGCATGAGCCGTTACTGGACTTAGCAAAGTAAAGACATCCATTGGTACTTCTGATTGTAGTGTAAGACAGGTGTCTAACACGCATGCTTCTCCGCATCGCATACAACGAAGCACAGGTAATATGCGGTTCTGCCATATAGGTCTGAATGAAAGAAACCAGGTCATATTCAGATCTCTTAGCCGGGCTAATCCAAGGACTTTAGTTATGCGGTCCCGGTAGCGTATTGCTAGGATCGTTTCTTCCATCCTTGCCGGAGTCATGTCTGTGTTTTGGCTTGCCATATCGGAGCAGAAGAGTCAAAAATAAGATTCCTGCTACGAGTCCCAAAAGTAGTGGTAGGCCACCAAAAACCAAATGGACAAAATTGGGAAAGATGCCCAGGACTGCTTCGAAGGGTGTTACCAGTCCCGAAAAAATTGTCTTAAATACATTCGAGATACCACTGGCATCTGACATATTTAGGATTTGGCTTAGCATTTCTGCGAAATGCACGGGGCAATTAGTTGATAAAAGTGTATGTATCTCTGCCGTTGTCCTTGCAAGTTGAAGATCATACGTTTCTTTTGATGACGTGATGGGCACTGTTGTCTGTAAGCAGAATGAAGTCTGTGCTTTTAAAGTATCAATTCGTATAGAAGAGATATTCAACAGAGGCCAAATCGTTGCCTCTGAGTCTCTAGGGCCGTTAGGATACAATGCTTGCATACAGCAAGTTACCATGGAACTAACGCTTAAGAGATATGCTTTCCCTGGCACCATGCCACAACAGCTGTGGTCCGTTATTAGAACGTAACTCCCGTTAGAAAGTGGTCTAAAGAATGGCTCTATCTGTGTTGCAGGTGTGCCGTACTGGTGGCATGAAAGGTTATTTGAAGTCCCCTCACAGGCCCCATGTAAATTAATACCTTGACACAGAAGTATACCGCTTAGTGATTGTTTACAATTATTACCACTAAGAAATACATTCTGGTTTTTGTCACTATAACATGTGTGTGTATAAGGTAATTTCCATGATGACTTAATGTACCCTTTACCCAACCTTTCATACTGGCCTGCTGGTATATACTCTTGGCATTTTTTAAATTGGAAAGTTGATATTGGAATTGTGATAATCCCGTGTATTATCCATTCAATGACAGGTCTTTCTGACATTGTCAATGGTAATCTCTAAAGTTTTTCAATGCTCAGAATCGTATAGTCTGCTCCTTTCTGTGTCAAACTGATTTGTTTATCAGTAAGGTTAAAGATAGAGAACAATGACGACGTGTTGATTAAACGCCAAGGCACATAGCCTGAATGCAGGTTTTGCAACGTCCAGCCTAGCTGTACAATAGAACGTAATTGGGACTGACCATGTTGTAACATTAGCAAGTCCTGATCTATTATATCTATAGCAGATGATACAATACTGTCCAGTGAATATATTCTGGAGGACAGAGTCATTAACCCGTAGTCCACAACAGAAAGTGATTTTTCCAAATTAATACGATCAATTTCTCGTATTTTTTTTGCTGTCTCAATTTGAGTCAGTTTCCATGCCTCGTTGTAAGCAGCGTATATACTGGCCGCTATGAAACGTTTTTGACGCTGTTTGCGTGGTCCCATTATGAAGCACCATCTTTAAGTAAAGACAAGTGTTGCTTAATTTGTGCCAGTGTGGATGTTTGTAGCCATTCAAGGCATAGTTTCCCTACACTGTATGTTGTTACTATCCCTGGGTGTTGTCTCTGGGAATATTTAGGGTCTGGTCTGGTCATTTTTAACTCCTGTATTTTGTTCAGGAGACGAGTCTAGCCGGTGGCAGTGGCTGACTCTATCCGCTTTGCGCTGTATGACGAGAGTTGCACTGCGAGCGCTGAATGTAGAGCGTTTTTAACTTTAGCGATTGAATGCTAATTTTAATATTCACAGTGAATCTTGTGTGTAACTTTATAATTTGACTGCACCTCACCTCTGGGCTGATTGGAAAGCTCTGTGATCACGCACTCATTGTACTCCCGCCCCGGTCCGCCACGTCCATTCTGGGCGTTTGATGCGGAGGGTGAGGAGGAGCCCAGCACTCCCGGGCTCAGGGCTGCAAGGTCAGCGCTCTAGTTGCGCTGTATGTGTTTAGGATATAAGGTCAGTAGAAACGCAGTCGCGGGGTGGAGACGAGTCTAGCCGGTGGCAGTGGCTGACTCTTTCCGCTTTGCGCTGTATGACGAGAGTTGCACTGCGAGCGCTGAATGTAGAGCGTTTTTAACTTTAGCGATTGAATGCTAATTTTAATATTCACAGTGAATCTTGTGTGTAATTTTATAATTTGACTGTACCTCACCTCTGGGCTGATTGGAAAGCTCTGTGATCACACACTCATTGTACTCCCGCCGCGTCCATTCTGGGCGTTTGATGCGGAGGATGAGGAGGAGCCCAGCACTTCCGGGCTCAGGGCTGCAAGGTCAGCACTCTAGTTGCCCCTACCTTTCTATAAATGTGTGTGGGTCAGCAACCGCGCAGCGGACGCGTGCAGCGGGCGCGCCGGAAGCAAGCGGAAGTCGAGCCAAAGTCGAGCCAAAGTCAAGCCCGTCTGCGCCCGTCCGAGGCCGACCGGGGCACGGGGCCACGACCGCTGGCCGGTCTGGGTACTCCCACATACAATATGGAAGACAGATATTGCTAGATCTATGTCCGTCGATTAATGCACCCTGCTGGCACACTATGGAAGCCGAATCTCTTCGAAGCTGCTCCATATGTCCTTTTAAAATTGCTAGTGACCCGACTAATGACCTGGACAAAGGAAAGATACTAGGAGGACTGTTAAATTGTAGATCACTTAGTAAACATAGTAATCAGATCCGTGACCTACTTGAAGACGAAGTACTGGACATACTCTTCTTAACAGAAACTTGGCTAGGAGAACACTCCGACCCCGAAATTATAGAAGCCATGCCACCTGGTTATTCTCTCTCCAGGCTAGATAGGAAGTAGGGGAGGGGCGGAGGGATTGCAATTGCGATCAAAGCTCCGCTGGAATGTTCTCTATCACCCCTGCAGATTGACCACTGTGAACCGGGTCTATTCACAATTATACTTTGGCCTCAACACTCTATATCGGGTATTCTTGTCTATAGACCCCCAGGCAGGCTCTATGACTTCACTACTAGCCTAGTGGAAGCGGCTGCCCACCCAGCCATAAGGAAGAGCAGAATTCTGTTATTATGAGACATGAATGTACATTTTGATGACCAACTAGAGAAAGAGGCAAAAGACATCAAGCAAGAGCTACAGTCCCTACAATTGGACTTAAAAAATAGTTCCCCCACCCATAAACATGGTCACCTATTTGGACCCTGTCTTCGGAAACTGGAGCGGAGTGAAAGTACAGGCACCCTCACCGGTTCCGTGGTCAGACCACTTTTTAATTCCTTTTCACATTTTGATATCAGAGCCTGAGATTAAAAAGGACAACAATAACCGTTACCAGCGTCGTAAATGGAAAAACTTCTCACAAGACACCTTTAACAAGATACTCGAGCTAGGAGGTCAGCTAGGGGGCATGGACTGCGAAAGCGCATACAGTAGGTTAGAGGAACGCATCTTAACTGCCCTAGACACTACTGCCCCATTACGCACTATCAAGAGAGTTAATAGTAGAAAGAAAACCTCCCCATGGTTTACACCCGAGTTACAGGCCGCGAAATCTATCTGTAAAAAATTAGAACGGCAATGGCGCTTAGACTTCTGCCCCTTAATCAAAACCAACTACAAAAAAGCACAAAAGGAATATTACATCAAAATACGTACCACTAAGGCCATGCATTATAAAGCCCGTATTGGGGAAGCAGAAAACTCCTCGAAGGAGCTCTTCAAAATTTTTAAGGAGATCTCAGTGATAGCTAATGATAACACTTCTCAAAACGACTCAGTGGAAACATGTAACAAAATAGCCAACTACTTTTCTGGAAAGATAAGAGACATCTATTCTACTTTCTCTGGAAACATGACATCTGGACATGATTTTGTAGAAATAGAAGGAGCAAGCTCTGTGGAGGTATGCTTACAATGCTTCACGGTTCCCCCTCCAGAGATCCTAAATAGCATATGTAAAAGTATCAAATCAGGCTCCCCTCGTGACCCTGCTCCACAAAGGGTACTAGGAGAGAGCCTGTCTGTACTGGAGCCGTTTTGTAGGCATGTGGTCCAGGTCTCCTTTGCTACCGCCAAACTCCCGGAAGTATGGAAGAAAGGTATTGTTCTCCCGATCAAAAAAAAGCCGAATGTTAGCCACGAAACCCTTGAAAACTTAAGACCTATCTCCTTGTTACCCTATTTAGCGAAGGTGGCGGAGAAAGTGGCTAACACCCATCTGGAAACGAACAATCTTCTTCACGCCTCTCAGTCTGGCTTTCGGCCTGGCTACTCTACTGAGACTGCCCTTCTGAAAGCGACTGAAACCCTGTGACAAGGAGCAGATGCTGGACATACCATGGCACTTATGATGCTGGACCTCAGTGCTGCGTTTGACACTGTAGCACATTCCATCTTGCTACAGTGTCTAAACAAAGCCGGGGTCACTGAGTCTGCGCTGGGCTGGCTGAAAGTGTTTCTTACAGATCGTAGCTTTCAGGTACAGCGGGGATCTTTTTCCTCAGACAGCATAGCCTTAGAACAAGGGGTGCCTCAGGGCCCTGCCCTGAGCCCTACCTTGTTCAATCTATACATGGCTCCCCTAGCAGATGTGGTGCAATCGTACGGTGTAGAATTAGTCTCATACGCCGACGACATCCAACTGCTGATCTCTCTATCCCAAGCTCCAACCACTGCAGCCGCCAACTTCAAGGGCTGCATGCAGGACCTAGCAGTTTGGATGAATCACCACTGCTTGAAGCTCAATGGCTCCAAGACGGAGGTACTGGTGATAGGAGGGAAAGACTCAAGCTGGACGGGGGACTGGTGGCCAAACTGTCTTGGTCCGCTGCCTACTCCCAGTAAAGAAGCTAAGAATCTGGGTATTTGGGTTGATGATGGCCATATTCACAGGTTAGTGGGAAAATGCTTCGGGGTACTAAAAACTCTCAATCGCACCCTGGACTTACTTCCCTTAGAGGCTAGACGAACCATGACCCAAGCTTTGGTGACTTCCCCTATAGATTATGGCAATGTGCTCTTCCTGGGAACCACCGAAAAAAACCTGAGGTGTCTGCAAGTACTTCAAAATACTGCAGCACGCTTGGTCCTGAGACTACCCAAAAGAGCAGCATCTAAACCCACTCTTGCTGCTCTACATTGGCTCCCTATTAAGAAAAGGATCCTGTTCAAAGCACTTTTAATGTGCCACAGGATTATATGGCACAAAGCTCCTCAGTATCTTAAGGACCTGGTCCATACATATGAGCCAAGTAGAGCACTCCGCTCTAAGGGGACAGGCCTACTCAAAATTCCCCGTGTAAAAAAAGCTAAATTGGGAGGCCGATCTTTCAGAGTGCTAGCTGCCAATAAATGGAACCTACTCCCTGTGAACCTCAGGTTAGCAGAAACAGAAACAAAGTTCAGAAAACTTTTGAAAACTTATCTTTATACCTTATAGACTTAGTCTACTTGTCACGGTTCTGTCTCTCTCTTCACAGCGCGGGGACACGCCGAGATGGCGCCACCATGCGCTCTACAAACCTCTATATTATTATTATTATTATTATTATTATTATTATTATTATTATCTTGACATTTATTTGTGTCTGTTGGCCAGATTAACCACTTTTTCCAATCAGGATGTGTTCTATTTTGATGTAAAATTTTGGATACGTCTATCTCAATATCTGTGGTTGTGTTATCAGGTATTGGCTTTGGAATAGACGGTTTGTTTAAATCTTTGATTTTGGCTAGGCAAAAACAGGTAGTTTGTTGAATGGTGTCATTCAAGAACATTATTTGTTCTGGTATCATGCAGGCTCGAAACAATGCTTCTAGGCCTTGTACCTGCCATTCTTTTGTACCCCAGATGGTTTTTGTTTCAATGTTGTTTTTCCAGAAATCAAAACCAAATGTAATAATTTTTTCATAAAATGTTTCCGAATAGATCAATTTAGTATTTGTCAGCATGGTTTTTGTCCCTGTTTTATCTAACAGCTTATAATAAAATAAACCCTGAGAAGTATTGGAATTTCTCATAGAATGTTTTTGAACTGCTTTTAGGTGGAGTTGCACAATGTTCCCATTGATTATATTTAAAAACATTTCTAGGTTGAGCAGATTTATGCAAATAGTGGTCTGCATAATGGGTATAGCAATACATCTGTTCATAATTCAATGAACCTTGCAAATAATCATGTTCTGTAAATTTTGCTGACATAACTAAATCTGACATCATATTATTTATGCTTTCAAAGTCCCAATCATCAGAGAATGTACTTGGTTTTCCAAAGTCACTTAATGAAACCTTAAACTGATGAGGATATTTCAAGAGTTTGACCGGTCCATATATTTCGTAATCTGTTTTGTCCCAAACTACCTCGCCGGGTATTGGAATGGCTGTGACATTTACTGATAATAGTTCTCTTTTCTCGATGTGAGATGACTTGTGTGGCTTCAGAACTAAGTTGATGTTCTGACTTGCTGTGTCCATTGTACTGTATTTTCCCTCAATGAATTTTACCAAACAAAGTACCATGATGAGCCAAAGCAGGAGGAAAAATACCCCTAGCCCAATCCAAAATTCTAACCATGGAGAAATGAGATAGGTTTCTTTGAGTTGATGAAAGAGTACTATTGCTTTGTCTTTAAAAGTGTTTGTTGCTGGCGTTACTTCAGGCTCGCTTTGATCTTCAGAAAAGTTATTGAAATTGATGAAGTAGCCAGATGCAGTTCTGTCAATTGGTGTAATTGTTTTTTCAATTTGCCTTTCATTAGCACGTTCTGATGCTACATCATTGTAGACTGGTTTTTCTTGACAAATTGTTTCAATTTGGGTTTCAAGAGGCACAAGTTCCATGGCATTTCTGCGTAGTCCTTTTTTATTCACTGCAGGTTTATCAAATGTGATTAGTCTCTCAGTTTGAACCTCTTGGATTGTAGGAAATTTTGGTATTCTGGTATTTCCTGGGAGTCCACTGGGCCTACTACTTATTATTGGCCACATGATTGTGGTTTTACCAGGTCGATGGATACAACTCAGTTCTCCTTTTTACAACTGTTCTTGTTCCGTTGATTGCTAAGACAGGTACTGCTTTTCTGCAAGAAGGCCCAAATTCCTTCTTCACCGCTATTTTCTCTCTGACCAGATCCCCAATCTTTGGAATCCAGACAGGTCTTGCTGGGGCAGGTTGTGTGTCTTCAGTGGTTGTTGGCTGCTGTTTTAACTTTATGTTGCTCAGGGCTTTTCTTGTTTCATTTAAGTCCTGTAAAACAGCCAAACGATCTTTGATGTTAAAGCATTTTTTCTTATCTTCTACCACTGAAGCATGACTATTTAAGTCCTGAACATACTTTCTAGTTCCGAAACAATAGTTCGTACAGGCTGAAACCTTTTAGAGAATTTCTTGGCAGGTTATTAAGACTACGTTGGACACTTGTTAAATGCTGGACCCACCCATCACCGGAACCTAATACCTTTGCCGTTATAGATTGCTTTATGTCTCGGTTTTTTCTTTCCACAACCCTGTTTCCCTCAGGATGGAAGGGACAAGAGAACCGCAACCCAATGCCCATGCTGGTCATGGCCTCCTTATAAGCTCGAGAGCTAAAAGCAGGACCCTGGTCAGAATGAAGCATGGCAATTGCGTATGTGCTGATAAAGACCCACAAATCTTTTATAACAGTTCTGGCGTCAGCCGAGCGCTGGGGCCACACTTTTAAGTGATTTTAGTCTTAAAAGGAATTATAGATAGCCTTATGCTAACTACAGAAATGGCCATGGATTTGACGGTTGACTCGTTACTGCGGTCTCTGTTGCAGTCTGGACAGCTCTTTGCAAATTTATAATGTTGCAGGCTCATCCCCGGCCACCAGTATTCTGATTGTAATTCTGTCAGAGATTCCTTCATCTGTTTGTGCCTTGGACCTTCACCCATGTGTGAGTCTGCTATTAATAAGACTCTCCAGTTCGTGTTTGGAATTACCCTATCCCCCACTCCAGGGATTCGAGCAAAAGGAACGGAGTTTGCGTCAATTATGTATGTATAATTGAGTGGATAGTTCACAGGTAGTTCTGCACAGTCGCCTTTTGAAGACGTTTTTACCACCAGCATGGTTTCCCCGTCTATGTATTTTTCTGAACGCTTTTTTGTGGCTACTGAGGCCGGTTTAGTTGCTTCCGCTGTGGCTGTTTTAGCCAATGAATTCCCTCCAACGTGAACGCCATCACGTTGATGACTCAGAGTGTGTATCACGTGAGTCTTTTGTAGTTCTTTCTGTAAAAGAACTACCTGTTTCCAAAGCATTTTATGCTTGATTGTGGCACCTGTGTCATCTTTGTAATCATTTTGAACCCAGTTCTGCAAATCATTATTGTAAGATTTGATGCAGAAATGCGAATCGCACACTATTAGTGTCGGGAATTCACGTTCTGCATTTTCAAGCGCCATCTTTAAAGATCTGATTTCAGCTCGCTGAGCCGAACAGTTTCTCAGTGATTCCGTTTTTGCTATTTTCGGTCTGAATTTACCGCAGAGCCAGCGACATTTAACAATCGCACAGGCTGCATTGTAGGATTTATCATCTACATTGTAATGCTGTACAAATCTGTCTGTATAGATTATACAAGAGTATTGTTGAAGAGGCAGAATATTGATTGGCAGAGGATATTCTTCTTCATATTTTAAATCATTCCGTTTTTTCATGTTCGGGACAAAATAGTATGTCACGTCTTCTGCAGCAAGAGAATTTTCCTACTGTATCCTTTTTGGATCTAATGCCACTGTTTTTAGATTTACTGGGCTGAATAGCGCCTCGAAGGCTGATTCTGCTGTGAAGACCGTTATTCTTTTGCCTTGGGCTTGGGCTCGTTCTCTTGCTACAGCAGTTTGAACTGCCTTTACAGTATTTTCTGTAAGACTGAATGTTTTTTCTGCTTTTGTGTACAAATGTGATTTGTAAGCTATTGGTACAGTTTCTCCCTTATTAGAGGTCAGGTACGTGAATCCGCATCTTCCTGGGATGACCCGGATTACAAGGTTGCGTGTATTGTCACGTGTTTCTAATTTTGCTTTAGCTAACATGTCTGTTTGCAGTGATCTCAAAATTTCTGTGTGTTTTTGAGTCCAGTTGATTGGTTTAAAATCAGGTTTTTATTAATTCGTAGAGAGGTTTAACCCTCTCTGCATAATTTAGGATGTAAGTTCTTCCAAAATTCAGGAAGCCTAGAATCGATTGTAAGTTCTTCAGCATTTTTGGAGCTTGGAGTACAGCGCACTTCTCTAAGAAGTTGTCTGCTAGGCTTTTGCCTTCACTTGATAATTCGTATCCTAAAAACAGGACCGTTAGATGGGCAATTCGTGACTTTTTAAAGTTGAATTTGTAACCCTCTGCTGCGAACCCAAGTATTATGGTGTTCACTCTTTTCAAGTGAGTATCCAAGTCGTCGTCTGTGAGATACATGTCATTGACATAAGATAATGCCTCATCATCATACATTTGTAGTAACTCTGTTACTCTGGCTGAGAATAATCCTGGGCTGTTCTTGAATCCCTGTGGGAGTCTACAGAAATTTTCTGTGACCCCATTATTGAGAAAGCGGTCAAGTACCTGCTTTCCGGTGCAATATTTTGACAAAAGTACCCATTAGAAATGTCTAATGTTGTTTTGTATTTTTTGCGAACTATGTTATTCATTAGTGCCGCACTGTGCGAATTTTGTACCGCAAATGTTTTGCAACATGAGTTAAGGTGTCTGTAGTCCAAGACTAGACGATATGAATCGTCTGGTTTGGAGACAGGAAACAAAGGATTGTTCATGTGAGAGGTGCATGTTTCAATCACCCCTTGGTATTCAAGTTGATCTAAAATCTCCCTGACCTGTTTTTTAGCTTCTTGCTTAATCGGGGACTGCCTTTGTGCAGTAGGTTGACATTTTAACTGGATTTTGTGAGGAGGAGAGTCCTCATCCCATCCTACATGATTCTTATATAATGCAGGTGCTTGGGCTACTGCCCATTTTCTTGCATATATATATTTTCTGTGAATTGGAATATGATTTGAGAAGGCAGGCATAATCATTTCTTCGCCATGAGGGCACTCCCTGACAAACTCTGGGGGCCAATCTTTCTCAGCTAACAGGATGGCATAGCCTTTTGAGAGGTTATCCCAAAACAGACCCCTTATTTTCCTAGTCTTATCTCCCTCTATACGCAATGTTATTTCGTATATTTTATGAGGTTCGCTAACTCTGATATCTGCAGTTTCTTCTTGAATGTATTCATTCGTGTCCACTGTCTCCAGATGATTCATCAGGATCTTGCGAGCTATGCTGATTTCTGCTGCGCTGTCTAGCATTGTCTGTGCCCACTCACCGTTTTTCAGCTGTGTCCTCAGTATCCTCGGCATGTTTGATTACTTTAAAACTGGCTACCTTCTTTCTTGGAAATTGTAATTTTTTACTTTGAGCAGGTTCCTTGTCTTTGGACTTGGCGTGCTCTTCCCTGTCTTCTGACCGTCCTCTTCTTTCCGATTTCTGCGAAAAAGATCGAGAGGGACGTGTATCAATATCGTGATATCTATCAGGCTTTTTCAAATTATCCCTTTTTCTAAGGTTGTATCTTTTTTCAGAGGGCTCCCTTTGGGGAGACTGGTGTTCTCGATTCGGAGTTCTTTCTCTCCGCCGAGGAGACCTTCCTCTGGACAGGAAACCTTTTTCTTTGGGAGTGGATTGTTTATTTCCATCCCAGCTCTTTTTAGGAGTGTTTAGATTATTTTTAATAAATAATTTTTCAGGATTTTCAAGTAGTTGGGGTTTTACTGGTTTCCCACCCAAACTATCTCTACCTAGTTCTTCATAGCATGTTTCTATGATTCTGGCAAGCTCAATTGGTTGATCTGTTGTATCGGTTTCTTTCAATTTTTGGCGGATCATCACAGATGCTGCTTCTCCTTTTATGTTGGCTAATAATATAGCCGAGACCTGCTTGAAGTCTTTCAGTAATTTTATACCAAGAGTTAAAGTGGGTTCTGGACCGTATTCATTCTGAATTTGTTTCAGCACATCTGGTATTACCGCCATGGATGGAACACCATGTGTTTTTGTGAAAATGAAAGTAAAGACTGTGCCCCAAGTGTCACAGTCCTCCACATGTGGTGCGACCCCCATTGGAAGGCAGATAGTCAGAATTCTGTGTTTCTCAATAGGGGTAGTATTCGGGAATACTGCCTCTATCTGAGTTATTTTCTGTGCCAGCCAGAATGGAATTTGTTCCCGTTTTGCGGGTGTTTTTCCCAGACCTGATTGTATGTTCTGTGGTGTAATTTTATTTGTGTTCCCCTGATGAGGGGTCAGCTGTGTAATATTAACAGCTGTTTGGACTGTTGCAGTCCACATTACATATTGAACTAACTGACTGTGTATTTTAATTAATAATTTTAGCTGTGCTAAAAGTTCTTCTCTTGACATTTTTTCAATGTCTGGATGTGATGTGTAGCTGGCTAGAACCGGCCACGTTGCTCCTGGCCTACCTAGTTGACCGAGCCTGGTGATGTGATCATTATGTTTTAGGGCGCCTTTAAACCAGAGCAGGTGCTCTTGGTAATTTAGTGGTATTTCAATATCCTCGAAAGGAGTATATTCTTCCGGTGGTTCCTCTATTTTGTAATAGTGGAATTTGTGTGTTGTAGCGTTTGCCGCTGGAAAGTTTATCCATGAATAGAATACCTCTGTCTGCCGATATTCGTGTGCCTCTATCACGAAAATGACTGTACCACCTCGTGATGACAGTCCGTTTTCTATAAGTTTTAAAGTTATAGTTTTTCTTATGTTGACCGGAATAAGGATAGCATTCCGGTCATTCTGTAGGAGACTCGTGTCATCCTCTAGGAGTTGATTTGCTAATCTAGCTGCCTCCCTTTCGTCTTCACTGTCTGGCATTTTACTGTCAGAAAAGGTTTTTTGTTGCAGATCAGGTTTCATTAAAACAAAAGATTAGGTGCACAATATTTTGGAACACTGTATCCTTCAACGTTGACTAAACCAGAAACTCTACATAGGAATCTCTTCCTACTAAGTTCCGACGGATTTTAACCTTTCACCCACTCCAGACGTCTATTGGAGTATTTACGGGAGAAAGGGTCTGTGTGAAAAAACACGACTGAGTTACTCTAACGTCTTGCGTTAGTTTTATCGCCTTACCAAACGTTGGGCGCCATGTAGTGTAGTTCCTATTTTCCCTATAGGCCCTGCGCATTGGAATAACATAAACAGCAGTTTAGACGTAGGACTGAGGTCTTCTAGGTCTCTACTGACTATGTTAGACTTAATTTAGGTTTTGCTCCAGCTAGCTCAGAGGTCACTGGAAATTTTCTTGACTGAATAGGAAGTGATCAGCTTCCCTGGCTCAGACAAGAAGGGATTCAGCTTCCGACAACCGCATAAACATGACAACTTTGCTCCCTCAGAATAAGAGTCAATCTCTAGAGTCGTTTGAACAATAGACAGCTATTTCACTCAGTCAGTTGTGCATATTTAATTTCACCAGGGTGCAGAGAGTAGAGAGACTAGCGTTTTCAATAAAAGGTATTATTTATTGAGCAGTCTTCATTCTCATGCAAGAGAAATGAATTGCCACAATTGCAATACTTGTTATAAAGTAAAGTACATACAGTAAAAGGAGTATTATGAAATAATACTGTAAAAGCATTGATATGGTTTCTTAGCCATAAGACACTTTAAAATGGATAAAAAGATATATACATATATATATACATAGGCTAACGTGCTCAACTGGTGCTTCTAAAATACGCCTGACCTAAGCCTAATACGTGGGAAGGAGTAAGTAAGTAGCAGTTTAAGTTAAGTAGGTTTGTTGCCAAGGATCTGCTCAAGAATTCTCTCTAAGGGTTTAATCAGCACTGTACCCTGGGAATAGAATGTAGGAGGTCTGGTATCTCCCTCTCAGGACCCGATATCCCAGTCACCCGCAAGGGTAGGCTGGAAACGCCGGAACTGGATTTTCTCGGCAGGAGAAAGACCGCGTCTTTCTCAGCGCGTCAAAGAGGAGGGGCAGTGTCCGTGGGCTTCTCGCTTCTGCTGGGCTCTCGGAAAGTAGATTAGCTGCTCTGCTCCAGAGTCACCACCGTGTGTTTGCTTAAGGCAACGTTGGTATATTTATACCTGAAAGGTGCCGAGTCTGACGTAAGGTTTGGACATAAGACATCAATAATTTCCAATTGGGAAGGGGTGATACCCTCCAGTTTTGTGTCTCTGTAATCACAATGGAAAATCCTAATTTATAGTAAAATTAGATTTTAAATTGCAATTCTGAAAATGCCACTGTATACAAAGTTATCATTGTCTTACTTTAACCATTCGGTGCCTTCTGCCTGGCTCTGAATACTGTCTGTTTTAAAAATATATATATTTTTAGAGTTTTATATAGCGCAAACTAGACCCGAGACATGGGGTATCAGAGCATTTAAAAAGGACATCGGGTATCAGAGCATTTAAAAAAGAAAAAGAAAACTTTTTAGTTTCATTTTTTAAGGGCAGGCAGTGGTCCCTGAGGCCACTGCCTGGCCGTAAAAACATTTTCTCACACACTCACAAAAGGGAAGGGGTCCCCTTGGGACCCCTACCAGTTTGCGAGTGGCTTACCACCTACTTGAAGTAGGTGGAACACTGTGAGTCTTTTGTGACCGCAAATGCAGTCGTTAAACAATAGTACATGGCATTGAGACTCGCTATTAGGAAGGGATGCCCCTTCCTAATAGCAAGAGTCGCAAACGCTATTTTGCGAGTCAGTGACTTGTACATGCCTGGACCTTTTTTTGTGGTTGCAAACCCATTTTCCACAGCAAAAAAGGGTCGTACATCTGGCCACAAATCTTAGTTTTGTCCATAGCCCACCTGCATACATACACCACAATGACCCCATTTGTAAAAACCCAAAGTCTAGTTCATTAAGCAGTTTTCCTAGCACCTGCTTTTTGGGTAGCTAGGACCGAGTTGAATTTTAAGGGTTTTCCCCCTATGACAAATTAGGTCAGGCTTGGTAGAGATGTGGCAATGTAGTGTTCTGTCTGATGTCTGGTGCCAATGTGTCTGTAGGGATTTGCAAAGTTTAACAGCAAGTCTGCTGTAATCTGTCACTCCCCGTACTTGGTTAGATCACTCCCTCTCTTGGTGCCTTTTGATTAGTGTTTGTTCCTTATTCATCTTAAGAATTTGTTTCCTGGCAGTACTTGCCTACTGTATCTGCTTTGAAAGAACCTCATCTCAATGTCGTTGAGTGCCTTCTCACATTCTGATGCTTTATTTCAAATGTGAATAGCCAGTGTCATTTCTCCAAAAGGGATGGCATTACCCTTGCATTTTGGATGGGCACTAGATGTATGTAATACTGAATTGCAAGAGGTGGGCTTACGATAAAGTCTGATCTTAATTTTATTATTGCTGATATACAGTTCCAAGTCCAGGAAAATGATTCCCTCTGTGCTATGATATGTAAATTTTATGTTAGACTGGTTCCCATTAAGGTAAGAGAATAAACTATATACTTGCAATACATTTCTTGTCCAGATCATAATAAGCTTCCCCTCCAGCTTCCCAATAAAGAGGCAGGCGTACGAAGGAGCAAATTTGGAACCCATCACAGTCCCCTGCAGTCGTCTGTACCATTCATCCCTGAATAGTAACAAATTGTTCCTCATGATCAATTCAGTCATCTCTATCAACTTCTCTGTGTGTTCCAATAGGCTGGCAGATCTTTTGATCAATATTTGTCTTAAAGCTGCTAGTCCTTGGTCACGTCCAATGATAGTATATAGTGATACTACGTCCAAGGTAACCATTATCATGCCTGATTCCCAGCTTATGTCTCCCAATAAATTAAGTATGTGCTTGGTGTCCTGTATGTATAAGGGCAAGTTCTTAACCAATGGCTGTAGAAATAAATCTACATATTCAGATAGTTTTTCTGTGGGCGCCCCAATATTCGAGCTGATTTGTCAGCATGGTGGAAAGTGTTTGTTCTTATGTACCGGGGGGAGGGTGTAGCTTCACAGATACTTTGTCCTATCTACTCCTAAATACATATATTCATTGTCATTGAGTAAACAGTGGTAATGCCATGTCGTTTGATGTTGATTGATTTTTATCAATGCAAATGTAGAATTGCACATCACCTTCTCTTAGGATGTCATATCACCAGGTTGCTACAGTTTTTCACTCTTGTAGTCATGTCTATTCATGACCATAATGGTTACCCCTTTATCAGCTTCTTTCCATGTGATCTCATCATTATCCTGGAGGGTTCTAAGGGCTGCTCTCTCACCTGGATTAAGATTGTCTCCACCTCTACCTAGTGTCATCCTGTATTTTTCGTTGTCTCAAAGCTTAAGCAAATCATTACAGACCTAAACATAAATTGTGTCAATATTGCTAGTACCTGCTACCTGTGGTGTCCATCTTGATTTGTTTTTTTATACAACTGTCAATGCTCCTATCAGTTTGTACTCTGCACTCTACATCGTAATCGGGCAGTTGGACTGCAAACTGACCGTGTCGGTCAGAAAGTCTCTGACAGCGGTCGGAAAACTTCCGACTAGCGGTTAGGGGCTTTTCGACCGACATTGCAATCAGCCCCTAAATTTCTGGGGGGGGGGGGGGCAGGGATAACATTGTGGGCTTTCCAGTAAACCTATACAATCGTCCACATGTGAAAAAAACATGCTTATGAATCTTGTATCTTCGTGCACATGACAAACAAAGGTGGGACAAAAAAATGAAGAATAAACGATATGCTCTTAGCGACATTCCTAAACGTCAAAATGCAATTGGTCTTCTTAGATTTTTTTTTTTTTGCTGCAGGCAGCTTTAATATAATTATGAACTTTCATTTGCGATTGTCTGTAGGTCAACTAAGTCCAACATCTCTTTATGTATGTTGCACATGGCAACATGATTCAGTCTTTTCTGGGACATAGTTGATCTTAGCCATGTTTTCAGTCGGTGGGGACCACTGACGCTTCTCTCAGCCTCATAAGAAGATACTGGAATAACCAAAAGAATATGTAGTAGCTTCTCATCCAGTGAAAAGAAAGACCTCTCTCTTGGGAGCCATTTTCAGAGTATGTCTGCTAGTTCTGTGACTGAAAAATACTTGTACATACTCAATATTATTGTTAATTGAGTTGAGAGCAGCAAAGGGTCAATTTATTTGTACTGACCAATAGAGTCAATGTCGTTGCCTGTTAAAAGCACCTGTTCTCGTTTTTCATAGGTTTGGATGCCTTCCTGGTAAAAACAGAGAGAGATTAAGAGAAATGGTATGTAAAAGTTCAAAATACTGAGGGAGATATTCCCTGGCGGTTGCAGGATTAACATTTTCTGCTGCTCCATCATCTATCTGTTTAGGGATTCGCTGCAGTCAGGGCATTTCAGTGGTATTAGGATTGTACATAGCAGGCATGTGGTTCTTGGAATCAAATGACTTATCACTATGAAGCTTTAGTATTGCACGTCTTGCAACATTCAAAGCACCTAGTAGCTTTGACAACGTTTGCTGGTGTCCTTGCATGGCAATATTGAAGTATAGTATTCTAGAAGCTGCAGTACTTGGAGAGCAATCTGAGGACCTAGGACAGTTGATCCTGTCTGAAAGTGTGCCAGCAAACCAGGAGCACGAGCAGACACATCACCATTTGGACTTGGATGTTGATAATTTTTGTAGGGTTTCCAGAATGGATTCATAAGTATCTATTACTTTTTGTACAGCTTTTACATGGACCATCCAGTGTGTTTAACTCAGTTGCTTTATTGTTAACACATTTGCATGACCTTCTACACTGTGCTGAATGAGTCTGGGAATATTGTGCGACATGTTGTAGATTGCCCAAACAGATTTCCAAGTTCCTGGACATAAAGTACTGCATCTTCCATTATGGAAAATGTATGTGCTATAGCCTGTATAACCAGATTTGTACAATGTGCTCAAGAATGGACATAAACAGCAAGTAGTTGTTATTGGAGTATTAATGCTTGTGTACCATGGTATTTCCTTGCACATAGTCTCTTCACCATCATAGGTTTGTGCTCTCAGCTTTGACAGAGAAAGACCATGGCAGCATTAAACATCCTTTACAATTGCAGAAATTCCAGTACCAGTAGTATTATCAGCCAGATACGGTGCAATAAAATACTCAAGAGGGTACAGATCTTTGTCACGGTAACAAATACAAAAGCTTTCTTGTTCCTGACCAGATATATCCTGCGTACAACAAACAGTTACTGCGCATGAAGATTCATTGTTGTTGCAGAAGAACTGTTGCTTGATTGGTCTGAGGCAATGACAACTCCACAAAAAAGTTTTTGGGGCTGGGGTGTAATCACTTGATATTTCTAAATCTGCTGCCCCAACTCCATATTGAATTGTAGACTGCAGCTCTGGCATATTATTGTGATGAATCATATTAATTTCTGATTTGTCTGAATATAGGTTCACTGCACTTGGCCGTTTCTTTGTAAAGAATTTCAGGATGTCCATTCTAGGGAAAAGGGTTAAATAAATTTGAAGCACTTGCAATTTGGGTACATGCAGAATAATTAACCGCAGTTTAACATTTCAAACTGTTTTTTGTAAGGACCCTCACATGTAGTTATATATAAGAGAAAGGGGTTCCTCAAAGCTACTAGTATAAGGATTGACACAGGGAAGAAAACCAGATACTTGGAGAAAAAAAACACAACTCCAAGCTACGCTCCAAACTAGAGTCAGGTGCCTGTGTAGGCCACACAATCACAAAAAAACAAATGTACATACATTTATGTTTCAAATCTCTTATTTTTATAGTCATTTATTCATTTTTCTGTATTTTCTTCTTTCATCAAATAGCCTTTTAATTCAGATATTTAGGCAAGCACATATATTTCACAAAAACATATATTTTTTTATATATAGAGTAACCTTCCACCCATCACATACATATCATTCAATCACTCAACCTAAAAAAATCACATACATAACTATACACTCATTCATTCATACCGTCAAAATAAAACATACATAGCGCCTTCAAAATGGAACATCCTATAATCAATAATCTCAATTGAAGAACACAAAAATCAGCGTATTACTCCATTATAAGAATACATCCATAATATATCTCACATAAAAATGTTTACAATATTCATATGCATTTAGCTTTTTTTCTTTTATATTTATATAATGAGCACATGATACTGATTAAGTTCTTGGTAGGTGTCCCCAGGCTTAGGTGCTGGTAATGACACGTGTTTCGGTGTCAGTAATCAATAGACCACTCACCTTCTTCAGGGAACACACCGGTGTAGAATACTAGAACACCCTATAAAAACAAGGAGGCGGAAGGAAAACAAGGTGGCCTTGGAATAAATATCTTAAATGGGCCACCTTAAACGGGATACAACCTTCAGACAAAGCCATAACGTGATGAAGCCCTTTGAAACACTCAGGAGGGTTTACCAGCTGTACTGCATGACAACTGTAAGTTTCAGAGATAGATGTAAACACCAACACTTACAATCCGTGTCCTTCGTGTGGGCACAAGATAAAAATTATGTCAAGAGGGAGTATAATGAGAGACATTATCTCAACCGGGGCCACAAGGTCCCACAATAAACTATTCAAGGCATAAGCAGAAGACGGCCGATTTGGTTCTCGGCAAGTGGACTCCAAAACGGTTTCAACCACACCTCGTGCTGGCGAACGCTCTTGCCGCAAATGAAAAGCGAGCAACATGTATGTGGTGAGTTGGAGCTTGAGATATATATATGGAGCTGATATTGTTGTCGGGTGCACCCCCGACTGGCAGGCACCCGCCTGGGAGTGCAACAGGCTGGTGCGAGTGGAGCTTTTATATATATTTATATATATATATATATATATATATATATATATATATATATATATATATATATATATATATATATATATATATTAGCAAAAATAACACCGCACTCTTCTCGATCGGTTTCAAAACGATTTATTCCAGCTCTAAAATACTTCCTTTGGTGAAGGAAGTATTTTAGAGCTGGAATAAATCGTTTTGAAACCTATCCGAGAAGAGTGCGGCGTCATTATTTTTGCTACTAAATAATACACGAGTCCAGTCCTTGGCTCGTCGCCGGCACCAGCTGAAAAGCCGCTCCTCCATGGTCCTTGGTAAAGGACGTTTGCTGTCAAATATATATATATATATATATATATATATATATATATATATATATATATATATATGCGCAATAATGCTCGCTTCAACCACAACTTCCACTCGGACTTGTAAAAGGAAGATGAGGCAGACCCAATTCAGTGCTTCAGTTTATTTCAGAACGCCACCATCCCTCACGACGTGTTTCGGCAGATCCCTGCCTTGATCACAGATATATATATATATATATATATATATATATATATATATATAATATATATGTCTTTGTGAAAAATATGTGCTTGACTAAATATCTGCACTAAATGGCTATTTGATAAAGAAGAAAATAAGGAAAAATTGATATATATCTATAAAATTAAAAATTGGAAATATACATTTATGTACATTTGGTTGATGTGATTGTGTGGCCTCTCTATGCACCTGACTCTAGTTTAGAGCGTATTTTGTTTTTGTTTTTGTTTTGTCCAAGCATTTGCACCCTCCCTTTTAATCAGCACAGTGTTAAGGGTAAATCCTTCCTCCAGCATAAGGATCCTTTCCCAATGTAGAGTGACAGTGAGTGTGTGCAAAGGCTGCTTAGAAGGTCTATCAGGTGCTTTCGAACACAGTTCGGTTTCCCTAGCATCTAAAGCTTTGTAGTCCGCTACTTACCTGACTAAATTGTTTCAGCAATACATATGATACTGCATATATTTTACAGTGGCAGAGGAACCTACCTGAAAGATCTCATTTTGTTTGAAGATGACAGGCAATGTGGTCAAGCAGGTCACCAAAAGCTAAGCGCTGAGCTGACCGAGGCGTGTGATAAGAGGAGAGCAAACGAGGTGGACCCTTGCCTAATATCTTTGTGAGGAACGTTAATCAGAAGCGGACGTGGAGAGCCCGGACTGCGAGTGGCGCTTGTGCAATTGGGAATAATTTCGGCAGCTGAACTGCGGGGGACTGCAAGTACCAAGTCTCCCTTTCCCTAACTCCACCTGGACAGAATCATCACCACGCCCACGGATCTAGGCGTGATATCAACAGGCACTTACTCTCGCGTCGCGGGAGCGCCGGGCTAAGCCCGGGCAAAGGGCGGGCCGTCTGAGGCCGTCCGAGGCCGACAGAGGCTGGGCTGGGCCCGTTCTCTTGCATCCATCTTCGATTCCCTTGAAAATTGACATGTCTGCTGCTGCTGCTACAGGTATGAGTCCAGAAAGGACAATTACTGACAAAGTGGGAGGCTTACCATTAAAGGGCACCCTTGACAATTATTTCACCAAAGTACTCAATGAGGCAGAAAAAGAGACCATGCTCGCAGAACGGAGGGCGGAGCGTCGCCGCTCGGTAGAAAACTTGAAACATAAAACAGCTACAGATTTTATGCAGACTGGAACTGAAGACCTTACCTTGCCTGAGAGCGTTCCACTCTTGCTGCAAGACTATACTCCTACACCATTTGTCTCTCCTGGGCAGCCCTCGACTCCTATTCCCCCCACTAGTTTCCAAAAAATAGAACAAATCGCACATTTGATAAAAAGTAGTAAGAAAAAAAGATCTATTTTGCCTCTAGTTCAAGGTCCACCGCCCAGTAAAAGAAGACGAAAGGAAAGTGTAAAGCAACAAACTAGGACCAGTCATTAAGATTTTGGTAAATCTAACAAATCAGGGATCTTGGCTGATCAGACCCCAGTTGTAGCACAAGACTGCCCAATAAATCTGGTAACACAGCAATCACCTTTTCAAACTGGTATAGATATCAGTACTAGTGCACCTAATGATGCTCCCATAGAATCTGTACTGAAACCAGCATACACAAGTGTTTCATTAGATAGTATGGAACACTTAATTAGATCCTTTATTTTACCAATCATAGAAAGGCTTAAAATAGTGGAGAAGCGCCTAGAGGTGATGGAGTTGGGAGCAAGGGGGAAGGATAGTTTATCTGAAGTCGCAGTGAGTGAGGTAGCGCCGCCTCCAGTTCTGGCTACACTAGCTGCGTCCAATGCCCCCAAAGTGTTGCCTAAACCCACTAATGCTAAACCCAACCCTATTAACATAACAAGCTCTAGCCAAAACAAGTTAATTCCCCCAAAACAGTCAAAAAAATCAGTTACTATTCCCACGAGTAACACTGTGAGAGTCCAGGAAAAGGCCTCTGAGGGGAAAACTCACGAAGAAAGGGGAGGCACTAGATATTCTGGGGGTATAAAGAACAGAGGTCCACAGGCTGAGCTCCCCCCAGAAGCAGTGCCTTATGTGGTCGTTTTAACAGGGGTTCCCACATTGGCTGATAACAAAAGGGAAGGATATGCCCAACTTAAGAACAAAGTCATGCACTGGTTTAGACTACACAGACCAATTACTAGTAACATCAACGGCGAAATAGTTCCTGTTCGCTGGTTATCATGGCTGGGCAGCCGAAGTAAGGATACCGAAGGAGATGTGGTTGTAGTCAACTTCAGAGACACGCGTGTAGTTGACTACATACTAACCTGGCCAGCAGGGGGAGGTAGTAATAGCATTGTGCCCCGTCCATTGACTTACTTCTACCCCAGAACTTTAGTGTTTGCCCCGAACTACACAAGCAGACAAACAAATATCCATACACTGTTTCCAATTCCATTTAATAATGGGTATATGCCACATATACAACATCAAATGCCGGTCTCAGATCCCTATGGGTGGAATACTGTACCATCTAACGCTAATACTAATTCTAGTAGACGCATGGACCATTTGAGGCCTTTCACTCCCTTGGAGACATACAACAGATTTGATGTCTTCAATGGAATGGACGACTGCGATTGAAAGCTACAGACTAGGATGGGTATGGGTGGACAATATTGTGTTACAAATTCAGACAACACAGCCACGGGGGTTTTAGAAGACATCATCTTGTACCCTACATTAGATATGCTCTTGGGGCAGGAAAAAGCGGATAGTAGCACCCAGATAGGGGAGGTAGATATAGAGTCACAGGTCAGCTTACAAAGCAACATCTCCACTGAACCCAGTAATAAAACACTTAATACAGTTGCTGTTAGGGTTGGGGAAGCACACCCCGACCAGATCCGCAGAGATATGGGAAATGACCAGGCTGGTCAATATTTACTGTCCTGGAACATAGCAGGCCTAAGGAATAAGATCATTTCTCAGGATTGGTTAGATTTTATTGACAATTATGTCATAATAATTATGCAGGAAACCTGGGCAATGGAATCCTACCATCGCCTGGGCTATTTAAACTTATCTATAACTGCAACTGAAACGCAGAGGGGCAGACCCATGGGAGGTTTGACCACTTGGGTTAAACAGGATGCCAGTTATACCATGGAGTACATAGATTCTAAGTCGAAGGATATACTAATTGTGAGCTCCATTCGCCTGAGTCTGGAGGCATAATAATTTTTAACGTATATGCAAGGGGTAATCCGGGAAGTAAACCCTCTGAGACAGTTAAACATTTGGGCCAGTGCCTAAAACAACACAGAGGAAAGGCGAATATAATAATAGGAGTAGACTTTAATTGCTCTTTTGAGCCACTGGATCAATTTAACCTTGACCTTACAGAGGCAGAGGATGACAGCTGGCAAGTCCCTTCGTTAAACATACCACCTATAAAGAAGTGGACACAAGCAGCTATCCAGCTCAAATCCTTTAGTCTTGAACATGGGATAAGAGCAGTTAATGGTAGAACTGAAGGGGACAGGGATGGACGTCCAACCTTTAACAATGGTATCCGCTCTAGTAGGATTGACTACATCTTTGTTAATCTGGAATATTGGGCGGCTATCATGGATATGAACATTATTAATAGAATCGAGAGTGTCCATGACCCTCTTAGCTTAGAGTTCCAGTTTTTTACAAATATGGGAGTTCCTGATAAAGATATATCCAATGATATGGTCCTTGCAAATGACACTAGAGGGATAAAATGGTCGGAATGTATGGAAAATTGTAAATGCATCGCAGAAATGGAGAAAATGGTCATAAACGCAACTATTGAGTTACAACGTTGCATGCTTAATAATGACTTTGAGACTAGGGTGGTCCATATTCATACAAACTTATTTTTAAACCTTGGTAAATTTTTTACAAAGGAACAAAGCAATCGTTCACGCAAAGGCAGAAAGAAACAGGAATCTTGGTATGATAAAAGATGCAGAACCGCATATAAATCTCTAGCAATGGCTGTGAGATCAAAGGATAGGCTCTCCATACGTGATGCGAGGCGACACTATAAAGTAACCCAGCAGGAGGAAAAAAAAAAGCTGGGATAACAAATACTGGGAAGAGTTATTTGAGGCATGTAAGGCCAGAAACATGATAGGATTCTGGAACCTAGTGAAATGGGGAAAGGGATCAAGTAGGACACTGCCCAAAAACTCAGTCCCACCCGAAAGATGGATTTTACATTTTAAATCCCAGTTTGCAAACACTGAACGAGTGAGTGGGGAATATTTGGATTTTATAACAAACAGTGTAGGAACTACCCCGCTAGTGTTTAGTTGTAGCGAAGTGGAGCACGCCCTAAACACTATTCCAAGACGAAGAGCCCCGGGTCCGGATAAAATTCCGGCAGATCTTTTTCTCCATTGCAGAGAGGTATGGATGCCATATATACAGTTGTTGGCGAACGCAATCTCCAAGGGCTCCCCGATTCCAGATGTTTGGAGGGGAGCCGAGATAATTCCAATTTTTAAAAAAGGGGATCGCGCAGACCCTGCAAACTACAGGCCAATTAGCCTAATCGCATGTATCCAGAAGGTAGTGGCAAGGTTGGTATTGCATAGGATCCAGGAATGGGTCTAAGATTCCGGGGTTATATCAGCCCTACAGGCTGGCTTTCGCCCCTTCACTAGTACTGTGGACCAAGTTTTTAGATTTTCTAACATTTATTGGAAGTGGGTTATACTTGGGGGGGGCACTTTGTACGCAGCATTTGTCGACTTGAAATCGGCCTTCGATTTAGTTCCACGCTCAAGGCTGTGGCAAGTGCTTTACGATCAAGGTATGCCACAAGAACTTCTTGCATTCCTAATTAAACTCCACCAAAATAATTATGCACAGGTTAGGTGGGGCAACCAGGCCCAGGTCACTGACAAATTTAATACTGAAAGGGGAGTCAGACAAGTGTGCGTTTTAGCACCAACCTTGTTTACATTATACATAAATAGGGTTATTGAATACTTTAAGGATGTCCATACAAATGCACCTAAACAAAATGACATCCTAATACCCCTGCTTATGTTCGCAGACGACACCCTATTAATCTCAAAAACACAGGAAGGACTACAAAAAGCTATTGGTTGTTTTGAGGGCTTTTGCAAAGACCATGGCCTAATCATAAATGTGTCTAAAACTAAATGTATGGTTATGCATAGACACAAGAAAGTGAGGGGTACAGTTTTCATGAACAATGAGCTATTAGAAGAGACAGACAGCATTAGCTACTTGGGCATTACTTTGGGATCCAGGCTGGAATGGAAGCCACATATGACCCACCTGACAGTGAAACATGCACAGTTAGCAGGTGTCCTTCTGAGAGAATTGAGATCATCAGCTACCCAACCACTAGCCCCAGCATTAAAAATACATGACACGAAAGTCAGGGCTTCAATGCTATATGGGGCAGAATTATGGGGGGTCACTGATGTTTCCGCTCTGTCTAACGCACAAAATACATTTCTGAGGTGTATAACTAAACTTCCCAAATCAACACCACTAATACCTTTGCATATGGATTTGGGATGTCAGAAAATCAAGGACATAGCGAGTTTTCGTCCAATGGCTTATTGGAGGAGGCTTTGGGTTACGCCTGAACTATCACACTATGCCTCGGCACTTCTTGAAACCAGAAATATAGACACAGGGGGTAAAATACCATGGTTTAAACAGGTCAAGTCGCAATATAAAGCCCTGGGAATGGAGCAACTTTGGGATAATCCATCAGAAAACATCTTCCCATCACGAAAGGCTCTTAAAGAGATGTATTAGACCAATATTACCCTTAGGGAATTTCAATCAAACACCGATGCATCACTAACCAGGGCTTTTCTGGAACTTAAACATATCCCTGAATATGAGCGATACTGGGACCTCATCGCCATCCCCATTGATAGAAAGCTATTTCACCAATACAGGGTAGGAACTCTCCCTATTAATAGCTTTACAAGTAAATGGTCAAGTACTAAAGATCACCATCAGTGTCCGTTCTGCATAGTCCATTCGGAAACCATAGCACATGTATTATTCATATGTCCAGCATATAAAGCTCCACGTCACAAATGGATTAAGCCTATATGTATACAAAAAGGCATCCATAGTGGTACTGAGGCACCCAGGATTGTAAGAACTGACTGTTCCGATAGCATGGTTATTGCCCTTGCAAAGT
Source organism: Lissotriton vulgaris (assembly GCF_964263255.1). Taxonomy (NCBI): domain Eukaryota; kingdom Metazoa; phylum Chordata; class Amphibia; order Caudata; family Salamandridae; genus Lissotriton; species Lissotriton vulgaris. Next base: position 287,449,699 of record NC_141693.1, read on the forward strand.
TTGTAAAATGGATGTGGACTATACGAAGAGACAAAATGAAGTAAAAATAGACTGTAGCATCCTATCCCGCCCTTTTTAAACAAAAGTATCAGTTTTTAACTTTATACCAATTTTAAATGGTTTACTAAACCTTTTAAGATATATTTATTTATTATTTTACAACAATTCTGTTAAGACCACCCTGACTAAAGTCTAAAGCACGATCAAATAGCTAATCCATGTTTATCACAAATTGTTAGGACATTTGGATGTAACAAGTATGAAATGTTTTATATTTTAACTGATTGTTATATTACTGTTATGTCTTTTATGACTTGTGTCGCAATAAAGACTTCTTGACTGACTGACTGGCTAAGTATTTTTGTACTTGTGGCAAAAAGGAATCTGTTAGGGAACATCCAATTACATTGTAAGGCTTTCGATTAATACACGTTCAGTACTACAGAATTGTTCAGTACTCAGCATAGAAAGAAAAAATGCACAAATGATGCGATGCTGAGAAAGGAGTGCATTTTCACAATTTGACCAAAAAAGTATCCAAACAGATTAGACAAGAAATTATTATTTTTTTATTTTTTACACTAGGCACAACCCTGTAGTACACTTACTTATTAGGAGTAGTAGTAACAGCAGCCGTCTTTTGTGATTTTCTTGATCCACTCACTGCCTGTAAGATGCTGGTCTAACGGAATACTGGATTTTGGTCGCTGGTGGTGCTGCATTTCCTTATGCTCAAGGACTCTGGAAACTTACCACCAGGTAATAGTTCAGGTGAGTCGGAGCTCAGCCTGTGGACCTGGAGTTGGAAGAGGCACTGGTTACTCAAGGGGGGCACAGAGATGGTCCTGCTCAGTTATTAAATTGTGGTGCAACAACATGAAACTGAGGGGCTTGAGACCTAATTTTTAACAGCAGTATCCTGGGCCAAACCAACATCAGGTTTAAAACTCTACACAGTTTCAAGGGCAATTGAGTATAGTGAAACACAGAACTAGGAACCAATATCCCATGTACCTGGAGGGAGAGACAAGGGAGGGAGGGAGACAGGAAAAAAGAGAGAGAGAGGAAGGGAGGGAGGGAGGGAGATGGAATGTGACACATGCATGGTATAGAATTCTGTGTGTGTGTCTGACTATTAAAGTCAGTTGGATCCCTTTTTTAAGCCCCTGATTTAGCAGGGCACAAGAATGCGAGCTGATTACTGGATGTTTATCGCTTGCCTTCCAGTGGCTGGGGGTGTGGAGAAACCCTAATGCATCAGAAAGTATAAACCACAAAACAAAAACTTTTGTTTTCTAATCTATGGGAAGAGTCATTGCAGATGGATGATATGAGTGCAGAGTGCACTCAAACCAGATAATCTTGCCCAAAAATATAGAAAGCTCTATGAGATAGATTTGCAATAAGAATACGCATTGTGTGGGATGCTTGCAAAAATGAGATGTGCAGTGTTTGTGTGGAAGAGAGATGCTTACCAATGAAAAAAGCCAACTGTACAAGACACATGAGATGCTCACAGAAGATAGGTATAGTGAAATATGCTAAATGAGCTGTGTGGGCCAAGCTCAGATTTGAGGTGTTAGTGATGCACAACAAAAACAATGTTTGTGTGTGAAGCTTATAATACAGGCGTTGGATGAGTAGTGGGATGCACTAAAGCACAAAAATGTTGTTGCATTGGAGGCTCACAAAGTTGATCAGCATGTTATGGAAAATGCTCAAAACTAGCTAATATGCATCATGCTAGCATTATTTGAGCCAAAATATTTAGCATTTAATTGAAACAATGATTGAAGGTATTGAAGCCTTCCTCATGTGACATTTGGAGAATTACATATTAACAGTGAAGTAATCTTTGGAGAATAGTTATTGCTACAAAGAAAAGTAGTGACCTGTTTTAGTAGTTCCAATACGGATATCGCTTTCTCGAATCCTATGTAAGGTCGATGTGTTTGGATTTATGTTAAGAAGCTCCGAGGAAGACATTGCCTTTCTCTGATAACATAGACAACATTGGGACATGAGGGGGAGTATTATTGGTTCCCTGGCCACTTTGGGGACAATATTCGCCCAACAGTTACAGAATTTAGAGATGCATATTTTGCTTGCTTGGAGAAGCTTCACTGAAGATGCCCTTGATGTGGTAGACTGAAAACATTGAGACGTGGAGGGGTAATGATTCACTATGCCATTGTGAAACACTATTTACGATTTTTAGTGCATTATAGATACAACCAAATGACTTCTTATTTGTGGATGTGGTGCTTAATGGCCTCGTGTATTTAACCATCTCATACTAGAACAGTGTGTGCAGCACTTAGGCTGGTGATTTGTGTCTTGAGCGCAGCATAATGTACATTGAGTTTACAATGAGTAAATATCACATATATGTAACCCTACACTTTTTGGTAAGAGGGAGATCCGGCAGCAGGAAGAGGGCGAGTTGTATTTTTCTTTTGACCAGCTTTTCAGGTAGAATATTTTTGGAGAACGGAGCTGGGATAAAAAAGACATTGAGAAACAGTACTTGGACCATGCTACAGGAAAGGGACAAACGTATGAATAGGAAGTAAAAGCCAGCACTTGCTGACCAAAGAGAAGGAAGGAAATGAGAGTGATGATGAAACCAATCAATGGGTGGGCCTGGTCTTGAATGGGTGAACAGGCAATGGTGTGGGCTTTGTAAAGTACATTTATCAAAATATTTAACTAAAAAAAACTTCCAGCCGTTCTCGAAGGAGGGCACAAAAAACCAAGGCCTGTCTGCTGAAGTTATCCTTCCACAGGATTTTTTGGGGGTTCCCTCCCAGAATGCTATGGTGCCTATAACTTAATAACATACTAAAGATATAATGCGCACCCCAGACAGCCGCCAAAGCCTCTTTTTCAATGACACTGTAATTCCTCTCAGAATCAGTCAAAGTTTTGGACGCAAACGCAATGGGACGTTCAATTTGACCATGTTTTTGAAGAAGAGCAGCACCCAAACCAGATGCACTCGCGTCAACCATGAGAATCGGAAGAAGTCTGGTGTCAAAGGGTGCTAGAACACCAGCTTGACAAATTTCATCCTTCACCAGATTGAAAGCTGACTCCTGCTCTGACCTCCACACAAACTTGCACCCTTTCTTAAGCAAGGCCCTTAAACCAAAAGTCTTCTCTGAAAAATTCCTGACAAATTTAGAGTAATACTCTATAAGTCCCATAAAGGACCTAAGTTGATCCTTATCAACAGGGTGAGGAGCCAACCTTATGGCCAACAGCAAATCTATCTTTGGTTTAATACCAGAGACTGAAATCTTATGTCCCAAATATTCAATCTGTTGCACTAGAAAAGCACATTTATCTTTGGGCAATGTGAGCCCTGTATTACTGATTATGTGCAACACTTGTCTGAGAACTTGATTGTGTTCACACACTGAACTACCAAATACAAGAATATCATCTTGAAAGTAGACCACTTTTTTCAACCCTTTAAACAACTCATCAAGCATGTGTTTGAAAACACTAGCTGCTGAAATCAGCCTGAATGGTAGACGTGTAAACTGAAAGATACCCTCAGTAGTAATAAAGGAAGTGATATGCTTGCAGCTGTCATGTAATCTCACCTGATGATATGCACTCTTGAGGTCGAGTTTAGAAAAATATTTCGCGGCAGACTATGATGCAGAGGTCTAGCCCGGGACCAGGGTTCAATTCCCCGCCTCGGCGGGTCTTGGGCTCAAAATTCCACGGACCTGATAATTCTCGCCTCGGTGCCTAGTCTAATCATGGAGTCCCACTCTGCAACTCTGGGCAATAGCTTGCTTAATCTCCACAACGGCCCCCACAATGCTAAGGATGCCTGGCCTCCACCTTGGGGGTGCCCAGGAGTGGACGTCTCACAGGGAAAGCCAGGATGGGTTCCACAGCGGTGTTCGTACAAGCGCCTTGAGACCCTTGCGGGTGAGTAGTGCGCTATACAAGTATTAATTTACAATTTACATTACATTACATTGAGAAAAATATTTCGCACCCTCAAGAGTGGTCACTAATTCACCAATGTTGGGAAGGGGAAATGTGTCAGCAATCACACATTTATTAACAGACCTGAGGTCAACACAGAAACACAACTTTCCATCAGATTTCTTCAAAATCACCACCGGAGAAACCCATGGGGACCCTTCCACCGGTTCGATGACCCCACTTTGCAACATTTCTTCCAACAAATCTTTCACATCACTCCTGATGGCAAGAGGAATCCTCCTCAACTTGTGTTGTATTGGTAAACCTCCATCTTTCCATTTTATCATGTGAGAATACCCCTTTAGCTCCCCCAACTCATTCCTGAAAACAGAATCAAACTCACTCAAAATTAAGTCAATAGAATCATCCTCCCACACCATAACTTGGTCAGGGGCCCTAGGATTTATAATGATGTACAAATCATATTGGAGGACCCACCCCAAAATGGGTGGACAATCAACAGATACATACATTTTCCCCACTGTGGATCTGTTTTTAAACACAATTTCGGACTAAAAAATAACCCACGATGTCTATAGTCTCTCCCTGAAACCCCTTTGGAGAAATATCACTTTTGAGCAAAGACTTGTCCACCCACAACATTTTAAATGTTGACTGAGGAATGATAGTGTAATGGGATCCAGTGTCCACCATAAGTGAAACTTCACACCCGTCTATATCAAACATGGCTTTAGGTCTGTTCTGTCTACGATCCTGAACACTCCCAACATCAGTGTCATTTACTACTAACAATCTGTTTCCTACAGATGAATTGTTACAAGAGTACTCTTCGACAACAGTAACCTTTTGCTTGTTCTTCGCTTTGCACATCTTTGAAAAATGTCCAATCCTGCCACAATTCAGGCATTCTTTATTTGCTGCGAAACAAAACCTCGCCTCGGAGGTGTGTGAGTTGCTACCACATCTGTTGCAAAATTTGCTTGAAGAAAATTTTTTCTTAACATTTGACCTGAATTTATTTTTGATGACTGCAACAGACTCATCCATTGAACATTCAGAATCAAATTCACCACTTTTATCTGAAACTTCTTGCTCAAAATGCTTCTTTTTAGAATTCTCAATAACCTTGATGCACTTTTCTGACTCTTCGATGACTTGCGCACGTTCAATGGCAACTTTAAGTGTGGGATTCTTGGCCGCCCATAGCCTTTCTTGAATCTTGCGGTTACTACACTGCACTATCAGCTGATCAGGTATAAGCTCATCCGACATTGCCCCAAACTTACATTTTATGGACAACTCCCTCAATCGAGTAACAAAGTCATTGATTGTTTCCTCAGATCTTTGCTTTTGAGTATAAAATTTATATTCGGTGCATGACAAGGTTCTCCTCTTTGGCAAACCTAACCTCCAACCTTGAGATTGCCTCTTTATACTCATCAGGCATCGCATGACCATTTGCCTGTAGAGCAATGGGCAAAAACCTAAAAACTCTTTGTCCTTCTTTGCCCAATGTACTTAATAAGATCGCCTTCTTCGCCCAATGTACTTAATAAGATCGCCTTCTTCCTCTTCGCAGAAAACTCTTGTCCATCAAGTTCCTCAAAATAATTATCGAACATGATGAACCAGTCCTCCCATTGGACAGAAGGATTGCCAGGTTCACTTAAGAATGGTGGAGGAAGTATCACATTAATGGTTTGAGCCATATCGAAATAAATATTTAGAAGAGTCAAAAGGCAAAGGAAAGCTGTAAATATTAAACAATAAATACCTCCAAGATTGAGAATGAGTCACAAGAAGCACAGTAGCCTTCGCTCCCCAAATCAAGTAAAAATCGGCAATACCGGAGTTACTCACTTCGCGGCATGAAAACGAGGCTTGGACGAAATCCCTTAAAGGAAAGTGAGGTTGTTAGGCACTGCCGATGATTTCCTTACCTAAAATGGCCACAATATGAAAGCGAGGCTTGACAAGCACGTTGCACGCAAACGTGAAACGTCATACGCCCGCTCATACCGGTTCAGGAGCAAAGAAATGGATGCCGATAGAACGCCGGCTTGTTGCTAAGTAGTCAGAAGCACGTACTCACAGGTAAGCCGTTGAACACTTTCCTCTTGCTAGAGTACGTGATAAAAGTTCAAATTACGCCGAGTTTGTTTCCGATGCCTCAACCATCATCAATGAACTTTAAGAGGCATCACTGGGTTCGATGTAGCCAGGTCCAACTGCTGAAAACACTGCTCTCGCTGTAGGACGCTGCTCTCGCTGCAGACTGCTCGTAGGTCCCGTAGACGACAGGAGGACTCACCAATCAGCAGGTCAAAGTTGCCAAAATGTTGTAAATAACTCCAGTCACTGGTAGGAAATAAGGAGATTTATTTAGGAGCTCAGCAGAATAGGATCCAGCGCCTGCTGACCAGTCAACCAACTGTCCAAGCAGAACCTGGAGACACAAAGCTAACATGCTAATTCTAGAATGAATAAAAGAGTATAGAGTATTTATTTATTTATTAATGACACTTATAGAGCGCGTACAATTACCCGTGGGCGTCTCGGCGCTAGTAGAATAAAGATCATAGAGAAACCATGGAAAAACAAGGCAATACGTTTACAACAGGGTTCCCTCCCAGAATGCTATGGTGCCTATAACTTAATAACATACTAAAGATCCAAAAAGTGCATTTAACCAACTTGCCCAGATCCCTTCCTGTGTACATCAGATTTTACTCTGTTTTGCTGGTTTCTAATGCAGCAGCCAGGGGATTTGAAATAGTTACTCACTACATACTTGTAACTAAATACCCTGGATGATAAAAGCTCTATGAAGCTACATAGTTCTCATTTGTTTACCGTTAGAGGGGGCAAGCTGCCCAAGGGTAATTTTGGCACGTTAAGTGATCTTGCTGCCAGGTAATGGGCTGGCTTGGCAATATACGAGCTGGGCATATTTTTTTTATTTTTTTTATTTCAAATGATTTTTATTGCACCCAAGTTAATCTTCTGTCATGATGCTCTCACACTGTACTATTTATTTATTTTTAACACCGAAGTGCAGCCAGGGTTGGCCACCCATAAAAGCAGCCATGAAAGGAACAGAGGATCAGGGGCGGCCTTAGGCATGTGCAAGCTGTGCACCTGCACAGGGCCGCCAAACCCCAGGGGCCGCCACGCCAATATATATCCTTAATATAATAATCCTCTGAGGATGGATACATATTTGCGTGGCGGCCCCTGGCAGGGATTTGGTGGCCTCCGGCTCTGTTCCACTTCCAAACACCCTGACCCCCCTCTTCACTAGCCTCCGCTCCTGCGTTCCTCCTGGTTCCTGATGGGCTTCTTTTTTTCCCTACCCATAACCCACTGCTAGCCCGCTGCATTGCAAGCAAAATGAAGAGAATTTGGGTACACAAATCTGGTTATTCGAAAATCCTACTAGGAGCAGCCACAGGTACTGGTCATCTAACGCCTTTTCTGGATATTTTATTAAAACACCTTCCTGAGCTCCGGGGGGCTCTGCCCCCCCCCCCGGACCCACTCTTCCGGGGCCCCCTACTTACGCTCCCTGCCCAGGGCCGCCATGAGCCTAGAGTCGCTCGTGACGGGATGTTGTCATTACAAACTGACATGCCGCTAGGTAGATGAAGCCGTCGGTGGATTACAATTTGCAGATAAATTGGTTCTGCCTGTCACTCAGACTGCGGCTCGGTTCCTAATCCTATGTGTATGTCACCAGTGCCCTAATCCCCAATTGAACTGGTGGATCTGGGGCCTGACAACACCACTGCAGGTAGGGTAAGGCTGAGTAGGGGCAGGATGCAGACCGTAATCAACAAAGGACCTCTCTCCCTTTGTCCTTAGATGTGCTGACTGCAGGTAGCGGTGGGGTGATAAAGAATTCCTGGATGGTTGAGGCATTGTTAGGCAGAGGGCTGGTGGCCTCTGGGATGTCACCTTTCTGCTGTGACTATCGGATTGGTCACATAATTAGAGGCAGAACACAGGTCAAGTGCAGGGCCATTATAGGTTGTGCATTCGCGTGCTAATGGCCCTGCAAATCCCAAAAGAAAGAGCAAAGACTATTTTGACACCTCGTCCTCCCTACCCTTGTCCCCAGTATCCCCCACTTCAAAATCTGGGGGGAGATATTTCCCCCCTCAACCCCCACACTTCCTACGCCCATGTCTGATTGGCCCGGAACCCTATTTAACATTTTATAGTGGTTCCCTGTAAGCTACATCACTTGCACCATAACAATATCTTGGCCATTCCACCTAAAATACCTGTGTATTTACAGTGGTTCCCTTTTAGGTGTGTCTCTTGCAGCATAACAATGTGTGGACCATTACGCTGAAAAAACCTGCGTACCACCCCCCTTTTGAACTTTATTGCCTAGCCCGCTAATGTTCCAGGACACTATGTTTAGGTGATCATACTTTGACTTAAGAGATGGGATTCTCGTCATGCAAAGCACTTATTACTCACCCTTGTAGATCTTCCTATACACATTTGCACCCCTATGTCTATTGGTGTGCTTCATTTCCCCTGCTTCGTTCCCCTCCCCTTTTTGAACCGTCTCTAATGCTAGTATAAGATGCGTCTCTTCTGTGTGGTCAGTCTTCTTAATAGTGTGCCATATAAGCCATTTGGTGGCCGCTCACCCTGTCATGCCAGAAATGCACATTCCACTCCCTCTTTCAGTTGCGCTGTGGCATGGATAAGTCATCTCAGCATCCCTTCCACCCATTGACAGCCACTATTTATCAGAGCAAGTCTATTGTTAGAAACCCATGCCCATTCCCCCCTCCTCGGGTCTCAAAAACGACCTGAATATCTGTTGTTTGCTGATTGTCGTGTAAATTCTGTGCCATGAGTGTGCTTTCATCTAACTCCTTGTCATTTCGTCCATTAGTCCTCTTGTGTTGGTTGCCTGTCAAGTTTTCTGCTCCCTAGAGATGTAGATCTACCGCCATGACTCTCCATGTTCGTTTAGAGGCCAATCGCCAATCGCCAACCCTCCAACCAGTTCCATATTTCTTCCACTGTTTGGAAGTTTTACGTCTTGTTTTTGCTCATAACTCTTAATTTTGCTGGGAACAACACCATATATTGTAATCCATGGTCAATCAATATGTTGGCCTCAAAGCTACGCCATTGTTTTTGGACCAGCAAGGTAAAGTCAGGAAAAAAATCCAAATTGTTGCGTTTTCAAAATAAAGTTGACCTTGTTTTCTTGCCATCGCAGAATGTAATTATCCCTCGATTGCTCCAAATTTCATATAGGCTTTGTTAGACCTGGCATCAATGGCGTGAGTCTCCCTTCCATTTTGACGGATGGCCTCCTCCGTTTTGATATGTTTTTGCTGGATTTATGCTTTGGGCACTGTGCCACTGCTGATCAGTGCCACATTGCAAGTGCTCCCTATGTTAAATTAATGTACTAGTTGGATTCCATGATTGGGTTATTTGATTTATCTGTCAGCCCCTAGTACAGTGCACTATGGGTGCCCAGGGCTTGTAAGTCAAATGCTGCTGGTGGGCTTGTAGCAGTGTTTGTTCCACCCACAGAAGCAGCTTGTAAAGTGTGTCTAAGGCCTGCCATTGCAAGGCCTGTGTGCAGTCTAGCACTGCCATGTCGACTTGGCCAAGTGCACCCACTTGCCAGTCCCTAAACCTTCCCTTTGCTTCATATTAGACACCCCTATGGTAAGCCCAAGGGCAGGGCACATTGTAAGTATAAGGTAGGGCATGCTCTGGTGTGTGTAGGCTGTCCTAATAGTGAATTACAGCCATTTTCATTTTTTACTATTGAAGGCTACCTGTTCTCATAGGCCAGAATGGGCAGTTCGATTATTACATTCTTGTACTCCTAACTGACTCAGGGAACATGGTAGAAATTCGAATTTAGTATGCCTGAACTCAGAATAATAAAATACATATTTTAGTAAAGTTTATTTTAATATTCTGTGTTTGCAAATACCACTTTTAGAAAGTAGGTATTTGCTTGCCTAACCATTTGAGCCTACCTCTGCTGGGTTGTGTATTCCTTGTCTGGGTTTGTGAATGACAGGGCTGGGAGATTCCAGGAGACAGGCTGGGGCAGCCCGGTGGTGAATAGAGAGATCTGCATCTAGATGGGAGGAAGGAGTTGCACCTAGGACCTGAATAGGGCTGGGCCTTCCCTCTACAAGGCTGGCTCCACCCCTGTGGCTTGTCTGATGTCTCTGCCCAGCATTGTGAAAGGAGAGGAGGAATCATGTCAACAGAGTGCTCCAGAGCTGTATCTTCCCTCCCCTGTGCTGGCTCCACCTCCTGTGGGGCAGCTGATGTCTCTGCCCTGCACAGTGAAAGGAAGAGGAGAGTCATGTAAACAAAGTGCTCAGGAACTGGTTTGGACTAGGCAGAGGCCTCTCTGCCTTCAAAGAACAAAGGATTTTCGGGTATAAATATTAGGACCCTGATCCCAAGAAATTAGATCACTTCTGGAACAAGAAACCTTTCTGCCAAGGAGAAGAACCAAGGAAGCTGCAGGAGTTTGGACTGCCTCTCCGCCAGTGTGCTGTTTACTAGTTTGGCCTGCAATGGTTGCTTCATTGCTAAGGGAAAGGAGAAGGAACTATGTAAGGATTTTTATCTATAGAATATTCTCCAAGGGCTTGAACTGTGCTTGCCTCCTGCTGAAGTTTATGGACAAAAGACTTCACCTCCAGCTCTCTCCTGAATTGCCTTGCTTGGAATTCTGACTCCAGACTCTTGCGTGCCGCTGGGAGCTAGAAGCACAACACATTGAGAAGAAGTGTGTCGCCGCCGCAGCTGAAATCATCGCAACGCCAGATAAGCGAGCCTTTGTCGCATCTCCCTGGAAGCGTGTGTTCATCGAAGCTGTCTGCTGTCGCATCACCGGAGAAGCGTGACGCCACCGTGAGAGTCGCCATTGCATCACCAGAGAAGCGTGTCGCAGGGCCTTTCGCGGCTCCAAAGTACAGAGTCATCGCTAGGCTGCCAGGGCATCATCGTCACGCATCGCTGCATCAAGGGCGCCATCTTCTCGCATCGCAACCGGATCGTCGCATCGCATCAAGGCACCATCTTGCGCACCGCAACGGGCCCACAGGCCGAGAATGTACGCTTCACCTCCGCAACGGTAAGGCTCAAGACGAATCCCCTACTCTGCGCAAGCATTGAGGAAGAACGCAACCCTTCCCCCGGGTCACGGAACCGACGCATCTCCCCTTTTGTTAGGAGTTATTAAGGAGTGTATTCCCCTTATCCTGACTTAGAAGTAAGGGTCCCTATTTTGACAAAGGTGAACACCATTGCCAGCTAGAGACCCCCAGATCTAACAGGCTTCAAAGTCAAAACTAAAGAAATTGAGTTCTAAATGGGTTGGATAATACATCTGTGTCATCCAAATATATGAAGACAATTCATAGAAGGTATTATAGTCTTTATTTTGTTCTTATAACTTTAATATAAAACACAACAAATGCATTTCACCACAGACTGCTTCAGGGCTGTCGGCAAATCACAAAACTGTTTTCATTATAATAAACAAATTTTATATAAATGTATGATTTAGTTTTTTTTCTTTTTATAGATTATTCTGTTTAATAGCTATGTAAAGTTGTGAAATATGTTTTAGAAACATTTTACAAATATTTGGTTGTTTTGAAAAAAATGATATTTCACTATTTGTGTTAATTAATATTTTTGATTATATTGTGTTTGTGTTTATTATGTTTGAATATTTATTTATAATTCTTTTTCTCGGTGAACAGTAAATCTGGCTCCTCCAAGGTCCAACATTTTCCATACAGTGCCTCTGGTTGGATATTTTTGTCCACAATATTTGTGCCATTATATTTTTGCCACAATTGTATCAAGATATTATGTCATAGAAGCACCCCGTCATTCAATTATATATGATATCCATCAATAGGTCAGCCCTATGCCTGTTCCATGGACAATGTAACTCTTCGTGATTATATGGAGATTGTTCTCACGTAAAGCAAAAGCATTACAAATACAATATTTAAAAAAATCGATATGCATACACTTAAGAAAGAAGGCCAACAAACCTGTAATAAAGTATAAATCACTTTTTGACTTTTATCCTAAATGAAAAACAGTTTGCCATGTGAAACAAGATTGTAGAGGGACTGCAAGAAAGTAGTATTTTCCACAGAAATGCTGAAAGAATTCTGGCATGCACACCCTCAATTATGTGTTATCCCCTAAACAAAATAGACCAGTAAAGTGGCATATGACACAAATTTGTGGCATGTTACGAAAGGCAAGATGTACTTTGCCAAATAGTCTTAATGCTTCTAAAAGGTAATTTGCATGCTTGAGTGTGGAGATCTTGTCAGCCCGCCAAGTTGCAGAGTTTGAACTGAAGACACATTCTTGCTTCATCACATGGCCAACAATCATGTGACTCTGGACAAATGACTGTGCCTGAAAGTGCATGCATGTGTAATGTAATAGAACTATGTCTAATGCAAATATCGCTAATCCAAATTTGTAAGCGTAATGTGCTGTCCAGCAGTATCCTGATTAGATGTTCCCACTTTCCTCTCTATTAAATGTTCAATCTTGTAGTCCGTTTCAAACCAAATTCTGTGAATGGTAGCATCTAGCTTCTGAGCACAGGTTATTATAGCCCTGGACATAGCAGTTTAGGACATCTCCACAATCCAGCTACTCTCCAATCCAGAGCATAACTGATAACCTAGTTCAAAGACAATCATCCCAGCATTCCAGATCTATAATGCGTATATTAAGATCCAGAATTACTTTACTAAGCCAGAACACAGGTGAAGATCTGTGTGCATTAACAGATAACACATTGCCATTCCTTATATATCTGTGGCCATTAATGTAACCTCCAAACCTGCTTATTGGAGCTTGTTCTGTATTACATCAAGTTGCAGTGTTTCTCTTTACTCATTATTTTACTTGTGCAGCCATTGCTCTTTGCTGACTTCCAGAATACTAGGTTGTGGAAGGGCAGTGAGGAGACAGTTGACATGAGAGGTCTAATAAATACTTCTCAACTGCTAACAGCTTTGGAAGTGTCTTTAAAATTTGGCGCCCATAATTTTTTACCATGATGCAGCGCTACCCATGCGCGAATAGTCGGCCTTAATTATTGGAGTTCCCGCCTTCGACATATGCTTGGTGCCTGGACTGGTCTGTGGCGTGTCAGTTAGTAGTGGGTTACGACAGACTCTCATAGAGTTGTTTAGCTGGTGAGATTATGATATCAACCACATCTCCACAAGTTTACATTGAGATCCTTTTGAAGCATGCCACACTTTACCGTCACTTAACCATGCAGCATTGCACAACAACACTCATAGATGAAGAAAATTTCTTTTGCAGAGAATCAACAAGTCTCCTTGCCCCCAGAAAGCAAAAATAAACCACAAACCTTGTTTCCATAGAGAACACTTTGGTCTAGCATTAACTATTGCTATATTCCATTGGCTAATGAATAATCTTTTTATAGTACTTAAAAAAGTATGTTTTTCCAAGATGACATTGTCATTATAGAGAAAAACAAGCAAAAACATGATGCAGTTTTGACGAATTGGTGAAGCATTTTGAGAGACAAGGGTTTAACATCTGAATACTCAAAATGCAAGATAGCAAGAGAAAGTGTTGCATATCTATACCACAAAGTCAGTTCAGAAGGAATTAAGCCAAAGAAGGTTGGCAACTGTTCACAAAGCAGATACATTTGTTGTGGAGAGGTTCTTGGACTGTATATTCCAAAAGAAGGTCTTTCCAAATTTTTGTGAGTGATGACTGTAGTAAATTCACTTCTGAACGCTTCAATGATTACTTGGGGAGGAATGGGTGAAACATAATGTTACTTCGGTTTACCATACCGAAGGCAATGTTTTTCTAGGGTGATTTTACCGATTGATTAAGGTGCAAGCAGATATAGGTTGGATTGGGAAAAAGAGATAATGCACATGGTGTGGGCCTACACAATTTCGCCTTGCAAAAAATACTGATTATAATCCATTTGTTTTAATGAAAGGTAGAACATCTTTCACGAAAGACAACCTTGGTTAGATCTCAAAGTCAAGAATGGTAGAGTGACCACCAAGTGAAGTGAAGAAAAAGATTGCTTTAGTGCAAACGATGTAAAAAGACTATTACAACAAGTCCCATGCTGTCAAGGGGGGCAAGCACCATGATTGGACTGATCGGGCTTGTTTATGCTCTCTCCGGTCCAAGGAACCCGTGCCGCTACTCCACCCACCTGTACAACAACAACAACACAGTTTGGGTGGAGTGAGATCAAAGTACGCATGACGGTTTGGCCGGCCTTAGACAGCCAATCAAACCGCCATGCGTATTAACACGGTGCACTAATCCTCCGCCAGCTCTAATCATGGCCTCTCGCCACCCAGACTCGGCTTGCTGGCTCAAGTACACAAAGAAAAATAAAGTGATAATACCATGATTTTATTAGCATTTTTTTTTCCCACCCTCATCTGACTCACAGCAGGGGGGCGCCGCTCCTCTGCCACAGGGTAGGATCAGCCTCTCAGAAGTGCTCTTCTGAGGATGCAAGCGTGTTTCGCAGTAGTGAAGATAGTTATGAAGTGTTGGTTCCAACATTTCCATCACATTTATTGTTTTTTGTAATACAACCCCAAAAAAGTAACTTTTGATTGTGACATCTGACAGTCTATTATGTGACGTAATAAAAATATAGTTTAACTATAGACGGCTCTTGGTTGTACGACATTGACTTTCTAGTAAATGAATGTGCAATCTCACTCCAAGACACACTATTGAGTGTTTTTGTACATGGGATTTTGCCCACGTCAATCATGCATGATCCATTACATCGATTATTTAGTCCTGTATGTAGCCACCATGAGGGATGCAAAAGTCAAAGTAACATGCTTTCCTCTCTGTGCAGTTTTACATCAATGATGACTAATGGTCTGCACATGCAAAAAAATATGTTCCTGTCTTCACTGAAGTATTATAAGGAGCTATCCTGAGACCCCTTTGACAACGAAGTCTAATGCTGGTCATTGTGATTGGAAAAAATGCAATTTAGCTCTAGAATGGGTTGGAACGAGATGAAGATGCTGGGAGCGATTACTTATGTACTTACCTTAACTGAACTTTCTACCGTGATAGGGTTGGATTGGAGAGGAGTTTGGTGGGGCAAATTTCTATGACTTGATTTATAATGCCAGGAAGAAAGTAGTAGATATTAATACATCTCAAGCTATTCCATATGTTGCTGTTTTTCAGAACAGTATAGAATAGTAAAAGTGAAAGCGCTGCCCAAATGTGTTCAACAGCACCCCAGTTACCCTCAGCAAACTTTTCTTTGCTAAGTTGAGCTCCTTACTGATTAGACTGGTTACGGGAAGGAGGAACCCCAGATTACATTGTGTGACTCTCAAGTTACCCTATGAACGGGGGATTAGCAGTCATGGATCTAGACACCATACGTTAATGAGTATTTACAACTCCTGTGGCATCCAACTTTCCTTCAAGAGGGCCGAATTGATGCCAGGTTTTCAGGATATCCAAGTAAGATATATTTGAATAGAAGAAATCTAATTGGAAATAGTTGACACAGTGAGAGGTTTTATTGAAATTCTGGCATGGATCCAGCTCTCCTGGATCTGCTTTTGACACCCATAGACTAATGGGTTACTAGAGCCACAACTGCTGACAAGGCAGTTTAGGATCAGTGCCCTACAAATTATCCTTTTACATTTTTATTTCCTATTCAACACTCACATCAGAGTACAGGAGAATCTGGTACACTACTGCTGTACAGAAAGTAACTGCCTTGTTCAAAGCAGGTTTCTGATATGCTCAGTGAATTCAGGTGCCCAATTATGAGGATATAAGTTTACTAGAGTGATTTCTGTAATGGAGAACATAAGAGGAATGATGGTTTGGTGTCCCTAACACTTCATTTGTTTTGCTGCACGGTACAAGATTGCCTAATGTTTGTAAAGACATATAAAACATACTTGTTCTCTTTCCTTGCTCTTCCAATAATATCGCTTTTCACATGTCAGTTTATCTCGGGACTACCTTGTGAAGTGTCACACATTTGTTTTACTTTCCCTACACTGCATAATCTGGCAGCCTGTAGTGAGTGTCACAGCTAGGCTCCCTTTGATGCCTACTTGAGCACAAAGAAAGGCACTTAAAGAAAGGTGCGGCCTGGTGGGGACTAAAGGATTAGTAGGGATTCACTTCCACTTCTTTCACTAATTACTATGGATCTGTTTCACAAGAAGGGCAGCTCACACACCATGGGTTTTCGGCAGTGGATCTGGCGGCAACCACCGCTCAAACTGACCTCCCAACCAGCCCCTCCAGGGGACACACCCCACATTTGGAGGGCAACTGACATACAAAAGAGCAGAAGAATGACATGTTCGCATGGGTCCTACATTAAAGGAACGGAAATGGATACTTCTCAAAACTATTTATCTTGTACTTTAGAAATCTATGAACAAAATATTTTTTGCACGAGTCAAACCACTTTTTTATCCCCAAAATGTGGTTTTACACTTGATAAGTGATTTACTCACACAAAGATCTATGAGTAGGGTAAAGGTGGGGAGTGGTTGTTACAGCAGGACAGGATCGCCAAGTACCTTTGTCAACACCCACAAACGCACACATCTGTGGATAATCACACACTTTTCTCCAACCCTTTCCCTCCCTGTCAGAGGGAGGAAACAATCCTTTTCTACGATGGAAGCATGGTGGTAGCACCCCAAAACTGGTGGGGATATAGGGAAATGTGTTCGTTCATAGGGAAAAATAATTGAAAAGAAATAAAAAAGTGAATTTCCAATTGCTCTTTTTTGCGTTTGACACTATAAAGTACGTGCATGTTTTCGAAATGTACATTTAATTTCCAGGTTTTCTGGATATTTGCCAGGACACCTGTGATACTGATTTGCAGGGCTTTCCTGGAAAGCTTTTAAATTCCAAAAAGGCTGTAAATCAGCATTTGTGAGAGAGCAGAACCTGACTGCAGATTTCCATATTTGTTTTAAAATCGGGCTGGCCTCGACTTGTCACAACATGTGGATGACCTAGCCCCAGCCCTTCAGGCCTCCGTGAGTCAGAGCCTGTCTCAAACCTCAAATTTCCATTTAGAGGACTTAAAATTCTGTATACCTCCTAAAGGCAACTGAAGATTTTAGTGTATTCTTCGTCGACCTCAATGGATAGTATTGACGGTTTTTTTTTGCTTCCCGTGGGGCAGTCAATATATTTCTATATTCTACAGACCTCAGTTGATCGTCATTTAGAGACACCATTATTTTACTGTAGTGAAGATTCCTCAAGTTTATGATCCGTAGGCAAACTGTTTGGAATAGGAAGCTATCGCTACAGCAGTCTATTGATTTGAGGGACTGTGGTGCAATCACTCACCCTGCGACATTTCTGAAGTTCCCGTGTATTTTTACTTCTTTGCATCTACTTAAGGGGCCTCCAAAATAAAACAAGTCCAGTCAGCCACTCTCGAGCTCCTCAGAATAATCTTACTGACCCTTGGAGCAGGACAGACTCTAAAGCTGATCCCATACATCCGTAAGGGATCGCCCCACACAACCTCCTTACCACAGGTCCTAGCCAACGACTGTAATTCCATACTTTTGGGGTGCAGTACCTCTACACACGGAAGATAGATCTTCATCCCCGTATGAAGTTAATTTCACTCACCTCTGGCAATGAGGACACTTTTGTGGTAGTTTTTGTGTCCAAAAAGTGCTTGCGTGCATTAGGTTGCTTGCAAAACGAATACTCAATGAAAGCATTGGATTTAATGGGAACATATGTGAATTTTTAAAGCGCACTATCACCCGCGCAGGTATCCCGGCACTGAACAGGTGTGTCTCCTTAGCCCTGCTTGTGGTAGGTTGGTTAATTAAAAGTCTAGTATTCAGCTTCCTGCTGGATTCAAGAGGCAAGGATGCTCTGATGGGGAGGAGGAGGCCATTCCATGCTTTAGGAGCAATGTAAGAGAACACCCATCCTCCTGATCTGGTTCTGTGTATACATGGAATGTGTGCGAGTAGGAGCCTTGCGGAGATGTGGGGTCTGAGTGGTTGTTGGAAAGAGATGCAACTTTTCATGTGGCCTAAGTCATGTAGTGCCATGAAAGTATATGTGAGGAGTTCTAAAGGAGTCAAGTCAAGTCAAGTCAGAATATTTATATAGCGTGCTACATACCCAGAGGGTCTCAAGGCGCTTGAGGAAGGGTGGGGAATTACTTGTCGAATATCCAAGTTTTAAGTTGTTTTCTGAATGCTAGGTGATTCTGAGTGAGACGAAGGTGAGTGGGAAGTGAGTTCCAGGTCTTAGCTGCCAGGTAGGAGAAGGATCTGCCTCCCATGGTGGTTTTGTTGATGCGAGGTACGGTAGCAAGGGCTTGGTTGGAGGATCGTAGCTGGCAGGGGGTGTAGAAGGAAAGTCGTGTGTTGAGGCATTCGGGTCCAAGTTCGTAGAGTGCCTTGTGTGCGTGGGTCAGGAGGCGGAAAGTAATCCTCTTATTGACGGGGAGCCAGTGTAGGTTTTTCAGGTGACTGGAGATGTGGGATGTCTAGTATGAGTCTTGCTGATGCGTTCTGGATGCGTTGGAGTTTTTTCTGGAGTTTTGCGGTGGTACCGGCGTATAGGGTGTTTCTGTAGTCCAGGCGGCTTGTAACCAGTGCATGGGTGACCGTTTTTCTGGTTTCGGTGGGGATCCAGCGAAATGTTTTTTTGAGCATGCGAAGAATGTTGAAGCAGGATGAGGAGACGGCGCTGACCTGTCTGTTCATAGAGAGTGAGGAGTCCAGGATGACGCCCAGGTTCCGTGCGTGGTCCGTCGGGATGGGTGCTTTTCCAAGGGCCTCTGGCCACCAAGAGTCATCCCAGGCGGAGGGGGAAGTACCTAAGATAAGGACTTCTGTTTTGTCTGAGTTCAGTTTCAGACGGCTGTGCTTCATCCACTCGGCAACTTCTTTCATTCCTTCATGTAGGTTGGTTTTGGCGGTGTTAGGGTCTTTGGTGAGTGAGAGGATCAGTTGAGTGTCGTCAGCGTAGGAGATGATGTTGAGGTTGTGTTGGCGTGCGATGGCCGCGAGGGGGCTCATGTATACGTTGAAGAGGGTGGGGCTGAGTGAGAATCCTTGAGGTACGCCGCAAATGACTTCAGTGGCCTCTGACTTGAATGGTGGGAGGCGGACTGTCTGGGTTCTTCCGGTGAGGAACGAGGTGATCCATTCCAGTGCTTTTCCTTGGATTCCGATGTTTTTGAGGCGCTGTAGAAGGGTGCTATGGCAGACTGTGTCGAAGGCTGCGGAGAGGTCGAGGAGGATGAGGGCGACTGTGTCTCCATTGTCCAGTAGAGTTCGAATGTCGTCTGTTGCTGCGATGAGCGCGGTCTCAGTGCTGTGTTTGGCTCGGAAGCCGGACTGTGAGCGGTCAAGGGATTTGTTGGTTTCGAGGAAGGCGGCGAGCTGGTTGTTGACAGCTTTCTCGATGACTTTGGCCGGGAATGGAAGGAGTGAGATGGGGCGGTAGTTTTTGAGTTCGGTGGGGTCAGCTGTGGGTTTTTTCAGAAGGGCGCTGAGTTCGGCGTGTTTCCAGCTTTCCGGGAAGGTGGCGGAGTTGAGGGAGCAGTTGATGACGTCTCGGAAGTGTGGTGCTATGATGGAGTCTGCTTTGTTAAAGATGTGGTGAGGGCATGGGTCTGTGGGGGATCCTGAGTGGATGGCGTTCATCAGGCGGATGGTGTCCTCAGTGGATATTGGGTTCCAGTCATTAAGGATGTTCAAGGGGGGTGAAGGTCCTGCAGAATGTTGGGTGGGTTGGTCTCCGGGTTGGTTGTCGAAGCTGTTGTGGATGTCTGCGATTTTGTTGTGGAAGAACGAGGCTAGGGAGTTGCAGAGGGCTTGAGAGGGGGTGATGTCGTTGGAGTTGGCTGAGGGGTTGGTGAATTCTTTGACGATGTTGAATAATTCCTTGCTGTTGTGGGCATTGTTCTCTAGTCGGTCTTTGAATGCGGCTTTCTTGGCAGATCGGATTAGTTGGTGGTGTATGCGGGTGGCGTTTTTGAGGGCGTCCCTGGTGCTGGTGTTTGGGTCTTTTTTCCAGGCCTTCTCGAAGGAGCGACAGAGTTTCTTCGATTTCTTAAGATCATCGTTGAACCAGGAGGCGTTTTTGCTGCCTAGTTTGATTTGACTTTTTTTCAATGGTGCTAGGATGTCCGCGCTGTTGGATAGCCATTGGGTGAGGTTAATGGCTGCTTGGTCGGGGTTTGAGGAGTGGACAGGGGGGTTTTGAAGAAGCGATGAGGAGATCTGGTCAGTGGTGATTTTGTTCTAGTTTCTTCGCAGAGAAGGTTGAGGATGGTTGTGAGTTGTGGTCTTATTGTAGATAAAGTGAACGCAGCTGTGGTCCGTCCAATGTAGAGTTGTGGTGTGACTGAAGGAGACATGTTTGCTGGAGGTGAAGATAGGGTCGAGTGTGTGACCTGCGATGTGGGTGGGGGTAGTGACAAGTTGTTTGAGTCCGAGTTTGGCGAGATTGTCCAGAAGGGTGGTGGCGTTGCTGTCATCGCTCTTTTCCAGGTGAAAGTTGAGGTCTCCCAGTAGAATGTATTCCTCGGAGGGGAGCGCGTGAGGGGTGATAAAGTCAGTGATGTCGTCGCTGAATTGTGCGCGGGATCCTGGAGGTCGGTAGAGAAGGGTGCCTCTGAGTGTGGTCTTTGTGATCGGTGTGGATCTGGAAGTGAAGGTGTTCGGCGCTGGTAAGGTTGACGTCTGAGCTGGGTGAGATGCGGATGGAATTCTTATGGACCATAGCGATGCCTCCACCTGTTTGGTCGGTGCGGTCCTTACGGATGATCTTGTATCCTTCCGGGATGGCAATGGTGATGTCTGCGGCTGAGGAGGCGTTCATCCATGTTTCTGTTAGGAAGGTGACGTCGGGAGAAATGGTGTCTAGAAGGTTCCAGAGGTCAATGGCGTGTCTGTGGACTGAGCGGGTGTTGAGCAGGATGCATTTTAGGTGGTTGGAGTCAGATATCTGTTGTGTGTTCGTGGATGAGGAGTTGTTCTTGGTGCCGTCATACTTGCAGGAGTTGCATGTGAAGGGTCCATGGAGTTTCTGTATTGGGAGCCAGTAGAGCTCCCTGATATGTGGTGTGATGTCAGTTCTATGTAGGAGGTTGAGAAGGAGTCTGGCTACCGAGTTCTAGATGTTTGTAGTCTTCTGGTGAGTTGCTTGGTGAGGCCCGGCATGGAGGGTGTTCCCTTAGTCCAACTTGCTGGTGACCAGGTTGTGAGTGACAGTTTTTTTAGTGTTACTTGGTGGCCATGTGAAGATCTTCCTCAGCATCTTCAGAGTGTGGAAGCAGGATGCAGTGACAGCAGTACCTATTTGGTTGGCCACCCGTTGGATTCCAACGGTTAGGTGTTCTTGCCGAAGATCAATGCTGTCTTGTCAGTGTTGAACTCGAGACAGTTGTCTTTCATTCAGTTAGTAACTTTGATCATGAAAGAGGTGAATATGATTCCTGTGTTTAGAGTCTTATCCGAGAGGGAGAGTATGAGTTGCATGTCCCAGGCACTGGAGAGAATTGTGATGTGCAGATGACATTGGCCAGAGGGATCATGTATGCATTTAAGAAGGTGAGATTGAGCAATGGCCCTTGAGGCACTCCGCAGATGAGTTTGCGGGCTTCTGAGGTGTAAGGTGAGAGCCTGACAGCTTGTGTTCTATTCGTTAAGAAGGAGCACATCCAGGGGAGAACAGGGATGATAATTAAATGCAGAAGCCGAATGAGGATAGTGTTTGAGACTGTGTCAGATGCTGCAGAGAGGTCCAGGAGAATAAGGGCTACCATATCTTCTCTGTCAAGGGTCATGCAGATATCATCTGGGGATGTAAGAAAAGTCCTGATTCTGTACTGTGGTTGGACCTGATTTGGGACTGCATCACATTGAGGAGCTGGTGGTTATTGTGGTGGTTGGTGTGGCATCAGTTGATTAGGTTCTCTAAGAATGTTATCAGATATAGTAGGAGGTTCATGTGTAGTTCGAAAGCGTGGCCAAGTCAGTGGATGGTTTCTGGAGCAGAGGTGCATGTGACCTTCTGTTGTGTGGTGTGATGCCACTGCAGCAGTAAGGAGGCCGATATTGAGAGCATGGAGGAGCACAGCAGGGTAGTGGCGGGTATGGGAAAGACCAGGGATCCTGGCGTGGACCAGGCTTGTCCTGTGCGTGCCTTTGGTGCACCAACTGAGTATCCATGCAGCAGCTACCATTAAGTATGTCATTGGAGGACAAGAGTGTTGGGGAGTGCGTGGAAACAATTATGCCATTTTCTGTGCAGATAAATGATGGGAAATCCAGTGATGTCTCATCCTGTGCAGATGAATGATGGGAAATACGGTGGTGTCATATCCTGTGCAGATGAGTGACTGGAAATGAAGTCCTCTTGCTTGGCATCTTTTAAAGGCAGTTTTAGTGGGAAAGGAGAGAAGTCTCTTCCTGTGCATATGGATGATGCAAAATCCAGGGATGTCATCTTCTGTGCAGATGGATGATAGAAAAATGTGGTGATGTCACTTCCTGTGCAGATGAGTTATGAGGTACATAGGAATGACTGTGATAACCTTTTTTACTACCTTTTAGTAGGATAACCACAAATGGATCACAAGCATCATTTGTGTAAAATATGAACTTAAGGAGAATTAATGATTTCCCACAAAGCAGCCAGCAGGTAGTCTATCTTTAACTAGTGATGCATAGCCACTAGGTCCTACAATTTATGCTAGAAGCAAGACATGCCTGCTCTGCCCAAAGACAACTGTATCTCCTTAGGAAATGCAAATGCTGCCCAAGCCTGACTGGTTGGAATTTCGAAATGTAAGTATGACCGTAATGGTTGGAGGTCTGTTGCCCACCTACCTTTGACTGTAAATGTAAGCCTGCGTTGTCTGGCAGCTCAGGAGAGAGCTACATCATCACCAAGCCTTTGTGGACCCTGCTGAGGTGTTTTCTAAACATTGGAGCTCCAACTTGACCATCTCTTAAAGCCTAAGATGAACTAGTTGGATTACAGCTAAACTTCTGCTTGAATGCCATCATACGTCTGCTGCTATCACGCCTGGGTGAAAGCCACATCTTGCCGAATTAATCCAGCGACCATACCTCCAAAACCTTATTCCTACCTGTCTCTAAAGATCAGGGAAGGACTGTCAAGCACCTACTCTACAAATACTGATGAGTCTCCTGAACCAACAACTCTCCCTAATTCACTTCGTATGAACCCACCAGTATAAATCTTCAGTACCCGCGAGCCTCAATTTGGCTAACAGTAAGCAAAGGCTCATCGCTTGCTTCTTGGCAGCCTGTGGCTTGAAGTGTAAAGAATCAAGTACTCGACTGGCTTGGATGCTGAACTTGACATCCTTGTGCTTACTTGCCCTTGTTGACCGATACATTTGCACTTTATAAAATCATATTTAGCCTTAAAAAGGGCAGATGAACTCAAAGAAGTACTAGCCAAGGGAGAACCACAAATAAATAATGTCAGTGTACCTAACAATGTGCCCCATCACTGTGCAAACCACTTCTCTTTTGTAACTACTCATTGGTGTATGAGTAGTGAGGTTGAGCATTTCAGTCCTTACATAAAAGCGGACACTTCCGAGGGAGTACATATGCACGTATGGCCATAAAGCCTTTTATTTGAGCAATAGTGTTCTACTCAAAATATGGAAATATTTCTGCAAATGTTCTACAGTAAATCCAGGAGTTTCGTTTATTCTGTTTTCGATATGTAACATTTGCACCTCATCCCATTGAAAATGTAGAGGTTTCAAGATGTTTAAGTGATTCTCAGTGTCTCTATGGCTTTTGGTGATATTGTGAATTATCTGTAGTAAAAGTAAGACAACTGATATTTAGGTCCTGCATGCCGACAGCTCATGTGCTGTCCATAGGGGAAGGGTTTTGTTTATAATAAAAGGCTTACAGTCCAGCAGTTGATTATCATTCATTAGCATCATTGTCACTCTTCTTTGCTGCCTCCTAATTGTCCAGTGTGTGCCGGTCAACACTTCCATTTCTGTTTTTGGCACACTGACCAAGCACAGATTGATTCACTTTAATTAGTGCCCATTTGTTGCTTGCGTTGTGATTGAGGTACTATTTCGTCTTTTTGTTTTTGCATTTTTACTATCGGGCAAACTCTAGGCATGGGGAGATCACATGATTCGAATCATAGGATGCAGGGATCGAACTCAGCGCCCCAATTCCAAAGTCAGCATCACTGGCCATATTGACGCATTCTTCTTCCCCCTCACACCCACTTCTTCTCCATTTTGCTTCTTAGAACTGCTTGCATCAGGTTAGGAAAAAGAGAAGACTAGTCTAAGACCCATATTTCTGCTATGCCTTTTCTAATGGACTTCTGCAGTATCTTGCATTATGCAGGTTTACAGTGCAGAGTAGTCTGCAGTGAGAAATAAAGAGCTCAAAGAGATTCGGAGCTGGTGGATGTATTGGAGTGTCCTCCTGTGCCTGCGTCAGAACACTTATCTAGGGCAGCGATTCATTTACAGATGGACTCCTGAGGGAGCTGCCTTCTAACAAAAGCTGTGAGCTGATTCTAGCAATAGCAACATTGTAGCCCCCTTCTCCCAATTGCAGCCTCCGGTCTCCTCACACACCACTCTAGCTACTACTTTTTAAGTCGAAGCATACCAGCCAGCACAGCTGTCTGGTTTACTGACAACATCTTGGGGACATTTGGGAAGCTTTCTTGGGAATGCATTCCGCCCATTGCTGACCATTGGCTTTGTGTTGTGTAACTCATGTTTGCTTGCTTTCTGTTTGCTAGCTTCATTTGTTTTAGGCTGGCTAGCTTGAGTTAGTCAATTCCGTGGCCCATACCCTATTTAAGGTATCCTTCCACCTGTGTTCAATTTCTGTAAGCAGGCCTTTAAACATTGTTTTTATATTTTCACATTTGCTGTGCATTCAAAAACAGAGGTTAAATGTCAGGCTCTGTCATCCGAGGAAGCTTAGTGTTTACTTTTCTTTCTCTGACTTTAAAGTGAGAGGATTTATATGACAATCATGCTGGCTACTACTGGGGGTGTAATGCACAGAAGTTGTACAATGTTATTTGTTTATATTACAGAACAAAATGTAAATGTCTGTAAATTAACTGTGCAGATATTTCAGAATATTTCAGAATTAGGAAAGCATAAAGTAAGAACTTTTTTTGTAATTCTGAAATGTGGTAGAAACAAATATTTAAATACGATCAAATAAATCAGTACAGTAGGTGATTACAGTTCCATTCATTATCATTTGTCCACTGTTTACTTTCAAAAAGGGGGTGGTGAGGGACAGAGTCTCTGAATTAAACAGAAAGCTCTCACCCAGTCAAAAGATCAGGGCTAGATCCAACACCGTTTTTTAGCTCACTGCACCATCCCAGTTTCAGAACCTGGCTGTATGCAAATTAGTCTGTTCCTGTCCCAGTGCATGATGGGAACAGGACAAACCAAACTACAGAAGCCAATTCTTACACTGGGAAGGAAACAAGCTCCTGGGGACCGGTTTCTGGCATTACAGCCGTCTTCGGCCCGGTTTGCTTGAATCCTGATGGTGCAATGAGCAAGGGTCTCACATCTGAGAATACCCTTCCACGCTTAGGGTGGACAAAAATATTTACAAAAAGGGGTGGTGAGGGACAGAGTCTCTGAATTAAACAGAAAGCTCTCACCCAGTCAAAAGATCAGGGCTAGATCCAACACCGTTTTTTAGCTCACTGCACCATCCCAGTTTCAGAACCTGGCTGTATGCAAATTAGTCTGTTCCTGTCCCAGTGCATGATGGGAACAGGACAAACCAAACTACAGAAGCCAATTCTTACACTGGGAAGGAAACAAGCTCCTGGGGACCGGTTTCTGGCATTACAGCCGTCTTCGGCCCGGTTTGCTTGAATCCTGATGGTGCAATGAGCAAGAGGCTGAAATGCCAGAAACCGGTCCCCGGTAGCTTGTCTCCTTTCTGGTAAAGAATTGGCTTGGTAGTTTAGTCTGCCCTGTTCCCATGATGCACTGGGCCAGGGACAGACTGATTTGCATATAGCCAGGTTCTGAGCTGGGATGGGGCAGTGAGATAAATAACGGTGATGGATCAAGCCCTGATCTTTGGACTGGGTAAGAGTGGTCTGCTCAATTCAGACACTCTGTTCATCACCACCCCCTTTTGTAAATCGATTTTGGCCACTATAGATGTGGCAGGGTATACTCAGACTTGAGTCCCTTTCTCACTGCTCCATCAGGATTCAAGCAAGCCGGGCCGAAGAGGCTGAAATGCCAGAAACCGGTCCCCGGTAGCTTGTCTCCTTTCTGGTAAAGAATTGGCTTGGTAGTTTAGTCTGCCCTGTTCCCATGATGCACTGGGCCAGGGACAGACTGATTTGCATATAGCCAGGTTCTGAGCTGGGATGGGGCAGTGAGATAAATAACGGTGATGGATCAAGCCCTGATCTTTGGACTGGGTAAGAGTGGTCTGCTCAATTCAGACACTCTGTTCATCACCACCCCCTTTTGTAAATCGATTTTGGCCACTATAGATGTGGCAGGGTATACTCAGACATGAGTCCCTTTCTCACTGCTCCATCAGGATTCAAGCAAGCCGGGCCGAAGAGGCTGAAATGCCAGAAACCGGTCCCCGGTAGCTTGTCTCCTTTCTGGTAAAGAATTGGCTTGGTAGTTTAGTCTGCCCTGTTCCCATGATGCACTGGGCCAGGGACAGACTGATTTGCATATAGCCAGGTTCTGAGCTGGGATGGGGCAGTGAGATAAATAACGGTGATGGATCAAGCCCTGATCTTTGGACTGGGTAAGAGTGGTCTGCTCAATTCAGACACTCTGTTCATCACCACCCCCTTTTGTAAATCGATTTTGGCCACTATAGATGTGGCAGGGTATACTCAGACATGAGTCCCTTTCTCACTGCTCCATCAGGATTCAAGCAAGCCGGGCCGAAGAGGCTGAAATGCCAGAAACCTGTCCCCGGTAGCTTGTCTCCTTTCTGGTAAAGAATTGGCTTGGTAGTTTAGTCTGCCCTGTTCCCATGATGCACTGGGCCAGGGACAGACTGATTTGCATATAGCCAGGTTCTGAGCTGGGATGGGGCAGTGAGATAAATAACGGTGATGGATCAAGCCCTGATCTTTGGACTGGGTAAGAGTGGTCTGCTCAATTCAGACACTCTGTTCATCACCACCCCCTTTTGTAAATCGATTTTGGCCACTATAGATGTGGCAGGGTATACTCAGACATGAGTCCCTTTCTCACTGCTCCATCAGGATTCAAGCAAGCCGGGCCGAAGAGGCTGAAATGCCAGAAACCGGTCCCCGGTAGCTTGTCTCCTTTCTGGTAAAGAATTGGCTTGGTAGTTTAGTCTGCCCTGTTCCCATGATGCACTGGGCCAGGGACAGACTGATTTGCATATAGCCAGGTTCTGAGCTGGGATGGGGCAGTGAGATAAATAACGGTGATGGATCAAGCCCTGATCTTTGGACTGGGTAAGAGTGGTCTGCTCAATTCAGACACTCTGTTCATCACCACCCCCCCACCCCCTTTTGTAAATCCACTGTTTACTTTCAGCTGAAAGTGTGTTGTCTATAATGGCTGTGCACTACTGCTACACGCATACACCACTTTACCCCACTCTATTTTACTGTGCACCACTCCACGGCACTATATTCTGCACCACTCCACACAACACCACTTCCTTCTATGCCACTCCACACTGCATCACTGAATTCCACACAGCACCACTGCATTCTGTGCCATATCACCTATGCCTCTCTACTCTGCTCCAGTCCACTCTAAACCAATGCACTCTACCCCAGTCTTCTCTACTTTGCACCATTGCACTCTTTGCCACTACACTCTATACCACTCCAGTCTAGGCCACACCACTCTACCCTACATCACTCCACACCACTCTACTCTGCAACAATGCACTCTGTGTCACTGCACTCTATGCAGTACAATCTGCTCTGTACCACTCCACACAAGCGCACCCTACGCCACTACCCTATGCCACTGCAATCTACTCTGCAGCACTCCACTCTACCCTGCACTAATCCACGCCACACCACTTCCCTCTACTCTGAAACAATCTACTCAACACCACTGCACTCTATGCCACTGCACTCTGCACCACTGCACTCTGCGCCACTGTACTCTATGATGCTCCACTCTACTTAACTTGCACCATTTTACTGTACACCATAGTGAAGTAGTGTGGCTCACTGGTTAGAGGCGGCAGACCCGAGAGCAGAGGACGGCCCGGGACCAGGGTTCGATTCCCGACGCGGCAGGTTTCTGGACCAGGGTCAGCGGACTCGATAATTCTCTCGCCTCGGTGCCCACTCTGATCAGCGATCACACTCGGCAACTCTGGGCATTAGCTTGCCTCATCTTCACTAACGGCCCCACCAGACCGCCGGGGATGCCTGGTCTCACCCTGGAGATACCCACTAAGGGACCATCTCTCAGGGAAGCCAGGAAGGGTTTCGCAGCGGTCGAAGCGCGGAGATACTCCTCCGGGAGTCGATCCTAGCGCTATATAAACCTGCAATTAAATTGTGCTCTACACCACTCTACTCTAAATCACTGCTTCTCCGCCAATGAACTCTACCGCTTTACTCAAAACCAATGCACTCTACGACACTGAACTCTGCCACTGCACTCTACACTGCTCCACTCTACTTTACTTTGCACCATTCTACTCTACACCATAGCGCTCTTTGCTAATCTACTCTAAACCACTGCACTCTCCGCCAATGCACTCTACAACACTTTACTCAAACCCAACGCACTTTACATCACTGCATTCCATGCTGCTCCACACTACTTTACTTTGCACTATTCTACTCTACGCCACTGCACTCTACTCTAAACCATTGCACTCTCCGTCAATACACTCTACAGTGTTTTACTCACAACCAATGTACTCTACGCCACTGCACTCTAAGCCAACTACTCTGCACCACCACACTCGGAATTTGAGTTATTTACCTTGTTGGAAGAAAAAAATCCTGAAGTCCTCTTTTCAACTGAAACTTGGTTACATGAGGGTAGCTAGCCATATAATACAGCAGCATTCCCACCTGGTTACGCAATTGTTAGAAATGACCAGTCTGGGAACAAAGGAGGAGGCGTAGCTATTGTTTTTAAAGAGCACCTTCAATGTAGATCCTCTCCTGTTGACATCGCAGGTTGCGAAACTTTGACTTTTTCAATCAAACTTTCTGACATATTTACCTTCTCAGGTTTGCTCATATATCGCCCACCAAGGCCGGCTGCAAGATTTGTTCAGGCTCTGCCAGAAATTATAGCAGCACGCAGCCTCCAGGCTGCCAATTTCACATTATTAGGGGACTTAAATATCCAATTGGATGGTAACACCTGTACACACCCTAATAACCTCAACAAGATTTATTAGCAATACAGCTCACACAATTGGTTGCTTTCCCTATTCACTCAAAGTGCCTCATTTTAGACCCAATCTTCTCGAACAAAGTATCCATGAAGGTGGATGCTCCTCTGTCAGTTTTATGGTCTGACACTTGAAATTCAATTCTCCATCCCCAAAACAAAAATGCCTACAGCCACCAGAGCCCACGCTAAACCCACCAGACAATGGTCCAAATTGGACATCATGAACTGGCAAGTAGCCCTGAGTAATTCTATTACCAGGCTAGATTGTGATGTTTGCACCTCCTATCAAGCCTTCAGGGACTAGATCGACTCAACTTTGGAGTAATTCATTCCTAGATGAACTTGTAGATCATCGCAAGCCAGAATCAGTGTTAGTTGGTTCTCGTCTGCATCAAGGGAACCCAAGAAAGAATATAAAGAACAGACAGGAAAGGAAATGGAGATGCCAATGTGCTGAGGAAAGTAACAAAGTCTATAAGAAAGCTCTAAAAAAGTACCAGCATGCAATCCGTAAGGCTAGGTTGAACAATTTTGCAGATAAGATTAGTCAGTCCTCACAGCTTGCCAAAGAATATATGCCATAGTTAATTCTTCCCTAAAACCTAATGTATCAGGGACGTCCTCCCCTTCTTGGAACGATGTGAGCAGTGGGCTAACTATTTCCTGGGAAAGGTTTTTAATGATGTATGACTCACTGTTAGCAATGCAAGATCCCTGACTACAATTAAAGGCAAAACTTTAGTCGTAAAGCATGCAGCAGAGCTCTCAACATTTTCAAAGTTGAGCAAAAATTATATCCTAAGAGCAGAAAACACAATGAAGTCAGGCTCTCCCTTGAACCCTGCCCCGATAGATATCCTGCTGAAATGAGGAGAAGCTATGTCAACTGTCTTAACCGCCAATGTATAACTCATCGCTGGAAAGGGGCTGCGTTCCAGATATGTGGAAACACACAATAATTTGTCCATTGCTAAAGAAAGCATCCTTAGACCCTGACCGGTCGGAAAACTATAGATCCATCTCATTACTTCCCAGGTATTAGCAAAATCATGGAAAAACTACTAAATGGGCTTTCTAGCTTACCTTCTAGACACCAACAATTTGTGCACACGACACAAACCGGCTTTCGTTCCGTGTGCAGCACAGAGACAGATCTCTTGTTGGCCACAGAAGACTAAAAATGAATCTGGACCAAGGCGGGTCAGCTGCACTCATTCTTCTTTATTTGAGCACAGCCTGTGACACTGTCTTCCATACAATATTGTGTGACAGGCTGGAAGCAACTGGAATTACAGGAAAGGCGCTCAAATGGCTGACCTCATTGTTGGCTAACAGGAGCTTCCAAGTCAGCAAAGGACTGTTTTTGTTGGAGTCACTTAGACTGGAATGTGGAGTGCTGCAGGGCTCCTCGTTGAGATCTATTGTTTTCTACATATATGTCTGACCTTTATCAGACGTAATTTGTGCCCTAGATTTTACTATGGTATCCTATGTGGACGACACCCAGATAGTCGGTTCCCTGTCACCCAATATTAACTCTACTTCGGAAAGACTAACCATTTGTCTGGAACAGGTGACTTGTTGGATGGCGGCTAGCTGTCTCAAGCTAAATGGGGACAAAACAGAAGTAATTTTAGTTGGCAACAATCCATTGCTCTGGAACCAATCCTCTGGCCCCCATGTTTGGGAGAGTCCCCCATTCCAAAATAAGAAGTGAAAAGCCTTGGAGTCACCTTGGACTAAGACTTAGCCATGGACTCCCAGGCAAAGAAGACCCCCTTCAGGAAAATGCTCAAATGGCTTCCTCTTCACTGCCAGAGGACTGTATTTCAAGGCCTCATTCTTTCCCGCCTTGACTATGGCAACTCTATTTACCTGGGTAGTCCATCTTATGTTGTCAAACAGCTGAAGATTATTCAGAATGCCTCGGCGTGAGCTTTACTGGGCGTGCCCAAAATGCATTCAGCATGCTTTGCCCTTGCTCAACTTCATTGGCTACCTGTTAGTAAAAGTATAGCGTTCAAAGCCCTATGCATCGCACCCAAGATCTAACATTCACCTGGTCTACACATCCTGCAATACCCCATCACTCCATACATAGTTCTGAGCGCTTTGGGATCGAACTACATCTCCTTTCTTATGTCCCTAGAAATAGGAGAACGAGAAGTAGGGTTTGCTCATTTGCTTATTTATCCTCTAAACTTTGGAATTCTCTCCCTGAGCAGCTCAGCTCAAACAAAAATCTGCTTAGTTTTAAGAAGCAATTAAAAACTCATCTTTTTAGATAACTCTGTGCATTATCCTAACGGTCCTGTCAGAGCGAGGAAGCCCTTCTTGGGTAGCTGTGCACTCAATAAAACATTTAACATAACATAACACTCAACACCACTATTTTCTACTCTACCACACTCTGTGCCACTGCACTCTACACTGTTGCACTCTATGTCACTGCACTCTACGCCACTCTATTATATTGTGTATCACTGTTCTCTACTCTGCTCCATTGCCCCCTACACCACTCTACTCTGCACCACTCAACTCTACACCACTACACTCTAGGACACTCTACTCTGCAAGAATGCACTCTCCACCACTGTGTAACGTTACTGGACTCTATGCCAATGTACACTACGCCAATTCACTCTACACCAGTACACTCTACACCACTCTACTCTGCATCACTCCACTCTATGCGACTGCACTCTACATCACTCTAATCTACTCTGTATTACTGCACTCTACACTGCTCTGCACTCTACTCTACACCACTCCACTCTACCCTAAACCACTCAACTCTAATCACTTCACTCTACTCTGAGATAATCTAGTCCACACTACTGCACTCTACTCCACTCTACTTCACCCTGCGCCACTCCAATCTGCACCACTCCACTCTGCGCCACTGCACTCTACTCAACTGCACTCTACACTGCGGCACTCTAATCTACGCCGCTCTGCTCTATAGCACTCTATGCCAATGCACTCTATACCATTATACTCTACATCACTACACTCTACGCCATTGTAGTCAAAACCAATGAACTCTATGCTGCTGCACTCTACGCCAGTCTACCCTGTACTTTATGTTACTTTACTCTAGGCCACTCTATGACACTCCCCTCTACGGCACTCCACTCCATGATGCTCTACTCCATTAAACTTTACTCCACTCTATGACACTCTACCACACTACTCCACCTACGATGCTCCACACAACTCCCACTATGCCATTTCATGCCACTTTACTCCACTCTATTCTACGGCACAGTACTCCACTTCACTACTCCACTCTACTACTTCCCTCTATACCACTCCACTCTACGACACTCTACTCCACTCTATGACACTGTACAACAATCTACTCTATACCATTCCACTCTACTATACTACTCCACTCTATGCCACTCCACTCTATGACACTCTACTCCACTCTATGACACTGTACAACAATCTACTCTAAGCCATTCCACTCTACTATACTACTCCACTCTAGGACAATCTACTCCATTCTATACCACTCTACTCTACAAATCTCTACGCAACACCCTCTATGCCACTCCATGCTGCTTTGTGCCACTCCACTCTACAACACTTCCGCTCTACAATACTCTATGCCCTGTATGACAAGGCACACTACTCAAATCTACTCTATGCCACCCTATGTCACTCCACGCCACTTTGTCACTCCATAACACAGCACTCTACTTCACAGCTCTCCACTTTATGACTCTCCACTCTCCCCTCAGTCACTTACTTTTTCCCACGCTGAACAACAGTCACGCTGGTGTACAACATGGCTAAAACATATTGGAAAAGCAATAGCTCTTGCAAAGGTGAAACCTATTGGCTTTTCCAATGCTTCTTTTTTCCTTCATCTCTCTGCTTGTTCTATTTGTTTTTCCTTCACGTCTTTCCCTCATTCCTTCTCTAACAAGACAACAAATTAGAACTCAACTTTCACCGTATGGGCCTTCTAGTTGAACCTATCGTGATGCTTCCCGTATTTTAGTGGCATCTGAAGAGGCACTGAGTGTCCTGATAAGGCACATTCTGTACTAATAAGCTATGCCTTCTGAATATAAAAGTCAGGCCCTTGCCAGTTCCTTTGAAGCATCACACTAATGTGATGATAAGCTGCCCTTGATTGGAAATAAGTGCCCGTCGTTGCTGATGTCCTGCGGAATGAAAGCCAGAGTAGGTAGTGTTCCCAAAATATTGCTTACTAAACAAAAGAAAACTTCCCGACAATAGTTTTATTTTTCTTCATCTGTTTTGTTCGTAGGAGAGCAAGGGTGGGAGATAGCAAGGAAATACTCCGACACCAGTGATATGGGCAATATTTAAAGACAAGCCTGTTCTGTTTTCTAAACATCACTGCTGTGTATTAAGAACAGCAGATTCCACTCCACTTCACACAATTTCACTCCATGGCACACAGTGCCACATAAATCCACTATTCTCAATGCAATACAATTCCACTCCACACAACACATTGTTGCACAGTTCCACTCCATGTGACACAATGCCACCTAATTACACTCCACACTACTCAATGAAACACAATTCCACTCCACCCCACTCCAGGCCAAGAAAAACCACACGGTTCACTGCACTAGACTCCACGCAGTGCCATACAATTCCACTCAACTCCACTCCGTGCCACACAATTCCACTTCACTCCACTTAGCGGCATACTATTCCATACAACTCCACTCCCCCCACCCAATGCCACACAATTTCACCCTATACCATACCATGCCACACATTTCCATTCCACCCCATACCACATGACACACAATTCCATTGCACCCCATGACACACAATTCCACTCCACACAATTCCAATCCGCTCTGCTCTACACAATGCCACTCCACTATTATCCACGACACTCAATGCCACTCTACTGAGTATGACTCTACTCCCCTACACACAATGCCACTTCACTCCACGCCTCCCAATGCCACTCCAATTTGTGCCACACAGTGCCATTACACTCCAAAGAATGGCACTGCACGCCACACAATGTAATTTTCCGCTACACAGTGCCACTTCACGCCATACCATGCCTTTCTACTCTACTCCCCACAATGCCACTCCACTCCACCAAAGCCAAAAGATCTCACATGGACGAGAACTACTGGCCTTGCCAATGCTTGCTTATTTTTGTATCAACAGGATCCTCTTTCTATGCATTATCTTTGTAGAGCTCAAGGTTCTAGTTGCTACTGTGTTGTATCACAAGGTGGCTGCATACTTTCTTTTGTAAGTAACATTTTCTACACTTCTCAGACACATTCTTTCTGTTTTACCTGCGGAGTGTGAGAAGTCTGCATATGTTACAGGATGAGGAGGGACTTGGAAGCCTCGGGCGGTCTAGCGGGGTGTCGTTCTCATAGTCCCTCACACTGTGAACATCAGCCACAAAGAGACGTCTGTGTGGGACAGTGTTTGTTCATATGGTCATTGGCTACACTGAGAGATGAGCTGCAGCATAGAAGGTGCAAGGCTCAAACCAGCTATAGTGAAGCTAATATGGTGGTGTGGGAATGCTCGCATAGAAGTGGCTCTACACTATGGGGCATCTGGCCCCAACGCACCCGACAGACCGCAATTTTGCCAGCTTACGTTAATGGCACCTGAAACACTTTAAGGGTTTGTGGCTTTGCGCAGACTCGTCTGGGTGAAAAACACGCATGTTTAATAGACCCAACATGGGAGAGTAATAAAGCTTTACAACCTCAAACTTAGGGCCTCAGTAGGATGGCGGTGAATCCGCATCCTCCGGGCCGACGGAAGCCACCGCCGGCCCGGAGGATGCGGATTCACCGCCGCGGCCACAGAATACACCCACTGCCAGATTAGGATGGCGGTGGGATTGCGGTGGGACCAGCGGTGGTCCGTCCACCGCTGATCCGCGGGCTGTGGAGGGCCATTTGGTGGCAGTGTCTGCAAGACACCGTCAGCCAAATTAGGATGTGCA
Source organism: Lissotriton vulgaris (assembly GCF_964263255.1). NCBI lineage: Eukaryota > Metazoa > Chordata > Amphibia > Caudata > Salamandridae > Lissotriton > Lissotriton vulgaris. The sequence goes on from NC_141693.1 coordinate 287,485,194, forward strand.
TCGTCACATGCTTTTCCACGGCGGCTTTTCCGCCGTGGAAAAAGCATGTGGTCTTTGGTGTTTGGGGGCCCGTTGCGGGCCCCCAGGGTGTTGGGGGGTGGTGGGTGCACATGGGGGGTACCTATGGTACCCCCCCATTTACATGCACAAAGCGGCAGGCACCCCGTGGTGCCTGCCGCTTTGTGCATGTAAATGTTAAACATGCATTTTTAACCTTGCGGCGGCTGCTGCTTCAAGCAGCACCCTCCTCAAGGTTAAAGGAACAGGATGTGACCGCCAGGGTGGCAGTCACATCCTAATTGCACCAGAGGGACCGCCGCTGCACCTGCGGACGGTCCCTCCACCTCGGGGGTGGCGGACAGGCGCAGGTCCGTCTGCCATCCTAATGAGGCCCTTAATTGCGTGTACAATTTAGTTTCACCCTTACGCGATGGCCTACGTGCCCTTAAAATCGCAAAGACTTGACTTGAGACCTTTGATCTAACATTACTGGCTGACTCGCTTGACTCAGCGAATTCAATGAACTCCATTCAGGTTGGTTCGCCATACTGTGGGGAGAGGGGAGAGGAGTGGGGGGGGGGGCGGTGGGCGGGGGTAGAGAGAGGTGTGAGCTTCAGATTTTCCGACAATCACGCTGGCATCTCATGTTAATCATTATTTGGGAAGTAGCGCAAAAGGGGGGCTTTGGGAGTCGGTGAAAATACCTATGTTTTAAGTCCGTCAAAACAGAGACGAGAATGTTAATGTGTTTTTGTCTGAGTACGTATTTATGTATTCCAGGTGAAATCAAACAGACATCTTACTATACCCAACTGAAAGCTCCTGTACCCAACTAGTTATTAAATAATACATTTATTAAAGGGGGGGTGGGTAACAGGAAATCGCATCACGCAACGTTTGACCTGAAAAATAATAGACTCGGCCCAATGTTCGACCCGACCCATCCTCCCCCCCTCAGCCTCCTGTTTGCAGCTAATGGTATAAGGTGTTTTTTTTATTATAAACTCGAATAAAGCTCTTAGAGCCCTGGGTCCGCCCTGAACAATCTGTTGCCTCATCCGGGATGGCAAGGTCAGTACAAGGGCATGAAAGAGCTATTCAGAGTAAGCAGGTGCTTCACCTTCCCACACCCAACTGACGCCCATGTCTGATTCTACAGGCTGCTGAATTGGCGGGGAAAGAAGCAGCTTATCCCACATGAGTGCCACCAATCCTGCTGCCATTAGACCGTCAACCAGCCCCCTCAAGGTAGGACTTTGCATCCCTCCAGAGTTGAGTGAAACTTCCTTGTTGCATTATAATGCGTTATATGAAGGAAATGTACATTAGAACAAATTTCCATATTTCTCTAAATCACTCTTAGTCAGTACAGGTGTCTTTACTTAACTTTAAACTTCACCAAGATACGGGGATTCTGTTCTGTGTACCATATTTAGCACTTGATGGCGGAAAAGCCTCCCTGATTTCACAATCACAGTTGTACAATAATATACGAAAATAGGTTCTCTGAGAGTTTTGATGTCTGTTGAGAACTATGAGAGTGCCTTTTGGGTATATCAAAGTCTTTTGGGTCTATGTATTGATCTTTGGTGGCTTTGTAAGAGTATTTCGGGATGTTTGTGAGGGTCTGCTGGAACTATGTTAGGATTTGTTGGGAGCTAAGTGTGGGTCTATGTCATTTCTGTCAAGATCTTTTGCAAGCTGTTTCATAGCACAGTGTAAGCTATGTTAAGGTCTTCTGGGAGCTTTATGATAGTCTTTCTGTTGTTAGCTGTATCAGAGTCAACTAAGAGTGATGTGATAGTGTGCCTGAGTTATGTGAGGGTCTGCTGGATTTCTGTGATTGTTGGTAGCTAATATAAAGCGTGCTAAGGTCTATGTGAATGTATGTAGAAATCTGTGTGTATATTGGTGGAGGCGTTGTTACTTCATATTGGGAGAGTCCACTGGAGTTAATCATGGATCCTTACGTAGCACAGATGTGGTCTTTTGGGTGCTATGTAAAAAAACATTGGGAGCTGTATGACCGTCTATTGGAAGCTCTGTGAGGGGTTTTGGGATGCTTTGGAAGGTTTACTGAGAACTATGTGAGAATATTGAGGGAGGAATGTGAGGATCACTTAGGAGGTGCGTGAACGTTTATTTGGAACTGTGAGGGTCTATTGGAGCCTATATTTGATCTCCTGAGCAATGTGTGGATCTTTGGGATCTATGAGATGGTCACTTGAGAGCTGTATGAGTGTTTTGAGGAAGTTATGTGAAGGTCATTGAGAGCTATGTTGGGGTTTATCTAAAGACTTTGGAGGGCCTATTGACAGATATGCAAACGTCTATTGCAGAAACACAGTGTGGGTATTTTGTGAGCTTGGTGTCGATGCAATTTGTGAGACTCTGTTGGCAGGTATATGAATGTAGGTTAAACGTTATTACGTTTGTTATTATTTTGTTATTAGTTTCACATTTGTTGCGAGCAACCCATACCCTGAAGAGAGGGTGGACTCTGAACAAGTAATTCCTAACAGGCATAAACATAAAAACATTGAAAATGCTTGGAAACAAGAGCAAAGAGGAATGCATATGCAATATATGTGGCTTGCTGGGTGGATCTACTTACAAAATGTGTTTGCCGCCCACTGTCACAATTCACTCCCCTGTTCTCACATGGCCACCACCAGGGTGTTTACCTGTCAGATTGTATGGTGTTCAAATAAGATTCCAGACCTTCCACTATATCCAGATACTGATTTCCAGCCTCTTGGACACCATTCTGAAACTCATATTCATTCTAGATCCATGTTGCACTTTGTGGAAGCATGTCTGCTTTTGCTAAAAACTCCACTACTTAGAATTCCCTGCATACTGCTTCCTCTCCTTCCCTGCACGCCAAGGATGGGTGGAGGAATTCAGCACACCCGAGGCTGGCAGGTGCTAGCCTGCTCATAGCTGCAGCATGTCGTCATTTTTTTTTTTTAAGTTTGAAGTTTATTAAGGCATAAAGAAGAAAAGACAGCACATGAAGAAACAATCATAAGTTATAAAAAACAAGAAATCTCTCTTACATTATAATAGAGTTGTTCATAGAAATAGCATAAAATAGAACAATATGTATTAAAAAAGTCAGGCAATTGAGGGTAAGGGAAAATCATTAGAATCATATAACGTAGAAGTGATAAAAAGAAATCATAGTTTGTATCAATAAACTTACATGTACTAAGATAAAACAATCACGGTGGTTTCTGAACTTCAACATTACGCAATGGAGAATTGGGAGATGGTCTGGAAATCCTGGATAGATATTCGGTAAGGGGGAGCCATAGAAGGTCACGTTTAATTGCTAGGGAAATAGGTGAGACAAAATTGGTATCTAGACGATGGTTAAAACAGACTGCGTTCCACCATGCAGAGAAGGAAACGTCTTTAGCCTGTTTCCAATGCGATGTAATATGATGAAAGGCAATGGCTATCAGGAGATCGAGTAGTTTGTGTTTATGGTGGGGTCCAGAAAGATCAGGGGAAAGGGAACCTAGAAAAATGTGAAGGATTGAAAAGGGGAGAGTGATGTTGAAATTTCTATGAATTTGGGACCAAACTAAACGCCAGAAATGGAGAATGGGAGGGCAGTCAAAGAGCATGTGTTTCAAATCAGCTATAGGACAAGAACAGGACCAACAAGTGGAAGGAGTGTCTAAGGAGAAAGAAGATAGAATTAAGGGAGTATATAATGTACGATTATAAATAAAAAATAAGGTTTGGGTAGTATTGGCAGCTCTAGATGTACTATGAATTTTAGACCAAATTTTATCCCAAAGAATAGGGGGCCAGTTTTGAGACAAGTCTTCCTCCCAAGCCAACTCAACCTTAGATTTAGTGCGTTCAGTCGATGATTGTAGAGCTTTATATAGAAAAGAAGCAGAGGGGGAATGGTCAAGGGCATTAGAAATGGAAAGGTGAGGTATAGGAATAGAGTTGGTAGCAGGGAGGGAGGAAAGATATTGGACAAGGGAGGGGATCAGTGATAAATATTGTTTACGAGAAGAGGAAGGTGAATGCCAAGATTTCCAATAGAGTGAGCGATTGCGAATTTTAAGGTGTTTATTATGCCAAATAGGTTGGGTGTGAGTAGAAGAAGCAGAAGGGTAGGAGGATAGCAAGTAAGGCTGAAGAAGAGAACGTGTGTGAGAAATGATAGGAGATCGAAGAGAGGAGACATTAGAGGAAAATGAAAGAACTTCGTGAAAGTCATAGGGATGGAGGAAGGATGATTCTAGTGTTAGCCAGAGTGGAGGATAATATGGAAGATCTGAAGAGAGCCAACGTAAGGCTTGTTTTAAGGAAAAGGCAGTATGATACGATTTAAAATTGGGAAATTTGACCCCACCCAAAGATTTATCCCTCTTTAAAACAGAAAGAGCTATTCGAGATTTTTTACCTTTCCACAAGAACTTCAACAGAATAGAATCTATTGACTTGAAGTAATGATTAGGGATGTGAATAGGAGTCATAGATATAGTGTAGAGGACCAAAGGAGCTAGCATCATTTTTATGGAATCCAAGCGTCCCCACCAAGAGAGAAATAGAGGGTTCCAACGATTGATAGAAGTAGTGATCTTAGTAGAGAGAGATTCGAGATTAAATTTGAGGGTATCAGAGAGACGAGGGGCGAACCAGACACCTAAATATTTAATCTTAGAGGGTTGCCAGGAAAAGCCAGAGGTGTCAAATAGATGCTTGAGGCATAACGGATTCAGAGGGAGGATTTCACATTTGTCCGTATTAGGTTTATATCCAGACACATTAGAGAAAGCAGAAACTTGATTAAGGAAGGAAGGTAAAGTTGTTTGAGGATCTGAGCAATAAAATAAAATATCATCAGCGTAGACCGATAACTTAACTTGTTGTTGGGGACCATATTGAAAACCGGAAATATTCTCGTCACGTCTAATTTTGGTTAAAAAGGGTTCTAAAGCTAGAATAAACAGAAGAGGAGATAGAGGACATCCTTGACGGACTCCTCTGCGAAGGGGAAAATAATCAGAAGTGATACCGTTAGCAAAAATGGAGGCATGGGGGCTGGAGTAAAGTAAAGAAATAAGAGAAATGAATTTGGGTGGAAAACCAAACCAACAAAGAGCTTGGAACATAAAATCCCAGCCTATTCTATCAAAAGCCTTTTCGGCCTCGAGAGAAATGGCAGCTAATGGAGAGGGAAGAGAGGCGGCTCTACTTAAAATGTTAAAGAAAACACGAGAATTATCTGATGACAAGCGACCCTTAACGAATCCAGATTGTTCCGGACCGATAAGTTCTGGTAGCAGAGGGTCTAATCTAAGGGCTATAATTTTGGCGAAAATTTTATAATCAGTATTTACCAGGGAAATTGGGCGATAATTTTTACATAAAGTATGATCTTTATCTGGTTTGGGTATGAGACAAATTAATGCTTCTTGAAAAGTTCCCTGAGAAGAGCCAGATTGGACAAAGGACTGAAACAATGATAAAAGCCTAGGGAGGAGAAGAGAGGAGAAGTGATTGTAAAACTCAATAGTAAAACTGTCTGGTCCTGGGGCTTTGCCTCTACGGAGGATTGAAACAGCATGTGAAATTTCAGAGAGGGAAATGTCTAAATTTAATGATTGAAAATCAACATGAGAAGAGTGAGGGGAAGGGATATTCTGGAAATAGGATAGAAGGTCATCGGGATCAGGGCTAGACTCAGGAGTGTATAAAGTTTGGTAGAAAGAGACAAATTGAGCTAATATATCTTTGTCTTTGAACAAAGAAACACCAGCTGGGTCTAGTAAAGACTCAATTTTTGTTTTTTCTTTGCGTATTTTAAGGTAATTAGCTAGGAGTTTGCCCATTTTGTTTTGGCCTCCATAATAGCGGGAGTTACATTTAAGGAGAGAATTTGATGCTGCATTAGTAGTAAACTTATTAAACTCAATTTTGGCAGAAATAAGTTCGCGAAGTGAAGAGTCAGAGGTAGAATTATAATATGTATATTCTAGTTTCTTAATTTTATCCAAAAGTTGAGTTGACTTGGTAATCGACTGTTTTTTCTTTTGAGAAACAAAATTGATGATAAAACCTCTAGCAGCTGCTTTGAAAGAGTCCCAAACTGTGACAAAGGAAGACTCAGGGAGGTGGTTTAGTGCAAAGAACTCAGAGGCAAAAGCTATAAATTTAGTGGAGAAAATGGGGTCTAGGAGTAAAGAATTATTAAATCTCCAGCGTCCCGAATGAGGGGAGAAGGGAATAAGGTCGATATCGACAAAAACGGGGGCATGGTCTGAGATTAAAATGGAGCCAATATCGGAATGAGTAGCTAGTTGTGCTAGGGATTTGCTGAGGAAAAGGTAATCAATACGAGATTGAGAGTGATGGGTGGGGGAATAGAACGTGTATTCCTTAAGGTCAGGGTTACATAGTCTCCATATGTCAACTAGAGCATAGTTTTGAATTGAGGTAATAAATTGGGAGTGCATCTTGGAGGGGATAAACTTAACTTTGGAGTTTCTGTCAAGAAAGGGGTCCAGAACTTGGTTGCAATCACCACCAAAAATAACATATTGTTCATCAAGTGTAACCAATTTGTCAGAAATTGCAGGCCAAAATAACTTATCAACACCTGTAGGAGCATAAACATTAAAGATAACGATAGGGATTTTATCAATGAGGAGATTAGTAATAACCCAACGGCCATTATCATCATTTTCATGAGATATAACTGAAACATTTAACTTTTTATGACATAAAATAACAGTACCATTTTTCTTACCTAAAGCAGGAGAGTGAAAAACATGTCCCACCCAGCAACGTTTAAGTTTGGTAGCTTCCTTGTCCGAAAGATGGGATTCTTGTAGGAGAGCTACATCGGCTTTAAGCCGTGCTAAGTGAGTCAGGACACGTTGACGTTTAATGGGGTTATTTAACCCCTTAACATTCCAAGTAACTACTCGGAATTTGTAACTTCAGTAAAATGATATGAAATAAGATACAGTAAGAGATGAGTATGGAAAGGAAGAGAATCGTAATGAAAATCTGAAAAACAGTAAATGTAAGAGAAAGAGATCAGAAAAGAATGGAGATAATATAGTAAAGAAAGAAAAGAGAAGGAATTGAATAAGAGTAGAGAAAAAGAGAACAATAGAAAAAATAGAGCAAAGTGTAAAGAAAGGAGTAACATCTCAACTAATAGAGAACAAGTCAAAAGAACTGAGGGATGACGACGTCAGAAGAGGACGACATCAACAACGGAGACTCACATCGTCGAACACCGGAGGAACTAGCGAAGGAACAAAATGAAGGGAAATACGGATACACCGGGATGAAGAGACACGAGGTTAGGATCTGTAAAAAGATAAAAATTAGAAGAAACATTAGAGATACATACGGTGGGTAAGATAAGAGGAGAGCAGGAGAACAATTGCACAACATAGGTAGGATATACATAGGTAGGAGGCGTTCATTCATATATAAGAATTAAAAACAAGAAACGGCAGGAAAACATAGAGGTAGACAAATGAGAAAACATGGTAAAACAAAGATGGTTAAACAGGTCTTGCAGTGTCCATGTTTACGGTTTCGTGACGACGAAGGAACTCTTCAAGGACGAGTGGGTCTTCAAAAGTAGTTGTTCTTTCCTTGTAGGTCACCTTGAAGAGGCATGGATGTAGCAGTCCATATCGGGCGCCAAGGGCTCTCAAACGTGGTCTTAAATCAAGGAACTGCTTTCGACGATCAGCTGTGACTTTAGCAACGTCTTGAGAAAGGTATAGCCTATGACCTTCCCATATAATTTGTTTTTTAGTCTTTGCTGCTGATAGCACTTGAAGAAGATCAGTATACTGGAGGAACAGCATGATGACTCCCCGGGGCTTAGTGGATACTTTTGGACCAAGTCTGTGCGCACGTTGGATATTGAGAGAGGTGGAAGGAGGAAGATCCAAAATTTTTGGCAAAAATGTTTGGAAGAAAGTTGTTGGATTGGATCCCTCTGTAAGTTCCGGAAGATTATAAAGGCGAAGGTTATTCCTCCGGTTGCGATTTTCCAACTCTTCCGACTGTCGCTTCAAGAGAAAGATATCCTTTTCTAAGAGTGTAATTTTTGCGCAGGAAGATTGAAGAGTCTCTGTAGATTGTTCCACCAATAGAACCCTCGACTCCAAAGTAGACCATTTGTCATGAAGAAATTGTAAGGTTTTAGTTGTTTCAGCCATGAAGGGTTTGAGTGCACGATGCTCCTCCAGAATAAGATCCATTGACGCAGAGTGCGCTGAAGAATCTGGAGAGGGAGGGTCTTTTTTCTGACGTTTCGTTGAAACAGGTTGTTGAAGCTTACTGGGTGGAGTAGCTTTAGGAATTGCGCCGTGAGCAACATTCGGTTTGATGGGAGCAGAATCATCCATAGTGTGTGACGCAGAGTCAGAGTCTGAGGAAAGTTGTGGTTTGGTCTTTGAAGCTGTGAGTTTGAGGGTACGAAGCTTCCCCATAAATAGCGGGGGAAGGAAGCGCAGTGACACCACAACGTTCAGAGGAGAAAAATGTTGTAAATATGATGCAGGAGGTTCGCTTTATGGTGGAAAAAGCGCAACGAGGAATGATGAGATGCAGCCAAATGGTCACCACAAAAACATATAATGTCTCTTCAGAGAAATTAGGAAAATTGTGGGGATACAGTATCACCTCATGTCATGGAGACACAGTCTGAAGCGCTAATACGTCTTGAAAAGGTCAAATATGCTCAATGCGAATCAGCGTGACACCTTGTTGTGGGAAGAAGGATGACATGAGGAAGTAGCGCTGAGATAGGCTGAGAGAAAATAGCGCTGTTTTTTGCAAAAGAGCCAATAAAACATGCATCACACGTGAAGAGACATGATGTTGGAAAGGGGACTGTTAAGAAAAGAGTCCGGTGCTTGAAACATCCGTATTACGCACGCTGAAGTGGAAAAGCGGCGTTTGGTGATTGAGGGAGTTTCGCTGTAAAAACGGGAGAAAATGGCAGCCGCTGGAAAGCGAAGCGTGTCACTGATGAGAAGAGCGAGCACCGCCGGTATAGAGGAGAGCAGCTTAGTTCTCCCTGCTCACCTCATGTTCCGGCGGTGGAATCTGGCGTCAGCGCTCACATTTGACTGGTGAATGCGGAGAAAATCGCCGGCTCCGGTGAACGGCTGACGGAGCTCCGAGGTCAAGCCGCCATCTTGTGCGGCGTTCAAGCCACGCCCCTCAGCATGTCGTCATTTTGAGCTCTTTTAAGCCCTGTTTCCTTCAGTCCAGCATGGTCTTTGTAGCAGAGTTTCTGGTTGATCAACCCCATGTTTCCCAAGTTCCTGAGCTTATCCTAATCCTTGTTTCAAGAATATTCCTTAGCCTTAGCTTATTCTTGGTTCTTGAACTGGTACTGCATGTATTGCTATCTGACTTTCTGATTCATAATCCAGCAGTATTATAATGCTTTCTTGATCCTTGAACATTCTCTCTTCCTGTGGTTTCCTTTTTCCCAGTCCTTGCATTTCTTTCCATTTAACTTAGTTCTAGTTTCATTCCCATTTTTGCTGTCTTAGCTTCCATTTCCTTTGTGCGGTTTGTTACTTTCTTTCTGACAAGTTTGTCTCAATTCTTGTTCAGCACGTCTCCTAGTTAGATCTTTGTCTACATGGCTGTGCATTTTAGTTTTCCTGTCACTGCCACACGTTTTCCTGTTTGATCACCAGGATTTGCTAGCACAACTTACACCCTAGGCGATTCTTGTCTACTGTAAATATTGTCTTTGCTAATTTTATGTCATCACCGAAGGTGCCAGCTTCACAGACCCTGCCTTTGCATGTATATCTTATATGTGACTATTTGTAGTCATTATTTGTAGCAGCAAATGCGGGTGAGGAACTTACTGAGTCTTACAGTGAGAGGCTACCGAGTGCTTTACCACACACTCTCTCGATTGGAAATGTTGTTATATGCATGTTTTGCACATCCTAGGTGTTAGTTATTCTGAATGCAAAATTGGCTCTTGAGTGTCTATTCCCCCTGAGCTTTGACTTTCTTTATTTACCTTGTGCAGAGATACTCTGTTGGATCCCTGTCCTCCTCTGACTCCGTATATGATCTTGGATAGCTCTGTACTCAATATAATTTTACTTTATCAACCCTGCCATGAGCCTTTGCCATAGTTACTGACACCCAGACTTGTAAATTGTAGGTATTCTTGTCAGTGGCAGCTGCCTCGGAACGGGTGTGGTGGGGCAGGTGGGTGTTAATGGATTAAAAAATAATAATAATAAAATAAATGTACCTTTTTCTACGCTGCCGCCTCTCCTCCGTTCTCTTCAGGTCTGCTATAGCACCGGAAGCACTCAGGCTTCCAGGCTCACCTGGCCAATCATGATGCTCTAGAAGCAGCATCCTGATTGGTCTGAGCGCCCTGTTCAGGCAGTGTCTGGGGAGGCTAGGCTGTTCAACACAGACCAATGGAAAACATGCCAAGTGTGTATGTCCGTTTGGCCGGACCAACTATCAGGTTTACTTAGAGGAGTGCAAACCACTCCTCACTGTGCATGGCGTCATGGAGCCCAGCCCTGCCCCCACCTGCCTCCGAGAACCGCATAGAAAAATAAAATTATAATAATGTCCTGTTTTATAATTTTCTTTTTCTTTTGTGTACTGCTAAATATCAGTGGGTGCGATGCTCCTCTGCCTTAGTGGAGGAGCCGCCACTGATCCTTGTACCTCTTGCAGGTAATTTCCCAAGCTCAAAATCACATTTACTTGAAATAGGCCTGTTTCCTGAGTAGAACATCCCCATACATAATGAGTTGTACGGAGGGATTTGTCTAGTGGGAAAATTATTTTCCAGGTGGGAATAAAATAAAATTACATGCTGAGAAATTTGTAAGATTGGGGGAAATTCCTATTAGGAATTCACCAACAGGGGTGTGGAAAGTTGCCCAGCTAGCCCATTTGCAATTTTGGTTAAATTTGGCAAAGTCCGAAAAAAAGATTACCGCTAGTAGGAAGCTATTTATCATTTTGCTTAGGACCTCTCAAGGCAGCAGGTTGACTACCACCACATAGCAGCTGTTATCCCCTTCCAGAACCCTGTTGAAGCCTCCACAACTGGCATTTATCCTGCTCATAATCCAAACCCCAGCCCCACACTATACCCTGCCCCATCCTTTGCTCAGAGCCTTGCTCTCTAACCCGCCCAAATCCTTTGTCTCGAGCCTCTTCAAGTCCCACTGTCTGAAGTTTGAACACACCCCTTTGCAACCTCCATCCCTCACCTCCGCAATGTCCACTGCTCCATAGCTGATTACCATTTTCAGTTGCAAGATGTCCTCCTCCTTCGTGGCAGGACATTTTGTGACTAGACATTATCACATTTGGTGGATTAAACATGATCCCACCGAAAGGGGTCGATTACGATGCTGTTCGGAAGGGCTCTGAATCGGATTCAGGTTTGCCGAATCCGATTCAGAACCCTTGTTCCTGACCGAATCGTACACAGTTCCCAATGACCAATTATGATGCATGTAACCCAGTGGGGCTGTCCAAATCGGTTCCGAAAGGCATTCGGACAGGTCACATCTTTTGGAGCCGTATCGTACAGCTCTATGGACTTGCTTTCCGAGCGAGTGACTATGATGACCAATTCGGACGGCCGTTCCAATTTGGTTTCTCCAGAACAAATAGGCTGACAGAATCTGTCTTTGAGGGCTCATAACGGGCTCCCCTCCACCAGGGGCCCTCCAAATATGATTCGTAGGGTTTCCCAAGGGACCCCCCTTTCCAACCATACACATTGTGGCAGGCACCTTGGGGTGCCTTCCACAGGGTGCAAGGTTTTCCCCAGCCACCCCTTTCTTCAATGGGAGCCTGTGTTCCCGTTCGGAACACAGGCTCCCACAATGGGAGCCAACCGAATCATATCCGGATACATCAAAATCGCTCTGTCGGACTCACTCGATACGAGTAGTCTGGAAAGCATTCTGGGACCAATTCATTCGGAATACTTTCTGGACGAGATCATAATCGGCCCCAAAGTTGTGCTTCAATGTAGGGTAAGGTTTCCTAAGTTAGCCTTCACAATGTTGTCTTCTGCCTCTATTCACTGATCTGTGAGTCACATTCCCCATCAAGTAAAATATTGTAGCCTATAAAATGGGCAGATTTCTGGTATAAGGATTTTCTTTTGTAATTGCCCATGTTCCCCTATGGCTCCTCCCTTCAACTGCATGCCTCCATATGCACAAAACCAAGAAGTGTACCTTGAAACTGAAGAAGGCATTCTGGTCCCTATTCCATTCCTATCAGAAACCAAGCTTAGCTAGAACCACAGCACGCAAATTCACACAATCACACCACAGAGAGAAACAAAAATACCTAAATGCCACTATTACAGAATAATTGCACCACGAGGCTACAAGTGTAATGAACAGTATATTTAGCTTCCACAAGCTGGAGAACAGTAATCATCTCTGCAGTGGCTGCCTAGATAAAAGGAGTCGCTGGTGCCATCATTTGAAGTGCTGTAGGATATGAACTCAAGTGAATAAAAAAGTATGAAATGAGCTTCGAAATGTAAAAAATCAAGGGGAAGGAATAGTTCTTTTAATTTTCGAAACATTGCAGAAATTCTCATGCAAACTACGACCTTTCTTCTTCAGAGTACAGTAAAAGTTACAAATGGGTTTGTTGGATGATGGATCCTTTTAATGTCTCAAAATATACGCCAATATATGTGTTGATGCTCGGGGATGCTGCTGAGCCGCTCTTATGACGACAACCTTTTGAGAGAGGGCCTGAAACGGCTGAGATTCTACTTGCTTCTACTCTCATGTTATCTGCTGACCTGGCATCCCACTTCAAAAGGAATGGAATGTATAGTGGCTGGAGTGTCTTTTTGTCTAAAATGCACCCATATGCTTGAATAAGCTGGAAGAATTTGAGACCATGCCATATGCTGCACTGGATCAGACTGGTCGGACAGTGCCTGTGTTATTCTTGCATGGCTTTCCAAGTACAAAGCATCTGCCTGCTGATTGGCCTGGAAATCACACGCCACATTTTTCTACCAACTGCTCCTCACTGTTGTATCTTCTTGTGTCGAAGTTCTGGCTTTGTGCAATGGGGTATTGCATTATGTTACTGTAACTTGTTTTGCATTTGAGTGCTTGAACCTCAATCTGAATGCAGTGCATTTTCCTAATGCTGGTTAAAGCAGTTTGTTGCAGTCTGGATCTATGACCGCTTTGAGGATTCTGGAAGCCACATCTGAATTGGAAAACTGTAAAGACCAATATCTGAGAGATCAAAGTATGGCTGTTGTGAATGGCAGTGAGCCCGCCATGAAAAGTGTGGCAGTGAGGAAACTGAGAGGGCCTGCAGGGTCCCTTGTTGCCGCAGGTGAATGCAGTGTGGCGCGTGTTGTGCCCCCCCTGTATGCATGCATCCCCAGTTCCTTCATGGCATGGACTTAACAGTCCATGCTGTGCAGGAACGTGCTGTGGCGATTCCATTGCGGGCCTTTCTAGGTCTGAGATATGAACCTTTGAAAGGCACCACTGTGGGACCGCCGCCGCAGGACCGCCTGGCCTGTATTCCAATCGGAATATGGCAGGTGGGCAGACTATGGGTTTGCTGTCTTGGAGCGGAGCACTGGCAAGCCGGTCCGTTCCAAGACCGCCAAACTTATAATCGTGTCCTTAGTGATTACTATTCAAGACTTGTAAGGGGATATGCCTTGTTAATAGAACCTTTAAATAAAATGCTTCAGAATGCAAATATGTTTGTCTAGAATGAGATGGCACAAAAATATTACAACATTAAAAGGTTTTGATTGTGGCAGCACAAAGGTGTTTGGGCAAAATAATGTGTTTTAAAAATCATAGAACATAAATATCTTTACAAAAATATTGTTACTACCAAAATATCATGGGACAAAATAGAATATTGTTTTTAAGAATATGTTTGTTTTTAATATCGTTTTCTTTAATATAGTTATTTTTTTTATTATTTTCATCTGTTTTAGTTAATATATTCTTTTTAGGTGTTAGTATTGTTAGTATAATTGTTATCATTTAAAAACAAAAATATGATTTGTATTTTTAAGTGTTAGCATTTCATAGTGTATTAGCAGATTCTTGGGTTTGTGGGAGAATGGTATGTGAAGTTAATTCAATCGTAAATGATTTTAATTTAATGGTAATTACTTCTTATTGTACATTAATTATTCAATGTATTATTAATAATGTAATTTGCTTAGTTGTTATATTTTTGATTTGATTTGTTGTTTTATTTCTTTTAATGTGTATATCAAGGTTTTTGTTTTATCAAGGTGTACATCAGGTGTTGTTGTTCGAGGTATTATCAAGGTGTATATCAAGGTGGGTTAGTGTTTTATCAAGGTATTTTATTTCTTTTATTGTGTATATCAATTTGTATATGTATATTAAACATGTAAATACTGTCATTATTTTGTTGGGGAAGAGGATGGGACGAATTTAAAGTTAAACATATTTTTATAGTAATTGTTTCTCATATGTAATTGATTACCTGATAATTATGTATAATTTTATTGTTGTACCGGTTATGTTAATTATTTGTTTTCATGTGAATTCTTCATAAATTTAACGTTAATTTTTTTTTAAAAATTGTCTGTGGAATGTTTTTTATTTTTAAAATCTTTATTTTCTTTAAATATGAATTTAAATTACATTTTTTGTTACCTATGTTAATATTGTGTAATTTGGTTTGTAGTTAGGGGGGTGAATGCTATTAGTTTTTGTTTTTGTATTTTAAATGTTTATTTTATATTGCTTTTATAACTATATTTTTCTTATATAATATGGTATTGATTTTTCTGTATATTATCATTGAATATTTTTTTGTTATTGAAATATAGTTTGTAAATGATTAGGACTGTAGTCTTATATGTAATCCCTTTGAAGTCCAATACTTTTCCTATGGTTGCTTACACTGGAGTAGCTATAGTAAATCTAACCTCTCCAAAGTTGAAAATATTCTCTACTGTTGCTTAGACTAGAGTGGAATAATCAAGTGTAACTCCTCTGAAGTCTAATACTTTCTCTACTATTTCTAAGGCTGGAGTGGGTATAGTAAAGCTAATGCCTCCTAAGTCCAACACTTTTTCTACTGTTGCTTAGACTGGATTGGGAATAGTAAATCTAAGCCCATCGAGTTCCTACACTTTACCTACTGTTGCTTAGAATGGAGTGGGAAAAGTAAAGGTAAACCATTTGAAGTTCAACACTCTCCCTATTGTTGTTTAGACTAGTTTGGGTATATTAGATATCACCACTCCAAAGTTTAATACTATCCCTTCCGTTGGTGAAACTGGATTTTTATTTTTAATTATTTATTTATTTTTAATATATATATATTTTTTTTTTTGGAATGATTATATTATTTTTTGTAAAATGTGCATGGGGTTATATCTTACAGTTTAATATACTGGTCAAATTAATTATTATACTTGGTAATAGAACTATTATAATTTTTTTACTGTTTATATCGTGTGTAGGTTCCTTCATTGTGTTTATAGTGAACATTTTATATTATTTCTATATTTTTATTTATGAATTGAATTTAAATGTAAATGTGTATATTTAATTGTAAACATTAAATAGAATTATTTTTAAATGTTTGCGTAAATATTTACATTAGGCATATTTTTTTGTTGGTGGTACATAAGCTGGGAACATATGTTTCATTAATCTATCTTTCCAACTTTCTATATATATATATTTCTCTCTTGTGGTTCCAACCACATCACTATATTATGCCGAAACAAAGGACAATGCTTTAATTTGCCTCATCAAACAGTGTGAAATGAATGTCAGCCATCATGGAGTGGAGCATAAAAGTTTGAATTGAATGTAAGTTGGATATATGTACTGGTATACAATATAGTTATGTTGTTGGAACCACTCATGACCCGTGAGAAAGGCCTTTGGCTGAAACGCGTTGGGTTGAAGTTGATAAAATTAATTCACAACTCTCGAAGTGTGTCTGTGTTTGTGTTTTGGATCAGAAGAACTTCATCTTAATATGTAGATAAAAATATATTTTTGTTGTCAAACTTTTGCTCATCAGGAACAAAAAGACGGGCACTCTCAGGGTCTTCCTCCACCACTCTGCAAATGCGACTTATAGGTAAAAAACATAGAAATTCACTGAGAAAAATTGTCCTAAAGGTTACCAGCGGATACTTAGGAATGTCTTCACTAATGACACTGTCTGTGCCTAAAATATGCCAGTTTTTCTTCATCAGGCATTTCAGATGATTAGCCTCTGCTGAATACGAGGTTATCATTCTGAACTTCTTTTGATTCGTGCTGCCCTCCATCCTGTCTTTCTCTGGTTTGGGGAGGAGAAGATGTTTTCTAGGAATGCCCCTTACTTTTTTCAAAGTCTTCTCCAACAGTTGATCATCATATCCTCTCTGTAAGAATCTTTCTATGCATTCCTTAGCTGATTGCTCAAAGTCACAAGAGCGTGTGCTATCGCGTTTTAAGCGCAAGAGCTCTCCATAAGGGATGCTCTGCACTAGTTTTGGAGGATGGTTGCTTGTGGCATAAAGAATGGAGTTTCCCGCAGTACTTTTGCGATAAAGAGATGTATTAATTTGCCCCTCTGAAACTAACACCTTCAGGTCCAGGTAGTCCACTGCCACTGGACTCACTGTCCCCGAAAAGTGCAAGTTCACCTCGTTGTTGTTTTGGTCAAGAACGAAGCCCTGCGCTGTTTCTGTGCTGCCCTGCTATATTATGAATAGATCATCTATATAACGATACCATTCCACTGCCTTGCCGGTTTCATCTCCTATGGTATGGGCTCTGGGCACCGCTCCTCCCACCAGCCTACAAATAAGTTTGCATAACTGGGAGCGAAGCAAGTGCCCATCGCCGTACCAGAGATCTGTCTGAAGTATCCCTCTTCAAATAGAAAAATATTATTTGTAAGGCAGAACCTGATAAATTCTAGTAGCATCACATTATGTTCCGCAAATCGCAATTGCCTCTTGTTTAAGTAGTACTGTAATGCTTTTAGTTCGTCTTCATGCTGAATACGAGTATAAACAAACTTGTTATGTCCAAAACCATTAGTTGGTATGTCTCATCCCAAGTGATTTCTGAGATCTTGCCCAAAAAATCTTTACTGTATCTAACATAATATTTTAATTCTGCCACAAAAGGAGAGAGGAAATGATCTATAAATCTTGACATGTGTTCCGTCAAGGCGGTGGTGGAGCTCTGGGCGAGAGCGCGAGACGCCACCCGTTGCTGCAGGAGGGTTCTCGGTGGAATCTCTTTCCTCTTCCGGGGGAAAGGAGGCAGGGACAGCGGCATTACCCTCAAAGACTGCGGAGAGGTGAGCAGCCTGAATTACAAAGAGGCAGGCTGCGAGAACAGCATATTGAGCACAACGAATAAACAAGGATACACAACAAGTAAAAATAGTGGAAATAATTATTTTGACCTTTCAAGTGTGAAAATAAATAAGAACCAGGAGTACTATAAAATCCCGCAAGTTCTGAATGACTGGTACTGGATGAGTAAAAGAAGTAAGCAGCTACCCAGCAAGGTGGGTATTGCCAGAGATAAAGAATTAACTCAAACTAAATTACCTTACACTACTATAAGAGAAGAGAAACAAAAAAACGAGCATTGTTTAAAAGACCCCAAAGGACCTATTTCATCTAGTGAGCACGGTGTTTCCGATTCGCAGCAATCGACGCAAGGTCTGGAGTCTAAAAACACCAGGGAAGAGTTTCCCCCTGTAACTACCTATGTGACCAGGTCAAGAAAATTACTAGCAGAGAAAGCAATACCTACAGACACACAAGACAAAATAGAGGACAAAGTAGAGGAGGAAACTGGAAGATCAGTATATTGCTTAAGAAGTCGGAATTTACCCAAGCAAAACATATTATCAATCCAGAAGAAAAAGTGTGTGACCCCAAGAAGTACAAAGAAAAGAAATCTACCACGGCTGGACGCATTATCAGAGAGCATCAAAAGCAGAGCCTCAAAAACGAAAAATAAGGGGCAAAAAATTAAGATAACACCATCCCTACGATCATATTTTAAAGTGCAACAAGTAATACAGATAAGGGGAGGACAGCCCACGGCGGAGGTTTCAGCTGACAGTACTTTAACATCTGTATCTGCGTCAACCTCAGGTGAAGGAGGAGGCGAGGGTGAAGAATCTGCTTGTGAAGACGAAGAGGAAATACTTGCTCTAGAATACCTACACGGAAGTATAGAAGAAGAAGAACAACAAATAATCTCCCCAACCTCAGTCGGGTCACTACAACTACTACATCAATCAATACCAAAAGCAATAATGAGTAACCAGACGGCACTACTTGCAGAGAAAGAGGCCGAGGCTGAAACAGTTTTAACCCCACAAAATCAACAAGGGGAGGCGCCAAGACAACAAGCTGAAAAGAAAAGGGTCGCAGATCTACATGACCTGTTACCAAGGGAGCAGGATATGGATCAGATGGATACAAGCAAAATGGAAAATATATTGGGGACGTGTATGGATAAAATGATGGACAAAATCTTGGGGGAAATGAGAGAAAAATTCTCAATATCAGAAGGGAATCAAACCAAAATCCAAGAAGTAGTCGAAAACCTTGACCAGAAACTAAATGAACTAGGAGTAAGAGTAACGGCTGTGGAAAATGAACTTGGCTCTTTAATCAAAAAAGTGGATGCAAACCAAAGGGAAATAAGACAGATAAAAGACAGTGAGAGGGCAATCAAGGACAAATTTGAATCCCTGGAGAACCAGGGAAGACGTAATAACCTTAGATTATTGAATATCCCTGAAAGTATGGAAGGGTCAGATATAAAGTCATTTGTCATATCCCTGTTGGACGAGTTCTTCCCCTGGTCAAAGGATAGCGATTTATCTGCAGATATTCAGCGAGTTCACAGGGATCCCTTTAGAAAAAGCAAAGACCGAAAAGCACCGAGAAAGATACTAATACATTTCAGGACCTATTCCTTGAAGGAAAGATTTCTAAATGAAGGACTAAAAAGCGGATCTTTTAATAAAGACAACTGGTCATTTCGTGTCAGGTCGGATATATGTAAAGTCACTCAAGATAGACAGTGGGAACTGGGGCAATATATGCAAGAACTAAAATGTCTGGGGGCAAATGTCCAGTTGAAATTCCCTGCTGCTCTACGAATAATGTGGAGAAATAAAATGTACAATCTAAGAGAACCGAAAGAGGTAGAAAGTCTCATTCAGCAAATAAAAGATCTAATTGAAATTGATAAGACTAATAAAGGTTAATGAGGAATTAGGAATAGGTATAGGTCACTGAATATCTTTTTTTGTAAAGAAGAATTTTACCCCTGAAAATAAATTAAAGAGCCTAAAAGAGTTAAATGAAAGGGGAAAGCGTAGGCTCAACAAATGTTTAATGTTTAACGAAACAGCTGGCGATATGGAGCACGAAAAGGGTGGAAATACCACCTGAAAGAAGAAGAAGGGAGGCTTCCTCATGGTGGGACGTTAAGCCTGTATTGTACAGTAATTATGTAAGATACAATTTCAAGTGGGTGGGGAGCAAAATAGGGAGAAAAAAAAACAAAAATAATAACCTCAAATCTGGTAAACAAAGGTTTTCGATGGGGCCGAGATGGTCCATCTCAATCTTAGTTTCAATAACTTGTTTTTTTTTTAAAAACGGAATGGCAAGAGAAAAGATGATAAAAATACTCTCATGGAATGTCAATGGACTTAGAACTCCCAAGAGAAGAAGAAGAATCCTGGAGTATCTGAAAGAGGCAGAAAGCGAGATAATTATCCTTCAGGAAACTCATTTGGTAAAATCAGAATGGTCTCAAATTGTGAAAAACATACATTGGATTGGCTCAAGCATCCATACATCACAAGAATGCAATATAAAAGGGGTGGCAATTATCATAAAAAATCTTTGAATGCTAAACTGGAATCAGAAGTGGTGGATAAAAAGGGAAGATGGGCAATGGCTAAAATTCGGATTGAGGGTTCCACATTTATGATTGCAGGGTATTATGGTCCAAATATTGACGACCCGGCTCCACTCAAGAAATTATATTCAGAACTATTGTCTTCCCCAGCCCCAATAATTGTAGGAGGAGACTATGATATTATATTGGACCCGACCGTGGATAGGCAACCTCCTTCTAAACAAAGGATCTCACCAAAGATGAGGGAATGGCTGGGGATATACAAAAAAAGAGCTAAACTTGGTTGATATGTGGAAGCAAAAAGGTGAAAAAATATATCCGTTCACTTTTCATAATAAAAAACTAGGACATAAATCTAGAATAGATTTCTTTTTAGTAAGCAACTCACTCCGAGATACGGTTAAAAGTATTGAGCATATACCAGCACACTTATCTGACCATTCGGCAGTCCAATTAAAACTGTCATTAACACAATGTCTAACACCGACTAGATGGACAATGGATCGGTCAATCTTAACAACAGAAGAAAGTGTGGATCAATTGTTAAAAACCACAACTAATTATTTTACAGACAATGATGAAGAATCCTCTAAAAGAATTATATGGGATACATATAA
This sequence comes from Lissotriton vulgaris, assembly GCF_964263255.1. Taxonomy (NCBI): domain Eukaryota; kingdom Metazoa; phylum Chordata; class Amphibia; order Caudata; family Salamandridae; genus Lissotriton; species Lissotriton vulgaris. The sequence continues at coordinate 287,505,802 of NC_141693.1, forward strand.
AGCAGTAATAAGAGGACACTCACTCAGTTTGGGAGCACATAAAAATAAACGAAGAAAATCAGACATTAAAAAACTGGAAACAGAAATTAAAGATGTAGAAACACAACTGGGTGTTAGTATATCCCCGGATTCTAAAGAAAGATTAACTGAGAGGGTTTGTAAGTTAAAAGAGGATCTAACAGATTACTTGGAGAATATAGTTCAAGAGAAATGGGAGAGCAGTAAATTGGCAAATCACGAGTATGGGGAAGGCTGTGGGAAAATGCTAGCTTGGACGTTGAAAACAGACCAGACAAGGAATACTATACTATCTGTACATACTAAAGATCAATCAGCTTTATGTGAAGATGACGTTTTAATAAGACAAGAGTTTTCAGACTTCTTCTCAACAATATACAAAGAAGATACAAATCCAACGGCAGAGAACATTAAGAAATATTTAGAGGGTATAACTATGCCAAAACTGACTGAAGAGGAAGTAGTTTTCTTAAATAGTGGCATAACAGCTGAGGAGGTGAGAGCTGCCATAGGTAGCTTAAAGAGGGGGAAAGCGGCAGGGCCTGATGCCATACCCAATGAATTTTATATAGCTTTAAAAGAGTCATTAATTGGCCATCTGACAAAGGTTATGAACAAGATCTATGTGGAGCATGAAAAGATCCCTGATTCATGGAACGACGCCACAATAAGCCTTATATTAAAACCAGGGAAAAATCCAAAGTCTTGCGAGTCCTACAGACCAATATCCCTACTTAATTGTGACTACAAACTGTTTATGAATATAATAGCAAAAAGATTATCAAAGTTAATGCCGAATTTGATAGATCAGGACCAGAAGGGATTCATAAAGGGCAGACAAATTCAAGAAATAACGCATGAATTACTGCCGACAATTGATGTAGCCATATCAGAACAGCTACCCCTCACGATTATCACTTACGATGCGGCGAAAGCCTTTGATCGTGTGAATTGGTCTTTCTTAAATAACATCATAGAGAAAAATAACTTGGGGAGTAACTTTGGTCATATGGTGAAGGAAATTTATACAAACCCTAGAGCAAAAATAATAGTGAATGGGAATTTGACAAGTAATATCACTATTCAGAGGGGCACGAGGCAAGGTTGCCCCTTGTCTCCATTGCTCTTCAATTTATATATTGAACCTTTGGCTTGCTCGATCAGAAATCATACCGAAATAACACCTTTTAAGTATCAAAAATGGTCAAAGAAAGTGGCATTATATGCAGATGATCTTATGGTGTTTACGCACAATTATAACAACTCAGAATTAGCAATTAATGAAACAATGAACAACTTTGGCAAGGTCTCAGGTTACTTGATAAATGTTAGCAAGACAGAGGCAATGAGCTGGAATAGTACCACAAAACCAGCTTTCTCAAAGGAAAAAATAAGATATTTAGGGATCACCCTAACTAAAGACTTGGATAAAATCCCACAACTAAATTTAAATTTAGTAGTAAAAGAAATGAGAAGACTCTTTAAAATATGGTCTGATCTACCATTAAACTTTTTGGGCAAATCAAACGCAGTCAAAATGACAATCATCCCAAAATTCACGTATCTTTTTAACACGATTCCGTTGGAGTTTAATAAAGCAGCCCTTAAGAAGATACAAGGAGAGATATCCAGCTTTATTTAGTCGGAGAAAAGCACAAGAATTGCGTGGAATAAACTTAGGAGAAGGAAAGAACAAGGGGGCATTGCAAGTCCTGATATTTTTGAGTATTGTAGAGCTTTTCAGTTTAAAAACTTTAGAACGCTGCTAATGAAGCATGGTGAGTTTCCAAATTTTCTGCAGCATCTTACAAATGGAGAAGACTATTTCCTTTTCAAGTTTGGCCATCCCAAATTTTTTAAGAAAGTAAAATTGAAGCTGTTAAATAACGCGGTCAAACTTTGGGCCCAGATTAGAAACATCTTGAAGATCCCATATTACAGTAACATGGCCCCAATTTGGGATTCACCTGGAACCCCAGAATGCCTTAAGGATGCATTATCCAGTGTACTTAGACAATTAGGCTTTGAAAAATGGGGTCAACTTTTATGTGAAAATGATTTAATATCATGGGAACATTTACATACAATAACGGAAGGAAAAGTATCGAAGTTCAAATACTATCAATTAAAGAGCTGGGCTAATACCATTCCAAAAGGAACAACAGATACGAGCAATTTTGAAGAAGAAATGATAAAGGAATCCACAATAAAAAAAGAGATATCAAAATGGTATTGGGCGTTAATTGAAGCTGGAGAAGAAGACCAATTAATACCTGAAAAAATTTGGAGAAGAGAGTTCCCTAACGAAGATATTGACTTAAACACGATCTGGAAAAAATCATCGGAAATATGTTGGAAGTGTGTAAAACCTGTAGCTCTAAAAAGAAATCATCTATTCTCAATACATTGAGCATACTGGACTCCAAAAAGGCTATCAAGCTTTAAAGGCACATTGATAAAAACTTGTAGTAAATGTGGCGAAGAAAAGGTAGATGACATTCATATGTTTCACCGTTGCCAGGCACTTACGCATTATTGGCAAGAGATCGGTAAGACATTATCGGCACTAATGGGAACTCCAATAATTGCAAGTACACTTTTAATTATTTTTGGGATTAGAACATATACTATCAGGTTAAGTAATCTTCAGGAAAATGTAATGTTTGTGCTGATATTATTAGCATGAAGAGAGATCTGCCTAAATTGGATAAAACCGGTACCTCCATCATATGAGGACTGGTTAAATTCTGTTATTAAAGTGTGTAGGCTAGACAGGAAAGGGAATAGTATAAAAAAAATGCAGTATTGGGAGATATGGGTAAACTTCTTCACTCCTAAGTGACAATCTGGATTGTGCTTGGCCCTTTTTTCACTTTTTTCCTTTTTCTTTTCTTTTTTTTTTTTTTTTCTTTTTGTTTACCAATGATTAAAGCGGAGACAATAATTTTCCTGGCAGGATCGGATCTCTACCGAGTAGCTCTAGGGCTAGCTCATCCCAGAACGTTGGAATTATTGTGTTGGATAAAGGTAAAGAGGAGAATATTGACTGATTCTAAGTAACAGCTGGGAAACTCCCCTTGGGATTCCGAATATTTTCCATAACAGAAATTTGGGGCAGTGAAGATACACAATTTGGAAAGACCGTCAATTCCCCCGAACACCTTCTTATCCACTTCTCTTTCGCAATATGAGGTTAAGGATTTTTTTTTTTTTTAAAAGGAACCTTGCGAGGAGACTATAGGCCTACCTAGTGGCTGCACATCATCCTTGTGAGGTTTCGATATATGATTGAAAGTAGCTACAATTGGGTTAGGACATCGTAGATACAGATGTTCTTCAGGCCCCAGCATAATTTTGACATTCCAACATCTGAGCAGAGTTTCATACTCCTCAATGCTTTTCATGTATTCTTCCCGTGTTGTTCCGATATAGTACCTTGTGTTGGAAAGTTATCGCAAGGCCTCTTCCCGATATTGGACTCTCGTTTGCACTTTGCAGCATCACATTCCCCCCTTTGTCAGAGGGCTTTATAACCACTGATTTGTCTTCCATTAAGCTTTTTATAGCATCCTTTTTACCTTTGCTCAGGTTACCTTTGCTATAGTATGTTTTTTGTTTACATCTAAAGTTCAGCAAATCCTTGACCATAGCTTCAGAGAACACATTAATGGCGTCATAGGGCATTTGTGGCACGAAGATTGATTGAGGTTTAAACTGACTTTCTTGTGTCCCTTGTTCAATGCCTGCTCTCCTCGCCCTCTATGCCATATCCAAGCTTTGAAGACTAGAATCAACAGCTACTTTGGTCTATTTTGCAGCACTTCTACAGCCTCAAGATCATTGCATGTCAATTCATCAGTTGCTGTTAGTCTCTGTGCCATCCCTTTAGTTTCCTTGAGTTTCGGTCTCAGTTTTAAATATTTGTAGTTTCAATTTACGTGTTTACGTGCTTGGTGCAACAAGCAAGCTGGATATATATAGATGAGATTCCAGTCCCATTAACCTTCCGCTGAAAACATCCAGGCACTCATGAGCATAGTTTCATAGGCTTATTTATTTAAGCAATTCCATCAACGCGTTTCGGGAGTCAGGCTCCCTTGATCACGATGTTTTTGCGTTGTCAGAGCCCTCCCTTTCATGCATGTACACGGTGGTGGAAACAATGGAGGAACTCACAACAAGACAAACTGTTAGTGCAAATACAGCGGCCATTTTAACATATTTACGATGTCTTTGGCATAGATGTAAAAATGAATGCAACATTTCATATCCCCGTTTGCCAAACCATTCAAGAGGGAATAATTGCAACTGTTCCACATTAACAGAGGTAACACATAACGGTATCTCACAGAAGAACAATCTTCACTTTTTAAAGTGCATGTGCATTTTTCTATTTACAAAACGTTTGGAAAGGGGCGACCACTCGGTCCCCCCGAACGTATGGTCGGGTGCCCCGATCCCCCCGGGAAACCATTTTGGGCGGGAGGCGTGTCACGGCTGGTATGCCCGGGGCGCGCCTTTTCCCGCCCAAGAGGGGTTGTCCTAGACACCTACACCGTTGGCCACACCCTGTAGGCGGTCGGAGGAGGGTCCACGCCCTCCCGGAGAAGAATAAAAGGAGCAGCAATCCAAGGAAGCATCCTCTTGTTCCTGTGCTTGGAAGCTGCACCTCTTCGTTGCACGTGAGCCCTTGACGGAACAAGAGCCAATTTTGAGAACTTTTAATTTTGTGTTTCTTCTTTCAGCGATTTCGAAGCTTCTTGACCTAGGACCTCGAGGAATATCCGTGAACGATGCCTGGCAAGAAGGTCGGAAAGAAGGTTGGAACCGACCAGATGCTTCGTATGCTGGTGAAGGACATGGCGGACATGAAGAAGCAGATGGCGGCAATGAATGGTGTGGGTGGACCAAAGAGAGTCATCGGACCAGCATTGCCGGGAGTAATCCCTAACGGGAGAGGTAGAAGGGCCAGGAAGGGGGCATCAGGTGGGGAGGCTCCGGTTCCCGAATCACCTCCAGCGAGCCCGGTCACTCCGATCGAGGCCCCAGTTCCGGTCCCGAACGCGGGACAACCGATCCCTGTGGTGGTCACTCCTGTGAACGAGGGGGATATGCCTCCTGAGCTGGCTGCCCAGTTGGCGGCATGGTTGGGCAGAGAGAACGAGGGGGCCACGGCTGATGAAGCCAGGTCGATAATGAAGCAGTTGCGGCAATCGAAAGATGCTGCGAAGGCACCTTGTCCTCTTGTTTCCCCGCAGGTTCCCGTGGAGCAACCAGTATCGGGCGTTGGTTCGGCAGCGACAACGGTCACAGCTACTGGTTCGGGTAAGCAGCCATTGCCGATGGCGGGAGAGGGGTCGTTACCATCAAGGAGGGAAAAAGTTGTGCAACATATCCCGATGGATGTGAAAGAAAGGATTTGGGCAGATAAATATGTGAACACGTTTTCCTTGTTGACCGATCACTATGAGATTGAGCATGTGAAAAATCAGAAAGAGTTGTTGCATCCTAGTGTATGGCGTGCAAAGATGGCGGGTTTCAGAGTAGATGAAACGATCGCCAATTGGGCCAGGGCGTTTGGAATGTTCACTGCAATTATGGGGGAACGTAGGCCCGAATTATTGTTGGAACTAGCCGTTTATCAGACACGTATCATGGAATTCTATGAATCGTACGGGGGCAATAAATGGTGTTGTTATGATAGCACATTTCGTAAGTCCAAGGAGCACGACTCATCCCTGACGTGGGATTGTTTCGACTCCATTTCCTGGCAGAAACTTGAGAGGTCGAACACGGCGAAGTCGCCTTCTTTGGGCGGGAACGGGGTTGAGCCTTCCCGCCATTCTTTGGGGGCGCCCTTTCGAGCGGGCACAAGCAGTGATCAGAACGCGAAGAATAATGGGAACTCGGGTAGGAAAGGGGTCTGTTGGAACTTTAACAGAGGCAAGTGCACTAGGCCACAGGGGACATGCAAGTTCAGGCATGAGTGTGCAGGGTGCGGACAGTCCTCACACCCCGAGAGTTCGTGCAGAGCCAAGAATGGTGATACAGGAGGTAGAGGAGGGGCCAAACAGGTCTAAAATCGGCCGAGGGGCACCGTTACCTACTCCCGTTGACATCATGGCAATGATCCCTTGGCTGAACGAATACCCTGATCATATCTCCGCCGGGGTGTTGCGAGACGGTTTCTCATATGGTTTTCGCATCCCGGCGGGGGATTTTCGGGGGGAGGCACAATGTAAGAACCAACTATCGGTTCAACAAAATACGGCGGTGGTGCAGGCAAAGATTGGGAAGGAAGTGGCCCGAGGTCGGGTTGCTGGACCATATGGCATGCCACCAGTTGGCGATTTTGTTTGTTCACCGTTGGGAGTGGTCCCCAAGAAGGACCCAGGTGAGTTCAGGTTAATACACAATTTGTCTGCTCCTAGGGGTCTTTCGGTGAACGATGCGATTGACCCGGGAGTTTGTTCGGTGCGGTACGCTTCCTTTGATGAGGCCGTCGCCATTTTGAATCGCCTGGGGCCCGGAGCGCTGATGGCTAAATCAGACATCGAGTCAGCGTTCCGGTTGCTCCCGGTATACCCAGATGATCAGCGTCTCCTAGGTTTTATGTTTCAAGGACGCTATTACATGGATAAATGTATGCCAATGGGTTGCTCCATCTCTTGTGCGTATTTTGAGAAATTCAGTAGTTTTTTGCAATGGGCGTTCACAAGAGCCACGGGCTTTACACAGGTTATGCATTACCTTGATGATTTTCTGTTTCTGGGGGCAGCCGGGGACACGGAATGTGCACAGGCTGTGAGGGAATTCTGTACTCTTATGAAGGAATTTGGTGTGCCACTGGCACCAGGTAAGACGGTAGGGCCATCTACTACACTCGAGTTTCTGGGAATTGAGCTCGATTCTGTAGAGGGGTGCTTCCGCTTGCCCAAAGAGAAGGTAATGAAATTCAGGGCCTCGCTCGAAATGTGTCTCGGCGAGAGAAAAGTAACTCTCCATCAGTTACAACAGGCTGTGGGTCAGCTTAACTTTGCCCTGAGAGTAATACCGATGGCTCGCCCCTTTTCCCGTTCTATCGCACAAGCCATGGTGGGCCTCAAGGAAGGGCACCACCGCACAAGACTGTCAGCAGAGGTTCGCCAGGATATGCGCATATGGCTGGCATTCCTGGCGGATTTCAACGGTCGTGTCGTGTGGACCGAGCCACCAGTTTCCTCGGAGGAACTGGGGTTGTGGACCGACTCGGCAGGGAGTGTAGGTTTTGGCGCCATATTTGGCAATCAATGGTCGGCACGAACCTGGCCTGTGTGGTGGCACGATAATGGACTCACTGGTAACATTGGGTTTCTGGAGCTGTTCCCCATTCTGGTGGCCTTGAAAACTTGGCCAGAGGGGTTTCGTGATCGCTCTGTGGTGTTCTGGTCTGATAATATGACCGTGGTTGAGTGTATCAATAATCAGGCAGCACGCTGCAAATGGATTTTTTAGATTGCTGAAGGAAATTGTCCTGCTATGTATGAGACTAAACGTCCACTTTAGGGCAAGACACGTGCCAGGGGTACTAAACCAGGCAGCTGATGCACTCTCTCGTTCCCATATGCAGGCCTTCCGGGGTTTTCTGCCCTCAGCGGACTCGGTGGCAGCACCATTTCCCGAAGCTCTCTGGTCTCTCTGTGCCCCGGATTACAAAACCTCGTGGGAGAGAGTCTAGCACCCAGGACAAGGAAGGCATATGAAGGGGCGTTCCGTTCCTATTGGTCCTTTTTGGGTTCAGCTAGGGGGGAGCACTGGGGGCTGGAGGAGTATGTCCTGAAATTTCTGGTATCACTACATCAGGCAGGCAGATCAGTGGCTACGGCCAATAGGCACCGGGCCGCCATTTCCTTCATGGCGCGGGCTCATGGCATCCAGGACCCCACATCGTCCTTTCTGGTACAGAAGGCGCTGCGTGGGTGGCAACGCCTTGAGGGTCGTAGAGTGGATGAGAGGCACCCGATAGGTTTGGAAAGATTGTCCCTTTTAATGTCCGTACTTCCTGCGACATGTTCATCTCAATCCGAGACGGTGCTGTTCCGGGCCGCTTTTGCATTAGCATTCCATGGGGCTATGCGGGTAAGCGAACTGGTAGCGAGGAACAAGCAGGACACGGGGGGAGGTGTGTCGAGAACACATTCAAATTAAGGGCGAGACAATGGTGATCTCGATAGCCAGGTCCAAGACCGATCAGGGAGCAATCGGGGACAGTGTGGTAGTCCAGCGGATTCCGGGATCTCCCATGTGCCCGGTTAAATGCGTTGAAGAGTAATTAGCGCTGAGGGCGGCAGCATGGGGGGGAAGCTTGCTGAGGCACACCGATGCCACCCCACTGACGAGGTTTCAGTTTCAGCGGGTGTTAACAATGGCAATCGCGGCGGCGGGCTTGAACCCGAGCGATTTTGGGACCCATTCCTTCCGGATAGGGGCTGCTACAGAGGCTACAGCCAGGGGTCTGAGTGTTGAAAAAGTGAAGCGGTTGGGGCGTTGGTCCTCAAACTGTTATAAAAGGTATGTGCGTTTGCACATGTTGTGAAGCTAATGTCATGCACTCACGCTTCTTGTTTTCTATTTGGTTTACAGTTTCGCGAGCAGGCTTTGCGGGGCGGACTGTGCAGTTGACCCGACACCTGGGGACCAGCGGTCAAAGATCACCGGCTGAGGAAAGAGTGGTGTGCGTCGTTGGCCACTCATACGTGACGCGCGCCGCAGACGTATTCAAAGCAGGTGACATGATTCACGTGGCTGGGGAATACGGGTACAGGGTGACCTTCCACGGAAGGGGCGGGCTCTGTATTGACCAGTTTCAAAGTTTCATTGAGGGACTGTTAGGGTGGACGAGGTCACCGCCATCTGTAATCATAGTGCATCTTGGGGGCAATGATTTGGTGACCATTGGTCGACGAGTGCTTCTCGAGTTAATTTTGTCCACAGTAAGTTGGTTGGCAAGAAGGGTTTCGGGGTGCACAATCGCATGGTCACACATGATTCCTCGGAAGGTGTGGCGGGGGGCCCTCTCTGTGCCAGCTTTGAACCAGTCAGTAAAGAAGGTTAATAACAAATTGAGTAGGTTGTTCCGTACAGGTAAATTGCAGTGTATTCCACACGGGTGTATCCGGGGGGACCATATGTATTTGGCGGATGGGGTCCATTTGTCCCGGGAGGGAAATGTCTTACTCATAGGAGACTTCTTAGCTTGGTTAAAGAGTTTACGTAACCATGACCTTTAGTAGGAGCTTTGTGGGGGGTCCGGATAGCCGGTCAACTATCCGGCCTGTGGCGGTAAGGTCATGATCGGTGAGCAGTAATTGGAAGATCCCTAGAGGTGGGGCGCCACCCATTATGGATGGGAGCGCCCGGGGGGAGGCGGCATTGGCCCCTCACACGGGGAGGCGGTACCCTTCTAAGGATGGGACCGCCGAAAGGGAAGGCGGTCAAGACCCCTCCCTGGGGAGGAGGGGCTACGGGTCCCCTCCTTGGAATTTCCCGGGGCCAGGACATCCGCGACGGCGGATGTGGTAAGCAGTGTGGGGTGGGAGGGGGGTCTACGCTACCTTCTAGACACCTCACACGAGTCCTCGGACGACCACCAAGATGGCGTCGAGTAAGTATGGGCCCCCGTTAAGACAAGGGAAATTGGAAGTTGGCACAGAGGTACCGTTCTCTGTGCGCCCGCCCCTCACAAGTAAGGGGGGGAGTTCTGGTATTAGGGATCTGACACCGGTTACGACCTTGCAGTTGGCCCGTAATGTTAGGATGTACAATTTGAATTTTGAGAAATGCATTTACAGGATGTTTTAGAATCGGCTAGGAGAACCTTTGTATTAGAGATATGTTAAGGTTAGCCAATAAACATCGTAATGTATAAATGAAATTGTACATGATATGAAACTGTTATTTTAATGTTTTAATTTTGTTTCATATTTTAATAAATACGGCCGGGAGGGTAACTCCCTCCCGCCTTCCAAAAGCTCAAGAACTGTATCCGTCTTCCCATTCTTGGGGATTGTGTTGGGAGGGGGTGACGGGTATCCAGGCCATATGGAAAGGGGCGACCACTCGGTCCCCCCGAACGTATGGTCGGGTGCCCCGATCCCCCCGGGAAACCATTTTGGGCGGGAGGCGTGTCACGGCTGGTATGCCCGAAGCGGCGTAGCCGGGGCGCGCCTTTTCCCGCTCAAGAGGGGTTGTCCTAGACACCTACACCGTTGGCCACGCCCTGTAGGCGGTCGGAGGAGGGTCCACGCCCTCCCGGAGAAGAATAAAAGGAGCAGCAATCCAAGGAAGCATCCTCTTGTTCCTGTGCTTGGAAGCTGCACCTCTTCGTTGCACGTGAGCCCTTGACGGAACAAGAGCCAATTTTGACCCACCCACCAGCCCCTGATGACAGCGTTTTGTATTGCAATAAAGTCGATTGATGATGATATTATCTCTTTTTCAGGTTGTTTCTAATAAAGTTTGATGTTTTGATATACAATAAATGGTTGCTCTTTTAGCATGAACTCAGGCGAGTATCGCAGCTGTGATGAAAGAAGTGTATTGTAGAGATAAAAGTTTATACTTGAAATGCTAGTATAACTGTATATTTCGTTCTCAGTAGATTAAACAATGTCGTATTTATTTTTTGGTCGGGCGGTAAGGTCATGATCGGTGAGCAGTAATTGGAAGATCCCTAGAGGTGGGGCGCCACCCATTATGGATGGGAGCGCCCGGGGGGAGGCGGCCATTGGCCCCTCACACGGGGAGGCGGTACCCTTCTAAGGATGGGACCGCCGAAAGGGAAGGCTGTCAAGACCCCTCCCTGGGGAGGAGGGGCTACGGGTCCCCTCCTTGGAATTTCCCGGGGCCAGGACATCCGCGACGGCGGATGTGGTAAGCAGTGTGGGGTGGGAGGGGGGTCTACGCTACCTTCTAGACACCTCACACGAGTCCTCGGACGACCACCAAGATGGCGTCGAGTAAGTATGGGCCCCCGTTAAGACAAGGGAAATTGGAAGTTGGCACAGAGGTACAGTCCTCTGTGCGCCCGCCCCTCACAAGTAAGGGGGGGAGTTCTGGTATTAGGGATCTGACACCGGTTACGACCTTGCCGTTGGCCCGTAATGTTAGGATGTACAATTTGAATTTTGAGAAATGCATTTACAGGATGTTTTAGAATCGGCTAGGAGAACCTTTGTATTAGAGATATGTTAAGGTTAGCCAATAAACATCGTAATGTATAAATGAAATTGTACATGATATGAAACTGTTATTTTAATGTTTTAATTTTGTTTCATATTTTGATAAATACGGCCGGGAGGGTAACTCCCTCCCGCCTTCCAAAAGCTCAAGAACTGTATCCATCTTCCAATTCTTGGGGATTGTGTTGGGAGGGGGTGACGGGTATCCAGGCCATAAACACAATGTTTCATAATTCTACAAAGGCAAGTGCCTATTTCAAAGGAATTGAACCCTATTTGTGAAACGGGAATAATTCATTATTTACATCTCATATTGTTAAAACACCACAGTGTATTCAACTTGGCACAGTAGGGTCTTGTATGGATTTTCCCCTGGCTCTAAAGATCATGTTGTGTCCCAAGATCTAATGGGGCTATAGGCAATGATAATGCTGTCAATCAAAACGACTTATTATATATATATATATATATATATATATATATATATCTTTTGAGATGATTACATTTGGATTCATACGGTGATAATTCAATTATATGACAGTAGAAATGTAGGCAGTCTAGGATTTATCCAAAGAGAATTTTATGAAAATCAGTGTTTATTTTTTTTTTTATATATAAATATTATGACATTTATGCACTTTACATGTTTTACAATTTTAATAGCATGTGCATATATATATAATGTGTGTCATATGCTGCTATCCTGCCTATTAAGTATGGTACTACAAAACTATTTTTGTGGTACAAAATGTCTGATGTCCATACCTATCACCATGTGACCTATGATGTCAGACAAGGGGAGTGGTTGTTTTTACTTCAAATGGTTGATGGCGTTTTCTCCATTTTTCACACGTGAACAAGGGCTTACGGGCTTGAAACGCGTTGTGTGTTTGGGTCTCTCTAATAAACAAGATTTCTGCCCAGAAAGAAACTACAGAGGTCTGTCTTCTTCCTCGCCTAAAACCGCTGTTTGTGGTATTTGGAAGTGGCTCGAGTTTCCAGGATATATATATATATATATATATATATAAGCTCCAAAATCCCAGGAAAATCAATCCTAAAGGAAGGTAGCACACTCAGGGGAGGTTTCACAAAAGATTTAATGAGGAAACCAACAGCAACGACGCGTTTCGCCTTGGGGCTTCGTCAAGTTGTGCAGAGAGCCGAGGCGTGCGCCGGTTTAAAAAGAGGACAGCATGTGGGATCAATGAAATCAAGGTAGGACTGTACACACAATTGCATGGTCGCCATATTGGAACGGTGTTAAAATGCAATTACAATGCGGGCAACAGGAACAAAATAGTTCGAATGCATGCCAAACCCCCAAAAGTTATATAAATCACAGAATATCCAAATTATAAATATGCGTGCTAGTACAGTCTCAACAATAGATTATGATACAATAATATAGCCCTGGATGGGCATGCGATAAGTCTGAATGAATTCCCTCCTCAATGCATAATGAATAAAATCAGGAGGCAAAAAACGAGCAAAACGGCTAAATAACGCCAAAATACCCAGCTCTACACCAAACAATCTGGTGCTCATATCATCAATTGTATATACTAAATTCAGTTAAACCGCACAGCGATAACGCCCTGAATGGGCAATACATTGAATTTACACATGCGTCACAAAATTCATTTTGAATATAAAACACATTAAAAGAAAATGTCACATGAACATCATTCATATAGACATAACCTGATCGGTAAAGCACAGTCAAGGAAACAGTGAGGAGAATACATTGTATTTGATATCAAAATTAACAGATGCCCAACCAGTTAGCCTAAATGGACTGATAATTCTTCATGCATATTAAGGCCAAGCGGATGCTTACACTGTAAGTCTATTATGTATCTGGATTCCAGTCGTCTGAGTCTAAGTAGACGATCACCCCCCCTAATGCACAAAGGTACACTATCTATGCATGTGTAAGCTAACAGATCCCTGTTACTTTTATGCATTTTGGCAAAATGCCTAGCCACTGGGTATGCATCATCCTTTTTCGCAATTGCACGCATGTGCTCTAATATCCTAAGTTTTACCGCATTTGTGGTGCTACCGATATAGTTTAGGCCGCACGGGCATGTTAAGCAGTAAATGGCATATGGCGTGGAACATGTTAAAAATTTGCTGATTCTTTTGGGGACGGTGACACCAGGTATCTTGTAAGTAAGCGTCCGCTTACTAAATTTACAAGCCTTGCAGTGGCCGCAAGGATAGAAACCATTGAGGGTGGGTAACTTAGGGGTCTTTTCAGGTGCAGAATAATGACTAGAAACCAAATGATCTTTAAGCGATCTCGCTTTTCTGAATGTAACAAGGGGGTTGGATGGTAAATCTGCTTTGATGGTACTGTCAGACAGTAAGATATTCCAATTTTTTCTTAAGATTTTCTTTATTTGGCCTGCATTATGAGAGAAGGTGGTAATAAGACGAAAACTACCATTCTTAGATTTATCTTGGTTTTTGGGCTTCAACAATTCTTTGCGTTTCGTATTTTTAACTCTCTCATAGGCCTTACTTAATACCCTATCACCATAACCCCTAGTTTTGAACCTTTGCATGCTGGCATGGGCTGCGCTCTCAAAATCACTATCATTCGAGTTGTTTCTACGTATTCTAAGTAGTTCCCCATACGGTATACTACCCACTAATTGACGGGGATGACTACTAGTAGCAAACAGTTTACTGTTTGCTACTAGTAGTCATCCCCGTCAATTAGTGGGTAGTATACCGTATGGGGAACTACTTAGAATACGTAGAAACAACTCGAATGATAGTGATTTTGAGAGCGCAGCCCATGCCAGCATGCAAAGGTTCAAAACTAGGGGTTATGGTGATAGGGTATTAAGTAAGGCCTATGAGAGAGTTAAAAATACGAAACGCAAAGAATTGTTGAAGCCCAAAAACCAAGATAAATCTAAGAATGGTAGTTTTCGTCTTATTACCACCTTCTCTCATAATGCAGGCCAAATAAAGAAAATCTTAAGAAAAAATTGGAATATCTTACTGTCTGACAGTACCATCAAAGCAGATTTACCATCCAACCCCCTTGTTACATTCAGAAAAGCGAGATCGCTTAAAGATCATTTGGTTTCTAGTCATTATTCTGCACCTGAAAAGACCCCTAAGTTACCCACCCTCAATGGTTTCTATCCTTGCGGCCGCTGCAAGGCTTGTAAATTTAGTAACCGGACGCTTACTTACAAGATACCTGGTGTCACCGTCCCCAAAAGAATCAGCAAATTTTTAACATGTTCCACGCCATATGCCATTTACTGCTTAACATGCCCGTGCGGCCTAAACTATATCGGTAGCACCACAAATGCGGTAAAACTTAGGATATTAGAGCACATGCGTGCAATTGCGAAAAAGGATGATGCATACCCAGTGGCTAGGCATTTTGCCAAAATGCATAAAAGTAACAGGGATCTGTTAGCTTACACATGCATAGATAGTGTACCTTTGTGCATTAGGGGGGGTGATCGTCTACTTAGACTCAGACGACTGGAATCCAGATACATAATAGACTTACAGTGTAAGCATCCGCTTGGCCTTAATATGCATGAAGAATTATCAGTCCATTTAGGCTAACTGGTTGGGCATCTGTTAATTTTGATATCAAATACAATGTATTCTCCTCACTGTTTCCTTGACTGTGCTTTACCGATCAGGTTATGTCTATATGAATGATGTTCATGTGACATTTTCTTTTAATGTGTTTTATATTCAAAATGAATTTTGTGACGCATGTGTAAATTCAATGTATTGCCCATTCAGGGCGTTATCGCTGTGCGGTTTAACTGAATTTAGTATATACAATTGATGATATGAGCACCAGATTGTTTGGTGTAGAGCTGGGTATTTTGGCGTTATTTAGCCGTTTTGCTCGTTTTTTGCCTCCTGATTTTATTCATTATGCATTGAGGAGGGAATTCATTCAGACTTATCGCATGCCCATCCAGGGCTATATTATTGTATCATAATCTATTGTTGAGACTGTACTAGCACGCATATTTATAATTTGGATATTCTGTGATTTATATAACTTTTGGGGGTTTGGCATGCATTCCAACTATTTTGTTCCTGTTGCCCGCATTGTAATTGCATTTTAACACCGTTCCAATATGGCGACCATGCAATTGTGTGTACAGTCCTACCTTGATTTCATTGATCCCACATGCTGTCCTCTTTTTAAACCGGCGCACGCCTCGGCTCTCTGCACAACTTGACGAAGCCCCAAGGCGAAACGCGTCGTTGCTGTTGGTTTCCTCATTAAATCTTTTGTGAAACCTCCCCTGAGTGTGCTACCTTCCTTTAGGATTGATTTTCCTGGGATTTTGGAGCTTATTTGTAACTCGGGCATACCCCCGATTTGGCGTGCACCCACTCGTGTGTGCAACTGGTTGGTGTTTTGGAGCCTTCTATATATATATATATATGTAAATATATATATATATATATATATATATATATATATATATATATATATATATATATATATATATATATATATATATATATATATATATATATATATATACGAAAACAAAACAAAAAAATGCCCATCCAGGGCGTTATTAAAAAAGTTGACTTACACAACACATATGCAAATATGATGAGAGAGGGACCAAATATACACGGTGCATATTAATAGAATGTTGTTAACATGAAGGATAGAGTATACATCTAACTGTCGATAGTCGAATATGTAGTGCTTCATGTAAATTTTTGTAGAAGACTCGCAATGATACCAACTTGTGATATTTCAACATTTCTGTGTATTCATAGTAATATTTGCACTGCGTGTATATGTGTATATATATGAATTCATTACGGTCACATGTTTACACTCTCTTGTCACTGAGTAAGTCACAAAATAATCAAATGAATTGCTTAGGGATTTCTTCCCTTGTTGTTTTTAACTGCACGAGCACTTTATCAATTGCCACTTTTTCCATGTTTCATGGTGAACTAATATGCATTTGCACTTTACAATATGTCTGCCACTATTCTACGTTATTGTTGGCTTAGTCCTCTTTTTATAACCATTAAGAGGTGGAGATAAAATGGCAAGTTTTGTTATGCACATTGACACTGAGGAAGCCGTTTCACGGCGAAACGCGTTTGTCTTTGATGGGGTAACGGGGGTCTGTCAATAAACCACAAAATCATCAGCTTGGAGTGCCGTCTGCTTTCTTTGGACATAAGCGAGCGTGCAGCAATATATATATATATATATACATATCTCAAGCAAGCTGAAACGCATAATAGCAACAGGTGACGAGCAATAAAACCCTTTGCGCACCATTCCTTGGATCCGGGTCCGTCAATAGAGGCAAGTCTGTGAAAGAACGGATGAATGCGATATATATATATATATATATCGCATTCATCGTATATATATATATATATCATCACGCTCCAATTCCTCCTCTGGTACTGAGAAAGATGACAGCACTCGGGGGTTACTCTTTGAAAAGTGCAGATTTATTATTCCTTGCAGGCACCCTCCACAGACGCGTTTCGGCGTGCTGCCTTCGTCAGTGTGGTAACAACGTTTTGCTTTGCTCGGTGGGTTTAAATAAAACATTTTCAATTTCTAATTCCAATAATGGAAAGCGACAGAGGACAACCCCACTATGGTTGCTGTAGGCGCCATCTTTGAATGTTAATGTGCGCAACCTGAAGGTGTTACATAGGTTTTTCAATATAGCCCACAGATGGGCAGGACCATACAGAAAGTGGGTATACACAAAAATCATACTGTTCAAGACATAAACAGAGTAGAAAATTAAGCCGTGGATCGGCTAGGGTCCTCTATCAAGTGCATCAAATAACAGACCACCAATATAGTGCACGAGAATGCCATCATATGTTACCGAAAAAAGAGATCTCAAAATCATTTTGCTGTACATATCCAAATCTCAAATAATAGTTGTGTGCATTGTTGTATAAGTGCATTCATGCATGCCATGAGAGACAGCAGTGTTGAGATTTATGCATGGAAAAAATCCATACACAAGAACAACCTGTGCCTCCAGGCAGTTCAGAGATCTATGAGATGAATCGTGCGTTAGCACAGGGTAATTATATCTGACATTATAAACAAACAGACCAACAGGTGCAAGTGTCCGCATACATCACATACAACTTCTCATTCCAGCAACAATGAGGACCCTGTGTATATTCTGAGATATATATATATATATATATATTCAAAGCTCCATCTGCACCAATGCTTCCGCACTCATGAGCGAGTGTTCAGTTCGGTTATGCAAGGGTGCACTCGCAAATTTATCTGATGCTTTTGAAGAAACTGACCAGCACTCATGGGAGAATGTAAACCAATAGTTATTCGATCTTTAGTACACACAAGTGTGTGTACTACAATATATTGGATTCTCTTTCCTGTGAGTGCTGGTCTTTTTCTTCAAAAGCATTATATATATATATATATATATATATATATATATATATATATATATATATATATATATATATACATATATATACATATATATACATATATATATATATATATATATATATATATCCAGTAACAAAGTCCCTGCAGCAGCCCTGTTGCGTCCACCATGCGGTAGCAGTGCGGGTTCGCGGGTGCAGGACCCGTTTTCAAATTTTCAAAAAGGATTAATTCAGCAACATATTTCACTCACTCAGGGTCTTTGTCACAGCCAGTATGAACAAACACTGTCCGCCTTCACCTTCAGGCAGAGGGATGTCACGTGACCGCGCACAGACATAGTAAATTTGAAACATTGCAGTTGAGGTGCCGGTCAGAATGCAATTATACAAACGGATTGTAATTCCTACATTTTGCTTCCACAAAGGTTGAAGTAAAATATAATTATATAAATGCATAGTGAATTATAATCATTGTTACTGCATGACAGAGAGAAACAGTAGTTATTGCCACAAAGTAAGACTAACATTTTCCTTCGATGGAAACATATAAATGCGACAGTGTTGCCACACAAGTTGAAACATAACATATAAAGCATGGTAATTTAGGATCAAGGTTACTGCAAGAAAGAAAAATCGTTATTACAATAGACTAGAGGATTACCCTCACTCAATTAAAGTGCTAGGGCACCCAGAGCTGGTTACAAACAAACCTGGATAAAGAAACCTCTTACGTTAAACGTTAAAGCCAAGTAGGCCTAACCTCTGAACCATCTTGATATGGTCATAAGACCTTCCAGAACTAGCATGCTATGCCTCATCATGTATCCTATTGTTGTAGACCCAAGTGGTCAAATGTCTAAATTCTTAGAAAATCCAGGGAAGAAACAGTTATAAAGGAGTGTCTCACAATGCTAGAAAGACCAGAGGGGGGAGGGCTTCCCACTCTTACTGTATTGGTGAATAGTTGGCAGCCAAATGGCTTACTGTGACCTAGCTCTGGAGAAGAAACAAAATTAAAACAAATGAGAGGTAATAAAAGAAAAAAACGGGAGAGTTAATAAGAGAACAATAATTCCATTAATTTGCAGTGTGTGATGGTGCTACTAACCATATGGCACTGCGACTAATGTTCAGCAAACTGAAAGCTAGTATGTCTGTCATTAAAGAAGCCCTCTGTAAACTTTACACCACACACAGTGAAATCTATAAAGGTATTTTATCTCCACTACAAGAACACCATAAATATAAAGCATATAACATTATTATCTAGAGGAGATCACAGGTACACAAAAAGGGAGGGAAAATTCAGTGAGACCACCAAACTTATTCCAGAAACATATATCATCCGAAATGGACATTTAATTCTTCGTCCTCATTGACCCCTCCCAGGGATTTGCTTCCAAGTAGTGACTCCAACAACCTAAGTCACTTTCTGTCTTGAAAAATGTTTGCACAATGTTATAGAGGCAAGGGAGAGAGACAGTGGGTGGCCTTTTCCCAAATTCTGCCGTGTAAGAAATGGCGGTGCTAATGGAGAGGCTGCATGTGGTGCTTACTGAACATTATAATGGTGTTCGGGTTTCTAAAACCTGCTCATGTCTTATGGTTCTCTTGGCCAAAGAACCAAGCCTAGCTTGTGGAGGTGGTGCGAATAATGAGTCATTCAGTTGGATAATGTTCAAGGCTTTGCCTGGCTTAAATATGTGAAACAAACATTTACTGATTTGGGAGTGCCACAATTATTAGAAAATCCAGCTGGCATTGGATGGGGTGCTGAATGTAAATCCTTGGATATGCTTTATAAGAACTATGAGAGAGCAATTGGCTACGGTGTTACGCTTGCCAGTTTAAAGGGACTATTCGCCCTGCTTTTAGCAAAACCAACTGAACCCTAGCTACTAAATGTCAGAAACCCCCATTTTAGGTTTTATTTAACCTGGTTAAGGCTGAACCTTTGGCACTTTCTCGTTGCATACACAGTTACTGACTCATGGATGATAACATTGTCCCCTTGTCTTTGCAAAAATGTATCAGCACAAAGCACTTCAAACGTTTTGCTGTTTTGTACTTCATTTACATCGCAGCGGAAATGGTTTTTATAGCCAGGTTTTTATAATTTTAGTATCCGCGCCTATAAGGAGGCATTGCTTTTAATTCAACACCTTACATCTGAGTGTAAATGCATGGCAGTTTTAAATGTTATCCGAGTTTCTCTGAAGGTTAAAAAAAGTTACGGGAATGCACTGTGATCATGTAATTGTGGCGTCATTGTGAATGGTTCCTATACAAATCTTAGACTGTTTTAATTGTAATGTTGCATTGTATTTATTGTTTTTTTCTGTTTTGTTATTGCTCATTCGCAGCCAAATAAAGAATGATTGATTGATTGAGTCATGCAATGTACATTACAATTTACTTAACCATCAATAAATATGTATGTTAGTCAAGTTCAATAATAGCACTGTAATTACAATTTTAAAGTACGCTTCTTTAAAATGAGAAATATTGATGGTAGTCTCAAGTCTCTTGCTCCAATTTGTTTATGAGATTTTGCAGAAATTTTATTTTTTTGTCGTTCTGTACTTTAATATTTATATATCATTTGCATCTTAGGGTCCTGTGCTGAGGGTGGGGTGTGGGGGTACTTGGAAAGGTGTGAGGCTTCTTTCAGGCACGTCTGCAACTCGCCAGGCCTTGGGCAGAGTTTCTAACTGTGTCCCAGCCTTGGGAGACCGGAAAAAACAGCAGCCCATGCAGCTTCCTTTCAGGGTAATTCTGCGAAGTGCTGGGCTGAAGCACCATTGTATAATCTTAGTTTGCAGCAGATCGACAACATTCCACTGCCAATCAGGTTGACTGCATCTTTCAAAAGGGTTGGCAGCCGCCATTCAGGCCAGTTTATTTCTTGTGAGCTTAATCCCATGGCTGGAGGCCATATGTTCATTTCAGACTCACACGCTAGACTCCTTGAGCTGAAAGATTATGGGGTCTATTAGGATGGGGGGCTGACTTCAGTCCGCCCGCCACCCCAGCGGTGCTGGGACCGGCCGCCAGTGGTGCGGCAGTCTCGCACCGGCAATAAGGATGCCACTGCCACAGTGGCGGTGGCATCCTGCATATATTGCATTGTGGCGGGCTGTGCTGTAAGCTGCACCCGCCACAATGCAATATATGCATGCTTTGCTTTGGCATGCAGAACGTGACAGGCACCACGTGGTGCCTGCCACCTTGTGCATGCCAATGTTGGGGGGTACCATGGGTACCCCTCAAGGGCAGCCCCCCACCCCCCAGGGGGCCCACAAAGGGCCCCCAAAGAGAACTCGGCATGCCTTTCCATGGCGGAGTCTCCGCCATGGAAAGGCATGAAACCGCCACCATCCTAATATGGGTGGCTGTGCCTGCAAGTCACCACCACAATATTATGGGCCATTTCCGCCCGGTCGGCAATTGTGACGATTGCCTACTGGCGGAAAAGTGTTGGACAGTCTTTCTATCCGCCGCGGTACCACCCGCCATGCTAATGTGGCGGGGGTAAAAGGCCGACCGGCGGGGTGTTTTGGCAGGCGGATCGCCACTGCCGGTAGGGCGGTGGCGATCTGGGAGGCACTGACCACAGGGGGGGGGGGGTGCTGTTTTAGCAATTTGTTTAAGATTTAAAAACACTTACTGCAGCATTCCCTGTGCGTCCAGCTTTCATGCAGCAATAAAAATGTCATAATACCTCTGGTGATTAATTTTCCAGCGAGAAAGAGAGATCGGAGTTCTAGCTAGTGGCAGTTTTCACTCACCATTAAAAAGCACAGATGGTTAATATCCCTGCTGCAAAGAACATATCTGCATGCTTTGTTAATAGCTAAGTGGATTAGTGAAGCTAGCCTTCATCAGGCTTTAAAACAAATGAAATGTATGTGAGAGAAAGGTTTTGGAGAGATGCGGGGCACTGAGGGCATCAGAGGAGGAGGTCATGGGGGGTGCCAAAAATGATTGTCGCACCAGGAGCTACCAGCGTTAAAGCCGGCCCTGGTGGTGTTCACAGAAATATCTTCACCATTTCGTCTCTTACACTGCACACAAACTCACAGAAAATAGTCCTCTTGAAAGAACTTGTTGGACTTTACTAGGGGGGAGGGGTCAGCTTGTCCATCGTGTGTTTGTCCCTCCCATTGAGTACAACCTATTTGCCATCTCTCTAATGTGCTTGCTTCTATCCTCCACTGCTCACTTTTAGCTTCAGCACTCCATGACAGTACATGTTTTCCAGCTATCTCCTTCGTGTGCTTCTCCCACTCCAAACTCTGTGTTGCTGTCTCCTTTGTGTTGCAAGCTTTCTCTCCTCATGTGTTTCTTCCTCCGCTAAACTCCCTCCAGGCACCCTGTGCTGCTTTCTCCCTTGTGTGCTTTTTCACAGTCTCCTGTGTTATTGTCCCTCATGTGCTGATTTTCCATCTCTGCCCAATCCCATTTGCGTCCCCCACTTGCTCTTTCATTTCCCCCCACATTTACTGTCTTTCTTTTTTTCAAATAGTTTTATTTTTTATTTAATAATTTTCTGGGGCTAGGTTAGGAGGAGAGAATGATTCAGCAAAATGCCTTAAAAATCACTTTTGCGCTACTTCTATTTAATTTTTCTTTTTTTACTGCTCCACCTAGCATTGACAAATAAAGAAAATAGCGCAGCATAATTTTGTACACACACATGTGCAATAACACATCCACGCTCTTACAAAATAACACATTCACTGTGACTGCATCATCAAACCCTTTTTTGCCAATGCCAAATCCAATTCATGAACCAACCACAACTGTGTGCCATGGGAAAGGCCAAGGTATCCTTTCTTCTCATGAATTTAGGGTGCAACGCCTTAATATGAGTAGCTTCATTAGTTGAGAACCAGGATTCTTTGTTGGATGACTGTGTCTGTTCTTAGCTGCATTTAAAACTATGTTAAAATGGTAGCATGTTCAATAGTCCAGTCACAATGAACTTATGGATGTGAAACTAGGAAGGAGTTGACTTTCTCAGCTACACTTGCTTTTTCGGCCCTTTGGTGGGAATCTTTCTGGAAAATTGAGGCTCATTTGCATGCATGGGGAAAAGAGGTAATGTATTTCGACCCGTCTTTTTAAGGTATCTCATCAATACGAAGAACAAGGGTGGTGTTAGGAATGGGGGTCCCTAGTTGACAGGTTTGTACCCTGTCCAAGTAGGGACCCTTCCTTCTAGTCAAGGTAAGGGGATTACACACACAAAATAATCCCCTGCTCACCCCCTTGGTAGCTTGGCATGAGCAGTCAGGCTTATCTCTGAGGCAATGTGTAAAGCATTTGAACGTAGCACACACAATAACGCAGTGAAAACACTGCAAATTGATACCCCCAGTTTAGAAAAATGAAGTATCTTTATCTAAACCAAACAAGAACAAAACGACAAAAATCCAACATACATAACTCAAAATATTACTTTAGAAGCTTTTTAGCAATTCTGTCCATAGAATTCTATGGATGCAGTGATTTTACACAAAATACCTTTAAATGCATCAAAATTCACTAGGACAACAGCTGTGGAGGAGTAATGCATCAGAAAACACAGGGATGCGTCGATTCCGTAGTCCCTGGGGAGGCATTATGCCAGTTCTGCTGCACACAGGAGAAGCGTTTCATCGAATCCAGACTGTAAAGGGAAGCGATGCGTCGAAATCCAAGACGGTTCTGGTCTGCAAGTGATGCATCAGAAAACTTGGTGCACAGGTACAAATGCGTAGAAATCTGGATGCGCTGAAGGTGAATGCGGTGGCGGCAAACAGGCGCTGCTTCAGATTACGATGCGTCGTTTCTTTTAGCCACACAGCAGGGACTGCGTCAGAGTCAGTGTGCTGGTCTTGGACTTCAGAGACAAAGTGCGCTGAAAGTGGGGTGCTGTGGTTTCTTCAGATGTGGTCTTTGATAGCCCTGAGACTTCTTAACTAAGCATGGGCGGAAAATCCGTTCCGCTCGCGGATTTCGCGGATTTTCGGTAAATTCGCAATCCGCGAGATTAGCGAATTTCCCGCAAAATCCGCGAACGGAAATCCGCAAACTTGGGGTGATTAATGATTGTGTAACTTAATTTGACCTTCAACTGGAGCACCTGCTTTACTTTATCTATTAGTGCTTCCCGTTGAAGTTATTTCTAGCTATTTTAGAATGGCGCTGGCAGCTTGCCGGCGCCATTCTAAGTGGGGCTGAGGGCAGAAGGGCACAAAAGTGGGACAGAGGGCAGAAGGGGACAAAAAAAATGAGTGGGGCAGAGTGCAGAAGGGCACAGAAACAAGTGGTACAGAGGGTAGATGGGCATAAAAAACAAGAGGGTGGCAGTGATTAAGCAGGCAAAACCCCCCCCCGCGAAATTGCAAAGCGCCTAGTGAACACCCGTGAACACGCAAAGCACCTCGCGAACACCCGCGAACACGCAAAAATAAAAAAATCCGCAAATTTGCGTGAATTCGCGAATTTTGCGGATTGCCAATTCGCAAATCCGCAAATTCGCGAATTGCCAATTCGCAAAATTCGCCCATGCTTATTCTTAACAGGAGGTAAGCACACACTATCCCTTGGAGAAACATCACAAGCAGGATACATAGCAAAGTCCAGTCCTTTTCCTTTCCAAAGCAGAAGCCACCAGACCCAACATATACACATTTTGGCCTTTGAAGTAGGCATACTTCAAAAGAAAGTCTTTGTTGTTCACAAGTTCCTACCTTGCCCTCCCTTGGCTCCAGACACACTCCAGGGGGTGGAGACAGCATTGTGAGATGACAGGCAGAGCCCCATTCAGGTATCAGTGACAACTCCTCCCACCACTCTAGCTCAAGATTACCCATTAGCCTGGTGATGGCCATCAGGATATGCAGGGCACACCTCAGCTCCCCTTTTTGTGACTGTCTAGAGTGAATGCACAAACAGGCCCCTGTCAGTCTAAACAAGTTTAAAAACCAACTTCACTAAAATATGTATTTTTCAATTCTGAGCTCAGGGAGCCCAAACTCCAAATCTCTATCTCTCCCCAATTTAAAGTTACACTTGTACAAGGCAGCTTCAATGACAACCTATGAGAGAGATAGCCTTTCAATAGTGAAAAACAAAATTGGCAGTATTTCAATATCAGGACATATAAAACACACCAGCACATGTCCTACCTTTCACATATGCTGTACCTTGTCCATGGGGTTATCTTCGGCTAACTTAGGGGTGCCTTACATGTAGAGAAAGGGAAGGTTAGGGCCTGGCATGGGGGTGTACTTGCCACGTCGATATGGCGGTTTAAAATTGCACTCACAGACACTGCAATGGCAGGCCTGAGACAAGTTTACAGGACTACCTATGTGGGTGGCACAACCAGTGCTGCAGGCCCAATAGTAGCATATGATTTACAGGCCTGGGCATACACAGTGCACTTTGCTATGGACTCACCTAGAAATCCAATCTACCAATTATGGATACCCAATGAAAATCACAAATTACTTAGCGAGCACTTGCACTTCAGCACTGATCGAAAGTGGTAAAGTGCCCAGAGTACATACCCCAGCAAAAATAAAGTCCAGCACACAGTAAAAAAAATACAGGAGATAGAGGCAACAAGACAGGGAAAAACATGCGAAGGATGTCAGGTCTAACAGGGGGCATGTGTCTGTGGAAGAGTAGCAAAGGGAGTTCATGTTTTGAAACGTAACATTTTATTGAAAACACCCATGTGTCAAGTTGGGCCTTCACCCCTCCTGGTTTGCTCAACTCGTTTTTGTTGGCTTTTGGACCTGTGCCTGTGCTCTCTCCCTACAACATGGTAACATTAGCCTACACCTAATTGGCACATGTAATTTACTTCTAAGTCCCTACCAAATGATACTACAAGTACCAAAGGCCTGTAATTTAAATTATCCTGTTGGGCCTGCAGCACTAATTGAGCCACCTATTAAAGTACCCCCTTAAAACATACCTCAAGCCTGCACACTGCAGCCTGTAGTGCATTTGTAAACTGACATGTTGACTGGCAAGATAAACCTGGTCTAAAACTTCCATATTAATACTTATAATTCACCCCTAAGCTACACCCAAAAATGTCCTATGGCAGACTACATGGTATTTAAAAAGGATGACAAGGGGGTTCACGCTTTACATGTACTGATAATGAAAATGTATTTTTACTATTGTAATTCCTACTTCTCCCATGCACTTTCATAGTAACATCATTTACTACTACGCTTTCTTACGACATACTACACACCTGTTACTATTGTTTTAATATAACCTCTTTGTGGCCTTTTGCGTGTAAGCTGTGATCATTCTTGTTTTATATCCCTACCTGTTGTTGTTTTTGCATTATTGTTCTTCCTTTCCTTCCTTATGTAAAGCGCTCTGATATCCTCCCAGATCTGGTTTGCGCTATATAAAACTTTATAAATAAATAAACTTACATTGGATTGCCTCATTATATTGAATAAATGTTAACCTTTGATTAGGAACAAGAAGAAAAGACTTCTTGGTCTCTTTTGAACTGCAATTAAAACCCTATTTAATGGTAACATTGGATTTAAAGTTACAAGTGTTCAAATGGCACTTTTAGGAAGTTGGTTTATTTATGTCCAGAACCATTGTGCCTTTCTGCCAGTAGCCTGAGTCAAAATACTCTACATTTGTGGGTTGTGTATTGCTGCTGACAGTGGGACAAAGGAGGCTGGGTATGGGCAGGATGGGCCATCCTGACAGGATGGCTGTGGGCAGAGCTGTACCCAGCTCCACTTATACTTCAAAGGACTTGTCTGCAGCACACATAAAGGAACCTGACACTAGCCTCTGGTCACCACAGACATTTGGGTGCCAAACCCAGGAAGTGCAGGGGAGTGGGCAAGGTGTTGCCCCTGCGAAAAGAATGTCAGTGGGGATCAAAGGTGGCATTCTCAGACCCCAAATCAGATCACTTCTGGACCTGTTGAAGACTCAGACGAAGGATTGCCCTATTGCCTTGCTGCTGGAAGGACTGCCCTGCTGCTGGAAGGACTGTCCTGCTGCCTGAGTACGGAAGATTAGACCTGCTGCTTCTTTTTTTTGTGTTCAAAGTTTTTTAACGTTTTTTATTAGGAGCTACAAAGAGATAAATCAGTACAAAAATAAACATTTCCAATAAAATTAAGTACATCTAAAAATCATAAAATTAGGTAATATAAGATGTGGTACAAGCAAAATAAAACAAGACCAGTAAGGCAAACAAGGTTCCACATATAGTGTCCAGCAGGCAGATAGAAGAAAGTTGCATCCAAGGTAACTCGACGGAATGAATAACATGACCTGGGGAGAAATTGGCACCTCCACCCAAGAGCAGAAGCATCATGAGTTATACATTTGCTTAAATCAAACATATAATACATAGGAAAGTTGGAAGTATCAAACTCTGACGAAGTGTGTACATAACTTAGAATGACAGTCGTACAGAGGCATAGACAGTGAACCTTACGGTATGAAACGCTCTGAGTGCGAAGTAATCAAGTTTCAAGGAGGTTTGTATGAGTCAAAGTGATCGTCTAGTGAAGACCAAAGTTTCCTGAGTGGCAGTCGCCATGGGGTGGAAGTTAAGGATATGTTATCAGCACCTCTTAAGTGAGAGACCCAGTTCAACCAGTGGGGAAAAGAAGCTTTGTTTGTGCTTTTCCAGTTATTAAGTATGATTTTAACCGCAGCCGTCAGCAACAGGTCCAGTAGGGCTTTATCGTCATCATTGAGTGTGACGGCGTTGGCAAAACCTAGAACAAGCGTTGAAAATTCTCTTGGTAGGGTGATATGGAGGACTTTATTTATAAAATCAAATATTCTGTCCCAATAGGAGGTAACACAGGGGCATCTGAAGATTAGGTGTTCCAGGTCTCCTCCTTCACCTGAACAATTCCAACACGTGTCGTCGGACTTGATTTTATGGAGAAACAACCTCCTAGGTGTCCAGAAGGCCTTATGTAGAAGCCAGAACTTGGTCTGTGATAGAGTAGGGCATATTTTTTGGCGAGTGGTGGACTCCCAAGTACTGGCCCAGATTGTGTCTGAGTTAGGTGTGGAGGAGAGTGACTCCCAGTAGCATTGGAGAGGTGCATTTAGGGAGGACGATTGTGGCCGCATTAATTTATACAGTCTAGAGACTTGGTGCCCCAATTTGTTAAGGGAGGTGATTAAGCCCGGGAGGGAGGGGGTGACAGCCTTCAAGTTAGCTTTCGCTAATGCTACTTTAATGTGTAAGAAGTTGTAAAATTCAACATTGTGTAGACGAAACCTATCCTGAATTTCCTTAAAGGTTAGCGGAAGCGAGTTTTCGACTAGTTGGTGGGGGAATAAGATACCACTGTCTATCCAGGAGGGGTAGTTTAGAGTTTTCCCTTTGTATGTAATGACGGCATTGTGCCATATTGACTCCCAATATGAGTGTCGGAATTGTTGTGGCAGGTGATTACTAACTTTTAGAAGAGCCATTTTAGTATTCTTGAAGATAGGGCCCGGTCCAGGGCTGGGACGGAGTTTGACGGTGAGTAGGGCGCTGGGACTGAGACCATTCAGCAATGACTTTTCCACGGAGAGCCACACTGGGGTATAGTCAGACTGGGAGGATATCCAGTGCGACCCCTGCTTTGCTAGAAAGGCGATTTGGTAAATTGTGTAATCCGCCAGGTTGACTCCTCCTAGTTTTTTATCTAATCGAAGTTTTTTTAAACTGATTCTGGCTTTTTTGCCCTGCCAAAGAAATGCAGAGATGATTTTATCCAATTTGTTATGGAACTGTTTGGAGAGCATGAGTGGGAGCATCGTGACGAGGTAGTTAACAGGGGGGGATATCATCATTTTTATGGTTTCAATACGGCCCCACCAGGTGATGAAATGGGGTGAACATCCGTCCAACAGACTTTTGATTTTGTCCAGGGTTTTCTTTTCGTTATGTTTAAGGGTACTCAGTAGCTCATTCGTGAAGTCAATCCCCAAATATTTAATCACGCCTGTTTGCCAGAATAGGCCGGAGTCGCCCAGCACTTATCTAGAAGTGTGGACATTAAGAGGTTTTACTTCGGATTTATCTCTATTTAATTTGTAGCCGGATAGGGAGGAGTATTTGTCTATTGATGTCATTAGAGCAGCAATGGAGTTAGCAGGGTTTTCCGTAGCGAACATGATGTCATCTGCATATGCTGCTAACTTGACTCGCGTGTCCCCAAAAGAAACACCCACAATGTCTCCATTATTTTTGATATCTGTAAGGAGGGGCTCAAGGGCTAGTAGAAAGAGAGCTGGTGAGAGAGGGCATCCGTGTCTAGTTCCTTGGTATAGGCGGAAAGCGTCTGAGAGGGTGCCGTTTATAGCTATCCTGGCAGAAGGGGCAGAGTAGAGGGCCATGACCATCCTGGTAAAGGGCTCGCCAAGATTGAAAGAGTGCATGCACTGACGTAGGAAGGACCACGAGACCTTGTCAAAGGCCTTTTCCGCGTCCAAGGTTATCACTACCATTGGCACGGAAGAGGACTTTGCCTTTTCTAGTATATGACATAATAGTCTCGTGTTGTCATTAGACATCCGTTTTTTTAGGAAGCCAGCCTGCGAGGTGCTAATTAATTTGTAGAGGATGGAATTTAGTCTGGTCGCTAAGATTTTAGCATATATTTTGCAATCTAGATTTATCAAGGATATGGGACGGTAATTTTTAGTGAGTAGTGGGTCCTTCCCTTCTTTGGGTAGTACTATAATCGTGGCCTCACTCATTGAAGGGGAGACACCGCCACTGGCTGCAGTAGAGTTATAGAGTTTAAGGAGCAGAGGGCTAATTTGGCCTGTAAAGGCCTTATAGAAGAGCGCAGTGAAGCCGTCAGGCCCTTGGGCCTTATTATTCTTCAGGGTGTTGATTGCTGCTTTGATTTCTGCTCTAGAGATTGGGGCGTCCAGGTGAGACCTGTCAGATTCAGAAAGTTTTGGAAGGTGGAGTAAATTGAGGTAGTCCGCACATGCTGATTTGTCTAATATTTTAATTATTATCAACAAAAGAGCGCCCAAAGGAAAACCAGTGAACCCCTATCTCACAGTGAAACAAGGTGAACATTTTTTACCTAGGATGTAAGGTGTAAATGGTCACTAAATATTGTAAAAGGCAAACAATTGGAAAATTAATTATTTTCTAAAAGAACCCTCACTCACCCTAGAGGTGACATGCTTCATCATGGGGTTCTGTCACAGGGGGGTTGACTATCCCCTCCTGTGTGCTACCACGCCTGCAAGTGCAGCGGAGCTGGTGAGAGTGAAAGTGGTGATCAGTGAAAAAGGTGTATTAAAAGATCACAACTGCGCCTTCACAAACTTTATTAGGGGCCAGTTGCTCACATTAAAAACTGTGTAGTCATTGGATTTTTAATTTTTATCCAATGATTTCAAAAAGTGACTGGTCAACATGTTTCTGCTGTACAAGCTAAAGTCAGCTTAGCTTTCTTCAGGACCAAAATTAAAATGAAGAAAATTCCTACGGGGGTCCAGGCACGCTAAGGTCTGTCCACACCGTTAGGAATTAGGAATGAGGGTAGATAAACAATTAGTACTCTCCTCTGGTTAACTCACGGTTTACCCGTCCATAAGACTCCTGCTACTCATCAGGCGGAGTATATTATTTTATGGTGCAACCCGCTTCATGGGCTGAAAGGGATAGGCAAATCTTCACTCACAGTTACCACTTTGTTCTGTGAGGCTCGCCGTCTTTACACCTATTCGGTTTTCCCAATGGCCCGTAACGAGTCTAATATTTTGTCATTTTTGTAAAGGTCTTCGTAGAATGCTTTGAAAGTGTTAAGGATGTTAGATTGTTTAGTGTGTGTGACGTTTCTGGTATCTTTAATGGATGATATGGTGGTCAATTTCTGTTTATGTTTGAGGTAGGAGGCCAACAGTTTCCCCGCTCTGTTGCCCTCACATAGTTTTAGGGCCTTGAAGCGGATTCCTGCGTGGCATTCCTTGAATCATGGATTCCCATGACCTGCTGCTTCTTGATTCCAGAACCACCAGAGTGACTCCAAGACTCCAAGAGATTGCTAGCGGACCTCCTGTGTGAGTTACAGGGACAATATGCTCCAGAGATCTTGCAATGTACCTCCCTGATGCTGATTTCCTTGTGGGTAGAGTAAGTACTAGCCCACAAGTGGTACCCTCCCCATTTCCTGGACCCTTGGTGTGATGTTAAAGAGATCTCTACCTAACAAAATCCAAAACTTGAGACTTTGAACATTTTTAGAAAAATCTGCTCTGAGACCGACAGAAGACTGAGACATACCTGCAAGCCGTTCCAACGAAGGTGCATTGCCAGTGGTATTGAATTAGACGCAGCTCCTGCTATGTTCCTCTCCACACCAGCAAATCTCCTTCAGCAGGTCCGCCTGGCAATGGTATCCCTCCTCATAAAGCCTTCTATGTCTAGAGCCTGCAGCCTCATCCTGCTGGGGGAAATCAAGCTCCAGAAAAACATCTAAATCCAAAGATAGATATCCTCACCATGATTGATGACGACCTACACCTCATCGATGACTACGACTTCCTCCGCTTGGAAATCCAGCTTCTCCCACTCAGATCTATTCCTACCTTCATTAACAGCTTCATCGAGACCCCGTCCAGTGGCTCCCCTTCATCTGTGACTCACCCTAAATGCAGCCTGGTGCCTTGTCCACCTGAGACTCAATTTTCTCAAGAAATTTTTCCCCAAAATGTACTTAGTCCAAAGGTGAGCCTAGACCGGGCCCATTCCAGCCCTTGTAATTGACCCGGGCTCCATCCTAATTGGCTTAACTTTTGACTTTGACCTTGTCTCACGTGAGCAGATACCCACTGTTGGCGCTACATT
Organism: Lissotriton vulgaris; assembly: GCF_964263255.1. Taxonomy (NCBI): domain Eukaryota; kingdom Metazoa; phylum Chordata; class Amphibia; order Caudata; family Salamandridae; genus Lissotriton; species Lissotriton vulgaris. The sequence goes on from NC_141693.1 coordinate 287,537,350, forward strand.
TTGCTAAACATTTTTAAAATTCATAACTCTGGATTTATTGATTGTATTTACGGTAACTTCTTTTGGTGTCATTTTATTTATTAATATTTACTCTATGTTTCTAAATTAGTTTATTCTTTTTTTGTATTGAGTTTCACTTTATTACTGTCTGTGATCTGCATAAATACTTTACAAATTAACTCTAAGTTACATCTGACTGATTTTGTGCTAAGCTACTCGAGTGTTAAGCACCAGAGGTGGGTGGAATATTTCATTACGCTCAAGGAACTGGCAGAATTTGGTGACTCCTTGATCATGGGGTTCCTGCCTAATCCCGCCAATTGCTGTGTGGTGGAAATATTTAACTGTGAGGCTCCAGAAATGCAAGCGAGGTTTGGAGTCTGCTAGCCCCATTTTCTAACATGGCCGGTCGCGAATAGTTGCAGTCAGAGGGATGCTTCTTGAGTAAATTTGCTACAGCTCAAGTAGCTTTTCTACTTGAGCTACACAAGTTGCACCTACCCGTATTAAGCACAAGTTGATTTATTCACTTTTTGGGGTTCACCCTGATAAGGATTGTATTTATTATTTGAGTGGGATTTCCACCCCTCTCAACTAATAACCCAGTTACTTACATGCCTGAAGTAGAAATGTGGGTCATACTATCAGAAAACTAAGGTGAGGCGTCATCCACCAAAAAAAGGGAAAACTATTATGTAGCAATGGTACCAAAACAACTGGTGATGTCCTTTAAAGAACATTTTGAGTCATAAACCCATTTGACCATTTATACTATACAGAATAAATATTAGAAGTAGTAATCTCTACTTCCCAAATCTGAAAGCATTGGACTGGCCAAAAAAGACAATCCATCTTCTTCCAAAGGAGAGTTAGGACCTCTGTGGTATCTCGCTTATTAGGTGTCCCCTCTACCCGCCATTCTCCCTCCCCATCCCCTTGGTCATAATGGTTGCCATCTCGCCCATTGTCGTAATGGCCTGAGATGTAGATAGAATGTTGGTGCCAGGTTGTTCTATGTTGAGCTTCCCTGAGGCACTAGAGGAGCGACAGTTGGTAAAGTGACAGTTGTGGCTGACGTGTGTCCTGTGTAACTTGAATAATGCTGTTTCCATACTACAACTGTCTCCTGTGCATTCAGAAGCTAGATTTGGACTGACCAAAAACAAAATCCATTGGCTTAAGCATTGGCCAATCCATTGACTGAAAACATTCGACTGGCCAAAAAAGACAATCCATCTTCTTCCAAAATAGAGTTAGGGCCTCTTAGGACCCACACAACACATGTGTCACTCTCCAAAGGTGTACAGTGAAGGCCATCTGTTGCAAAATAATTTGTTTGACCTATTTAACACTTTTTTACTCACTTTGATGGTGCACACTTTCAGTTCATGAGTAATCTGGTAAAATAAAACGTAATGAATGTTGTTTTTCTTCTTTGTGATCTAGCACTTGTTTGAATTTTGAAATATGTCTCTTTAAATCATATCTAAACGTTTGAAAAATAACGTGTTCTAGTTTGGTTTGATTTGTTTCGTTTGACCTACTAGCGAAGATTAATAAAAATATAGCATGCAAGGCCCTTTACCTATTTTGATCTACATTTTCACTTAAGGCTTTGGGATTAAAGCGATCAATTTTAAGGGGAGTGTCTATTTATGTTTTTTGTGTAAGCCTTGCATGTTAATCCATCTTCTTTGGCATTTGTGCTGAGGTCCAGGATAGTAGCCACTGACCTATTAATTGTAGGTGTAAATTACAGATACAGGATTTGAGAATTCAGGCAAAGAAGGATTTGCCCTGTTGAGTTTTTATCAAAATAATCTGGAGCAGTAGAGGTCAGATAGTTGAACACTATGTTTTCCCCCCAAAAAGATACACATAGAGATTACCAAGGCTCAGCACAAATATAGAACTGAATTAACATGTATACTTTAGTATATGCAATATCCTCCTCATATTAGTAACAGTTCTTTGACAAGGACCATGCAGCATATTCCATCAAAAAAGGTGCATTGTAAAGTCAGTCTTTGGTACATCGGAATCACTATTGTGTCTTGGGTAGCTCTTTGGGGCATAACTGTGTACAAAGATTTTAAGTCCAGACTCGTAAGTAGTTGGAATTCATAAAAACTTTAAGTATCTTTTCAATACATCGGCATCTTTCTCACCAAATTTCATTGGAAGAGATCACAACAGTGTGATAACTGTTGTGTTTATTTCTTGTTGTCCTCGCGACTTGCCTCGCGCTGCCCTTCACCGCGTGCCCTCGCCCAAGGTACTATGACGTTCCTCCATTCTACAGTGGAACCTTGGGGGAGGGTGGCAGTTGAAGCGCAGTTGGAGGATTACTGCTTTGACTGTTAGACACCTATTGGTGTCAGGGCTAATCTTTAATAAAGACTTCTTCACATACCTGCTCCTGGCGTCCTGGTCTTTACAATAACAGTGCCAACATGGGCTTAATGCCTGACACTATTGGTCTTCCGTTGGTGCCACTTTCCCCTTATGTATTTTAGGCAACACATAAAAAAACAACATAGGCTCCCTCAATATCCCAGTGGCATGCATGTCTTTGGCAGGCCATAACTATGGAACGAAGGCTGATATACTTTTAGAAAATTACAAAAAATGGCCTGAAGCTCTTTGGTAAGGTTACTTTCGATTGGACTTCTGCTCTTGCAACACTGGGCGCAAAAGCTTGGAATAAACTCCCACCCAATCTGCGCCTGATCTCTGCTGAGAATAACTTCCGTAAGGCTCTGAAAACCTGGATTTTCAACCTTTCAGATACGGTCTGTATGACTCTGGTTTAGACACAGTGTGTTCAGTATAGATGAGATGGATGTGTGAGCTGACTTTTCCGGCCTTCCACCTAGGCTACGGGCTATAAGCGCCAAGATGCTCCTTGGAGTGACAGCCGCGCTATATAAGTGCATACTTACATCTTTACGCGTCCCACCGTAAGCGGGCGCTCCACCTCTTCCAACTTCCAAGTTAGAAGTAGGCATTACCTAACCTTGGTATAATAAATACTCTACTCCAATGCCTCTCCTAATATTTGTAAGCTCTGTTCCCTCCGTGTTGTGCACTGCTTCAGCATACATACTCATGTCCTTTAGTTCTGTGTTAATTGGGGGGAGGGGGATTAAGTTGGTTAATGACACTATTGGATTCTATTGCAGACTTGACGTTCGTACCTCACCAAGGTTATTTGTTTGTACCTAGGAGACTACTTCATGGTTGAAGCTGTGTGTACCACTAGCAATCTCGATGTATATTTATGGTATCCTATACCTACATTACTGTCAATGTATTGATATGTGGCTTATAAAACTCAATAGATAAAGTTTGTAAAAAAAAAACAGCATATCCTTGGATTTTCTGTTATGGGGAATTCTGGCTCCACCTTAGTTATCTATACGGCCTCTTTACCATTGGTTACCAAGGTCTGGTGTTATCCACTTATGTCACGTGTAGGGTCTCTGCTGAGCATAACATGCTTAATGGTGGCTGTGGGTAGCCTTAAAGCTACTTTTTTTAATATATATTTTTTATTGAGTCAACAAGCAGCACATTAGCAGCTTAATATCACGTGCAATAAAAACGTGTATGCATTTCAATATTCATTGTCAAAAACAGGATTAACCAATGCTCAATGTTTTACCCCCCCCCCCCCTCCTCCGTTCCCTCCCCCTCTACCCTCACCTCCCCTGTCAGTGTGCCCTCGAGTGTCTCCTTGCTACAAAGCACCTGCAATCCTGGATTTCACAAAACTTAACACATATCAATGTGAGATAACATCATCATTAATCTCAATAGGTAGTAGATTCCATCTGGCTGTTCACATGTGCTCCGAGTCTCCCTCCTGAACTTTCAATATTTCTGAATGTGTTGTGTAGTGCTTAGCTCCTCCCTATATGTGCTCAAGTGTCCCCATCTAAAACATGCCCCTCCACTTTCCCGGGATCCCCTGCTCTGGTCCTCACTCCCTGATCTACAACTGCCTGCACCTTGTCTCCTTCGTCCAGCTCAACCGGGGATTGGAGTTCCGTTACTAACGCTCCCCAGGCCCTTTCAACTTCCTGCACCTTGTCATTAGAGGAACGCCTGGCCAGCTGGAGCCGAAGTGTTGCCTCGCTCCCCGCCCAGTGCTGGAAGCTCGCCTTCCACCGCCAAAGCTAGGGCCCTTCCTCGTCTTACAGTGTATGGTAAGCTCCCTCTTCGCCATAATTAAACCTAAATCATAAACTTTGCTCGTTACTTTAGTGTTGGGGGTGTGCGGAAACCACAACAGAAGGCAGGTTCCCATCTCAGCTTCCAGCTCACGAGCCGTCACTCGATTCAAACATGTCATCACATCCACCCAATAAGAGCCTAACCCCACACAGGACCAGAACATGTGACCCAAATCAGCGTCTTCTGCATTGCACCGAGGGCACAGCGATTGGGTTCCCCCAAAATACTGCTGGATTTTGACCGGGGTTAAGTAGGCCCTGTGGAGAGTATAAAATTGGACCAGTTGAAACCTAGCATTGCGCGTGCCCTTCCAGGCCCGCCTCAACAACTGTGGCCACGTCGTCTCAGGTGTTATCCTCCAAGTCCTCGGGATCAGCGGGATGATGAAATTAAAGCCACCTCCTGATCTAACCGGACCCAGAAAGCTATGATAGCCTAGGTCGAGGAAGGATCAAGTGAGGGCAGAGGGGAAGGAAACAGGAAGGAAAGGAAGGGGACAGCAGGGAGGGAGATCTGGAACGACAAAAGAACAATAATGATCGTATCTCTTTTTACGGTAAAGGATGGACACATGAAAATACTCAATATTGCGGTTCACCATACCTGTAACGAAAATAAGAGAGGCCCTGAAGATAATTCTCTTCCCCTACTAACTGGTCCTGGATATGTGTATGAAGCGTGTAGGTTCTCCACCTGAAATACACAATCAGCCGTGACTTTAGCTAGGGTAGACCTTTTTCCCTCTTTACTAAATGACAATACTACTCAATAGTACATACCATGACAGAACAGATGATTGGCTGAGATCACGATCCACCATATCAAAGCAAGGACCAGGTTTTGCATTAGAACCAAACCAAAGTAAAAGGTTGGGGTTACGTCACCCCTAGAAGAAATAAGTACAGTACCTGGTCGAAGAGCCCACAGGTCTGGGTCCGAAAGAAGGTTTCCACAAGACGTGAAAACCGCCAACAGTGCTACTCCGCACGAGCCGATGAAAGAAGGCTCAGCCAACGGAGAGCACCGAGAACAGGAAACTCTACACGTCCACCGCACGAGCCGAAGAAAGAAGGCTCAGCCAACGGGGACGAGTAATAGCAAACAGACAACAGCCCCGGGCGTACTCCGCACAAGCTGGTGAAAGAAGGCTCAGCCAACGGAGAACACCTCCAGGACTTGGGAAACACGCCTTGGTTTGGCGAGTACGGAAACAAAAGAAATGTTCCCCGCACGAGCCGGTGCAATAAGGCTCAGCCAACGGGGAATCACACAAAATTGGCAGGAAGGAACAGCGAGAACCAGGACGAGGAAACACAAGGAATAAGCACATCAAACGACGAACCTCCTACTCCAACACTGGGTCAGGTACGAAAATATCCGACGCCTTTCTCCGTAGGTTCCGCCCTTATATACTCCTCCCTGATCACAGGGTTTCTGGGACTTGTAGTTCGTGGTAACAAAAATTGTTCCTGAAGGAGAATCCGACTCCTGACAGTACATCCCCCCTCACTAAGCGCGCCTCCCCGGGCCAGGACGCAAGGGGAATCTCCTATGATAAGCCGCCACCAGACGAGGTGCATGAACCCCAGACGCCGGTTCCCATGAGTTTTCTTCCGGTCCATACCCTTTCCATGAGACCAGATACCGCAGGCCTTTACCTCTCCATCGTGAATCAAGAATGCCATCCACCTCATACTCGTGCCCCTCCTGGACCACAACAGGTGGGGGTAGTGTACGCACCGGTGATAAGGAGGGTTTCAAAAGCGACACATGAAACACCGGATGCAATTTCAAATGATGTGGCAATTTGAGTTTCATAGCCACAGGATTGACATGCCTTAGGATGGGAAAAGGGCCAATGTACTTCGGGTTGAACACACTGTACTTCCGGAATCTGATATTCCGTGTTGATAACCACACTCGATCCCCCACCTGATACAGCGGCCCCGGTCTTCTGTGCTTATCCGCCGTATGTTTATAAGCCTCCTTGGACGCCTCTAGCTGAGCCTGGGCTTTCACCAATGTGTCCTTGATGTGAGAAACCCTCTTGGCCGCCTCAGGCACTGAATTCACACCAATGGGATGGAGAAATGGTATGAAGCGTGGATGGCGTCCATAAGTGCAATAGAAAGGAGAGACCCGAGTGGCACTATGAGTGGCATTGTTATACGCCACCTCCGCGAGCCACAAATAGTTCACCCAGTTGTCCTTTCCCTGATCCACATAACTCCTCAGAAACTGTTTCAAAGTTTGATTGAGGCGCTCCGTCTGCCCATCAGTTTGAGGGTGAAAGCTGGTTGATAGAGCAGTCTCAATGTGCAACGATGAACACCACGATTTCCAGAAACGTGCAGTGAATTGGGCACCTCTATCAGAGACAATAACAGTCAGAAGGCCATGTAACCGTACCACATGTATCATTAGCAGTTCTGCTAGATGACCAGCAGACGGTACTTGGGGGCATGCAATGAAATGGCCCATCTTGGTCAGATAGTCTATGACCACCAACACGGCCATGCATCCCTGGTCCTTAGGCAGACCCACTGCAAAATCCAAAGAAATGCGTTCCCAGGGGACAGACGGAGTGGGCAGCGGTTGTAGAAGTCCAGCCGGGCGTCTATGATCCGCCTTTCTTGTTGCACACACCTCACACTGTGATATCCATCCCTTGACATCTAGTCTCAAGGATGGCCACCAACAATTCCGAAGGACTTGATCGATTGTTTTGTCCACCCCCATGTGACCCGCACTCGGAGACTCATGGCACCATTTGTAAACCTGTTTACGGAGAGGTTCCGTGGGAATCAGCAACCGCCCATTGTTCACTGGAAACCCATCCTTGATTTGCCATTCAGGATGCATGCGTAACCAATCCCTCCAGTAGAAGGTATTGATTCCCTTGAGGATTCCCTGCAGGAACGCGTCTGCTGTATAACACATACCACCTTAGCCGGATCTATAATGGCCATTTCCATCCTGTTCTCGGGAACTCTGAGAGAGGACTGGCGGGTTAAGGCATCAGCCTTTCTATTCTCTACTCCTGGGCGGAAGGTGATGGTGAAATGGAACCCTGAAAAGAACAACATCCATCTGAGTTGACGAGGCGTGAGGTGTCTAGCAGCCGTCATGTACTGTAGGTTCCTGTGGTCAGTATATACAGTAACCATATGTCTTGCTCCCATCAAAAAATGCCTCCATTCCGTAAATGCCACCTTGATTGCTAACAATTCTTTTTCGGCGATACAATAATTGGATTCAGCCCCATTCAACTTCCTGGACATGTATGCGACAGGATGCATCTGCCCTGTAGACTCGTGTCTTTGCGATAGAATGGCCCCAACAGCAACATCGGAGGCATCCGCCTCTACGATGAAGGGTCTTTCAGGATCAGGATGTGCCAGCACCGGGGCCGACACAAATGCGGCTTTCAATGTCTTGAAAGCTTCATCCGCCTCCTGAGTCCATAGAAAGGGTTGAGTCTTCCGTAGGAGATGCGTAATGGGAGCCACCACCTGGGAGAATTGTTTGATAAAACGCCTGTAGAAATTGGCGAAGCCAATAAAGCACTGAATATCCCTTATGTTTTGGGGAACAGGCCACTCCTTGACTGCTCGGATCTTTCTTTCTGCCATCTCTTGCCCCTGTGGACTGAGGATTACCCCCAAAAATTCAACTGTGGTTACATGAAAATCGCATTTGCTCAATTTGCAGAAGAGGCTATGTCTTTGTAATCTGTTCAATACTTCCTTGACATGCTGCACGTTGGAGACCACAGAATCGGAGTATATCAGTATGTCGTCTATATAGACTACGACGTATCTGTCCAAAATCTCCCGCAAAACATTGTTCAAGAAGTATTGAAACGCAGCTGGGGCATTGCAGAGCCCAAAGGGCATCACCAAGTACTCATACAGCCCGTATCTGGCCTTAAAGGCTGTTTTCCACTCATCCCCCTTCCTCATTCTTACAAGGTGATAGGCCCCCTTAAGGTCAAGCTTGGTATAGATGGTGGCCTTCTTCACCTGTTCCAATAGCACATGGATAAGAGGAAGGGGGTAGCGGTTCTTTATGGTGACAGCATTCAAGGCCCAAAAATCTACACAAGCCCTCAGTTCTCCATTGGCCTTGGGTATAAAGAAAAGAGGGGACGCAGCGGGAGATTTAGAAGGCCTGATGAACCCCAAGTCTATCAATTTGTCCAGATAAGACCTCAAATGTATGTTTTCGGGTTCGGTCAAGGCATATAAGCGACCACTAGGTACGACTGCTCCAGGGACTAGATCGATTTGACAGTCGTACTGCCGATGGGGAGGGAGTACTTCAGCCTTAACTTCATCGAAAACCCCCGAAAACTCTTTGTATTCTTCAGGCGACAACACGTCCTTTTCTGCTGCGGTGGCCACCTGTACACTGCTCGCTAACGAGAATGAGGGACTCTCAATGTCTTCATAACAATGGCTCTTACAAAATGGGGAGTTCAATGTAATGATTCCTGTTTCCCAATTAATATCAGGGTTATGTAGCTTCAACCATGGAATCCCCAAAATTATGCCATAATGAGGTGCCTTAATGATACTAAACGTGACTCTCTCTCTATGATCACCAAAAGCCATTTCTGTCTCTCCAGTCTGATAACTGATAGGGCCAATGTCTAACCTTCTCCCATCAACAGCATACACCTCTTCATGAAAGGCCCTGGTTTGGAGCGGGATCCCTATCCTTCTAGCCTCAGTCAAATCCATAAACATCCCTGTGGCCCCTGAGTCCACCATGGCATGCACCGTGATCCATTCAGTTTGTATGAATAACAAAATCGTGATAAACAAATGCTGCGCTCCCACAATATCCTTAAGCAATGAAGGGTTCACCTCAGAGCCCTCTAGTTTTCCGTCGACTTTTCCATCACAGCAGATGCCCCTTTATTAAAGCAAAATCTGGACACCTTGGGCTTGACAGGACACTCTCGAACTAAATGCCCTTTCTTGCCGCAGTATAGACAGAGCCCATTCTTTCTTCTCTGCTCTTTTTCTGCTGTGGTTAACGCTGCTCTTACGGCCCCTATTTCCATAGACTCCACCCCAGAAGATGTAGCGTTATCGGCGGGCTTGGAGGGAAAAAAAGAAGGTATCGTTCTGCCTTTGTCTTTATGATCTCCCTTACGTGCCCTCAACCTATGATCCAAACGCATGACTAAATTAATTAAATCCTCACAAGTTGCTGGTTGAGGATCTATTTGGGCAGTGACATTTTTCAAATCCTCATTTAGTCCTTGATGAAACAAAGAAGCCTGCTTAGCTTCTGGCCACTTAGTTTCAGTGATCAGCCTTCTAAAGGAATTCAGATAGGTTAACAGGTCTTGATTCCCCTGTCTCAGTTTCAACAACTCTCTATCAGCCGTATAAGTGTCTGCCCGTCTGTCAAAGACCTTTATGAATTCATCCCTAAATGCCTCCCAATCATGTATGATGGGGTCATCTTTTTGAATTAATGGGACTGCCCACTGTGCAGCATCCCCTGCCAAATACGATACCAGAAAAGACACCTTGGCCTGATTAGTGGGGAAGGATCTCGGCTTACACGAAAAGTGTAAGGTAACTTGCGTGAGGAATACCTGAATGGAGCCAGCATCCCCCTTGAACCATTCGGGGTTAGCCAACGGGATAATGGTCGGCATTTCTACCACCACTGGACTGGGAGAAGCCGTCCCTGCTGGCCCTGCGCTGAAAGGATTTCTTTGCATAGTATCCAACCGTGTGCGTAACTCTGCTCTCTCCTGTTTGGAAGCATGTAATTCGTTTTGTACTAACACTAGGGCAGCTAAAACATCATCCAAAGTGGCCATTTCCGCAGCCCACTGATCAAGAGGACGGTATTTCTTGGGTCGGATATTCTGTTATCCTCCAAGTCCTCGGGATCAGCGGGATGATGAAATTAAAGCCACCTCCTGATCTAACCGGACCCAGAAAGCTATGATAGCCTGGGTCGAGGAAGGATCAAGTGAGGGCAGAGGGGAAGGAAACAGGAAGGAAAGGAAGGGGACAGCAGGGAGGGAGATCTGGAACGACAAAAGAACAATAATGATCGTATCTCTTTTTACGGTAAAGGATGGACACATGAAAATACTCAATATAGCGGTTCCCTATACCTGTAACGAAAATAAGAGAGGCCCTGAAGATAATTCTCTTCCCCTACTAACTGGTCCTGGATATATGTATGAAGCGTGTAGGTTCTCCACCTGAAATACACAATCAGCCGTGACTTTAGCTAGGGTAGACCTTTTTCCCTCTTTACTAAATGACAATACTACACAATAGTACATACCATGACAGAACAGATGATTGGCTGAGATCACGATCCACCATATCAAAGCAAGGACCAGGTTTTGCATTAGAACCAAACCAAAGTAAAAGGTTGGGGTTACGTCACCCCTAGAAGAAATAAGTACAGTACCTGGTCGAAGAGCCCACTGGTCTGGGTCCGAAGGAAGGTTTCCACAAGACGTGAAAACTGCCAACAGTGCTACTCCGCACGAGCCGATGAAAGAAGGCTCAGCCAACGGAGAGCACCGAGAACAGGAAACTCTACACGTCCACCGCACGAGCCGAAGAAAGAAGGCTCAGCCAACGGGGACGAGTAATAGCAAACAGACAACAGCCCCGGGCGTACTCCGCACAAGCCGGTGAAAGAAGGCTCAGCCAACGGAGAACACCTCCAGGACTTGGGAAACACGCCTTGGTTTGGCGAGTACGGAAACGAAAGAAATGTTCCCCACACGAGCCGGTGCAATAAGGCTCAGCCAACGGGGAATCACACAAAATCGGCAGGAAGGAACAGCGAGAACCAGGACGAGGAAACACAAGGAATAAGCACACCAAACGACGAACCTCCTACTCCAACACTGGGTCAGGTACGAAAATATCCGACGCCTTTCTCCGTAGGTTCCGCCCTTATATACTCCTCCCTGATCACAGGGTTTCTGGGACTTGTAGTTCGTGGTAACAAAAATTGTTCCTGAAGGAGAATCCGACTCCTGACATCGGGAATGGGCTTACCAAGATCTTCCTCCCATTTACCTCTCAAGCTATCCAGAGGGGAAAGGTTTTCCGTGGACAATCGCCGATATAAGCCGGTGATGACCTTAAACGTACCCGCCGCCATAGTGACGTACTGACACCCTAACGATGTTGGGGGTTCCGACAATCCCATCTTCCACTGTTTCTGAATTCCCGCCACAAGGGCAGTGTGCAATAAGTAATCCCCCCTCGCAGGTCGAAGGCCTCCTGCAAGGCGGGGAAAGGCATCAAGACACTGTCTCTATATAAATCCCCAATCATGTGGAGCCCGCACTCCTCCCAGCCAGCCAATGCCGACCAGTTCCCACCATGAGGGAGGGCCGTGCACATACCCAGGGGGATTTCCGGTGCATATGGGCTCGCAAACCCTGCGCGCTTCTGACTTCGCATCCAGCATGACCGGAGGGTGCGCTCTTCGAGGGTGAGCTGGTCCAATCGGAGCTTCTGCCGGAGAATGATGAACAACAGTACGTGTCTGGGGATGACCCTACCCTGCGGTCCGTCTGGCCCCCTAAACTCTTGCGCCACTGCCTGTGTAAGCCATTGCAGCTGTGCCGCCAGATAGTACCACTCAAAGTCTGGGGCCGCCAGGCTCCCTTCTTCTCTCGGTCTCATCAGGGTAGCCAACGCTACCCGCCGTCTGCCAGATCCCCAGATAAACCCTGTCATCATCGCCCGGAGTGTCGGAAAAAAGGAAACAGGGATCCAGATCGGCAAAGTACGGAAAAAATAGAGCAGCCGTGGGAGCGCTACCATCTTCAAGAGCGCTACGAGCCCAGCTACCGATATGGGGAGAGAACTCCAGAACGCTATACTGCCTCTGAGCCCTCTCAAAGCGCTACCCTCATTCCCGTCAAAGAGGTCAAAGGGGGTGTGAAATATGCAGACACCCAAATACGGTAGGAAGTCGGGTTCCCACCTCAGACCATCAAGTGCCAGGGGCGTCCGATCCCCAGGGGATAGGGGAAACAAACAGGTCTTGTTCCAATTCACCTATAGCCCTGACAAGCGGCCGAATTCTCTGAGCAATTGTCTGGCGCCCTGCAAGGCGTCCCCTGTATCAGCCAACTATAAGAGGAGATCGTCTACATATAAAGATATGTGATGAGGCTCCCTGCGCAGCAATACTCCCTTGTACAATCGTCCCTGGCGGGCATGCGCTGCCAGCGGTTCAATTGCCAGCGCAAACAGTAGCGGGGACAGAGAACAGCCCTGACGAGTACCTCTCTCCACCTGACAGGCCGCTGAGATAGTGCGTCCCGTGCGAACCCTTGCCGTGGCTGAGCTGTACAACAGGCTGGTCCAGCGTATAAAATGATCCCCTAGACCAAATCCCTTCAACACTCGAAACAAATACGACCACTCCACGCTATCGAACGCCTTTTCGATATCCACCGACAGCACTGCTGCCCTCGCCGAGCCCTCTCCTCCATCCCCCATGAACCGGATCAATCGTCGTATACATGTCGCGGTGTTCCTAGCAGGGATAAAACCCGATTGGTCCGGGTGCACCAGGGTGCCCATGTGGTCTAAGAGACGCATGGCCAGAATCTTACTGAGGATCTTATAGTCCACTGCGAGCATAGAGAGCGGTCGGTACGCAGCCCTGGACGCGGGATCCCCACCCTTCTTCAGTAGCGGTACTATGATCGCTTCTCTCATGGTGGGTGGCAGCCTGCCCAATTTCCACGCCTCTTGATAAACCGACTGCAAGTGTGGCACCAGGATATCCAAATATGCTGCGTAGAACTCCACCGGGAGTCCGTTGGCCCCCGGCGTCTTTCTCCGAGCCATGTGTTAGACCGCAGCCCTAATTTCTCCTGGCAAAATGGGTTCCCCCAACTTGGTGCCCTGTTCCGGATCCAAATGTGGCAGCCCTGCGGCCTCTGGATAGTCATCCATCCCATCAGGGGGGTCCCTCATCCTGCTCTGATAGAGCAGCATATAATATTCCAAAAATTGGTTGTTAACCTCCTTTCGTGAAAAGACCAGGTCCCCTGCGGGTGTGGTCAGAGACATTATTGGGGAGCCCCGGACCACGGATTAGCCAGCCAGGCCAATAACGTCCCTACTGTATCTCGTTCAGCATGGGCTCGGACCATGTATTCTCAATAATCGTAGCAGCGGAGCCGCTCGACCTGCGTAGCCACTTCCTCGCGCGCCGCCGTCATCGCACCTGGGCCGTTCCCATTCGTGTGGCCATCTATTTCTGCCTGGCGTAGGCTAGTCTCCGCTCGGTCTATATCCTGCAACAGCACCTTACGCATCCCAGCGACGGATGAGATGCATGTCCCTCTCACCACTGTTTTAAAGGCGTCCCACTCATGCGCTCTACTCGACGCTGTCCCTGAGTTGTCTAAGAAGTAGCGCTCTATGCCCTCCCCAAGCTCTGCAGCAAACGTGGGGTCTTCCAGCGTCGCTGGATTCAATCGCCACGTCAGGATCACCTGCTGCTGCCGCGACCACAGCACGGTTATCAGGCAGGGGTTGTGGTCCGAGAGTATCCTCGCCAAGTACTCGCTATGGCATGTGAGTTCCAGTGCCCCCGGAGTACACAAAATGCCATTGAGCCGTACGTGTAAATTATGGGGCACCGAATAAAAAGAATAGTCCCTATCCGCGGGATGCTGCGCGCGCCAGACATCCACAAGACCCCGCGCTCCCTGCCATTCCCTTCGCACCTTGGCCACTCGTCTTACTGCCGACTGAGACAGCGGGGGGTGAGAACGATCTAGTTCCACGTCAGTGATTGAATTGAAGTCTCCCCCCATAAACACCGTTCCAACTAAAAACGACGCTAACTTCCCAGAAAGCTGCGCGAAGAATGCGGCGTGGTCGGAGTTTGGAGCATAGATGCTGCTGAAGGTCACATCCCTGCCGTCCAGGCGGCCTAACACCAATACATACCTCTCCTCTGGGTCTATAATAGTGATCAAAGGTTGGAAAGGGACCCCTCTTCTTACCCAGATTAAAGTCCCCCTGACGAAGGCAGAGTAAGTGGTATAGAACAACTGTCCCCTCCATCTCCTTTGAAATGCCCGTCCCTCTGTCTGATCAATGTGTGTTTCTTGTAAAAAGGCCACCTGGATCCCTCTGCGAACTAAATATGCATGTACGTTATATCGTTTCATCATGGAGTTCAGCCCTCGCACATTCCAAGTGACACACTTTAATTCAAGTCAGGTCGCCTTAGGAAAGGATGTCACAGAGCACAATCCAACACAGTCTGACGGGCACACTGACAACCCCCCCCTGATCAAAACTTCCCCAACAACCCCCGCCTCAACTTTCCCCAGAACAGGCTCTAAACCATAGTTACCCATCCAAACACAGACCCACTAAGGAAAATACCCTGGTAGCTACCAGAGTCTCACAGTAAGTGTGAGGTAGAGGGGGTGTTCTAGCACCAGCACGAGCCGGACAACAACTTCACTCGTCCAGTCAAATGGTCAGGCCTCATATGTGAAATTCCCCTCCTCCTGGCAGCGCCCCACCCCAGAAGTGCCCCCTCAATCAAATCTACCCCCTCCCCCCAAAAGGATGCCCCCCGCTCAAATCGGGGGTCCAGTCCCCCGCTCTCTCCTGCTGAACCATGTCCGCCCCTCTCAGTGGTGTGGCCCCACTGTCCGTATGTTCCCCCTTACTGTTCACAGGTTGGAGTCAGGTATCAACACTCGTCCAGCAGGCCATCGGCAGTCCGTGGAGTAACCTCAGGCAGATGGTCATTGTCCTCCTCAGATCCCTCCGAGCCCACCTCCTCCGACCCCTGGTGGGATGCTGTTTCCTCCAGTGAGGGCGCAGTCGCCGCTCCGGAGATGATCGCTACCGTCTGTAGCGCCGCTTGCCTCTCCAGTCTCGTCTGGGAATTTGATGGCGATTGTCCCTTCGCCCGACGTTTCCTGGTGCATCGGCCTCTTTGAGGTCTTGGCTGCATCTCGGCCTCTGAATCCCGTTGTCCCGGACCATCCTTGCCCGCGCGATATTGTTCGAGCCAGTGCCAAGCGTCGTCGGAGTTGTCAAAGAAGGTTGCAGTCCCATCTACCATCACCTTCAGGCGTGCTGGGAAGAACAAAGCATACTGTATACCCTCTGTCCGGAGGGCCCTCTTCACCGTCATAAAGGAAAACCGGTTTCGTTGGACCTCCTGGGAGTAATCAGGGTAGAGGGGGACTGAGGCATTGTCCACTTTGTAGGGGCCAGACGTCCGGGCATTCTGCAGTATGAGATCGCGGTCCTTGAAGTGGAGCAGGCGTGCGACCACTGGTCTGGGTAGATGGCCCTGGGCTGGGGGCCGGGCCGGCACACGATGAGCCCTCTCCAGGGTATAAAACTGTGATAGACCTTCAGGGGCGACCACCTCTCGCAGCCACTTTTCCAGGAAGTCAACCATATTGTCCCCTTCACATTTCTCGGGAAGGCCCACCACCCTTATGTTGTTGCGTCTATTGCACCCTTCTGCATCCTTGGCCCTCCTTTCCAACAATTGCACTCTGCGCGATAGGTCGCTCATCAACACGTCCATCGCCTTCTGCGCAGGTTCCAGCATTGCAAGCGCAAGTTCTGTGCTCTTGACGCGGACTGCTAGTTTGCCGTGGTCAGCCCGCAACAGTCCAAGGCTTGTTGAGACTTGCGTTATATCTTGGTGCAATGATTCTTTTGTGTCCGCTATGGCTTTAAGGATTTGGTCCATTTGCTGTTGCTGTAGCCCCACAGCCGGACCCCCAGCCGGGTTCTGCTCTTGAGAGTCGTGCGAGTCATCAACGGGGTCAGTCTGCGTTGGCTCCGGAATGCGCTGCGGTTTCCCCATGGCCCAGTCTCAAAGTCAGCCGCCCAGCGCGGCAATCCAGTGCCAATCGCTCCCAGCCGTGCACCACCAGGAGCGCTAGGGTGAGCGTCGGCGGGTCTCCCCAGTGTCCGTGATTCTCGTCGTCCGGTCTCACCACTATGGTATCCCTCTGTTCGTCGCGCAGCAATTGGGGGTCCAGCACCAGGTACTGCCTGTTAGGGATAGGGTTCCACCCGGCCCCTCCATCGGGTCTGCCAGGAAATGGACGCTCACCGCCTCACCGGCACCCCGCCCTCCACGGCGGTACTCCTCTCCACCAAGATGTGGCTCCCACGGGTGTTGCCCCCCGGCTCCACACCAAGCATGCCACAATCCTCCTCTCGGGGTGTGTACCCCCAGCAGAGCACAGCGCCCCGCAGCGCCGGGGCAGTCCGATCAGAGGGCTGGGTCAGACACTCCAGTGAGTCTTCCGTGCAGCCGCCCTCCAGGCCCACGATCTGGCCACAGAGGAGCAGGGCAGGGAGTCGGCGTGAATGTCTGCGCTTGCTCTCACCTGCCAATGAGGCCAGCTCTCCCACAGGTCGAGGTGCGGGGAAGCAAGCACCCGATGGGAGGGTTCCTCACGAGGGCAAGTCTCCGAGGCACCCACAGCCGCAGGGAGCCCCCGCAGTCGCTCCACGGCATCACCGTCACCTAAGGTGCACCTCGGGGCTCCAAATTGAGATTCAGGTGCGGGTCCAGTCACCGCCGTCACCGAGGCGGCCCCAGGTCTGCTCCAGTCAGCGCGGTCTCTCAAAGCGCCGCCCTCTGCCTCGTTGCGGCAGCCCCTGCGCTCCGCAGCGGCGCCTCAGCCGGGCCGCTGTCCACCACTGGCGGGCTCAGTTGTACGCGAGGCCGGGGATGCCAAGCCCCGCGCAGGCCACAACCAAAATGTTCGGGCCTCTTCAAAGGCGGCAGCTGCCATCGGCCCGCCGGCAGCCCCCACTGTCGAGACCGAGGCTCAACCTGGGTGCAGTCACCTCTCAGTCCCGGGGGCCCCTGCTGAGGGCTCCGACACCGCCGGGGGAGTTTTAAAACTGGATAAGGTCCGAGGCCAACACGGAGGCCGGTGCTCACACGTCCATACCCGGTGGTGCCTAAGCCACGCTCCCTCGCCCTAAACCTACTTGCTGATAATCTTTTCTGTTCTCTATCACAATAGACCCTTCCTTATCAGCAGACTTGAATATGATGCGTGTTCTGGTTCCTAGGGATACATTGCATTTCGGATGTGCTCTTAAAATTCCAATGAGGCTCTTTTCAAATACTGGTAGATCTTTAAGTACATACTTCTTAAATGTAACAACCTATGGGAGTATAGAATGTGGAGGTCGGGCAAAATTAGATTTATATTTCAAACTTGTATCACCATTTTCTTCTTCATATTCTGATGGACTTTCATCAAAAAAGAAGCCTAACTTGATCTTTAAGGAATTATATTGTGTTTCCCTGTCTAAACATATTGTATTTTAGAATGGGATCAAAACCTGAATCAGTCTGAAAAATAGGTCTGACAAATATTGTCCTCTATGTAGTCAGGTTGATGTTTCATAAGTACACACAAAGGCTTGGTTTTAGGGTTGGTTGTTGTATTGGGTCTTTCCCCACCTCCTTGTGATATGAGGAGGGACTGCATTCCACTGTCCCTGGTCCTGGTCAGGGACAGTGGAAGGAGGCATTTTAGCCTTTGAATTGCCAAATATTGTCAGTAAAGCGTGATGATCAGTTACCTACATAAAAGGATTTCCATATAGGAACACATGGAAATGTTCACAAGCCCATACCACTGCTAAACTTTCTTTTTCTGCTTGTGAGTAAGCACGTTTTATTTGGGACAAAGGTCTGCTTGCATATGCTCTAAATACCTTCGAGCAATTGGATGTCCTCTGTGCTGTGCAATGATAGCACTTAACCCAACTGTTCTTGTGTCAACAACAACCTCTGTATGAAGCTTTAGATTGAAGTATGCTGTTTTAGTAACATTCTCAATGGCTTGCTTGATTTTCTTCATACTCTTCTCACATTCATGTGACCAATGAAATAAAACATTCTTTTTCATCAAGTCTGTCAACGGAGCATTTACAATGGCGAAATCTTGTACGTATCTGAAAGAGTAACTGGCCATGCTAATAAATGAAAGCACCAAGGAAACATCTTGCGGGGATAAGCATTTGATAGCGTTTTTATTTTAGCAGGATATGGTGTCATACCTCCATCAGAAAAGATATTGCCAACTAATTTTGGTTTTGTTATATGGAACTCACACTTCAGCAAGTAAACTATATAATTGTGTAAGAGCTTTATCATGTTCTTTTTGTGTAGATCCAAAAAGCATTATTTCATCACTGTAATTGAACGCATTCATGACAGGCTGTATGATACGTTGAATGACATCTTGAAACAGTTCTGCAGCGGATGACACACGAAAACATAGTCTTTTGTATCAAAACAGACCAACATCTATAGAAATGGTTGTAATTTACCTGCAATCTTCTTCACGTTCTAAATTATGATAACCTTTATTTCAATCAAGGCGAAAAAAGACTTTTGCACTATTTAATTTCGTCATCATGAAAGCAATGTTTGGACCTGGATGTCGTTCTCATTCAATTGCCTTGTTAGCTTGACGCATGTCCTTTTTGGACACTACTGCTATGGGAGAAACCCATGGCATTGGACCAGTGGAATGCTCAATAATATCATACTTAAGTAACAATTCAAGTTCTTTCTCAACAGCTTTTTGCAAATGAAAAGCAATTCATCAATGTCTTTAAGAAACAGTACAGACGTCCTCATTAATATGCAACTTCACTTTTCTAGTCTTACATTTTCCCAAACCATGAAATAATGAAGGGAACTGACTTACTTTTTTATAGTGAGCATTCATGTTGTAATTCACAAAAAACAGTGCAATATCAGCGATTGTGCTGAAATTGATTTAACAGGCACTGTGCCTTGATGCACATGGATGGGCGGTAGGCCTAGGCAGAGCTCGTGGAGTTTCACTCTGTGGAATTCGGCAGAGTTGCCAAAAAACTTTGCCAAATTCCGTGGAGTCCATGAGTGGGTGGAGTATTGCTCAGACACCCCTAATGAAGTCCCCAATGCTGCTTAGGGTAGTTGGTGGCCAAGAACCACTATTGTTGTCACTAGTAATTCCCCTACAGCTGGATTGCTGAGACCTCGTCAAAGGCCCTTCCCCTTTCTCAATGACTCTACAAACACGCCTCCTGCTGCACTGCTGGTTGGGAATGAAGTCCCCTTGGCTGCTGAGGGTGATAGGGGGCCAAGAATCCATATTTTTGCCACCCGTCAGTCCCACACAGCAGGATTGGGGAGACTTCACCGGATGCCCCGTGCCTTCTCAACCACTCTGCAAACGCACCTCCTGGCTCACTACTGTTTGGTTGATGAACTCCCTTGGGCTGTTGAGGGTCGTTAGGGGCCAAGAAACCTTTGTTGCCACAAGTAAATCCCCCACAGCGGGATTGCTGAGACCTTGTTGAAGGCCCCACCTCCTTTCTCAACCACTCTACAAAGGGGCCTCCTGGTGCACTACTGGTTGGGGAATGATGTCCCCTTGGATGATAAGGGTTGTCGGGGGCCAATAACTTCTATTGTTGCTACAAGTAAGTCCCCCCACAGTGTAATTGCTGAGACCTCGTCAGAGGCCCAATCCCCTTTATCAATCACTCTGCAAAGGAGCATCCTGGCGCACTACTGGTTGGGGTGAAGTCCCCTGGCTTCTTAGTGTCATTGGGGGGTCAAGAACACCTATTGTTGCCACAAGTAAGTCCCCCACAATGCAGATGGCTGAGACCTCATTGGAGGACCTGCCTCCTTTCTCATCTACTCTGCATACGCTCCGCCTTGAACACTACTGGTTGGGGATAAACTCCCCTTGTCTGCTGAGGGTTTTTGGGGGTCAAGAACCCCTATTGTTGCCACAAGTAAGTCCCCCACAGCAAGATTGCTGCAATCTTATTAGAGGCACGCCCCCTTTCTCAACCACTCTGCAAAGGGGCCTCCTGGCACAATACTGGTTGGGGGATGAAGTCCCATTGGCTGCTAAGGGTTGTTGGGGGCCAAGAACTCCTATTGTTGCTACAAGTAAGTCCCCCACAGTGTAATCACTGAGACCTGGTAGGAGGCCCCATACCATTTCTCAACCACTCTGCAACTGTGTCTCCTGGTGAACTACCGGTTGGGGGATGAACTCCCCATGGCTGCTGAGGGTCATTGGGGGCCAAGAACTGCTATTGCTGCCACAAGTAAATCCCTCACAGACAGTGAGATTGCTGAGACCTCATTGGAGGCCCCACCCCTTTCAACAAAGCCTTATTAACACGTAAATGGTCTTTTAAAGACCTGTGAAGTACTCTGGTGCGGCTGCGATAAGCACAAAAACTGTCTGCGTCTGACCCGGGATGCTGTCTCATCCTGGGTTGACACACAAGACGAGGGGGGGCGCTAAAGCCCTTTGAGCCCAATGGGAGTTGCGCGCCTGTCTGTCCCCCTTTCAAGAAAGGAGCTTTTTGGCCGTATGTGTGGAAAGAACCCAACAGGAATGGATAGTTCCGAAACCTCAGTCGGGAAGTACAGAGAGAGACCGGATCAGCTCCTCGCAGAACACGAGGCACTTCAGAGACAGCATTGGGAACATTCGACATAAAGAAGGGACTTGTAACAGGAATGCCCGATTGCCATGTTGGACAAGAGTGCGTACAGTAAACTACCTGGAACAAAATAATGTAGACACAGACACAGTATAGTCAGACCGTCAAGAAAGACATTCCAACTTCCATATTGTACAATTAAAATTGAAATAATAACACATTACTGAAGCTTCTTCAAAGTTTGTGCGGCTCATGGATGAATTTCTTTGGAAAGAGCAAGGTGTAAGGAAGCTGATGGGCCCATGAAAGTCGGGGTGTTCATTGGCCTGGTGCGGCATGCAGCATTGTTGTAAGGTGCTGGGCCGAGGAGTGTTGAAATGTACAACCCATTCCAGAGCTCACAAGGGCAGGATCTTTGTACTTAATATGTCTAGAGGGTAACTTAACAAGTCGCTGTTTATAGCGGTCTGAGAGGGTGGGGCGAGACCTAAAAAGGAAGACTATGCATACTATATGATTTTTCTTTTAACATGTTTTGGTGCTCATACAATACCTGTAGGGGGTCAGGTGTATTCATCTGGAGAAAGTCCCGGTGTCTTCCATCAAACATTTAGAAGTTTTCCTATTTAAAAAAGGGCATTTATTAAGAAAAAAAGATACATGCACTCCACCTGCATTGACTCTGGAACTGGATGTTGTGCTCCCTTGACTGTTCCTGTAAAAAGCAACACAAAATGTTAGTACTTTTGTGCAGCTATGTGATGCTGCCTCCTAAATAGATTTGACCTTGGCATTTCCTCACATTCGTAAAATTTGTGAAATCAAGAGCATGCACTACCAGCCTAGTGAGCAAGCTCATACTTCAATACCAGCATAGCAGTTTCATTATGTGTATTCTGCAAGTCCGCAATCAGAATGCAATGCATTTGACATGTGACAACATCAAAACTGCTGGTATTAATGTGTCACCAAGGATAAGCTGTGTGGGTTAATATGTTCCGATTCTTCTAGTCAGCTTAATTTCCCAGTTAATGCTGCCAAAGTGAGTGTTGCTAATAGCATGTATTCAGTCTGTGACACTTAACGTAAGTGCCAGCTCCCTGAGCACAACCTCTGTGAAAACGATTCCCGTTTTATTTCAAAATTAACTTTCAATAACATTTTAAACCAAAACTGCGTTGGATTCTTTCTTCATTTATTTCATGTTATTTTCACATGAGTGTTGATTATTTTTTCAAATGGTTGTAATCTATAAATTCCACGTTTCATAGTTGGTACAACACATACAGATACATCATCACCCAATGCATTTCGGACGGTCTGTCCTTCATCAGGGGTGTTCTGTAAACAAGATAAATATACTATATGTATGATCCTCCGAAAAAAATGTCTAATAACATTGACTAAAATCATGCATATGGTGAAATCGATAGGTGAACCAAAATCAGTATTTGAATCCCTTAAATGTAGAAATCATAGAAGAGATAGAACCCCATGTGTTTTCGTGTCGTGCACGGTTGTTGAAAAGAGTGTAAGTGTAAAGCAGATCGAGATATAAATTCCACCCACCTAAAGCAGGGTGAAAGGTTCCAGTGACTAAAAAACTAAGTTTAACAGATCAGCGTCATTATTATCAAGAAAACCACTGGTGCAGCAGGAAGGTGACCAAAACGATAAGAATGCTCGCATGTAACATTGTTTAAACTTACTGGTAAAGAGATGTAGACTCGCGTGTCTACCTCGTACGCCCTTCGCTATCTGGCTGTAATCACCCGTGCCGTATATACGGAAGTGGAATCGCCCGAAAGTGGAAACATAGAAAGAGGACACCGAGAACGGTGGCCATCTTGTAATGGTGTGAGCCCAAGAATGTGGGATGTTTTTAAGGAAACGTAGTCAACCAAAGCGGGGTATGGGTGAATAACGATTAAACTATCAATTGGATCTGGTGATAAACAAATAAAAATAAAATGAACCTGGTAACAGAAATAAACATTACATGTGTAAATAGAATGTCTCTAAGGTGATGCTTTTTAAAGGTAACATAACAATTCCATCCGGTCATTTAAACCAAGAGGTTTGGAAGATTGCAAAAATGTTATCCAATGATTTTCACGTTTTAACAGAAAATTGTTGTTGTCTCTGTCGTCACGCTTAGCCACGAGCTCTACAGCAGCAAATCTGAGTTGGCTAACATTGTGTTTGTTCTCTTTGAAATGAGTTGCTAAAGTAGATTTGACATTCTCAGTTCTTATGTTACTTTTGTGTTCGTTTATTCGTATTTTCAGTTTGCGTGAAGTCTTTCCAGTGTACACCAATCCGCAAGGGCATTTAATGAAGTAAATTACGTTTTCTGTGTCACATGTGGCATTGAATTTAAGGTTGATGTTCGTGCCCTTCATTGGATGTTTAATAGACGACCCTTTGGTTAGGTTATTACGGTAACTAGACATAATATCGACTCCACAATATCAAATGGACAAAATATCGAGTAAAAAATATCGACAATAATAAAATATCGATAACAAAAATATCGTTGGTCAAAATATCGAATAAAATAATGATAAAAAAATATCGAGTACAAAAATATCGACTCAAAAAAATCGACAAGACAAAATATCGATAAATAGTCAAAGTAAAAAATATCGATAATATGTAGAAAAAAGGTTAAAAAAAATTATTATTAGTAATATAAATTGTAGTTAATGTTTAGGAGCGGGATGTTGGGTTAATAGGGGATAAGGGTGGGGAGTAATTTAAAATAAATAATTTGAAATATATAAGAGTGTTATAAAACATTAATACAAAGGAATGTAGTAAAATAAAAAAATAAAAATAGTGGAATAAATAGATAAGTAAAAAAAAAAGTTGCAAAATTTTCTGCAAATAAAATTTAATTTCCCTAGTCTGCAAATAATTATTTAAAATATATTGTAACATTATATTTGTAATTGTAATGTAATGATTGCGTAAAAATTGTAAACAAATAATGGAAAAATCAAACAATAAATTTAAAAAAAAATTACCAAATGATTGGAGAAAAACATCAATTACCACTAGTAAGAAAATATGTAGAATTATTGCATGTAACATAACAGGTATGCAGACAAAATATCAAAATGAAAATATCGATATACAATAATATCGATGTTTTAATTTCGACAGTATAGAATATCGATGTCCAAAATATCGACAGACAGAATATCGTATTTTTTAAGGTATGTATGTTACTAATATCGAATTTTACTAATATCGAAATTTTGTTTAGTGTTATGTATTTTATTATGTTGTTTATATGTTTGTTAAACATGTTTTGTAATGTATGTTTGAAAATTTGTAAATTTGTTTACATTTTGCGTTTTAGTATCAGAGCGGGTTGTGGGTTTATAGGGGAATAGGGTGGGAAGTAATTTAATAATAATTAATTAATTAATATATGTTTGTAAATATTTTTAAGTAATAATTAATTGGTAATTAATTAATATTAATTAGTTAATTAATTAATATAATTTTGTACATATTTTTTATTAGTAATTAATTGGTAATTCATTAATATTAATTAGTTAATTACATTAATTAGAGTAATTTTGTTATATATATAATTTTTTGTTATTGTTAATTAATTAATTGGGAAAAAATAATATTAATAATTAAATTAAATTAATTACAGCTAATGTGCTAATATATTTACTTTATTGTTATTGTTAAATAATAATTAATTGGTAAATAAATAATATTCATTCTTTTGGGTAAAGGGGTATTTTTAGGGTTCAGGGTCAGTTTTCAGTTTTTGGGTAAAGGGGTATTTTTAGGGTTCAGGGTCAGTTTTCAGTTTTTGGGTAAAGGGGTATTTTTAGGGTTCAGGGTCAGTTTTCAGTTTTTGGGGAAAGGGGTATTTTTAGGGTTCAGGGTCAGTTTTCAGTTCTTGGGTAAAGGGGTATATTTAGGGTTCAGGGTCAGTTTTCAGTTTTTGGGTAAAGGGGTATTTTTAGGGTTCAGGGTCAGTTTTCAGTTTTTGGGTAAAGGGGTATTTTTTAGGGTTCAGGGTCAGTTTTCCGTTTTTGGGTAAAGGGGTATTTTTAGGGTTCAGGGTCGGTTTTCAGTTCTTGGGTAAAGGGATATTTTTTGGGTTCAGGGTCAGTTTTCAGTTTTTGGGTAAAGGGGTATTTTTAGGGTTCAGGGTCAGTTTTGGGTTTTTGGGGTACAGGCGTACAGGGTAAATATAAAATAAATTTAGTACTACTCTGCAAAAAATATAATAAAAATAAATGTAAATAAATTACTAAAAAATATATAAATATTTGACAAAATTTTATACAATAAGATTATACTAAAGTAGCAATTCTAATTTATACATGGTCAGTGTCCAGCACCTTTCCTGATATTAGTTTGACTGGAGTAGGAATAGTAAATAATAATTGGTCAGTGTCCAGCAACTTCCCTGATAATAGTTTGACTGGAGTAGGAATAGCAATCATTAATTGGTCAGTGTCCAGCACCTTCCTTGATATTAGCTTGACTGGAGTAGGAATAGTAATTAATAATTGTTCTGTGTCCAGCACCTTCCCTGATATTAGCTAGACTGGAGTTGGAATAGTAATATAATTTTTTTCTGAGTCCAGCACCTTCCCTGATATTAGCTAGACTGGAGTTAGAATAGCAATTATTAATTGGTCAGTGTCCAGCACCTTCTCAGATATTAGCTTGACTGGAGTAGGAATAGTAATTATTAATAGGTCACTGTCCAGCACCTTCCCTGATATTAGCTAGAGTGGAGTTAGAATAGTAATTATTAATAGGTCAGTGTCCAGCACCTTCTCAGATATTAGCTTGACTGGAGTAGGAATAGTAATTATTAATTGGTCACTGACCAGCACCTTCCCAGATATTAGCTAGAGTGGAGTTAGAATAGTAATGTTTAATAGGTCAGTGTCCAGCACCTTCCCTGATAATAGCTAGACTGGAGTTGGAATAGTAATTATTAATTGGTTAGTGTCCAGCACCTTCCCTGATATTAGCTAGACTGGAGTTGGAATAGTAATTAATCATTGGTCAGTGTCCAGCACCTTCCCTGATATTACCTTGACTGGAGTAGGAATAGTAAATAATTATTGGTTAGTGTCCAGCACCTTCCATGATATTAGCTTGACTGGAGTAGCAATAGTTAATATTAATTGGTCAGTGTCCAGCACATTTGCATATAATTGTACATTACTGTGTTATTATATTACAAAATAATGCAAAATGGATGTTTTCACAAAACCTTATTAATTTTTTTAATTTTTTTTATGTGTACTACAATACAATCACAATCAAAAATAACAACATTATTTTGAAATGTAGTATTCGCAGAATAACACATTATCATTTATGTACATGTTGTAAATTATCACACAAAATTATTTAACAACATTTTTTCTGTAAATAAAATTTTTTTTCATCATTAACTTTGAGTAACAAGTATTTATATTGAATTAAATAAAAACCAGTTTTTGTTCAGCTTCTTCCATTTATATTTAATAATGTTAATATTATATATTAATATTATTAAATATATATTTTTTAAATTTACATTTTTATAAAGTAACATGACAATTATTATATTTGCTCAAGATATGGAAATACAAAGTAAGACATTTATTGGTACATATTTCAGACAATGTTGTTTTTAAATGAAACATAAATATATTATGTTGTAAACTTTATAACAGTATAGGGGAAGAATATGTTTATTAATAATATCTGGTAATGGCAAAAGATTATTTATGTAATTCTATACTTTTATAATACTTAGAAATTATTATAAAACATTTTGTAATAATTAATAAAAATAATAACAAATATATTTATTATTATTATTATTATTAATTACTAAACATAATCATTTATCTCTTCTTTTCAGAAAAACATACATTCAGAGAAATAAAAATACATTATTTCAGGGCATTGTTTATATATTAAATGGTTATAATTTTTATATTAATAACAATAAATAAGTTATATTATTTATTATTACTAATTATTACCATTAACAATTATAATGTTTAGTTAAAAACAAACACAAAGTTATTCCAATAAATGTACACAATAAGAAATTATTTACATATATTATTTCAAGTGTTACCTAATTTTTTAATATTATTAATATATAATAATTACTATATATTAATTAATATTAAATATATTTATATTTTTTAAACAGTTTAAATTATAATGAGTCTAGTGTATTAATTTGTTAAAATAACAATGTGTATGTGTTATATTTTTTTACTATAACATTGTATTTTCTATGATACCTTTTCAAAAATGGTTTAAGGGGACTACTTTTTTACCGCGTAAGGTTATTGCGCTTCATTCAGGACTGGAGAAGCTCGCGGTTGGGTGTTGCTTCGCGTGGAGAGAGGTAAGGTTAATTTTACATACAATATATAACTGAGTGGTAATGTTTGAGGGTATATTCGAACTGTGTAGTGTTTTTGTGTGTATGTATGAATTGTTTATGTAGCGTTTAGGTGAAATGTCGTCGTTATAGATGCGTCGTGTATGTTTTAGTTCTAGTGTTATTTTAAGTGTTAGGAAATGTCTTCTTACATGGTTAATGTTAATTGTGAGTGTATTTACAAATGTTATGGGCTATTTGTGGGTGGGTTTCGTTATGTATGTTTTTTTACAGGTTCCGGTTCCTCGCATGAAAACTACATGGAAGGAAGCGTGTTTTTTTCCGGAGAAACTAATGTATGACTTATTATGGTTATATTTTGACATGTATCTCCTATTTTTCGTCTTTGCCAGGAGCGGATTTTAAATTTTTTAAACATTTTTCGGGTTTTTGGAGGGTTTCGTATTGGATTGATACATTGATATGCGTGACCGTTTTTTAAAAGTTGTGTGAATATCACTTTAAATACTAAAGTGTCCACACTACTGTTTTCCTGATTTCCTGGAGCGTTTATTTCATTTTTACTTAATTTTCGGGTTTTTGAGTGTTTCCCATATTGGAATTGTCCTACATTGGAATGGATTGTATGGATTGTATTTTGCTTGATCACGTCTTTTTCATCTACAAAAATTGTAAGTATTTAAAGTACTTTTTTTATTGGGTGGGAAATGTCGATCTTTATGTAATGTGTATGTGTGATGTAATTATAAATATTGCATATTTGTTCAGAAATAATGTCCCAAATTTTGATAAGTTTGTTAAACAAATATGTATTATTTATAATTGTTTAGAAATGTTTTTGATTTTTATATTTACCATTATTGTAAGAAGACATTAGTATATTTTGTAGACATTTTTATAGTAGGCTTTTAGCTATTATTGACAGGTATTCTAATCCTCTAGTTGTAGGATATAGTGTGACTTGACTTTGCAGTAGTCGGAACATTTGTTTAGTTTGTTTAGTTAGTTTTGGACCAATTTGGGTCACAGATTGTTCCATTCTATGGGGGTCATTAGGATGTCGGGCGGATTTGCTCCGCCAGGGTGGCGGTGGCCACCGCCACCCTGGCGGAGCAAATCCGCCCGACATCCACAGCCCAATTCCCCCCCGCCATATTAGTATGGCGGGGGGGACCGCGGCGGTGCAAAACACCGCCCGCATGTTTTCCGCCCCGGTCGCCTTGCGGCCGGGGCGGAAAACCAGTAACATGGTGGCGGTGTCTGTTAGACACCGCCCGCCATATTACCATGGGCATTTGTCAATGCCTTTCCGTGGCGGCAATGCCGCCACGGAAAGGCATGCGGAGACTCCCTGCGGGGGCCCGTTGCGGGCCCCCTGGGAGTCCGGGGCTTGGGGGGTGCACATTGGGGGTACCTATGGTACCCCCCCGCATTTGAATGTGCAACACGGCAGGCACCGCGCGGTGCCTGTCATGTTGTGCTTTGAAATGCACAACGTGCATTTTTACCATTGCGGCGGGCGGAGATTTCAGCTCCGCCCGCCGCAATGGTAAATATACAGGATGCGCCCGCCTGTGTGGCGGGCGCATCCTAATGCCCATTTCGGGACCCCCGCCCTGTAGGCGGGTGGTCCACATCCCCGGTAGGGTGGCGGGCGGCCAAAGCCCGCCCGCCATCCTAATGACCCCCTTAGTTCTTGATAGCTTTGTTCTTTTTTCAAAGCTTCTAGTAGGTTATGGAATGTGGGTTTGGCTCTGCTTGTGGTAGCTTGGAAAGCATTATGCCACCCTTCTACACTGTTGTTTGTTTTAGCCTCTTGGTTTAAAGTACTAAGATAGACATTCCACCAAGGGATTTGGAAATTGGGTTGGCGTCGATGTCCAGATCTGTGCAACCTTCCCACCCAAGTATCTTCGAAATAGTCCAGTAATGGGGTTAGTTTATCTTCATTCCTCTTGTAATATGTGCTGTCAATTAATAAATGATAGTGTTCCGCTACATCGGTAACAGGAACGTGGGCCAGTGCTATCAATTTTTTTATTTGATAGGCAAAGGTGCTATCTGTTGAGTATAGAATACTTAAAGTTGATTTCTGGAGATGTCTCCATATGCTCTGATTGAAATGATAGTAGCAACCCTGGATTGCTGTGTGGGGAAATGTTTTCAAAATGCTATTAATCATAGCTAATTCGAAATCAATAATTATTTTTTGTGGAAAATAATTATTGATTTCATTTTTGAGAACATTTAATATTTCTGTATAAGTGTTTTGCTGTTTATTAGGTAGCAAAGGGATGTTATAGTTATGGTATAAACCGTGGATGGAATATAGTTGATAAAAAGGTTTTGGGCATGGTTTAAATGTTCCATCCATCATCCATTGGGGACACTGTTGGATTTTTCTTAAATTACTTGCAGTTGCAAACATTATGATTCTGTTTGTACTGCTTTCATTGTCAAAAAGGATAAATTTGTCTTTATTGTGTGTGATGCACATTTCTGGTGAAATAATAATTTCCTCGAAAGTAGTAGGGTTGGGTTGGGTTGTGGTAGTGAGTCTTTTAGTGCGTGCAATTGTGCGTTTAAGGGAGTCAATAGAGGGTAGTTGACCTGAAGCATGTGCTGGGACTTTTAACAGTTCTTCTTTAAGGATCTGTGTTGTTGGTTTATCACTTTGTGTGCTAGCAGTTTTTATACTTTCTAAATCATATCTTATTTCAATTTCTGTGACATTGGGGGGATGATTGTGTTCCCTGGTAAATAACACATCAGTTTCCTCAGTAGTAGCCCTCCCATAACATTTGTTTGAGTAATATTTGGTACATTTCCAGAAAACTTTTCTACCACTTTGTCTTTCCTGATTATAAACATAACCCATATCACATAACAGTAATTTATTTTTCTGTGACATAACAAATTCTGCACCTTCTGTCATTTTGTTTTACTTGTTCTAGGAAAGAGTAGAAAGAAACAAAATCAAAAAACATATATTTCACTTTGTGGTGCAAACATATTTAATGATGTATTTATACTTACAGTTACTAAAAGTAGTAATCACAAATGCAGAACTGTATTTTGAAGGATTTTCTTGTATGTATTTCTTTATTTACTGTTGGTATGAAAATATAGAAATGCTAAGTTAATGTTTACACATAACAAACGTTTTTCCTAGGAAAAAGCAGTTTTCTATTTTGCTTAGTAGTACATTTGATGTAAACATTATATATACATACTTGTTTAAATAGTTGAGTTGTAGTATTTGGTGGAGTACATCAAGGTAGTAAAGTTCAGATCTGTAGAGAAGATAGAATAAATAAATGTAAATTATTATAAATAATATTTGGAACCGTTGGGAAATGGGAAATATTTAAAAGTATACTAACTTCTAAATAAGTAGTTTTGTTTGCTGTAGGTAGAATAGATGTATGATGTATTCAGAATATCTGTAGAGGAAATATAAAATATATAACATGGTGTTAAACATAGTTTTCATTTTTTTCGGAAGTTTTAGACAAATTACAAGTATACTTACAGTTTTTTACAAGGGTAGTCTTGTCTTTTGGTATAGTTGTTGGATGTTTTTATTGGATCTGTAGGGAAGATGTAATATGCAAGATATGTTGTTTAGAAAATAGCATTTTTAATATTGGGTGTTTAATAACAAAAGCATATATACTTACATGTTTAATTAGTGTAGTTTTATACATTTGTAGTGTTGAAATAGGAAAATCTCAGAATATCTGTGAATAAAATGTTTAAAATAAAGAATGAATCTTGTGAAATAGTGTTTAAAAACAGCAGTTGGTGTATAACAGAGCATTAATATATACTTACTATCTGATTTTCCAGGTGAAGAAATAGGAGCATGTATTAGGAATTTATTTGGAGTAGTTTCTATCAGAAATGTAGGAGGAGATAAAAATTAAATAAGTGCAAGAGTTAGGAGATATAGGTAAAATAGTAGACTACTAATTTAGATTTCTAAATAATGCACTGTAACTTACTTGAATAATTAGCTAGTGAGCTGGATCTTTAAAGATGTTTGTTCAGGAACAAAATCTTCAGAGTGTTGACATCTTCTTTCTATAGAGTTAGCAGCAACAAATGGTAGAATGCATGTATCCCTTTTAAAGTATGTGTATTTTGTGTGCTTTGATTTGATTGGTTGTAGGATGAAATGAAGCATTGTATAGGCTAGTTTGCATTTTTTTTGTTAATTGGTGTGTTTGTTGATGTGAGAATGGTGGTATGTGGTGATTTCCGCATTAAAGCAGGTTAGTTGTTAAATAAAATAGATGTGTAAGTGAAAAAAATAATGAAAATGTTAGTTAAATGTAAAGAATATTTTTAAAATGATAGAACGCATTTAATAGAATGTATAGCAAATGTAGATAAATAGGAATGTTATAAAAGTAACAGGTATTATATGTAAAATGTATTTTGTATAGAGCAATGACTTTTATTGACGATTAATATGGTATTTTAGACATGAAAGGGTACAAAAATGAACTCGATATTTTTTTGGAAACGATATTTTAGTACTCTATATTTTAGTAGTCGATATTTTTGTAGTGTTAGGGGTAATTTCATGAAAAACGATATATTTGTAGTCGATATTTATTAAAGCGATATTTATGTACTCGATATTCTAAAGAGTCGATATTTTTGACTCGATATTTCTGTAGTTGGTGTAATAAGTATAGAAAGTCGATATTTTTGTCGTCGATAATTTTTCAACGATATTTTAGCAAGTCGATAATGTGACCGTCGATAATTTTTCAGTGATCCATTACGGTAACTAGACATAATATCGACTCCACTATATCGAATGGACAAAATATCGAGTTAAAAATATCGACAATAATAAAATATCGATAACAAAAATATAGTTGGTCAAAATATCGAATAAAATGATGATAAAAAAATATCGAGTACAAAAATATCGACTCAAAAAAATCGACAAGACAAAATATCGATAAATAGTCAAAGTAAAAAATATCGATAATATGTAGAAAAAAGGTTAATTTTTTTTTATTATTATTAGTAATATAAATTGTAGTTAATGTTTAGGAGCGGGATGTTGGGTTAATAGGGGATAAGGGTGGGGAGTAATTTAAAATAAATAATTTGAAATATATAAAAGTGTTATAAAACATTAATACAAAGGAATGTAGTAAAATTAAAAAATTAAAATAGTGGAATAAATAGATAAGTAAAAAAAAAGTTGCAAAATTTTCTGCAAATAAAATTAAATTTCCCTAGTCTGCAAATAATTATTTAAAATATATTGTAACATTATATTTGTAATTGGAATGTAATGATTGCGTAAAAATTGTAAACAAATTATGGAAAAATCAAACAATAAATTTAAAAAAAATTTACCAAATGATTGGAGAAAAACATCAATTACCACTAGTAGGAAAATATGTAGAATTATTACATGTAACATAATAGGTATGCAGACAAAATATCGAAATGAAAATATCGATATACAATAATATCAATGTTTTAATTTCGACAGTATAGAATATCGATGTCCAAAATATCGACAGACAGAATATCGTATTTTTTAAGGTATGTATGTTACTAATATCGAATTTTACTAATATCGAAATTTTGTTTAGTGTTATGTATTTTATTATGTTGTTTATATGTTTGTTAAACATGTTTTGTAATGTATGTTTGAAAATTTTTAAATTTGTTTACATTTTGCGTTTTAGTATCAGAGCGGGTTGTGGGTTTATAGGGGCATAGGGTGGGAAGTAATTTAATAATAATTCATTAATTAATATATGTTTGTAAATATTTTTAATTAATAATTAATTGGTAATTAATTAATATTAATTAGTTAATTAATTAATATAATTTTGTACATCTTTTTTATTAGTAATTAATTGGTAATTAATTAATATTAATTAGTTAATTACATTAACTAGAGTAATTTTTTTATATATATAATTTTTTGTTATTGTTAAATAATTAATTGGGAAAAAATAATATTAATAATTAAATTACACTAATTACAGCTAATGTGCTAATATATTTACTTTATTGTTATTGTTAATTAATAATTAATTGGTAATTAAATAATATTAATTAATTTTGGGTAAAGGGGTATTTTTAGGGTTCAGGGTCAGTTTTCAGTTTTTGGGTAAAGGGGTATTTTTAGGGTTCAGGGTCAGTTTTCAGTTTTTGGGTAAAGGGGTATTTTTAGGGTTCAGGGTCAGTTTTCAGTTTTTGGGTAAAGGGGTATTTTCAGGGTTCAGGGTCAGTTTTCAGTTCTTGGGTAAAGGGGTATTTTTAGGGTTCAGGGTCAGTTTTCAGTTTTTGGGTAAAGGGGTATTTTTAGGGTTCAAGTTCAGTTTTCAGTTTTTGGGTAAAGGGGTATTTTTAGGGTTCAGGGTCAGTTTTCAGTTTTTGGGTAAAGGGGTATTTTTAGGGTTCAGGCCAGGGTCAGTTTTCAGTTCTTGGGTAAAGGGGTATTTTTTGGGTTCAGGGTCAGTTTTCAGTTTTTGGGTAAAGGTGTATTTTTAGGGTTCAGGGTCAGTTTTGGGTTTTTGGGTAAAGGGGTATTTTTAGGGTTCAGGGTCAGTTTTCAGTTCTTGGGTAAAGGGGTATTTTTTGGGTTCAGGGTCAGTTTTGTGTTTTTGGGTAAAGGGGTATTTTTAGGGTTCAGGGTCAGTTTGGGGTTTTTGGGTAAAGGGGTATTTTTAGGGTTCAGGGTCAGTTTTGGGTTTTTGGGGTACAGGCGTACAGGGTAAATATAAAATAAATTTAGTACTACTCTGCAAAAAATATAATAAAAATAAATGTAAATAAAATTACTAAAAAATATATAAATATTTGACAAAATTTTATACAATAAGATTATACTAAAGTAGCAATTCTAATTTATACATGGTCAGTGTCCAGCACCTTTCCTGATATTAGTTTGACTGGAGTAGGAATAGTAAATAATAATTGGTCAGTGTCCAGCAACTTCCCTGATAATAGTTTGACTGGAGTAGGAATAGCAATTATTAATTGGTCAGTGTCCAGCACCTTCCTTGATATTAGCTTGACTGGAGTAGAAATAGTAATTAATAATTGTTCTGTGTCCAGCACCTTCCCTGATATTAGCTAGACAGGAGTTGGAATAGTAATATAATTTTTTTCTGAGTCCAGCACCTTCCCTGATATTAGCTAGACCGGAGTTAGAATAGCAATTATTAATTGGTCAGTGTCCAGCACCTTCTCAAATATTAGCTTGACTGGAGTAGGAATAGTAATTATTAATAGGTCACTGTCCAGCACCTTCCCTGATATTAGCTAGAGTGGAGTTAGAATAGTAATTATTAATAGGTCAGTGTCCAGCACCTTCTCGGATATTAGCTTGACTGGAGTAGGAATAGTAATTATTAATTGGTCACTGTCCAGCACCTTCCCAGATATTAGCTAAAGTGGAGTTAGAATAGTAATTTTTAATAGGTCAGTGTCCAGCACCTTCCCTGATATTAGCTAGACTGGAGTTGGAATAGTAATTATTAATTGGTTAGTGTCCAGCACCTTCCCTGATATTAGCTAGACTGGAGTTGGAATAGTAATTAATCATTGGTCAGTGTCCAGCACCTTCCCTGATATTAGCTTGACTGGAGTAGGAATAGTAAATAATTATTGGTCAGTGTCCAGCACCTTCCATGATATTAGCTGGACTGGAGTAGGAATAGTAAATAATTATTGGTCAGTGTCCAGCACCTTCCATGATATTAGCTTGACTGGAGTAGCAATAGTAAATATTAATTGGTCAGTGTCCAGCACATTTGCATATAATTGTACATTACTGTGTTATTATATTACAAAATAATGCAAAATTGATGTTTTCACAAAACTTTATCAAAATTTTTTTATTTTTTTATGTGTACTACAATACAATCACAATCAAAAATAACATAACATTATTTTGAAATGTAGTATTCGCAGAATAACACATTATCATTTATGTACATGTTGTAAATTATCACACAAAATTATTTAACAACATTTTTTCAGTAAATAAAAAATGTTTTCATCATTAACTTTGCGTAACAAGTATTTATATTGAATTAAATAAAAAACCAGTTTTTTTTCAGCTTCTTCCATTTATATTTAATAATGTTAATATTATATATTAATATTATTAAATATATATTTTTTAAATTTACATTTTTATAAAGTAACATGACAATTATTATATTTGCTCAAGATATGGAAATACAAAGTAAGACATTTATTGGTACATATTTCAGACAATGTTGTTTTTAAATGAAACATATAAATATATTATGTTGTAAACTTTATAACAGTATAGGGGAAGAGTATGTTTAATAATAATATCTGGTAGTGGCAAAAGAATATTTATGCAATTATATACTTTTATAATACTTAGAAATTATTATAAAACATTTTGTAATAATTAATAAAAATAATAACAAATATATTTATTATTATTATTATTAATTACCAAACATAATCATTTATCTCTTCTTTTCAGAAAAACATACATTCAGAGAAATAAAAATACATTATTTCAGGGTATTGTTTATATATTAAATGGTTATACTTTTTATATTAATACCAATAAATAAGTTATATTATTTATTATTATTAATTATTACCATAAACAATTATAATGTTTAGTTAAAAACAAACACAAAGTTATTCCAATAAATATACACAATAAGAAATTATTTACATATATTATTTCAAGTGTTACCTAATTTTTTAATATTATGAATATATAATAATTACTATATATTAATTAATATTAAATATATTTATATTTTTTAAACAGTTTAAATTATAATGAGTCTAGTGTATTAATTTGTTAAAATAACAATGTGTATGTGTTATATTTTTTTACTATAACATTGTATTTTCTATGATACCTTTTCAAAAATGGTTTAAGGGGACTACTTTTTTACCACGTAAGGTTATTGCGCTTCATTCAGGACTGGAGAAGCTCGCGGTTGGGAGTTGCTTCACGTGGAGAGAGGTAAGGTTAATTTTACATACAATTTATAACTGAGTGGTAATGATTGAGGGTATATTCGAACTGTGTTTTGTTTTTGTGTGTATGTATGAATTGTTTATGTAGCGTTTAGGTGAAATGTCGTCGTTATAGATGCGTCGTGTATGTTTTAGTTCTAGTGTTATTTTAAGTGTTAGGAAATGTCTTCTTACATGGTTAATGTTAATTGTGAGTGTATTTACAAATGTTATGGGCTATTTGTGGGTGGGTTTCGTTATGTATGTTTTTTTATAGGTTCCGGTTCCTCGCATGAAAACTACATGGAAGGAAGCGTGTTTTTTTCCGGAGAAACTAATGTATGACTTATTATGGTTATATTTTGACATGTATCTCCTATTTTTCGTGTTTGCCAGGAGCGGATTTTAAATTTTTTAAACATTTTTCAGGTTTTTGAAGGGTTTCGTATTGGATTGATACATTGATATGCGTGACCGTTTTTTAAAAGTTGTGTGTATATCACTTTAAATACTAAAGTGTCCACACTACTGTTTTCGGGATTTCCTGGAGCGTTTATTTCATTTTTACTTAATTTTTGGGTTTTTGAGGGTTTCCCATATTGGAATTGTCCTACATTGGAATGGATTGTATGGATTGTATTTTGCTTGATTACGTCTTTTTCATCTACAAAAATTGTAAGTATTTAAAGTACTTTTTTTATTGGGTGGGAAATGTCGATCTTTATGTAATGTGTATGTGTGATGTAATTATAAATATTGCATATTTGTTCAGAAATAATGTCCCAAATTTTGATAAGTTTGTTAAACAAATATGTATTATTTATAATTGTTTAGAAATGTTTTTGATTTTTATATTTACCATTATTGTAAGAAGACATTAGTATATTTTGTAGAAATTTTTATAGTAGGCTTTTAGCTATTATTGACAGGTATTCTAATCCTCTAGTTGTAGGATATAGTGTGACTTGACTTTGCAGTAGTCGGAACATTTGTTTAGTTTGTTTAGTTAGTTTTGGACCAATTTGGGTCACAGATTGTTCCATTCTTAGTTCTTGATAGCTTTGTTCTTTTCTCAAAGCTTCTAGTAGGTTATGGAATGTGGGTTTGGCTCTGCTTGTGGTAGCTTGGAAAGCATTATGCCACCCTTCTACACTGTTGTTTGTTTTAGCCTCTTGGTTTAAAGTACTAAGATAGACATTCCACCAAGGGATTTGGAATTTGGGTTGGCGTTGATGTCCAGATCAGTGCAACCTTCCCACCCAAGTATCTTCGAAATAGTCCAGTAATGGGGTTAGTTTATCTTCATTCCTCTTGTAATATGTGCTGTCAATTAATAAATTATAGTGTTCCGCTACATCGGTAACAGGAACGTAGGCCAGTGCTATCAATTTTTTAATTTGATAGGCAAAGGTGCTATCTGTTGAGTATAGAATACTTAAAGTTGATTTCTGGAGATGTCTCTATATGCTCTGATTGAAATGATAGTCGCAACCCTGGATTGCTGTGTGGGAAAA
Source organism: Lissotriton vulgaris (assembly GCF_964263255.1). Lineage (NCBI taxonomy): Eukaryota > Metazoa > Chordata > Amphibia > Caudata > Salamandridae > Lissotriton > Lissotriton vulgaris. The sequence continues at coordinate 287,575,017 of NC_141693.1, forward strand.
TGTTTTCAAAATGCTATTAATCATGGCTAATTTGAAATCAATAATTATTTTTTGTGGAAAATAATTATTTATTTCATTTTTGAGAACATTTAATATTTCTGTATAAGTGTTTTGCTGTTTGTTAGGTAGCAAACAGTAAATGAAAGGGATGTTATAGTTATGGTATAAACCGTGGATGGAATATAGTTGATAAAAAGGTTTTGGGCATGGTTTAAATGTTCCATCCATCATCCATTGGGGACACTGTTGGATTTTTCTTAAATTACTTGCAGTTGCAAACATTATGATTCTGTTTGTACTGCTTTCATTGTCAAAAAGGATACATTTGTCTTTATTGTGTGTGATGCACATTTCTGGTGAAATAATAATTTCCTCAAAAGCAGTAGGGTTGGGTTGGGTTGTGGTAGTGAGTCTTTTAGTGCATGCAATTGTGCGTTTAAGGGAGTCAATAAAGGGTAGTTGACCTGAAGCATGGGCTGGGACTTTTAACAGTTCTTCTTTAAGGATTTGTGTTGTTGGTTTATCACTTTGTGTGCTAGCAGTTTTTATACTTTCTAAAGCATCTCTTATTTCAATTTCTGTGACATTGGGGGGATGGTTGTGTTCCCTGGTAAATAACACATTCGTTTCCTCAGTAGTAGCCCTCCCATAACATTTGTTTGAGTAATATTTGGTACATTTCCAGAAAACTTTTCTACCACTTTGTCTTTCCTGATTATAAACATAACCCATATAACATAACAGTAATTTATTTTTCTGTGACATAACACATTCTGCACCTTCTGTCATTTTGTTTTACTTGTTCTAGGAAAGAGTAGAAAGAAACAAAATCAAAAAACATATATTTCACTTTGTGGTGCAAACATAATTAATGATGTATTTATACTTACAGTTACTAAAAGTAGTAATCACAAATGCAGAACTGTATTTTGAAGGATTTTCTTGTATGTATTTCTTTATTTACTGTTGGTATGAAAATATAGAAATGCTAAGTTAATGTTTACACATAACAAACGTTTTTCCTAGGAAAAAGCAGTTTTCTATTTTGCTTAGTAGTACATTTGATGTAAAGATTACATATACTTACTTGTTTAAATAGTTGAGTTGTAGTATTTGGTGGAGTACATCAAGGTAGTAAAGTTCAGATCTGTAGAGAAGATAGAATAAATAAATGTAAATTATTATAAATAATATTTGGAACCGTTGGGAAATGGGAAATATTTAAAAGTATACTAACTTCTACATAAGTAGTTTTGTTTGCTGTAGGTAGAATAGATGTATGATGTATTCAGAATATCTGTAGAGGAAATATAAAATATATTATGGCCGAGATACCCGCCACCCCCTCTCAACACAACCCCCAAAAAGAGGGAAACCGGAAACAGTTCTTGAAGTTTTTGGAAGTGGGATGGAGTGACCATCCCGGCCGTATTTATTAAAACAAAATTAAAAACATTAAACGTTTCATGTTATGTACAATTTCATTACCATATTGCGATGTTTGGCTAACCTTAACAGATTCTCTAATACAGAGGTTCTCCTAGCCGAACTAGCATCCTTCAAAACATTTCTTGACATATTGAAATTGTACAACCTAACGTTTAAGGGCCAACGGCAAGGTCATAACCGGTGTCAAGATCCCTAACCAGACTTACCCCTCCCACTTGGGATGGGCGACAGCACGGAGGCGTACCTCAAGTGCAACTACTACCAATTTCCCTTGACTTGACGGGGGCACCTAAAGACTCGACGCCAGTTAAAGGTCGTTCGAATACTCGTGTGAGGTATCTAGAAGGTATCGTAGACCTTATCCCAACCCCACACAACTTACCGCATCTGCCGTCGCAGATGTCACTGGCCCCGGGAAATTCCCCAGGAGGGGGCTGTAACCCCTCCTACAAAGGAAGGGGCCTTGACCGCCTTTCCTTTACTTCCGGCGACCCATCCTTAGAAGGGACCGCCTCCCCATTGAGGGGCCAATGGCCACCTCTCCCGAGCGCTCCCATCCGTGTTGGGTGACGCCCACTCATAGGGATCTACTAATTAGTGCTCACCGATCATGACCTTACCGCCTACCAAATTAAATACGACAGTGCTAACTAAACCTCAGAATACATTGGCCACTATGACCGAAAGAGCATGCATAAAATTCAACACAAAATCTGAATCTCTTTAATGGCAAAACGTACTCAAATAGACCATTCTTTATTAAACTCAACATCAACATGACACTCCAACCTGTAAACGAAAACAGAAGCAAAATTAATCAACTTTATTACAAATAACTGGCTGTCTTCAGGGGCTGGTGGGTGGGTCAAAATTGGCTCTTCGTTCTGTCCCGAGCTCACGTGCAGCGAGGAGGTGCAGCTTCAGAGCACAAGAACAAGAGGATGTCTTCTGGTCTTGCGTCCCTTTTTATCCGTCTTCAGGGCGGGCGTATACCCGCCCCTGCCTGCCCCGAGGGCGTGGCTGGCTGCGTCAGTGTCTAGGCCAGCCCACTCTAGGGCGGGAACGGGCGCGCCCCAGCTACGCCGCTTCGGGCATACCAGCCGAGACGCGCCTCCCGCCCAAAAATGGCTTCCCGGGGGGATCGAGGCACTCGGCCATACGTTCGGGGGGACCGAGTTGGTCGCCCCTTTCCATATGGCCGAGATACCCGCCACCCCCTCTCAACACAATCCCCAAAAAGAGGGAAACCGGAAACAGTTCTTGAAGTTTTTGGAAGTGGGATGGAGTGACCATCCCGGCCGTATTTATTAAAACAAAATTAAAAACATTAAACGTTTCATGTTATGTACAATTTCATTACCATATTGCGATGTTTGGCTAACCTTAACAGATTCTCTAATACAGAGGTTCTCCTAGCCGAACTAGCATCCTTCAAAACATTTCTTGACATATTGAAATTGTACAACCTAACGTTTAAGGGCCAACGGCAAGGTCATAACCGGTGTCAAGATCCCTAACCAGACTTACCCCTCCCACTTGGGATGGGCGACAGCACGGAGGCGTACCTCAAGTGCAACTACTACCAATTTCCCTTGACTTGACGGGGGCACCTAAAGACTCGACGCCAGTTAAAGGTCGTTCGAATACTCGTGTGAGGTATCTAGAAGGTATCGTAGACCTTATCCCAACCCCACACAACTTACCGCATCTGCCGTCGCAGATGTCACTGGCCCCGGGAAATTCCCCAGGAGGGGGCTGTAACCCCTCCTACAAAGGAAGGGGCCTTGACCGCCTTTCCTTTACTTCCGGCGACCCATCCTTAGAAGGGACCGCCTCCCCATTGAGGGGCCAATGGCCACCTCTCCCGAGCGCTCCCATCCGTGTTGGGTGACGCCCACTCATAGGGATCTACTAATTAGTGCTCACCGATCATGACCTTACCGCCACAGGCCCGGATAGTTGACCGGCTATCCGGGCCCCCCACAAAAGTCCTACCTAAAGGTCATGTTTCAACGTTTTTAACCATGCTAAGAAGTCTCCTATGAGTAACTCATTTCCCACCCGAGACAAATGTACTCCATCCCCTAAATACATACTGTCAACATTAATACAACCATGCGAGATAGAATGCAATGTCTTGGAACGGAACAACCTACTCACTTTGTTATTAAGTTTCCTAACAGAATGATTCAAAGCACGAATCGACACAGCCCCCCGCCACACTTTTCGTGGGATCATATGAGACCACGCAATTATGCACCCCGGAACTTTCCTTGCCAACCAACTTACAGTGGAAAGCATTGCCTCCAGGAGAAGTCGTCTACCGGTGGTGACCAAATCATTGCCCCCTAAATGTACTATGATTATAGACGGCGGTGACCTCGTCCGCCCTAACAAACCCTCAAAGAATGCCTGAAACTGGTCAATACAGAGACCGCCCCTTCTGTAGAAGGACATTCTGTACCCGTATTCCCCAGCTACGTGAATCATGTCACCTGCTTCGAATACGTCTGCGGCACGCCTCACGTATGAGTGGCCCACGACCCACACCTCTTTTCTCACAGCCGGTGATGTCTGACCGCTGGCCTGGTGTTGGGTCGCCTGCATAGTCCGCCCCGCCTCGAAGGCTTGCGTAACTGAAAACCAAACAAAAGACAAGAAGCGTGAGTACATTATTACAGCTTCACAACATGTGCAACCGCACATACCTCTTATAACAATTGGAGGACCAACGCCCCACTCGTTTTACTTGTTCCACATTAAGACCCCTGGCTGTAGCTTCAGTGGCAGCCCCTATCCGAAAGGAATGGGTCCCAAACTCGCCCGGGTCCAAGCCCGCTGCGGTAATTGACATCGCGAGCACCCGCTGAAACTGAAACTTCGTCAGTGGGGTGGCGTCCGCGTGTCTCAACAATGTCCCTCCCCATGATGCCACCCTTCGTGCTAGGTAGTCTTCTAAACACTTTACCGGACACATGGGGGACCCTGGAATCCTGCGAATGACTATGCAGTCCCCCACCCCACCTTGATCGGTTTTGGACTTGACAAAGGACACAGTCATCGTCTCACCCCTGATCTGAACGTGTTCCCGGCACAAACCCCCCACCACATCCTGTTTGTTCCTTGCCACCAGCTCACTTATCCTCATCGCCCCGTGAAAAGCAAGCGTAAAAGCAGCTCGGAACAAAGATGCCTCGAACTGAGATGAGCATGTGGCGGGGAGTGCGGCCAGCAACTGGGACAACCTATCCAGACCTATCGGGCGCCTCTCATCTACTCTGCGACCCTCAAGGCGTTGCCACCCACGTAGCGCTTTCTGTACCACAAAAGACGCTGTCGGGTCCTGGATATTATGAGCCCTGGCAACAAAGGAAATGGCAGCACGATGCCTCTGGGCAGTAGCCACCGACTTCCCAGCCCTACGCAAGGACATCAGAAAATGTACTACCCAATCCTCATGCCCCCAAAGCCCCCCTCTCTCAGTCCCCAAAAAGGCTAAATAGGCCCGAAACGCCCCTTCGTATGCCTTCCTCGTTCTTGGTGCTAGACTCTCTCCCACGAGGTAACGAAGTTCGGGGCACCGAGAGACCAGAGAGCTTCGGGAAAGGGTGCCGGCTCTGGGTCCGCTGAGGGAAGGAAACCCGAGAAAGCCTGCATTTGAAAACGAGACAGTGCATCAGCCGCCTGATTCATCACCCCTGGGACATGTTTCGCTCTGAATACCACGTTCAGTTGCATACACAGTAAGACAATTTCTTTAAGCAGCCTTAAAATCATTTTACAACGAGCTGCCTGACTATTGATGCATTCTACAACGGTCATATTGTCAGACCAAAATATGACAGAGTGATGTTTGAATCCATTGGGCCAGGTTCTGAGGGCCACCAAAATGGGAAACAGTTCAAGGAAAGCAATATTACTCGTCAGCCCCTCTTCATGCCACCATGTTGGCCACCTTTGTGCCGACCATTTTGTGCCGAAGATGGCGCCAAAGCCCATGCTTCCCGCTGAATCCGTCCATAGACCAAGCTCTTCAGAGGACAAGGCTGGTTTGTTCCAGACGACTCGACCATTGAAATCCGCCAAAAATGCTAACCAAATACGCATGTCTTGGCGGACCTCAGCCGATAGTCTCGTGCGATGATGACCCTCCTTTAGGCCGACCATCGCCTGAGCAATCGAACGGGAAAAGGGGCGGGCCATTGGGATCACCCTTAGGGCAAAATTCAACTTCCCCACCAATTGCTGCAATTGATGCAGCGTAACTTTAGATGCATTTATACACATTTGCAGGGCTGCCCTGAATTTCGACACTTTGGCAGCTGGTAAACGAAAACAACCCTCACTAGAGTCCAACTCGATCCCGAGAAACTCGAGGCAAGTCGTGGGACCCACAGTTTTACCTGGTGCCAATGGCACGCCAAATCGATCCATTAATACACAAAATTCAGTCAAGGCCCGGGCACATTCATCATCCCCAGCGGCCCCAAGGAACAGAAAGTCATCAAGGTAATGCATCACATTTCGAAAACCCGTTTCCTTCGTGTAAACCCACTGTAGAAAACTACTGAATTTCTCGAAATATGCACAAGATATAGAGCACCCCATCGGCATACACCTATCCATGTAATACAAACCTTGAAACTTGAATCCCAGAAGACGTTGGTCGTCCGGGTATACCGGGAGCAAACGGAACGCTGACTCGATATCTGATTTCGCCATCAGCGTCCCGGGCCCCAAGCGATTCAAAATGGCTACGGCCTCATCAAATGATGCGTACCGCACCGAACATACCTCTGGATCAATTGCATCGTTCACAGAAAGGCCATGAGGAGCTGATAAATTGTGAATCAATCGAAACTCACCTGGGTCCTTCTTGGGGACCACCCCTAAAGGAGAACAGACAAAATTCTGTACCGGGGGAACACTAAACGGGCCGGCAACCCGACCTCGGATAACCTCTTTCCGGATCTTATCCTGTACTACAGTCGTATGCTGCAAGACGGAAAGTTGGTTTTTGCACGTCCCGACACCCTGAAAGTCCCCCACCGGGATGCGGAAACCATATGAAAAACCGTTTCGCAGCACCCCAGCAGAAGTACGATCTGGGTATTCGCTGAGCCAGGGAATCATCGCCAAGGTATCAATCGGGGTTGGTAAAGGCGCCCCTCGGACTACATTAGACCTGTTTGGCGCCTCCTCTACCCCCATTTTCACCCGTTTTGGCTCTGCACGCGGACTCAGGATGGGGTGCCCCGCAACCACTACATTCGTGCTTGAATTTACAAGATCCCGGGGGCCTAGTACATTTACCTTTGTTGAAATTGAAACAGAAACCCCTCTTCCCTGTATTGCCGGCGGGTCTCGGATAATCGTCGGTACCCGTACCCGACCGAAAGGGCGTCCCCCCATATTGGCGGGAGGACTCACCAACAGTGCCCCCCACCAACGGCATTTTCAACATCCCTGACTCTTTCATTTTATCCCATGTCAAAGAATCATAACAGTCCCAGGTTAAACTTTTGTTATGCTCCATCGCTTTCCTGAAAAGGTTGTCATAACAGAACCATTGGTTACCTTGGTGCGATGTCGAGTACCCCATAATTCGTGACTGATATACTGGAAACTCAGGGAGCAATTCAGGCCTACGTTCCCCCAAAATTGACGTAAAAATTCCCCAAGCATTGCCCCAGTTGCCAATATTCTCATTCACTTTAAAGGCGGCCATTTTTGCGCGCCAAACACTTGGATGCATCAGATCCTTTTGACTCTTAACAGTTTCAACCTCATAATGATCAACGAGCAAGGAGAAAATGTTTACGTATTCCCCCGCCCAAATCTTTTCCTTTATTGCCAAAGGAACATGTTGCCCCAATTTTTCTCTACGAGAGGGTGTTGACTCATCCCTCGCGATCGGCAATGGCCGCTTACCTGCACCGAACGCTGCTTCCGCCCCTCGTGGTTTGTCTATCACCGCATCCGGCGCGGGCACCTTGGCTGTATCACGTTTCTCGCGCAACTGTTTCATGAGTGCTTGCGCTTCGGCAGCCGTGGCGCCCTCGCTACTGTCCCCCAACCATGCTGCTAACTGTGCCGCCAACTCGGGAGGCATATCCTCAGCGGATGTCGGGGTGACTACGACGGGAATCGGATTCCCTTCCTTCGGTACCGGGGCCGGTACCGGGGCTGGCGCCTCGAGCGGGGAACAGGGAACCGGGACGTCTCCCCCGACCGGCCCCCTTCTCGGCCTCTTTGGCCTCCCTCCGGCCGGTGGACGCCCCGATCCCTCCTCACCGTCTCGCTCCGCCAACTGCTTCTTTATTTCGGACATTTCCTTCATGAGGACCCGAACCATTTGGTCAGTCGACATTCTCTTCGCGCCTTTCTTGGGCATCTTTCAGACGAAGTATCTAGAAGACAAAAAGAAAGATTAAAACGCTCAAAATTGGCTCTTCGTTCTGTCCCGAGCTCACGTGCAGCGAGGAGGTGCAGCTTCAGAGCACAAGAACAAGAGGATGTCTTCTGGTCTTGCGTCCCTTTTTATCCGTCTTCAGGGCGGGCGTATACCCGCCCCTGCCTGCCCCGAGGGCGTGGCTGGCTGCGTCAGTGTCTAGGCCAGCCCACTCTAGGGCGGGAACGGGCGCGCCCCAGCTACGCCGCTTCGGGCATACCAGCCGAGACGCGCCTCCCGCCCAAAAATGGCTTCCCGGGGGGATCGAGGCACTCGGCCATACGTTCGGGGGGACCGAGTTGGTCGCCCCTTTCCAAACATGGTGTTAAGAACATAGTTTTCGTTTTTTTCGGACGTTTTAGACAAATTACAAGTATACTTACATTTTTTACAAGGGTAGTCTTGTCTTTTGGTATAGTTGTTGTTGGATGTTTTTATTGAATCTGTAGGGAAGATGTAATATGCAAGATATGTTGTTTAGAAAATAGTATTTTTAATATTGGGTGTTTAATAACAAAAACATATATACTTACATGTTTAATTAGTGTAGTTTTATACATTTGTAGCGATGAAATAGGAAAATCTCAGAATATCTGCGAATAAAATGTTTAAAATAAAGAATGAATCTTGTGAAATAGTGTTTAAAAACAGCAGTTGGTGTATAACAGAGCATTAATATATACTTACTATCTGATTTTCCAGGTGAAGAAATAGGAGCATGTATTAGGAATTTATTTGGAGTAGTTTCTATCAGAAATGTAGGAGGAGATAAAAATTAAATAAGTGCAAGAGTTAGGAGATATAAGTAAAATAGTAGACTACTAATTTAGATTTCTAAATAATGCACTGTAACTTACTTGAATAATTAGCTAGTGAGCTGGATCTTTAAAGATGTTTGTTCAGGAACAAAATCTTCAGAGTGTTGGCATCTTCTTTCTATAGAGTTAGCAGCAACAAATGGTAGAATGCATGTATCCCTTTTATAGTATGTGTATTTTGTGTGCTTTGATTTGATTGGTTGTAGGATGAAATGAAGCATTGTATAGGCTAGTTTGAATTTTTTTTTGTTAATTGGTGTGTTTGTTGATGTGAGAATGGTGGTATGTGGTGATTTCCGCATTAAAGCAGGTTAGTTGTTAAATAAAATAGATGTTTAAGTGAAAAAAATAATGAAAATGTTAGTTAAATGTAAAGAATATTTTTAAAATGATAGAACGCATTTAATAGAATGTATAGCAAATGTAGTTAAATAGGAATGTTATAAAGTAACAGGTATTATATGTAAAATGTATTTTGTATAGAGCAATGACTTTTATTGATGATTAATATGGTATTTTAGACATGAAAGGGTACAAAAATGAACTCGATATTTTTTTGGAAACGATATTTTAGTACTCTATATTTTAGTAGTCGATATTTTTGTAGTGTTAGGGGTAATTTCATGAAAAACGATATATTTGTAGTCGATATTTATTAAGGCGATATTTATGTACTCGATATTCTAAAGAGTCGATATTTTTGACTCGATATTTTTGTAGTTGGTGTAATAAGTATAGAAAGTCGATATTTTTGTCGTCGATAATTTTTCAACGATATTTTAGCAAGTCGATAATGTGACCGTCGATAATATTTCAGTGATCCGGTTATTACAATTTTTGCAGTTCAGACATGGTTGATTGCCTTTGAAAATAGCAGCAGAGGTTTATCTAGGCTTCTTGATAATCTCTTTTAAATTGTTTGCCCTTTTGTATGCAAATAATGGCTGGTCAATGAAGATTTGTTTGAAATCCTGCTCAGTGCTGACAATGGGCCAATGTTTGAGTATTGAAGCTTTGTATGCTTTTGAGACGACTGAATATTTCGAGACGACCACAGGTCTCTTCACATTTTCTTTTGTTCTCACTGTCAAAGCATCCTGACGGTTGATTTTATCACATCGCTCTTTTGCATTCTTTAAGATAGTTTGGGGATAACCTCTCTGTTTGAAACGTCTCATCATGTTGATGGCTTGTCCCTCGTATTTGTCTGGGTCTGATACTATCCGTTTGACCCGGAGCAGTTGGGAAAACGGAAGATGATTCTTTAGAGGCTTTTGATGAAATGACTTATAGTGGAGTATGTTATTTTTGTCTGTCTTCTTCCTATATACATTGGTCTCTAGATGATTCTTGACTCTTGTGACACTTACATCTAGAAAGGTGATAGTTTGTTGACTCCATTCAAAAGTGAACTGAATTCGATCATTGATGTGGTTGAGTTGCGCAAGGGCTGTTTCTAGAGATGTTTGATCGACTTGCCATAGGACAAAAATGTTGTCGATGTATCTCAGGAAAATCCTGGCATGTATGTTCCAAGGATGACGGTTCAAGATATTGTTCTCCTCAAAGTATTTCATAAACGCATTCGCGTAGACCGGTGCAGCACAATTGCCCATGGAAGTTCCAGACAACTGTGAATAGCACTGGTCCTCCCATGAGAAATAACTTTGATATAAAGTGAAGTGGTTGTGCTCAGGGAGCTGGCACTTACGTTAAGTGTCACAGACTGAATATTGATTGCCACACTTCAAACGTCGGGGAGTGATATCCCTGATGCACACCACAACCCACTCACCTTGACACCAAACAGAGGAGTGCGTAGTCCGCACCTTTATTGCTAATAGCATGTACACATCACTGTGCAATTCCATGTGTTATGGAAAAAATCAGACAAAACACTTTTAGTGTCCTAAAAAAATGTCAGTTAGCCCAGAGGAATTGTATGTTACGATAGAATGGCAGGCAGTGTGGCTCCAGGTGGGGAACTTATATAGAACTCACTTTTCTACCTGTACGGTAAGCAAGAGAAGCTTGGTGTGACTATAAACAGAAAATATCACAAAGCAGTTGTTTAACAACGCCTGTTTTCAAGTAAAGGTGTGCCAAAGTCCCACAACTAGGGTTAATGGTGTTTGTGTGTCTTTTGTGAGGTTCTACGTGCTCAAAAGGAAGAGTGTGGGCATTCTGACTAGCAGCAACCATCTTTTACTAACTAGTGGCTGTATGTCAGGTTCCAGAGATGTATGCCTAGTTGATGACCTTTGAGTATGAACTGAGCAGGAAGTCCAGGTCTTCATAGTCTTGGTCTGCCAGGGGTGTGGGCGACCCATTCCGGTAACCACATGCCACCAATGCTAGAAAACAGGCAAGCAAATAGTGCCATCCAGAAAAAGCCCCTGTTAGGGGAATAAGCCAAGATGGCAAAAAACACCCAGATGACAGTTGGCAAACAGGAGTGAGGTACTGGATCCAGGAGAAAACAGCACCAGGCGCAGAACAAGAACTAACAGAACCCAACGTAGAAACAACAAGCTGGAACCAGGAGTACGGAATCAGGTGAGAAGATAAGAACTCTCGACCGAACTGATGAATAGGTCCGCTGCACTGGCAAGTGCATTCTGAACTCAATAGATACCTAAACCCCAGAAAATTACTTCAGGAAATGGAAAGCCATGATGGATTGGGAAGACTATAAGAATTAATATGAGTTGCCACCATCTTTGATTGGGCTATTAAAGTACCCCAAGAATCCTCACTAAGTATTCTGGGAGGAGGAAATGTTGGAAGAATGGAGGTACATAAGGCACCTCACAGCTGCAAGTCTCCCAGGGTCAGGGTGCAGGCATAGAGGCAGGCCAGCCGTCGGGAGGTAAAAGCACATGATGAGCACGGAGTCCCACCAGAGCTCCATGCACCTTACCTACGGGAACACATCAAATGCCATGCCCACCCAAGCCTGCCTCAGAGATCGCATCAGGGATGGCAACGGTTCAACACTGTATGCAAGCATATGAACACCTGAGATGAGCATGGTTCTTGTTGAGTGCAGACTGCATGTCTGAGTTACATTCAAAGTGGGAGAGGTAGCTGCGTCACGGCCAGAGCTGCCAACTTTGGAACTGGGACACCAGGTTTGAGTCTCACTGTTGGCTTAATATGCGTTTGTTCTGCGCAATCACTTAGTCTACCTTTGCCTGAAAAATACAAAATTGTATCCCTGTGTAATGCAACTGGTGCTCATGTAAAGTGCTCCAATACCTTTGGGTCGAGTTTGCATTATATAAAACTGCAACAAAAAAACAATAGGTTGGAGTTCTCTGTAACTCATGCCCCACAGCCTAATCACATCTCACATTGGAGAGGCTCTATGTGGGATGATGCCCATACTTGCTGGTCACTGCCTTTTCCAATAGCACTTATGCAGCATTTGCTAGTATGATGTAATAACAAGCAGTGTCCATAACAACCAATGTCAACGTTGAGACGATGGCCAGCCAACAACATGCAGCAACCCCTGTTAAAATATCTGTTTGTGCATCACATGTAAATGAATATATGCACTACTATTTGCATGTTTCATGCTGTCATTTTATTAATCCTGCTCACAATGTGACGACTAAAATCGGCAATCGTAGTCTATGTGAAGTCGAGCTACCTGCATAGGTTTACTTTTGTGAGATAATATTCAACTGTGACTTTTATGTGCCCCATAATGCCATTGGGAGGTTGTGTTGAGTTTGTAACTTTATATATTTTTCAGTCCTTTCCTTCTGATGGTCAAGTGTGATGGTCCTAACTGAAGTTGAATTTACCATCTGTAGTTTAGTTTAGAAAACATCCATATGCAAGAGCTAGTTTAGTTAATCCTTGTCCTTCTGGATCATTTAATACAAGCACACGAATTTAGGTGTGTTTCAATAGTTGCACCTATTTATTTGCTAAGTAATTTGCACCTTTTCCACTATACTAGTAAGCTCTAGCTACCCATATTATGTGACCAATGCGAAAGGATCTGTACCCTTAATGTTTAGAGTCAGAGGGGCACTTAGATATGTTTTATTGTTCTTTTGTCAGGGTGGTCAGTCTCTCAATGTATGTCAGGTCTACTCGTTCAGGTGTTGTATTTATTGCACTATAACTGGGGATCAAGTCTGGTTCCATTCTATTTCATCATTAAGTCCCTTCTTATGTGTCATTAGACAGAACACAGAGTTCTCTGCCCTACTGCAGAGTCTCCCCACTTGTAAACTAACTATTGAATTGCAGTATTGTGAAAACTGAAAAAGAGTAAACTTACCCAAACATGTAGGTTTAGCTTGGTGAATCAGGCCCTGAGTGTGCTGCCAACCCTACAAATCTCAGCCTCAATGGTCAGACAATATTTAGATCATATATCCAGAATTTCAGTTGGGGAATCATATTTGCTGCAATGGAATGCATATCCCTAAATCTAAATCTAATATTGTTTATACCTTTGTTTGACAGCATACAGGGCAATAGCTGCAACAAATGTCCCTATAATCCAGGGGCTACACGCAAGTAAAATGGGTGACTCTGCTTTTTTCCCAAGTGGCTTTCCTATGCACAAGTTGGTCCTACAGTTAAAAACTGCAAACAGGAGTTTGGCAAAGTTGTTTGTGTTGTAATTCCACACATTCCAATATATATTAATAGACTTCTTGAGCTAGTTCCTAGGGGTGTGAAAGTTGTAACACAGGTAATTCTTTCCACTCATTATTTAACCTCTGCCTCTACAAAGCCTGGTAAACAGCCTTTACAAAGCTCTCTTTACCACGCAATACCTTTATCACACAATCTTTACCAGGCACGCCTTTCCCACACAGTAAGTATTATTAAGGAATATATATATATATATATATATATATATATATATATATATATATATATATATATATATATATATATATATATATATATATATATATATATATATATATATATATATACATATATATATATATACATATATATATGCATAACTATATATATTTCATCCTGCATGACAAAATATTTGTTAATAATGACAGCGCCCATCCATATATAATATACCCGAAACCAGGAGAGCTATTGACAACCACTATTCCATTCACATGTGGCAGCATTGTTTGTTATTTGGGGTAGCACATTTAAGTTAGAAAATAGTTACATTGGTATCACACATGCGGTAACAGCTCTGTTCAAACTGGAACATGAGCGGTTACATTATTGCGAGCATGAACACATGCGCTTTAACAGCTCTGAATTGAGCTGATACTTTAATGCAAGTCTTCTGTCTCTTGTGGTTGTACACACGGGGTGACAAGTGCTAGCACTACCCCCCTCATCTTGAGAAATGTAGGTTTGGTTCATAGTATTATACTTTGGGTATAAACAGGTATGCAGCATAGATTTTAGATAACAAATGTTAGCTGTAACATGCTGCATACTCATGTTGGAAATCATCTGATATAATATTCTCCAGTTTAGATGTGTTTTACTCATCAGTTTCTCGTTTCAAATTGCTGGAAATATATGTTGTGATGACACTATTTTGATTGGCAGAACCCACCCAACTATGTTGGATTAGAATGACCTATCTCAGGGGGGGCTCTAGACTCATGGCGGCCCTGGGCAGGGAGCGTAGGTAGGGGGCCCCGGAAGAGGAGGTCCGGGCGGGGCGGAGAGCGGAGGCCAGTGAAGAGGGGGGGGGGGCGGTGGGGGGGTTAGGGTGTTTGGAAGTGGAACAGAGCCGGAGGCCGCTAAATCCCTGCCAGGGGCCGCCACGCAAATATGTATCCATCCTCAGAGAATTATTATATTAAGGATATATATTGGCGTGGTGGCCGCTGGGGTTTGGTGGCCCTGTGCAGGTGCAAAGCTTGCACATGCCTAAGGCCGTCCCTGCTTATCTGGTATAAATGGAGGTGGTTTGACCACATGCTCCCTAACGTGATTTCAAATGTACGTTTCATTCGCCTGCGAGTTGGTGCATTGAAGAATTGTAATGTATTTACATGCTAAGACCTAGCCGCACTTTTAACATAATGCACTTTTTATTTATTTGTGTTAGGTGTTCTTGCTGGGCACGTTTCGCCATGTAAATTTGTCTTTTGATGAATTCCCATGATGTATACCAGAAACGAACAAGTGTAATTACATTATTCAACACTGGGTGACAGAACATTCTTCTACCATCATGTGTGGTACACAGACGGAGCTGTATTTAAATGATGTGCAGAATTAGGATGTCCTATGTTATTGAGTTTTGAATGGGCCTACATGATTACAGTATAGAATTATTGGTGATTATGCTGACCTCTAAAATGTGGCAAGTATGGATATTTAAGATCAAAATTCCATTTTATCGTTGGGTGTTTCTACTGGGCTTGCCTCACCTCGCATATGAATACCTAGATCTCTGTGGTATTTCATGACATTAGAAGACTGTGACCATCTTATTACGAGGATTGTCATGCCCTTTCACTCTACATAGTGATCGTATGGAGATATTTGAGAGGTTTGTGTCACACATGTTTTATTTTAGATGGAACAGTGAACAGTGGGAGGGAGAAGCCCTTTAAGATTGGAGAGTTCGACTTCCCCCATTCAAATCAGAGGCTACCGAAGTCATCTGCGGTGTACCACAAGGATCATCACTCAGTCCCACCCTCTTCAACGTTTACATGAGTCCACTCGCTTCCATCGCGCGTCAACACAACCTTAACATCATCTCCTACGCTGACGACACCCAGCTGATCCTTTCCCTCACCAAAGACCCCAACACTGCCAAAACCAATCTTCACGAAGGCATGAAAGAAGTAGCCGTATGGATGAAAAACAGCCGCCTAAAACTTAACTCAGACAAAACGGAAGTGCTCATCCTAGGATCATCCCCCTCTGCCTGGGACGACTCATGGTGGCCTTTGGATCTGGGCTCAGCACCCATACCCACAGACCACGCACGTAACCTTGGCTTCATCCTAGACTCCTCACTCTCGATGACCAAACAAGTCAACGCCGTCTCATCCTCCTGCTTCAACGTACTTCGTATGCTCAAAAAAATCTTCCATTGGATCCCCGCCGAGACAAGAAAGACTGTCGTCACCCACGCACTGGTTACGAGTCGACTAGACTACGGAAACACCCTCTACGCCGGAATTACAGCCAAATTACAGAAAAAACTCCAACGCATCCAAAACGCATCAGCGAGACTCATTTTGGACATCCCTCGCCAAGATCACATTACCGGCCACCTGAAAGACCTCCACTGGCTTCCCGTCAACAAGAGAATAACATTCCGTCTCCTCACCCACGCACACAAGGCCCTCTACAAACTAGGACCCGAATGCCTCAACAATCGACTATCCTTCTACACACCCACCCGCCAACTAAGATCCTCCAATCAAGGCCTCGCCACAGTTCCGCGTATCCAAAGATCCACCATAGGAGGTAGATCCTTCTCCTACTTGGCGGCCAAGACCTGGAACTCACTCCCCACTCACCTCCGCCTTACACAGAACCACATCTCCTTCAGAAAAGAACTTAAAACCTGGCTATTCGATAAATAATGAACCCCCTCCCCAAGCGCCTTGAGACCCTCTGGGAGAGTAGTGCGCTATATAAATTCTAGAACTTGAACTAAGATTAAAGGAAACATGTGAAACACTACTTTTTAAAAGTCTCATAGCATGTGTTGTCTAACAATATTTATTTTGGATTGGATCACCCTTATTAGTAGACATAACCTTTGATATAGAAGTGGATATATACAAAACATATATCATGAGTACACCCACTTTGTTTGTTCATGAGTCCATACTGACAATCTTGGTAATATCATGATGACACCATTGGGTTTTCTCATGTCTCTTTACACAGGTTTTACCTTAGACTAAACAGTTGTAGTGGGAGAGACAACTCCTTCAAGACCAATTAAAATATGTGAACAGTAATCTTTTAAAACTTCTTACAACATGTGTTGTTTTACAAACTTGCATTTAGATTGGATTACTCATATTAGAGATGTAACTGTTTATCTAGACGTGAATACATGTAAAATGCCTATCATCAATACACTCTCTTGATTGTGTATGAACCTATGTTGATTATTTTTGGTAATACCATCTTGATACTGTGTGACTCAATGTTTTCTCTGAATTCCTCCTTTCTATTAGACTCCTTTTTGTGTATTATATTTGGTGTTATTTTCACGAGAGTAAATTTGAAGCATGGCCAGGGTACAAGTGGTGATAATGGATTACATCGTAACCATCATGGGTTTTCTGTATATATATTTGCACCACATGGCACCTTTGGGTTTTCAGGTATTCCTATCCTTGGGTAGGAGGTTCCCTACCATGAATATTGTTTTTATTGAATGCGTATGTGCTGTTATTGTGCGATAATAGTTTGCTTTTTTGTTTGTATGTGTTTACAGCCCTGAAGAAGTTCAGACCTTAAATGACACACATTGGCTGTGATGTTCCTTTTATCACAATGAAACAATAAAATAATAATAAAGACAATTTCTTTAAAACAATGGGCAATTTTGGACTCTGTTTCATTGGGTGCATCTTTCAATATTGTTTCATGTTAATTCTTATTTTCAAAAAATGTTACGATCTCACAAGACTCTCGAGCGATCATGAAAAGTAGAAAGGAGTTGGTGATCTTTGAATACACTGTAGTATGCCCACTTGCTACTGTATGAAGGAGTATTACTGGAGATGGTATTTATCAGAGTGTACTATTTATGCCCAGCAGCTTGATAAGAGTTGTGAGTAGAGTTAAACCTCTTTCCGCACCCCACTAAGCACACCTATTATCAGCGAGAAGGGTGTTAGCAGGGAGGACAGTCTCAATATAAAGGATACTATGCATGCCTGTCACCCAAGAGAGAGGTATCAGCAGGGAGGCCAGTCTCTCTCCACACACCCTACTTTGCACACCTGTCAACTAAGAGAGAGGTCTTAAAGCAGAGGGAAGTCCATGCACACCCCTTACTAAGCACACCCGTCATCTGTGATGGGTCTGGGCGGAGAGGCCAGTCCCTTTCCACAGCCTACTATGCACATCCATGATCCGAGAGAGAGGTCTGACAGGAGAGGGCAGTCCTTCTCCACTCACTACTAAGCACACCTTCTTCTGAGAGAGAGGTCTCAGTGGAGAGTCCAGTCTATCTCTACCCAACCTATTACGCACACCCATCAATTGAGAGAGAGGTCTGGAAGGAGAGGCAGCCCATGTACACACTCGACTACACACACTGGAGAGGCCAGTCCATGCATAAACCCTACTATGCACACCCGTCATCTGAGAGAGGTCTGACAGGAGAGGCTAATTCCTCCCCCTCTCACTACTATGCTCACTCGTCATCTTACAGAGAGTTACAGTTCCTACCCACTCCCTGCTGCACACATCCATCATCTAAGAGAAAGGTCTGACGGAGAGGCCAATCCATGTACACACCTCTATATGCACACCCGTCATCTGAGAGAGAGGTCTGACAGGAGAGGCCAGTCTCTTCCCTCATCCTGCTATGCACACAGAGAGAGATCTCAGCAGAGAGGCCAGTCCCACAATACACCCTACAATGCATATCTGTGATCTGAAAGAGAAGTCTCATTGGAGAAGGCAGTCCCCCCACTCCTACTGTGCACACCTGTCATCCAAGAGAGAGGTCTCTGTGGAGATGCCATTACCTTCATATACCCCACTATGCACACTTGTCATTTGAGTGAGAGGTTTGAAAAGAGGGGCAGTCCCTTCTCATCACACGCTAGTATGGACAGCCATTATCCAAGAAACAGATCTCAGTGAAGAGGCTAGTCCCTTCCACACACTACTATGTATAGTATTATTTCATTGTGAGGATTTAGTGAGGGGGAATGTTTTTTAATTCATTTGTATATTGTTGTGCTTTTATGATTTTTCTATGCAAAAATCGAATAAAGATATTACTACTACTACTATTTCTCTACAAGTATTTTGTGATCACACAACAGTCTCGTGAGAGTCTAGTGAAAGGTTCCGAGCGTGATGCTTGCTGCATAAGGGTTGTGCAATCCTGCAAGCCTCTCGCAAGACTCACATGAAAATTACTGGGCCTGCCTCAGGGTTTTACGATCCTGCAAGAGTCTCAGGGGATAAGTAAAAAGAAAAGGGGGCAAGACTCAACCAATTATTACTATTCCTATTACATGGTTGGAGCAATGCCGTGATGTGATTGGATGGAGACCAGAGATAGTTCAGTTTGTCATTGGTGCTTTGGAGGAGAGCAGACACGACTTTATGTGGAGCTGGAAGAGACCAGTGTCCTCATCTGTGTTAAAGATAGAACTTCAAGTTTAGTTTTCAATAAGATACTGTATATAACATGTCATGAGTGATGTTGTATGTGAGGTCATAAGCAAGCCATGGCAGGGGTTAGTGTTGCTAACTGTAACTGCTGAATTTATGCGTATTTTTAGCTCAAAAATGTTAATGTTGTCACCAAGAAATTCACCTAACTATAATGTTACTTTAACCTTTGTTTTTTTCAGTGAGCGGATATGTGAGTGCTTACATGGATGTGTGAATAGGCATGTAAGTAGTTGTGTGGGTGTGTGAGTGCTTGTATGGGTGAATGAGTGGCTGTGTTGAGAGGATGTATGGGTGAGTGTGTGGCTCTGTCAGTGACTGAATGGGTAATTGACTGGTTTTATGAGCAGGTTTATGGGTGAGGGAGTAGTTGTGTGAGTGTCTGTATGAATGAATGAGCTAGTGGGTATCTGAGTGAATCTATGGATGAGTGAGTGGTTGTGTGAGTACTAGTATGGGTCTGTGAATAGGCTTTTGAGTAATTGTGTGCGTGTGGGAGTGGGTGTATGACGGGTTATATTGGGGTGTGAGTTGGTGTGACTGCTTCTGTGGATGATGTCATCAGTGATGCCAATTGAAATGTCATGACTGATGTCACTGACCATGTCATGAGTGATGTAATATGTGAGGTCATAAGCAATGCATTGTGGGGCATAAGTTATAGTTATCTCAGGCAACTATAACTGCTGAATTTCACTGGGTTTGTACAAGTGAAATGTGAGCCTAACGATAACGTCTCTGTAACCTTTGGTTTATTTAGTGAATTTCTAAGGTTTTTTCATTTTATTTCCTAATTATAATGTCCCTGTAACCTTTGTTTTTTTCAGTGAATTTCTAAGGTTTAAATAAAATTCTATTTCCTAACAGTAACCTGTAACCTTTGAAAATGAGTGTTTGAGTGAGTGCTAGTGTCTCAATGGGTCTGTGAGTGGGTGTGTGAGTGTCTGTGTGGGTCTGTTATTGGGTCTGTGATTCTGTGAGTGTGAGTGGCCAGGCCGCATTTGTATAACTGCTGAATTTCACTGGTTTTGTACAAGTGAAACATGAGCCTAACTATAACGTCTCTGTAAACTTTGGTTTATTCAGTGAATTTCTAAGGTTTTTAAATTCTATTTCCTAATTATAATGTCCCTCTAACTTTTGTTTGTTTCAGTGAATTTCTAATGTTTAAAAAAGATTCTATTTCCTAACAGTAACCTGTAACCTTTGAAAATGAGTGTTTGAGTGAGTGCTAGTGTCTCAATGGGTGTGTGAGTGTCTTTGTGGGTCTGTGAATGGGTATGTGATTGGGTAAGTGATTCTATGAGTGTGAGTGGCCTGGCTTGAATAATGGAGGGGATCTGCGTGGACCCTTTCTCTAGGCTTATTTCAGTCCAGGGGACCCCGTCCTCTGGGGCCCGACCGTAATTAAATGTGGAGGGGGCCACATGGTCCAGCACCATTGGACAATTTTGGCCCAAGGAACCCCCTCCCCGGGGCGTGGCCTTTTAAATAATTAATTTTAAATAGGAGAGGGGGCGTTTAGCACCCCTCCATAGGCTGATTTCAGACCAGGGGCCCGACATCCTGGGGCCTGCCTTTTTATTTTTTTTATTTTTTATAGGGAAGGGGGAGTGTGACCACCTTCCCCAGTCGATTTCAGCCCCGTGGTCCCTATTCCCAGGGCCTGGCTATTACCAAATTGGTAACGGGCCGTGCTGCACCCCTTCTGTGGCTGATTTCGGCCCCGGGGACCCAATCTCCGGGCCTGGCTTTATATTTCTTTAAATTTTGTAATAGGGATGGGGGAGTGTGACTCCTTCTCCGGGCCAATTTCAGCCCTGTGGTCCCTATACCCCAGGGCCATTACAAAATGAGTAAGGGGGCCATGCAGCACCCCTCCCCTGGCCGATTTCGGCCCAGGGGACCCAATCTCTGGGCCTTGAGATATATTTATATAT
The DNA here is from genome assembly GCF_964263255.1 of Lissotriton vulgaris. Taxonomy (NCBI): domain Eukaryota; kingdom Metazoa; phylum Chordata; class Amphibia; order Caudata; family Salamandridae; genus Lissotriton; species Lissotriton vulgaris. The sequence continues at coordinate 287,596,034 of NC_141693.1, forward strand.
ATATTTATATATATCCACAATAATCTTCACAACCTCCTTCGCGGCGAAATGAAGAGATGGACCCGACAGCACCTATATGGGTGTCTGTGTGGGTGTGTGACTCCCTACATGGATGTGTGAGTGAGTGAATCACTTGGTGTATGTGACTGTATATGAGTGTGAGTGATTGTGAGAGTAGCTGTTTGGAGAGTGTGATTGGCTCTTTGGGTGTCTGACTAGGTGTGTAAGTAACTCTATGGGTGAGTGGAGGTATGTGAGTCTATATGGGTGTATGAGTGCATATATCTGTGGCTGTATTGGCGAGTGACTACGTGTATGAGTGGCTGTATGGCTGGGTGAGTGGATGTGTATGTAGACCTATGAATCAGTGAGTGGGTATGTACTAACTGGTATTGGTGTGTCTATGGTTTCGAGAATGGTAGTCTGAATGTTGGAGTGGGTGTATGAAAGGTTATATTATGGTATAAGTAGGTGCGTCAGAGATTATGCGGATGATGTCATTCGTGATGTCACTGACCATGTCAGTCATCAGTGATGTAATATGTGACATCCGCAGCAGTGCATTGCGGGGGAGCGAGCTATAAGTAGCTCAGCTAACTATAATGACTGAATTTCACAGGTTTTGTAAAAATGAACTGTCAGACTAACTATAACGTTCTTGTAACCTGTGTTTTTTCCGTAAATTTCTAAGGTTTTTTAAATGCTAATACCTAACTAAAACGTCTCTGAAACCTGTGGTTTTTTCAGTGAATATCTAAGGTATGTTAAATGCTAATTCCTAACTATGACATCCCTGTAACCTCTGTTTTCTCTAGTGACTTTGTAAGGTTTTTTAACTAGCTGTCGTGTTTGCAGAGTGGTGGAGAAAGGTGGCTGAGCCTACAACCAGTTCTCAGGAATTCCACTGCATGGGGCGTACAGGATGTACCAGGAAGTCTTCTTGGCCCCCAAGGTACCTCTGGACCCAAGGGGACTTTATCCCCCAACTAATAGTACACCGGGAGGCACATTTGCAGAGTGGTGGAGAAAGGGGGTGTGGCCTCTAACAACTTCTCAGCAATCCTGCTGTGTGGGACCTATTAGAGGTAACAGGAGGGGTAGTTGGCCCCCAACGACGTCCCAGGAAGGTGGAAAACTGTTCGTTTGGGGCTGAAGCCCCTTCACTGCTGGGGGTCTTTAGGAGACAACTAGCGTACCTGTTTCCTCTAGTACCTCCAGTAAGCCCCACATAGCTGGATTGCTAAGAGGTGGTCACAGGCCATGCCCACTTTCACCACCACTCTCCGAACATGCCTCATGGTGTACTGCTAATTGGGAGATGGAGTCCACTTTAGTCCTGAGGTCCTCAGGACACAAGAGGACCTCAATGCCTACAATCGGTGTGCCAAGAGATGCATTTGCAGAGTGGTGTAAAAAGGGGCATGCCTCCGACCACCTCTCAGCAATCCCACTATGTGGGCTTACTGGAGGTAACAGGTGGGCTAGTTGGCCCCTAATGACCCTCAGGATCGAAGGGGACGTCATCCCCAACCAAGAGTGCACCAAGAGGTGCGCTTGCAAAGTAGTGGAGAAAGGAGGCAGGGCCTCCAGTGAGTTGCCAGTTTCATTATTTTTTTTGTATTTTAGGATGAGGGCTGTGTGGCCCCCCTTCCCTTTCACCCTTTTGCCCCCCCAAGGGCCTGGCCCCTTTAAACAATTAAATTAAAAGGAGAGGGTGCTGTGTGGTCCCTCTCCTAAGGCCCTGGGGAGCCTATCCCCCGGGGCTAGGCCTATGTTAATATTTTCATTCATAGAGGAGAGGGTGGCTATGCCATTTTTTTTATTTAAATAAAATAGACAGTGGGGTGTATTTCCAGCCCCCCCACCGCCCCCCTTTGGGCAATTTTTGGCCCCGGGACCCCATCCCCGACCTTGGCCAACTCGTTAGAGATCGCGATGGGAGCCTCAAGGTCCCTGCAGTCCCAGCCGGTACTCAACCTCCTGCGGGAGCTGGCATTGCTTTTGGGCAGAGAAAGCTGCAAACAATTCTGCTTCAGTTCATGGAAGCAAGAGCCTTTTCAATGCTCATGCTTCCATGGAGCAAAGCAGAGTTTGCTGTGGCAGAACAGCTACGTTAAAATGATTACAGACGAATGTTTTTAATATTGTATTTCATTTTAAATTACCGGCCTTTACAGAATATTCAAGCAATGCAAGTCCGACTTAAAGCCTACCACTTACCTATAATCTTGAAAGATTCTGGCGTTTCTCATGATCGCAACAAGAAATGGCCCTGTTTCCGTGCGATCCTATAGACTGAGGGCCACGGGCGGACTGAGAACGCAAACCAGCCCTGGCCATTAAGTCGTACTGGCACCACTCCAAAACCGGCCCCCACCCTTTCGGCCCACTGGGAAAACACCCAGTGCCCACTACGGCCATTCCAGTCCTGGTAAGGGCCAGAGCAGCTGTGCGCTACAGGCGAATAGGCGAGAGTGAAACTTTGTTTTTCCCCTTGCTCAGGATCGGATTGTTAAGGTGGCACTGGGGCAATGGGCGATGGCCATGGAACTATGTCTGAGTTGCAGCTGTTGGCCACTTTTTTGGCCTGCGTGGTGGCCAAATTGGGCTGTATATGTGCTGTTCAGATGCCCCCAGCCGCCCAGCTGGGGTCTGAACTGCCTTTCTGGAAGTGGATGGGCCTCTATTACCTCCCTTTTACCAATGGGCGGAGGTGTCATTCCCAGTCTCTTGCTGGGAACACCTATTAATGCATGCAGACTGAGCAGGGGCATGAGGCCTGAGCAGAAGTGACATCACTTATATTCAGGTGTGAACTAATCTGAGCACAAAGAGTTCTGACAACATTTGCATTTTTTATCTTTTAGATAACACTCCTAATACTTTTCATAATACTTAAAACATTGAAGCACTCTTTTGCGAAAAGGTGGCATCCGCAAATGTGGGTCAATTTTTTTTAGGGTGCCTGGGCCTATTATTTATCCCAATCTAACCCCACCCTTGCAGGATCGAAATTTCCAAGTAAACCGTTGATTTTAAAGGGATTTCCCTTCGCATCACACCCCAGATGTCTTGTTCAAATTGATAATGTAACACGTGAGGGCATGCAACGTCCATCCGACAACAAAATGAATTTGTGCACATGCAAGCTCATATGCGCTCCCAACAGTACGTGTTACACTGGGACTGTGAGACGGAGTCTGTGCGCCCCTGAGAAAATTGGCTTCCATGGCCTGGGCCTAGCTCACCCATGCTAAAGGCTGGCCCTGCTCCCACCACCTAACATCGTGTGCCTTTTATGGGTCCACACAATACTGCTGAACCTTTTTCCCATCCTGGTGGCATGTAGCTGAGGGCTCATTTTCGTTTTTGTCTCTCTTTGTTGTGCTTTGTCCATCAAGTGCAGCTAGAGACATCTGGCCCACTTAAGACAGGAAGAAGAAGAGGTGGAGGTGGGAGATATTAGGTTTTGCTGACAGCACACACATCTTCAGTCCAGAAGTAAGTTGGAAGCAAGTTGGACAGAAGTGGGACTGAAAGGCTTCCTCGATAAAGGCTGGATAGACCAGACTCAATCGATTAATCAATCATTTGTAAAGCGTACTACATACCCGCAAGGGTCTCAAGGCGCTGGGGGGGGGGGGCGCTACTGATCGAACAGCCAGGTCTTGAGTATCCTCCTGAAGGTCAGCAGGTCTTGGGTCTGTCGTAGGCTCAGTGGGAGGGTGTTCCATGTCTTGGAGGCAAGGTGGGAGAAGGATCTCCCACCGGTGGTTGTTCTTCAGATGCGCCGGACGGTGGCAAGTGAGAGGTTGGTGGAGGGTAGCTTGCGGTTGGGGATGTAGAAGGAGAGCCATCTGTTGAGGTAGGCTGGGCCGGTCTTGTTGAGTTTCTTGTGTGTGTGGGTGTGGAGCTTGAAGGATATCCTCGTGTTGACAGGGAGCCAGTGTAGGTTTCTCATGTGGCTTTGGCGTGGTACATCGAGGATCAGTCGTGCTGAGGCGTTTTGGATGCGTTGTAGTCATTTGATGAGCTTGGTCGGGGCTCCCGAGTAGAGGGCATTTCTGTAGTCAAGTCTGCTGCTGACGAGGGCCTGGGTGACTGTCTTTCTTGTATCTGTCGGGATCCATCTGTAGATCTTGCGGAGCATGCGGAGGGTGTTGAAGCAGGAGGGGGAGACGGCGTTGACTTGCTTAGTCATTGAGAGTGTTGAGTCGAGGATGATTCCCAGGTTGCGTGCATGGTCGGTGGGTCTCAGGGCTGCCCCCAGTGCCATCGGCCACCAGGAGTCCTCCCAGGCTGAAGGGTTGGAGCCGAGGATGAGGACCTCCGTCTTGTCCGAGTTCAGCTTCAGACTGCTGGTCTTCATCCAATCGGTGACGGCCTTCATTCCTTCGAGGAGGTTGGCTTTGGCGGTGATGGGGTCCTTGGTGAGGATCAGCTGAGTGTCGTCGACGTAGGAGATTATGTTGAGGTCATGCTTTCGGGCTACGTGTGCGAGCGGGCCATGTAAATGTTGAACAGCGTCGGGCTGAGGGAGGATCCCTGGGGTACGCCGCAGATGATCTTGGAGGCTTTGGAATGGAATGGGGGGAGGCGGACGCTCTGGGTTCTGCCGGAGAGGAAGGAGGTGGTCCAATCCAAAGCCTTGTCTCGGATCCCTGCGGCGTGAAGGCGTGCGCGTAGTATGCGGTGGCAGACGGTGTCGAAGGCGACAGGGAGGTCTAGGAGGATGAGTGCTGCGGTCTCGCCGTTGTCCAGCAGGGTCCTGATGTCGGCGGTAGCAGCAATGAGGGCAGTCTTTGTCCTGTGGTTGCTGTGGAACCCTGACTGGGAAGGGTCCAGGATTCTGTTTTCTTCGAGGTATCAGGTTAGCTGTCTTTTGACGGTTTTCTCGATGACCTTGGCCGGGAAGGGGAGCAGAGAGATGGGCCGGAAGTTCTTGAGGTCTCTTGGGTCTGCCTTAGGTTTTTTGAGTAGGGCGTTGATCTCGGCATGTTTCCAGATCCCTGAGAAGGTTGCGGTCTCGAGGCAGAGATTGATTACGTTGGGCAGGTGGGGTGCGATGGAGCTGCTTGCTCTGTTGAAGACGTGGTGCGGGAATGGGTCTGACAGAGAGCCGGAGTGGATTGTGCACATGGTCCTGATGGTGTCATCGACGCTCACACTGGCCCAGGCTAGCAGGGGGTTGTGGTCGATGGTATGGTGGGGCTGTTGTGTTGCTGTCTGTTGGTGCTGTCTGGGTGTTGAAGCTGTCGTGGATGTCTGCTATGTTGGGGTGGAAGCAGTTGACGAGGGAGTCGCACAGGGCTTGCGACGGCGGGATGTCGTTCGTGTTGGAGCTGGGGTTAGAGAGTTCCTTCACGATGTTGAAGAGCTCCCTGCTATTGTGTGCGTTGTTGTCGAGGCGGTCTTTGAAGGAGGTCCTCTTGGCCACCCCGATGAGGTGGGTGTTTTTGCTGATGGTGTCCTTGTGTGCTGCGTGGCTGTCCGGAGTTTGTTCACTGTGCCATTTCTTCTTTAGTTTCCAGCAGGCTTGCTTGGAGGCTAGGAGTTCTGGATTGAACCAGCTGGCCCTCTTGCTGGTGTCTCTGTGGGGCGGGGGGGTTTCTTCAGCGGGGCGAGGGTGTCGGCACAGTCCTCGATCCAGCATCTGAGGCTGTGGGCAGCTTCGTCTGTGTTGGAGGGTTTGGTGGGTGGGCTGAGAGCGAGGTTTGTGTGTAGTTCGTCTTCGTTGATTTTGCTCCAGCAGCGGCTGTGGATCTGTTGGGTGCAGTGGTGTGTGGAGGGTTTCTGGAAGGCAAAGTGGATGCAGCGGTGGTCGGTGCAGAGGAGTTTGGTGGAGTGGCTGACGGAGACATGCAGGCTTGAGGAGAAGACGGGGTCGAGCGTGTGACCGGCGGAGTGGGTGGGTGTTGTGACGAGTTGCTTCTGTCCGAGGTTGGCGAGGTTATCAATCAGGGTTGTGGAGTTGTTGTTCTCAAGGTGAAAGTTCAGGTTTCCGAGGAGGATGTAGTCGGTGGAGGTCAGTGCGTGCTGATCAAGTCGGCGATGGAGTCGCTGAACTGGGGGCAGGGTCCGGGGGGTCGGTAGATAAGGGTGCCTCTGAGGGTGGAGATAGGATTTGTGTGGATCTGGAAATGCATGTGTTCGGCGGTGCTAAGCGCGTCGTCGGTGCCAGTCGAGACCCTGATGCTGTTCTTGTGGACGATGGCAGTTCCTCCTCGACTCTGTTGGTGCAGGCTCTGCGGGTGATCTTGTAGCCGTCTGGAATGGCTATGGCGATGTCGGGTGCGGAGGAGTCGTTAAACCAGGTCTCTGTCAGAAAGGTGACGTCCGGGGATGTTGTGTCGAGTAGGTCCCAGAGCTCAACGGCATGCTTGCGTGCGGAGCAGGTGTTCAATAGTATGCATCGGAGGTGGTTGGGGTTTCTCTTGGTGGGTGGTTAATCGGCTCTGAGAATGGTGTAGCTGCAGATCCGGCAGGTGAAGCGGCCGTGTGTGCGTTTCGGGGCGGCCTTGAAGCAGGTGTGGCTCCGTCCGGAATTGAAAGCGTGCAGAGTGCTGGCGTCATAGTGGTAGCTGTCGTCGTTGTGGGTGCGGGGGCCAGGGGTTCTGGCACTAAGCAAGTTGCTCTTTTGGGAGCAAATCGACTGTACCACAAAATCGAGCCACCCTAAAATGTAACCTAATTGGACTTCCCATGATTTACTTGATGGGAGATGGAGTTAAACCTCATTTTCATCAATTTCTGCAGATTCATCACGGCATGAGCAAATTTATAATTTCTTCAGCAAATTAGACACGTGAAAAATAAACATCATTATCTTAACACCTAAGCACTATCCAATTTTCTATAAAATTATTCAGCACCCTCTATACTAGTGTTATGCAGAGATGTTCAAACAAATAAGAAACATTGGCAATATAACTTTCTTTGAATGACTAGATCTAGTGAAGAAACGGAAGATGTCGTTACATGTAACAATTTTACATCAGAACTGTGGAAGGGCCATTGTGAGCAGAACAATAACCACAATGAAATAAACTATTATGGCTTGACTGTGCGCTGTGGAGGCTGTGGGGAGAGGAAGGGCACAGGGCGAAGAAGCATGAATGAGTGACAGTGATTACTTCCATCTTGTTTAAGAAGGCGTTTTACACAGAAATGTGGCCTAACTAAAATACATCAAAATTTACACTTCTACATATTATACAAAATGTGTTAAAAAAAATAATATTATTAAATCAACCTTCTGATGTGAATTGCTGTGTGTAAATGCATATTGCACATTAATAATGATTCACAAAATTATAAATCTACCTGACACATCTACACCCTAAACCCAAACACGAGCTTAGCCCAGTTTCCATGTTCAGCTATCTGCTCTCAATGATTGACAGTTTAGATCTTTTAGGAGGCCGATCACAAAGGGTTGTAGAGCGTGATACAGCTATTGCTGCCTTTGGGCATCCCAGTCATCAACAGTGTCTTCTTGTTTTGTCCAAGCTGCCTCAGTCTTTGCACCCCGACCTGCCCCATGCAGGTTTTCCTCCTCCTCAGGGCTCAGGAGGCAAAGAGCTGATCTGTATCTCCTGAGCCCATTGGAAGCCTAGCACCAGGTGGCTTGGCATAGCATGTGCCAGTGGCCTCCTCACCATGCCCCCATATACCAGAGGACAACACGAGATGGGTGGGGAGAATTGTGGGGTGCCAGCTACCACTGATCACTGTCTTAGGCAAGTTGGTGAAGGAGATGATCCAGTTGACTCAAATGTATGTGTTCATGTATCCATGTATGTGTATGGGTGTGTTCATGTGTGCGAGACAAGTGAGTGCATTTGCTTGGGTAGGGATTCCCTGTGGAGGCTGATGTTGGGAGTTGGTAGCTCCATGGTGAACCTTGTATTTGTGTCCATGGCGAATTTTGGGCATTTAGTGTCCCTGGCATAACTGTGTCGTATCTGCAACATTTGGGGGATTATTGACAACAATCTGCTATACCTGATAAAACAGTGGCCTATCCTCAACACATTTTTTTTACATCATCCTGCCTGGTGGACTGATGTATAGGAAGTGCCCAGAATTCCTAGCTAGTTTTTTTTCCAACATTCTGGCTATCACTGCTATAATACTAGCCCATCCTAAACATACTGTGGGCATTCTTGACAAGATTCTGTTTACCAATGGCTTACAAGTGGTTGAACCCTCTGCCATATGCAGGGCATACTTGGTATTTGATTATGATAAATGTCTTGCAAGTCATTAACTGTACCTGAGGGTACTTGATGACAGTGATAAGCTGACGCTTTGGTATAAACATACATTTACAAATGAAGCCCAGCATCTCAGGAGACAAAATTAGGGTTTTGCTTATGAAAATGGCACATTTTTATATGGGGGGATTGAGATAATTTATACAAATTAAAAGTCAGTGTATGGTAGCAAAATATTTTTAGAAACTGGAAAGCTGAAGCTAGACTTTAGTTGAACTTTAAACTCACTTTTTTCCAAGTAATGGTTTGTTTTATGCATGGGCCTCTGGCTGCTTATTCTGTCTTTTTTTGGTGAACTCCTGCGCTCAGTACCAAAATCATAAATAACATGTTTGGGAACATAATGGTTGGATTTCTGATATTTGATGCTCATGTTTGAGTACAAATCCATGCTGAGTTTGGGAAAGTGCTAGCTGAAACATGTTCCCTGGTATGATGTTAAATAAGGCTTATGTGTAAAGATTTATGTAAATCAAGAAAGGAGGGCAGTCCTGGAAGCAAATGTCACAAGGTCAAAGATTTTCCTTCATAATTTTTGCAGGGCTCTGGAAATGTAATCAAATGTCAGAATCTTGCTTTAAATATGACTCGCTCTGCCCAAGGCTTAGCTTCTTTTCAGAGGGATGACTCTGGTGGCAGACATCAGGATTTTCCCTTAAGCCACGCCTCCTCAGTTATGAAAGCTGAAAGAGAAAAGTATTCTTAGGCGATGTGGTTGGGTATCCTATCACACAAGAAAATCATTTTGAATATGGTTGTGAAATGTATTCACGCTTTGCAGATTGACCGACACATCACCCCATCGGACTTCTCCATCAGACAGGTTTCTTTTAATTGTATAAGTAAAGCCCAGCAGCAGTTGCGCTGTAACTGGCAAAGCGCTTGGCCCACTGCTATACAGAGAGCCAGCTTTTGATGGTTTTATTCTAAATAATGTTGCATGAGGAGATGTGGCGCCTGGGAGTGGCAGGATATGAGAAGGTTATATGACACGGAGGCGGTGTAAATGTCCTCAAGCCTTTATAGCCTTTACCAATGGATGTTCTTGGCTGTGTTAAATGTCTTTTTTAAATAGTTTTTCAAAGTATTTTTCTTTTTCTTTTTCAAGGACATCTCAAACTTCCCACAACTGTGCACAGGGGCGGTGGGTGACATTTCAAAGTGGTGGGGTGCAAAGTGATTTGCATACAGGACCGTAGTGAGCGAGCGCAGCAAGCGAGCCCGAACCCCAAAAGGGGTGTTTGGGGGGGTTACCCCCCCATGAACATTTTGGAAAAAAAGAAGAAAAATCGTTCATTTTCAAGCAAATTTGAGAAAGCAGGAAGGTTAATAAAGCAATTGTGAAAGTGCAGTTATTACATTAATAGATGGCATAACATAGGTAGCTGCTTATTCAGTATAACCACAGAATGACCATGCAAGGTTCTACAGCATATTCTAAAGCAGAACAAAACAAAACGCCTACTCTGCGACTTTTCCCACTTTCACTGAGCTATGATGGACTCTCTGCCCTCTTGCACTTTATGGCACCCATGCCCTGTACACTGTCTACCACTGCGTCACACTCCCCCATGCGCATACCACTCGGTTTGTACTTGTAACCCCATCTTCGAGTCTTCATCCGCTTTTTGTGTTGTTGCAGTTTTTATATAGCGCGAACTCGACCAGAAGGTATTGCAGCGCTTTACATGAACACCAATAACAATACACATCATTTTCGATAAACACGGGGAGATTAAGTAATTTGCCCAGAATCACAGGTTGTTGAGCCGAAGCCGAGACCCAAACCTGATTCCCCAGCTCCAAGGTCGGTAGGACATCCTGTCCCGTCACTCCCTCTGTGCCCTCGCTTATTCTATATCCGCCAGGTGCAATATCACACAATCTATGACCTTAAGTTAACCCCTTCTCTCCCTGCACCTTGTCTGCCCCCACCAATGCTGTTCCCGTCTCCCCCATGCTTTAATGACCCCGGTCCGCACGCTAGGAACTTTGAAAAATCCGAGTGTCCTACAAAAAAACAAGTGTGGCAAATGTGCCATGCCTGTTCAGCAGGAGAATGTTTTGAGTGTGGTATGAAGCTGGTAGTGCATTTTGGAGCGCTTGAGAGGTAGCACACTGTTATTTACAGAAAGTACATTTTCTGTTGAAATGGCAACTACATTTGCAAAAGTACAACTATTGGGAGATGGAGAGAACAAAGCAAGCACGTCAGGTCCATGCGTGGGTGGGCTGCACGGAGATGGAGAGAACAAACCAAGCACTTCATGTCCATGTGTGGGTGGACTGCGGGGAGATGGAGAGAACAAACCAAGCACTTCAGGTCCCTGCGTGGGTGGCATGGTGGTCGTCTCTCTCTCTCTCTCTCTCTCTCTCTCTCTCTCTCTCTCTCTCTCTCTCTCTCTCTCTGTGGTTGCTGTCACTTTACTCTGTCTGCACACACCTGTCCTCACCTGCTCTCCAGATGTTTCCCTTTGCTGAGGTGCAGAGTGTCTTCTGAGCAACAGGGATGTGCCTGTGTGCAGTGCTGTAACCTAGAATACTTCACTGGGTAACAGCGCAGTGGTGTTGGAGGGGACCCCAGGTGTCTGGCCATTGGACAGCCTGAGTCCTGCTTCCAGTGCCAGCTGTCTGACGACAGAGCCCTGCCTCACCCACACTCCGGAGCAGGGAGGTGCCAGCAGGGCAGGGGCACGGCCGGTGGGTCCCTTCAGTGGGCAGTGAGGTGGCAGGCCGGTTGCGTGGTTTGGAGTTTCTTGCCGTTTACCCCCAGTCTTGACATGCAGCTCAGCGTGAATCGTATAAAACTATAGAATAAGTTGAAATGTAGGTGAAATACCTCGAGTCATTCTGAGATCATATCAGCTTTTGGCAACAGCGCAAGAGAAGCACCTGACGGGTCCCTCATCATCCAGACAGAGCCGGATATGATCCTATGGACTCCAGAGGCCAAGCAAACACCACCACGAGGTCTCCACGCTAGACAGACCCACAGACCAACGTCACATGCATCAATGCTAAGAGACAGGACCGGTCATCAGGAACCGGTCCAAGTGCAGTTCCTCCATGCTTTGTTTAGCATGATGAGGGATGATGTACCATTGTTGCAGCCACAGGCTACGGTCGTCGAATGAGATATGTTATCAACGGGTTTACACAGTCTGCTCACTTCCTGGCACTTTGCGCACGCAAATTAGTAGGTTTACAAACATTTGTGCGGTATTTCGAGTCTCACTTTTGCTGTGTCACGCGCCCACGCACAAGAAGGCCGTGGAGCACTCGCCTGTCACACTCCCAGGGCACTTGGATAATGTGACCCACAGAGGTGCCAGGATCACACAGTGTGTTCGCAGGGTAACTGTGAACCATCTAGAATAGCAAGACGCCACTGAGCCCTGGCTGTTCCTGTCGCAGGGTGGCTCTCTCGCTGGACACAAGATGTCCTGGTGTGACACAACCGTGCTTCTCTCTCAAACTCGAGCAGAACTGCTGGTTCAAACCACTAGGGCGTGAGGCACCTCCTAACCTCACGCACAGCACCAAACTCACGCCTCTCACCTGCAAACCCCCCCCCCACCCCATGCACCACAAACTGAGTATCTGCTTGCGCGAGAACTTGAGGGTGAGGAAAGCACTATACACCCCCCCGCCTTCAAGGCCCTACAAGGTGGGACCCGTCCTCGCATATCCAAACCTAGCCGTTCCCGTTCACTTGTAGCCCTTCGAAGCGTCCAGTATCTGGCATACGTGCTACAAAGACATTTAACCTAAAACTGGCACAGACTCTGAACAACGCAACTCTGGCAGAGCGATTGAGACACCCCAGAGGTCTGGCAGAGGGATTGGGACCCCCCGAGGTTAGTCAAACAAAACAGATTGAGAGAACTCCTCAGCCCCCCTGAGCGAGGACTGTCAAACCCCCCCCCCCATTCCGGCCTTCACCCCCACCACTCCCCTCCCTGTCGCGAGACAGCACAGATGGCAATCCGAGAGAAACATACATTCCCGGAGGGTTCACAAAAGGTGAGGTCTATTAGACAGAAAGAGACAGAGAGCCGATAGAGACACATAGGGGTCTACAGGAGGGATTAAGACACACACCTCTGCTTGGGTCAAAGTGTCACGCGGGGCTAAGAGACAGACACGCCTAGTGCTAAGTTAGAAGAAGAATTGACGCCAAGGACTGTTCTAGAAAGAGACACCCTGAGCTGTTAGAGGACAGACATATGGTGAAGGAGACGCGGACAGCGCTCTGTGAGAGAGACACAGGGCACGCTTGAAACTCCTTTACCTGATCTTTGAAGTAGTATCTCTAGTAGAACCTGTGACTCAATGTCCCAACACCCTCAGTCGCCTTTATGTCCTCAGACAACCCTGCACCCCATCCCATGTTCCATCCTCCAGTGAAACGCTGCTAAACCCTCCCTACTAGCACTTGGGCTTGATGTCAATACCCTCCTCTTGAACTTCATGGTCTGGTGCAGCTCATACTTCTCACTGATGACACCACCCCTGCCAGCTCTCCACAAGCTTTAGATCTTTTTTTTAAAGCTACAAAAAATATTAGGTGTAATCCATTCACACAGTATTGCCATATTCCTTACCAATCCACTTCATCACATAACTGTTACCACAAAACATTTCTGCACACCTCTAGTCTCCAATCTGCTAACGTTATAACAACCATTCAGTTGCACTGAGTGACCCTTTGCTCTTTTATGCAGAGCACCCCAAAGTGAAACTCATACGTGCTGGTATTGATTCACTTATCAGGCTGTCTGCGCCCATCCTATTCCAGTGTGACATTAGCACACACTCCACCTCGGCGGGGGAGAGGCGGATCCGGGGGGGGGGGGGGGGATTGATGGGTGAAATAGCGAGTAAATGCATTTCAGTGGATGGGTGATTATATTGGTTTTGTGAATGGGCTTATGCGTAGATGGATGAGTGGGTACATGAGTGAATGATTTGATAGGGGAATAAGCAGATAGGTGGATTAGTGGATCGAAGGATGGGTGAATGGGCTGATGGATGGCTTAGTAGATGCCTGAGTGGATAAATGGAAGGGTTGATACATGGGTTGATGAATCAGTAACTGGGTGGATGAATGAGGTGAGTGGATGATTGAAATGGTGAGTGACTGTGCAGATTAACACCTGCATCAGACTTCTCACAAAGCTTTATCACAAGATCTTATACTTGTGTTCCGCAGCAGGAGAGCAGCAGGGTCAGTGGAGCCAAATCATATGGTGAACCCCCAAATCACAGCAGCCTAAATTTGTAAATGTTATGCCGGGTCACTCCTGGTAAGGAACTTTACTCTGCCTGTTGTTGCTTTGCAGAAGCAGTGCTGCACATTGTGGCTGAAGTAGCAGGGGCCAGTGATCTTTAAGCTAAGCACAACTGTGGTTGAAAGATAACACCACACATCAAGGGGCATGATTGTTGCCCTCTGAACCCCCCCCTGTTTGATCCTCAAGCCCCAGCCGTGAGCAGCTTTCATCCCTCAACACCCGCCCGCCCGCCCGAGCTCCCTTCCTGCCCCCGAGCTCCCTCCTACACGAATGCTCTAATCCAAAACACAAAACACCGTAAAATTACAACGCAGCCATCTAATATAATCTCTGAATGAATAACTTACCTGTTTATACCACGCGTCTGGAGCACACGAAAGAGACGCTGACCGCGACAGAGGCAGAGCTCTTCCTTGACAGGATGTCCCACCCCCACCACGCGCGGCATCCAATGATGGATGCTGCGCGGTGGACCAGCCAATCCTGGCGCTGCATGCAGAGCCAGGATTGGCTAGGGGGTCACATTTGCTGCTCGCCCTGTCGCCCTTTGGAAACCCGGGCTGTGGCAGCAAACAAGCACCCCTGGGTCCCGCTGGGGAACTTACAGTGCGCATGCTTGAGAAAGTTGCCCACTTTCCCAAGCAGTAAGTTCCCCAGCGGGACTGTCACTGCGCACTACGGTCTGCTGTAGCCTGAGTGTGGACTGACACTCAAGCTGCAGCAGGCCACCCCCTCTGCGCAATTCCCGCCGGCGGCTTTTATTTAATTAGAAGATACTAGGATTGCGGCCGGCGGCCGCGATGCGGGCCCATGGTGGCTGGTGGGGCTATGCCCCTACGCCCCAATGGACGCACCGCGACTGACTGTGCATCAAACCTGACCAAAAGTGAATAGGACCCCTTCAGTCTTGATATTTCTTCAAGATCCTCTCTGCAGAGCCTATTATTAACAGGCCCATAATGTGTGTGCTGATTTTCATTATGCTTTTGAAGCTAAACCCCACAATGGTTACTTTGTGTTTCCACCGCAAATCTAAAACTTCATTGTCTTTTGTTATTCTGCCCAACACAATCAAAAGGTATTTCAGTCGTGAGTCAATACAACCCACCTTCATCATTCTTCCCATCTTGCTAACGTCTAATAGCAAGCAATATCACTAATAATATTGCCTGAGACCCAGCATGAAAATGTGCACAAACTTTATGGTCCTGCTTGCAGACTCTGGGGAGATGACCTTAAAAGGATGGGTATCGATTCTAAAGTAGACCTATAGTCTCTTGGGCAGGTTTCATGCACTGTTGTGGGCTTTTTCAGAAGTTTGCAACACCGTGGCAGATTCAGAAGCAACACTATTAATGCAACACCTTTCATTCCCAATTGGTACATGACTGGAATTAGATGTCAAAAGTACCTGATAATGCCTTGTTCTCCTTACGGTAACAGCCAAGGAACACTGGGAGCATGCAGGCCGCTCTGCTGGTGGAGACAAGAATACAATAAGAAACAACGAGGTAACATTTTCAAAAACTTGTAATGCATTTGCATTATTAGTTAGTCTAAGAAATTGACCATGAATAACAACAAGTGACAACAACAACAAAAATAAGATCTGTCTTGCGGTGTGTGCACAAAGAGTTTGGATGCATTGTTGAATAAATTAGTTTTTTTGAGAAATACAATTTTTTTGAAGAAAATAAATAAGAAAAAAAATTGAGAAGTGATCACACATGTAAAACACAGTTTCTTTAAATTAGGATGTGTATTAAAAACCAGCGCCTGCCGGATACATTTTTGCAAGTCAATGATAAAATCTACTCCACCAAGTTTACACTGAACAATTGTTTCTCTAAGTTTGGTGGAAAAAGCCTTCAACAACATTTCGACCTGCAGGTTGGGTCGTCATCAGAACAGAAGACTGAGCATAAGCACCAGATTGGAGAAAGTGGCATGATGATCAGTCACCTCTGAGTGTAGTGTGGAAAGAATGTATCCCAGCATAACTGATAATCAAATTATTTGTGCCTAGAAGTAAAAATTTAGGAATGAGGACAATCATAGCGTAAGCACATACGTTTAATTTGTCACTAATCAAGAGTAGAGTTTTTAAGCAATAGATGGTAGAAGGGTGAAACCTAATGGCACTACTGCATTACAATTTTGAATATACCAAACAGCAAGTGCTAGACCAGTCAGACACTGGGTGGTCTTCTCCCAAACCTTTTGCCTTCCTCATCCATTTTGGCTTATTTAGTTTTTGCTATCCTTAGGACTCTGCACACTTTACCACTGACAACCAGTGCTAGAGTGCATGTGTTTGCTCCTTAAAACATGGTAGCATTGGCTTATCGCCAATGGATATATTCAATTTACTTATAAGTCCCTGGTAAAGTGGTATTACATATACTCAGGGACTGCAATACTTATTTTGCCACCCACTAAGTAACCCTTTAAATATGTCTCAGGACTGCTATTGCAGCCTGTGTGCACCGTTTTAACTTTCATTTTGACTTAGCAAAATAACGTTTGCCAAGCACAAACCTTCCTTTTTAATAAGTATAAGTCAACAACAGGGCAGGGTGCGATGTATTTAAAAAATAGGAAATAGGAAATGTAATTTTGAGTTTTACATGTCCTGGGAGTTAAAAACTCTTACATTTGTTTTTTCACTACTTCACTTTTTTCATGGGATACCATTGGAGTTACCTTACTACATTTATTAAGCTGTAACTTCCAAATAGGAACAGGTAACCAGTTCGTATTTGATGTCTGGAATTGTAATGATAAATCCTCTCTTATTGTAAAGTCAGATTTGAAAGTACAATTTTGTAGAAGCCCCTTTTAGGAAGTTGGCATTTTCCTGCCTTAGCCATTTAGTGCCTGCAGCCATCTCTGGGTCACATGACTGGGTGTAACTGTGTGTTGTACTTTGTGTATTTCTCATAGAGAGCCACCCACAATAGAAAGCTTGGGTGTGCCTGGATGGGCCATTACTGGCAGGATCACAGGGCTGAGCTGGGCACAGCATTACTTACACTTAAATAGGATGTGTCCTGCCTCCTTAGTCTGGAGCCAGGGCAGGGGAGGCAGTAAACCTGTTCATTTCTTGAAGGGAAACTTCTAGAAGCTTCTCCCACTTCAAAGGAGGAGTCTTACATACATTTAGACCTTAATTACTAACTCTTTAGTACACTTTTGGACCTGTGAGGAAGAAGGACTTTTGCGCTGCTGAAAAGACTGCCAGTCTGCTGGACTGCTGCCCTGATGGACTACTGCCTTGCTGGATTGCTGCCCTGTTGCGCCCCTGCCTGAGTCAGAGGGATTGGACCTGCACTTGAACCCATGACTCCCAGAGCAACTCCAATGGCTAGCCTCCTGGCCTCATGTTCAGAGCCACAGGGAAATAACAGGCTTCCAACCACCTTAACCAGCACCCAGGTCCAGCAAGAGCCAGCTACTTGGTCAAAGGTGCAAATCTCTGCCAACTAGAGACCCCCATTTCTAACAGGGAGCATCACCCCTAAGCTCCAGCTGTGACAACAACAGGATATTTGCACTCTGTGACAGCTGTGCGCGAAGGCAAGCCTGCTCTCCACAGAGCTTCCCTATTTGTGGTGGCCCCCTCCCCCGTGAACAGGACTCGTTGCGCTGGAATGAGAAGATAATATTCAGCTAGAATAACCTCTTCCCTGTATCCGATCTGCACTCTATTTCAGTCAGGCTGAGTTTGTGACATTCTCCTAGTCTCACACAATCAAAAAGCCGAGAGTAGCTGTTTGGGCTTTTTAGCACAATTTTCATTTAAATCTTTAAAATTACATATCTTCAGTTCTACTGATTGGGTTTTTGTCATTTTGCTCTTGATTTATATAATAAAGTGTACTCTATTTTTCTAAATTGTTGTGGGGCTTTTCTTGTGTTTTGTTTTCACTGAATTACTTATTGAAGTGCTACATAATACTTTATACATTGCCTGACTGCTCTGTGCCAAGCTGCCAGAGGGTTGATCATAGGTTAATTTGTTGTTTGAATGTGACTTTACCTGACAAGCATTGTGGTTTCTGCTTGAGTAGAGTTTCACCCCCATCAACCAATAACCCAATTTCTGACAGTAAGTATCTGTGTGTTCAGGGATGCGCCACATCCGATGTGAATGGAAGTCCATTGGTAGAAAAGAATGCTCCCTTTAGACTGATCATCACTCCTAAGAAAGGAGTTAAGGACATTGGTAGGACTTATGGACCCAAGGGTATGATAGTGAGGTAGACCTGGAGGAAGTATTCGGCTAAGGTGGATCTACTTGCATGAAAGGAGCTCTCGAATTGTAAAATTGGGACAAATATAACCTACGAGGATAAGGCAAGTCACCTCTAAAGGTTTTTGTATAAACACCAACTAATCTTTACCAATTATTTTTAACAAGATCATACTAGAGAAGAGTTTTGACTTATTTTACATATGTAATTTAAGTTGAGATATATTCTTGAATTTTAACAATACATCAGTAATTTGTAACCATTTTGGGACAAGGAAC
The DNA here is from genome assembly GCF_964263255.1 of Lissotriton vulgaris. Taxonomy (NCBI): domain Eukaryota; kingdom Metazoa; phylum Chordata; class Amphibia; order Caudata; family Salamandridae; genus Lissotriton; species Lissotriton vulgaris. The sequence goes on from NC_141693.1 coordinate 287,614,135, forward strand.
AGGTAGTTCTAAAAGTTTTTCCATGATATCTCACAATCTTCATTGCATCGTTGATATATATTATGACAGAATTGACATAATCATTAAACATAATGTAAGTGATATATTCTTATAGGATAATTTTGATTAACACTTTCGATACAAATACACCATCTCTGGGTGCAAACTGTCTTTGCATCAAAGTCTTGTTGAATTCATTGCAAATCAAAATATATTTTCAATAATTGTCAAAATTTTACTACATAAAGACAACTTCCATTGAAAGGTCAATCCCATAAAATTGTTAAACCATTCAGGAAGTATAACCAAACTCATCAGTGGTTAAGCTCAAAATACTGTAAGTGAAACAATAGGATAATATGCAACAGCCAAGTAGTGAGTATTTTAGAACTAGTTATCAATCTACTTATCCACCATGGATATTAACCTGTCAGGTTCTTTTACAGCTACATGTTCAAAGTAACAGAAATATCACCATGGTGGGCTAAAGCACTCCTCTTCTGCAATCATGAATCATTGATTATCTGCATGTGGCTACTTGGAATTTGCAACAGACAGGCAACAACCACTTCAACATAAATTATTTAACATATAAATATTACACCCTAAATAATAACGATTTGTAGCCTCAATAGAGACAGAATCACTCACAATTGCACTCTCAGGATTCTTTGTAACAATTACATTTACAAAGTGTACAATTAACATACAAGTTACATAATTCAGTTGTTTGCGCAATCCTTATAGATACTAATGTTTTATTCTCAAAATAATAACTTATATTATATTTTGTCATTCACATAGCCATACTCTTGAATATTCTCTGTTAATATCTGCTACAATTACAGTGCCTTCTTAAATTTGGATTGTGCCAGAAACTTGCAAAGCCAATGTGTTCAAGAGTTAATTTAACGGGGATAAACCAGGTTGACTTCAGTTGCTCAAAGGTATGAAGGAGAATCTTTTGCAAGACACAGAAGTTCCCTTGATGCTTCACTGTTTCTATATTCCCACCAACAGTAAAGAATATAATATTAATCAATAATGACAAACAAACTACAGCTCCCATGAGCATTGTAGTAAACATAACATATTATGACCAACTGAAACAGTTCTCTGTCTATAACAACACATGCTTCTTTTGTTGCTGCTATTCAGTTGTGATAAGTACTCTTTTTTATTCTTTTTGGATCTTTTATAGACGTGAATAGGAAAGCTGTTCAATTTGGGGGGAGTGGGAGATTCACCTTCTAAGGGATTTGTTAAGGCAGGAAAACTGTATAGCGATATTTGGTTTAGACGATGCCTATCTAGCTGTGCCTATTTGGTACCCTGGCTGTAGTTTACTGGAATTTCAATAGAGGGGCCAAACTTGGAAATTTTCCTTTCTGCTGTTCAGGTTGTTCTCTGCCCTGAGGTGCTTTACAAAGCTGTTCAAGCTGGTGGTGGCATTTCTTCGCTCCAGGGTGATAGAATGACAATATTCCTGGACGATATGATCTTTTGTGGCGCAAGACATTGAAAGAGTTTAGGAGCATATCTCTATGCCTATTGTGCTTTGCATTTTAACAAATTTGAACAAGTCTATACTGGTTTCAACACAGAAAGTGGAATTTCTGGGCTTCATGTGGACTTAATTCATGGGGTCCTGAAATTGCAGAGGAGTATTTGAATAATAAAGAAGGAAATCAGGTAAATTCTGTCACATACTCCGGTATCTAGTTTTTTATTTTTTGGGTGGAGTTTTATATGGCGGGAATTAGACCTGATGGTATTAGAGCGCTTTACATGAGCACCAGTTATGTTGCAGACAGACACATTAATTTTTGTTATGCACGGGGAGATTAAGTGATTTGCCCAGAATCACAGAATGTTGAGCGTCCCTGCTGAGACTCAAACCCAGTTCCCCAGCTCCAAGGTCGACCGCCCTAGCCGTTAGGCCTTAGAGAGACAGCCAGGATAGAGATCAGATTGTCAACCTCAATTCAGGCTATATTTCCCAGTCCACTCCACTACCAAGCTCTACGGATAAAGAAAATTCTGAACTTGAGGAAGGACATATCCTATCAGAGTAAGCCAAGATGGAATTACAGTGTTGGTTAATGTACATGAAATCCTAGAATGATTGGGCATTTTTCTGTGCGAGACCAGACAATGAGGTAGAGTCAAATGCCATGGAGGGTTCCAGGTGTGGCAGCATTTTGACTGTTGATCTCAGGTTAAAACAAGAGTGGGGTCTCCACGTCAATTATTTAGAGCTTTTGGGGGGATTGTTCACAGTGACATCATTCACCAAGGACAGAGTGTTATGCTATACACTGTAGAGCAGAGGTCTTCAAACTTTTTGATGCCGAGTCCCCCATGTAAAACCTTTTTAAGCGTAAGGACCCCCTTCCGACAAAAGATTCTAGAAACTGGTACTCCTCATCATAAACAACTATCGACAACCTAGATGCGCCTGTTAGACCTCATCACATCCATCCATCCATCTATCATTCATCCACCCACACTTCCACACATCCATCCATCTACCCTTTCATCCTTCCATCCATACATCCATCCTTCATCCAGCCATCCTTTCATCCTTCCATCCATACATTCATCCTTTACCTATCCACCCGTCCATCCATCCACCCATCATTTATCCACCCACCTTTTCACACATCCATCCATCATTCATCCATGCAACCTTTTATCCATCCATCCATACATCCATCCTTCATCCATCCACCCTTTCATCCTTCCATCCATACATCCATCCTTCATCTATCCACCCTTTCATTATTCCATCCATATATCCATCCACCCTTTCATCCATACATCCATCCTTCATCCACCCACCCTTTCATCCATCCATCCACCCATAATTCATCCACCCACCTTTTCACACATCCATCCATCCTTTCATCCTTACATCCATCGATTCTTCATCCTTCCTTCTTCCCATCCATACATCCATCCACCCATTCATCCTTCCATCCATACATACATCCTTCATCCATCCACCTTTTCATCCCTCCATCCATCCTTCATCCATCCACCCTTTCATCTTTACATCAATCCACTCATCATTCATCCACCCACCTTTTCACACATCCATCAATCCTTTCATCCTTACATCCATCCTTCATCCTTCCTTCCATCCATACATCCATCCATCCACCCACCCTTTCATCCTTCAATCCTAACATACATTCATTCTTCATCCATCCACCCTTTCATCCATCCATCCACCAATCATTCATCCCCCACCTTTTCACACATCCATCCATCATTCATCCATGCAACCTTTTATCCATCCATACATCCATCCTTCATCTATCCATCCACACTTTCATCCTTCCATCCTGACATCATCCTTCATCCATCCACCCTTTCATCCATCCATTCACCCATCACTCATCCACCCACCTTTTCACAAATCCATCCATCATTCATCCATGCAACCTTTTATCCATCCATACATCCATTCTTCATCCATCCACCTTTTCATCCATCCATCCATCCACCCACCTTTTCACACATCCATCCTTCCTTCATCCATCCATCCACCCTTTCATCTTTACATCCATCCACTCATCATTCATCCACCCACCTTTTCACACATACATACATCCTTCATCCATCCATCCACCCTTTCATCTTTACATCCATCCACTCATCATTCATCCACCCACCTTTTCACACATACATACATCCTTTCATCCTTCCATCCATCCATCCTTCCTTCCATCCATACATCCATCCACCCACCCTTTCATCCTTTCATCCATCCATCCATCCATCCACCCTTTCATCCATCCATCCACCCATCATTCATTCACCCACCTTTTCTGTGCCTCTCTCATGGGGGAGATCAGTATCTCTCTGCGTCTTCTTCCTTCTTCTTCGTCTCTCATGGGAGGGCATCTCTATGCCTCCCTGCTTGGGGGGGTGGAGGGGGGCGGACAGGCTGTATAAACATCTCACTGTGAAGAACAGAGTCTCAGCCACATTTTTCCTGCACAGGCACCAGGTATGAGGGCTCGTGGGACTTGAACCAATGATCGTAATGTCCTTCTGCTGTTTACTGTGTGTTTGTAAAGCGCTCTGATACCTACGGGTTAAACTAGCGCTATATGAAACGTTAAAAATAAAAATAAACCCCACAGCTAAGTCCATTGAACTCAAAGGGTTTCCTTTGGGAGCATGGTATTTCGGTCAGTTGTTGTGTAGGCATTTGTTGGTGTGGGTGACGATCTTGAAGGTGATTCTTTTCTCCACGGAGAGCCAGTGGAGTTTTCGCAGGGGTTGGCTGATGTGTTCATGTCGGTGGGATGCTGAGGACGAGTCTGGCGGCAGTGTTCTGTATAGTTTGGAGTTTGCGGAGTAGGGATTTGTTGATGCCGGCATAGAGTGTGTTTCCATAGTCCAGTTTGCTGCTGATAGTGCGTGGGTGGCTGTCTTCCTTGACTCCGGGCGATCTATTTGAAGGTCTTGCGAAGTATGCGAAGGGTGTTGAAGCAGCTGGATGTGACGGTGTTGACCTGGCGGTTCATGTTGAGTGAAGAGTCGAGTACGCTGCCGAGGTTCTTGGTGTGGTCCGAGGGGGTAGGTGGGTTTCCGAGGGCTGTCGTCCACCAGGTGTTGTCCCATGCTGAAGGGATGTTTCCGAGGATGAGGACTTTTGTCTTCTCGGCGTTGAGTTTAAGGCATCTGTTGGTCATCCAGACTACAACGTCTTTCATTTCTTTCTGGACCTTGAGTTTGGCGGTGGTGGGGTCTCGGGTGAGGGAGAGGATGAGCTGTGTGCCGTCAGCGTAGGATACAATGTTGAGGCCGTACTGTCAGACGATGGTTGCTAGGGGGGCTATGTAGATGTTGAAGAGGGTCGGACTCAGAGATGACCTCTGTGGGACTCCGTGGAGTGGGAGAGGAAGGGTGGTAATCTGATTCTTTGGCTTTTTCCGGTGAGGAACAAATTGGATCCAGTCCAGGGCAGTTCCCTGTGTGCCAACATTGCGCAGTCTGGCGACTAGTGTGCGGTGCGAGACGGTGTCGAAGGCCGTTGACAGGTCAATTAGGTTGAGGGCTGCGGAGTGGCCTTGGTCCAGGAGGGTGCAGATGTCGTCTGTGGTGGCAAGTAGGGCTGTCTCTGTGCTGTGGTTGTTTCTGAATCCAGATTGGGACGGGTCAAGGATGGTGTTCCAATGATCGTAATGTCCTTCTGCTGTTTACTGTGTGTTTGTAAAGCGCTCTGATACCTACGGGTTAAACTAGCGCTATATGAAACGTTAAAAATAAAAATAAACCCCACAGCTAAGTCCATTGAACTCAAAGGGCTACAGCCTCCTCCCCCAGCTCCCCCCCAGCTCGTGTATGTGAGCCCGGCTGAAACTGTTTCAGGGACACACACAAAGGCACACCAGAGTACTTCACAGGTCTTCAAAAGACCTTTACTTGTTAATGAGTCTTTGATGTTTTTCACCCCTCTGTGTGAATTAGGCCTCCGCCGCGAGCACCCTCAATCAGCCCAACGCCAGGAACTGCACTCTGACAGAATCTGCGACCCCCTTCCCAGGATTCCATGACGCCCCTGGGGGTCGTGCCCCACAGATTGAAGACCTCTGCTGTAGAGGATGAATAATGTTTCAGCAATGTGATACGTCAACCACCAGGCAGGAAAAAAATCAAAATGTCTTGCAGAATTAGTTAGAAAAAGTCTGGAAATGTTGCCAACATCATCAGATCTTGGTTGTAGCGAAGCATATTCCAAGTTTCTGCAATGAGATTCGGATTGGGTGTCTCATCATTTCACAGTTTCCAGTAACTGGATGTTGAAACCAATCATATTAGAGAGGATTCATCATTGATGGATTCAATACCATGTGGATCTTTCTGCATCCGCACTCAATTACTAAATGTACTGGTACTTCAGCTGGAAAGCCAATCCAGGATATTTGGCAGCAAAAAGGAATCCTCAGCTGAATTATGCATTCCCTTCATTTCGGCTAATTTTGAGAACAGCAGGACATGTCAGTAGAGAGTCAATCAATCAATCAGGGTAATTGTAAGCGAGCTACTCACCGTAAGGGTCTCGAGGAGCTGGGGGGTGGGGGGGGGAGGAGTCTGCAGGTCTGTTAACCGAAGAGCTAGGTCTTGAGGGTCTTCCTGAAGGTGTTCAGGGAGGGGGTGCATCTGATGTCTGCCGGTAGCTTGTTCGAGGTCTTGGCCGCAATGTGAGAGAAGGATCTTCCGCATGCTCTGGCTCTGTAGATGCGCAGGGTTTCGGCTAGTGCGAGGTTGACAAAACGAAGGTTTCCTTTGGGAGCATGGTATTTCGGTCAGTTGTTGTGTAGGCATTTGTTGGTGTGGGTGACGATCTTGAAGGTGATTCTTTTCTCCACGGAGAGCCAGTGGAGTTTTCGCAGGGGTTGGCTGATGTGTTCATGTCGGTGGGATGCTGAGGACGAGTCTGGCGGCAGTGTTCTGTATAGTTTGGAGTTTGCGGAGTAGGGATTTGTTGATGCCGGCATAGAGTGTGTTTCCATAGTCCAGTTTGCTGCTGATAGTGCGTGGGTGGCTGTCTTCCTTGACTCCGGGCGATCTATTTGAAGGTCTTGCGAAGTATGCGAAGGGTGTTGAAGCAGCTGGATGTGACGGTGTTGACCTGGCGGTTCATGTTGAGTGAAGAGTCGAGTACGCTGCCGAGGTTCTTGGTGTGGTCCGAGGGGGTAGGTGGGTTTCCGAGGGCTGTCGTCCACCAGGTGTTGTCCCATGCTGAAGGGATGTTTCCGAGGATGAGGACTTTTGTCTTCTCGGCGTTGAGTTTAAGGCATCTGTTGGTCATCCAGACTACAACGTCTTTCATTTCTTTCTGGACCTTGAGTTTGGCGGTGGTGGGGTCTCGGGTGAGGGAGAGGATGAGCTGTGTGCCGTCAGCGTAGGATACAATGTTGAGGCCGTACTGTCAGACGATGGTTGCTAGGGGGGCTATGTAGATGTTGAAGAGGGTCGGACTCAGAGATGACCTCTGTGGGACTCCGTGGAGTGGGAGAGGAAGGGTGGTAATCTGATTCTTTGGCTTTTTCCGGTGAGGAACAAATTGGATCCAGTCCAGGGCAGTTCCCTGTGTGCCAACATTGCGCAGTCTGGCGACTAGTGTGCGGTGCGAGACGGTGTCGAAGGCCGTTGACAGGTCAATTAGGTTGAGGGCTGCGGAGTGGCCTTGGTCCAGGAGGGTGCAGATGTCGTCTGTGGTGGCAAGTAGGGCTGTCTCTGTGCTGTGGTTGTTTCTGAATCCAGATTGGGACGGGTCAAGGATGGTGTTCTCTTCGATGAAAAGTGTCAGTTCCTTGTTGACCGTTTTCTCTGCTACTTTGGCTGTGAAGGGGAGAAGCGAAATGGGCTGGTAGTTCTTAAGGTCGGTGGGGTCCGCTGTGGACTTTTTGAGCAGGGGCCTGACTTCTGCGCATTTCCAGTCATCTGGGAAGGTTCCTGTTTTGAAGGAGGTGTTGATGGTGTGTTGTAGCTCGGATGAGATGGCAGCTGTGGCTGTGTGATAGATGGGAGGAGGGCTGGGGTCGGTGTGGGCCCCTGAGTGGATGCCTTTCATGGTCGAGGTTGTATCTTCGGTCGTGATCGGTGTCCAGTTGGAGATGGTGGGTTGGCTGAAATCCCCGGGGGCGGGGTCGGCGGCAGTGGTGTCTGGAGGATGGTTGAAGAAGTTGTCATAGAGGGCTTTAATCTTGAGGTGGAAGTAGGTTTCGAGTTTGTCGCAGAGGTCTTGGGACGAGGTGATGTCTGCGGTTTCGCTGCGTGGGTTGGAGAACTCTTGAATGACACTGAACAGTTCTCTTGCGTTGGTGGAGTTGCGAGGATTCTGTTGTAGATGAAGTTCCTCTTGGTGGTTCTGTTTTGGTTGTGGTAGTTAGTCATGGCATCTTTGTAGGTGGAGTAGTTTTTGGTTGTCCTGGTGTTTCTCCATTGGAGATGATAGTGAACACACCATGGTGGCCGTCACAGATACGTTAGCCATGTTTCTTAGAATCGTCAGTATAAGAGCCAGGGCTGCTTCCACTAAAGGAAGATCGATTGAGATGTCATCAGCACAGGCTTATACATTGATTTTGGAGGTTCTTCTCAGGCTGCCACCATGAAGGATTTCAGGAAAAGATGAGGGTTCGGCTGGGTTTCTGAGCTGTTTGAGAAACTCATCAAGGGATCCTGGACTCCAGGAATTCTCAAGAGCTACACGTAAGCATGGGACGATATTGTCTATCTGCTGTATGGAGTGATGTTCTGCATCCAGCTTCTGTACCTCTAGGTCACATTTTACATTTCTTATCAAAGTAGGTAGAGCAAAGGAAGGCCTACAGGACAATGAACATCTTCAGATCCTCAATTTCAGTGGCCATATGTATTTGGAATGAGCGCAGAGGAGAGATAAACATTTGGTGTGCAGACTGATGAAGGGCATCACTCTAAAAGTGGCTATTGGATGTGAACAAATTTTTTGATCTCTTCTTATCCTGGTCTAATAACAAAGACATATATCTTTAAGAGTTGTCTGATAAACTAGTCATTGTTGTGTCTGATATTATGCAGGAGGACATCAACTGTCTTAAGAGTGATGGGTAGCATTGGTAGGCCTTGTTTCCAGATGGGACAGCTTTTATAATTTCCAGGACTAACTCTAGGTCAGTTTCATACCCAGCATTTGTGGCAAATCCAAAACTGTATGTGAAATGTTTAAAGCATGTGAACTCATAACTAAGGCATTCATATTTCAAGGAGTGAAACATTTATTAATTTATTTTGAACCACTGCATCAAGGAGTGGAGTCTTCCATGCTAGCAAGGTGGGTGAATGGGTTCTGCAGTTTGCTGCAATAGATGTTTCTCTGTTTGGAGCACGTTCTGTTAGAGGCGCCATGGCCTGGAACGCATAACAAGTAGTTATGCTTTTAGAAAACATAATGAAAGCAATAGATTGGTCACGTGGCTCAAACTTTAAGGAGTTTTATTTGAAATCAGTTGGGAGACTTCCATCTTCTGTTCTGAAAAAGATTTGAAATAGAATAATAGGAACCTCGATGTCCAGCAATAGAATGGAGATTTTATAGACAATATTAAAGAAAGTCTGGAATATATTAAACTTAGGAAGGAGAGTATTGCCCTACTCTTCAGAAAGAAGGGCTGACATGAAAACAGTAGCGACGGTTTGGAGTTTGGGCATGTACAGGGAATGCTTGTTGGGAGCGCGCGTTTCTTCAGGAGTGTAAAAATTGCTAAGAACGCAAGACGGGTACTGCACCAACTACTAAGTTACTCAGTTCTCTTGTTAAACTGTGCATATATCAGACTCTCCGTTTAGATCGTCTTGATTTTGGACTTGGACACTTGCAAGTCGGCACTTATTTGGGAGCATTGTGAATGAATTATTACGGTGAGCTCATTATTTGTGAATGCAGCTTAGGTGGGGACTGAAATACAAATCCACTACATATATTGCCTGGAATTTGAGCACTTGCCAAAGGCATCTGCATAATTACTAAGCTGCATAAATAATTGTGTACTAAAAGAAATTTAAGGGTGTAACTACAATAACATTAATTGATTTCATGTTGCTCCCTTGAGGCGGAAGCCGGGGGATTAGCCTGCTCTACAGATTTTAAAACTGTTTCTTTTAATTTGCGCCGTGAATTTACCTTCTCATTTATTACTGCACTTTGTGACCTGCCCTCGCTCGAACCCGATCCTCGGCGCACACGATTAGATGTGGACGCCCCCGGAGACAGGGTTACAGCCGCCATCTTAGTGGAGGAAAGGGGGGCGGTCCAGTAGTTGGACGCCTCCTACCCTTCTCAAGGTTCTATTAAAGAACCATGCCATTTCGTCCGCGCAGCGGGCGCGCCGGCGGCGCACCGAAGGCGCGCCAAAGGCAAGCCCGTCTGCGCCCGTCCGCGCCGGGACCGGGCCTAGGGCCACGACCCCTGGACGATTACAGGTCGGCAACCCCTATTCGAGGACAGATTTATTAAAATTAAGACCTCCCACACATGTCTGCTGTTTACGACATGACCCGGACACCATCTTCCTGCTGTCTGACAGTAGTTGCCCCGATTGTAAATCTACTCTCCCATTCATTACAAAGTATGTCCAGCTCAATAAAACGAGGGTTAAAAGAAAACGAACATTCTGATAGGACTTGTCATTGCACGATCCTTAGTAAAACACCAACAGGAAGTGGCAGACCTTATTAACGATAGGAACTTAGATATTCTGTTTGTTACTGAGACCTGGATGGACAGTGCCTCAGATCCTGATTTAGTGGTTGCTATTCCAATGGGATACAAGGTCTACAGACAGGACAGACAGAGAAAGAAAGGTGGGGGTTTGGCAATAATTGTTCGGAATACATTTACGGTAACAACTACGCCCATATTGTCATCTACTTGTGAATCAATTTTGTTCACAATTTTACTCACACCTTCACATAATTTTAAAGGAGTGCTTTTGTACAGACCACCTGGGTCACGCACTGGCTTTCTGGCAGATTTGAATACCATACTGGAGTCAGTAGCAATTGAGGATTCCTATACAATCTTAGGTGATTTTAATTATCACCTAGATAAGCAAGATGATAGAGATACCTCTGACCTAATCTCAGACATGAAAGTATTAGGACTTTCCCAGTTAGTTGGTTCTCCCACACATGAGGCTGGTCATATTTTAGATGGACTTTTCTCCAACTATAATGGGATATTTGTACAGGATGTCCTTCCACTCTTGTAGTCCGATCATCATGCCATTTTATGTTCCGTCCCAATTAACGAGGCACTAGTAGGCAGACCATCAGATACTTGTCGTACATCCTTTAAAGCCTGGAAGGAGCTTAATACTGAAGATTTTAGAGCACTGCTCAACAACACTCGCCCAACGATTTCATCTGATTCCAATACAGCTACGAATCAATACGCTGAGTGGTTGGGTGAGGCTGTTAATGCTCTAGTACCCCTGAAAACCATATCTAGGAATAGAATAGTTCCATCCGCGCCTTGGTTTTCGGATGATCTTAGGAGACAAAAACAGATTTGTAGGAATGCTGAAAGAATTTGACGAAAAAATTATGATCATGAAAATAAACTTCGCTACAAGGAAACGCTTGGCACCTATAAAAATATGATTACTACAGCTAAAAAACAGTTTTTTAGCAATCAAATAGAAAGGGCCAAAAACTCTAGTAAACAGCTTTATGAAGTAGTGAAGGGACTAGTGGGGAAAACTTCAGATCTGGCACCACCTCCTTCGCAATCCTTTTGTGATGAATTAGCCAATTTTTTCTTCACGAAGGTCAATCACATCTACATGGCCTTCTCCTCTCCTCTTCTCTCCTCTTCTAACCAAACTGTCTATTCAACTAGTACGATATCCAGCGAATGCACTCTAACCCATTTCAGAGAGGTGACAGAGCAACAAATCTTGGATATTATTAATACCATAAAATCCGGATCTGCCTTAGATCCATGTACCCCAAAAATCCTTCCACCGGTCTTGGATCTGTTAATCCCTGTGGTTACACAAATCTGCAACGTTATTTTTAAATCAGCAATATTTCCTACCACCTTGAAAAATACACTCTTGAAACCCCTCCTGAAAAAAACTCATTTAGCAAAAGATGACTTAAAAAACTATCGATCTATAGCCAGTCTCCCATTCCTGGCTAAGGTGGTAGAGAAGGCTATGAATTACCAACTATCAGAGTATATTGAAGAACACGCCTTGCTGGATAATACCCAGTTTGGGTTCCGCAAACATCACGGTACCGAAACAGCTTTAATTAAAGCCGCTGATGATATCAGAACCATCAAAGATCAGGGAGGTACGGCTGTACTCGTACTATTGGATTTATCTGCCGCCTTCGACACGGTCGATCATTCCATCCTGATCGACCGTGTCGGAAAGATGGGAATCCAGCAGCGAGCGAAGAATCTTCTGACTTCCTTCTTGGCGGATAGGACCCAGGCAGTTACCTTGGGCCCTTTCAAATCAAGTGAGCTTTCTCTACCGTGTGGGGTGCCTCAAGGCTCATCCCTGAGTCCGACACTTTTTAATATCTACGTGTCGGACCTAGCTACTGTCATCAAGCAATACGGGATGGGCCTTACCTCTTACGCAGACGACACCCAATTGGTCATCGCCATTAATAATGATGGAGAAAATGTGGCAAAACGTTTTCAGGAGGGTATGCTGGCTATTGGGGACTGGATTTCTGCCAGTTCCCTTAAATTAAACTCCCAAAAGACCGAGGTGGTAATTTTTGGAAACCTTTCCCCTTGCTGGTCTCCCGTGTGGTGGCCTTCATCCTTCGGTACCCCGCCATGTCCTGTCCCAAAGGTTAGGAATCTGGGGTGGTATTCGATGAAAAGCTTAACTTCTCGGCTCATGCAAATCAAGTTGCAGCCACAGCTTTTCATAAGCTGAAACTTATCAAAAAAATGACTCAGTTTTTACCTGATGCGGCAGGGAAAACCCTGGTGATTGCATTGGAATTATCATCACTTGATTATTGTAATGGATTGTTTACGAGCGCACAGACCAGAGTCATCAATAAAATGCAATCTGTGCAGAATGCAGCAGTGAGACTGTTGACCAACACTCCTAAATTCAAACCCATTTCTCAAACTATCCGCAATCTTCACTGGTTGACCATCAAAAATCGAGTAACATTTAAAGCAATGTGCCAGGTTTTTAAGACCCTTCAGAACTCAGGTCCACAATTTCTTAGGAATCAGATAATACCACACCGTCCATCAAGACAATTAAGATCAGCTACTTTGCTCCATCTAAATATTCCTCGTACGAGAACAGTCTCTTGGGGTGATAGACGATTTACAGTTGCAGCATCCAGACTCTGGAATTCTCTTCCTCTGTCAATTCGGATGAGTCATACGCTGCTGTCATCCAGGAAGAACTTAAAGACTTGGCTGTTTAACCAATGACCTGGCCTACAACATCATTAGGGAATCATGAATCGATTTTTAGCGCCAAGACGCCCTCGGGCATATGCTCGCGCTCTATAAATTTTAAAAATAAATAAATAATAAATAAACATTTAGGCAGATGTTTTTTCTCTTATTCTGTGACTACATATAAGAGTACTGAAAGTTCAACACTCTTTCTTGTCACTAATAATGTTATCATTTGGCAATGTATGCCATGAGTACATGACTATTCTATGTTGTAACAGAATGGGTATAGCCGCATATTGCTTTACAGGCATGGACAGTTAATTTATGATTTAAGAATGTTGTCTTGTTTATTCAAAGCTTGCTCCCACACAAGCTCTGTGCACCTGCTTTTTCTTTTGTTTTGCAGCTGTTCTCCCTGGTGCACCTTCCCTAATTCCCTTCCCTCATCTAGCCACTCTGATCTTCTGTTCTTGTCTGTCAGAATCAGAGCTCCTGGGAGGTGAGCCACGGGGAGGGTCCTGTTCCTGAGAATCTCACAGAGAGTGACAGAATTGTGGCAGTTCTTGATGGCAGGTTTATAACTCCCCTTATCCTCTGGAAGATAATAATATATCAGTCTTCTTTGAAGTCTTTTACAGGCTAGTCTTTCCATGGTCAAAGATGGTGGAGAAGTGTGGCTCAATGATTAGAGCGGCAGACCCTGATGCAGAGGTCTAGCCCGGGACCAGGGTTCAATTCCCCGCCTCGGCGGGTTTTGGGCTCAAAATTCCACGGACCTGATAATTCTCTCTTCGGTGCCTATTCCAATCATGGAGTCCCAATCTGCAACTCTGGGCAATAGCTTGCTTAATCTCCACAACGGCCCCCACAACGCTAAGGATGCTTGGCCTCCACCTTGGGTGTGCCCAGGAGTGGACGCCTCACAGGGAAAGTCATGATGGGTTCCACAGCGGTATTCGTACAAGCGCCTTGAGACCCTTGTGGGAGAGTAGTGCGCTATACAAGTATCAATTTACAATTTTTATTTACAATTTACAACCAATTGGCTGATGAGGCCTGTTTGCTCATCTATAGCACACTACCCCTATGTCACTCTCTACCTCTGTTTCTGTGTCTAACCTGTCTTTCTATCTCATTTCTCTTTCCTTACTTCACCTCATCTCTCCCACCCCTTCCTCTTTTCCTGCCACTCTAAATCGCCATATGTACTTTGCCCTCTCCCTATGCAAACATGCGGCGTCAAAAATCCTTAAGTTCCCCTTGATAGATGCCTATGCAAATGTGACATGTAACATCAAGAGTGTTGTCATCCATTATGACATTTTTGCAGCCATCATTGTATATAGAAAATAAAGGCTTCTGTAGTTAAACCCATTAGTAATACATAATCATCATAGCCATTATATCCCGGTTGAAGTGTGCAATACCACTATAAAAATCCATCTGTCACTAATATGGAAATATATAGAAAAGTGCTCTATTTTCCATGTCAGCAAACAGATGTGAATAAAGCGCTGATTTGTGTTTCAGTGATGCCACTGAAAATCTGAATGGTGCCAAAAAAGATGTCATCAGTGATCTAATGAATTATGATTCACCCATTTATATAAATGCTACAATTGTGAATACCTGCAGTTGAAACCGATCCAGTCATTAATTACAGTTAGTAGGATACAGTACCACTTTACATACAGAAAGAAGGCTGTATTCCCTCCGTCTTCAAGCTGACTTGGAAAACAACTATCCTTTTGAGCTGTTTTATGTATTTTTCTCCTTTAGAGAAGGGAGGGCCCATGGAGGTGCTTGTTTTTTTAGCTCTTATGTTACCCTGGGCGGAGTTCAGGCAGGCATAGCTGTCCTTTTGCAATGCCAGCTACATAGAACGTCCTCCTGATCACATTGAGAGCCCGGTATTGATTAGCAGTGAATTGCACTGGTCATCATACAATATATGAGCAACGGTTGGAGGAGGATCTGGCAACTGGCAACTGCTCAAGTACCCCTGCCATGGGGGGAGCATGGGGATGTAAGGTTGCAGAAGTACTTTAACATAAGTGGAGTGTAATGAAGAGGTGGGATGGAAGGCACTTACCGCAGCCTGGTCCACCTGTGCCTTCGAGTAAGCTGGGGATTGGTTCCTAAAAAGAGTAGGGAGGAGAGGGAAAGAAATTATGCCATTCTTAAACTCTTCTCGGTCTCCATCTTATGGTTAAGGAGGGTGGATCAAAAGAGGTACTCTGGGTGGAGCGCGTGGTGGCTGCACTGACCTCGGACTAGGCAAGGGCATTTTTTGGTTTGACTAACATGTCAGTGGAAATCGAGTAAGATGAGAAAAGCGGTATTTGCAGATTGTCCCACAGGAAGCTTGAAAACGGGATAGTTGGTTAAAAAAAGTTTATGTTGTTAATGGGATAAAAGGCATGTCAGCAAATAAGTATTATTTTTTTTCTTTCAAATTTGTGCTTGTAAATGAGTTTAAAAACCAAATTGAAAATACATCACCTAATTGTTGCCACTTTTTCTTTTTTATCCTTCTTCAAAGGCACTGAAATAATGTACAAACTAACAGTTAGGACTGGAAAGGGGAGACCTCTCGGTCACCCCGAACGTATGGCTGGGTGCCCCGATTGCCCGGGAAACCTTTGCAGGTGGGGGGCTTGTCCCCGGCCGGTACGCCCAAAGTGGGAGGGTTGTCATAACACCCGTCCGGAAGTCCGTGCACTTTTGGGTGGGATGGGAATGCTGCCCTGCCTTCCCGCTGCAGGATAAAAGGCGCGGGAATCCAGGCAGGCGTCCTCTTGTTCCTGCGCTCTGAAGGCTACACCACTCGTCGCTCGTGAGCCCTCAAGGGAACAAGCTGCAGTTTTTTTAACGTGGTAATCGTTGTTTTTTCTGTTTCAGTCGTCGAGGCGTATCTGGGATTCGAGGAGCTGCTGGAAAACAGGCAGAGAGAAAACAGAACATCGGATATGCCTGGAAAGAAGAGTGGAAAGAGCTCCGAGATGGAACGGATGCTTCGCACACTGGTAAACCAAGTGTCGCCAATGGACAGGAAATTTGGTAAAGTAGACCGACTGGGTCGCAGCTTAGCGGCGCTCCAGAAAAAAGTGGATGCTCAGGCGGGGCCCTCAGGGAGATCTAAGAGGATTGTGGGGCCTGCTTTGCCGAACGTTACTCCGGGGGGGATAAGAGGAAAAAGAAGAAAGGGAAAGTGGGTCCTAGCGAGGCCCCGGTCCCGATTGAGGTTCCGCTGGTCCCCGTAACACCAGCGGCCAGCCCGGTAACCGCACCAGATGGGGTATTGCCAATCCCTGTGATTATCACACCGCTGGATAACGATCAAGTACCCCCCGAACTGGCGATGCATCTAGCGGCGGTGTTGCCTTGGTTGAAGAAGGGAGCGGGGGGATCCGCGGCTGCGGAAGATCCAGCTGAGGAGGCTAGGCAAATTATCGACCAGCTCAGGCAGGCAAGGGGCTCTGGGGCAGCGAACGTGCCTTCTACACCTCTGCAGGTGGCGAACCCGGCCACGGTCGAGAATCGGAATCAGTCGACCGACACGACCGGAGGTACGACAGAAAACGGTAAGAGGTCGCTTACCGTTTCAGTCGTCGAGGCGTATCTGGGATCCGAGGAGCTGCTGGAAAACAGGCAGAGAGAAAACAGAACGTCGGATATGCCTGGAAAGAAGAGTGGAAAGAGCTCTGAGATGGAACGGATGCTTCGCACACTGGTAAACCAAGTGTCGGCGATGGACAGGAAATTTGGTAAAGTAGACCGACTGGGTCGCAGCTTAGCGGCGCTCCAGAAAAAAGTGGATGCTCAGGCGGGGCCCTCAGGGAGACCTAAGAGGATCGTGGGGCCTGCTTTGCTGAACGTTACTCCAGGGGGGGATAAGGGGAAAAAGAAGAAGGGAAAAGGGGGCCCTAGCGAGGCCCCGGTCCCGATTGAGGTTCCGCTGGTCCCAGTAACACCAGCGGCCAGCCCTGTACCCGCACCGGATGGGGGATTGCCAATCCCTGTGATTATCACACCGCTGGATAACGATCAAGTACCCCCCGAACTGGCGATGCATCTAGCGGCGTTGTTGTCTTGGTTGAAGAAGGGAGCGGGGGGATCCGCGGCTGCGGAAGATCCAGCTGAGGAGGCTAGGCAAATTATCGACCAGCTCAGGCAGGCAAGGGGCTCTGGTGCAGCGAACGTGCCTTCTACTCCTCTGCAGGTGGCGAACCCGGCCGCGGTCGAGATTCGGAATAAGACGACGGACACGACCGGAGGTACGACAGAAAACGGTAAGAGGTCGCTCCCAATAATGAGGGAGGGCGCTGTACCTTCAAGGTGGGAATGCCTGGCACAACATGTTCCTATGGCAACAAAAGAGATGGTGTGGGCGAATAAATACATTAATATGTTTTCATTGTTGACGGACAATCTTGAGTTAGAATATGCCAAGACCCAGAAAGATTTGTGGCACCCAGTGAATGGAGGGAAAAAATGGCAGAATTCATGGTGGAAGAGTCGTTGATGAACTGGATCAGGGCTTTTTCTGTTTTTGTAGCAATTATGGGTGAGCGAACACCAGAACTGTTGGGAGACCTTGCTTGCTACCAGAGCAGGATCACGGGCTTCCATTGAGAAGTATGGAGGGGACGCATGGAAAGGGTATGACGTGTCGTTCCATAAAGCGAAAGAGTTTAATGAATCACTGACTTGGGATTGTTTGGACACTGTATCTTGGCATGCGCAGTTCACGCCGGGCTCAGCGGGTGGATCAGGGTCGAGTGCAAACGGCTTCAGGGCTTTTCAGCAGAAACATCCACAGCCCTTTAAACCAGCCCACGGGGGAGATACTCAGTCTAGATCGGGCGGGAATGGGAATAAGCGAGGAGTATGTTGGGGTGTAGCAGGCCGCAGGGAACATGCAGGTTCAGGCATGCCTGCGCAGGTTGTGGTAACACCTCCCACCCCGAAACTAGCTGCCGATCCAGAGGCAATAGTACTGGAGAAAAAGGGGGTACCAAGCAGGATTGACACGGTGCCTCGGATGTCCAAACAATCGCCCGTGGATATTTTGGCTTTGACCCCCTGGCTGAACAAATACCCTGATCATGTGTCCACCAGGATCCTGCAAGATGGCTCCTCATATGGCTTCAGGATCCCGGCTGGTGATTTTCGGGGGGCCCCCTTATGCAAAAACCAACTGTCCATTACGCACAACCCGACGGTGGTCGCCACAAAAATTGCAAAAGAGGTTCGCTTGGGGAAGGTTGCAGGATCGTTCGGTGAACTAACAACGGCCAATTTTGTGTGTTCCCCATTAGGGGTAGTTCCCAAGAAGGAGAGGGGAGAATTCAGGCTCATTCATAATCTATCTGCACCAAGGGGGGCTTCCGTGAATGAGGCAATCGATGCAGGCATTTGCAGTGTGAGGTATGCATCATTTGATGACGCAGTGGTAATGTTGAATCGCCTAGGCCCCGGTGCATTGTTAGCAAAATCAGATATTGAATTCGCATTTAGGTTACTACCGGTGCATCCCCAGGATCAGCACTTGTTGGGTTTCACATTTCAGGGGAAGTATTACATGGATATGTGCATGCCGATGGGTTGTTCAATTTCGTGTGCCTATTTTGAAATGTTTCACTCATTTCTGGAGTGGGCTTTCTCGAAGGCCTCAGGGCATCAACATGTGATGCATTATCTTGATGATTTCCTGTTTCTCGGCCCGGCGTGCTCTCTGGACTGTGCACGGGCATTGCAGGAATTCTGCGTGCTCATGCGGGGTTTCGGGGTCCCGTTGGCACCAGGTAAGACAGTGGGTCCAACTACCTCCCCAGAGTTTCTGGGTATTGAACTAGACTCCGTGGAGGGTTGCTTCCGTCTGCCGGCGGAGAAGATCTCCAAATTCAGGGCCTCCTTGTTGCAATGTCTTCGGAACGACAAGGTGACACTGCACCAACTACAGCAAACAGTGGGACAGCTGAATTTTGCACTGAGGATTATACCGATGGCTCGCCCTTTCTCCCGATCTATTGCCCAGGCCATGGTTGGCCTCAAGGAGGGGCACCATCGTACGAGGCTGCCGGCAGAGGTTAGCCAGGACATGCTCATTTGGCTGGCATTCCTGGCAGTTTTCAACAGCCGGGTAGTCTGGAGCAAAGCCCCGGCCTTGTCAGCAGAATTAGGTTTATGGACCGACTCTGCAGGCAGTGTGGGGTTTGGCGCGATCCTTGGCAACCGATGGTCGGCCCAGAAATGGCCAGCATGGTGGGAAACAAGTGGCTTGACGAGCAACATTGGTTTCCTAGAGTTATTCCCCATCTGGGTAGCGTTGTCGGCCTGGCCAGAAGAGTTCCGAAACCGCTCGGTGATATTTTGGTCTGATAACATGACCGTAGTTGAGTGCATTAACCAGCAGGCAGCACGCTGCAAGTGGATATTGCGATTGTTGAAAGAAATTGTGTTGAAATGCTCAAAGCTAAATGTACAATTCAGGGCAAAACATGTGCCGGGAGTACGGCATAATGCAGCTGATGCGCTCTCTCGTTTCAAAATGCAGGCATTCAGGGATTGTTTACCCTCAGCGGAGCTAGTGGCAGCACCATTTCCCGAAGCATTATGGCAAATCGGCGCCCCGGACTACAAAACCTCGTGGCAGCCATTTTAGTGCCCAGGACAAGAAAAGCTTATGAAGGGGCGTTCCGCTCGTACTGCACCTTTTTGGGTCCTGCATGGGAGCATAGATGGGGTCAGGAGGGGTCCTTTACCCAATTTTAGTGGCACTTCATGAGGAGGGCCGGTCGGCGGCAACCGCCAGTCGGTATAAGGCCGCCATATCATTTATGGCTCAGCTCCAGGGGATCAGGGACCCGACGGACTCCTTTATAGTCAGAAAGACGCTGCGCGGCTGGCGGCGCCTAGAGGGTCGCAAAAAGGATACCAGGCATCTGATAGGATTTGACAGGTTGACCGCTTTGTTGGCTAAACTAGAGGAGACATGCTCCTCACCTAGTGAGGTTGTCCTATTCCGGGCAGCGTTTGCGTTGGCATTCAATGGGGCCCTGCGGGTAAGCGAACTAGTGGCTGCCAACAAAAGGGATACAGAGGGGGGTCTGCGCAGGGACCACACGCAAGTGAGAGGGGATTCCCTGCCGATCATGATAGCCAGGTCAAAGACAGACCAGGAGGCCCAGGGGAGTAGCATTGTGTTGCAGCGCACTCCGGTTGTCCAGTGAGGCATGTTGAGGCCTACCTAAAACAAAGGGTGACGACGTGGGGGGGGGCCTTGCTGCAGCATGCTGACGGCACCCCGATAACAAAGTTTCAGTTCCAGAGGGTGCTGGCGATCACGATTGCAGCTGCGGGCTTGAACCCGAGTGATTTTGGAACTCATTCGTTCAGGATAGGGGCCGCTACAGAAGCGACGGCCGGGGGTCTGCAGGCAGACAATGTTAATCAGTTGGGGCGCTGGTCTTCAAATTGTTTCAAATGTTACGTGCGGTTGCACATCTTGTAATTTACTGAAGAAGTGCACTCACGCTTGTTTGGATAACAGTTTCACGAGCCTGTGACGCAGGGCGGAAATTGGGACCGGCCCAGTATCAGCTAACCACCACTTCAGGAACAAGGAATGGAAGACGAGTGGTCTGGGTCGTGGGCCACTCATACGTGAGGCATGCCGCGGACATATTCAGGCCAGGTGATGCGATCCACACATCTGAGGAATATGGTTTCAGGGTGTCCTTCCATGGGAAGGGCGGCTTGTGTACTGACCGACTGCAAAGTTTTGTGGAAGAATTGTTAGGGCGGCACAGGTCACCGCCATCAGTAGTCATAGTGCACATTGGGGGCAATGACTTGGTGAGGTTGGGCAGACGGGCTTTAATCGAACACATGCTTTCAGCAGTTAGTTGGTTAGCAAAGACACTCCCGGGGTGCACAATAGCTTGGTCACACATGATTCTGAGGAGGGTATGGAGAGGTGGGTGGTCCACGACAGCGTTGAACCATTCGGTAAAGAGGGTCAACAATAAAATGGAGAAATTGTTTTGCTCTACCCATCTTCAAAGTATACCTCACGGAGGCATCTGGGGGGACCACTGTTATTCAGACGATGGGGTACACCTGTACAGGGTGGGGAATGACTTATTGATAGGAGACATGATAGCTTGGCTAGTGGGATTGAGAAGACATGACCTATAGGAGTTGTGGGGGGGCCAGATAGTCGGTCAACTATCTGGCCTGTGGCGGTAAGGTCATGATCAGTGAGCAGTGATTTCAGGTCCCTAGTGGGGGCGCCACCCATTATGGATAGGAGCGCCCGGGGGAGGCGGCCATTGGCCCCTCCCACGGGGGGCAGCACCCATTACGGATGGGATCGCCCAGGGGGAGACGGCCATAGGCCCCTCCCAGGGGGAGACGGCTATATGCCCCTCCCACAAATTTCCCGGGGGGCGGATATCCGCTCTGGCGGAAGAGAGTGCGGGGAAAGGGGGGGAGTCCACGCTGTCCTTCTTACGGATACCCTGCACGGGAACTCGGACGACCTTAAGATGGCGCCGAGTGAAAGGGGGCCCCCATGACAAGGGAAGTTACAGTTGGCTACGAGGGAAAGCCCTCTGCGCATGCGCCACTCATACGAGAGGGCGGAAATTTGGTGATAGGGATCTGACACCGGTTAAGACCTTACCGTTGGCCCCTAACGATAGGATGTACAAAATTCGTATGCAATGCATTATGTCATGATGTAAGACTCGGTTAGGAAAATCTTTGTATTAGAGATTTGTTAAGGTTAGCCTGGATACCTGTCTTCATCAAGTGTAATGAAAGTTGAATTTTGTACATGATAAATTAAACGTTTTTAATTTAAAGTTTTAAATTTTGTTTCATATTTTAATAAATACAGCCGGGGGGGTCGCGAGGCCCCCCTGCCTTCCAAAAGTTAAAAAAAACTGTGTCTGTCTCCTACCATTTGGGATTGGTGGTGGAAGGGGTGGCGGTCATCCAGGACCATATAAGCTTGACCGAATTTGGCATAAATCCGTCCAGCAGTTCTTGGTGTTGTGTAAAAAGATTCCCAAAGGGTTTTTAAATCCCCTTCACCTTACAGAGCCCTTATATAATCAGCCTTAGGCACGTGTATATGTGTTTTGAAATGTGTGTACAGGTTTGTCAAACATGGCCAAAATTAAGAATGCACCAAACAGTCTTCTTTCAATGCAAACTATAAAATGCAAATAACTAGAGGCGCCTGCGCCAACCCACAACATACTTTTTATACTTTATCTGAATTTTGCCTTTACCCAGGCCCAGGAACACAGAATGCTTGCTTCTTTTACTTATCAATACTCATAAATTATAGTTGTACTAAGCTCAAGAACTCCTTGTGCACTGTCTGAGTTTGAGAAAGAAAACATGCGAGATTCTGAAAGTTTAACCTACGATAGACCTTGATGTCCTTAGCCCTGCTAATCATAGGCTAAGCCACAGGATTTCTCCAACCCTGGTGTTTACAAGCATGTATACAGTCAGACTAAGTAGCCCAGACCTTGGTGAACACTGTGGTTGGTTAACATTCCCTTTCACTCGGATACCATTCTAGCTGAATTCTGGGAATCAATTTGACTGCACACTTGCTTTGTAATTTAATTAATTTCTGATCATTTTGCCAAACCTTGAAAAGGTGAAAATCATCTTTCTATTTGTCAGATTTTCTTTCTCGTTCTTAAGGAGACTCTACGCCTTTTACACACTTTGCCCTCAATACTTCCTGATTCTTAAATTCCCGCTCTGTTCTTCATTCTCTTGCACCACTCTCCCCACCAATTGTTGTTCCTTTTGATATCCCTGATTTTCCACCTTCCAAATTCCCCTGCCCCTTCCTCATTACTAGCTTTTTACTGCCAATCCTGTATATCATTATTAGGTGTTGTCCCTTCCTCAATTTCTGTCCTCTTTTAGTTTCCATCTACAGACAGTTTTTAGCCATCTGTTGTGAAAAGACCTCTTGTGGACCATACCAAAATTTACAGTGAGCTGTAGGCCTTCCCATTGGGTGGATTTGTCACTCTCATATGCTTGCTTCGTTTTCGTTGTCTTTCTTTCCTTTTCTTCTGTTTGCCCCTCCTCTGGAGCACAGCTGTTTTACCATCTTTATGATTGGATGGCTTGCATTCTTCCACTGCTCACATGCAGGGAACTACTTTCTTTCTTTTGTTTTCAGTGTTCCAAGAGTGTGCCGATGTTTTCCTGCTCTCTCCTTCAAGTGCTGCCCTCACCACCCACAAATTAGCGCCCTCCGACTATGAGCTCCATGGTGCTCTCTTGTCCCCTTCCTACCTTGCCCATTGCTTACCAAACTCAGTTTTTTATTTATTTTTTTATTTCGGTCTCCTCTGTTTATGTCGTAACCCATTCCCTGTTGCTCCTCCCATTCACTTTAATACGCCTGCTCTTACCTTGTACCCCAAACCCACAGTTGCGGCCCTGTAAAAAAAAGGTCTGTGGTAATTTTATTTGGTTTCGCTGCAACTGTCATTTGCTGTCACACATCTTTAAATTATTTTATTTTAATTTAATGCACCAAGTAGTATTCAACATCTTGGAACAGGTTAAGAAAAAAATAAACAAAATGTTGCCCAGCGCCTTGGTATATGCATGACCATGCATGGTAAAGCATGTGTGTTCATATGTCAACATGTTGAGCTGCCATCTTTTATTTTTTACCAATTATACGAATATTAACAAAAAGCAAATAAATAATTGGCAAAGCCAAAAGGTCGAGAAGGTAGTACCTAATGGCTTTCTCAATGCTTAATTTAGAGTATTTCTTTTTCAGGCTAATTGTTTTCTAACTTTTTGCTGTTTGGTCTACTTGATTCTAATGCACTGTAATTGGAGGCAAATGATTCAGATGAGTTACTGTGCACTGTGCACTGCTGAGTTTGTACATATTTATTGTCATTTTATACAGAGCATCAAGCAAACTTTTAACTCTCTGTTGCCATAGTGTGCTTATAGAAAGTGGAAGAAGTAAATGTATTTATTATGAAATTTTATAAAGTGCTGTATGTTTCATTGTGGTTACTTCAGAGTGCTCTGCATGGGCGAGAAGTATGGGTATCTTGCAGAGGGGAAAGAAGTGTGTATTGGAACGTGGTAAGTCTTTGTTGAATATGTTCTATCACTACCCCCATGTGGAGTGGTAGATGATCCTGATGTTTGGTCTTCAGACCTTCTCTGAAGATCATTTGCTTTGGTTTAACCCTTTGGCTTGGGCTTAGTGCATTGCACAACCTGCACAACTGTGAGCTAATTAAACCACAATGTTTGTTTGGTATACCCTAAAAGCTAGAATGATGCAAAGCAAAAATGAGTTAAATCAGTAGAGCTGTGTTTGGAGGTTATGTTCCTGATGCATTTGTTCTACAATTAAAAACTGAAGTGCATTAGCAGTGCAGATGTGGTTAGATCTCAGTGTTAGAATATCAGAGATGAGGCCTTTGGAAAAGAGGCAATTACACTGGCGATAGGAGAAAAGAGATATGGAATGCTGGATGGTCATGGTTGATGGGGTTCTGTAACCAGGAAGAAACACAGATTTCCTAGAGAAAGGAAAAGGCAAGAGAGACAAGGAGGGGGAAAATGCACTGGTGATAGGCGAACGAAATGTCTGAGAGGGAGAGACTGAAACTGGAGGAACGGGGAGACCAAGAGATAGAAGCTAATAGTGGGAGAAGCAGAAGAAAGAATACCGACAAAGAAGTGTGGGGGTGGCAGACAGTGAACAGAGCTATACCTTGCTGTCTGTCTTCTAGTGAGAGACAGTGGCAAAGAGGAGTTGGAAAAAGAGAGAAACATTAGCGATGAGGGTGGGAAAGGAATCAAGAGATGTAGAGTGGTAAAAACGTTGACGAGAGGAAGATATGGAAAACCACAAACATCCCAAGAGGAAACCCACTCACTAAAGATTGAGATGGAGATGAGGAAAGTAGCAAGAAAAAGAGGTAATAAGACAGAACAGACATTAAAATTAAAGACCATGCTGGACATTAAAAGGGAAGCCACTAGGCTGTGAAGAAGAAAAACACAACTGCCCTTGACACATCCAGCTTCTGTACCTCTAGGTCACATTTTACATTTCGTATCAAAGTAGGTAGAGCAAAGGAAGGCCTACAGGACAATGAACATCTTCAGATTCTCAGTTTCAGTGGTCATATGTATGTGGAATGAGCGCAGAGGGAAGATAATTATTTGGTGTGGAGACTGATGAAGGGCATCAAACTAAAAGTGGCTATTGGATGTGAACAACGTTTTTGATCTCTTCTTATCCTGGCCTAATAACAAAGACTTATATCTTTAAGAGTTGTCTGATAAACTAGTCATTGTTATGTCTGATATTATGCAGGAGGGCATCAGCTGTCTTAAGAGTGATGGGTAGCCTTGGTAGGGATTGTTTTCAGATGGAACAGCTTTTATAATTTCCAGGAAGAAGAAGACTAACTCTAGGTCAGAGTCGTACCCAGCATTTGTGGCCAATTCATAACTGTATGTGAAATGTTTAAAGAATGTGAACTCAGAACTAAGGCATTAATATTTCAAGGAGTGAAACAGTTGTTAATTTATTTTGAACCACTACATTAGGAGTGGCGTCTTCCATGCTAACAAGGAGGGTAAATGGGTTCTGCAGTTTGCTGCAATAGATGTTTCTCTGTTTGGAGCACATTCTGTCAGAGGCGCCATGGCCTGGAACGCATTCCAGATGATAATGCTTTTAGAAGACATAATGAAAGCAGTAGATTGGTCAAGTGACTCAAACTTTAAAGAGTTTCATTTTAAATCAGTTGGGAGACTTCCATCTGCTGTTCTGAATAAGATTTAATATAGCATAATAGGAACCTCGGTGTCCAGCAATAGAATGGAGATTTTCTAGACAATATTAAAGCAAGTCTGGAATATATTAAAGATAGGAAGGAGAGAACTACCCTACCCTTCAGAAAGAAGGGCTGACATGAAAACAGGAGTGATAGTTTGGAGTTTGGGCATGTACAGGGATTGCTTGTTGGGAGCGCGTGTTTCTTCAGGAGTTTAAAAATTGTTCAGAACCCAAGACGGGTACTGCACCAACTACAAAGTTATGAGGTACTCTTGATAAACTGTGCATATATCAGACTCTCCGTTTAGATCACCTTGACTTTGGACTTGCACACTTGCAAGTCCGCACTTATTTGGGAGCATTGTGTATGAATTATTATGGTGAGCTCATTATTCGTGAATGCAGCTTAGGTGGGGGCTGAAATACAAATCCACTACATATATTGCCTGGAATTTGAGCCCTTGCCAAATTCATCTGCTTATTTACTAAGCTGCATAAAGAATTGTGTACTAAAAGAAATTTAAGGGTGTAACTGCCATAAAATGTAGGCAAATTTTGTTTCTGTTATGCTGTGGCTACATATAAGAGTACTGAAAGTTCAACACTCTTTCTTGTTGATGGTCAAATATATGCTAATTTCCAGGCACACTAATAATGTTATCACGTGGCAATTTATGCCATGAGTACATGACTATTCTATGTTGTAACAGAATGGGTATAGCCGCGTATTGCTTTACAGGCATGGACAGTTAATTTATGATTTAAGAATGTTGTCTTGTTTATTCAAAGCTTGCTCCCACACAAGCTCTGTGCACCTGCGTTTTCTTTTGTTTTGCAGCTGTCCCTCCCTGGTGTACCTTCCCTAATTCCCTTCCCCCATCTAGCCACTCTGATCTTCTGTTCTTGTCTGTCAGAATCAGAGCTCCTGGAAGGTGAGCTACGGGGAGGGTCCTGTTCCTGAGAATCTAAGGAGAGGGACCGAATTGTGGCAGCTCTTGATGGCAGGTTTATAACTCGCCTTATCCTCTGGAAGAGAATAATATACCAGTCTTCTTTCAAGTCTTTTACAGGCTTGTCTTTCCATGGTCAAAGATGGTGAGAACCAACTGGCTGATGAGGCCTGTTGTTTACGACTGCAACATTTCAGGGCTGCTTGCTCATCTATAGCACACTACCCCTATGTCACTCTCTACCTCTGTTTCTGTGTCTCACCTGTCTTTCTCTCTCATTTCTCTTTCCTTACTTCACCTCATCTCTCCCACCCCTTCCTCTTTTCCTGTCATTCTAAATATCCATATGTGCCCTTGCCCTCTCCCTATGCGAACAGGGGGCGTCAAAAATCTTTAAGTTCCCCTTGATAGATGCCTATGCAAACGTGACATGTAACATCAAGAGTGTTGTTATCTACTATGACATTTCTGCTGCCATCGTTGTATAAAGAAAATAAAGGCTTCTGTATTTCAATCCATTAGTAATACATAATCATCATAGCCATTATAACTCGGTTGAAGGGTGCAATACCACTATAAAAATCCAGCTGTCACTCTTATGGAAACATATAGAAAAGAGGTCCATTTTCCATGTCAGCAAACAGATGTGAATAAAGCACTGTTTTGTGTTTCAGTGATGCCACTGAAAATCTTAATGGTGACAATAAATATGTCATCAGTGATCTAATGAATTATGATTCACCCATTTATATAAATGCTACAATTATGAATACCATCAGTTGAAACCCATCCAGCCATTAATTGCAGTTACAGTACCACTTTACATACAGAAAGAAGGTTGTATTCCCTCTGTCTTCAAGCTGACTTGGAAAACAACTATCCTTTTGAGCCGTTTTATGCATTTTTCTCCTTTAGAGAAGGGAGGGCCCATGGAGGTGCTTGTTTTGTAGCTCTTATTTTATCCTGGGCGGAGTTCAGGCAGGCATAGCTGTCCTTTTGCAATGCCAGCTACATAAATCCGTCCAGCAGTTCTGGGTGTTGTGTAAAAAGATTCCCAATGGGTTTTTAATCCCCCTTCACCTTACAGAGCCCGTATATAATCAGCCGTAGGCACATGTATATGTATTTTGAAATGTGTGTACAGGTTTGTCAAACATGGCCAAAATAATGAATGAACCAAACAGTGTTCTTTCAATGTAAAGTATATAATGCCCATAATTGGAGGCGCCTGCGCCAACTCACTAAATACTTTATCTGAATTTATCCTTTACCCAGGCCCAGGAACACAGAGTGCTTGCTTCTTTTACTTATCAATACTCATAAATTATAGTTGTACTAAGCCCAAGAACTCCTTGTGCACTGTCTGAGTTTGAGAAAGAAAACATGCGAGATTCTGAAAGTTTAACCTAGGGTAGACCTTGATGTCCTTAGCCCTGCTAATCATAGGCTAAGCCACAGGATTTCTGCAACCCTGGTGTTTACAAGCATGTATACAGTCAGACCAAGTAGCCCAGACCTTGGTGAACACTGTGTTTGGTTAACATTCCCTTTCACTCGGATACCATTCCAGCTGAATTCTGAGAATCAATTTGATTCAAACCATTTTTTTTCATATAAAATGGTTGGAATAAAAAATATTTGAAAATGGACACTTGCTTTGTAATTTAATTTATTTGTGATCATTTGGCCAAACCTTGAAAAGGTGAAAATCATCTTTCTATTTGTCAGATTTTCTTTCTCCTTCTTAAGGAGACTCCACGCCTTTTACACACTTTGCCCTCAATACTTCCTGATTCTTCAATTCCCGCTCTGTTCTTCATTCTCTTGCACCACTCTCCCCACCAATTGTTGTTCCTTTTGATATCCCTGATTTTTCACCTTCCAAATTCCCCTGCCCCTTCCTGATTACTAGCTTTTTACTGCCAATCCTGTATATCATTATTAGGTTTTGTCCATTCCTCAGTTTCTGTCCTCTTTTAGTTTCCACCTACAGACAGTTTTTAGCCATCTGTTGTGAAAAGACCTCTTGTGGACCATACCAAAATTTACAGTGAGCTGTAGGCCTTCCCATTGGTTGGATTTGTCACTCTCATAGGCTTGCTTCATTTTCGTTGTCTTTCTTTCCTTTTCTTCTCTTTGCCCCTCCTCTGGAGCACAGCTGTTTTACCATCTTTATGATTGGATGGCTTGCATTCTTCCACTGCTCACATGCAGGAAGCTACTTTCTTTCTTTTGTTTTCAGTGTTCCAAGAGAGGGCCGATGTTTTCCTGTTGTCTCCTTCAAGTGCTGCCCTCACCACCCACAAATTAGCACCCTCCAACTATGAGCTCCATTGTGCTCTCTTGTCCCCATCCCTACCTTGCCCATTGCTTACCCAAACTCAGCCTTTTATTTATTTATTTATTTCGGCCTCCTCTGTTTATTCTGTACCCATTTCCTGTTGCTCCTCCCATTCACTTTACGACATCTGCTCTTACCGTGTACCCCAAACGCACAGTTGCGGCCCTGTAAAAAAAAGTTGTGTCGTAATTTTATTTGTTTTCGCTGCAACTGTCATGTGCTGTCAGGCTGCTCTGGTTTTACAAAGCGCTGTCACACACCTTTATATTATTTTATTTTAATTTAATGCTCCAAGTAGTTGTCGCATTCGCCCTTTCAAATAAGACTCAAGAGTCGGAGCATAGGTGTACACACCTTTATTCATCGGCTGACAGCCTTCTACTGCCTAACTCGTTCCCCTAGTTCCAGTTCCCCCGTTTCCTGTCCCTCCCCTTCCTACTCGCCTGCCCAGTCCCTGGACAGAGGTCAGGCATAATGATATGACATCTCCCCCTTTTGTACAAAGTCTCACCGTCTCTCACACTTCTTCAATGAGTCGCGTTGGCCTTCTTATTTGACGTTTCGGGCGGCTCTCTTGTTCTGGTGTTCTGATGTGATGACTCGCGTTGTTTATGAGTCTCAGGGGGCTTCGATGATCTTGGTCACTGTTGTCACTATGGCTTGTTGAGTCAGTGGAGGTTTGACTCGATGAGGCCCCACTGTGATTGTTGGGATTGCATTTCTTGAAGTGTGATATGTTTCTGGTTATTTGCCTGTGGTCGGCCTTCGCTGTGATCATGGTTCCCTTTCGTCTGCTTACTCGAAGAGGGTGATCGAGGTATCGACTGTCCGCCTTTGTTCGCCGGTCACCCCGGACTATCACCCAGTCTCCTTCCTGAATGTCAACGTCCCTGGCGCGCCTGCGCCGATCAGCGTATGTTTTCATCTTGAGTTTCTTTCCGTGATCGATCTCAGCTAGCGTGTCGTGATCGATGTTTACAGTCCGTGGTTGAGGCATGTTGCTCATCATGGGTAGTCGAGTGCGGGGGGCTCTCCCCAGCATCACAGTAGCCGGGCACTGATTGGTGGTGTTATGCGGTGTGGTGCGGTACGCCCGCAGTACCTCATTCAGAGTTTGCTGAATGTCTCGGTGTGTTAACTCAGCTTGCTGAATTGCCTTTTTTAGTGTTCCCATAAAGCGTTCCACCATGCCGTTGGCTTGTGGCCATAGTGGTGTGATTTTCGGGTGTTTGAAATTAAGGTGTTCCGCGAAGTCTATGAACTCACGGCCGTTGAATGGGGGCCCGTTGTCAGATTTGACTCGCAGTGGGATACCCCAGGCTGCGAAGATTTCGTTCAGTACTGGAATTACTGCCGTTGCTCTAGTGGATGACACCATGTGTGCAAACGGGAACCGAGAGTACTCGTCCATGACGACAATGATACATTGTCCTGATCTCAGTGGTCCGAAGAAGTCGACCGCGACCTGCTGCCACACCCCATCTGGCAGTTCTGACATCTGGAGCGGGGCAGGTGGTTCCTCGCGACTTACCAGCTGGCATGTCATGCAGTCTTTTTAGGGTTGATTCCACCATCTGGTCGAGCGTGGGAAACCAGGCGCGTTCTCGCAAGGTCTTCTTTGTGGCGCTTATGCCTCTGTGGCCTTCATGGGCCAGATTGATTACCCCTTGGCGTAGCTTGTGCGGAATTACAATCCTCCCCCCTCTCAGAAGCAGTCCATTGTCACTGATGGTGAGTTCATCTTGTACATGTTGGAAGGCTATAAGTTCACGGAGGGATTGTTCGGAGTCCTGGGGTGTGTCCTTCACATGACGCCAAGAATTGGTGCGGATGCGGGCCATGACATTTTGTACGAGTGGATCTTGCGCCAACGCATCCTGGATGGCTTCCAGCGGGACTGTAGGGGGGCAGGCAGCGTCAATGACAAAATGGATGTAGTCTTCAGACAGGGAGTGAGCGACACTCGTGATGGGCTGAGGGTGGCGGGACATATAGTCGGCTGGATTTTCGGCTTTCCCAGGCTTGTGGACGATGGTATAGATGTAGTCCTGGAGACGCAGTCCCCAACGTTCGATACGCGGTGGCATCTTGGCGTTGGGATTGCCGAAAATAGTGAGGAGTGCCTGATGGTCCGTGACGATTGTAAAATGTTTACCATAGACGAACAGGTGGAAATGCTCGCATTCCCACACCACAGCCAGGCTTTCCTTCTCTGGCTGGGAGTAGGCCTTTTCAGTGTCTGTGAGGCTGCGGCTCGCATACGCAATGATGTGGCGCTGGTCAGAGTCCTCGTGGTATTGGGCCAGGATGGCGCCAAGGCCTACCGGGCTGGCGTCAACTGTGATTTCTGTTCTCTTTTTTGTGTTGAAGTAAGCGAGGTTAATGGCCGAGCCAACAGCATGTTTGATCTCGACGAATGCCTGTTCACACGCGTTGGACCATTCGAAGGATTGACCCTGACATGTGAGCTCTCGTAGTGGGTATCTGATTGTGGCGTAGTCGCGGATGTAACGCGCGCAGTAACTCGCCATTCCAAGGAACGAGCGGAGGTCACTCACATCCAGGGGTGTCGGCGAGCGCTGATACCTTTTCCGGGTCAGGCTTCATTCCCTCCCTGGAGAAAATGTGACCGTAGAATTTCAGGGTGTCCTTGTGGAACTCGCATTTACTGGCATTAAGTGTCAGGTTAGCATTCAGTAAAGCGTGACATACTCTGTCCAAAGCAGTGTCGTGTTCTGTCTGGTCTTTCCCGAAGACTATTAGATCGTCACTGTAATTGAAAGCGTTGGGAATTCCTTGTATGATTCGCCGGATGGCCTCTTGGAAAATTTCAGCAGCTGATGAAATGCCAAAGTTCAAACGCTTGTAGCGGAAGAGGCCTTGATGCGTGGTGAATGTCGTGATATACCTCGACTTGTCATGGAGTTCTAGCTGGTGATAACCTTTATTAAGGTTGAGCTTGGAGAACACAGTAGCTCCATTGAGGCGTGTGATCATGTCACTTATATGGGGGCCCGGATGACGCTCTCGCTCGATGGCAGTGTTGGGCGCATGCATGTCCACGCACAGCCATACTTTGTTGTCTTGTCCCTTTTTGGGAACCACCACGACTGGAGATATCCATGGTGTGGGTCCTGACGTGCGCTCGATGATGTCCGTTTGTAAAAGGTCTTGGAGCTCATCGTCGACGGCTTGCTGTAGGTGGAAGGGTACCTTCCTGTGGTGCTGAGCGATGGGTGTCACACGTTCGTCGATGTGCAGTTTCACTTTAAAGTGATTTAGCTTCCCTAAACCCTTGAAGAGGTTTGGAAATTTTGCCATGATGTCAGGGGCGTCTTCGGTCATGTAAAGGAGTTCCACTAATTTTAGTCTTTCAGCTGTCGGCAGGCTGAGCAGACAATCAGCCACATCCTGTCCCTCTACCACGTGGATGTAGGCAGGGATCTTTCGGTCTTTAAATGATAGCGTTGTGTGGAAACGACCAAGGCATGGCAACGGCTTTCTTGACATCCACGTGAATATGCGAACAGCTGCTGGCTCTAGTTTGGGTCGCGGTTTCATGTTGTGATATTCAAGTGCGCAGATGTAGTTCAATGACGCTCCTGAGTCAAGAACGAATTTTGCCGGGTGGTCTCCAATCTTGATGTCCAGTTTTGGGTATCGCTTCGGACGGTCAGGGTCCGACACCATGCAGATATACTCATCACTGTCTTGTAACACGGGCGTGTGTGATGATGAGTCGCTGGATGTTGGTCTGCGTGACCGATAAGAGTTCGTCAGTTGATTTCGAGAGCGGTGGGCGCTCACAGATCGACCTCGTGATTGATATGGGCTTGTTGATTGAGCACTGGATTTCGACGAACTGGAAGAGCGTCCTTCTCTCCCTTTTATAGCACGCGCATGGTGTCGTGTGACATGCCGAGAGTTTGATGGTCTGCGCCTTGACTGTTTGGCCTGACAAGCTATCTCAAAGTGATTGTCCCTCCCACAATGGTGACATTGCTGGCCAATCGCTGGACATTGTCCTGAGTGAGGGTAGTCCTGTCCACACCTGTAGCATGCGGGTGCTGATCTACCGGACCTGTTGTGTCGCGGTTCTTGTCTGGATGATGTTCTCCGGGAGGTCATGGTGTCAGGTGGCTTGCTTGATCTGTGGGAGCTTGTCGTGCGTCTGGTAACCTTGTGCGCTTGCATCCGGAGGGCTTGGTCTTTCCTATCAGACTTGTGAGTCTCCATCCGTTTCGCGTGGTCCTCTGCCTGGTCGTTGATTCTTGTGAGTTCCTCGATCTCGTCAAGGGTGTATTGTTTCTTCAGGAGTCGCCGGCGTAGGGACTCGGATTGGCAGCCATCAATGATGCGGAGTCGCAGCGCGTCCTCTGTTTTGAAATTGTCAAATTCGCAGTGACGTGCCATCCTTTTGATGCGCATAATGAAATCACTCATGCACTCTTCCTTTTCTTGGGTAGCTAGATTGAACGTGTATCATTCGTAGTCCACATTGCGCTTGTGGAGAAACCGTCTGTTGAGGGCTTCCTTTATCTCCTCATATTGTGCAGTAGTTGCATTTGGCAGTTCTTTGATGATCTGTGCTATTTCTTTGCCTATCAGGTTTCTTAGGGCTATGAGTTTCTGCTTGGGGTCTTGTACCAGGGACCCAGCCATATAATCCTCGAAGTCTTCGCTCCAGCTTTTCCACGCGGGCCCCATGCTGTTGCCTGGTGTCAGTGTCAGGGGTTCTGGTGGTCGCAGGTAGGGCACCCCCATGTGCATGTGAGGCATCATGACTGTATTGGCTTGGGCTGCAAGGCCCGCTGTAGCGGTTCCTCCAGAAGTGCTGGTGGGTTCAGTATCAGACATCTATGGCTTATGCACGCCCTTCGTGAGCTTCGGTGGCTTGTCTCTGGCAGTTAGGAGCTTCCCGCTCTTTTTGATACTGTAGTTCGTGGGTTGAAATGAATGGCGCTTGACTTCAAAATGGCCGCCGTGTTTAGGTCGTGGGTTATCTTATGGCCAGCGCCTGACCTCAAAATGGCTGACCTTTGGGACACTGCACTGTCGGGCCTCGATTCCTTCTGATTCCTTTTTTTTTCTCTGCTCTGCCTGACAGCCACGATCATGCACTCTCTTCGCTGCGAAGCGGGACTCACCCCTGTGTTGCCGGCTCCTTCGCGTCTCTTCGCGGAATGACGTGTCTCGCGTCCGCTTTGCACCGCTCGGTGCCTGGGACTCCCCACGGTCGCGCTCGATGCGGAGCAAGGACTTCTTGCCTACGTGGCTGTTCCTGTGTGGGTGACGCTTTCTTTTGCCGTTGTACTCGCTCTTGGCAGCTCCCGACGCCGGTCTCTGTTTTTCGCGCTCTTTTGCGCTGCCGGGTGGCGGGCTGCAGACTCGCTGGTCGGGCCGTGTACAGACGGCTGGGCTGCGTTCTTCTGTCAGTGGGTGTGTGGGGATCCCACCCTCGTCGCCATTGTCGCATTCGCCCTTTCAAATAAGACTCAGGAGTCGGAGCATAGGTGTACACACCTTTATTCATCGGCTGACAGCCTTCTACTGCCAAACTCGTTCCCCTAGTTCCGGTTCCCCCGTTTCCTGTCCCTCCCCTTCCTACTCGCCTGCCCTGTCCCTGGACAGAGGTCAGGCATAACGATATGACAGTAGTATTCACCATCTTGGAACAGGTTAAGAAAAACATAAACAAAATGGTGCCCTCTGCATTGGTATATGCAGACACGTGCATGGTAAAGCATGTGTGCTCATATGTCATCATGCTGAGGTGGCATCTTCTTTTTTCTGCCAATACGAAGATTAATAACAGAAAGCAATTCAATAACTGGCAAAGCCAATAGGTCGAAAAGGCAGGACCTAATGGCTTTCTCAATGCTTGATTTAGAATATTTACTTTTCTCGCTAATTGTTTTTCTAACTTTTTGCTGTTTGAACTATGTGATTCTAATGCACTGTAATTGGAGGCAAATGATTCAGATGAGTTACTGTGCACTTCTGAGTCCGAACATATTTATTGTCATTTTATACAGAGCAACACACTGAATTTTAGCCATCTGTTACCAAAGTGTGCTTCCAGAAAGTATATGAAGTACATTTATTTATTATGAAGTTTTATAAAGTGCTTCATGTCTCTTTGTGGTTATTTCAGAGTGGTTTGCCCGGGTGAGAAGTCTGGGTATCTTGAAGGGATAGAAAGTAGTTTGTATCAGAGTGAGGTAAATCTTTGATATATTTCACTACTACCCCCATGTGCAGGGGTAGGTGATCCTGATGGTGGGTCTTCAGACCTTCTCAGAAATTCGTTTAATTTGGTTCCACCCTTTAGCTTGGGTTTAGTGCATTGCACAACCTGCACAGCTGTAAGTTAATTAGACCACAAAGTTATTTTGGTATACTCCAATAAATTGTTAGGATGATGCAAAACAAAATGACTTGCATCAGTAGAGCTATGTGTGGAGGCTATGTTCCTGATGCATTTGTTCTACAATTAAAAACTGAAGTGCATCAGCAGTGCAGATGTGGATAGATCTCAGTGTTAGAATATCAGAGATGAGGCCCTTGGAAAAGAGGCAATTACACTGGAGGTAAGAGAAAAGGGATGTGGAATGCTGGATGGTCATGGGAAATGGGACTCTGTAACCAGCAACAAAAAAGATGTCCTAGAGAAAGGAGAAGACAAGAGAGACAAAGAGGGGGAAGATGCTG
This sequence comes from Lissotriton vulgaris, assembly GCF_964263255.1. Taxonomy (NCBI): domain Eukaryota; kingdom Metazoa; phylum Chordata; class Amphibia; order Caudata; family Salamandridae; genus Lissotriton; species Lissotriton vulgaris. The sequence continues at coordinate 287,649,963 of NC_141693.1, forward strand.
TTGATACTAGAAAGAAATGTCAGAGAGGGGAGACTGAAACTGGAGCAATGGGTAGACCAAGAGAGAAAAGCTAATAGTGGGAGAAGGGGAAGGAAGAATACAAATAAGTGTGAAGGGTGGCAGACTGTGAACAGAGCTATACCTTAGATTCTGTCTTCGAGTGAGTTTCTGTCTTCGAGTGAGAGTCTGTTGCAAACAGGGATTGGAAAAAAGAGCAATATTAGAGATGAGGGTGTGAAAGGACCTTAGAGGATATTAAAGAAAACCAGCTTAAAACAGGGAGAGGGAGTGGTAAAAACATTGACAAGCGAAAGATATGGGAAACCATAAACACCGCAAGATGAAGCCCACTCAACAAAGACAGAGATGAGGAATGTAGTAAGAAAAAGAGGCAAAAACAGAGAACAGAAGGTAAAATCAAAGACCATGCTGTAAATTAAAAATGGCGCCACAAGGCTGTGAAGGAAAAAAACACAACTGTCCTTGTATCAATCAATCAATCATTTGGTAGAGAAGCTTTCATAGTAGGCAATTTTTGGAAAGATGGTGGCCCATAGCACATATGTAGTATATGACAGTGTGTATGTGACACAAGAGGTTATCCAGTGTGTGTAATTTTCGATGGGAGATGTTCCTGGGTGTGTAAGTGTGGCAGTTGATGATAGATTGCGTGTGTCAGGCGTGGAAGAGATCCTTGAGTATTATAGTCAGGCAGGTGATGTTTAATATTTCCAGTCCTGCATATGAGATTTTGCTCTATTTGTAGGCATCACAGGCACTATGCATGTGGGTGCATGTTGGATGAAAAATGTGATTCTCTCACCCCACATTTAGTCTTAAGGTGCCCAAATTCAGCATCTTTAGTATACAGTTGCCAGAGTGTATTTATTGAGGAAGCAGGCACACACTTTTCAGTGTTATGCACAATATAAAAACATTTTAGGAATGCCTCAACCGACCATTCCCATTTGTAGACAATAATATTACATACAGTGGAGTCGTGTCTAAAATGAAGAACATTAAATGGACATACACATTTGGCTCAGCTTTTTATGACTTGTCACTCATAGGTACTGTGCTTATTTTAAGTCACCATCCGTCATATGACCTACAATGAGGCCAAACCCCATTTGTGACCATTTGCATGCACTGAAACATAAGGTCAATTTGCAGTCGCAAAGAGCTGAGTATGAACCATGCATAAATTATTTTAATATTCATTTTATTTTACACTGTTCAGGTCAAGATCCAGGTCTTCCGCTGTCCGATATACAGGTGCCTGATTCCGGAAGCCATGATGTCACAACATACATGAAAAAGTGGTAGGCAGTCCCATCGAGAAGCTGCTATCTTTTTACGACGAAAAAGCCAAAGGTGAAATACAACTCCTTGCTGGATGAAGACTTCAAAGTATTGAAGAAACCAGAAGGCAAGATGAGCAAGTGGAGGGAGCAAGTAAACAACCAAAGCAACAGAACTTTGTTGCAACACACCCTCCAATCACACTGGTGCCTTTATATACTAAAAGAACAGGAAATGACTTCAAGCATCACATGACAGGACACAGAAAGGATTGGGAAAAGCAGAAAGTAATCAAGGAAGAAGTAGCCATGATGGAAAAGGGAAGGAAACAGGAACAAAAATCTGAAGTGGACTAGCTGCAGTGCAGCTTTAAAAGGCTGCTGCAAACCCTCAGGTAGGTGATTGCTGTTTTGGAGATGGAGGAGCAAACAGCAAAGAGCAGCACCTAGGAGCAAAGGAGCACAAGGAAAGTCAGCCCCAAGTGAGTGAAACTCACAGCCGGCCACTGCAGGCTTCATATGGCGTTCACTGAGACTCGAGAATATCAGGACCCCTTAAGGTTCTCTAGTGCCCAGGGGCCGAGACACCCTGGTCTCCGCAAACACCAACCAATCAGCATCAGGCAATCAAGCTACCTTACTTTGAACATGAAACGCAGTGCAAAAGTCCTAAAAAATTATTGTGGGGTTACATGGCAAGATAAAACAGACATTATTGGTGTAAAGTGAGATTTAACAAGTTTTGCACGGCTCTCCTGGCCTTCTTTATAATACAACCTATCAAAGCAACGTAATTGCTGATGCACCATGCCAAATGTATGCATTTGTGTAAGTGAAAGAGAGTTTGCCATAGGGCATGTATGTAGTTTTCCTTCTAGGGATCTCAGTGATTTGTGGTAATGTACTTTTTTATTGCTTTAAAGTGTGCCCTTGATTGTGTGAGCATTGCAGAAAAACAACACATTAAATGTAATCACATGCTGAAATATGAAAAAAACTTTTAAAAGTAAGTCCACTTGTTGTATAGTGACCTGTATCTCTTCAAATATTAAAGTATATTTCTGAATGCAAGTAACAAAAGAACAGCATTTTGGAAGAAAGAGGAAGTAAGTTTAACTGGTGAATATAAAATGATCTGTTTTCAATACATAAAAGATACGTTTTGAGCACATTTGTTTACAGTAATAATGCTAATTCTTGAGTCGAGACAGCTTTTAACTGCTTTTAATTTAATCTGTGTAAGGCGGCAGGGTGAGGTGACCCTGACCCCCACCCCCATTATGGGAAGGAGATTAAGGGTTCAAAAGCACTCTCCCCACAATTAAGATGTTTTATAAAAACCGCTGGTCTGTACATGGTGTTTGTGGACCCAGAATCTGTATGCGCTAACTTGAAAACATATTTGGTAACTTTACAAACCTAGCTACGACCATTTAACAAAAGGACTTTTGGGATGGTTTGGGCCTCTGTCCAAGGATGGCGGACCAAGCATCTAGGTCCATGAACCTCTAGGTTTCATAGGTTTAGTTTGGGCCCCCTCACTCGGATCTACAAAACTTTACCTAAAGAAGGGATTCCATTGGTTGAAACTTAAATACCCATCCACCAAAACGTTTTCATACTGTCTTGAAATCAAGATCCTGTCAGTGTGCATATTCTCAATCTGTATCAGTGCTCAGTAGGAGGCAACGTGTACTGGCAATTTCTGACTTATTTCAACATCATGGCTGGTAGTAGAGAGCAAGAAGAGAGTCAGCCAGCTGAGATGAGAAGAAAGACCACAGAATCTTAAAGAACAGAGATGCAGGAGAGAACGTAGCTTCTACAGGCTAAAACAGAGGAAAAGGAAGATAGTCAGTTGATAGCCACATTTGATATTGAATCAATTGCATACGCCGAATACACCCAGATGATCCTCCCTCTAGACAAAAACTCCTCAGCGGCAGAAAAGAAGTTCCTTCACTGCCGCACGGCAGTAATGAATTGGATGACACAAATTCACCTTAAATGTAATAGCTCCAAAACCGAAACTATGTTGCTTGGAAAGTCCAATGTATTTCGACCCTACCAATGGTGGCCCTCGGACTCTGAAGCCCCACCTACAACGGCTGATACAGTAAAAAACCTAGGAATAAAATTGGACCCCACACTATCTTTTCACAAGCAAGCGTTTCCAAATCATAAACATTCTCCTAAAATGTTTTGACCTACTCCCGCTGCCTGCTAGGAAGACTGTTGCAGTGGCCCTAATTCTATCTCGCTTGGTCTACTACAACAGTCTCTATGCAGGAACAAAAAAGATGGTCGTGAAAAGGTTACAGGTGATCCAGAATTCTGCGGCGAGATTGGTACTCAAGCTCCCTAGGGACTCTCCCTCAGCTGCAGTACTTAAAATGATTCACTGGCTACCGGTTCACAAAAGGATTCTCTTTAAGATCCTAACCATTACTTACAAGGCCATAAGTGAACCTGGACCAGAATATCAAAGAGCCAACATCAAGCCATATAACACCAAATACTTTGCGGTCCACATCAGAAATTCTGCTAACGGTCCCCAACTTCAAATTGAACACACGGGGGGAGACTATGGCGGTACTAGGGACAAAAGCCTGGAACGCCCTACCCACTCAGCTGAGGCACACACAAACGGAACTCACCTTTAGGAACCTTCTCAAAACATGGATCTTTGCTACCCCAGATCATCTAGCGCCATCTCTGATTTAAAGTTTCTCTCTACGCCACCCTTTTTCCTCTGTAATACATCACCAGATGCCCCTTTTCTTTCCACTAAGCGCCAAGATGCTCCTTGGAGTGAATGTCGTGCTATATAAAAAACCCTTTCATTCATTCATTCATTTCATTCATTCATTAATAAGGTCAGCTGCACTCTAGACATATCTGCAAAGATAAAAGCTTTGTCAGGGGATTTTTGCTCACTCCCAGGTGATGACTATGAAATCCAATGAGGTTCACTTGTAAACTCTATGAACTTGAATTAAACTGGGGACACAGATTTTTTTTTATTATTTGGAACATTCACAGTGTGGAGGCATCCGAAAGCTAAGCCTTTCGAAGAGTTTCCAAGATGTGGGTGTGAACACATAAAGGGAGTCGCACTGCTAGAACAGAAGAGTAAAAACATCCCAAACTGTTCCAGCCTATGTGCTGCAGGAGAAGCAGCAGGAGAGGTGCATGAAGTGTGGGAAACTATCTGTACTGTCTTCTCTGGAGAACAGAATCCAAATATCGGCAAGTGAAATTGGTAAACACTGCAACCACGCAGATGTATACATTTTAATACACAAAAGCAGATCTTGTTGGTGCAAGGCCATTTGCCATTGCATTTCTTCTATTGTTTATAACATATGAATAGCACAACTTTAATTTATGAGTATTTATAAGTACAGGAAGCAGGCACTCTGTTTTCCTGGGCCTGGGGAAGGGCAAAGTTCAGATAAAATATAAAATGTATTAGTGAGTTGGTACAAGTGACTCAAGTGATGGACATTTTGTACTTTATATTGAAAGAACACTGTTTGGTTCTTTTGTAATATTGCCCATGTTTGACAAACTTGTACACAATTTGTTTTTAAGTATAGAGGGGCCTAAGGCTGATTATGTGAGAAATGTGCAAATTGGTGAAAGGGGCTTCAAAACCGATTGGAATTTGTTTTGCACAGCAGCAAAAACTGCTGGACGGATTAACGCCAAACGTGCACCAGAAGCTAGAATTTGGTCAAGCCTAGTCCTAGGTGTTAGTTAGGTGTACATTAGTTCAGTAGCTTTATAGAAAGTAAAAAAAGGAAACAATGTAGTGATGTATTTTCGATTTATTTTTAAACTAGTTTGCAAGAACAAATTTGAATGGAAAAAAATATTCTTATTCGCTGAAACACTTTATGTCCCATTAAAAACATAACGTTTTTTAAAGCAAATATCCAGCTTTCCAAACTGTCTGTGGGACCACATGCAAATAGTGCTATTCTCATCTCACTCAGTTTGCACCAATGAGGTGTTGGTGCACATGATAACTTGTGCAGGTTGGAAATTGAATGTAGCATATCATCATAAAAGCCACTGAATTAATTGGCGAAAAGATAACTAATAGAAATTCATACACAATGGGGTTCTATACTACCATCAATGGGACATCGCAAACCACAAGGCTTTGCCAATGTCGCTAATATTCCTGAGAATGAAATGTATGACCGTATTTAACATGTTGCTCATTATGTAATTTTATATTACAGTTTTGGAGGAGCCAGTTAGATGGAAAATGCAGTTTTTTTGTTCAAACAGGCAAATGTTTATTGACAAAAAGCAACTTAATTAGTGGACTTTATTGTTTGGTTGCCTGTGGTAAAACGAAGAGAACATTTTTTTATTATGCAATTACGAAGGAAAACAAACTCCTTTTCTGTAATACACAACAGATTATGTCTGTAGAAGGGCAAGATTGTTGAGGCTGTTGTTTGCAACGTACAGCTAACAATGAGCACTAATTGGAATTAGAATGTTCAGTTTTTGTTTACATTTCACTAATAGAGCATTGATTAAACAAAGTGCAGCTGTAAAGCTCCCCAGGCTGATTTGTGGCTGTCATGCTGATGAAGCTCATATTTCACAGGCACCCATAAAAAATGTTCAATATTTTAAAAATGATCTTCACAATATTGTAATTGTCGGTATTCTGGACACAACATTTTTTAGAAATGATGTTTAAAACTCGATATTGGTGAAAAATTTAGATTTGCCCATTTGTAACATTGTGTTTGGTTTCATGAGTTGTGCATTGATTGGATTTATGACTTCACACTTTGACTGTGGATTTCAATTATTGTTTTTGAGCTTTTTTCACTGCCCTTATAATCTTTAGAAGTGTTGTCTTTTTTGTTTTTTTCATAACGTTCGATAGACATTGCTGTCACTGTTAATGATTAGTCACCTTGGCAAATGATTTATGAGCATTAAAAATGTATAGTTATGTGCACATAAAACCGAAATGAAGAACCCAGGATGGATGTGTTAAGTGTCTGGAAATTCCAGGCAGATTCCATAAACAGCTCCAAAGTGATTTGCAAAAAAAAAAAAACACACACATTTCCTCTATAAAGCAATTTCACCATAAGTGATAAAATGCCATGGCAAGCAGCACAGTTTATGTCTTCTACTTTTGCCTCATTACTTTGTCTCTTTTCGCAGAGTTATTTCAGGATATGAACATTTGGTGTACTCTTGAGAAACACACAGGATGAACACTTGGGGGTCCATTAGGTTGGCGGGCGGATTGCCCCCGCAAGGCTGGCGGTAGCCACCGCCAGCCTGGCGGGGGCAATCCGCCCGCCATCCTTCCCTGTAATTCCCCCCCGCCATATTAGTATGGCGGGGGGGGGACCACTGCGGAAGAAAACACCGCCAGCCACTTTTCCGCCCCGGTCGCCTTGCGGCCGGTGCGGAAATTGTTCAATATGGTGGCGTGTCTATTAGACACCGCCAGCCATATTACGATGGCAAGAGTGCAATGCCTAAAGGCAGGCTGTCTTAACTCTGGGGGCCCCCTGTGTGCCCCCAGGGTGAAGGTGAGTGGGGGGTGCACACAGGGGGGTACCTGTGGTACACCCCTTCATTTTCATTTCCAAAGCGGCAGGCACCGCGCGGTGCCTGCCGCTATGCAAATGAAAATGCTGTGATGTATTGTCAGCATTGTAGTGGGCGATGCAGAGAGCACCGCCCACCACAATGCTGAGAATACAGGATGTGCCCGCCACTGTGGCGGGCACATCCTAATGGCACCCCCAGGACCCCCGCCCTCAAGGCGGGCGGTCCCGTTTTCCAATAGGGTGGCGGGCGGGCAAGCCCGCCCGCCATCCTAATGAGGCCCTTGGTGTACTCTTGAGAAACTTGCAGGGTTCCACATCCCGCAGAACATATACTTTCCAGGCATGTGCCCACGAATGAAGTAAAAAATGCAACTTTTCACTGTGCTGGATGCCCCAGAATTCACGCTTTGTAAACCTTGTTTTCATATAAATGTAACTAATTATTGCAATATAAACAACAGTATTTGCATCTGGTGACTTTGGGCCCACAATGTGTAGAATTCAGCAATCCTGAGATGTGCATGTAATCAAAGCTAGGTGCAAATTATTGGCGGGTGAATATCTAGTGGCTGTTATAAATAAACCTGTTCAATCGTTTGACTCAAAATGTTAAACATTGTAACAATAACTGCTAGTTAGGATTTGTATCCAACAGAGGGTAGGGAAGAGGACACTGACTCGTTTGTCCAACTTGAGACCCTTCAAACACTTTCGTAGGCAGACTATTCCTTGGTCAACTCATGACATAATCATAGAATCATGCGATTCAGACAAGCAAGGGATTGTAGACCACAGAAAAATGGCTTTTTGGTAAAACCTAAGCTGTTCACCACTGCATGGGTGTGCACTTTGAAGTTCGGGAATCCTCCTCTAAGTCAATGGTGGTACAGGCCATACTTAAACAACCTGCATACATATGTCTTTGCCTTGCAAAAATGTGTATTTATATTGGCTCAGCACTTTCTTCCATTCACTTGATCATGCGTACTCCTTTCTCTTCTTGCTTCGTCTCTTTAGGTTACTTTTCTGTTTAGTCCTTGCTCTGGGCCACTTGGCTGTGCCTTGTATTGACTCTGATATTGACCTGTAATGATTTTAATTGCACTGGTATTAATGCCACCGTGTTCTAAACATGGCGCTGTAATCCCTTTGATGCAATGAATACGTGTTCATGTTAAAACTGGAGGCATTACCTCCAGCCAACCGCAGAGGGCCACAAACAACTGCCTGAGCCTAAGAGATGCATTGCGAAGACATCCTGCTTCCTTATCACTCCACAGGCTTAGAGCAGGAATGTGCCAATCTCTTTCATTCGGCTTCTGTGTACAGGCAACATGCTGGTGTAAAGTCAATTATTACTGCCTGTCAGGAAATCCTAAACTTTTACTGAGCAATCATGTTGCCTAGGCATGCTCAGTAGTCATAAAATAGAAAGAATATTGTGGCAGAGTGCCCTCAGTGCCAGCTCAGGTAGAGTGGGCAGCTTTAGGAGGCTCCAAGACATTATTGAATAGCTTAAACCTGCTGCGGTCTCCAAGAAGATTGAATTCCAGGGTAGTCCACTTCACAAATAGCAACGTATCATCCTCCTTAAATAAAGACATAGGGGACTATTCACAATAGCATTAATGCGTACAGGAATTAGTACTACCCGAGTACTCTTTCATTATGGCTGAGATACCCGCCACCCCCTCTCAACACAATCCCCAAAAGGAGGGAAACCGGAAACAGTTCTTGAAGTTTTTGGAAGAGGGAGGGAGTGACCCTCCCCGGCCGTATTTATTAAAACAAAAAATTAAACGTTAACAGTTCATATTAATGTACAATTTCATAACCACATTGCGATGTTTGGCTAACCTTAACAGATTCTCTAATACAGAGGTTCTCCTAGCCGAACTACCAACCTGCAAAACATTTTCTTGAAATAATGAAATTGTACATCCTAACGTTTAAGGGCCAACGGCAAGGTCGTAACCGGTGTCAAGATCCCTAACCAGAAATACCCCCCCCACTTGGGAGGGGCGACAGCACTGAGGCGTACCCCACGTGCAACTACCAATTTCCCTTTGACTTGTCGGGGGCCCCAATAAACTCGACGCCACTTAAAGGTCGTTCGAGGACTCGTGTGAGTATCTAGAAGGTAGCGTAGACCTCCCCCCAAACCCCACACACTTACCACATCTGCCGTCGCAGACGTCACTGGCCCCGGGAAATTCCCCAGGAGGGGGCTGTAACCCCTCCTACACAGGAAGGGGCCTTGACCGCCTTTCCTTTCCTTCCGGCGGCCTCTCCTTAGACAGGACCGCCTCCCCGTTGAGGGGCCAATGGCCACCTCTCCCGAACGCTCCCATCCGTGTTGGGTGACGCCCACTCATAGGGATCTTCCAATTACTGCTCACCGATCATGACCTTACCGCCTACCAAATAAATACGACAATGCTACCTAAACCAACAATCCATTGGCCACTATGACCCGAATAGGCATGCTTATAACGGACACAAAACAGAAAATCTTCAATCCCAGAACATCAAAACTTCGTCCAACTTTATTACATACTCAATATCAACATGATTATACCAACGGACACAAAACAGAAAATCTTTAATCTCAGAACATACATAAACGGCCAACTTTATTACACACTCAATATCAACATGCTAATGCCACAACCTGTAAACGAAAAATTAGAAGTATCTAACCATCTTAAAACAACTAGCTGTCCTCAGGGGCTGGTGGGTGGGTCAAAATTGGCTCTTCGTTCCGTCTCGAGCTCACGTGCAGCGAGGAGGTGCAGCTTCAGAGCACAGGAACAAGAGGATGTCTTCCGGTCTTGCGTCCCTTTTTATCCGTCTTCAGGGCGGGCGTAAACCCGCCCCTGCCTGCCCCGCGGGCGTGGCCAGCTGCGTCAGTGTCTAGGCCAGCCCACTCCAGGGCGGGAAAGAGCGCGCCCCGGCTACGCCGCTACGGGCATACCAGCCGAGCCGCGCCTCCCGCCCAAAATGGCTTCCCGGGGGGATCGAGGTACTCTGCCATAAGTTCGGGGGGACCGAGTGGTCGCCCCTTTCCATATGGCTGAGATACCCGCCACCCCCTCTCAACACAATCCCCAAAAGGAGGGAAACCGGAAACAGTTCTTGAAGTTTTTGGAAGAGGGAGGGAGTGACCCTCCCCGGCCGTATTTATTAAAACAAAAAATTAAACGTTAACAGTTCATATTAATGTACAATTTCATAACCACATTGCGATGTTTGGCTAACCTTAACAGATTCTCTAATACAGAGGTTCTCCTAGCCGAACTACCAACCTGCAAAACATTTTCTTGAAATAATGAAATTGTACATCCTAACGTTTAAGGGCCAACGGCAAGGTCGTAACCGGTGTCAAGATCCCTAACCAGAAATACCCCCCCCACTTGGGAGGGGCGACAGCACTGAGGCGTACCCCACGTGCAACTACCAATTTCCCTTTGACTTGTCGGGGGCCCCAATAAACTCGACGCCACTTAAAGGTCGTTCGAGGACTCGTGTGAGTATCTAGAAGGTAGCGTAGACCTCCCCCCAAACCCCACACACTTACCACATCTGCCGTCGCAGACGTCACTGGCCCCGGGAAATTCCCCAGGAGGGGGCTGTAACCCCTCCTACACAGGAAGGGGCCTTGACCGCCTTTCCTTTCCTTCCGGCGGCCTCTCCTTAGACAGGACCGCCTCCCCGTTGAGGGGCCAATGGCCACCTCTCCCGAGCGCTCCCATCCGTGTTGGGTGACGCCCACTCATAGGGATCTTCCAATTACTGCTCACCGATCATGACCTTACCGCCACAGGTCCGGATAGTTGACCGGCTATCCGGACCCCCCACAAAGCCCCTACCTAAAGGTCATGCTTCAACGTTTTTAACCATGCTAAGAAGTCTCCTATGAGTAACTCATTTCCCACCCGAGACAAATGCACACCATCCCCCGAATACATACTGTCATCATTAATACATCCATGCGAAATAGAATGCAATGTCCCGGAACGAAACAACCTACTCACTTTGTTATTAAGCTTCCTAACAGAGTGATTCAAAGCAGGAATAGAAATAGACCCCCGCCATACCTTTCGTGGGATCATATGGGACCACGCAATTGTGCACCCCGGAACTCTCCTCGCCAACCAACTTACAGTGGAAAGCATTGCCTCAAGGAGAAGTCGTCTACCGGTGGTGACCAAATCATTGCCCCCTAGATGCACTATGACTATAGACGGCGGTGACCTCGTCCGCCCTAACAAATCTTCAAAATATGCTTGAAATTGGTCAATACAGAGACCGCCTCTTCCGTAGAAGGACACCCTGTACCCGTATTCCCCAGCTACGTGAATCATGTCACCTGCTTTGAATACGTCCGCGGCACGCCTCACGTATGAGTGGCCCACGACCCACACCTCCTTTTTCACAGCCGGTGATGTCTGACCGCTGTCCCGGTGTTGGGTCGACTGCAAAGTCCGCCTCGCCTCGTAGGCTTGCGCAACTGAAAACCAAACAAAAACAAGAGGCGTGAGCACATCATTACAGCTTTACAACATGTGTAACCGTACATACCTCTTATAACAATTGGAGGACCAACGCCCCACTCGTTTCACTTGTTCAACATTAAGACCCCTGGCTGTAGCTTCTGTAGCAGCCCCTATCCGAAAGGAATGGGTCCCAAACTCGCCCGGGTTCAAGCCCGCAGCGGCAATTGACATCGCAAGCACCCGCTGAAACTGAAACCTCGTCAGTGGGGTGGCGTCCGCGTGTCTCAACAAGGTCCCCCCCCATACTGCCACCCTTCGTGTTAGGTAATCTTCTAAACACTTTACCGGGCATATGGAGGACCCGGGAATCCTGCGTATGATTATGCAGTCACCCATCCCATCTTGATCGGTCTTGGATTTGACAAAGGAGACCGTCATTGCCTCTCTTCTGATCTGAACGTGTTCTTGGCACAAACCCCCCGCCACATCCTGTTTATTCCTTGCCACCAGTTCGCTTACTCGCATCGCCCCGTGAAATGCTAGCGTGAAAGCGGCTCGGAACAACACTGCCTCAAACGGAGATGAACATGTGGCAGGGAGTGTAGCCAACAACTGGGCCAACCTATCCAAACCTATCGGGCGCCTCTCATCTACACTGCGACCCTCAAGGCGTTGCCACCCACGCAGCGCTTTTTGTACAACGAAAGACGCTGTCGGGTCCTGGATACTATGAGCCCTGGCAACAAAGGAAATAGCAGCACGATGCCTCTGAGCCGTAGCCACAGATTTCCCAGCCCTACGTAAGGACATCAGGAAATTCACCACCCATTCCTCATGGCCCCAAAGCTTCTCTCTATCAGTCCCCAAGAAGGTTAAATAGGACCTAAACGCCCCTTCATATGCCTTCCTCGTCCGTGGTGCTAGACTCTCTCCCACGAGGTGACGAAGTTCGGGGCACCGAGAGACCAGAGAGCTTCGGGGAAGGGTGCCGGCTCTGGGTCCGCTGAGGGAAGGAAGCCCGAGAAAGCCTGCATATTAAAACGAGACAGTGCATCAGCCGCCTGATTCTGTACCCCTGGGACATGTTTTGCTCTGAACAGCACATTCAATTGCATGCACAACAAAACAATCTCTTTGAGTAGTCTTAAAATCAGCTTACATCGTGCTGCCTGACTATTGATGCACTCAACCACAGTCATATTGTCGGACCAAAATATCACAGAGTGATCCTTGAACCCTTCTGGCCAGGTTCTCAAGGCCACCAAAATGGGAAAAAGTTCCAAGAAAGCAATATTACTTGTCAGACCATTGTCGTGCCACCACGTCGGCCACCTTTGTGCTGACCATTTTGTGCCGAAGATGGCACCAAAACCTATGCTACCTGCAGAATCTGTCCACAGCCCCAGCTCTTCAGAAGATACGGCTGGTTTGTTCCATATGACTCGACCATTAAAGTCCGCCAGAAATGCTAACCAAATACGCACGTCCTGGCGGACCTCAGCCGATAGTCTCGTGCGGTGGTGGCCCTCCTGTAAGCCGACCATAGCTTGTGCAATTGAACGAGAAAAGGGGCGGGCCATTGGTATAACTCTCAGGGCAAAATTCAACTGTCCCACCAACTGTTGTAACTGATGCAGCGTAATTTTTGACCCATTTAGACACTCTTGCAGGGTTGCCCTGAACTTTAACACTTTGTCAGCTGGCAAACGAAAACAACCTTCACTGGAATCTAACTCGATCCCCAGAAACTCGAGGCGAGTCGCAGGACCCACCGTCTTACCTGGTGCCAATGGCACACCAAACTGTTTCATTAACAAACAAAATTCGGCCAAGGCCCGGCCACATTCAAGATCCCCGGCTGCCCCAAGGAACAGAAAATCATCCAGGTAATGCATTACATGTTGGAAACCCGTCTTCTCTGTGAAGACCCATTGCAGAAAACTACTGAATTTCTCGAAATAGGCACAAGATATAGAGCACCCCATCGGCATACACTTATCCATGTAAAAACAACCCTGAAAATTAAAACCTAGGAGACGCTGATCGTCCGGGTGTACCGGGAGCAACCGGAACGCTGACTCGATATCTGACTTCGCCATCAGCGCCCCGGGCCCCAGGCGATTCAAAATGGCTACGGCCTCATCGAAGGATGCGTACCGCACCGAACACACTTCAGGGTCTATTGCATCGTTTACAGAACGACCACGTGGAGCTGACAAATTATGAATCAATCGAAACTCACCCGGGTCCTTCTTGGGGACCACCCCTAAAGGAGAACAAACAAAATCCTGTACCGGGGGTGCAGTAAACGGGCCGGAGACACGACCTCGGATAACCTCTTTCCGGATCTTCTCCTGTACTACAGTCGTATGCTGCAGGACGGAAAGTTGATTTTTGCATATCCCGACACCCTGAAAGTCCCCCACCGGAATGCGGAAACCATATGAAAAACCGTTTCGCAGCAATCCAGCAGAAGTACGATCTGGGTATTCACTGAGCCAGGGAATCATCGCCAAGGTATCAATCGGGGTTGGTAAAGGCGCCCCTCGGACTATGTTAGACCTGTTTGGCGCCTCCCCTACCCCCATTCTCACCCGTTCTGGCTCTGCACGAGGACTCAGGATGGGACGAACCGCAACCACTACATTCATGCTTGAATTTACACGATCCCTGTGGCCTAGTACATTTACCTTTGTTGAAATTGAAGCAGAAACCCTTTTTCCCTGAATTACTGGCAGATCTCGAGTAATCGTCGGTACTCGTACCTGACCGAAAGGGCGTCCCCGCATATTGGCGGGAGGACTCGCCAACATTGCTCCCCACCAACGGCATTTTCAACATTCCTGACTCTTTCATTTTATCCCATGTCAAAGAATCATAACAGTCCCAGGTTAAACTTTTGTTATGCTCCTTCGCCTTCCTAAAGAGATTATCATAACAGAACCAGTGGTTACCCTGGTGAGACGTCGAGTACCCCATAATTCGTGACTGATAGATTGGCAGCTCAGCAAGCAATTCAGGCCTACGTTCCCCTAAGATCGACGTAAAAATCCCCCAAGCATTGCCCCAATTGCCAATATTCTCATTTACTTTAAAGGCGGCCATTTTTGCGCGCCAAACACTCGGATGCATCAAATCCTTCTGACCTTTAACATGCTCCACCTCATAATGGTCGACAAGCAAGGAGAAAATGTTCACATATTCCCCCGCCCAAATCTTTTCCTTTATTGCCAAAGGAACATGTTGCCCCAACTTTTCTCTACGAGAGGGTGCTGACTCGTCCCTCGCGATCGGCAATGGCCGCTTACCTGCACCGGACGTTGCTTCTGTGGTCGCAACCGGGGCCTGCGGCTTGTCTATCACTGCCGCCGGCGTGGGCACCTTGGCTGCATCTCGCTTCTCGCGCAACTGTTTGATCAGCGCTTGTGCCTCGGCAGCCGTGGCGCCCTCGCTACTGTCGCCCAACCACGCTGCTAGCTGTGCCGCCAGCTCGGGGGGCATATCCTCAGTGGATGTCGGGGTGACCACGACAGGAATCGGATTCCCCTCCACCGGTACCGGGGTTGGCGCCTCGAGCGGGGTACAGGGAACAGGGACGTCTCCCCCGGCTGGTCCCCTTCTAGGCCTCTTGGCTCTCCCTCCAGGGGTTGCTCCAGCCGATGGACGCTCCGATCCCCCCTCCCCATCTCGCTTCGCCACCTGCTTTCTCAGTTCGGACATCTCCTTCATGAGGACCCGAACCATCTGATCCGTCGTCATTCTCTTCGCGCCTTTTTTGGGCATTGTTTCCGACCAGGTATCTAGAAGACAAAAAAGAAAGATTAAAACGCTCAAAATTGGCTCTTCGTTCCGTCTCGAGCTCACGTGCAGCGAGGAGGTGCAGCTTCAGAGCACAGGAACAAGAGGATGTCTTCCGGTCTTGCGTCCCTTTTTATCCGTCTTCAGGGCGGGCGTAAACCCGCCCCTGCCTGCCCCGCGGGCGTGGCCAGCTGCGTCAGTGTCTAGGCCAGCCCACTCCAGGGCGGGAAAGAGCGCGCCCCGGCTACGCCGCTACGGGCATACCAGCCGAGCCGCGCCTCCCGCCCAAAATGGCTTCCCGGGGGGATCGAGGTACTCTGCCATAAGTTCGGGGGGACCGAGTGGTCGCCCCTTTCCAGTACTCTTACATGCCTTTGTGATTTAGACCTAAATAATACATTGCACACATGGTAACTGCACACACACTCTCTCTCAAACATCAAACTCGCACATTATAAGAAGGTTGATTCTCAATCCGTGAACCCTCAGCGGGGTATCCCTCCATCCTAGTGCTGAACGTTATGCATCAGTGTGCTCCGCTCTCAAATCCATGCAGTACCCATTCATTCATCATGGTGTCTTGCCCAGGGGCATCTTTTAATCCCTTAATTGCACTAATCTGTTTCCTACCCCTCTAGGTCAGGTACATCAATATATTCATGGAAAAAGCAAAAAACAATGTGAACCTTTGCACACAGAGCAGCGAAAGTGCTTTCATAACCCAATAAACCCTCATGCATAACATGCAAATAAAGCAAAACCAGTTCTTCCACATCTAGTCAGCAATCACTGGAAAAATGAGCCAAAGGTGGCCCCCGCCCACTTGGCTCAGAGCCACATCAAGATTTTAGGAAGTCACATTCCTTACCCACCAATCACAGTGAAACCCGCAGCATAGGTTACAGGAGAAACCACGTTCCATGTCTGCCAGGCCTGGGAGTGTCCTTCAACCTAGTAATAAGCTTGTAACATGCCTAGAGCGTACTCTACAGTTGAGGTGTGCTTGTGTGCAGAAACATGCAAACAAACAATCAAAAACACATTTGAGTAAACTGAACACATCCATGTACATATGTGGAAGACCCACATTTTAGTTCACACCAAAATGTACCTCAGACAGTTCTGCTCTAGGTTGATCATGCATTAAAAAGCACCCTTCCCAGCATTAGTTTAGCAGAGCAGGTAGGAAGGAGGTAGTAATATCCTTCATTCGTATTTTGAAAAACAAAAATAACACCACAACATATATATAACAAAATAGTAAAATCACATCTAGTCACAGCTATACATATTGTAACAAACCAGTAAGATCACATCTGGTGAATTATTAGACCAAACTCAGATTCACAAAGCTAGAGGTCTAAATGCTGCCATGTATGCTATGTTTTTAAGACCACAATCCAAGCGAATGGGTGTTAATGCCGCATTCCGGGATAGTTCAAGAACCGATCGCATATAGATATTCTCAAATTTTTCAATGACCCCTACATTATTAAGTCCCCGTAACTCTGGGACATATAGCGCAGCTCCGATACCCTTCACTCGATAGATTGCAATGGCTTTGATAACTGGCCTGTAGTTTGATGTTTTCAACTTTTTGACTAAGAAGAGATTAATAATATCCTTACATGTTGGAGTGTTAGCTGGCTCTTAGTGATTTGTGGGACCTGTGATAAAGTGTTTGTGAACCTTATCCTAAAGTAATCAAATTGTTTTACTTGTTCCAAAAAATGTTCACCCAATTTGACCTTGTCTCTGAAATCCTTGTGCAGTATTGTGAATTTCATAAGTTTAGTCTTTGGGACGTTTTCTTCCAACCCAAATTCCCCACAAGATGCTAAGAAAAGATGCAATTGGTTTTGTAGCTCCATCGGGGTCTTGGATACAGGTAGGATGTCGTCAGCGAATAGTAAAGACGCAACTGTGTGTTTAGCAATCTTGTGGGGCTCGCCATTGTAGTCGGCTAGAGTCTCGATCAACCCATTAATGTATAGGGTGGACAAAGTAGGTGCAAAATCACAACCTTGCTACACCCACTATTCACTCTTAAACACTCTGTTAGTTCACCATTTCTTCCCCATCTTCTTTGGGCATAATTTTTGTTTGTAGTAGGTAACGCAGGACTTCAAACTGCTCCAGGGATACCCACATTTTGTTCTCTGGGGAGGAGATCAAAAGCGGCATGTAGGTCAAAGAACACTACATATCGGTGTTCTCGCATGATAACTACATATTTCCATAGTATTGTTAGGAACCTAAATAGTTGATCAATAGTGTTTATGTTCTCTCTAAACTCAGCCTGTAGGGGTGACAAAAACTGGGCCTCCCTTATATAATCTTGTTACTTCACTAACAAACACCTGCAAAAAATGTTTTGTAATGTACCGATCAGGCTGATGGGCCTATAATTCACGGTTTCACTTATGTCTCCCTTCTTATATACGGGTACAACCTCCACTCCCAGCCAGGAATCAGGTACCTCTGCATCCTTAAGTATAGCATTAAAACTTTGGTTAGGAATGACACTCCATACTTCTGTTCTGAGAGGAAGAGATCACCGGGGGTTTTATCTAGACCAGGTATTTATCCCTTTATAAGGTGGTATGTGCTAACTTGGTTTCCTCCTGGCTAAAGAAAGTCAGGACTATATCCTGTGTCTCTCTGTGCATATCTTGACAAACTGAACCACTTGCCCCTTCCCAGTTTCCGCCTGTTCGGTATAAAGTGAGCTTAATTGATTTACCCAGGTCTGGGGATGAACTTGAAAATCTTCTTCTGTTATTTAGATCCTGGTCCCTGGCTAGTATGGGCCAGAACTGTTTGCTCTCCTTAGTGGTTCCGCTGTAGTTAAATCTCTCCATAATCCCTCTCCCCAATTCCCTTTGCCTTTTTTATGACTACGTTATAGTATTTCCTTTTTGAAACCATGGTACCCCTACAACCATTTTTTATAGCGCCAATCTATTCAACCCTAGCTGCCATGCAGTGCTCATCAAACCATTCTACTTTATTGTTGCTTATGAATCAACTCTTCCCAGACTTGTAGTCATTTTTAGGTCTCGCGACCTATCGATGCGCGCAAGCGCATCGAGAATTCATGTCGGCAAAACACAAGTCAAACCAAAGGGCTTTCAGCCCCGCGGTTTTCTTGCAGTTCACGTGTATCACGTGAGCAAACATGCACGCGCATCGCATGCAAGCCCAGCCTCTCGCATTCCCAGGCTCTCCCGCCCCCATCCGGCATCAGGCACTCCTCCCACACCTCACGGACATCAGTTCATTTCTCCTCCCCCTCCCCAGCCAGCTTCCCCCAGGCCCCTGCTGCTTCACACCCTCATTGCCTCGCATTCCCAGGCTCTCCCACCCCCATCCGGCATCAGGCACTCCTCCCACACCTCACGGACATCAGTTCATTTCTCCTCCCCCTCCCCAGACAGCTTCCCCCAGGCCCCTGCTGCTTCACTTACGTCTGGCGACCTATCAATGCGCGCAAGCGGGCCTCTCCTCCCCTAATTATTCATGGCCGGCCGCAGGCCGGCCGTACTTTCAGTTTCCCGGCCGTTCTTTTTTTTTCACTTTGTCTCCGTGCGTGCGTCTCCCTCGTGGTTTTCCCCTACCACTAATGTTATTCTCTCCCTTGTTTACATGGTGGCTGTGTGCCTTTATTTTGTTCAGCGCAGCTTGCCCAAACAACATTTAAAACATTCTGTGTGGCTTTCCGAGGGTCTACAGCTCACCGTCCCTTTAACTTGCATGGTGTCTTCCCGGTCTGCTCCTCCAATAGGCCGGTGCCTGCACCTTTAAATCCAGACTTCAGCGCTCCAGGGTTGTGACATCCTCTTTCACCGCAACGTCCTGCTCTTCTTTTACCACTTTGATAGAGTGCATGGTTTTTTTCTTACTTTCTCTCTTGTTTATAATCTTTCCCATAAATCCAGTAAATGTATTTAGAGTTAGTTGTGTATCATTTTTGTGGTTATTGATGTCATCTAATGATTGTGCTACAATAGTATATATTCCAGCAAGAATATTTTCGTTCCTCTCGATCATGGACCTCTTAACATTCTTTCTGTGGTTACTAAGAAGAATTGGATTAGCTAATTTTCCCTCTGGTTGAAACTGTATGGAAATGGACATATGATCCAGTTTTAGTATTAAGGCGTTGTGATCACAATCTAACCTTTTGGTTACTCTCTTGTCAATCAAGTGACACCTAAGAAGTATGTTCAAAGAATATAATCTATTTTGGATCCACAGTTGGCCCTTTGAAAGTATATCTTGGTTCCTTATCTGATGTCGAGCACCCATTACAAGCTCGAAGGCTATACTTGAGTAAAATGAAGCTAATTGGAATACTACGTTTGTGTTTCTAGCAAGACCTACATGACAGAATCTAGGGATTCCCCATTCCTCGTTCTCCTCCTCGTTGATATTTGACATTACTTCAAGTGGTTTGAATGTAGTGTTCAGGTTCCCTGCAAGTATTAATTGTCTAGGGCCCTCTGTCCTATCCAGAAAGTCAAGGCCTGTTATAATAGGAGGGCCATGATTCTGAGAGGGAAATCTGTTGTAAGTACTAACCAGGAGAACATACTGTTTCCCATTTGTGCTTTTAAGACTCACAGCCAGTAAGTCCTTAGATTTTGTATACAGTTTACTGAGGATGCATTTCATGTGTGTGTTAACCTATATAATAAGACCCCTTCTGACTGACCTGCAAGAGACGGGGAGGCCTTTACACTAACATTTGTGAAGCTCACCCTATAAACCCTATCAGTGGCACAAGCCTCCTGTAGGAGGCAGATGTCAAAACTGTTGATAAAGTTATTCTATTCCTCGATATTTAATTTGGGTTTTAGGTCAGCTATGTTCGAGGACCATATCTTCAATTTTCTGGAATTCCCTGGGGTTGTAAACTGTGTGTGAGCTAGGGATTGCCTCCCCCCGTCACTAGCCAAGCTGGGGTTCATGTGTGGTTCTGTTGCTACAGGTTCACATGGCAATGGCCTCCCCTCACCAGACTTAACATGTCACGTCAGGGTGGCAATCCCTCTTCCCAACATGCACTACCAACTACTGCCTCCCCATTTGGCAGCCTCTTTTTAGAACCACTTTGGATGTTGTCAATTGTACGGACCAAGAGGCTAAAGCTCCTCAGATCATGTGCTTCCCTCCTACCATGCAAGGTATACTTAAACTGATTCTTGGGTCCATTGGGAGGTTTGGTATTCACTATAGAGAACGGGCTTCAATCCATCTGAGAGGGAGCTGGGGATAATGCGACTGGTCGCTACAGACTGCCAGCGGCCATCTTGCCACAAATTAATTGTATTTTCATGTATGCTTTCGTATAAATGTTTTTTTATACATATTTTTTGTTTATGATGATTTGTCCCTGTTGCACTTTATTATGTTATGAATAGCCTTGAACAGACAGCATTTGTTACAACCTGAAGGAGAATATTGTGATACAGTACATTGTGATTTTGTGTTTTTTATTGAGAGCTAACAGCTCTAACTTGATTTTAATAACTTTATGAAATATCGAAAAATAAACTTTTGTACTTTTTTGATTGATTGGCCATTGTGTGATTGTGTGGTGTGACAAATGTCAATGATTCAAGTATCTAGCTATGTGGTATGATTATGTCCCAAAGGGATTACATTTTTAAGACTGCAGTCTATTCGGTGTCCTGTCCCTTTGAATGAGTAGGACCCCTCTCTTTTGTTCTGCACTGCGCGTATGCTGCAAGTATTACAAGCAGTATAACAGCAGTGCTTGGATTGGCTCGGATGCTATTAGCAGCATGCACATCTGTGTCTAGCAGCGCAAGGCCTAGAATCGGATCTGAGCAAGGTAAGAATACGTTTTAAAAAAAAGTTAATACCAGTACTTCATTTCATGTTTTAAATGATTATCTCTCTGTGTCACTTAGAATAATTCTCGCCAGGGTTAACCCAAATCAAATCTTTAAGGCAGGTTGTTCTTGACGATTGATTTCATTTAGTGAGTGTGCAGAGCTTCTTCAGTCGTTCCGATAATTAATGACACAACTTGCTGAAAACTCCAGCTGACTTTAACGTATTGTATGGCCTTGATGGTTTAAGAAAGGCAGAAGAGAGCTTCATATTTGAAGGAACAAGATGTTACAGTCCTTTTAATCAAGTTTTAAGGGTGAACAAAGCGTGAAGACACCCAGACAAGATGTCCTGCTAAGCAAACATAGTGACAGTCGATCAGCCCTGCTCATAATGATGAAGCTGCTGTGATCTTGTTAATAAAAAAACAATGGAAAACATATGGGCTCAGCAGATGAGCATTGTGTGCAGCACATTAACGCCCGACCTATTATCTATGTTTCTGTCAGTGCTTAATTTGAGCCGGTGGTTCCCTGTGCTTGGCACCAGCACTTAAATCTTAACACAAGCACTTATGACAGCTGCCACATAGTGGCGGTGTTTGTATAATTTAAAAATGAGCAGAACAGCAACTGTTTTTTTAATTCTGTATATATTAAAAACAACTAATACCTACCGCCCAATCTATTTTTATAGCTTTGATGGCCTGGAATAGTCTCAATTGTCACATTTGTAGCAGTGTGCTGGTTAGTAGTTTTATAGGTACTGGCACTGTTTTTTTTTTTTTACAAATTAAGCACTGGACACTGTGTTTATGAAAGATGGCAGCACAACTCTACAGTTGAACAGGACTTTGTTTTGAATATATCTCTCTATAAACACGGCAAGAAGAGTAGCACTCGTGTTAGCAATTGCCTAAAAATGATAAGCATGGCAAGAATATCAAGGACAACACTGCCAGTGTCAACAATTCCACATATTCAGGACCCAAAAGCTGATCAATTACATTTCTGTTGCAGAGGTGATCGGTGCACAATCTATATAAAACGTACCTATAAATAGAATGTTCCCAGATCACCTTTGCAATACAAATGTAAGCATGTCCGCCCTTTACAAAATGATTGAACTTTTACGTGCTGCACCCGCCTCACCACTTCCAAAAGTCACCACCCGCCACTGCCGCAACGAGTGAGGCTGGCCGCAGTGCAATGCAAAACATTCATTATCTGTAGTATTTCCTTCATCCTTACACCGTGAGTATACAGTGGGGGTCAATTCCTAACCCCCTGTAAGCGTTTGTGTCAAGATTGAACTTCTGAAGTAATGCAGGTAACCACTGCACTACTTACAAACACATTTAAGACGTCCAGGACTGCTGAATTTTACTGGGGGAAAAGGCATGGCCCATTACTCTTGCAAGGAGACACATATCTGCAGGCAAAAATAAACACTAAGGGGCAGATTAACAATAACTGGCGCATCCCCATGGATGCGCCAGTTATTGTGCGCCACAGCTCCGCCACCCATGGTGCGACGCATTTACAATGCGGCGCACCATGGGGCAAAAACGGCACAGATGCGTGACGCATCTGAGCCGTAAAGGCAGCGCATTGCTGGAGTTGCGTCGCAAGCGCGACGCAGCTCCAGCAATGCTCTCGGGGGCCATATCTGTCCAATGCTGCGTCAAGCCTTACGCCTGCTTCAAGCAGGCGCAGGGTTTTGACGCAGCATTGGCCTAAAAGTGCCTGCGTGAAATCTTGTAGATTTCACGCAGGCACTTTTGCGAGGCGCACCTGCCCCGGAACGCCCACCCTGCACCGGAACGCCCACATGTGGCGCAGGGCTTTACAACGTGATGCATTTGCCTAGATGCGTCACGTTGTAAATGGGTCGCAGGGATGTGCCACGTGTACGCCGCCGTTGCGTGACGCAACGGCGGCTTAAACGTGGCGCAAGTCCGACATAAATCTGCCCCTTTGGGCCAGCGGATTCTCTCCTTATACTGGGGTAGGAACACAAAAAAACAGAGTGCATATAAATACAGGGTGTGTGAACCCCTTTGCGACATAACACCAGAACGCATCCACATTGGCAGATCCCGAAATGCAATCAGCTTGTTCTGGCGGGAAAGATTAGCTCCTACACTGACTGAGAAGTACGCCTCGTACAATCTGTTCCCTGCAGTGTTACTCACATTTCTGCAATCTGATTGGCTGGATTTCGCAACAAGACAAGGAGCGAGGCAAGAAAGCCAAGTGCGGCAAAACGAAAGCAGGCCGCACCCTTGAGCCAGGTTGACCCTGCCTGATCCGGTAAAGGCGGGTTTCGCCTCAAAAGAACATTCTGTGCTGTAAATAGGTGTCACTCCCTCAATACTGTGGGCATGTTTATTATTCTCAGTACACTATCAGAGTGCATCAATTTATTATAGCTCACACAGGTTATTATCAGCAATCATGTCCTCTTCCATCACCGACTTTCTTTTTTGCCTCTCCCAGGTTAACTGGGGACAGACAGAGTGCCTGCTTTATTTAAGCAGGTGGTAAGTAGTGACAGAGTTCCTGCTGCAAGATGTAAATGTAAAAAGAGAGCCAGATGCACTAAGCATTTTAACGGTCTCAAAAGCTCTGTAGCCAGCCTTAGCAACAGTTCAAATGTTTTTTCTTATTTAGGAATCCCATTTTAGGAGTCAGAAAATTTTCTCCAAATCCTAAAATGGGTTTCCGAATAGATACAGATTCGGAATCTGAAATGGGAATGTGATAGGCGTCTCTTCCAAATACTGAATCGATATATAATGCAGCGGCTGAAGTTGATTAGAAAAAATATAGGACCTGTGATCCTGAGTGCAATGGGGATGGTGTTGGTGAGCGTGGGGGCGGGGTCAAAAGCATGACTAAAAAGAACAACATTTTCTGTCACTATTTAGTTAGTTTGTCTTTCATCTTCAGTTAACTGCATATAAAATAATGTGCACCTTAAATGAAAAAGAAATGCAAGTTAAGCTAATCATTGGTAAACAAAATATTTTAAGTTATAAAACCTCTATCGGTTAATGCGATCACTTCAGATATCCGTGTGTTTAACCAGAGAGACACAGAATTGATTCCTGGTTGATGCAGTGGGAAATAGCGTCTGGCATAATTTAGGTGCAACGAGGTCCCAGCCTGTGACAGAAAGCACTGTGAATATGTAAGCCATAATTTTAAACATGCATTACACATAAGATAGGTTGACGCAAAATGTGTAAAAGGATTTAGGTTCAAGATTAGAAAAGTGCTTCCAAAATCTAGGGGGCATATTATCAAGAACAGGCGATAAAATTATCGCCGCTTTATCGGCAGTAAACTGCCGCTAAAGCGGCAATAATGGGCTTCATAATATGTCCTTGTGAATTCCCATAGCAGTCAGTTTCTGGTGTTAACCTGGGCTGCTATGGGAATTCACAAGGACATATTATCAAGCCCATTATCGCCGCTTTAGCGGCAGTTTCCTGCCGATAAAGCGGCGATAATTTTATCGCCTGTTCTTGATAATATGCCCCCAGGTTTTAGTAATATGCAGATTGTGTAACTAGTGCACATTTTTTTAATAAATGTCCATTAAAACCACATACCCCAAGGCTCGCGTGGTAAAACCCTTTCAGTACCTCTCAAAAAGAATAAATCTTTGTAACCACGAAGCTGTAAGTGACTCCTTCAATTAAAGCCAATACCAGTTTCCATGAAGCCCTTACATTTGCAGCATAACCAATTGCACACATTTACATTGTTTTCAGGCATCAGGCACTCTGACAAGAATGCTTATTTCTTGTTGAGCTGTTGTATGCTACCTCTGCTTCATAGAACATGAAACTGTCTCCCTTGAGGGTTTATCTTGCTGAAGACTCTCCCTTGAACTTCATCTGTCAAATTAAGCGTCCCAAGACGGTTGTCTTTTAGTAACAAGCATTGGCAAAGGCACAGCGTCTCTTTGAAACCTGCTGGTTTGGCAGTGCTTTCTGGCGATGCTCAACAGAATCGGTAAAAAAGCATATTGCTTTTTTCTGATGCTTTTCAGCATCAACCAAAACAACCATTTGCAATGCAATAGGTCTCGCATTTACATTATTTTGAGCTATTGACATTTTAAATGATAATGCCTTTTGCCTTGATGCAAATAGGTTGGTATAAAGAAGGTCCAGTTGATACGAAGTTTGAAAAATTTACTTTTTTAAAATAAGTATATGTGGGGGCTGGGGGAAATCTATAAAGGTCCTTTTTGCCCCAGTGTAAATGACCCTTCTTTCTTTGTCAGCATTGGGTGTGCCTGTACTGTCCTCAGTGGCTGCCATGCACAAGGAGACGTTTGTACTTAGGAAGTCTGCTGAGAGTCCGCAGAAATATTGTTGTGATGGCATGCGCCCTTTAGCGGACACTGAGTAGGATAGAATATTACTGGACGCTCAGTTCATCGTCAGTCTAGAGGCGTCAATTCCCAGGAACAGCGGTTGTTTTAATGGGCAAGGTACTGAGTACTAAACTTCTTTAATTTAGAATGGAGAGTACCTGCACATTTCTGCACTACTGTAGTGTTTTTAATGGGAGAATACTGGCACTCTTCAGGACCAAGTAGGTACTCTAAATAGTGAGTTCCTGAACTTGTATATTTCCATTTCAAGTTGAGCAGAACAGGGAATGTCAAACTAGGAAATCCATGCGTGCCTACACAAGAGAAGCTGCAGGGAGGCAGAAGCGTGCACAGATGCATATACAAAAAATGACCAACGTGAAACCTGTGTGGCGTTAGGACTAGGCACATGCAATCTGGGCTACAGAGAAATTAACAGATTTCCTGTGAAGGTACCCTATGCTTCACTGCGTTTTCTCCAGCCCCACTGGCTTATCGGGGTGACTTCAGAAGGCTCCCATAGCTGGTAGTTCCCTTTGAGGTATTTCTAAGTGCAGTGTCTGATATGCGGAGCAGAGGGTGAGCAGCCCTGGGGCTGGCTGGTTGTGTTTAACACCGTACACGTGGCTCCTTGCTGCAGGGGTGGGGGTTTCGCTCTGCACCCGACGATGCGGGGTATCGGGGTAAGAGGGTGCGTGGCCCGAAAGTACATGTCGACAAACTACCACAAACAGGGCAAAAGGGCTGTATGCAGTGCAGGCCATGGGGACATTGTGGGTGCAAAACAGGGAGATATTAGTGCAGGGGAAGAATAGTGCCCTGCACACCACAACAGCGCTGCCACTGGGTGTATCGAAGAATGAGGTGTCTGACGTGGCGCACAAAGGAATAAGGTGGTGCAGAGTAACAGTGCAATGACAAATGCTGTTCAGTGCAAAAAAAATAAAGTAGGCAGACAATGTAAGTGGGTCAGGGTTTTGGGCAGAGCCATGTTTGTATACCACCCTTGCTATGCCCAAAGCATTCCCTGTGTGATTAAATAGCGGCCATACTTTCTTATTTATACAGCGCTTCCTACAACTGGGTGAGGTCTCTAGGCGCTTCGACATGCATATGAGTTCCAGCTTAAAGAACAGTGGTAAGGCGAAAGTGAAAGTGCGCCATGCGCATGCTCTGTTCACGCGGGGACAGGAGATGTGCACGCGTACGGAGTGCACATCTCCTGTCCGTACACGTGCCATCTCCAGTCCCCCTTCATTGGAGACGCCAGAGAGGAGATGCCATGCGTGTGCACATCAGATGTCCGTACACGCACATGGTTTGTCTCCCTTCGCTAGCAAAACCCACAACAATAGAGTTCTTACCAAGGCGAAGCAGTGCAAGTGCTGTGTTCGCAAGTCGAGACCTAAAAAACAGATATGATGGTACATCCGCTGTCAGCAGATGTAGCAATCTCTAAGTGCACATGTGTTATCATGCATGCATTCTCCTAGACTGTTGTGAGCGCCATTTACTTTGTTCCTGACCAATTTAAGATGGCAGGCACTACTTAATCGGTCCATAGAAAAAGAAGTAAGTGACCAAAAGTGCTTAACAATTTATGGCTTGGCCTTCCAAAAAAAAAACATATATGTGTGCAGTTGTGTCTGTATATGTAAAGCAATGTAGTCTCAATTTGTGGCGCCCTCTCTCAGCTGGTGCTCGCTCAAGAAAGAGTGTCAATCAATCAGTTGATATTTATATAGCTCGGCTTATCACCCAGAAGGTATTCAGGCACTGAGATTTACAGGTTATTCGTCAAAAACCCGGTCTTGAGTCCTTTCCTGTGAGAGCGATGGTGCGGTTCAGAGGTATAGTGGGAGGTTATCCCAGGACTTGGCAGCGCGATAGGAGAAGGAACTACCTGCATTGTGGCTTAGGCGGATGCTGGGGACGAGGGCGACAGAGCTCAGATGTCTGGCGGGTTGGTGGAATGTAACCCGGTGGTTGATGTAGGCTGGCCAATGTTGTGGACGGCTTTGTAGTCTGTAGGTGTGGGTGAACAGTTGGAACTCGCATCTCTTCTGGACGGGAAGCCAGTGTAGATTTCTGATTGGGGGGGGGGGGTGATGCTGGTCCATTTGGGGAGGTTGGGGATGAGTTTGGCTGCGGTTTTCTGTATGGTCTGTAGTCTCTTGAGGAGTTGGGTGGTGGGACCTGCATAGAGGGCATTTCCTTAGTCTAGTCAGCTGGTGACGAGAGCTTGTGTTATTGTTTTTCTGGTGTTGATGGGGATCCATCTGAAGATCTTTCAGAGCACTCAAAGGGTGTGGAAGCAGGGGTAGAATACTGCATTGAACTGGCACTTCATTCAATCAATCAATCAATTTGCGACCTAGGAGAAAGCTCTTCCACCTGCTCTGGTTCTGCGGATGCAGGGGTTTCTGCGTGGGCGAGGTCTGCAGAACGAAGGTTCGTCATGGGTACGTGGAATGATCCTCTCTCATTGAGGTATTTGGGTCCGATGTTGTGGAGTGATTTGTAGGCGTGGGTGAACAGTTTGAAGGTTACTCTCTTCTCGACGGGGAGCCAGTGGAGGTCATGTAGGTGTTGGGTCATGTGTTCCTGCTGAGGTGTTCCGAGGACGAGTCTGGCTGCGGTCTTCTGGATGGTTTGGAGCTTGTGGAGGAGGGTTATGTTGATTCTGACATAGAGGGTGTTGCTGTAGTCCAGTCTGCGGGTTATGAGAGCGTGGGTGATGGTTTTTCTGCATTCTCGGGGTATTCATTTGAAGGTCTTGCGGAGGATCCGAAGGAAGTTGAAGCTGGTGGAGGTGATGGAGTTGATCTGGAAGGTCATGGTGTTGAGTCGATGATAATGCTGAGGTTCTGTGCGTGGTCCGTCAGGGTGGGAGGACTCCCGAGGGTGGAAGGCCACGAGGTGTTGTCCCAGGCGGGGTGGAGGGTCCGAGGATGAGGACCTCGGTCTTCTCTGAGTTGAGCTATAGCCTGCTGCTTTTCATCCAGGGGGCTACGTCCCTGTTTTATTCCTGGAGGCAGTGTTTGGTGTCTTCAGGGTTCTTTGTGAGGGAGAGAATGAGCTGGGTGTTGTTGGCGTGTGAAACTATGCTGAGCCAGTGTTGTCTGACGATGGGGGCGAGGGGGGCCATGTAAATGTTGAAGAGCGTGGGGCTGAGCAATGATCTTTGGGGTACTCTGCAGTTGATCTGTGTGGGTTCAGAGACGAATGGAGGGAGTCTAATCCTCTGGATTCTGCCGGAGAGATAGTATTGGATCCTGGAGAGTGTGGTTCCTCATATCCCACCGTCGTGGAGTCTGGCTGTGAGGGTGCAATGTGAGACAGTGTCGAAGGCTGTGGAGAGGTCTAGTAGGATGAGGGCTGCGGTGTGTCCCTGGTCTTGTAGCAAGCGGATGTCATCAGTGGCAGCGAGGAGGTCTGTCTCGGTGCTGTGGTTGCTGTGAAATCTGGACTGGGAGGCGTCTAGGATGGAGTTCTCTTCGATGAAGGTTGTCAGTTGGGTATTTGTGAGTCTCTCGGCCATTGTGAGTTTGGTGTCCAGGATGATGCCACGGATACGGCAGTGGTTCATGGGGGTTGGTGTTTGGTATTTTCCGAATTCGGCTTTAGGCAGTTGGACCCCATCCAGTTGTTGATGTTGGTCATGGCATTTCGGAGGTTCGATCTGGTGGTGGAGGGGTCTTCGGTGAGAGAGAGGATGTCATCAGCGTAGGAAATGATGTTAAGTCCATTTACATAGATCATGTCAGCCAGCAGAGTCATGTAGGCATTGAACAGGGCAGGATGGAGGAGCTTTGTGGGACACCACAGATGATGCTCTTTCGCTCGGAGGTGAAGGGTGGTAGGCGAACACTCTGAGCGCATCTGGAGAGGAAGTAGGTGATCCATTTGAGGGCGTTTCCCTGGACGCCGATGTGGTGGAGTCTTGCGATGATGGTGTGATGAGAGAAGGTGTCAAAAGCGACTGAGAGGTCGATGAGGATCAGGACCGCTGTCTCACTTTGGTCGAGGAGGGTTCTGATGTTGTCGGTTGAGGCGATTAGGGTGGTCTCAGTGCTGTGGTTGGTGTGGAAACCTGACTGGGAGGGGTGGAGCAGGTTGTTTACTTGCAGTTGTTCGGGGAGCTAGCGGTTGATGGATTTTTCCAGGATCTTAGTAGGGAAGGGGAGCAGGGAGATCGGGCTGTAATTCTTGAGTTCTTTGGGGTCTGAGGAATGCTTCTTTAGGTGGGGTTTAACCTCTACATGCTTCCATGCATTAGGGACAGTGGCCATGGTGATGGATGCGTGGAGGATGTTGGTGAGCGCAATGCTGATTTCTTTCTGTCCTAGGTTGAAGATGTGGTGGGGGCAAGGAGCAGTCGATGCTATAGAGTGGATCGTGATCATGATGGCTAACATGCCATGTATGGCGGCATGAGTGGCTTCCAGTAGGTGAGCAGGTGGCGTTTGGTGGAATCTGCCGGTATTTGGAGGTGGTTGAAGTAAGTGGGTTGTGGGTCGGAGTTGCAGTAGATGTCGGATATCTTGTTGCAGAAGTGTTGCCTTCATTATCCAAGAAAGTCAGTAAGTGGAGGCACTCCCAAGAGTCAGTAAAGAAACAGCTTTTTTTATAATGCAGAAAAGAGAGATAACAGAAAGCTGATGCTTTTCTACCCCATAGGTCTTGATCATTGCTGAATTAGTTTTATTTTAGAATATCTATGTAAGGAAAAGCCTCTTTTTGTATGGTCTCCCCCAACGTTTTGGACTGATGCTGCTGGTTTTTCGACTCTGGGAGTGCAAAGAGGTCTGCTAACCAGACATTAATGCCAGTTCCCTGGCCTAAAACTGTGTATGTTTGATTAGCTTATACCCAATTGACAGAAACATACTTGTAAGCCCCTAGAATATGGTACCCACAGTACCCAGGCCTGTAAGTTAGAGGGTCACCCCAAGGACTGCAGCACTGGTTATGCCACCCTGGGTATGACTAAGGTAAAACCTGGCTCCCAGTTCCACTGCAGACTAGAAGGACAGTTTTAAACGGCAAACTCGACTAAGGCAGAGTGCTTTATATTGGAAAGTGGAATGTGTACCTTTACCTGTTCAGCAGTAAAAACCCTCAGTTGTCGTTTTTACTGGGGAAAAGGCTAGTTGCTCCATTGGCGAGGGCAGAGTTACAAGCTGGCACCTCAACCTTGATAATTTCTGAATGGGGCCACTAAAATTGATATTGTAAGGATCCAAACAACTTGTTACATTAAGTCCAACTTGATGCCCAGATCAAAGGTAATGCAACTTGCTGTGTACAGGTTTTGTTGCCTGTTCACGATTGCACAAAGGGCTGTTCTGGAGACAGCTTTCTGCCTTTCTGGAGAGATGTGTAAATGACTCCCAGGAAAGGTCACAATAGAAGCCTGCATAAAGGAGAGATGTTACCTCTCCCTGCCAGGAAGTCACGTGGGTGGTGGCCTAAATGGCGAACTTCAAAGGGGAATCCGACTTTGATAGGCAAATGGCAAAAACTTGTAAAAGGCGTTGCTCTATTGTTTAGGTAGACAGACTAGCTCTCAAGGCAGAGAGGGGAAGCCAGTTGTCAAACCATTTTTCAGGGGCCTGTAGACCTCTTGGTAGCCAAAGGTTTAGTTAGGGTGCTCTACATGCCAAGAGAGTGGTTCTGACATCTTGAGAGCTGCCAGAATGGAGCCTTCCGGGATAGCTAGATCCTACAATTCACAGGAAGTATCCATTAATAGGGAAGGGACCAAGTAGCCCATTGGCTAAAGACTGGGACCTCCCCGCAGGGCACTTTCTTGACATTAAAAAAGAGCAACTCGATCGCAGCCCTGATTGTACTGGAGAAGAGGATTGAAGACGGACTGCCCTGTTGCTGCCATGACCCAGCGATGAGAGGCTGCACCGACATGGACTGAACCTGCTGTACCCGGTGGGTAGAAAAGGAAAAGGGACTGAGCCTGCTGTGTCCTGCTTGTGGAGAAGTCAATTCCTGAGTCCAGCTTAAGCAAGATACTCCAAGGGCTGGATGACTGACCTCCTGTTCGCAGCACAGGGCGATAACAGCTGAAGAAGCCTGCTGGGAAAAGTTAGTAGCATAGATTCCCGAATTAGCACTCCTCGCCGCTGTGTCGCCAAGGCTCCTAAGTTGCCCCTGAGACTGCTGAACCTGGGAGAGTTGTCCAAGTACAGCTAGGTTGCCCAGAAGGCAAGTTACTGCCAGAACTAGAAAACCACTAAAACCGATCAACTGGGTGACTGGGTTAGCAAAAAGTAGAGGGTTGTCATTGGTCTCCTATGCCGATGACATCCAGCTAGTTATCGTCTTCTCTAAAGAGTATCAAGCCAATCTCCTGAAATTTGTAGAGGACCTTCTAGCTATTTCTGACTGGATGACGGCAAACTGCTTACAACTGAATGCCGCCAAGTCAGAAATTTTGGTGATGGGTAGAGACAGGGAACTCTGGTCGGAAAAGTGGTGGCCTGATAAATTAAAACCTGCACCCTTGTTAAAGAAGGCAGTAAAGAACTTGGGATTCTGGATCGATAGCGAGCTCTCATTTGACGTACAATCAAAAGCCTTAGTGTTTCGGTCTCTTGAGAGGGCTGAAACTGCTTCTTGGTTACTTCTCCCCTAAGGTGCGTCAAACTATTCTTCAAGCTACAATTCTATTGAGACTGGACTATTGGAACGTGCTTTATTTCGGTGCCAACAAATCCTGTATTTCTCGTCTCCAAAGAATCCAGAATGCGGCAGCGCATGCTCTGTTTGCAGTGCCTAAATCTTGTTCAGTTACGAACCTCTGGCCTCAACTCCACTGGCTGCCGATAGCTAAGAGAATCCACTTTAAGACGCTGTGTGTAGCCCATAAAATCTTGACACATAAAGGTACACCGATCCTAGCGGATCTTCTGGTCTGATATGTGCCTAATCGCCTTCTGCGCTCGGCCAACTCTGGCTCAGTTTGTACTCCGCGCTTCCAAAGAGCTAGAGCGGGTGGCCGCTCGTTCAAGGTCCAGGCGGCGTATCTGTGGAATTCTCTTCCTATGTCTAGCAGAGGCCCTCAGAACCATCTAGCATTTCGAAAGGCCATAAAGACCTGGCTTTTCCCTGTGTAGGCCGCTCTCTTGGGTTGGAGTGGTCCAGTGTAATTTGATGGGGTAGCGCTGGGACGCCTCGTCTGGGGCAGCCATATCCTTTATAAATAAAAAAATTAAAATAAATAATAATTAAATAAATAAATACTGGTAACCCAGTGGTGACTGGACTTCTGCCAAGCTATAAAGGACTTCAAGGGACATCAAATCCTGTAGCCAGAGTCACCTCACTGAGCCTGTGGACCGAGGAGTAGCCCCAGGAAGACCTCCATCAACCACACAGCATCTTCAGCATTCTTGAGTATCCTGTATCCTTGCATCAGGACCACTCCATTGAAGTCAAAGCAAAGGAGCCACTGCCGTTGGAGTTGAACAGAAGACTGCTTCTCTTAGCAGGTAACTGTTTCTTTAGACCTTGCTGGTTTCCCTGGCTGGCTCCCTGAATGGGGTTGGCCACCTACAGTACAGTAACTCTAAGTAACCACAGTGCTCCATAACAAAGGTTTTCCTGAAAACATTTCTAAGTATCAAATTCGTTGAAGTTGCCATTGCTTGTAAATGGTTACGTAAAAAGTGTTGATTTACTATACCTTGTAAATTCTGTTTCTCCTGAACTTTCCGGTGGTTCTTTTTGTTTTGGTGTCTAAATTTGTATACAAATCTAATTTATTTTTATAAATTGGTGTTGGATTTCTTGAGTGTCTTGTGTATTTCTCCTTCAATCCTTTCAGTGCTATTTAACCGCATCGCTGCTGCGGCGATTTTTGCGCTGTGCGGCTTTTTTCATAAAACCGCGTTACATGACAAGCTCAGCTCGTCATCAGCACACGCCACCCATGGCTGATGACGAGCTGAGCTCGTCATCAGCAGCGAAGGGGTTAAATCTTTACACATGTTCCTTTGAATAAGCCTGATTGCTCAGAGCCACAGCTACCCAGGATTGAGTTAGGCTTTAACTATAGAAACCTGACTGTTCATAAAGGGGTTGCTAATATCTTACATGGTGAGGTCACACAACCACACCATATAATATACACTATTTCCACACTCTCTATATATACATATATCCCTTTACACCTCTAGGAGGCATCTTGTGAAACAAAGTCCTACAGTTACAAACAATACCGAGCACTGATGCTGTTCACTTTTATATTGGAAACAAGTGCATTTCTACTACAGCTGCTTTTGTCGTGCAAGACAATGTACATTTCTCATATTTATAAACATGACACTACAGGTTTCATTTCCATCTTACTGTATATTTTTAAATGCGTATCTGGTGTCCATTGGCTATTACTACATTTTGTACGTGACAAGTGTTTGAATTATATTCTAAACTAGATATCTCAACATAGTGACTCTTCACATTTGTCTCTATGCGCAGCAATTGACAGCATTAATACTTTTTGGGTATGGTACTTCAAGGCATTGTTCGACCCAAGATGAACTTCTTATTTGGCTTACTTGGTAATGTCTTAGCGATATAACGTCTTGCTTTTAGCCTTTGTTATTGAATAGTTTGTGAACAGAGGTGTCTGCTCCGTTAAGGCGAAGGCGTGTAAACCCACTGCTCTCTAAGCAGTGCAAAAAGAAAAAAGAAAATGGTAATAACACAATGGTATTATCATTTTATTTTCAGTGATGAGCCAGGGCGGGGCAGGCTGTGCTATCCTGATGGACAGCAGCAACCACCAGTGAGGAGGAGTGGTGGGCACCATAAGTGCGCATGTCGGTTTGGCCAGCCATCTTAGGACGGTCAAACTGCAATGCGCACTTAGCATTTCTCCACCTGGCTGTGTTGCACAGCCGAGTGGAGAACAGTCCCAGGCTCCCAGGCACTGTCTGAGTGGCAAACCAGGCCATTCAGACCAATTCCAATAGTGCTATCATGCTGGTAATACTATTACCAGCATGACAGCAGAATCGTGATTGGCTTAGGAGAGTCTGGGAGGCTGTGTGCTGCCGGGAGTCAGGAACAGAAGAGGATGGAGGAGAGGCAACGGCTGTACACAAGTAAGTGATCTTTTATTTTTATTTTCAAACCTCCCTTCCAGCTACCCCACCCGCCCACTGCCCGATCACTTCTGGCTCCTAGCAGCCACCACTGCTTGTGAGTACATGATGTTGATTTGAAATGAGTCAGTGGATCTGTTTTTTGTTAAATAACCTCTATGTGAGAGCACACATGCGCATTTGTTGAGAGCAGTAATGCATTGTGGGTCCTGTAGTTCAAAGCATTGTTCATACCAAGATGAACATATTATTTTGCTTTTATTGTAATATCATTGCATGCTTATCAATTCAGTGTTACATTGGTTTTAGCCTTTGATGTCGAACCGCATGTATTTACAAACCTGACTACATTTGAATCAGGACATATACCAGATTTTTCAGCAAGAGCAGCAGCGGGCCTTAGAATTGCCGCACCTTAGTCCCAGTTCCAAATAAGTATTAATATACCAGATGTTGCACAAAGACCAAATCCATTTATGTCCATGTTTTCCCCCATACATAGTTTAGGGCTTTCTCAGCAGCTTTTAGCTATGGTACAACTTTTGCCATTTCCTGCATCCTGGTCATGAGTAGCTTTTTTCGTCACACAAGCTTTTTATGGCTTGCAGGACAACTGAAACAGCAATCAAACGCTCCTGAAGAGAATGGGCGAGATTGCAGTGTATGTACCATGCCTACGGCAGCCTTTCAGAACATTGCCCTCGCGCCTTCTTGCTGTAAAGATAAGGCCAGGGTTTTATGACCAGAGGTTCATTGCTCAGGACAAATACTTCTGCCTCATACAAGCACCTGCTGAATACTCATTACACAGACAGCTGTGGCAGGATCACCCTTTTTATGAAAACAGAGGCCTTCACCAAGCACAGCTCGTATTCGTACCTGCATGATCTTTTGTCACAAGACTCCTGGAATTCTGCATTTCTTGTCCGAGGCCCCTGTTTGGGTCAACAACTCAGAAAGTCTCAATGGGGCAGGCCAGCAGTAACGAATTAGAAAGCCTCCGCGTTTGACGGTCGGTCATGGAGACCTGCAGAGCCCAGGGACAGGGATCCGGTTGATCCAGGGATCCGGTCGATCCAGTATCTGCTCTCAGGGAGCCTTACTGCATTCCACATCAGACTAACATGTTCACTCCTCAAATTCAATATTCAACTATACTAATTAACCACTAATCCTTAATGGGTTCCGGAGTGGCGTGCTTCTCGCCAGAAAAGCGCTTCAACTCCCATCAGGGGTAACAAGTGCTTTATGAATGCAAACCTTTGTTCCCCTTTTATTCCTCCACTATCCTTCTCACTCCAAATACCTGATTAATATCACCACTGAAATTACTTAATATTTCACCATATTAATTCACCACTAATCCTTTATGGGCTTCCTGAATAGCATGCGTCAACAAGCGCTATATAAATACAAACCTTTGTCCTCCTCTATCCTTCTGCTATCGGTCCAAATCCAAATAACGGACTAACCTATCCACCACTTAAAATGTACTTGCATGTTTCACTATACTAATTCAACACTAATCCTCTGTGGGTCCCGGAGTAGTGTGCCACTCACCGAAAAAGCGCTTCGACGCCTCGTCAGGGGTAGTAAGCCCTATAAAAATGCAATTACAATACAATACAATTACTTGCATTAATAAAACCTTTGTCAGGCAATTTAGTAAATACATGCATTATTGAGCAGCGCCATCTACTGGTGAATAGTAAGTGCCAGACCTCAATGTTGACACAAATGAAGCATAGCTGCGACCAGAAACATTAATTTCACTAAAGGAAAACTGAAAAAAACTGTTTTGTTGTCCACAACGAGTTCCTTACTTATATTGGGCCCAGTCTTCTACTTGACATTGCTGCAGTAAACCAGGAGAGCCAGGCTCAGCTCCACAACGCTTCCGATGTGAAAAAGCACACAGTACTGAGCACGTGTTCCCACTGCACTCATCTCCTCTCCTGATAACTAGCAGGTTGATGCTACCCACTACCCCTTCGCCTTCATCGGCCTGTCATGCCCCGGCCATGAAAGAAAGGGGAGCTCTGTTACCTCTTTCCAGGGCCATTGAATAAGCGGCCAGGAAGCAATCCTGTGTATGCCTTTGTAAATCACACACACTCTCTACTATGATGCCACTACTGCTGTAGCTTGTGCCTGAAGGTCGCAGAAAACCTCTCCCAGCTGGCACATGCTCAGCAGGACATGTCCAAAATTCATCTCCCTCCCCCATTGTAATAAAACACAGATTTGGCCCACAGTACCAGGAGCAGCAAGTAGTCCTTCGGTCGCAGCTGCTCAGTGTGTGTATCTTTTCTTCTTGCCTCTCCATCAGGGTAAGAGGGTGATGCCCATTGCGCCATTTATCACCAGCCACTCTTGGAATCTGGGGCTAAACCAATATGTGCAAAAGAGATTAAACCTAACGCCTCGTCCTATATGAAAATAACGAGCCATGGGAGGCAACAACAAATTGGGCAACACAGGATGATCATCTTCTGAGACCCACATTTCATCCTCATCCTTATTACACTCAGCTCTGACCCATCTCTCTTGCTCTCACCCTGGTGCTTCGTCCTGCAATCTTTTAACCTCTTCGCGTGTGTCAGCAATAGTCAGCACAAAATTCATGAAAGTGTCACAGTCTATTTAATTCAATAATTCTCCTTTCCCCATTGAAGGCTCTAGAGCCACAAGCACAATATCTGGCAACTTCATTTACGTGTCGATTTCCCAAAGTCACAAAATAATTTCTGCTCTTGCGTGCTGTGCAGTTCAGCCAGCTTCTGTACCTCATCAAGAAGTTCCATGGCATAGCGCCCAATAATGCTAGAGGAGCCAGATGAGGTTATGAAAACCCGCTGAGACCACAACTGACCAAAGTTGTGGACCACATCAAACCTGTACTGACTATTGGTGTAGATGGTGACTTAAATTGTGAGAGACGCAGAAGGCTCTTGTAAGAGTAATCAGTTCAGCCACTTGTGCAGAGGTTACAGTGCAAAAACAGGAGGCTTCCACGACACCTTCTACAGTGCAAATGACATAGGCTGCTTTCAAAATCCCTCTATCGTCTCCGAAGCAAGAGGCGTTCACAAACCACACACAATCAGGCTCCCCGAATACCGGTTTTGGTTTGGTACACAACTCAGTAACATCCAGACAGTCATGGTTTGCCTCATTATCATTTTCGTCAACAACAGGCAATGGTAATAGTGTAGCAGGATTAAGATATGAACATCTTTTCAGTGTGATGTTTTCTATAGCAAGAATAATTTGTTGAGACTTTGTGAGTCTACAATTGGTCATGTGCTGGTTCGAGTGTGAGTCAACAACATTTCTACAGAGTGGGGCACCATCACTATGAGATGATACCCCATTACAGTGCCTACACATTGTTGAATGCTGATACCAACTGCAATCACCGCCTTTAGGTGACCAAGTAATGCTGTGGCTATTGGGTCAAGAGGGGCTGCAATAAAAAGCAACGGGCATTTTGAAGTTCCATGGATCTGAGTCACTTCTGGCCGAGAGCACTCTTCTCTCCCAGAAGAACAGAGGTGACATGTCTTTGTGTGTAAGTATCTGTAGAAGCTTACATATTTGGGAAAACTCGGAAATCCACTGAGGACAGTATCCCACATTTTCCAAGAACATTCTGACTTCTCTTTTCATTTTGGGAGCATTCTACTGTAAGATAGCAGAAATTCTCTTGAGACAATTTCCTTGCTCTTTTCTCAATGTGATGTTCTAGATACAGTACTTCTTTCTGACAGTACTGTGGCTTTGACAGGGACACCATATGCCCATTTTTGGTTATGTGATTCAACAGTGCTACAGTATCCTGTCTGCATGTTTCTTCTGCTGTGGACGCTACCAACAGGTCGTCCATATATTGGATCAGGACTGAATTACAATGCAACGTTAAGGTCTCCAGATTCCTCTTCAAGATCTGGTTAAAGATTGAGGGACTCTCTGTATACCCTTCAAGAGCTCTGCACCATGCCAGAACTTGTTTTTGGAACCGGAACTCAAAGAAGAACTTGCTATCATCATGCATAAACAGGATGGAAAAGAATGCTCGCCACACGTCAATGACTTTGAACCACTCAGCATCACAGGGAATTTGAAACAGTATTACAGTGGGATTCGGTAGCACACAACAACATGGGGCAACAATATTATTGATCTTTACCAGGCCCTCAATGACCTGCCACTTTGTATTTGATTTGTGTATTCCAAAGATTGAGGAATTACGGGGACTTCCCAAACTTTCTATTGAAATGCCTTGCTCTAACGTGGATTCTATTACTGTGGGGAGTCCAACAACTCCCTCTGGGGAAAGGTTGTACTGGTGTTTTTGACTGAATTCAGCATCCTGTCTGAAGGGTTATTTTTACAGGTTCAACAACTTTAATCAGGCCAATATATTTGCCAGAATCATTCCAGACATCCTCCATTACAGAATCCTCTGAGTCGGGAGGCAAATCTCCCTTTATAAAAATACTAGCAGCCCGTCCAGACGTTGTCCGGGAGCAAAAGGCTGCCTCAGGGCCCCCGCCCGCCCAATGTGCATTGAAATCGGTTGCTTACTTATAGAGAGTGGTCAGAGAAGTGCTATTTACTGATCTTTGGCAGAATAGTACAAATGAATATGGCAGCAGAGGTAGTGTGGGCCTCATTTTGAGCTCTGTGATGCATATTGATGTTAATACCATGCAAGATGTCAACCTGAGTGTGTTCGCCGTCTTAGAAATGTGCAATAAATCCTAAATGTAAGTGCCCATCTCTGCTTATGCTCTCGAGTGCAGTTTTTTGTTTTGGCCCCCGCCTGCCCCGACGTTACGGCTGCTTCAGTGTGCAATAAATCCTGAATGTAAGTGCCCATCTCTGCTTATGCTCTCGAGTGCTTTTTTTTGTTTTGCGTGTGATAAGTTGCGAGATAATTGTGATCCCTGAACTGTGTGAACAACATAAACATAAAGTTCTTCAGGGCCCTCGCCCGCCCCGACGTTAAGGCTGCTTCCGTACCCCCGCCTGCCCCGACGTTAAGGCTGCTTCAGGGCCCCCGCCCTCCCCGACGTTGTCATTGGGTCCCCCGGAGTGCACCCGCACCCGCGGGTGCTTGACCTACCTCCTCCCTGCGCTCACGCCCGCCGCTCTTCCTCTACACCGCTCCTCCCCTTGCTCCTGATGTCAGAACGCACGTCGCGGCCGGCACTACTTGCAAGGGACTACTTTTTTTTATATTTTATTTTTTAAACAACGTATATTTGTTTTTTTTATATAGTCCCTGTCCATCTGCTTGCCCTGACGTTTTCAAAGATGTATTGGGTGTTTGGATTGGTGGTAAAGTTTTCGAGTTTACCTGGCTCAAAGGACATATTTCTCTCTTTATAATAGTAGTATAGAGGAAATACTTCAACAATGGGTTTCTGAGTGCTCATTTTAAAATCTGCATCTTTCGCATGCATCTGGAGCTCAATGCCATTTGGTGCACAATAGATTACACAGTTGAGCTTCCATAAAATATCTCCTCCAAACAGACTTACTGGGCTAGATTCTAACTAATTGCCCTCTTCAAAAGGACCTATTTGCACAGGGACATTGATGGAAACAATATTTACTGTCTGTTTTCAATGACTATAACTTGGACTTGATTTCTTGAGAGAGGCAGGTTTGAAACTTCCACTGTCCTAATAGTAGAACAGGTAGCATAAGTGTCAATCAAAAAGGACATGGGTAGCCATACACTTCTCCTTCTTCATATGGGCAACTCTGGTCTACCTCCAAGATTGCAACAGGCACGCAACCTTCCTCCCCCTCCCGGTCACTATCATTGTGATTGGTCCGATCCTAGATCCTCAAAAGTGTTGAAGACTGGGAACTGTTGGACAGTATCTGAACTTCAGAAGAAGTTCTGTGGAGCTCGGGCACTTGCATTCAGGGAAACAACCTTTACACCGCAGTCATTACATCTCACTACCTTTACACAGCAGTCATTACATCGGAACATTCTTTACATCGCATTTCATTACAACAGAGCCATTACATTGCATGCCACTACAACACATGTCATTACAATGCATGTCACTACAACGCAGGCATTACATCGCAAGGTATTACAACGCATACCATTAAAATGCATAGTACCCTTACACTATTGGACACTTACCTTACTGTTGCACTCACTGGAGTTAGAATAGTAATTTTTACCCATACACTATCCAACACTTACCCTTCTGTTCCACTCACTGGAGTTAGAATAGTAATTTTTACCCTAAAACTATCCAACACTTACCCTACTTTTGCACTCACTGGAGTTAGAATAGTAATTTTTACCCTAAAACTATCCAACACTTACCCTACTGTTGCACTCACTGGAGTTAGAATAGTAATTTTTACCCTAAACCTATCCAACACTTACCCTACTGTTGCACTCACTGGAGTTAGAATAGTAATTATTACCCCTATACTATCCAACACTTACCTTAACTGCAATGTAATGGTATGCATTGTAATGGTATGCGTTGTAAAGGTATAATGAGAGGTAATGGAATGCGTTGTAAAGGTAGTTTCTGAAAATGCGATGTAATGGCATGCTATGTAAAATAATGTGTTGTAAAGGATGTTGCATTGTAAAAACTGCGTTGTAAAGGCATGCATTGTAAATGTATGCGTTGTAACATCATACATTCCTACAAACTAATCCAGTGAAATTCAACATTTTAAAAGCTTTACAAGGTACTATGCTGTTGGCAGAGTTTATTACCCTTACAATATCATAATATTCAGGAAGGGGTAGGTGAAGAATCTCCAACGGAGTCTAAGTGTTTGTTTGTGAGAACTTTCGAAAATAGCACTCTAAGGGCCTCATTTGTGAGTTTTTGTCATAGGGCAGCACATCAGGCCTTCCTGCTGCATTACCCTACAACAAAAAAGAAAGGGCAGGAATGTGCCGTATCTATCAGATGCAGCGCATTCCTGTCTTTTTCCCCTGCGCTGGCGCACAATGGGCTGCTGTGCGCCAACACAGACAACTTTGTACCATGGTGCAAGTGTGCCTGCGTTGTGCGGATGACTATTTTTGTGCAGGAAGGGAAACCTTTAGCCCCAGTAATAGTAAGTGGTGCTTATACCTATTACCCCCTACCCCAGCCAGAACGTGAAGGAGTGCCAACTTAGGATCCCTCTGAAGCACACAGGCCAGGACCTCATTTAAGCACCAGAACACCCCATCCCAGAACTTCCCTAAGACCCTGCAGCCCCACACTGTATGCATCAGCGTGCCCTCCTCCAACCCACACCTAAGGCAATCTGGGGATGCAATCAAGCCTGCCCTCCACAGGCGCTGTCTGGTGTAGTATGTACGATGAAGGTATCTAAATTGGATTAGTCGCAGGCACGTGGAAATGGCTGCTCCCCTGGGTCCCTCTAGTGCCTCCACCCAGTCCTCCTCATCAAGCTCCCCAACATCCCGCTCCCATGCGGTCTTAAGTCGTAGCAGGTCTTTGGAGCAGTGCCGCACCAAGGTTTGGTAGATGCGGGACAATTTCTAATCGGGCAACTCCCCCATAAAGACCTTAGCCTCAATGGGGCTGAACTCCGGCAGGTCCTCCACCCCCACAAGGTATGGTGTGAGAGCATGTCGGAATTGGAGATATTTATAAAATTTGGTACGTGGCATTTCAAATTTTTCCCGCAGAGTATCAAAGGATTTGAGTACAAACCCCGACATAACGTCTCCTAAGGTAGAGATGCCAATCGCATCCCAGCCCCGGAAGCCCACCAGGGCAGCCAGCTGAGGCAGCCTACCATTTCACCACAGTGGGGTTTCTAGAGTTAGGACATTCCACCATCCCATCCTTCGCAGAGCCTGTCGCCATATCTGAAAGAACAACTGTGTACTGGACGGCAGGGACCTTCTGAGGGATGCAGAATATAACAGAGTGTATAGAGATGCAGTGCCCATCAAGGCCCGTTCCACAGCATATGCGGGATCCCTCCTGTCTGCATACCACCATTCGTTCAAAACTAAGAGGTGGAACGCCTGGTAATATGACAAGACATCTGACGTCCAAACTAACCTTCTCGTTCCACACTAAGAAGGTGGCATCCATGTGCTTCGGCATTTTGCGTGGCTTGAGGCCTATCCTCAAATTTTTTGATGCCTCCACCCGCCAGATGGTGATCCAAGCTAGCGTACTATCGAGGCTCGATTACGCGAGCTCACTGTTCTTGGGCGCCAACCAGGCGGAAGTCTTGCGACTTCAACGGGTGCAGAATGCGGCAGCTAGGGCTCTGGTGGGCCTGCCACGCTTCTGCTCAGCCCGTAGCACAATTTTCAATCTGCACTGGCTGCCAGTAATCAGGCGCATAGAGTTCAAGGCCCTCTGCTTTGCGTTCAAAATTCTTAAATCTAACACCCCTATCATCCTTCAGCACCTTTTGTCCTCGTACACCCCTTCGCGCAGCCTTCGTTCTGCTGGCCAAAATCTGGCACTTGTCCCCCGATTTAAAAAATGTAGATTGGGTGGCCGATCGTTTACGGTCTTGGCCTCTAAACTATGGAACGTACTTCCTGCCTACATTCGCTCTTTGGATGACCTTCTTGCTTTTAGGAAAGCTGTCAAAACCTATTTCTTTCCTCTGTCTTATTAATCACTCCCTACTTTTTCTGTGTCATTAGTTATGTTACTTTTTCCAGTTACAGCGCCGGGACGCCCCTTAGCTGGGGCAGCTGTGCGCTTAAAAAATCCAAATAACATAACATAACATAACGTGGCCAATCCCCCAGTGGATGTTTACCGAAAGCAAGTGCGCAAGGCAACATGCACGGCACCCCCCTCCCACAGGAAACCACTCAATGCCGTGTTAAGGCGCTGAAACCAGCCTAGTGGGACCAACACCGGATGATTTTGCAATTGGGATATCAGGCGTGGAAGCGCCACCATCTTAAAGATGGCAGATCTGCCATGAATGGAGAGCGGCTTTCTAGCCCACACCTTCAAATCTTCCCGAGTGCGCTCCCAGACCGGGGCAATGTTTCGTTCCCGGGCCACGGTCGCGTCCTCAGTGAGAAACACTCCCAGATACTTCACGCCATCCGTAGCCATCTGGAGCCCCTCTGCCCATTCTCCAACTGGCTGCGGACTGAAGGACTGGGTTATTTAAGACCCAGCGGTGTCAGGGAACAACACCTGAAACCTTCATGGGTAACCTGCTCCGGCGTACAAGTGACAGAGACACGGGACACTTCCTTCGGCGTCAAAGATTCGAGCTTTATTTACTGCAGGGAACACAGAAGTCACAGCAAGTGCAACGCATGCTACTTGTGGAGACTGCTTCAAATTGGTTCTGTGGATCGCTCCTTTTATACACAATTCGCCCATAGGTTTACATGGTACACAAAGGTTTATGGCTTGGTTCCCGCAATCATCCCCAAAAGGGGTCGCTTTGGTCGCTTTGATACATTCAGAGTCCGAAACATAAGTGCGGAAACATTTGGCGGTTCCCAACTGTAAAAACCCATCTTCCCACCATTAGTGCCTTCCAATCAGCAGTAAAACAAATCGAAGAAGGAACAAGGACAGGTGTAGAGGAAGATGGAAACAGTGGGGAGATCGGAAGGGGTGTAAAAGAGGAGGTATCGGGAAACACGAGCTCCAGGCATCAAAGGGACGCGCCTAATGAGATGCACGGCTGAGACAATAAACCGGCATGGCAAGATGAGCCTCGAGCGGGGCCATTTGCCTTACAGTATCATCCCCCTCGTCATAAAGACACTCTCAAAGGACATGTG
Organism: Lissotriton vulgaris; assembly: GCF_964263255.1. Lineage (NCBI taxonomy): Eukaryota > Metazoa > Chordata > Amphibia > Caudata > Salamandridae > Lissotriton > Lissotriton vulgaris. The sequence goes on from NC_141693.1 coordinate 287,694,327, forward strand.
TCTTCCGTACATATCTCGGGAATCCCAGGGTCGTGAAGCGGACAACGTCCGTTCGCTGGCTACTTGAGGGCAAGAAGCAAAATGGATGCCGTATCTAAGATGGAACCCGTGGGTACAGATAGAAAAACCTACGTAACAGACGAACGGTTTAGGTTTAGCACAGCGAAACTGCGTACACCCACTAAACTCGTCATTTGCGGTTCATAGATACCAGACTCGCCCATATTCGTGCGAGTCGAAAACATCACTTACGGTTGTCACGGAACCTCAGACGCTCCTTTTGCCCTCATGTAGGCAAGCACTAGTCGGAATCATACTCGATATTCATCAGACCATCTAGATGTTGCTGTAACATAGCTCTGTCCAATCGAGTTCCTTTGGTAACAGGCGGCTGTCTTATACACGTTGTAGCACAGAGGCCACATAAGGCAGGACCACACTGTACACAAAGACAACACGTGAACAGGAACGCCACAACAACTCCGATGATCATCAGAATCTTCCAACCCCAAGTCGACATCAGGCCCCAAAACCACCCAAGCAGCGTCCAATCCCCTACGTCCACGTGTATGGACTCAGAGATTTTGTGCAACTTTGAGATGGCTTGATAGACAGTCGGAGCGTTATCAGGAATGAAAATACAGCAGCTCGAATGGATCACCTTGCATACCCCACCTCGATCTGCTAAGATCACGTCTAAAACCATACGGTTTTGTAACGTCATAAGTCTATCCGCCTGAAGTTCTGTGGTGATATTACCAAGGGCACTGGCAGTAATATTAGCTGTTGATTCCACCACTCGAGTCAGCTGTCTCAGGTTCCTACTATTAACCATAGGCCCCCAAAACGGGAGGAAACCCTTGAAAAAGTCTCCTGCCTCTTGACCGGCAGTATCCTCTTCGCTAATTACGCCTCTCACAACTCTAGTCTTGTGATAATCTGCATCTACAGTGAATGTCGGAGGCAACAAATTGGCGATAAAACATGAGCCCACAAAGTCAAAGGGCAACCATGCATACGCACGATCATGGCAGATAAAGTATGTACCCTTGGCAGCCAGAAACACAGGGGACGAGACCATCGGCAGAATGTAATTTTCAGTGCAAGCACTCTCTCCAAGTCGGGCTTTCGATCTTCGGCCACGACCTATTAGGCAAAAATTTCCAATGTGGGGTACGACCCATATCGGGGGCGAGCTTTTAAGCTGTTTTTCACTAGTGAACACACTATACTCGCCTCTACTCAGGACCCTATAGGCTTGTACCTCTTCTTCGGGAATAAGTGAGGGATCATAGATATCGCTATCTAAGTCCTCTATCGCTATAGACAAAGGCTTTTGATATGAGCCAGGGCCAGAGTAGGGAGAACGTGGTTCTCGAATGGGGTGGAAACCTAGTGCGCTTCGGAACATTGTTTGAAATGCTCGAGCGGAACCCTGGGAACTGTACGGCAAAACCAAATATGGAATTCCCTTATCCGTGGTATGTGGCATCAACCCACACACCCAACAATTAGTAGTGTTAACCACTAACTGGTGCTGGTAAAGGAGCTGAATAAAGGAATTATTGCGAAATTCTGCACGTCTAGCCTGCTCGTGTTCGGGTAAGATATGGAAAGAATGAGGAGATGCAGTGGAGGTGAATTTAGAGTCAGAAGTAGGAGTAGGTATGGCAGAAGATAAGAAGTATGACATCATGTAGTACACCCCACTCGCCAATAGAGCAGAAACAATCAAAAACAATGCAAATATCTGAAACATAAAGCATTTCGTACGACTAAGTTGCTGTAGCTCAAATCTTTGTGCCTGTGCTTTTTCCACGTCCATCAGCTTTGAAAACGCCATCCCCTATGACCGTCCGCAACGTTTCTTGACGCACTTCGTTCTGTGTAGCAGTAGTCAATTCCTAGGAGTTCCCAGGAACCGACGGTCTTTAACCTAGCGTCAAGACCTACTAACCAGAAGGAAGTACGCGCGCGGCACTACGGCCTTTATTTACAATATATATATGCAATGTCTCTCAGCTGTGGAAGCAAAAATACGTAGGAAAAAGAACCTTCAATATGTACAAAAATAACTACAATGATACAGGTGTTCAGACTGATCGTGGAAAACGGGATAATGCAGTTGTCAAAGGACAGAACAGGATCTTTTATTAGTCTTTAGTACGGGATCGCAAAAAGTATCGGGTTTTCCCAGGACGTGTCTGTTCGTCGAACAAAGGATCCGTTGAAGAGACAGCGTTCTGTTGATCAGTTGAATATTCTGGTCTTGAGTCTTTTGATGACAAATGTTCAACAGTGTCTTTCTGCTTCGCTGAGGATTCTCCGACCGGTTGTGCGTCGCTGAAAGGAACAAACGCCGGCAATCCTTTGGTTTCAGTTGATGCAATGCCTCTCCTCACACACGAGTCTGCCGGCAACGGAATAGGGACTTTCTTCGTATGGGTGGCATGCACCCAGTTTTTCCGTCCCTCAAGGCGAACAGCAGTTCTCGTGGCAAGGAGGACCTGGTAGGGTCCAGTGAACCTGGGCTCCAAGTTCTTCTTCCGAGAAAAGTTTCTGGTAACCACCCAGTCTCCAGGCTGGAGCTGGTGGCCTGGACCCTCCGTCTGCGTCGGCAATGCTTCGTAAACCTGTTGGTGAATTAACCTCAGTTTAGCAGTCAAGTCATGAAGATAATCAATCAACATTGGGTACTCAAGATCACAGAACACACCTGGTCTAGGGACCCCCCACACATTTGCAGGACGACCGAACACTATTTCATAGGGACTAAGCCCTACTCGGGAGTGTACGGTTGCCCTTGTTGACAGTAAGGCTAAAGGTAAAGCGCCAGGCCACGAAAGACCAGTCGTAGCCTGAATCTTCGCTAGCTTTAGTTTAAGGGTGCCATTATACCCTTCAACCAAACCAGCTGACTGGGGATGATTGGCGCTATGGAATTTTGGATTAATTCCAAGGCCTTTGCACACACTCTTCATCACACTCCCCACAAACTCACTTCCGTTATCAGACCACACAACCCGAGGCATTCCGTACCGAGGAAAGTATTCCTTCAGTAGTATTTTCGCCGTTGACAAAGCAGTGTTGTCCTTGAGGGGATAGGCTTCAATCCATCGGGAGAACGCACAAACCACAACTAAAACGTATTTCAGGTTATTGCATCGCTCCATATGGATGAAGTCTAATTGAATCACCTCAAAGGGACACGAAGGGGGAGCAAAACTACCAGGAGGAGTTGGGGTTCCCTTACCAGGATTGTACAACATACATACCATACAATTCTTAACCAATCGTTCAGCACATTTCGTGATACCATCATTCTTCCACACAGGAGACAGCAACTTACAAATACCCTTCACGCTAATATGTGCTAACCCATGTGCCATTGTCACAACAGCCAGCACATACGCATCCGGCAACATCCATCTCTTATGTTCCGACAAATCGATCCAACAACCATTTGCATCCAACTTTCCCGTACTCTCTTTCCACTTCATCCGTTCAGTCTCGGTGGCCTCATTCTGTATCGCTTTCACACTCTCGATAGTATCCTCACACATACTAGTCTCCGCAGGCCACCTAACCGAACTTGCCACATACATCCGAGTGCTAAGGTTCCGGGCAGTCTCCTTAGCAGTCTCATCTGCAAACGCATTACCACGACCAACATCATCTGTCACCTTACGATGTGCACTACATTTAACAATCGCTACCTGCTTGGCAACGTAAGTGCATCCAAAAGATCATTCACAAGCTGTCCATGCTGAATCTTCGTACCATGCGATGTCATAAAACCTCTCTCTCTCCACAACCGTCCAAAGCTATGCGCGACACCAAATGCATACTGACTGTCAGTATACACATTCACACGTTTATCTTTCGCTAAAACACACGCTCTAGTTAAGGCAATCAGCTCTGCAGCCTGGGCAGAATTCTGATTCAATCTCGCAGCTTCCACAACAGTACTCAAAGTTACAACGGCATACGCAGTGGTCACATCACCATTCGGCAATTTAAAACACGAGCCATCTACATACAATGTTCCATCTGGATCTTCTAAAGGAGTGTTTTTAAGGTCCACTCGACCTTTTGTTTCCTCTTCTGTTCGCAAATAACAGTCGTGTTCTGTTATTTCATCTGACTCTGAGCTAATTGGTAACAAAGTCGCCGGATTCAGAACATTGCAACGTTTTATCTGAATATGACTTGCCAGCAACGTCAACTCGTACCCAGACAATCTTGCACTCGTCAAGTGCTGTGTTTTCGTACGATTCAAAAGAGTATCGACTGCATGCGGAACCATCACCGTAAGCATATTATCCATGACCAGTCCTGCTGATTGTCGAATGGACAACGCAGCTGCCGCTGTTGCTCTCAAACAACTTGGCAATGCTCTAGCTACCGGGTCCAAGGTCGAGGAAAAATATGCACATGGACGTTGCTTACCACCAAAAGGTTGCGTTAAAACACTCAACGCAGGGGTCGTGGCTTGGACGCCGATCGGGATGGCGGCGTGAGCTCGCAGCTCCGCGCGGAATCCCGCTAATTCTCCTGTTTTCGGAACCCTGGGCGACCCGGAGACGACGCTCCTGCCCTCTGAAGTGTGAGGGGACAGCTGGGCACAATCGGAGAGTCGCTGGGGGACTGCTGGCCCCGAGGAGACCGAGTCGAAGAAGCGGCCGAGGTGTTGCCGAGGGTGCGAAGAAAATGGCGGCGAGGAGGTCGGACGGCCCCGAACTTCAGCCCTGAGCCAAGTTGTCGCCGACTGGCAAGAGATCCTGTAATCAGCTGATCGAGGCACTAGGGTCGGCGGTGCTGTGTCCTGAGACCAGGGGACGCTGCCTTGATTCGCCCGGAGCTTGGGGACCCTAGTTGGCCACCGCCCTGAGACTCATCCTTTCCCCCTCAGGCTTCCGAGGGGGGCGGCGGAACGGAGTGCGCCTCGCTGGTCGTTGCTCCTGAGAGTGCCGGTGAGGACATTGCTCTGACCTACAGGCGCCGACGAAAAACGGGCTCCTGGACCTGTGACGCAGCACCCTGGCATGGCGGCGATCGGAGGGCCGATGGCCGAGAGACGCGCTGAGGGGGACTCGGCGACATCAACTCGGCTGGGCGAGAGTCCCTCCCCGGAGCTTGACCAAGAACAGCGGCTGAACCGGCGTTTAGATGCCATACTTGATGCGATCACCTCGACTAAGGACGCATTGCACCAAGACATCGCCCAAGTGGCCATGGGCCTGGGGCTGCTACGCGCGGATCATGCGAAGCTGGCAGACAGGGTTAAGGACCATGACCAACTGTTGCTGGACCTGAAGCCATCGGTGGTGACCGCGGAGCACAGGATCACGGACATATTGGCCCGGCTGGACTCGCTGGAGCGGAGGGCGGAGGATGCCGAAGGCCGCAATAGACGGAACAACGTGCGGGTCGTAGGCCTGCCGGAACGGATTGAGGGGGAGGATGCGGTGGCCTATATGGAGAACTGGTTCCGCACTGTGGTGGCGCCGGAGGGGCTCACTCCTTTTTTCACTCTGGAGCGGGCTCACCGGGTACCTGCTCGCCCGCCGGGGCTTGGCCGCCCCCCCCGACCGATGGTGGTGCGGCTCCTCCACTACAAGGACCGAGATCTCCTCATCCAGCGGGCCAGGATGTCGGGCCCTTATGAGGTGGAGAACAGTAGGGTTACGATCTTCCCGGACTACACCCAAGCGGTCCAGAAGAACAGGGCATCGTTCCTAGCAGTGAAGAAGGAGCTCAGGGAGGAAGGCATCCAGTACTCCTTGCTCTACCCGGCTAAGCTGCGGATCATAATGGATGGGTCTACGCACTTTTTCCAGACTCCGGATGAAGTTTGGCAATGGCTGGAGTCGTATAGAGCGGGGACGGACAGATCACATAAAAGTAGACGAGACGAACCTAAGCAGCCCCGGGTGAGGCAATCGCAACGCATCAGATCCCGCAACAGGCGCCAGCGGGAGAAACGGGAGGCTCAAATGGCGGCGGAGAAGAGGGATGCACTCGCAGCGACGGCGGCCATTACAGGGTCGCAACAGAACAGTGAACGGGCAGAAACGGACTCGGGAGGGGAAGGCAGCAGGACGGGAGAGGAACTCTCAGAGGCGGAAAGCTTGAAGGGGCCGATAGTGACTCCACAGACATCGGATGGTATCTTTTGCGGCTGAGTTTGGATTGGGACTAGATCGAGACTTCATGGTAGGGTGGTATCCTGCTGATGGAGGGCGGGATGCCGGGAGGGGGGGCTGTGTGCTTCGGAGGGGATGAAGGCGCGGGGCGCGAGCTCTGCTTGCTGGGGTCGGCGGTGACTCACCCCCCTTGGGCCCTTAAGGCCGACTGTGGTGGAGACCACAGGGTAAGAGTGCGGGAAGTTGGTTCATGGTTTGGATGGGGGCGGACATTGGGTTCGTGTGCTCTGTCCTGGGGAGTGGGGTTTGGGAAGTTTTTCTGTTTTGGGTATGTTCGGGGGGGGGGCAACTGCATTGGGGGGGCTATGAACATTCGTTACTTGATTCGGACTGTACGAAGTTGGAATGGGGACATTACCTAATTTGAAATGCCTGACGTGGAATGTCCGGGGGCTGCGATCTATGGTGAAACATCACAAGGTCCATGCATATCTAGTACGCAGGGGGGTTCAGATTGCTATGCTCCAGGAGACTCATCTCACTAAGAAAGAGTGTGCTGCCTTGCAGAAAAGATGGCGGGGCCAGGTGTTTGGCACCACTTACTCAGCGTATGCCAGGGGGGTGTTGATCTGGGTGAGGGCGGGGATACCCTTTCAAGTGCTGAATCAAGTCGTGGATCCGGATGGCCGGTTTGTGGCAGTGGAGGGGAGGTTATATGGACGGGATGTGGTTTTCTGCTGTGTGTATGCGCCGAACACTGATCAAGCTCGATACTTTGATAGCCTCTCGGGGTCTTTGGCCTCTTTCCTGGCGGGCCCAATAGTGCTAGGGGGGGACTTTAACTCGATCACGGATGTGGCTCTGGATAGGTCCCATCCCCCCCTGGTGGACTCCCCGGTGCGCAGGTTGGCCGCACACAGGAAGGACTGGCAGGATAGATGGGGGTTGCTGGATGTCTGGAGGGAGCGGCACAGGGAAGCCAGGGATTACTCCTTTTACTCTGCTCTTCATGATCTGCATGTCAGGATTGATTCGGTGCTCTGCGGTGGCTCCCTAGCCCCATTGATTTCCCATGCGGAGTACTTAGCTAGGACTATCTCAGATCATAACCCCCTATTGGTACACATTCAGTGGCAGAGAGAGCGCTCAGTAATACCAACATGGCGGCTTCGGCCGGAGACGCTTGAGGATTCTGTGTTCAGCGACGCGGTTCGGCAAGGCATTGATAGCTATTTCCGAGTGAATGAGGGCACGGCCACGAGTAGGTCCACTGAATGGGATGCAATGAAAGTGGTGGTGAGAGGGGTGTGTTTGGGTAGGTTTTCGAATGCCCGCACGACTGTGTTGAATGACCTCATGAAAGCGGAAGACAGGTTGAGGGACTTGGAGCGCCGCAGGCCGGCTAGGCCAGAGTTACAGGCCCAGCTATTGGAAGCGAAGGAAGTGGTTGCCACCGAGACGGAACGTTTAAGGTGCTATGACTACAGGCAGTATATCATCAGGGCGCACGCGGAAAGGGACAAGGTGGGTACCCTTTTGGCCAGACTAGCCAGCCCGGAACTTAGGGGCTGCCCGATCCTCAGCATTAGTAATGCGCAGGGTGAGATGGTGTACACCCAGGCAGCGGTATTGGAACGTTTTAGGGGGTATTATGAGGAATTGTACCAGAGCCAGTTGGGAGTGGGGGCTCAGGACATTGCGGAATATCTGGGAGAGAGGCAGCTTCCGGCCCTGGATGAGGAGGACGCGAAGGAGCTGGGCAGCCCGATCACGCTCACGGAAATACGGGTGGCCATAAAACATATGGCCCGCAACAAAACGCCCGGGGTGGACGGACTGCCGATTGAATTTTATCAGCAGTATGTGGACAGCTTGGCTCCCAGGCTGCTGGTGGTGTATACAGAAGCTTTCGAGGCTGGGGCATTGCCTGGGTCCATGCGGGAGGCCTTGATTGTGCCGCTCCTAAAGCCTGGCCGGGATGCCGCGGATGTGAGGTCTTACCGCCCGCTATCCATGCTGACGGTGGATTATAAGATTCTGAGCCGAATCCTAGCCACCAGGCTGGCCCCATATATGACGGGCCTGGTACACAGGGACCAGGCCGGGTTCATACCCACGAGGAGCACGGCGCTGAACATTCGCCGCCTGGTGGGGATAATGGACGCCATCTTGGATGAGGAGGGAGCCCCGGCGGTCCTGTCCGTGGACATCGAGAAGGCCTTTGATAGCTTGGAATGGCCGTTCCTGGACGGAGTTTTAGAGAGGTTTGGCATGGGCGAGGGGTTCCGCAGGTGGACAAGGGTCTTATATGCTTCGGCGACGGCGAGAGTGCGTTTAGGCGGCCTGGTGTCTGCGGCGTACCCGGTGGGCAGGGGCACACGACAAGGATGTTCTCTGTCCCCCTTATTGTTTGCTCTGGCGATGGAACCTTTGGCGGTCCATGCGAGGTCGGGTGACAGGTACGAGGGGATAGCCAGTGGCGGGCAGTGGCATTATACATCGCTATATGCGGATGACTTGCTCCTGTACCTAGCTGACACCTCGCGGGCATTGGCCGGAGCGATGGATCTGTTGTCGGAGTTCGGCCGGCTGTCGGGCCTTAAGGTCAATTGGGCGAAGACTTGTGTGTTCCCGCTGCGAGCGGGATCGCCCGACCCTGGTGGCGACTTGGGCGTGGTGTGGGAGCCATCTTGTTTCACCTATCTAGGAGTTCGCATCTACCACGCAACTGCGGACCTATTGGAGGGCAACATTGTTCGCTGTGTCCGGGCACTGAGGGGCAGCTTGTCTTTCTGGTCGACCCTCCCGCTGACGGTTCTGGGTAGGATTGCACTTTTGAAAATGGTGGCGCTCCCCCGCTTCCTCTATTATTTCCGAACGCTGCCTGTCTGGATTCCCCAAGGGGTCTTTAGAGACCTGAGATCAATGATTATTGGCTTCCTATGGGGGCATGGCCGCCGTAGAGTGGCCCTGAGCACGCTCCTTCGCCCCAAGTTAGAAGGGGGCATGGCTGTGCCCGACTTCGAGCTGTATTATCTAGCGGCGCAGTTGCAGGTCCTCACACAGAACGTAGCTAGGGTGTTTCGGGGTCCGGAGGAGGACCGGGATCGGGGGATACAACGCCACGTGCTGTCCTATATTGTCATGCAACAGAGGCTTGAGTTGCGGGCCCTCACCATGGAGGAGAGGACGCTCCGGCTGTGCTGGCAGAGGAGCCTTCGGAGAGCGAAGGCGTCGCGGCCCTATGCGCCGGAGATCCCGATCGGCATGCTGACGGCCTTGCCGCACGGGGGAGATTGGTCCCCGTTGCTGGATTGGGAGGAGGCGGGACTGCAGGTGGTAGGCGACTTATACATAGACGGGGCTTTGGCACCGTTTGAAGCGCTCCGGGACCAGTTCGGGCTGCCCGATGGGGGGTTCCTCCTACACGCGGCAGTGGTGGCTGCCATACAGAAGCACTGGAAAGGGGGGCTCATGGAACCGACAACGACTATGGCGTGCCAATATGTGGTGATGGCGGCAGGCACGTTCAAAGCTGTGACGTGCCTCCATAATAGGATGCTGAATGAGGGACTGGAACCGCTCCAAGGGCTCAAGGCTAAATGGGAGGAGAGCGTGGGCCGGCCCATACCGGATACGACATGGGGACACATCCTGCGGCGCACGTGGAAGGGCACGAGAAATGCGCGCTTTCAGCAGGTGCATTTCTATGTGCTTCATAGGGCTTATTTAACTCCTGAGAAATTACAGCGGTACTTCCAGGTACCGGATGCCCGATGCCCACGGTGTTCGTCTCTGGGAGCGGACATGGATCATTTGTTTTGGGGGTGCTCACACTTAGGGACCTATTGGGCGGAGGTAGGGGAACTCCTGAACGAAGTGACTGACAGGGAGGTGGAATTCGATATGGCGGCGTGCCTGCTGCTCTGGTTCCCGCATACTAAACACACCAAGGTGACAAGCAAATTCATCGACCTGGGTCTGATATTGGCACAGAGGGAAATATCGTGGCATTGGAAGTCCAGGGGGGGACCCTCACTGCGTAGATGGAAGAATGAATTGCTGCGGTGGTCTGACTGCGAGAGTGTGCTCCGGATGAAGCAGGCTGTCAAGATGGGGAATGAGAAGGTATTGGATGCGGCGCGTGCATGGGAGCTAGTGGTGCAGGCCTTGCGTGATTCTTTGGTAGAGGACGAGGATGGGGAGAACTAAGCTGGCGGACACCGCGGGGCGAACAGAGAAGTGCTATACTCCGCACTGTAGTGGTTCCATCCAACTCGACAGGACGAGGCGTACACCTAGCAGTTGCCAGGGGGGGGGGGGGCCTTGGGGGGACTGGTTCATGGGAGTTTGGGGGGGGCCGGAAGCCATCAGATGGTAGCCCGTCTGGGCACCTTGACCCTATTAGGATGGCGGGTAATGTGTGGAGCGTGGAATGGCTGGGGGGAGCGGCCAGGCGAGATAGAACAATAGCGCCTAGGGCAGGCCCCGACAAGGGCGGTACCACCGATCATTACTGGGATGGCTGACGGAAGTGTTGTTGTGGGTGGGGGGGTAAAAGCAGATACATAAAACGATTTTTCAACCATGGTCCCTATGGGACATACACCGTGATGTTTTCCTATTGAATGAAACAACATGCCGCCCGGCCCCCGGGATGCGGGCTGAATGGCTGTGTACAATTTGGATTTCTTATTGAACGGGGGGATGTCACGAGTGAACTGGTTGACTAACTGTTTCCTGTGGTTTATAACTCTGCAATAAAAATATAATTAAAAAAAAAAAAAAAAACACTCAACGCACAACCTTCCCTCTCGTGAACATATAATGTGAATGGCTTACTGTAATCAGGAGTACCTAACACAGGAGCCGAACACAATGAATCACGCAGTTCAGAAAAACTCTTCTGACATTCTTCCGTCCATGGTAAAGGAGTTGAAACATCCTTGCACGTAAGAGCCACCAATGGTTTCGCTAGCAATGAAAAATTCGGAATCCATTGCCTGCAGTACGAAGTGATACCTAGAAAGGCACGCACATCTCTTTGGGTTGTTGGCACAGCCATTCGTGCAATCGCTGCAATTCTCTCTGGGGTCAACCGCCTTCCCTCCTTTGACAATAAGTGACCTAGATAGGTTACTTCTTGACAACAATATTGGAGTTTAGAAGGTGACACCTTGTGATGTAAGTCACAGAGATGTTGCAGCAACGACACCGTAGCAATTTTGCAAATGTCCTGAGTATCCGCAGCTACCAATAAGTCATCGACATATTGGATTAAGGCCGCACCAGCCGGCAACGTAAACGCATCCAGTTGGCCCTTCAAGGCTTGACTGTAGATCGATGGACTCTCGCAGTAGCCTTGAGGAGCGCGCTTAAACCGGAAGCTGCGTCCACCAAGAGAGAAACCGAAAAGGTCTCTGCTCTCTTCTGCGATCGGGATGCTGAAGAACGCATTCTTCAGATCGATCACTGAAAACCAAGACGCAGAGGCTGGAATCAGAGTCAGTAGCGCCGTGATGTCAGGCACAACGGGGAACTGAGGAATCACAATTTTATTTACCTCCCGTAAATCGATAACAAAACGATAAACAGGCGGCTTCGAAGGATCAGTACGTTTTAGAATGGGCAGTACAGGGCTGTTGCACACGTTTCCCCGAGTTTCTTCAATAACATCTTTCTCGATCAAATCATAGATGATAGCTAACAGTGCACGTTCACCATCAAGAGAGATACGATACTGGGGAATACGTGGCAATCGCACATTTGATTTCAGTTGAACAACGTAAGGGGAGATGTCAAGCAGGGCCACATCATTGGGACCTGTTGCCCACAAAGATGCAGGAAGAGAACTCAATTCCGGTGGAAGCTTATCGAGAGACAAGTACATAGGAGAGACAACCCTCTCTCCCAACGTAAGCTTTACACCCGCAGGAGAACAATACAAAGTTGCATACAAACGTTTTAGCAAATCCAGGCCCAAAAGATTTTCACCACAACCAGTAGTCAAAATCAACGGAGCTTCAAGCTCACGTGGCCCAATTATAAGAGGCAAAGGGCGCGAAACTGGATTGCTAACGGGGGCGCCAGAGAATCCAACGGAAACATTCGTTAAGCCAGACAAAGGTGCGCCAGGGAGTTTCGAATGCATTATGGAACTTTTCGCTGCACCAGTGTCCAACAGAAAAGGCTCAACGACGCCCGATGTAGCAACTGCGACGTAAGGCCCTCTCTGATCTACCGGAACTGATACCACTCCCTCTCCTTGTCTATGGCTATCCTAGTAATTACTGTCGTCGGTTCCCTGATCGACGTAGTAATCGTCTACATTGTACTGCGCAGATCGCCCTTGCGATGATCCACGTTGATCGAAACAATTATTAGAATTTGATTGGTTATCTGATCGGTCATTCTGAACACCACGACCCCTACCGCGTGATGTCTGTTGCGAACCACCACGACCTCCTCTAGATGAATTACCACTATTACGATCGTTCAAAACAGGACAATTGAATTTTATATGACCCTCTTGTCTACAATAGGCACACTGATTGTACCCCAACGAAGATCTCTGGGAAGAGGAATCATTTCGAGGTTGGGATCTATTCGATTGCGACTGCGGTCTATTTTGTTGCGAAGCATTTGGATTCAATCGCGGAGGATATGCTTGTTGTAACAACACTTTAGTTTTAAGTTCTTTCGTCTTTTTATCAGCACGGTCGTTCTCTTCTTTCTCTCTGTTTTCATAATATTGTGCTATAGCCAATATTTGAGCCGAAGTAGAAACGGCCCACGCACTTTCAGAATTTTTCAACTTACTGCCCAAGTCAGGCAATAAGTTAGAGACAAATTTATCAACAAACAACCGTTGACCGCCCTTAGTGCCCATATCCTGACCACTATGATCGATGAATGCCTCCTCAAATCTTGTAAAGAAATCAGAGACACTCTCGTCCTTTTTCTGCTTACAAGCTGACAGTTTGTCCCAATTCACCCTCATAGCCGGCATAAGAGTTTTAATTAGTGTAATTATTCTCTGAGGGAGAGCAGTAATCAACTGCTCTGGTTTAGCACCACCAGTCTGCAACCCATCCGCCGCTATAATGGCAGCCCAATCACCGCCCAATTCGTTGGGATGGTTTTCCTGACGAATCTTAGCCCATACCGGTTGCGGTACAACATTGCCAAACAGCATGTCAATATCGGCAAGATTCATTACAGTAGCGTCTACAAGCTGCGATAATTCCTTGTAATACCCTGTAGGATTTTTGCGAGGGTCAGGCAATGATTGCTTCACCTGTAACACTTCTGAGCGTTTCCATGGGAGATGTATCCACACTCTCTGAAAATATGGCAAGATCGGTGGAGCAGCTGCAGGATTACCTGGCATCCACACTGGTGGAACTTCACGCATAGGAAACTGACCAGACTCATCTGGCTGTCTTTCAACATCCTCAACAAACAAGGCTTGAGGTATAGGAGTGGGACGGAAAGATAGCAACCGCTCAACAGCACGTCGAACGTTGGTATCCACTATCAGTCCGTTCGAGAACTGAAGCTGTAGATCAGACAAAGCGGTCAGCACCTCGTCAGGTGCATCAGCAGATATCTGATCACGAAGGACCTTACACATTTCTTCAAACACGAACCTTTGGGTTGGTATATTGAATTGACAAAACGTATCAAGCACAACACGTGGGGGATTTCTAAGAGGATGCGTCATCCAACCCATCGCCATGTTATATAGCTAAGCGCGTTCCCTGCTACCGGGAAGCTGACTACGTCTCTGAGGACCATCTGAACCAGCGGACCCAAGAACAGGTCCGAGAGAATGAAAGAAACTAGCCGCAAGAGGAGTAGTACGACTACGAGTAGAGGGGGAAGTATAAGACACAGGACTAACAAGCGAAGGAGTAGAGACAGAAACAACAGTAGGAGTTAACAAAGCAGGAGAAGTAGCGGGGGCAGGAGTATGTGGAAGCGGAGGAGCAGTAGGAATAGCGACAGGCAAAGGAGCAGGAACAGTCGGAAGAACGGGTACAGGCTGAGGAATAGGCGGAGGAACAGGTACAGGGGGAACCACAGGAGTTGCGGCACCCTGTACATACGGAGGTGGCGACTTCATAAGATAGGACATTAGAGGATCCTCAACTGTGTCTTCCTTCTTTTCCGACTCCGTAGGCAAAGCAGGATAGCATTTATCTACGGACATACGCTGCAGCCTATCAAACACTTCCTTTTCCTTAACCTCCTTGTCACGCTGAAACTGCTCTGCTTTCTTTACGATGGTAGCAACACCATCTCTCTGATTTCGTTTAGTCTGTCTGATTTCTTTCTGTCGGGCTTCTTTACGCCACAACCGAAAGGCATCAAACATGGCCGGCCTCGACTTTTTCGCAAATAATTTAGCCTCTAGATTATCTAAGATCGGGGTCTCAAAGCTACCGTGAGGTGGCCAACTAAGGACACCGTCCTTCTTAGTATAACGAATCCAATAATCAGTAAAAGTAATCGGGCCGAGCCCATTTTTACTGTACAGTTCATAAGTCGGAGTTCCAACCGGAGGTATCGGACACGAGTCCTCCAGTCGGGAATCCGTACCACAACGTCCGAAACAACTAAACAAAGTACGTTTCACAAACTTCAAGGGTTACGGGATTTACCAAGTCCCAGCAAATAGCAAAAACCCTCGGTTTTTGGCGTCTGCAGTCGTCAAATATCACAACAAAGTACCAAGAACCACAAATGCAATGGAACCATGCAACAACTAAGTAACCACAACCAAGAACTCTGGGAGCGACCCACAAATACTTAACTCAAAGATCGATGGCGTCACCAGGAAGGCCCGTCAATCGTCTCGCTCTACCAAGGTCTACGCCAGGCGCCAAAACAGGTCTACAGTCAGGGCAGCAGTCCGTCGCAGCCGTCAGGAGGCGGGAATCTTCGCGGGAAAAGTCTTCGGGCCACTTATTTCGACAACAGGATCGATGAAGCGGAGTGCACCTTCCCTCGGAGATTTCACACGAAGTTCCTCACGATCGTCGGGCTTGGACCGGTACCACTGATGCAGCCCCACGTTGGGCGCCAACTGAAGGACTGGGTTATTTAAGACCCAGCGGTGTCAGGGAACAACACCTGAAACCTTCGTGGGTAACCTGCTCCGGCGTACAAGTGACAGAGACACGGGACACTTCCTTCGGCGTCAAAGATTCGAGCTTTATTTACTGCAGGGAACACAGAAGTCACGGCAAGTGCAACGCATGCTACTTGTGGAGACTGCTTCAAATTGGTTCTGTGGATCGCTCCTTTTATACACAATTCGCCCATAGGTTTACATGGTACACAAAGGTTTATGGCTTGGTTCCCGCAATCATCCCCAAAAGGGGTCGCTTTGGTCGCTTTGATACATTCAGAGTCCGAAACATAAGTGCGGAAACATTTGGCGGTTCCCAACTGTAAAAACCCATCTTCCCACCATTAGTGCCTTCCAATCAGCAGTAAAACAAATCGAAGAAGGAACAAGGACAGGTGTAGAGGAAGATGGAAACAGTGGGGAGATCGGAAGGGGTGTAAAAGAGGAGGTATCGGGAAACACGAGCTCCAGGCATCAAAGGGACGCGCCTAATGAGATGCACGGCTGAGACAATAAACCGGCATGGCAAAATGAGCCTCGAGCGGGGCCATTTGCCTTACAGTATCATCCCCCTCGTCATAAAGACACTCTCAAAGGACATGTGTCTTCCGTACATATCTCGGGAATCCCAGGGTCGTGAAGCGGACAACGTCCGTTCGCTGGCTACTTGAGGGCAAGAAACAAAATGGATGCCGTATCTAAGATGGAACCCGTGGGTACAGATAGAAAAACCTACGTAACAGACGAACGGTTTAGGTTTAGCACAGCGAAACTGCGTACACCCACTAAACTCGTCATTTGCGGTTCATAGATACCAGACTCGCCCATATTCGTGCGAGTCGAAAACATCACTTACGGTTGTCACGGAACCTCAGGACCTCCCAGGATCCAGAGAGTAGACTTCCTTGGGTTCATGTAGAGGCCCGATGTTTTGCCAAAGATTTGTAGGATTCGCATAAGGCGAGGCCCCGATCACTCCAAATCCGTGAGGAAAAACAGCACGTCGTCTGCGTAGAGGGCTATTCTATTGGTTACATCGGTCGACCACCGAAATCCCTTCAGCTCAGCGTCGATTCGCACCCACGCCGTGAGGGGTTCCATTGCAAGTGCAAATAGATATGGGGAGAGGGGGCAGACCTGTCTCGTCCCCCGCTGAATGCCAAAGGAGCGGGATATCCCCCCTCCCACTCGCACCGCGGCCGTGAGGTCCGTGTACAATAGCCGCACGTATGCCAGAAAGCGAGGGCCTAGATTCAGGCGCCCCAGTAGGGCAAATAAGTACGTCCAGCTCAGGGAGTCAAACGCCCTGTCTATGTCCGCCAGCAACAGCGCGCCCATTCACCCAATCCCCGCCAGGCCGAAATCGCAACCTGGGCCCGTCTGATATTATGACGAGTGGCACGTTGTGGCATAAAGCCGGCCTGGTCTGGGTGAACCAGGTCTGTGATATGGGGCTTAAGTCTATTGGCGAGGGCTTTTGCCAGTTTCTTGGCCTCGGTGTTAAGCAAGGAGATTGGACGGTAAGACTCATGTCTCTCCGGAGGCCGCCCCGGCTTCAGGAACACAACTACCTCCGCATGCCTCCAATCCGGGGGCAGCGTGCCACTCTCACACGCCTCTTCAATGACTGGACGGAAATGAGGAGTCAACTGCGTTGCAAATTGCCAAAAAAATTCGCTAGGGAACCCATTTGGACCCGGCGCCTTACCCGGGTTCAATTCGCCCAGTGCCGTGGCCAACTCGACGTTCGTCAATGGCCGGTCCAAATCATCGCGAACCTCATCTGTGACGGCCCTCGGAGGGAGGTCATCTATACACCGCTGCACTACCTCTGCCTCCAAGCACTCCCGGGGCGCGTACAACGTCTCATAGTACGAAGCAAAGCTACCAGCTATCGCATCCGGTTCCAAAAGCGGCACCCCATTTGGGGTCACTATGCGGGGCAATGGCTGGGCATGCATAATGCCCTGACACAGGCGATGAAGCATCATGCAGGACTTGTCGCCCCACTGATATATGCGACTGCGTGTAGCCAGCCAGGCCTGTCGGGCTTCATCCAGCAGCACGCAGCATATTGTTGTTGCGTCAATACTAGCTGCCGCCTCGCCTGTCTACCATCATCCTCACGCCCCCTACGCTCCAGATCCTCCAACTCTGCCTCGCGCCGCACAAGTTCCCTACGCTTCTTCCTACGCGCCGCCGCGCACCACGAGATATCTATCCCCCGCAGCGTGGGCTTCATTGCCTCCCATAGCATCGCCGGAGAGTCTACTGTGCCCGCATTAGTGGATAGGAAGTGCGCAAGTTCACAGGTCATATGAGTACGGTATGGAGCCTGCATCAATTGCCATGGCAACATGCGCCAACGGCTGCCGAGTGCAACCAGTGTCGACAATAACATAGACCGGCGAATGCTCGGACAGTGCCCGTGGTAGTATCTCTGTGGACAAGACCCTGTTAGCCATCGCTCTTGAACAAAGACGTAATCTAGCCTTGAGAAGGAGTCCCGTGCTGAGTAAAAGTATGTGAAGTCTCTACGCGCCCCATGTTTGTGCCTCCAGGTATCAACCCAATCTAGACCCGTGACCATAGCTTTTAATCTGGTGGCCGGCCCTTCCCCCCCACCACATTGCGAGCGCCAGCATTGCTTCGCCATCTGTCGCAGGAGACCTCCGTGACTTCGTTCCAGTCCCCTCCCACAATGGACAGGGCAGTGGGCATGTCCACCCATAAAGACATCAGCCTCTCTACTAGGGCCCACCGCAAGTGGGGCGGTGCGTATATGCTACCTATTACCACTACTTCACCCCAATCTCTCCCTGCACAAACACATACCGACCCTGCGCATCCATCTATGTGCGTCTATGAGTAAAGGGAACCCGACGGTGTATGAGAATTGCCACTCCTCATGACCCCCTTGTGAATCCGGAGTGGTAGGTATGGGTGAAGCCATTTCGCTGAAGGCAGAGCGCTTTGGTGCCCATCAAGTGGGTTTCTTGCAATAAAAGTATATCAGCTCCCCTTCTCTTAGCCCAAGCAAACACAGCTCGCCTCTTTACCTTATCCAACATCCCCCTCACATTCCAGCTCATTAGACGTGTCCCACCAGGGCCTAGCCGTACACCCCCACTATCAAGAGACATTTACGCAGTAGCACATATTACCGCACCGCCCCATGAAAGCAGCATTTGCAGTTCCTACAACAGATCGGAAGCAGCATATTGCGCGCAAGCCCTCCCCCCCCCCCTTTTTGAACAAAACCAATCCCCAACAACCCCCCCACCCCGCACCTCCCAAACATGGAAGCACCTGTTGTGGTCGGAGTGTGGTCTCGGCCCCATCTGGGAGCCAAGTGCCACCCCCTCCAATGGATCCCCATACAGCAGCCCATGTGGAACTAGGCTGTCGTTTCCTCCTTAACCCAAACCAAGTGTGGCCACCAGCCAAGGCCACATCGCCCTGGTCATCATTGTTTAATGTGTAGCGAAAGCAAGTGTCAGTTCCCTCTGTATTCAGGGCACATCCTCCTGGACCTCCTGCATGTCTTTATCTTGACGGGTCTTTGATCTCGACTGCGAGCTGCGGCTCAAGCACGTTCTGCCGCGGCGTTGTCGCTGTCTCTCGGGAGCCCCTCCGGCAGGGCCCCCCGTTGAGGAGTCAGACTCCCCACCTTTCGCCGTGTTGATGCGAACCTTTACAGTCTCGTCTGTCCATCGAAACACCTCCTCCGGGGTGTCAAAGAAGAATGTGCGGGACTGGAAAACGACCCGCAACCTCGCCGGGTAGAGCAGTGCATATTGCAGTTTCAGGCCCCTGAAGCTAGCCTTGGCCGCGGTGAAGGATTGTCATTGTTGCTGGACCAGTTTCGTGTAGTCCGGGAAAATAAGAATATTAGCATTCTCATACGTGAGCTGGCCCTTCAGTCTTGCCTGTATCAGGATAGCGTCCCTATCGGCCTAGTTTAAGAGCTTGGCAATCATGGGACGCGGGCGCTCACCTACCGGGGGTTTCTGTGTCAGAGCGCAGTGGGCCCTTTCTACTACAAAGCAGCGAGAGAGAGTGTCGGCTGGCATCCAGCCCTCCAGCCATTGTGTCAGGAAACGCTCCGCATTACCCTTCTCGCAATCCTCCGGAAATCCTAGGAAGCGAAGGTTACTGCGCCTGGCGCGCCCCTCCGCATCCTCAGCTCTCAGGGCCAGGCCCTTCTGAATTCTCTCCAGGGCCAAAACCCTCTTTTTCAGGGTAGTAATGTCGTCCTCCACCGTAGATATGCGCGTTTCTGCACCTGTTATGCGTTCCGCGGCGTTTCTTAAATCCTGCCGAAGGAGCATCACATCCGAGCCCACTGCCCCAATCTTAGCATCCAGGGCATCTCTGGACTGCGTGATCGCCGCCAAGAGCGCCGCGTTGTCCGGCACCTGAGCCTGTGCACCCTTCGAGCCAGCATTCTCAGTAAATTTGTCTATTGGTCCCTGTTTGCCCTGGCTTCCACCTCCACCTCGCGTCATGATGCCCCGATGAGCGGGGCCGCCCTCCAGCCCCTGTCCGACTGACATTGCCGCCAGCTGCCGTGCAACAACGGCCACCAACCGCTGATTACCTGCTCAAGGAGGTGGTGGAATGGCTGACTCGGCTCCGCAGTCCGCAAACAGCAGCGTCGCCCCCTGACCGGCGCTAGAAGATGCCGGGCAGAAACCTTTAGCCTCGTGGTCCCATATACAGGGGGGACGTCAATGCGCGGTCAGCTCCCCAGTGAAAGTGAGCCGGGGCCCGACCTGGCCCCCGATTATCGACAAGCCCCTGCAGCCACCCTGCTCTTCCCACTACAGGGCGCCGCACTGCCTGGACACGAGGCAGCCGCCCGCCTGTTCCGTCGCGGCTCTCCTCCGATTAGCCCCGTGGTCCCATGTACAGAGGGGACGTCACTGCGCTGTCCGCCCCCAAATGAATGTGGGCCGGGGTCCAACCTGACCCCCGATTATCGACAAGCCTCTGCAGCCACCCTGCTCTTCCCACTACAGGGCGCCCCACTGACCCGGATTCGAGGCAGCCGCCCGCTTGTTCCGTCGCGGCTCTCCTCCGATCGGCGCCAGTCTCTCCACCAACCAAGATGGCGGCCACTCTCACCGGCCGTCCTCGGAACCAGCGCCCTCCAGGCTCGCCCCGCAGCCGCGTCTCCGTCGGCGCCACCAGGCGGAAGAACCAGCTCCCGGGACCCCCGGTCCCTCTGCAATCAGCAGGGAAGGGACCTCCTTAACACCCGATGCGGCCACCCCAGCCGATCGGGTCACGCCAAAATCGAGGCCCCGGCTTTGCAGGCCGCACCGAACAGCCCCGCTCGCAGCCTTTCTCCAGGACGTCCCTCGATCACAGGAGCTGACTCGGGCGTCACCAAGCACCGTCGACCGATGCCCCCGGGACCGGGCACCAAGCAGGATCGCAGGGAACTGTGTGCGATGACCAGGGCTAGGATATTAGAGAAGGATTTCCATCGGCTGGTCGGAGCTTCGGCTCTACACGACCGCCATGTTCGCTGGCTAAGCCGAGGTTAGTGAAACTTAAGCGCAAAACAGACTTTCTATGCTTAAACCAGTGAAACATAAGCCCATCAGACACTCTGTCAATGGGAAACACTACATACACTGCATTACTTCTCACTTAAATTAAATATGCTTTATAAAAAACACTGAAAAAACAGAGTTTTACTATTTGGGGGTCATAGAGCTGAAAACAGACTGATAAACCCTGATTTCAAAAGGTTTGGGAAGCACTGAGAAAACAACTACAAAGAAAACACTGAAAACAGGAGAGCCTAAACATGAGTAACCTCACTTGGGGCCCGATGTAGGTAATCTCGATTTACCTACTTTTAAATACCGAATCATACCGATTCAGTATTTAAGAGTAGGTAAATGGGATGTAGGTAATTTCTATTTTTAAATTACCGAATCGGTAAGATTCGGTAATTACCGAATCGATATTTGCCGATTCGGTAATTGCCATTCATTCCTATGGGCCTGTAGCGATTCGGTAATTGGGGGAAACATTGAAGGGTGGCAGGGTGTCACTTTGACACCCTGTTGCACCCCTCAATCGTGTCTGGGTGCACATGTATGTATGGGTGCACATGTTGCAGACATACATGCCCTAAGGGCATGTATGTCTGCAACATGGCAGCGTTTGAAAAGCAAAAAAAATGCTTTTTCAAGGCTTTTCATCATTTACCACCAACTTCTAGTTGGTGGTAAATAACGAATTCTGAAAGTCCTGTAGCACTGATTACAGTGCTACCTACATCGCAAAATACAGATTCGGTAATGTTACTGATTCAGTAATTTTACCGAATCGGTAAAATTACCGAATCTGTATTTTAGGTGGCCCTACATCTAATTTTCCAAATACCGGTCGGTAACGGCCGAAATTACCGAATTTCGGCCGTTAACGACCGGTATTTGTCTGCCTACATCTGGCCCTAAGATACAAGTGGCATTCAAAGATTTTAATGCCATAACTCCAGCTGAGAAAGCGTTCTCATCCCAAGCCGCCAGACATTTGGATTCCATGTCTATGTCGCAGGCAAAGTGCCAAACATTTACCCAGAAGAACAAATAGCCTGAATAACTAGGCAGCCCAAAGGCTGGTACTGGAGGATTGTACCTTGTCATTAATCTGTTCACTGTTGCCACTGAAGGTAGCCCTCCCACCCTGCCAGGACTGATTCCAATTGGGTACCATTAAAAAGAGAGCAAAGCTGATATCCTCTCCTTTATGATCGCTTCCCTGCCTTTCCTCCCCTACCCGTCCCTTGACGCCCTGATTCATGTTGACTCTATTGCCACCTTTTCGCGCCCTTGGGCGCTCCTTTGTTGAGTTTTTCATCTTAATATAAAATTAACCTTCGATGATTATGCTTGGATCTTTTTGCACTACTGCTCTCATATTGCCCATGCTGCCTTGCCTCCGGGATGTCAGGCTGAATAGCTGTGTGCTCCGCTCTTAATAAAGGTTTTCAAAAATTTTAAAAAAAAGAGAGCAAAGGCTCCGAGGTCTAAGCTGAAGGAAGGCGGGCCTCAATATTTGCTTTCACGTTCAAGAAGGGAAGCGACAAGTCTAGATCTAGCACTTCTGCAGCTTTATTCACTACTGTGTGCAAGGATGCTACTTCTGGTGCAGGAGCTCCCAAAGGGAATGCCATTTCCATTTCTGGCTATGTAGATACCATTGGCTGAGAAGATGCCAACAGTCAGCCAGTTGATCAGGTTTCCACCATCCCATTTTCGAGTCTGAGCATACATGCTCATGGATCATTTGGCCTTGGGCGATGCATTCACAGTGATATGAATAGTCCTCTAGCAATATGTGGGCCTCTATTCTGGATCTGAGTTGTGGTACTGGTTCTACTACACGAAAATCCTGCAGCAGGATAGGTGGTAGAGACCGTCACTGTGCCGATACTAGAGGTGGAGCAACGATTTATTTGCACCAGGAAGGTACCTAACTGACGGCAGGAGCCAAAATGTGGCTCTGAATGATTCAAGGGCAATAGAAATAAATGTAGTCATGGCCTGACATCAAATACAATTAGCGAGCGGGACAGAGGGAGATGGTGATGCTTGTCCTGATCCAGCCTCACTCCTGAGATTATTCAAGAACACGTTTATTTATTTATTATATTTATTTATAAAGTTTTATACAGCGCGAACTAGATCCCGAAGGATATCAGAGAGCTTTACAAGAGAGGCCCAGAGTGTAATGACAACAACAAATTAGTAAAAGACGGGGATGATACAGTAAACAGAAGTAAGCGGGCCATGAGGGGGCAAAAATAAGCATAGTAAACAACAGGGATCATGACATGATTACGTAACATTTTGTGAATCTTTCACACATCGTTGGCGTATTGGAATCTGTGACTCCTTTGCATGTTGTCCTTTGTGGTAAGTGTCTTTCTCTTATCACAACGGGTCATGTTTAACTATGGTGTAGCAACACGATTCTTATGCCCCACAGGGGTCATTAAGCCTTTCTCTGTATAGGGACCCACCCCAATATATTGTGTTTCATTTGTCAGGGTACTGACACAGGGGTTACCGACCCATTTATGGTCATCATTCTCTCTGTGCAATAATGATGTGCATAGGTGAATTTATGGATTATATTATTATTTTTTCTTTATTGTTATGTGGTAATTGGTCTGTCAGCTCCAGCTATATGAGTTTCGTGTTGGGATAGATTGTGTTACTATTTGAGCGTATTACAGCACGCAATCAACACTCCTACTTGGGTGATGATTTTTTTAGTCTATTAATCAATCCACCCTGCCCCTCATTAGCCATTGATCCCATACCAATGGCCAATCTTGCTTGCGGGTGCTACTGCCCCTTCATAGGCATTTTCTTCAAGCCTGGATCCTTATCCATAAGGTTAATATTTCATAGTATGAGGTGATGTATTGAGTTAAATACTGTTTGTGTTTAGTGTCGGGCAGTCACTTGCCTATGTCTTTTCCAATTTGTTTCATCATGATGTTCTTCTCTCTTGTTCTACTTACTCTAAGTTGGGTTAACTTGCTGTTAGGTTATATACATTGATTTACTCTACGTTGTACAGTAAGACCATCAGATACGACATACTTATTTTGTGGACATTGGAATACGCTATCAGACGTACTGCTTGGACAAACCCGTATTATATTTCGTCAATATTCCCATTATGGTGGGTCTTTTTATTTATTTCTTAGTCTCTAGACATATTCACAGGGTAATATGGGGTTTGGACTTGGAACATAGTTTTAGAGGGATAGAACATCTTTCCTCTTTACAAAACATTTCTTTCACTTCTATGCTTGTAACTATAACTCTTCTTCTATCTTGGTACCAACTCGGTATTTCGGTCTGAAGCACTTTTTATCTAAGATTCTTTTTCATCAAGTTTCGTACACGTGGTGTCTTTTGATCTCTTTGTTTTATGATCCAGTAATAGCAATATTTTGAGTCATTCAGAAAGTGATCATTAATGATTGTAGTCACAGTGCTTGTCTTTTATCTTTCCGTACTGAATTATAATGATTTTAGTCACAACGTGTGAATAGGCTTTTTAAACTTTTTGCATTAGGAATAATTGAATACAAACACAATTTTGTACATTTATATGGCACATTGATTGCATCATATCTGTTTTTCCAGCCTTGAAAAAGTCTGAGTACAGACGAAACACGTGTCGGCTAATCGTGTGCTGGGAATCTTAAAGAAATCAATAAAAAGACAAGGAATTATCGACTGATGACTTTTTTGACTATTTGAATGCCTCATATACTGTGTGTCTCATTTTATTATCCTAATGTGTGCAGGAAATAGTTTGACTATGGGATTAATTTAATACTTATCTAGTACTATTTCTGGAATTTTTCCATATGGTATGGGTGTGCTGTAATAGTCTCAGAGTCTGTCTAAGTATCCTCGACCCACATTTCAGGGAGATAGGCCCAAAACTGCACCATGTCCAGAACAGCTCCGATCAGAGTGAGTCAGGTGTGACTTTGGTACTTTGATAGTGAACCCCAGTGAATGCAGGAGATCTACCGTAGTATGGATTCGGGAGATACAGACTGGGGCAAGCATGACTTCAACAGTCAGTCAACAAGATAGAGGAAGACTGGAACGCCTGATTTCTGCAGATGATCTGCAACCACTACCATCACCTTGGTGAACACCCGAGGGGTGCTGGTGAGGCCAAAGGGGAACCCAGTGAACTGAAAGTGCCTGTGGCCCACGTGAACCTCCGGTAACACATGGGCAATAGAAATAGGCGTGCTGCAAGTCCATCGCTACCATCCAGTTTCCTGGGGCCAGTGCAGATAGGACCTAAGCAAGAGGGAGCATTTTGAACTTTTCCTTCTTGAGAAAGAAGTTGAAAGAGCATATGTCTAGGATGGGATGCAGGCCTCCGTCCTTCTTGGACACCAGAAAGTAGCGGGAATAACAGCCACAATCCACTACAGGCGTCAGCACTCTCTTTATGGCTCCTTTGGCCAAAAGAGCCATCACTTCCTGGTGGAGAAGAGATAGGTGGTCCTCTGTCAGCCTATCATAAGTAGATGGCATGGAGAGAGGGGTAGTCTTGAAGGGGATAAGTAGCCTCTTTGGACAATCTGCAAATCTGTCCGATGTTATGGACTTGCAGTGGGGTAGGTGATGGAGATTCCTCCCACCCACTGGGTGCCCATTATGGGAAACAGGCAGACTAGGAGGGTTTGGAGGCTGAGGCTACTAGGGTAATGGTGGATTGACCCGACCCCTGGCCTGGTGATGGAAGAAAACATTTTCTTGTCTAAACTATCCAGGCTCTTGAATTCCGACGGGTGGTTGGGAATGCGCCAGGATTTACATGTGATTTGGAGGCTTGGACCACCAAGCTTTCTGGGGTAGGGTGTTCAGTGAGGAATTTGAGGTCCCCTGGAGCAGGGCAGTGATGGCAGGCAGTTGTCCTGTTCGCAGGTTCCCCTGTATTGGGCTAGGACAGGTCTCAAGCAGGACATCAGAAAGTACTTTGTTGAATGAGAGAAGCGGTTCAGAAAAGCACAACCCCGGTTGAAGCACTTCCATGAAGACATTAGTCTTGACTGCCACAGTGGGCAAAATAAGGTCCAGGACCTCAGTTGCACTCTGCACCAACATAGCGAATAAAGCTCCCTTCTCTGTAGCCATGGTAGGGGAAGAAAGCATGCCAGTATCTGCAGGAGTGTCCTGTCCACTGGTGTCACCCAGATCCTCACACCAATACAAGGATTCATAAGGCTGGAATTCCTCAGGGTCCTGCGACCCCTCTCATTCTTCTGCGAATTCTAGTCCTAGTCTTGAAGGCATGGCTCCAGTCAGCACCGGACGCCGCCCCTCCAGCTCTGTGTCAGATGGCGCTGCTGGTGCCGGCCTTTTGGCCAGCACCGGGGAAGGTTGACATGGCGCGACAGGCACATATCCGGATTCATCTGTGGATCCTTGGGGCCTTGATTATAAATGGCTCTGTGGGCGAAAATGAGTAACAGTCAACGGCTGCCACTCAAGCTCTACTCATGGAGGTGTAGATTGTGCTGGGCTGAGCAAAAGACAATGCCCTGCTGTTCTGACAGAAGATCCTCCCGAAAAGGCAGCCTGATTGGAGGATGTATGATCCTGGCCAGGTGTTGTGTGGGTACCACAGTGTCCTGGCTTGAACCAGAGCCACTAGTATGGCTTGGCCTTAGTCGTTCATAAACGTCAGACCTCTGGACAGAAGCAGCAGGAGGCCTCAATGATCCCTCTAATTAGTGGAATACCCCACCCACTCGGCTAGTGGTGTCCAGATTCTCAACCCCTTCTTTCATACACGATTACCCTTTCTTGCAGAAACAGCTCTTTCTAGGTTCTAAACTGATAATAACCGAGCAGAGCCATTGCTGAAATGTTGGTGGGTAAGGATTCAACCAGGCTGCAGCAATGCATAATCTTAAAATAGCCATAGAGACACAGAACAAGGTTCCACTGGCCTCTACCACCTCTCCTTCTTGTACTCCCAATAAAACCAGTGTCAAAATGGCTATCTTCAACATAAGTTTAACATTAAAAAATCTGGTAATTTAATTTTTCAAAGAGAGAAGAGCTCCACACGAGGCAAACATATATACTATATCTGCTCCTTGTAAAGATAACAGGGGGCAGTAAATTCCTTTACCTTCTCTCCATTTCGCAATCCTATAAGGTGTATAATATAGAAAAAAGCAGGTCTTGTAAAACTGAGCTTGTAAATTTGCCGACATTAAGACAGATTGTGCTAACATAAAATGTCTAAAAAAATACCCTTTCCCAAATTCCCAATTTGTTTTGCCATTTTAGAGAGTATTTTTCTAAATCATCCTTCATAGCAGTATTCAAAAGTTGGTATATTGACCTGATTCTGCATTTGTTCTGGCCCATCAATCTGTCTACTAACTGATTTGTAACAAAACCTGCTTGCCCTCCTCCCTTGCATTGCAGAAAATCCCTTATTTGTAGATATTTTTAAAAATTCATTAAAAAGAATTCCCTTTGATCAATGTCAAACTCAGTTTTAAGTTAATCAAATGATACAATACCAGTGGAAGAAAAAAATATCCCTACTCTGTTCAGCCCTGCATTGAACCATGTCGACATATACGGATCCCTAAACATTTCTGGTAAATTCTTACTGTTCATGAGGGGGTGCATAAAAATTCAACCTACCTATTCCCATCAGTTTACAAGCCAACGCCCAAACTTTAAAAAACATCTAAAGGAGCCTTAAAACACACTCTTTTAGATAACTGAACTCAAGTAGCCTCCAAAGGCATCCCCGTGCCTCTACCCCAATTAAAATTTTAAAAGGGGAAGGGGCCTCTCCGCTAGGCTGTTCTTGTAATAAGATGGTACAACATTGCAGAGTAGTGGCCAAATTATATAATGTAGGATTAGCCAATGCCCACCCCACCTTCTCGTTAGGGAGCAAAAGAAATCTATGTGCTCTCCTGGGTCTTGAACATGACCTTTACAACTGTGAAAATACATCATCCATTTTCATCAGCTATTGATTAGAAAATTCTAAGGGAATAGCTCTGAATAAATATAGGATTTTGGGGAAATATATCATCTTGATTATATTACTTCTAGCCATCAATATGGAATGTAGATTATTTAATATAACAAGCTCCTTTTTGATCTTCACAATAAAAGAGTCAAGATTTACTTTATTGATTTCATTCATATTAGCTGTAATACTGACCTCCAAATAAACCATGTTTTTAACAACTCAATTGTCTGCCAAATGTTTCTTATCATTGCTGACAGTATGCGTCTTTTCCTTGTTTAAGGAGTATCCAAGATACTCCCCAAACATAGGGCTTCTTCTTCAACTATCCTAGGAGCCACATCCGGGTTGGAGGTTACAGGAGCAATATCATCGGCATAAGCCAAAGTCTTGGTGTCGTATACTTGAACTTGAAACGGATGGATTGCCATATTACTCTCCAATCTCCGTATAAACGGGTCAATATACATCACAAATAAAAGTGGGGAACACGGATAGCCTTCCTGCGTCCCCCTTGAGATCCTAAATTGTTCTGTTAATTCTCCAGATCCAAATATAGTAGGTACAGGAACATGGTACAAAGCCTTTACTGCCCAAATAAAACCTGGCCCAATACCCATTCATTGCATCGTGGCCCAAAGGTAGTGAAAGCAGACCCTATCAAAAGCTTTCTCCGCCTCCAGCAGTATCAAAGAGAGAAATAAATCTTCTGGTGTGATCTGTTGTGCCTCTCCCGGGAATAAACCTGTGTTGCTGATTGGAGACCAACTTTTTAATTATCTGAGCCAAACGGGTGGCTAACATTTTAGAATAGATTTTCGTGTCTCCATTAATTAAAGTGATTGGCTGATATAAATCAAGTTCCTGTATTGGTTTGTTTGTCTTAGGAAATACAATGATTTTCCCAAAGACCAGGAACCTGGTGGTGTAAATCAACTATGAATTTGTTTAAATAAAGTCTTCATACATTCCTTAAGTTGCCCATAGAATATTCTATAAAATTCAATGCAAAAACAGTCAATACCAGCCGCCATCCATGCATGCTCCCCATTCTATTAACAATGCATCTGTTACTATGGTCTGGGAGGGAACATCCTGATGAAATGGCATCCTTTGAAGCAGGTTCGTCTGAGAGCACTACCATTTTAAAGATTGTGTTACATGGGGAGAGAGTATGATCTGGTACTCCCAATTGCCCTAAGGTGGTCCCACTGATTCTCAAGTCATTCCTGAAGAGGACACATGTGGAGGCGGGCATTCAGAGTTAGAAAGGTACATGAGGCCATCAAGTTGCAGAGAGAAGACACTGACCTCACTGTGGGATGAGAGACTCTCATGAGAGAATGACACTTCAGACGGATTGCAAACAGTCTCTCTGATGAAGGACACACTCTTGCCTGAATGGTGTCGATGGAAGCCCCCAAATAATACAGTGTCTAAACTGGAGTAAACTTGATGTTGACTTGTGAGTGATATGTAGCCCTAACCTGTGAAGGACATCACATATCCATTGGTAATGAAGCTGCACTTCCTGAGATGTCAATGCCTTGATAAGCCAATCGTCTAGGTAGGGGTAGATGAAGATTCAATGTTTCCTCAGATGGCCAGCTATTACTGCCATGCACTTCAAGATAGTTCTGGGGGCTGGCTTGACGCCAAATGGAAGTACTTTGTACTGTTACTGATCTTATCCTATGATGAACCTGAAGAACTTGGATGTTTCCTGGCTATTGGTACATGACAATACTCATTTTGAAGGTCTATGCAGTAAAGCCAATCTCCCTGGTGTAACTGGGGATAGATATGATGCAGTGCCAGCATCCTAAACCTTTCTAACTTGTTGACCAATTTTAAGTCGATAATAGGTCTGAACTCATTTCCGGGGCCTTACTTCTTCACCATAAAATATCTGGAGTAAATGCCTGTTCCCCGTTGTTTGGGAGAAACGGTCTTCACCGCATGCTTCTGCAGAAAGGTGTTGACTTCCGATTACAGTATCTGCAGATGGTGATTGGATGATTTTGGTGGTATATTTGGTGGAAGACTTGTGAACCTCAGACAATACCCATTCCAAACAATATTTAGTACACAGGCATCCTTTGTAATGTTTTGCCACTCTTCCAGAAAATGCGAAATGCTTCCAGCTACCAGAGTGGGTAACGGAAGGAGGGGAAGGAAACATTCATGGCTTGGAGCCTGCTGTAGGTTTTAGCCCTTGAGCGAGCAATTGGGTGGTCTTCCTCTAGGCTGCCTTCGTTGCTGTTGCTGATAAGGGCGTTGCTGTTGGGATGGCTTGTGACCTTGGTACCAGTGAGGGGTGTGAACTCTGTAGGGGGGAAACAACGCTGGTAGGGCTTGAAGGACCTTTTTTGTTCTTTTTGCCTTTTTAGGCGAACTTCCTTGAGGGTCTCCATTTCGGATTTCATCAGAGACATCTCATTGTCCGTGTGACTGCTGAAGAGTGTAAATCCTGAGAATGGCAGTTTAAGAATTCTTTTTTGTGACTCATGCTTGAGGGCCGTGAGACAAAGTCAAGTGTGTCTGCGTAATGCCACGCCGTGACAGCATTGGTATGCCACAAGCAAGGAGGAACCAGCTGCGGCACTGATGGTCTGATTGGAGACCATCAACCCCTCATTGAAAATCTCAAGGAAGTCCTCCAGTTTTTCTCTGGGAAGGTCATCTGCAAACTTCTGTATGGAGTCGTATAGGGCCCTATCATATTTGCCCAGAAGAGCAGATGCACTTGCCGCCTTCCTAGTAGTCACAGCTGTACTCCATACCTTGCGACCCACTGATTCCAGCTTCTTGCTCTCTATGTCAGGTGGTACAGAAGAAGAAGGAGTAGTAGCATGATGTTAATTGGCTGCTCATATGACCATAGAGTCTAGAGGTGGGTTGGAGCGGAGAAATATGGTATCCTGCTCTGGAGGTCTATATCTTTTCTGCAGCTTCGATGGAGCAGAATTAGCTGAGACTGGCATCAAAAACAATTACATTGCTTGGATTGGATATGTGGATATTGGATATATGCATATGGATTACGGACCTTAACAGGTAAGTAAACATATAAATAAATAAAAACAAATTTTGTTGCGCGCACTGCATTGCATTTGGTGATGCAGTGCACGCAAATAAATTAGTTTTATTTATTTATATGTTTACTTACCTGTTAAGGTCCATAATCCATACATTACTACCCCCCACCCTGCCCCTCCCTATCCCCACATCACCGCCCGGCAGGTACTCCCACTACTGGCCGCAGCTGCCTTCTGCAGGTTCTTTATGAGGTGTGGCATAGCACATCTTAATGTAAAGGATGGTCCATCTTGACTAAGGGCTTTTGTGAACTACTTTTCCTTTCATCTTGCACACATATCCTACAAAAAACTGGTCATCCAGCTGGAGGTCACGAGTTCTGTCCACATAAAAGTTAACAACCCTTTTAGGATCCAATCAATGAAGCTTTTCCTCCTCTTTAGATGGATATAGAAGAGGATAGAAAGTAGGAAGGTCGATGGACTGGCTCGAGTGGAAGGGAGTAACCACCTTTGTAAGGAAAGCAGTCCTGGTTCTCAAAATCATCTTATCGGGGTAGAAAGTCATAAAGGGAGGCTTTACGTTTAGAGCCTGCAACTCACTAACTTCTCTAACAGACATTATAGCAACTAGAAAAATTGTCTTAAAAGTAAACACTGCTAAAGGATTACTATGCAAAGCTTCGAGTGGAGAACAGGAGTTAAGTAAGTACTAAATTAAGATGAGTCAAAATGAACAGAGTGGGAAGGCATTTGTTTGTAAGTTGCTGGATAAACCTTAACACTATGGGGGACTCAAACAGAGAAGGTTGATTGGATAAACAAAGAAATGCTGAATGGGCAGACAAAAAGCCTGTACAACTGTTGCAACTGCTGCACAAAAGAAAGTGCAAAACGTAAGAAATCTGACAAATGTGCCTTGAAATGGTCTATAGAATTCTCACTACACCATTTAACAAACTTAGACTATCTGCCAGCATACACCGACTTGGTGGTGTCTCGTCTGGCCAATAAAATAACATCCACTACATCAAAGGGAAGTGAAAAATAACTTAGGTTGCCCCGTTCATTCTTCAGGCATGTAGGTGCAGACTCTGGAGGTGGGGGTGTAGAACCTGCCCCTGAGAGAGAAGGTCTGTCCTGTGAGGAAGACAGAGCAGAGGGCACCGGGAGAGGTGAAGAAGGCCTGTGTACCACATCCTTTGCAGCCAATCCGGGGCAATTAATATGAGTTGGGCCCAGTTGAGGCAACTCTTCCTCAGAACCTGAGGAATCAAGGGTATGGGGGGGGAAACGTCTAAAACAGCTGGGAGCCCCAGTCCAAATGAAATACGTCCCCAGTGTACCCTGCATTGGGTACTGGAGGCTGCAGAATGACTGGCAGTGTGTGTTCTCTTGAGTGGCAAAAGGTCCATCTGCAGGGAACCATAGAAAGTGAAAAACCACTTCCGGATGAAGACCCCTCTTGCGATCGGCTGAAAATTGCAGACAGAGAATGTCTGCATGCAAGTTTGTGCTTTGCTATGATACAAATCTGCTTATCCTTAGCTCAGGACGAGAATATACAACTCTACTCCTGGTTGTTTGTTTTTGTACCAAAATTGTGGTAGCATTCTCTGTTAACCTCATGCGCACATACCGTTTTCCCGCTGTGCGCTGAGTTTTAAAAAAACCCTACGTTACATGACGAGCTCAGCTCGTCATGAGCATACGGCAGGCGTAACTCATGACGAGCTGAGCTCGTTGTGAGAAGTTGGCCCGATATGCAACGTTCGCTATTCTAGCGACCGCTATGTATCGTTCCAACGACCCTTATGGTGATTGGTTGTAAGTCAACCTTAGACCAGCTATCCTAGTAGCGTGGATACGAGCAGTCTTCGGGCTAAACTCTAGAGGGCGTGTTAAGCCAGCTGTTATACCATCACATACCCCTTGAACCCCAAGTGAAAGGACACCACACAAGTGTTATGAAAATAAACAGAATATTTATTAAGAATCACAACAGCCCTGGACTCTTTATGAGGACAGGGTACTAAGCACAAACCAAAACTCTTAGGAGAATACTTCAAGTGCACAATTTAAACAAGTGTCCTGGGACACGGGAAGTTTAGTGGTCTCGGGCGGACCCGATAAGGCAAGTCGGAAGCGAGGGACTCGGGACCCTAGAGTAAGGAAGCTATGCAGGCACCGAAATGCCGAGGTTACCTAGCCACGAGGGCTGCGGCTGCACAAGTCTTACAGGCGTCGGGGTCTTCGCTGACGAGCCAGGAGCCGGAAGAAAAGGAGTTGCTGGCCGGCAACCAGTGCTGAATAGTTCGTAGAGATCCAAGCCTGGATCAGAGATCGTTGATACCTGAAAGCAGAGGGGACCAAGTTCGTACTACTAGCCAGTAGTCAGAGGGTACCAGGAAGGCACCGGTTGGCCGTCACCTCGACTAGGTGAGTGGGCGACGCTAGGCTCTGCAGTCTCACGGACCAGGAGGCGTTGTCGGCGACCAGGATGGAGGTGCGAGCTGTCCCACGAAGGTTGATGCTGTCGGCGTCGCTGGGCCCAGGATTGGGGCAACAAGCCTTGGCAGATTTCAGGGCCATGTGGTGGGCCTAAAATGGCGTCTTGAGTGGACCGGGAGGGTCCGGGGTGCTCCTCTCAAAGATGGAAGCAAAGGCCAGTCTGGAGCAACCAGACCAGCAGCGTTGGTTGTCGGGTGTCGTCAAAGAAGGGCACAAGCCAGCGGCTAGTGACCAGACAACGTACTGAGCAGCGAGCAGAAGGGCCCCACGCAGATCGTGGAGATGCTGGGAGACTGCACTTCGGTGCTGGAGCGGCTCAGGGTCGGGGTTTCTCTGACCCCAGAGCACTCACCAGAGAATTGCTTCGATGGTCGTGCTGATTAAGAAAGCGTGCAGGTTTTGTTGATGGCCGGTCCCTCGAGGTCTCGTCGCACCCACAGATCACAGCTGAGCTGATGACGTGGGTAGAGGTCAGAGGTGCCAGGGAAGCCGGTTCTCGTCGAGCTGGGCTGTCGGATTCCTTGAGGAAGGACTTGCAGCAAACCGCAGAGTTCTTAGATGGTGCCCGCTGGTGCAGGGTGACTACTCCTTAGCCACAAGGGAGAAATCTTGAGAAGAGTCTCGAAGTCCTTTCGTAGAAAGTATTCTTGATTCAAAGATGATCTAATTTGGAAGGGTCCCCGCTCCGGTCTTTATCCTAAAGAAAGGGGTGGGTACATGACTAGGTCCTGCCCTAAGGGTGGGACCAGGAAGGGGGGTAGTTACACCCCTCTCCACTGCCGGACTGTCCCCAGGTCAGGGGCTGGCGCCCCTGGAACTGGTTCTGACCGGCAGATGCGTAGTGAGCACCGGGGTGCCACTCCGCAGTCACCTTCTCGCCAAGCCCTACCTACCCAGAATACACAAACCCTGTCTGGGACGGTGCGAACACCGCCCTTGACAGGAAACCCTTTGTCCAAGCTCTCCTCGCTGGAAGGACTCCCAGCAGCAGGAGGTCAGACTCGTGTCTGTGGTGGCAGCATCCATTTTGTGGAGCTGAGGCTTTAGTTAACTTTAACCGGGGTTCACAGTTACATACATGTCGTGTCCCTCTAGAAGGGCGGAATGCTAACCTCGTCGCCAGAATTGGTGAGGGGGTAGCATCCCGATTCGTATGACACCTTACTCGACATGTCTGGATAACGCAATACCGAAGTTACCGATATGGCACGCGTTATCATGGAACAGCCATTGGGTCTTGGTTCCGCCAGCTGCAACCGGGCTCGGCTCGGGCCAGAACCCAATTCACACGATTCCAAGCACTCTGCCTTCAGGATTGTCAAGGCCTGCCATAGGAGTGTCTGATAGGAACTCGGGTGTCCATTGTGGGGTTAG
Organism: Lissotriton vulgaris; assembly: GCF_964263255.1. Classification (NCBI taxonomy): domain Eukaryota; kingdom Metazoa; phylum Chordata; class Amphibia; order Caudata; family Salamandridae; genus Lissotriton; species Lissotriton vulgaris. The sequence goes on from NC_141693.1 coordinate 287,729,105, forward strand.
ATATAGGGCTACTATACCTAAAGCAACGAGCGGGTACGCTACGTTGCCCCAGCTGTCGTGCAGCCAGTTGTGTCAGATTTAGATGGCCATCCAGGGGTGGCATAATACATGCTTCAGCCCCTGGTAGGCCCTGGGTACACCGATGCCCTGAGTTACAGGGTCTGATAGGGTGGCCCAGTACCAATTGGAAATGCACCTAGGGTACATGGAATCCATTTTACAGAGAGAGCAGTAGGCCTGGGGTCCTGATTGGCAGGATCCCAGGTCGACTATGTCAAAAACCAGCTAAAACACAGGGCAAAAAGTTGGGGGCAACCATAGTCAGGATGTACCTTCCTACACAACCCCCCCCCCCAAACGAAAGGAGATAAGGCTATCCTTGTCCAGGTAAGCCTCTATTACCTAAGTGGCCATATAAGGAAGGACCAGCTCTGGCTTGGTTTCCCCCTGTGTCATGGTCCACTAGGCAACCCCTCACCCTAAGGGTATCTGAGGGTTTCCACCATAGGGAATCTCTGTCTCTGGTGTGTCTTGGGAAAGTAAAAGGCTGATGCTGGGATGGAGTACTGAAGTGAGGCTCCTCTACCTTTGGGCTCAACTTCCTCCAATCACCATTCATCATGTGTGCCTTTCTTTCTTTAGCTGAGATGCACTGAGCTCTCAGGGTCAGCCTCTGGCTACCTAAAGCTGGAGGCTGAGTCCCTCTGTTTGGCTTACTGGAGGGACAGATCAGGTCTGGGGTTTTTAGGCCCCATGTTTGGCTGTGCCCAACAGTGTCCAGCTGTGGGAGTTCCCTAACTACTTTTAAGGGGGATCCCTCAGGAGTCTGTTCTATTTTCACTTGGCTAGGTTTACCAGCTTCAGTGATCCTAATCTGCTGATTAAGGGGTTCTTTTGGACAGGGGGCCCTTTTGGGTCCACCACTGGCCTCCCTGATCTCTTCAGCCCTGGGCTGACTGAGGCAGGGTAGAGAGGTGCAGGTTACCTGCTCCAGACTGGGTCCCACCTGGGAAGGGTCCTCTGCCATCAGGGGCTCTGCCAGGCTAGGCCTGGCTACCTCTGGGGCAGTTCCTTCAACAGGGGTAGAGTCAGTTCCCTGAGGAGGCTGGCTCTCACCTAGTGTCTGGGAGGGGGAAGACTCTTCTTCCTCCTCAATGCTCTCTGTTTGAGTGGAGTGATCCATTGTTTCAGGCTTCACAACCTCACTATCTGTTTGAGTAGAGGCTGAGACCATTTCAACCTTGCCAACCTTTTCAGGAGGGCACTCAGTTTGTGTTTTGGCTGTGACTGTCACAGCCCTCCTATCCTGCTCTGGAAAGTCTGTCTGAGCCTGGGCAGTGGCTACCACTGCCCTTCCAACCTTTTCAGGGAGGACTGGTGTTTGGACTGGGGCTGTAGCTATTACTGCCCCACTAACCTGTCTGGATAGGCCTATCATTCTGGAATGAGTTTCTTGTTCCACCTCAGCCCATGCTGAGAGTTCCAGGTCATTCCCCAGTAAGCAATCTACAGGTAGGTTATCTGTCACTGCCACTCTCATGGGCCCTGTGACATTACCCCAGCTGAGCTTGACTACTGCCATGGGATGCCTTCTCTTCATTCCATGAATGTCTGTCACCTGATAAGTAAAACCAGGGGTCAGTTGAGCAGAGGGGACCAGATGGTCACTCACCATGGTGAGGCTGGCCCCTGTGTCTCTGAATGCCTCAACTTTCTGACCATTCACTAAAACTTCTTGTCTATACTTTCCCAAAATGTGGGGTCCAGTAGTGAAGTTGGCAAACCCCATGCCAGTCTCACAGACAAGAGTGTGGTCAGGGAACCTGGCTAGGCCATAGTCCTCCTGATTGCCCAAAGTAATGCCCACCACATTCTTGGGGGCACTCCCACCCCCTGGGGGATTACCACTAGTGGTAACAGGAGGTTTAGGAGTATTACCTGGGGGTATATTTCCCTTATTACCATTTTTAGGGCAACTGGCATCACTTTTGTAATGGCCCACCTGTTTACAGGTATGGCAATAAGGTTTCTTCTGTTCTGAAGGAGTGTTCTGGGACCCACCACCCTTGTTGGAGTTTTGGGGCCCTTGGGAAGTTTTCTCTGTGGATTTATCCCCACCCTTCTCTTGAGGCTTGGTTGATTCATTTTTCTGGTCACCACCCTGGTTTTTAGGCCTAACCCTGGTTCTGACCCATTTGTCTGCCCTCTTACCCAATTCCTGTGGAGAGGTCAGATCAGAGTCTACCAGGTGCTGGTGTAATAACTGGTTCTGACAATTATTTAAGATTTGCTCCCTCATAATTAGATTGTACAATCCTTTAAAATCAGTAACCTTACTACCCAGTAGCCAGCCTTCAAAAGCCTTAGTGGCACAATCAACAAAGTCAGTCCAATCTTGAGACTGAGTTTTCTGGGTGTCTCTGAACAGCATCCTGTATTGTTCAGTGGTTAAACCAAACCCATCAACCAGTGTATTCTTCAAGATTTGGTAATTGTTAGCATCCTCAACTCTAGTAGTGAGGAGCTTATCTCTACCTTTACCATCAAAGGAGAGCCACAAGATAGCTGCCCACTGACTCTGGGGGACGCACTGTACAGTGCAGGCCCGCTCCAAAGCAGTAATCCACTTGTGGATGTCGTCCCCTTGCTTAAAGGGGGGCACTATCTTATTCAGGTGCTTAGTGTCTAAACTCCTGGGTTCCCGTGGGGGAATGCTGCCACCAGTGGGAATCGTCCCACTCAACTCTTGCTCTCGGGCAAAGGCGAGTCTCTCTTTGGCTAGGGCAAGTTCTTCCCTTTCGATCCGCAGATTGACTTCCCGCTCCTTTGCTTCGTACATTCTCCTCTGAGGTGATGTCATCCCTCTTCGAGCAGAACCTCGAGAGCCATTGGTTCGAGCGGATCTGTTAGAGCCTCTCGACAGAGACCTAACTCGTCCGTTCCCAATGTTAAGCTGGCCCGAGAGAGGCCCCAGGGGTCTCCTAGTACCAAACTCGTGCCGGCTTAAGTTGTCCTGAGTTAGCTGACTAACTATGACTGGACCTTTGTCTGCCTCGTCCCCAGATGTCTCTGGTTCCTCGTCCTCCTCTTCGCCCTCGGCAGAGAGATGGATAAGGTCAGGGTCACCTCGGGTTCCCTCGAGGGGAGGCATTTCCATTTCGGGATGAGAAGGGTCGGTGTTACCCGCCTTCTTGGCATCATAAGTCTCCAAGAGACCAATCAGAAACGGAATGGTAGGGTTTGCACCCTGCTTAATCTTTCGAGACGTACAGATCTGTTGCATCTCATGAAAGCTAAGCGCAGCATATCTGGAGGTGACCTGTGGAAGGTCGACTGACACGAGGGGAGACTCAGAGTTTCCGCCTTTGTCCGACATGCTGTTTCTAGTGTGGTGTAAGTGATGTACCTACCTACACTATGGGTTTACCTACTGAGCCCTTGCTAAGAGTTGTAGCCAAGGTGTGCTAAGCCTTGAAGAGCTACAACAGCTGGTTCAGTAGAACTCAGAGTATTCTAAGCTAGGTTATATGTACCTGGAGTACTTATGCGATCTTTCACAAGATGTTCTTAGGATACGCGTGGTAAAACAACAGCAAGCTCAAATCCCAACCGCTGCCCACCAATGTGAGAAGTTGGCCCGATATGCAACGTTCGCTATTCTAGCGACCGCTATGTATCGTTCCAACGACCCTTATGGTGATTGGTTGTAAGTCAACCTTAGACCAGCTATCCTAGTAGCGTGGATACGAGCAGTCTTCGGGCTAAACTCTAGAGGGCGTGTTAAGCCAGCTGTTATACCATCACATACCCCTTGAACCCCAAGTGAAAGGACACCACACAAGTGTTATGAAAATAAACAGAATATTTATTAAGAATCACAACAGCCCTGGACTCTTTATGAGGACAGGGTACTAAGCACAAACCAAAACTCTTAGGAGAATACTTCAAGTGCACAATTTAAACAAGTGTCCGGGGACACGGGAAGTTTAGTGGTCTCGGGCGGACCCGATAAGGCAAGTCGGAAGCGAGGGACTCGGGACCCTAGAGTAAGGAAGCTATGCAGGCACCGAAATGCCGAGGTTACCTAGCCACGAGGGCTGCGGCTGCACAAGTCTTACAGGCGTCGGGGTCTTCGCTGACGAGCCAGGAGCCGGAAGAAAAGGAGTTGCTGGCCGGCGACCAGTGCTGAATAGTTCGTAGAGATCCAAGCCTGGATCAGAGATCGTTGATACCTGAAAGCAGAGGGGACCAAGTTCGTACTACTAGCCAGTAGTCAGAGGGTACCAGGAAGGCACCGGTTGGCCGTCACCTCGACTAGGTGAGTGGGCGACGCTAGGCTCTGCAGTCTCACGGACCAGGAGGCGTTGTCGGCGACCAGGATGGAGGTGCGAGCTGTCCCACGAAGGTTGATGCTGTCGGCGTCGCTGGGCCCAGGATTGGGGCAACAAGCCTTGGCAGATTTCAGGGCCACGTGGTGGGCCTAAAATGGCGTCTTGAGTGGACCGGGAGGGTCCGGGGTGCTCCTCTCAAAGATGGAAGCAAAGGCCAGTCTGGAGCAACCAGACCAGCAGCGTTGGTTGTCGGGTGTCGTCAAAGAAGGGCACAAGCTAGCGGCTAGTGACCAGACAACGTACTGAGCAGCGAGCAGAAGGGCCCCACGCAGATCGTGGAGATGCTGGGAGACTGCACTTCGGTGCTGGAGCGGCTCAGGGTCGGGGTTTCTCGGACCCCAGAGCACTCACCAGAGAATTGCTTCGATGGTCGTGCTGATTAAGAAAGCGTGCAGGTTTTGTTGATGGCCGGTCCCTCGAGGTCTCGTCGCACCCACAGATCACAGCTGAGCTGATGACGTGGGTAGAGGTCAGAGGTGCCAGGGAAGCCGGTTCTCGTCGAGCTGGGCTGTCGGATTCCTTGAGGAAGGACTTGCAGCAAACCGCAGAGTTCTTAGATGGTGCCCGCTGGTGCAGGGTGACTACTCCTTAGCCACAAGGGAGAAATCTTGAGAAGAGTCTCGAAGTCCTTTCATAGAAAGTATTCTTGATTCAAAGATGATCTAATTTGGAAGGGTCCCCTCTCCGGTCTTTATCCTAAAGAAAGGGGTGGGTACATGACTAGGTCCTGCCCTAAGGGTGGGACCAGGAAGGGGGGTAGTTACACCCCTCTCCCCTGCCGGACTGTCCCCAGGTCAGGGGCTGGCGCCCCTGGAACTGGTTCTGACCGGCAGATGTGTAGTGAGCACCGGGGTGCCACTCCGCAGTCACCTTCTCGCCAAGCCCTACCTACCCAGAATACACAAACCCTGACTGGGACGGTGCGAACACCGCCCTTGACAGGAAACCCTTTGTCCAAGCTCTCCTCGCTGGAAGGACTCCCAGCAGCAGGAGGTCAGACTCGTGTCTGTGGTGGCAGCATCCATTTTGTGGAGCTGAGGCTTTAGTTAACTTTAACCGGGGTTCACAGTTACATACATGTCGTGTCCCTCTAGAAGGGCGGAATGCTAACCTCGTCGCCAGAATTGGTGAGGGGGTAGCATCCCGATTCGTATGACACCTTACTCGACATGTCTGGATAACGCAATACCGAAGTTACCGATATGGCACGCGTTATCATGGAACAGCCATTGGGTCTTGGTTCCGCCAGCTGCAACCGGGCTCGGCTCGGGCCAGAACCCAATTCACACGATTCCAAGCACTCTGCCTTCAGGATTGTCAAGGCCTGCCATAGGAGTGTCTGATAGGAACTCGGGTGTCCATTGTGGGGTTAGATATAGGGCTACTATACCTAAAGCAACGAGCGGGTACGCTACGTTGCCCCAGCTGTCGTGCAGCCAGTTGTGTCAGATTTAGATGGCCATCCAGGGGTGGCATAATACATGCTTCAGCCCCTGGTAGGCCCTGGGTACACCGATACCCTGAGTTACAGGGTCTGATAGGGTGGCCCAGTACCAATTGGAAATGCACCTAGGGTACATGGAATCCATTTTACAGAGAGAGCAGTAGGCCTGGGGTCCTGATTGGCAGGATCCCAGGTCGACTATGTCAAAAACCAGCTAAAACACAGGGCAAAAAGTTGGGGGCAACCATAGTCAGGATGTACCTTCCTACACTCGTCATGAGCGTCGAAGGGGTTAAGAACTGCACTGACTTACCGCAAATAGAAAGTAGAAAGGCCTTGGAGGCAGATGTATAAGCCACAATTCCAAAAGATTGATAAAATACAATCGTTCCTCGATCCATTTGCAGGATGCGTGTTTTCACATCCCTATTCTGCAGTCGGTTTGGTCTTACATCCACACCTCGAGTCTTCACAAAGGTTATGGCATTGGTTGCAGCACATCTCAGATGGTGGAGAGTACCTGTATTTTCTTACCTGGACGAGTTGACTGATCAAAGCCAAGTATTCAGAGTTAGTGTTGCGTCACTTGCAGTTGACAACTCAGGGGCATATTCTCAAGGCGATATAGCTGTGTTAGCGGCACTTTTCTGCCGCTAAAGCGGTAATATTTTTATTGCCGTATTCTCAAGGTGTCGCTAACAGCCGTTAGCAACAGCTTTCAGACAATAGCGGCCGCTAATAACATCGCCAACAGTGTTAGCGAAAACTAACGCTAATCATATGCAATGTAGGCGTTCCTGTGTCAAAATGCACGCTAAACCCATTTAGCAATATTCAGAACAATCACCCAGACCGGCGATGCGATAAAAAAAACACGCTAAGGCAAGTTAGCTGCTGGAACTTAAGACCAGAAAAAAGGAGGTCTTAAAAATGGTGATGAATAGCAGTATATACGGGGAACTAGCCCAGAGCCTCATCTGAAGACCCACTGACCCATGGAGGTACAAATCATGCAGCTTGGAGCACCAAGAAGGCCACAACAACCACCCCCACCTCCCCCAAGACCAGTATCGAGGCTGCGACGAATAAGACAGCTGGTCCATCGCCGACGCCTCAGCCTCACAGGCCTAACGCCAGAGGATGTCATTGTCCACTACAGGCTCAAAAGGACATCCATCCACCGCATCCTGACCCAGATAGCCCACAGGCTGATGGCATCAACACAGCGGATAACCAACATCCCTCCACAAACAAAGCTGCTGGCTGTGCTGCACATGTTGGCCTCTGGTACCTTTCAACCAACAACTGCCAGAGTCGGAGGAGTCTCACAGCCAGCCCTATGAAAGTTCCTCACAACTCTCTTGGATGGCATCATCAGCCTGATACCCCAGCACCTTCACTTCCCCAACACTGTGCAGGAACAGCTGGAGATCAAACAAGGGTTCTACGTCATAGCTGGCTTCCCGCATGTGTTTTGGGCAATTAACTGACCTACCTGTGCCTCCTGCCGACACTGGGTAAATTGGGTTCGAGAGGAGCACTCCGTTATTTTGTGCTATTTTTATCCAATTATTGACACTGGTGCTGCGACTGATCAGGATAGTCACTCCTGGGATTAATGATCAGGTTATGTGGGTTGTTTAACCCATCAAGTCGTGCACTGTTCACCTGGTGCTCCGCACCTTAAACACTTAACACTTTTAACAAATTATATCTTTGTTTGTCAACTTAAATATTTATTTTTTGTTTTCCGTTATTGCATCTTGTTTTTTCTTGTTTACACTGTTATTTGTTGACAACTTTTTTCACTTTCTCATTTGTACATAAAGAAACATTGTTACATCATAGTTTGTTTTAGCATAACATATTCATTGTCCATACACATATTTACAACAGAGCCCAATGCATTTCGGCACCTCTGCGGTGCCTTCATCAGGGGCGAATCTGAACATAAAAAAATATACATCGTGTGAGTGTCACTTTTTGGGTTGTGCATGGGGGTATAAACTAAATTATATTAATGTCGTACCTGTTTTCTATCTCAGTAGATGTGCCTGTGCGCTCCTTTTTGATAGTAATTCTCTGCTTAAATTACAAAAATTATATGATCAGCGGTCAGTTTTATTTATTTATAAAACCTTAGTATCTGGCTATGTGCTCATGCTGTTGCCATAAACATACCTGGTGAAATCTCTGTGTAACCTGAAACAATAAATGAATCCTGTCAATAATATTCTCATACTACAAAAAATATAAAGAAATCTGGGTTGCTTAGAACCTGGATTCGACGTGCCCTACCTTATCTTCTGTGTTTCAGTTTCCTTAATCTTTTTTCTCCATAGCATAGCGTAGTGACAACAAACTAGCCGTTTTTCACGACGTTTACCCGGACTAAGATGGCGCTCACTTTGAGAGTGATTCACTAAACCATAGTCCGTTTTCTATTACTATTACTCCTCAACCACGCGGAGCACGCGAAGTTCAAATGGAGTACACCCGGGCACCGAGTGAAACAGCAGTCATAGGGCAGCGGTTTTTCGAGACAGAGAAGAGATTTGGCATAACAGGTACGGGACGCTTAGATTAACAAGCATTTACAATGCAATGGTTTTGCCTTTGTTAAAGTTAGAGCTATGGGCATTGCTCTTGACACTCTGAAGCTCCACTCTGCACTCTGAAGCTCCACTCTGCACTCTGAAGCTCCACTCTGCACTCTGAAGCTCCACTCTGCACTCTGAAGCTCCACTCTGAAGCTCCACTCTGAAGCTCCACTCTGAAGCTCCACTCTGAAGCTCCACTCTGCACTCTGAAGCTCCACTCTGCACTCTGAAGCTCCACTCTGCACTCTGAAGCTCCACTCTGCACTCTGAAGCTCCACTCTGAAGCTCCACTCTGCACTCTGAAGCTCCACTCTGCACTCTGAAGCTCCACTCTGCACTCTGAAGCTCCACTCTTAAGCTCCACTCTGAAGCTCCACTCTGAATCTGCACTCTGAAGCTCCACTCTGAATCTGCACTCTGAAGCTCCACTCTGAATCTGCACTCTGAAGCTCCACTCTGAATCTGCACTCTGAAGCTCCACTCTGCACTCTGAAGCTCCACTCTGCACTCTGAAGCTCCACTCTGAATCTCCACTCTGAAGCTCCACTCTGAAGCTCCACTCTGCACTCTGAATCTGCACTCTGAAGCTCCACTCTGCACTCTGAATCTGCACTCTGAAGCTCCACTCTGCACTCTGAAGCTCCACTCTGAATCTGCACTCTGAAGCTCCACTCTGCACTCTGAAGCTCCACTCTGAATCTGCACTCTGAAGCTCCACTCTGCACTCTGAAGCTCCACTCTGAATCTGCACTCTGAAGCTCCACTCTGCACTCTGAAGCTCCACTCTGCACTCTGAAGCTTCACTCTGAAGCTCCACTCTGCACTCTGAAGCTCCACTCTGAATCTCCACTCTGAAGCTCCACTCTCCACTCTGAAGCTCCACTCTGAAGCTCCACTCTCCACTCTGAAGCTCCACTCTGAAGCTCCACTCTCCACTCTGAAGCTCCACTCTGAAGCTCCACTCTGAATCTCCACTCTGAAGCTCCACTCTCCACTCTGAATCTGCACTCTGAAGCTCCACTCTCCACTCTGAATCTGCACTCTGAAGCTCCACTCTCCACTCTGAATCTGCACTCTGAAGCTCCACTCTGCACTCTGAAGCTCCACTCTGAATCTGCACTCTGAAGCTCCACTCTGCACTCTGCACTCTGAATCTGCACTCTGAAGCTCCACTCTGAATCTGCAGCTCCACTCTGCACTCTGAAGCTCCACTCTGCACTCTGAAGCTCCACTCTGCACTCTGAAGCTCCACTCTGCACTCTGAAGATGGACTCTGAAGCTGCACTCTGAAGCTCCACTCTGAAGCTCCACTCTGAAGCTCCACTCTGCACTCTGAAGCTCCACTCTGCACTCTGAAGCTCCACTCTGCACTCTGAAGCTCCACTCTGCACTCTGAAGCTCCACTCTGAATCTCCACTCTGAAGCTCCACTCTGAATCTGCACTCTGAAGCTCCACTCTGCACTCTGAAGCTCCACTCTGTACTCTGAAGCTCCACTCTGAATCTCCACTCTGAAGCTCCACTCTGAAGCTCCACTCTGAAGCTCCACTCTGCACTCTGAAGCTCCACTCTGAAGCGCCACTCTGCACTCTGAAGCTCCACTCTGAAGCTCCACTCTGCAGCTCCACTCTGCACTCTGAAGCTCCACTCTGCACTCTGAAGCTCCACTCTGAAGCTCCACTCTGCACTCTGAAGCTCCACTCTGAAGCTCCACTCTGCACTCTGAAGCTCCACTCTGAAGCTCCACTCTGAAGCTCCACTCTGAAGCTCCACTCTGAAGCTCCACTCTGCACTCTGAAGCTCCACTCTGCACTCTGAAGCTCCACTCTGCACTCTAAAGCTCCACTCTGAATCTCCACTCTGAAGCTCCACTCTGAATCTGCACTCTGAAGCTCCACTCTGCACTCTGAAGCTCCACTCTGCAGCTCCACTCTGAATCTCCACTCTGAAGCTCCACTCTGAAGCTCCACTCTGAAGCTCCACTCTGAAGCTCCACTCTGCACTCTGAAGCTCTACTCTGAAGCTCCACTCTGCACTCTGAAGCTCCACTCTGAAGCTCCACTCTGCAGCTCCACTCTGCACTCTGAAGCTCCACTCTGCACTCTGAAGCTCCACTCTGAAGCTCCACTCTGCACTCTGAAGCTCCACTCTGAAGCTCCACTCTGCACTCTGAAGCTCCACTCTGCACTCTGAAGCTCCACTCTGAAGCTCCACTCTGAAGCTCCACTCTGAAGCTCCACTCTGAATCTCCACTCTGAAGCTCCACTCTGAATCTCCACTCTGAAGCTCCACTCTGAAGCTCCACTCTGAACTCCACTCTGAATCTCCACTCTGAAGCTCCACTCTGAGGCTCCACTCTGAAGCTGCACTCTGAAGCTGCACTCTGAATCTGCACTCTGAAGCTCCACTCTGAATCTCCACTCTGAAGCTCCACTCTGAATCTCCACTCTGAAGCTCCACTCTGAGGCTCCACTCTGAAGCTCCACTCTGCACTCTGAAGCTCCACTCTGAAGCTCCACTCTGCACTCTGAAGCTCCACTCTGCACTCTGAAGCTCCACTCTGAATCTCCACTCTGAAGCTCCACTCTGAATCTCCACTCTGAAGCTCCACTCTGAATCTCCACTCTGAAGCTCCACTCTGCACTCTGAAGCTCCACTCTGAAGCTCCACTCTGCACTCTGAAGCTCCACTCTGAAGCTCCACTCTGCACTCTGAAGCTCCACTCTGAAGCTCCACTCTGCACTCTGAAGCTCCACTCTGAAGCTCCACTCTGCACTCTGAAGCTCCACTCTGCACTCTGAAGCTCCACTCTGAAGCTCCACTCTGAATCTCCACTCTGAAGGTCCACTCTGAATCTCCACTCTGAAGCTCCACTCTGAAGCTCCACTCTGAACTCCACTCTGAATCTCCACTCTGAAGCTCCACTCTGAGGCTCCACTCTGAAGCTGCACTCTGAAGCTGCACTCTGAATCTGCACTCTGAAGCTCCACTCTGAATCTCCACTCTGAAGCTCCACTCTGAATCTCCACTCTGAAGCTCCACTCTGAGGCTCCACTCTGAAGCTCCACTCTGCACTCTGAAGCTCCACTCTGAAGCTCCACTCTGCACTCTGAAGCTCCACTCTGAAGCTCCACTCTGCACTCTGAAGCTCCACTCTGAATCTCCACTCTGAAGCTCCACTCTGAATCTGCACTCTGAAGCTCCACTCTGAAGCTCCACTCTGAAGCTCCACTCTGAAGCTCCACTCTGAACTCCACTCTGAATCTCCACTCTGAAGCTCCACTCTGAGGCTCCACTCTGAAGCTGCACTCTGAAGCTGCACTCTGAATCTGCACTCTGAAGCTCCACTCTGAATCTCCACTCTGAAGCTCCACTCTGAATCTCCACTCTGAAGCTCCACTCTGAGGCTCCACTCTGAAGCTCCACTCTGCACTCTGAAGCTCCACTCTGAAGCTCCACTCTGCACTCTGAAGCTCCACTCTGAAGCTCCACTCTGCACTCTGAAGCTCCACTCTGAATCTCCACTCTGAAGCTCCACTCTGAATCTCCACTCTGAAGCTTCACTCTGAATCTCCACTCTGAAGCTCCACTCTGCACTCTGAAGCTCCACTCTGAAGCTCCACTCTGCACTCTGAAGCTCCACTCTGAAGCTCCACTCTGCACTCTGAAGCTCCACTCTGAAGCTCCACTCTGCACTCTGAAGCTCCACTCTGAAGCTCCACTCTGCACTCTGAAGCTCCACTCTGAAGCTCCACTCTGCACTCTGAAGCTCCACTCTGCACTCTGAAGCTCCACTCTGAAGCTCCACTCTGAATCTCCACTCTGAAGCTCCACTCTGAATCTCCACTCTGAAGCTCCACTCTGAAGCTCCACTCTGAACTCCACTCTGAATCTCCACTCTGAAGCTCCACTCTGAGGCTCCACTCTGAAGCTGCACTCTGAAGCTGCACTCTGAATCTGCACTCTGAAGCTCCACTCTGAATCTCCACTCTGAAGCTCCACTCTGAATCTCCACTCTGAAGCTCCACTCTGAGGCTCCACTCTGAAGCTCCACTCTGCACTCTGAAGCTCCACTCTGAAGCTCCACTCTGCACTCTGAAGCTCCACTCTGAAGCTCCACTCTGCACTCTGAAGCTCCACTCTGAATCTCCACTCTGAAGCTCCACTCTGAATCTGCACTCTGAAGCTCCACTCTGAAGCTCCACTCTGAAGCTCCACTCTGAAGCTCCACTCTGAAGCTCCACTCTGCACTCTGAAGCTCCACTCTGCACTCTGAAGCTCCACTCTGCACTCTGAAGCTCCACTCTGCACTCTGAAGCTCCACTCTGCACTCTGAAGCTCCACTCTGCACTCTGAAGCTCCACTCTGAATCTCCACTCTGAAGCTCCACTCTGAAGCTCCACTCTGCACTCTGAAGCTCCACTCTGCACTCTGAATCTGCACTCTGAAGCTCCACTCTGAAGCTCCACTCTGAAGCTCCACTCTGAAGCTCCACTCTGCACTCTGAAGCTCCACTCTGAAGCTCCACTCTGCACTCTGAAACTCCACTCTGCACTCTGAAGCTCCACTCTGAAGCTCCACTCTGCACTCTGAAGCTCCACTCTGAAGCTCCACGCTCCACTCTGAAGCTCCACTCTGAATCTGCACTCTGAAGCTCCACTCTGAAGCTCCGCTCTGAAGCTCCGCTCTGAAGCTCCGCTCTGAAGCTCCGCTTTGAATCTGCACTCTGAATCTCCACTCTGAAGCTCCACTCTGAAGCTCCACTCTGAAGCTGCACTCTGAATCTGCACTCTGAAGCTCCACTCTGCACTCTGAAGCTCCACTCTGCACTCTGAAGCTCCACTCTGAATCTCCACTCTGAAGCTCCACTCTGAAGCTCCACTCTGAAGCTCCACTCTGAAGCTCCACTCTGCACTCTGAAGCTCCACTCTGAAGCTCCACTCTGCACTCTGAAGCTCCACTCTGAAGCTCCACTCTGCACTCTGAAGCTCCACTCTGAAGCTCCACTCTGCAGCTCCACTCTGCACTCTGAAGCTCCACTCTGCACTCTGAAGCTCCACTCTGAAGCTCCACTCTGCACTCTGAAGCTCCACTCTGAAGCTCCACTCTGCACTCTGAAGCTCCACTCTGAAGCTCCACTCTGAAGCTCCACTCTGAAGCTCCACTCTGAAGCTCCACTCTGCACTCTGAAGCTCCACTCTGCACTCTGAAGCTCCACTCTGCACTCTGAAGCTCCACTCTGCACTCTAAAGCTCCACTCTGAATCTCCACTCTGAAGCTCCACTCTGAATCTGCACTCTGAAGCTCCACTCTGCACTCTGAAGCTCCACTCTGCACTCTGAAGCTCCACTCTGAATCTCCACTCTGAAGCTCCACTCTAAAGCTCCACTCTGAAGCTCCACTCTGAAGCTCCACTCTGCACTCTGAAGCTCCACTCTGAAGCTCCACTCTGCACTCTGAAGCTCCACTCTGAAGCTCCACTCTGCAGCTCCACTCTGCACTCTGAAGCTCCACTCTGAAGCTCCACTCTGCACTCTGAAGCTCCACTCTGAAGCTCCACTCTGCACTCTGAAGCTCCATTCTGCACTCTGAAGCTCCACTCTGAAGCTCCACTCTGAAGCTCCACTCTGAAGCTCCACTCTGAATCTCCACTCTGAATCTCCACTCTGAAGCTCCACTCTGAAGCTCCACTCTGAACTCCACTCTGAATCTCCACTCTGAAGCTCGTCTCTGAGGCTCCACTCTGAAGCTGCACTCTGAAGCTGCACTCTGAATCTGCACTCTGAAGCTCCACTCTGAATCTCCACTCTGAAGCTCCACTCTGAATCTCCACTCTGAAGCTCCACTCTGAGGCTCCACTCTGAAGCTCCACTCTGCACTCTGAAGCTCCACTCTGAAGCTCCACTCTGCACTCTGAAGCTCCACTCTGAAGCTCCACTCTGCACTCTGAAGCTCCACTCTGAATCTCCACTCTGAAGCTCCACTCTGAATCTCCACTCTGAAGCTCCACTCTGAATCTCCACTCTGAAGCTCCACTCTGCACTCTGAAGCTCCACTCTGAAGCTCCACTCTGCACTCTGAAGCTCCACTCTGAAGCTCCACTCTGCACTCTGAAGCTCCACTCTGAAGCTCCACTCTGCACTCTGAAGCTCCACTCTGAAGCTCCACTCTGCACTCTGAAGCTCCACTCTGAATCTCCACTCTGAAGCTCCACTCTGAATCTCCACTCTGAAGCTCCACTCTGAGGCTCCACTCTGAAGCTCCACTCTGCACTCTGAAGCTCCACTCTGAAGCTCCACTCTGCACTCTGAAGCTCCACTCTGAATCTCCACTCTGAATCTCCACTCTGAAGCTCCACTCTGAAGCTCCACTCTGAAGCTCCACTCTGAAGCTCCACTCTGAAGCTGCACTCTGAATCTGCACTCTGAAGCTCCACTCTGCACTCTGAAGCTCCACTCTGCACTCTGAAGCTCCACTCTGAATCTCCACTCTGAAGCTCCACTCTGAAGCTCCACTCTGAAGCTCCACTCTGAAGCTCCACTCTGCACTCTGAAGCTCCACTCTGAAGCTCCACTCTGCACTCTGAAGCTCCACTCTGAAGCTCCACTCTGCACTCTGAAGCTCCACTCTGAAGCTCCACTCTGCAGCTCCACTCTGCACTCTGAAGCTCCACTCTGCACTCTGAAGCTCCACTCTGAAGCTCCACTCTGCACTCTGAAGCTCCACTCTGAAGCTCCACTCTGCACTCTGAAGCTCCACTCTGAAGCTCCACTCTGAAGCTCCACTCTGAAGCTCCACTCTGAAGCTCCACTCTGCACTCTGAAGCTCCACTCTGCACTCTGAAGCTCCACTCTGCACTCTGAAGCTCCACTCTGCACTCTAAAGCTCCACTCTGAATCTCCACTCTGAAGCTCCACTCTGAATCTGCACTCTGAAGCTCCACTCTGCACTCTGAAGCTCCACTCTGCACTCTGAAGCTCCACTCTGAATCTCCACTCTGAAGCTCCACTCTAAAGCTCCACTCTGAAGCTCCACTCTGAAGCTCCACTCTGCACTCTGAAGCTCCACTCTGCACTCTGAAGCTCCACTCTGAAGCTCCACTCTGCAGCTCCACTCTGCACTCTGAAGCTCCACTCTGAAGCTCCACTCTGCACTCTGAAGCTCCACTCTGAAGCTCCACTCTGCACTCTGAAGCTCCATTCTGCACTCTGAAGCTCCACTCTGAAGCTCCACTCTGAAGCTCCACTCTGAATCTCCACTCTGAAGCTCCACTCTGAATCTCCACTCTGAAGCTCCACTCTGAAGCTCCACTCTGAACTCCACTCTGAATCTCCACTCTGAAGCTCGTCTCTGAGGCTCCACTCTGAAGCTGCACTCTGAAGCTGCACTCTGAATCTGCACTCTGAAGCTCCACTCTGAATCTCCACTCTGAAGCTCCACTCTGAATCTCCACTCTGAAGCTCCACTCTGAGGCTCCACTCTGAAGCTCCACTCTGCACTCTGAAGCTCCACTCTGAAGCTCCACTCTGCACTCTGAAGCTCCACTCTGAAGCTCCACTCTGCACTCTGAAGCTCAACTCTGAATCTCCACTCTGAAGCTCCACTCTGAATCTCCACTCTGAAGCTCCACTCTGAAGCTCCACTCTGCACTCTGAAGCTCCACTCTGAAGCTCCACTCTGCACTCTGAAGCTCCACTCTGAAGCTCCACTCTGCACTCTGAAGCTCCACTCTGAAGCTCCACTCTGCACTCTGAAGCTCCACTCTGAAGCTGCACTCTGAAGCTCCACTCTGAAGCTCCACTCTGAAGCTCCACTCTGAAGCTCCTCTCTGCACTCTGAAGCTCCACTCTGCACTCTGAAGCTCCACTCTGAAGCTCCACTCTGAAGCTCCACTCTGAAGCTCCACTCTGAATCTCCACTCTGAAGCTCCACTCTGAAGCTCCACTCTGAAGCTCCACTCTGAATCTCCACTCTGAAGCTCCACTCTGAGGCTCCACTCTGAAGCTGCACTCTGAAGCTGCACTCTAAATCTGCACTCTGAAGCTCCACTCTGAATCTGCACTCTGAAGCTCCACTCTGCACTCTGAAGCTCCACTCTGCACTCTGAAGCTCCACTCTGAAGCTCCACTCTGAAGCTCCACTCTGAAGCTCCACTCTGAAGCTCCACTCTGAATCTGCACTCTGAAGCTCCACTCTGAATCTGCACTCTGAAGCTCCACTCTGCACTCTGAAGCTCCACTCTGCACTCTGAATCTGCACTCTGAAGCTCCACTCTGAAGCTCCACTCTGAAGCTCCACTCTGCACTCTGAAGCTCCACTCTGAAGCTCCACTCTGCACTCTGAAGCTCCATTCTGAAGCTCCACTCTGCACTCTGAAGCTCCACTCTGAAGCTCCACGCTCCACTCTGAAGCTCCACTCTGAATCTGCACTCTGAAGCTCCACTCTGAAGCTCCACTCTGAAGCTCCACTCTGAAGCTCCACTCTGAAGCTCCACTCTGAAGCTGCACTCTGAAGCTCCACTCTGAAGCTCCACTCTGAAGCTCCACTCTGCACTCTGAAGCTCCACTCTGAAGCTCCACTCTGCACTCTGAAGCTCCACTCTGCACTCTGAATCTGCACTCTGAAGCTCCACTCTGAAGCTCCACTCTGAAGCTCCACTCTGAAGCTCCACTCTGCACTCTGAAGCTCCACTCTGAAGCTCCACTCTGCACTCTGAAACTCCACTCTGCACTCTGAAGCTCCACTCTGAAGCTCCACTCTGCACTCTGAAACTCCACTCTGAAGCTCCACGCTCCACTCTGAAGCTCCACTCTGAATCTGCACTCTGAAGCTCCACTCTGAAGCTCCGCTCTGAAGCTCCGCTCTGAAGCTCCGCTCTGAAGCTCCGCTTTGAATCTGCACTCTGAATCTCCACTCTGAAGCTCCACTCTGAAGCTCCACTCTGAAGCTCCACTCTGAAGCTCCACTCTGAAGCCCCACTCTGAAGCTCCACTCTGAAGCTCCACTCTGAAGCTGCACTCTGAATCTGCACTCTGAAGCTCCACTCTGAATCTGCACTCTGAAGCTCCACTCTGCACTCTGAAGCTCCACTCTGAAGCTCCACTCTGCACTCTGAAGCTCCACTCTGAATCTGCACTCTGAATCTGCACTCTGAAGCTCCACTCTGAAGCTCCACTCTGAAGCTCCACTTTGAAGCTCCACTCTGCACTCTGCACTCTGAAGCTCCACTCTGCACTCTGCACTCTGAAGCTCCACTCTGAATCTGCACTCTGAAGCTCCACTCTGAATCTGCACTCTGAAGCTCCACTCTGAAGCTCCACTCTGAAGCTCCACTCTGAATCTGCACTCTGAAGCTCCACTCTGAAGCTCCACTCTGAATCTGCACTCTGAAGCTCCACTCTGAAGCTCCACTCTGAAGCTCCACTCTGAAGCTCCACTCTGAAGCTCCACTCTGCACTCTGAAGCTCCACTCTGCACTCTGAAGCTCCACTCTGCACTCTGAAGCTCCACTCTGCACTCTGAAGCTCCACTCTGCACTCTGAAGCTCCACTCTGAATCTCCACTCTGAAGCTCCACTCTGAAGCTCCACTCTGCACTCTGAAGCTCCACTCTGCACTCTGAATCTGCACTCTGAAGCTCCACTCTGAAGCTCCACTCTGAAGCTCCACTCTGAAGCTCCACTCTGCACTCTGAAGCTCCACTCTGAAGCTCCACTCTGCACTCTGAAACTCCACTCTGCACTCTGAAGCTCCACTCTGAAGCTCCACTCTGCACTCTGAAGCTCCACTCTGAAGCTCCACGCTCCACTCTGAAGCTCCACTCTGAATCTGCACTCTGAAGCTCCACTCTGAAGCTCCGCTCTGAAGCTCCGCTCTGAAGCTCCGCTCTGAAGCTCCGCTTTGAATCTGCACTCTGAATCTCCACTCTGAAGTTCCACTCTGAAGCTCCACTCTGAAGCTCCACTCTGAAGCTCCACTCTGAAGCTCCACTCTGAAGCTCCACTCTGAAGCTGCACTCTGAATCTGCACTCTGAAGCTCCACTCTGCACTCTGAAGCTCCACTCTGCACTCTGAAGCTCCACTCTGAATCTCCACTCTGAAGCTCCACTCTGAAGCTCCACTCTGAAGCTCCACTCTGCACTCTGAAGCTCCACTCTGAAGCTCCACTCTGAAGCTCCACTCTGAAGCTCCACTCTGAAGCTCCACTCTGCACTCTGAAGCTCCACTCTGAAGCTCCACTCTGCACTCTGAAGCTCCACTCTGAAGCTCCACTCTGAAGCTCCACTCTGAAGCTCCACTCTGAAGCTCCACTCTGCACTCTGAAGCTCCACTCTGCACTCTGAAGCTCCACTCTGAATCTCCACTCTGAAGCTCCACTCTGAATCTCCACTCTGAAGCTCCACTCTGAGGCTCCACTCTGAAGCTCCACTCTGCACTCTGAAGCTCCACTCTGAAGCTCCACTCTGCACTCTGAAGCTCCACTCTGAAGCTCCACTCTGCACTCTGAAGCTCCACTCTGAATCTCCACTCTGAAGCTCCACTCTGAATCTCCACTCTGAAGCTCCACTCTGAATCTCCACTCTGAAGCTCCACTCTGCACTCTGAAGCTCCACTCTGAAGCTCCACTCTGCACTCTGAAGCTCCACTCTGAAGCTCCACTCTGCACTCTGAAGCTCCACTCTGAAGCTCCACTCTGCACTCTGAAGCTCCACTCTGAAGCTCCACTCTGCACTCTGAAGCTCCACTCTGAAGCTGCACTCTGAAGCTCCACTCTGAAGCTCCACTCTGAAGCTCCACTCTGAAGCTCCACTCTGAAGCTCCACTCTGCACTCTGAAGCTCCACTCTGAAGCTCCACTCTGAAGCTCCACTCTGAAGCTCCACTCTGAATCTCCACTCTGAAGCTCCACTCTGAATCTCCACTCTGAATCTCCACTCTGAAGCTCCACTCTGAAGCTCCACTCTGAATCTCCACTCTGAAGCTCCACTCTGAGGCTCCACTCTGAAGCTGCACTCTGAAGCTGCACTCTGAATCTGCACTCTGAAGCTCCACTCTGAATCTGCACTCTGAAGCTCCACTCTGCACTCTGAAGCTCCACTCTGCACTCTGAAGCTCCACTCTGCACTCTGAAGCTCCACTCTGAAGCTCCACTCTGAAGCTCCACTCTGAAGCTCCACTCTGAATCTGCACTCTGAAGCTCCACTCTGAATCTGCACTCTGAAGCTCCACTCTGAAGCTCCACTCTGAAGCTCCACTCTGAAGCTCCACTCTGAAGCTGCACTCTGAAGCTCCACTCTGAAGCTCCACTCTGCACTCTGAAGCTCCACTCTGCACTCTGAAGCTCCACTCTGAAGCTCCACTCTGCACTCTGAAGCTCCACTCTGCACTCTGAATCTGCACTCTGAAGCTCCACTCTGAAGCTCCACTCTGAAGCTCCACTCTGAAGCTCCACTCTGAAGCTCCACTCTGCACTCTGAAGCTCCACTCTGAAGCTCCACTCTGCACTCTGAAGCTCCACTCTGCACTCTGAATCTGCACTCTGAAGCTCCACTCTGAAGCTCCACTCTGAAGCTCCACTCTGCACTCTGAAGCTCCACTCTGAAGCTCCACTCTGCACTCTGAAGCTCCACTCTGAAGCTCCACTCTGCACTCTGAAGCTCCACTCTGAAGCTCCACGCTCCACTCTGAAGCTCCACTCTGAATCTGCACTCTGAAGCTCCACTCTGAAGCTCCGCTCTGAAGCTCCGCTCTGAAGCTCCCCTTTGAATCTGCACTCTGAATCTCCACTCTGAAGCTCCACTCTGAAGCTCCACTCTGAAGCTCCACTCTGAAGCTCCACTCTGAAGCTGCACTCTGAATCTGCACTCTGAAGCTCCACTCTGAATCTGCACTCTGAAGCTCCACTCTGCACTCTGAAGCTCCACTCTGCACTCTGAAGCTCCACTCTGAAGCTCCACTCTGCACTCTGAAGCTCCACTCTGAATCTGCACTCTGAATCTGCACTCTGAAGCTCCACTCTGAAGCTCCACTCTGAAGCTCCACTCTGAAGCTCCACTCTGCACTCTGCACTCTGAAGCTCCACTCTGCACTCTGCACTCTGAAGCTCCACTCTGAATCTGCACTCTGAAGCTCCACTCTGAAGCTCCACTCTGAAGCTCCACTCTGAAGCTCCACTCTGAAGCTCCACTCTGAATCTGCACTCTGAAGCTCCACTCTGAATCTGCACTCTGAAGCTCCACTCTGAAGCTCCACTCTGAAGCTCCACTCTGAAGCTCCACTCTGAAGCTCCACTCTGAAGCTCCACTCTGCACTCTGAAGCTCCACTCTGCACTCTGAAGCTCCACTCTGCACTCTGAAGCTCCACTCTGAATCTCCACTCTGAAGCTCCACTCTGAATCTGCACTCTGAAGCTCCACTCTGCACTCTGAAGCTCCACTCTGCACTCTGAAGCTCCACTCTGAATCTCCACTCTGAAGCTCCACTCTGAAGCTCCACTCTGAAGCTCCACTCTGAAGCTCCACTCTGAAGCTCCACTCTGCACTCTGAAGCTCCACTCTGAAGCTCCACTCTGCACTCTGAAGCTCCACTCTGAAGCTCCACTCTGCAGCTCCACTCTGCACTCTGAAGCTCCACTCTGCACTCTGAAGCTCCACTCTGAAGCTCCACTCTGCACTCTGAAGCTCCACTCTGAAGCTCCACTCTGAAGCTCCACTCTGAAGCTCCACTCTGAAGCTCCACTCTGAAGCTCCACTCTGCACTCTGAAGCTCCACTCTGCACTCTGAAGCTCCACTCTGAATCTCCACTCTGAAGCTCCACTCTGAATCTCCACTCTGAAGCTCCACTCTGAGGCTCCACTCTGAAGCTCCACTCTGCACTCTGAAGCTCCACTCTGAAGCTCCACTCTGCACTCTGAAGCTCCACTCTGAAGCTCCACTCTGAAGCTCCACTCTGAAGCTCCACTCTGAAGCTCCACTCTGCACTCTGAAGCTCCACTCTGAAGCTCCACTCTGAAGCTCCACTCTGAAGCTCCACTCTGAATCTCCACTCTGAAGCTCCACTCTGAATCTCCACTCTGAAGCTCCACTCTGAAGCTCCACTCTGAAGCTCCACTCTGAATCTCCACTCTGAAGCTCCACTCTGAGGCTCCACTCTGAAGCTGCACTCTGAAGCTGCACTCTGAATCTGCACTCTGAAGCTCCACTCTGAATCTGCACTCTGAAGCTCCACTCTGCACTCTGAAGCTCCACTCTGCACTCTGAAGCTCCACTCTGCACTCTGAAGCTCCACTCTGAAGCTCCACTCTGAAGCTCCACTCTGAAGCTCCACTCTGAAGCTCCACTCTGAATCTGCACTCTGAAGCTCCACTCTGAAGCTCCACTCTGAAGCTCCACTCTGAAGCTCCACTCTGAAGCTCCACTCTGAAGCTGCACTCTGAAGCTCCACTCTGCACTCTGAAGCTCCACTCTGCACTCTGAAGCTCCACTCTGAAGCTCCACTCTGCACTCTGAAGCTCCACTCTGCACTCTGAATCTGCACTCTGAAGCTCCACTCTGAAGCTCCACTCTGAAGCTCCACTCTGAAGCTCCACTCTGAAGCTCCACTCTGCACTCTGAAGCTCCACTCTGAAGCTCCACTCTGCACTCTGAAGCTCCACTCTGCACTCTGAATCTGCACTCTGAAGCTCCACTCTGAAGCTCCACTCTGAAGCTCCACTCTGCACTCTGAAGCTCCACTCTGAAGCTCCACTCTGCACTCTGAAACTCCACTCTGCACTCTGAAGCTCCACTCTGAAGCTCCACTCTGCACTCTGAAGCTCCACGCTCCACTCTGAAGCTCCACTCTGAATCTGCACTCTGAAGCTCCACTCTGAAGCTCCGCTCTGAAGCTCCGCTCTGAAGCTCCGCTTTGAATCTGCACTCTGAATCTCCACTCTGAAGCTCCACTCTGAAACTCCACTCTGAAGCTCCACTCTGAAGCTCCACTCTGAAGCTGCACTCTGAATCTGCACTCTGAAGCTCCACTCTGAATCTGCACTCTGAAGCTCCACTCTGCACTCTGAAGCTCCACTCTGCACTCTGAAGCTCCACTCTGAAGCTCCACTCTGCACTCTGAAGCTCCACTCTGAATCTGCACTCTGAAGCTCCACTCTGAAGCTCCACTCTGAAGCTCCACTCTGAAGCTCCACTCTGCACTCTGCACTCTGAAGCTCCACTCTGCACTCTGAAGCTCCACTCTGAATCTGCACTCTGAAGCTCCACTCTGAAGCTCCACTCTGAAGCTCCACTCTGAAGCTCCACTCTGAAGCTCCACTCTGAATCTGCACTCTGAAGCTCCACTCTGAATCTGCACTCTGAAGCTCCACTCTGAAGCTCCACTCTGAAGCTCCACTCTGAAGCTCCACTCTGAAGCTCCACTCTGCACTCTGAAGCTCCACTCTGCACTCTGAAGCTCCACTCTGCACTCTGAAGCTCCACTCTGCACTCTGAAGCTCCACTCTGCACTCCGAAGCTCCACTCTGCACTCTGAAGCTCCACTCTGAATCTCCACTCTGAAGCTCCACTCTGAATCTGCACTCTGAAGCTCCACTCTGCACTCTGAAGCTCCACTCTGCACTCTGAAGCTCCACTCTGAATCTCCACTCTGAAGCTCCACTCTGAAGCTCCACTCTGAAGCTCCACTCTGAAGCTCCACTCTGAAGCTCCACTCTGCACTCTGAAGCTCCACTCTGAAGCTCCACTCTGCACTCTGAAGCTCCACTCTGAAGCTCCACTCTGCAGCTCCACTCTGCACTCTGAAGCTCCACTCTGCACTCTGAAGCTCCACTCTGAAGCTCCACTCTGCACTCTGAAGCTCCACTCTGAAGCTCCACTCTGAAGCTCCACTCTGAAGCTCCACTCTGAAGCTCCACTCTGAAGCTCCACTCTGCCCTCTGAAGCTTCACTCTGCACTCTGAAGCTCCACTCTGAATCTCCACTCTGAAGCTCCACTCTGAATCTCCACTCTGAAGCTCCACTCTGAGGCTCCACTCTGAAGCTCCACTCTGCACTCTGAAGCTCCACTCTGAAGCTCCACTCTGCACTCTGAAGCTCCACTCTGAAGCTCCACTCTGCACTCTGAAGCTCCACTCTGAATCTCCACTCTGAAGCTCCACTCTGAATCTCCACTCTGAAGCTCCACTCTGAATCTCCACTCTGAAGCTCCACTCTGCACTCTGAAGCTCCACTCTGAAGCTCCACTCTGCACTCTGAAGCTACACTCTGAAGCTCCACTCTGCACTCTGAAGCTCCACTCTGAAGCTCCACTCTGCACTCTGAAGCTCCACTCTGAAGCTCCACTCTGCACTCTGAAGCTCCACTCTGAAGCTGCACTCTGAAGCTCCACTCTGAAGCTCCACTCTGAAGCTCCACTCTGAAGCTCCACTCTGCACTCTGAAGCTCCAATCTGCACTCTGAAGCTCCACTCTGAAGCTCCACTCTGAAGCTCCACTCTGAAGCTCCACTCTGAATCTCCACTCTGAAGCTCCACTCTGAATCTCCACTCTGAAGCTCCACTCTGAAGCTCCACTCTGAAGCTCCACTCTGAATCTCCACTCTGAAGCTCCACTCTGAGGCTCCACTCTGAAGCTGCACTCTGAAGCTGCACTTTGAATCTGCACTCTGAAGCTCCACTCTGAATCTGCACCCTGAAGCTCCACTCTGCACTCTGAAGCTCCACTCTGCACTCTGAAGCTCCACTCTGCACTCTGAAGCTCCACTCTGAAGCTCCACTCTGAAGCTCCACTCTGAAGCTCCACTCTGAATCTGCACTCTGAAGCTCCACTCTGAATCTGCACTCTGAAGCTCCACTCTGAAGCTCCACTCTGAAGCTCCACTCTGAAGCTCCACTCTGAAGCTCCACTCTGAAGCTGCACTCTGAAGCTCCACTCTGAAGCTCCACTCTGCACTCTGAAGCTCCACTCTGCACTCTGAAGCTCCACTCTGCACTCTGAAGCTCCACTCTGCACTCTGAATCTGCACTCTGAATCTGCACTCTGAAGCTCCACTCTGAAGCTCCACTCTGAAGCTCCACTCTGAAGCTCCACTCTGAAGCTCCACTCTGCACTCTGAAGCTCCACTCTGAAGCTCCACTCTGCACTCTGAAACTCCACTCTGCACTCTGAAGCTCCACTCTGAAGCTCCACTCTGCACTCTGAAGCTCCACTCTGAAGCTCCACGCTCCACTCTGAAGCTCCACTCTGAATCTGCACTCTGAAGCTCCACTCTGAAGCTCCACTCTGAAGCTCCACTCTGAAGCTCCACTCTGAAGCTCCACTCTGAAGCTGCACTCTGAAGCTCCACTCTGAAGCTCCACTCTGAAGCTCCACTCTGCACTCTGAAGCTCCACTCTGAAGCTCCACTCTGCACTCTGAAGCTCCACTCTGCACTCTGAATCTGCACTCTGAAGCTCCACTCTGAAGCTCCACTCTGAAGCTCCACTCTGAAGCTCCACTCTGCACTCTGAAGCTCCACTCTGAAGCTCCACTCTGCACTCTGAAACTCCACTCTGCACTCTGAAGCTCCACTCTGCACTCTGAAGCTCCACTCTGAAGCTCCACGCTCCACTCTGAAGCTCCACTCTGAATCTGCACTCTGAAGCTCCACTCTGAAGCTCCGCTCTGAAGCTCCGCTTTGAATCTGCACTCTGAATCTCCACTCTGAAGCTCCACTCTGAAGCTCCACTCTGAAGCTCCACTCTGAAGCTCCACTCTGAAGCTGCACTCTGAATCTGCACTCTGAAGCTCCACTCTGAATCTGCACTCTGAAGCTCCACTCTGCACTCTGAAGCTCCACTCTGCACTCTGAAGCTCCACTCTGAAGCTCCACTCTGCACTCTGAAGCTCCACTCTGAATCTGCACTCTGAATCTGCACTCTGAAGCTCCACTCTGAAGCTCCACTCTGAAGCTCCACTCTGCACTCTGTACTCTGAAGCTCCACTCTGCACTCTGCACTCTGAAGCTCCACTCTGAATCTGCACTCTGAAGCTCCACTCTGAAGCTCCACTCTGAAGCTCCACTCTGAAGCTCCACTCTGAAGCTCCACTCTGAATCTGCACTCTAAAGCTCCACTCTGAAGCTCCACTCTGAATCTGCACTCTGAAGCTCCACTCTGAAGCTCCACTCTGAAGCTCCACTCTGAAGCTCCACTCTGAAGCTCCACTCTGAAGCTCCACTCTGAAACTCTGAAGCTCCACTCTGAAGCTCCACTCTGAAGCTCCACTCTCCACTCTGAAGCTCCACTCTGAAGCTCCACTCTGCACTCTGAAGCTCCACTCTGAAGCTCCACTCTGCACTCTGAAGCTCCACTCTGAAGCTCCACTCTGCACTCTGAAGCTCCACTCTGAAGCTCCACTCTGAGGCTCCACTCTGAGGCTCCACTCTGAGGCTCCACTCTGAAGCTCCACTCTGAAGCTCCACTCTGAAGCTCCACTCTGCACTCTGAAGCTCCACTCTGAATCTGCACTCTGAAGCTCCACTCTGCACTCTGAAGCTCCACTCTGCACTCTGAAGCTCCACTCTGAATCTACACTCTGAAGCTCCACTCTGCACTCTGAAGCTCCACTCTGCACTCTGAAGCTCCACTCTGAAGCTCCACTCTGAATCTGCACTCTGAAGCTCCACTCTGAATCTGCACTCTGAAGCTCCACTCTGCACTCTGAAGCTCCACTCTGAATCTGCACTCTGAAGCTCCACTCTGCACTCTGAGGCTCCACTCTGCACTCTGAAGCTTCACTCTGAAGCTGCACTCTCCACTCTGAAGCTCCACTCTGAAGCTCCACTCTCCACTCTGAAGTTCCACTCTGAAGCTCCACTCTGAAGCTCCACTCTGAAGCTCCACTCTCCACTCTGAAGCTCCACTCTGAAGCTCCACTCTCCACTCTGAAGCTCCACTCTGAAGCTCCACTCTGAAGCTCCACTCTGCACTCTGAAGCTCCACTCTGCACTCTGAAGCTCCACTCTGCACTCTGAAGCTCCACTCTGAAGCTCCACTCTGCACTCTGAATCTGCACTCTGAAGCTCCACTCTGCACTCTGAAGCTCCACTCTGATGCGAAAAAAAGTATTTCACAGTGCAGAGTAACAGTCCTAAAATCCTGGCTGAACATAACAGTCTGCAGTTTCACACGTTACATTTGTGTTAGCTGCATTACGTCATAATTTATTGTCAAAGGCGAAATTCTGATTTAAATGGTGTATTCGAAAACAAGTCCCCGGCTTTCAAAGAAGAATCTTAAAATACCGCAGCTGGCATTGAACAGTCCCATCTCATCAACACAGCGGTCTAATGCAACATGATGACTTCGAGTATCCCTACCGCCCCCTCCTGCCTCCTCCCACTCGAGCACACAAAAGCCCCTAATCAAGCTACTGGATTGGAGAACAGTTTAGAAGAACACTCCACAAAGACTCTATTAATGAGCGGGAGGGCGGGAGGGGGCGGGAAAGGGGGAGGAGAGACGCAGAAGACGGCCGGAGCAGGAAGGCGGGTGCCGGCAATGCCGGACCAGAATCGGGGGCGTTCCCGGCTTTCGGCTGACGTCGCGTGACGTCGGCAAAAGCCAAAGAATCTCGGGAACGCCCCCGTGTCTGGTCCGGCATTGACGGACAGGCCCGTCTTCCAATGGCTAGTCTCCATTTATGGAGCTAGCCAATGAAAGACGGAGGCCGTTCCTGTCTCCCATATAGATCTCAAGAGGTTTTTGCCTGCGCAAAAAAGATGCGCAGAGCGCATCTTTTTCGCGAGGCAAAACCTAAAAATGGGACTCAGCACTAAGAAAAAGAGCATATAACATTTATATAGCGACATTTCTTTGATTTTCAGGAAACTGAAACACAGAAGATAAGGTAGGGCACGTCGAATCCAGGTTCTAAGCAACCCAGATTTCTTTATATTTTTTGTAGTATGAGAATAATATTGACAGGATTCATTTATTGTTTCAGGTTACACAGAGATTTCACCAGGTATGTTTATGGCAACAGCATGAGCACATAGCCAGATACTAAGGTTTTATAAATAAATAAAACTGACCGCTGATCATATAATTTTTGTAATTTAAGCAGAGAATTACTATCAAAAAGGAGCGCACAGGCACATCTACTGAGATAGAAAACAGGTACGACATTGATATAATTTAGTTTATACCCCCATGCACAACCCAAAAAGTGACACTCACACGATGTATATTTTTTTATTTTCAGATTCGCCCCTGATGAAGGCACCGCAGAGGTGCCGAAATGCATTGGGCTCTGTTGTAAATATGTGTATGGACAATGAATATGTTATGCTAAAACAAACTATGATGTAACAATGTTTCTTTATGTACAAATGAGAAAGTGAAAAAAAAGTTGTCAACAAATAACAGTGTAAACAAGCAAAAACAAGATGCAATAACGGAAAACAAAAAATAAATATTTAAGTTGACAAACAAAGATATAATTTGTTAAAAGTGTTAAGTGTTTAAGGTGCGGAGCACCAGGTGAACAGTGCACGACTTGATGGGTTAAACAACCCACATAACCTGATCCTGCCGACACTGCACACATATATATCAAAAGAAAGCACACACATGCCATCAATGTGCAGGCAATAGTGGACCACCGGGTCCTGTTCACCAATATCATAGCCATGTTCCCAGGCAGTGTGCATGAGTCATACATCTTCCGCCAGTCCATCAGCAACCAGTGCTTTCAGGATGGCACATATGGAAACGTACTGCTCGTTGGTAAGTACTAACTGAACACACCACACACCTCAACTCCACAATCATGGAACTCATGACTGTGAGAATGCACCCATTCCAAACTCACATACAACATGCCAATCAACATGCCCACCTACCAGACACGACAACACAAGTAACTATGGTAACTGGGGTCAGCCATGTAGATAAACCATCCCTAAAGGCATAGACCCTCTGCCACACAATTGCAAATGTGGGTAGAGGTGGGAACCAAGTATGTGCGATGGAGGTACTCGACCTACGAAGAAAGAATGTACACAAGGCCGAGTGTGCCGGTGGCGTGCTGGATAGTCTTGAGTGTGCAGAGCACCGACATGCCCATGTGGATATATAGTGCGCTTCCGTTTCCCAGCCTGATGGCAATGACAGCGATGGTTACTGACCGACCTGACGGGGTGGGAACCATGTGAAGGTAGCATGGAGGATGCAGAGTCTGTTGAAGCTGCTGCAGGCTACTGTGTAGACCTGTGTGTATATGAAGAGGGAGGAGTCAAGTATGATGCATAGAAACCTAGAGTTGTTGTGGGGGGGCTGCCGACGGCGGTGGCCCACCATTTGTTTCCACATGCTCTGATGGGGTGCTCATGAGAATGAGGAAACATTTCTCCTCTTTGTAGAGCACCCCCAGCAGTTGAACATCCGTGTTGCAACTTGCAGCAATGCTCCATGGTACCCCAGCCTGGTGTGTGTGGGCACCTTGTTGAGGTAGAGTGTGAGCTAGGCGTCCTTGTAGGTGGTGATGTCTAATAGTTCCCTTCATGTAGTTCCAGTTCTACTCCAGGCTTCTGCAGATCCATCTGTCATCTTGGATGTTGTTGGTGAGCGAGGTGGCATTCATAGCACGCTGTATGTTGGAGTTGCATATTGGGGCAAGTGTGTATGCGCAGTTGGAGATGCTGTTGTTGTTGCCTACAGCGGTGTGGGTGTTGCAGTTGATGGTGGAGTGCACAAGATCCCCGGTGACTGCTCCAGTAACTCTGTGTGGCACCGGCTGTGGGTTTCGGTGTTCTGGAGTATCACGACGAGGAAGTGTACACTGTGCTGGTCACACCATGGGCTTGAGTGGTGTTGCTGAAGTGGACGTAGCTTCCACATGTGAAGATGCGGTCAAAGGTGTGCCCTGACTTGTGGCTCAGTGTTGAGAAGAGTTGGCTCAGTTCAATGTTAGCAAGTATCTGCCTGAGGGTAATGGATTTGGAGTTGTTGTGGGATGGGAGGTGGAGGCTCCGCTCATGGATGAGTACATAGTCCATGGAGTAGATGACACGGCGGGTGTTGATGGTGTTTGTGAAGCATTCTCGGCCTCTGTGGGCCCTGCAGGTGAGGGTGCCGTTGACTGTTGCTTTGTGGCAGGTCTGGATCGGAAAGTGCAGGTGTTGTGCGTCATAAAAGGTCTAGCGGGTGCGGCAGCAGCTGAACAGAACGTGAGCTGTGTCTGGTGTAGCCCATTGGCATCGAAATATTCTCCTGGCACTGACTGCGAGGAGTGCGGATGAGTGGTAGCTCTAGACGTTAGGAGAGCCAGGGACCCTGCTGGTGTAGGTGTTAGGCTTGCGGACTTGTGCACACAGGCCTGACATTGGTGTGCTGTTGGAGTGCTAGTGAGGAAACTGTGCAGCGCATACAAGGAAATAGGCTCGGGGAGAAGGAGGAGTAGCTGTGTGGCAATGTAATTCGCATTGATGCTGGTCATTGTGTCAGAAGCTACACATGGCAAACATGAATTCTAAACTAGCACCAATCACACACCACAACATTATTATCACTGCCCACACAGCATGCATAACTAGTAATGGACAGATCTCTCCATTACATGTTACAAGTGATCAAGGATATACACTCCCCCCATGGATGATGACACCCCTCTGAGCCACCAACACCCAGGCCCTCAGTAGTGGTACACTATGAATACCAGGCTGTCATTTGGGTTCAAAAAACAAAATGTGGGTTTCATTTGGGGTCAACTATGAAATTAAGGGTGTCATTTGGGGTGAAATATGAACATTTGGGTGTCCTTTGGGGAATATTATAGAATTAAGGGTGTCATTTGGGGTCAATTATGGAATTAAGGGTGTCATTTTGGGTGAAATTAAGGGTGTCATTTGGGGTCAAATATGAAAATGTGGGTGTCATTTGGGGTCAGTTATGAAACTAAGGGTGTCATTTGGGGGCAATTATGGGATTAAGGGTGTCTTTTGGGGTCAGATTTGAAAATTTGGGTATCATTTGGGGTGAAGTATGGAATTAAGGGTGTCATGTGGGATCAACTATGGAATTAAGGGTGTCATTTAGGGTCAAATCAAGCTTTCTATGGTGTTCTCTGGGCCAAAGAATGAAATTTCATCAAAACTGTTCATCTCTGTAAGAACTTAGGGGCAGATTTACAAGCCCCTGGCGACACATTTGTGCCGCTGTTGCTTCACTTTTGTGACACAGCGGTGGTGTAAACCATGCGCCACATTGCAACTTATTACCAACGTGAGGCCTCTAGGCAGAGGCGTCACGTTGTAAAGCACTGCACCACATGAAACCCGCGTCAGGTTTTATGTGGGCGTTCAGTCACAGGGTAGGCGTTCCATTGCAGGAAAGCCCCATAAAAGTGACGCAGTGAAATCTACAAGATTTCACTGAGTCAGTTTTACGATGCCGCTGTGCTAAACCCTTACGCCTGCTTGAAGCAGGCGTAAGGAGTGATGCACCACGTTAAGTAAGGGCAGCTCCTGTGCATTGCTGGAGTTGCGCCGTGCTTACGACGCGACTCCAGCAATGTGCCGTCCTTATGCCACAAGATGCGACACGCTTTTGCCCATCCTTGCGCCACGGTGTGCCGCATTGTAAATGTGATGCATCCGTGATGGCGCAGGGGGAAAATTGTGTGTCGCATCTGTTCTGGCGCATTGTAAATATGCACCTTAGAACTTAGCGTTAACTGCCTGCAATTTCCGAAAATGCAATGCGTTTTTCATGCTTGCAATGGAAACAACATCGCCAAACACATTAAACTATACAAAATGTTACCCCAAAGCCTTTGTGTGTGTATATTTTAATCGCTAAGTCAAAAAACGGACCGCAAACACACAGGAAGTGATGTCTGCATGTTTCATGTTTACTGGGGGAGTGCTGTGCACTTTCTCTTTTGAGCACATTGCTGGTGATTTCGGAGAGTGCTGGAGGTGTTTGGTGGTGTGTGCTGCAGATTGGTTATTTGGAGAGTGTTGCTGTGTCCTGTGTCCTGTCTATAGTGTCCCTGTGAAGTGTGTTGTACTTGTTTTTACGTGTTTTATAGTCTCTTGTCCTCAATATTGTTGGGTGTTTGTCTTGGGGTAGTTAACTTACTTTGTAGTTGTTAGGTCTGATATATTGGGTTTTATTTGTTGCAGTGGGTTTAGGTGTGTGCAGGGAGATGGTGGGTTTGGGCAGGGAGGGCAGGATGTCAGAGGGGGTATTTGGGGGCTTCTTCTGGCTGATTAACTTTTTCCTGCCACAGATGGTGGAGATGGGAGGCCGTATCCTCGCTGGATATGACGTAAAGGTGCGGAAGGTCAGGTGGAAGAATGTGCAGGCACAGATGCTGCGTGTCTTTGGGGTAGACAGGACTGTGCGTCAATGGAAGCACCGCTGGCGGGATTTCCTGGCCTGTGAGGGTGACCTACTAGACCACCTATGAGTTATTGTTGGCCTACAGTATGGTAAGTTTAAACTCCAAATTTAATTATGAACACTCTAGTGTAATGCCAGAATTTACATGTGTGACACACTGGTGTCCAAGTGCAAAAATGTGAGGCGGGAAACGTAATGCATTCATGTCTAAGGTTGACACATCGGAAACACAACACTGCATCATATTGACAAGCATAGGGTGCAGGTTGGTGCTCTCCACTGCGCTTGCGCAACACTTAGCACTGTAGTGCCAACTGCCAAGGCTGGCACCATTGTGCAATAATGCGTGCAGGACAAAGATTGTTTGTGCACAGGAAGGGTGATTGTACATAAACAATCCAAGGCATTGTTTCTGGGACCTGTGTGCTGCACAAAATAAAGTGAAAAAATGCTGTGCACATGAATATTGGCACGTTTGCTACGCTTCCGTTGTACATAGGCTACGTGTGACAATGTTTGAAACATGTACAATAGATCAAAGGTAAAAGGACATCTGCAGAGTGTCATACACCAGCAACGCGTGTGAAACAGCCTTGAGTGAGCTGCAGCTATGCAATCGTACACAGAGCATGTATAAAAGCATGTTGTGTATAGAAACGGGGCCTTGTGAATGTGTCACACAACTAGAATGCGCAAGTTTGCTAGCATTGTTGTCTTGATTGGCCTGCCTCAGCCTTCACAGGTCCCGTGTGAATGGCAGGCAAAGTAGACCCAATCGTGTAGCAAACATGTTACGCAACTGTTCAGTTACACAGCATTGTCTGTAATAGTGATGATATGTAAGATGAATATGACATGTGTAATTTCACGTTTGATACCAACACATATTGGGATTTATATCTCACAGCTGGATGACCACTCATCACGCAGGGGGACATCGACAAGTTCAAGGACCCACATGCCATTGGTGAGTTTGGACATCATATATTGGCATAGTGCGGTGTCATGAATGGCTGGCTAAAACAAGCGATGGCGTAGTATGCAGTATGGGTGTGCATCACATGTACCTTGCCTACATTGTGATGATGTCTTGCTGAAGTCATAAGTGTGTATGAATGAGTATGTTGAGGTGGAGCTGTGCATTTGTCTTCCAGTCGTAACTTCGCACATCCTCAGTTAGTGATACACATGTGACTTAGGTCTATGGGTTTTGTCACTACAGCACTGGCATGTGGATGACAGAGCACACTGATAGGATAGGAGACATGTAAGTGATGTAGCTGATGAGTAACAGCAGACATGGAATGCATGTTCATCCTTGACTGAGCTGACTGTGCAAATGTGACTGATCATGTACAAGGAGGATGTGGTTTTCAGGCAGTGCGTGCTTAGACACAGGTTGTCAAAGTTATTTTGCAGGTATGCTGCATACCAGCTTCACAGAAGTAGCAGTGCGCAGTTCTGAGCCAAGCATATCAATGGCACGTTCCACAAACACCTAGCACAGATGGCTCAAAGAATCATATAGGCATGTTTGGCAACTGCAAGGGTGTTAAGCATGGGCGAATTTTGCGAATCTCGCGTTCGCGAATTTTGCGGATTTGCGAACTCGCAATCCGCAAAATCCGCGAATTCTAGCGAATTTGCGGATTTTTTTTTTTTGTGTTCGCAAGGATTTCTGCCAGTTCGCGAGGGTTTCGTACCAGTTCGCAATTGCGAACTTACATTTCGGCACGCAACGGTCGCGATTATGTTGTTTCTACGTCTGGTTCATCATCACAGGTTCCCAGAACCCTCTGTTTCACCACTGCAACCCTCTGTTACATCAATGCCACCCTCTGGCTCATCATCACTGTAGATTATGGGGGGAAAAGCAAGCACACCAGCCCTGCTTCAACTGACATGAATTAATTTGGGGTTAGTTTATTAATGTGTCACTGTTTTAAAATTCCAGTCTGGCACCTGCTCCTTATCTGTAATTTTGCTTTCTGTTGCAGTGCATTTTTTTTTCCCAGGACCTTTGTGGCCTACTTGTAGCTATTCTATGAGCCTGCTGTGAGGGTCAGAGCAGGGTCATACAATTTTTGCAACTAGCAACTGAATTCTGGAGGGGCCCCAGTCAGGAAGCACTACAGGGAATTGTTACTAATGATGAGTTTGAACTCTTGCCCCTGCCGAGTGCTTTCAGTTTTGAAAAACTCGTTTTTCTGCAATTTCGCGGGATTCGCGGGGCGCGAACACGCGCGAGATCGGATTCGGAAGCCGAAAATTCGTGCGAACATGCAATTTGTTTTTTTGCGGCATGTTAGTTGGCAAGGTTTTGTGCGTTTTTGCGAGCCGCTCGTAGCGCTAGGCGCGAAGTTACCCTCGCGGTCGTTCAAGTGCGCGACCATCTTGTTTGCCTGATGTATTTCCGTTTCCGGGCGCGAAGTGTAATCTCGCAAAGTCTGCGGCTTGCCAGTACAGTTTCGCGCGTGTTCGCAAGGAAAATCTCGCGCGAACTTACCCGCGCGGTCGTGAACGGGCGCAGCCATCTTGTTTCTCATTCATTGCTATGGTTCTGGGCATGGTCTTTGTATCCTCTGTCAATCTCTGCCATCCTTTGCTTGTTTGTAGTTGTTTTTGATCTATTTTACTTATTATCTATCCCTCTATTTTTCTAGCCCTATATTTTTGTGTTTACTGCTACTTTTGGTTAATTTTAAACTACTTTTTTAAACTCTTTTCTTTTCTTCTCTTCCCTATTCTATTTTCTTTATTCCTTTCCGCCCAGACCATGGTGAAGGGAGCCGGGAAGCATCCCGAGAAGGGGAATGGTCCCGCACCCCGTGTCCGGCTCCCGTGCGGGCGTTTGAGGGGGGAGGAGGTCGTACCCAGGGAGATCTTTACCCCGGAGGAGGTGGGCCAACTCATTTTTTATGTTCAGCACCGCCTCCCCAGGACCATCATGGGAGGCGGCAAGATCAGTGCCGGGTACGGGGTCCGGGAGCGCCGGAAGCGGTGGGAGAAGGTGTGCCAGGCCATTTACCACCACTCTCGGGTCTGGCGCACCTACAACCAGGCCACCCACCGCTGGACGGATGTCCTGACCTGTGAGCGAGATCTGCTCGACCTCCTTGGCCTTGAGATCCCCGGGCTTGGTGAGTAGTAGTAGCTATTTCTTTACCACTATGTTTTCTCCTGCTGTGTTATTATATTGCAATTTTTTGTTTTTTACCAAGAGCAATAATGCTGCTCATTACATTGTAGGTAAATTATATTTCAAAATCTTCTGTGCATTTCAGGTACACTGCTCTCCTTCTTCTCAGTAGTGTTGCTACTATGCTTATTTGTTTTCGATTTTGTGTTCATTTCATTGGCCTGTGAAATTATGTATGAGTGTAGTTTAAAGAACTGCGTAATGCTACACACTAAGGTTCAGATTTTTAATTACCGGCGCATCCCTGCAAAGTAGCAGGGATGCGCCAGTAATTGTGCGTCACGCCACCATCACCCATGGTGCGCCGTATTTACAATGCGGCGCACCATGGGCCCAAAATGTCACCAAAGCGTTACGCATCTGTGCCGTAAAGGCGGCGCATTGCTGGAGTTGCGTCGCAACGATGGTGCAGCTCCATCAATGCTCTGGGGTGCCCTATCTCCCCAATGCTGCGTCAAGCCGTATGTCTGCTTCAAGCAGGCGCAGGGTTTGAGTCACGCATCATTGTCCTCAAAGTGACTGATTGAAATCTTGTAGATTTCCCTCAGCCACGTTTAGGATGCGTTCCTGCGCAGGAACGCCCTCCCTTGCGCCGGAACGCCCCCTATTGGCGCAGGGCTTTACAACGTGATGCATCTCCCATATGCGTCACGTTGTTAATATACGCCGCACCATTGCGCCTCTTTTGTGCTGTCGCTGCGTCACAAAAGTCACGCAACAATGGAGCAAAAGAGCCGCAAGGGGCTTCTAATTCAGCCCCTACAGACTCAAATCCAGTCCTTCCTTTGTACACATGGCGATAAGAAGAAATAGTGGTGGTGGATTAATAGTTTGAGTATTTTAATGACTGGTTAATGTAGTAGGAAACTTTAGTGTTGTCGCTGATCTTCAATCACGATGGACTTTGGCTGTCACTTCGCGTGCTGCGGACTGCTGCCTGCCAATCCTAGGCAAACCTTTTTAGTACTTTGTTTAGTGAGTTACATAAGGTAATTTCCAATTCGACAGTCCGCAAATCAAGCAATACTAAAGTAATAACGTAGTCGACCACATGAGATTGGTCAATAATATATCCCGTGGAGTAGTTGTCTATTTGCTATTTCGCAAAAATATTTTGTTAGTTCTTTTGAAATGTTTGATTTGGTTGACAAATATCATCCATGTTTTCTGTTTTTCTTTCTTTCATGTTGTACATCAGCTTCCCCCAGGGGCAAGAGGAGGAGGGAGGAGGAGGGTGCTGTTGACGATGCAGGCCAGGACCGGGCAGGCGAGGGCTCCTTTGCTGGCCCCAGTAAGTTTTAATTTTAATATAGAGTACTTATTTTTTCCTAGCGTTCCTCATTCGATTTTTTCTAAATCGTCTTTGATCTTCTTGTAGACAGGATCTAAATTCTTATCCTGCCTCGACTATGACTCCATGTAGTATTACTAGATTATTCTTATTAGTCTGTCTGTGTAGCTAACTAAGATTGCACATTTGGCATTTCCATTGGACTCCCATTCTAGTCAGCAATAGCTCTATGCACTGAGTGCAGTCCTCTGGGATTGTCCATAATGTCTTTTCAAGTATTCTAAATGTTTATGCTTTGACAATTGCCAACAATAAAAAGGTGAATGACCACCAAGAAAGAATAAGATACTACTTTACTTTTAGTTTGGATAGGAGGACAATCCATTCTACTACTGTTGCCTGGGCAAATCTGCACAAACAGAACTATGCACACTAAAAAATGCATTGCTTAGCTTATCAATTATAATAGGTGCTGTTAGACTTTCCACATACCTCAGTGATAACAGACTTTGTATTTGAACCCCTAATCTCCTTACTGACTAGATAGTGCGGCAGAGTCATTTAGCTCCCAAAGTCACCGATGGCAGGGCACGGACTCATGCTTGCAAAACTTCCAAAACCTTTAGCTCATCCACTCTAGTCTGGAGGACCAAAAACCACAGAGTCTATTTGAGTTTAAAAGCTTTATTAAAAGTAAACACATTTATTGAAATCAAGTTTGTCATAAAAGTAAACGTTTAACTGGAAAAGGAAAAGTGCTTAGTGCTGACGATTAATTGGACACATTTCTTGTGGTCGAGCCGAGCTCTCACCTGGTTTGAACTTTATCCTGCTCGTGTTCTTAGAAGTCAAGCTTCTGTCTGTTAGGAGAAAAAGTGGTGCGTGTTAAAAATAAAAAGCTAGCATTCATCAGTTGTGCCAAAAAGTGCAGCAAGACAACAGTCTTCCATGGAAAAAGGGACATTTTTACTTTACAGTAGACAGTCATAAATTATTAAATTGTATACAGTTTTTTTCACATTTCTTTCTTCCTCCTAGACCAAATATTATATAGCAGTGAGTGGTGTATTCTAACATTATTAAATGTACTTTGTAGGTGGAACATCTGGAGGCGGGGCCAGCGTCGAGGTGGTGGTGGCATTGGACGAGGAGGACAACTCTGGGGAGGAGGCGGTGCAAGTGCCGGACAAATCTGTGGGGGATGACACGGTGGTGGCGGGCAGAGGTAAGCTATACATTCCTTACTCATTTGAGATTGAAGACTGCAGAGTGTGCTTTCTGCACAGGTGTATTATATAAATAAACCAGGTAGTAGGCTCCTCTAAATGTACTTCGACTTAGCTGTGAAGTTTTTGGCGAGAAGAATCCCAATCAGATCTGAGGTGAACTTGATGGAAGGGCTGAACGAAAAGCGAAAGAAGGGTGTAAGTAAGTGTGGAAGGACGAGAAATGTAATGATGACTTGCAAAGAAGAATGATATGTGTTTGCTTGGTCCCCAAGGTAGCTGGGAAGGAAAGAATATGGTATGGTGCATGGCTGGGTGAATGATGAAGCAAGGATGGGTGTAAGGAGAACAGCCTGGGTGGGTGAAACAGAAATTTTATGTGTGCATATACTTTGAATGGATGGATGCCTGGATCATTCATGGTACTATCTGACTCTTAGATAGCATATGTGTATCTAGAGAGAGTAGACGGTCACTGGATGAACTAAGTGTTACTTTGAAGAGCATGTAACACCGCACCCGCACGTCCGTTCCAGTGTAGGAAAGGCAAGGAAAAGAAGTTGTAATTTTGTCCAAATACTACCATGAATAGTAGCAGTAGTTTGTATTGCAACTGCAAGCACAGCATATATCCGGTTATTACGGTGGACACTCCCTACCTCTCTTAATACCTTTAGTTTAGTAGTAGTACGTCATTCATGTGTGGGGGTATCACTGTTCACTCCATAATAAGCAAAGCACCTAAAGTCATCCCATATGTCATCAAATACATCCCATGTGAAGTGATAGATAATCAGATTATTTAGCTTCTTTATTTTCCTTTTCTAATACTGCACTGTAGGGTGAAAGCTAAATTAATTAAGCAGTAGCCCTTTCAACAGAGTATTCTCAGTGCCACCCGTAATAGAAACGTAAGAGCTTCACCACCTGCATGTACTGGACCGGTACAGTAACGCAAGTCTGTCTCACTCACCATGGTGTGCGTCTGTTTTTCTCGGGTGCAAGTTCACTGCGCTGGCATTA
The DNA here is from genome assembly GCF_964263255.1 of Lissotriton vulgaris. NCBI lineage: Eukaryota > Metazoa > Chordata > Amphibia > Caudata > Salamandridae > Lissotriton > Lissotriton vulgaris. The sequence goes on from NC_141693.1 coordinate 287,767,654, forward strand.
TGCCGGCTTGCATAAGATAACGTACCAATTTTCCTAAACAAGAGAGAAGAAGAGGAATAAGACTGGTGTACTGTCATAGTCGACTGTAATGGAAGTCCATAGTGCTTGTAGAATTTGTCCCTTAAACTCCCACTAATGTTAGAGCAAGGATGAAGAAGTCGGAGGTTACATAGATACTGTCCTCAATAGTTATGTACTGTGCTTTCAATTTGCTACTTGTACTGTGACAACTTTCTGCTCAATCATTTTGTGTTAATCTTAAGGAGCATTGGTAACAGACTATGTCTTTCTTTCTTCATGTAGTTGCTCCTTCCAAATCCAAGACACCATCAAGGAGGAAGGAGCTGGCTCGAATGGCCCGGCAACGGAGGCTGGATGCCACTGTCGCTGAATATCGGCGGCTGGTGGCCCTGGAGGAGGCGGAGACGCAGTCTGGTACAACAACAACGTCCACGGGGACAGCTGCATCCTCCTCCGTGCGGGCTGCCAGGCAGCGCAGTGCTCCAGCGGTACGGAGCCGGGCTACCAAAGCCCAACGCCAACGCCGAGCAGCAAAGACAGCAGCTGCCCCCCACAGGATTTGCAAGGCACACCGGCGCCGCTTATCCCTCAGACTGTCCTACCTGGAGCAGGAGGTCCTGAACTATAAGAACTTGGTGGAGGGCCTCCGCTTCGAACTTGCCACCCTCCGCAAGGAGCATGATGCCCTGGCTGCTAAAGGCAACAGCACCCTGCCATACTGTCCCTTGCCCCTTTTTTAGAGACTTTTGGGGGGTGGGAATTGGGAGTTGGGTTTTTTGGGGACTTTTGAAGGACAATCGTTGGGGTTAGGGAGGGTCTTGTGGGAGATTATTTTGTTAGGGCTATAAAAATATAATTTTTTTAACTTTATCTGACCATACCTGTTTTTTACAGCTTTTGAGTCTGGTGGGTGGGGGTTTAACAGTAAGTTTGTTTTCCTGAATAGTCCTGTGACTTTAGCAGTACTACCGTCAATCTCTCGTCTCTCCTAATACTCCATTATACTACCTCCAACCAAACGCCTATCTTACCTGTAATTTCTGTTTGCAAGTAGGGCTAGGCGGCGGCCCAGGGCTGGCTCCACGGGAAACAGCGAATAAGGTTGGCAATCCTGGGCGGATAAAATTTTCTCATAGCGGTGGTACTATTGGTGTGACACAGTGGCAGTTGCATGCCTATGAAAAAAAAGAAAATGAAATCTGGTTTGTCCTCCTGAGCAATACAATGGTACAATAGAGAATATAGCAGGTGACAGTACACTAGAACAGTGCCACATTGTAGCCTAACAAATGGTAAAGTATAACTACTAATTCGGTTGAAGTTCTTTGACATTAGCCATGGGTCTTTGTCAAGCAGAGTAAGAATATATCCTCGGATTTCTTCACCAGCCTGTTGGTATCACCTTATCCTCCCCAGCAAGTGTGTGGATTTATTGCTGTAATTTAGTCACACATCAATCAAAACCACACAGCCCGGGGGAAGAGGGTTAGGGTTTGAAAAATGGATGGGTACGGGGGTTTTTGGGAAAGGTTTTGTGAGACAAGAAAAAAAAGCACAGCATGGACTAACAATTGTGAACATAAAAAATCTTTTTTTACAAACCTATCCATCAATCTTTGAAAGTGCATGCACTACTGCATGCATGTCAGTGAAAAGTCAGTAGTACTTTCGACAACTGTGGAAGAAAGAATGCTACAGTACAGGGCGTGTATGGAAATATTGATAACTATATTCAACATAAGGTCTCTGTTGCCAGATACCTGAGAGCCTTGCTGGTCACTATAAATCCATTCACAACACTCAATGGTGTTGTTCTGGAAGGTGTAGTAGATAGAAAAGGAGAAATTGCTCTTTTTCTAGGTGTCCCCTCACTCACCAGGGTTGCCCCTTGGTGACATGCTTCATCATTGGGCCATCCCAGTCCTCTACGGGCTGGGGCGTGCTGCGACTTGCAAATTATGTAGGAGCACTTACAAATGACTATGTGTGGTGCAGATGTGATAGTGGAGTGGACTAAGTGATGTGTTAAGGGATCAATTTAGAAGCAGAGAGAGATCCAAGAAATGCAGTCACAGTCATAGAAAAACACAATGGATACTGTATCTGTATGTTGTTGTAGTTGTCCTGTTGAATTTGGAAAGTAAGTTGCATGCAGAAAAAAAATCCTCTTATTAGCGGCACTCCTCCATTCCATCTGACGCTTCGTCCATCAATGTTGGTGACCAGAAGACGCCCTGTCCACTGCCTGCCTGGCGGATGCTGAATTGCGGCTCGCTAATGTGAAGCCTGACTCTATCCTTTTTTCCCCATTGCACAGACTGAAAACCGGCCTGTAATTATTCAACGAAAAACAGGAAGTGATATAATATTACAACACCACTGATAAATAAATATAAGGTATGTAGGCTGTGAAGTGCAAAAAGTCACACTTTGCTTTTCCTAGTAGACAGTACAATATTTTTGACAGTGCGTACTCTGAGTCACCTTTTGAAGGATAAATAAGTATGGGCAAATTAATGTAGCGGATCTTTCCCCTCAAGCTAGGTGTACTGTAAACTGTGTTTTAGAACAAAATTAGATCTTCCCAGCAGTGCTCCCACCAAGACCCTTACTAAAGCCAGTCGCAAAAATGTAGAAGACCCCCAATCAAATCGGAAAAAACGAGGCCTAGCAGAAAACTGGTGACGAAACGTACTTTGAAAGTAAAAGTAGGCCCAAATACCCCCTTACCCACCGTGGATTGCATTCAAACCACTTGCAAGCAACCAAGTAAAAGTATCCATAGCCAGCATCGCTCCAAGACTCGAAAACCCCCCCACCCAAACACATGCAATAGAAATACTGCTAACCTTAACGAACCCTAAGTTAAGAGTAGTGGCAAAGGCTTTCTTTAACTATGCCAAATCCCCCCTTTCCCACCCAGGATTTTCTTCAAATGACTTGCAACCAAAATTACACATTCTCACGAGTGCTCTAAGACCCCAGAACTCAGTTGCAAAAATGTAGAACACCCCGAAACACATGCAATCCTGCTGCTAGGGCTAACGAACCCTAAGTTACAAAAAGTGCCAAAAGGCTTTTCGGCGTGGATTTTGTCCCAACCACTTCCACCCGGTATTAGACCTTCCCAGGAATGGCCCAAGACCCGCCAACCCACCCGCCAAAAAGCATAACACCCCCAAACAGGCCAAAAGCAACATCTCCTACTTACAATATTTCTCGGCCTTCGGTCCAAACGCGCTGCATAGCTAGGCCATAAGTCGGGGTTGCCACCACGGATTTCCTGAAAAGCAAATGCAATCAAGATTAGAGTGTCCCAGCAGTGCTGACAGACCCCAAAACTCACCCACAAACAGACGGAACCCCCCCTAAGAGCACCTCAAAGGCAAGCAAGTCAGCAAAAACATAAAAAAATTTGCGCCTCGGATTTGGTCCAAACCACTTTTATCCGGTATTAGAGCTTCCCAACAATGGCCCCAGAGCCGTCAACCCAAGAGAAAACGAGTAGAAGACCCCCAAACAGCCAAAGAGCAAAAGTACAAAAATGGGGACTTAGTCATTTTTTCCCAAATTTCCCAAATCACTCCGCGCGCGCTCTGCAGCTAGGCCCTAACTCCCCTCTGCCACCATGGATTTGCTTCAAACCTCTTGCAATGTAAAGTATCCATAGCCAGCAGTGCTCCCAGACCCCGAAACCCACCCACAAACACCAGGAAGCCCCCCAAACCGGCCCCCGAAAACGCTACATTGAGCAAAATGTCAGAAATAGCAAAAAAAAAATCGGCCTGGATTTTGTCCCAACCACTTCTACCCGGTATTAGACCTTCCCAGGAATGGCCCAAGACCCGCCAACCCACCCGCCAAAAAGCATAACACCCCCAAACAGGCCAAAAGCAACATCTCCTACTTACAATATTTCTTGGCCTTCGGTCCAAACGCGCTGCGTAGCTAGGCCATAAGTCGGGGTTGCCACCACGGATTTACTAAAAAGCAAATGCAATCAATATTAGAGTGTCCCAGCAGTGCTGACAGACCCCGAAACTCACCCACAAACAGACGGAACCCCCCCTAAGAGCACCTCAAAGGCAAGCAAGTCAGCAAAAACACAAAAAAATGTGCGCCTCGGATTTGGTCCAAACCACTTTTAGAGCTTCCCAGCAATGGCCCCAGAGCCGTCAACTCGCCTGCAAAGAGGTAGAACAACACCCCCACAAGTGCTGAGTCTTTCTTCATTGGGCGTAAACCAGCCCTCTGCTTTGATGGAAATAGGAGTCTGGAGGAGGAGGATAGAAGAGCATGTTCTTCTGAACTTGTGAACCTGAGGAATGCAGACTGCGGCACCTTCAAATCAATTAGCAAACAAGTGAAGACAGTTCTGCTGATGGGCTTGTTTTTGTGATTATCTGATTAAAGTTTGAATTATATTAACTGTGCACAACAAAGAAAGACAGACACACAGGAATAAAAGTGAATAAGGACAAAAAAGAAAGTTATTGATTTGTTGTCTCATTTTCAGGGCTCGGTATCACGGTCCAGGAATGAGAATAAGGCTTCGTCATCATACTCTGCGAATTCAGGCAGGGTGAGCTCAGTGTCACCTGACAGAGTAGAAATTCCCTCATCTATGTTGCTGGCCACCTCGTCTTCATCCGGCGCGCTTTCTCGTACTCTGAAATCTGGTGGTATGAGGTGCTGATTCATCTTGATCATTGTTAACCTCTCCACATTTTTGGGCGAGAGGCGGCTCCGTTTGGAAGTTACAATGCCACCAGCAGCACTGAAAGCACGTTCAGAAGACACGCTTGCGAGTGGGCAAGACAAGTAGTTTAAAGCCAGGTTGGTGAGCTGTGGCCACAAATCTTTTTTCCCATGCCAATACGCCAATGGGTCAGCATTAACATAGACCTCTGTTGAGTCATTCAGATAGTCCTTGACCATCGAATCAAGGTTCTCCTCCAAGGTTCCTCCTCTTTGCTTAGCTGTTGCTGTGACCTTTTGAGAACCAAACCCAAGCCGAGCTAGCCAATCCTCTTCAGCCTCCAATGTTACTGTTGCGTCTGGTGGTGCAGATGATCCGGTTGCCGGTCTCTTTAACGGCTGAGAGGTCACTTGTGCCGCAGCCACAGGTGCAGAAGAGGATTGTTGTGACTGGGGATGGCCTGCTGATGCTGATGTACTGCCTTCTCCTTCAATTTGCTGCCGTTCTCTTTCAAACCTCTTGGCTGAGGAGGCTATCCACCGTTTGTAACTTGTAACATCTTCATCAGCAAAAGGAAAGAATGCTTGGCCTGCCAGCGCCTTTTTGTAGCATGGATCCAGAATAGTAGCACAAATGTAATGCTGTTCTGAGTGGATCATTTTAAGACGTTCATCACCTTGTAGGAGCTCTAATAATTTCTCAGCCAGAACAAAAGAGTCTTGGTTTTTTACATCTTTTTAAAACACAGAACACACCTCCTTCAGTTGGTGCTCCAGCATGTACAACAATGGGATAGCTTTTCCCAAATTACAGTCCTCCTTGCTGACTGCACGCGTGAAGAACTCAAAAGGACGAAGCATGCGTGTCAGGCTTTTAACTATGTTCCATTGCGCCGCACCCATCCTCAGGTCCTCCTTCTGAGCTGTACCCTCTGTTAAGAAATAGTGATCGAGTACTGTATACTGCTCATACAGACGCTCAAGCATGTAGAAGGTTGAGTTCCAACGTGTTACCACCTCCTGGATGAGTGCTTTCACTGGCATTTGAGGTTGATATAGCAGGCTCCTCAGCTGCTTCCGGGCCTTAAAAGAATGGCTGAAATGGTTGCACATTTTTCGGCAGGTGTCCAATACTCTGTACGCTGCACTGTCTTTATTACCCAAGAATTTTTGGACAACCAGGTTTATACAGTGCGCCAAACACGGCACTCTGAAATACTCACCCAGCTTCATGGCCTTAACTATATTGGCGCCATTGTCCGTGGAAACATAACCAACCTGGCGTATTTTTGGGGACAGCCAGTTAAGGACCTTTGTGTTAAAGACATCCAAAATGTTTTCTGCTGTGTGACGTTTCTCCAAACCAAACATGGCTAGTGTTGCATGTTTCCGAGCAGCTTTAAAAACAATGTCCGGGTCAACACCTGCGTTTAGCTTTGCTTTAGCCCCTGAAAAAGAGACCCAGTGTGCAGTGATGCACATGTAATCAGCGCCTGTGCCACTGGTCCACATGTCTGTTGTCAGATGTATAGTGTGAACAGCACTCTTCTGCAAAGCTGCCCCAATCACCTCCAGAACATCTTCATGTAGCGCTGGAACCGCAACTCGGGCAACATAGAACCGGCTAGGAACCTTCCATTTAGGGCAGAGCGCTGCCACTAATTCTAGAAAACCAACCCCTTCTACAAAAGAAAAAGGGAGAAGGTCCAGAGCTAGCATTTTAGCCAGCTTAGTGTTATACAGACGCGTCAGTGGGTGGTTGCGTTCATATTGCGCTTCCACCCAACAACATCTTTTTAATGTTGCCCTGGACCAAAGATTTACGGGATGATGATGATATCTTCGACCCAGTTACGCTCGCTGATGAACTTTTTCGCATTGATGTCTCACTCTCTCCCACACTCTTAGTGTGTCTCACATGGGGTGTGCTACTGACAGGGGTACTGGGTGTAAGTGATGTGTTTGAATCGTCTTCTTCCTCCTCGTCATCATCAGATGAAAAATCAACGTTTTCATTACGTGCAATTCGGGCTTCCTTGACCGCCTCTAGTTGCACAAACCATTGGACAGGGTGCGCTCTCCTAAGATGACCTCTATGGCCTCCGGTACCATAGTTGGTACCAAACTTACCACGACTAACTCGAAGCTTACAAATGCTACAAATGGCTACGTTTTCCTTTTTTGGGCAAACACTAAAGAAGTCCCAAACTGGAGACTTGAAATGTCTTTGGGGGCCGGAGGAGGCGGCGATACTGGTGGTGGTGGTCCTGCTGCCTATGCCAGATGAAGTGGAGGATGTGGATTGCCGAACTTCAGTACGTTTTGAACTTTCACCATGTGAGAAAGTACCTGAGCGGAGCGAGTTTCCACCTCATTATTCGAGACCACGAGTCCCAGATTCCTCTCTTCTATCTTCACAGGAACACAATAGAAACAACCCGGAAGTTCCGCCTCCACGACCTGGAAGTGGAGCCGAGAGACCAATAAGAGAAGAGCAGAACAAACGGGAAGAGGAGGACGAATGCGGAAGAGAGACCACGAGGGAGTACGAAGATGCGGGACCCGACTGGAGGAGAGAAGACGCGGGACCCGACCTGAGGAAAGGAGAAGACGCGGGACCCGACCTGAGGAGAGAAGACGCGGGACCCGACTGGAGGAGAGAAGACGCGGGACCCGACTGGAGGAAAGAAGACGCGGGACCCGACCTGTGGAACGGAGAAAACGCGGGACCCGATACCAAGAGGAACTGGCCATCTGACAATCCCGAAGAGGAAGAAGAAGCCTGGTCCGAAGATTGGTGGTGTCCGGAGGTGGCTGGGGAGCGGCCGTGACTCAGGAGAGTTACGGCGGAGCCAGGTTAGTGTCAGGGTCTTGGGAGTAATTGGGGAGCGGGTGGGACAGAGTGGGAAACTAAGGCAGTTACGTGTAACAGAGGGTTGTGAACTTTAGGATAACTCTTTTGTGACTACACACGTTTACTGTTGGAGTGAATGCATGGGGACACCGTTTTTCTGAGCACAGTCGTTGACGTCCATAAGGGTAGATACAAAACAATTGGCTATATCTATATTCCCTTCTTTATTTTCTACCTTAAACACTGGAACCTCATTGCTTTATCGTAATTCTGGGCTCTTGGACCTATTCTTGTGGCACTTTAAAACTCTAGCGCACCACGGTGAGGTGATGGTGACTGCGACTTTAAATTAGCAACAACATAGTCTGACGGCTCCTTTGTCCTTTCTTTATTCCCATATGAGCCTCCAGGGCGAACATCACGGTCAAGGACATCCAGACGGAAGAAACACCCCTCTTTCATCAGAACATTCCAGTTCACGGGACACCTCGGACGAAGACGAAAAGCAACCGATAACCATTACTCAACAACCTATCTCTTCTACTTTTGTTAATAAACCTCCTTTTCAACCTATTCTTAAGCCTCCACGCCTGTTTATCAAGCCTGCCCTCCCACAAGTGGTGTCAGAAGTGGGATCCAAAGGCGAAATGGAGGCTGCCCTAGCGAAGATGGCTGAAAATCAGGAACATCTGGGGAAAGTCATGGAACGCTTTTTGACCGTTGTTGAGGAAGATCGAGGAAAATTGCAAAAAGTACTCGCTGACCAAGAACAAACACAAGGGGCTGTTGTGGACAAACTCACCACAGCCCTTGGCCAACAAAGGGGTCCTACCACCTTGCCCTCTGTAGTGCTACAACGTTATGTAGCTGGTGAAGATCCGGATTTTTTCTTCAGTAATTTTGAACGCATGGCAAATGCAGCCTCGTGGCCCCCGGACAAATGGGGTCAGTATTTGGGACCCCTGTTGTCAGGAGATCTACAGGCCGCTTATCAAGCTGCCACCTTACAGGGAACGGTTCCCTATGCGGATATTAAGAAATGCATATTAGAGAGACTGGGAATAGATCACGAAACCTATAGGCTTAAGTTACGACAAATGAAAGAAGGTCCTCAAGAGACACCACGTGCTCTGTATTTCAGGGTCAAAGACATGGCGGATCGTTGGCTAAAACCCACCACCACGGATAAAGATGGTATTATGGCAAAGATTTATCTCGAGCAATACCTAACCTCCTTGCATCCACCCATACAACGTTGGGTTCGACAACAGGCGAACCTCACTCTGGGAACTGCGGTAGAAATAGCCAGTGCTTATAGCAGGGCCCAAGATTTTCAAAAGGGTAAAGAAGAAAATGTAGGGAAAACCGGGGGTCATTCAGGACACAAACCGATCAGACCTCTTATGGTCAAGAAACCCGAACCCCTGGCTTTTATCCCGAGTACGCCAATGCCCAGTTTCCCGACCAACAGACCTCCTGTACCTGGACCTCAGTGTTTCCAATGTGGAGGAATGGGACACATAGCACGGTTTTGTCCTCAGCGAGAAGAACCCATGGAAATAGGAATGGCTCGTAATTACTATTGCACACCTCCCAACAGGAAACTTCCTCCTTACAAATGTCCTGTGTCTGTGAATGGACAAATGGTCACAGCCTTAGCTGACACCGGATGTCTTCATAGTGTAGTTCGGCCTCAAGACTTAGGTGACAATATAGGACCCATTGACGGTATGGTGGCCATTAAATGCGTACATGGCGACACCAAACCATACCCTACCGCCAAGGTTCTAATTCAACATCCACAGGACCAGGGCACTTCTTTAACTGTAGGCTTAATACCACGCCTACCAGAACAAGCCATTCTTGGTAATGATTATGCCAAACTACCCCAGTTGTTGCAGGGTACCAGATCAGAAGAAATGAGGGACTGGCTAGCCACAGCTCCTTATGTAGAAAAAGAATGGCCGCCTTCCAAACCTCGGAAAAGCCGAAGCCAAAGAAGGGCTGAAAAAGGAATAAAACCCCCTAGCCATGGTGGTCATTCCTATAGAAAATCCTTGGGAACCAGATCGTAATTTTCATGCCGCTCAGCAAGAGGACCCTGTCTTACAAGAGGCATGGAAAAATGCACTCGAGGAAGAGGACCCACAACATGTAGGTCCCTATTTTTTCATTAAAAACGGATTGTTGTATAGGAAAGGAAATCAAGATCAAAAAGCTCAGTTATTAGTACCAGAACCCTTCAGAGAAAAAGTGTTGTATCTTGCACATAGCCACCTGTTAGGGGGACACTTTGGGGCAGAGAAAACCGAAAAAACCATTGTAGAAAATTTTTACTGCCCAGGGATATACCAACAAGTAAAGAAGTACTGTAGAGAATGTCCTATTTGTCAGCGACACAGTCGGTATCATCCCCCACGAGCCCCACTGTTACCTCTTCCCATCATCAATGATCCCTTTAGTCGAGTAGGCATGGATATAATTGGTCCTCTGTTACCTTCTCGAAGTGGATATAGATATGTCCTGGTTATGGTAGATTACGCAACCCGATACCCCGAGGCCATACCACTTCGTCAACCCGACACTACTAATATAGCCAAAGCTATGATCGGAGTCTTTTCCAGAGTAGGGTTTCCCAAAGAAATCCTAACCGACCAGGGAACTCCTTTTGTCTCCAAACTGATGCAAAATATATGCAAACAATTAGGGATTAAACAAATCAGAACAGCTGCCTACCATCCACAAACGGATGGTTTGGTGGAAAGATATAATGCCACCATCAAAGCCACTCTTAAAAAGTTGTTGGACTTAGAAACTCAAAGGTGGGAAGATATTCTTCCCTGGGCCCTATTTGCCATCAGATGCAAAGAACAAAAGAGTACTGGTTATTCTCCCTTTGAATTGCTCTATGGACATAAACCCCGCACCCTCTTGGACATGGCCCGTGAACAGTGGGAGACTGAACGGGACCATACCAAACCCCTACCAGAATACGTATCGAATTTAAAAACACATGTAGGTCAAATCCGAGAAATAGTCAGAAATAACCTAGAAGAAGCACAAAACGCACAAAAAGTACAGTATGATAAAGGGGCCAAACTGAGAACCTTCCAGGTCGGTGATTTGGTATTGCTTATGATGGCATCGTCCGATCAGAAACTGTTAGGTCAGTGGCAGGGACCATACACCGTGCTCCAACAAGTCACACCAGTAACGTATCGCATAGAAGTAGACAGCAACAAGAGAATTTCACAAATATATCATGTGAATCTCTTGAAGAAATGGGAGGGACCAGCTCCAGTGGCTGTTCAACACATAGAAGTTCCGGAACCTCTCTTTCAGCAGTGCATTGATTCAGAATTACCCGAACCTTTACACGACAAATTGCTCGAGGTGTTACGACCTCTTGAGTCGGTTTTCTCGACTACCCCAGGAATGACCACCCTCATTGAGCATGCCATAAAAACACCATCTGGTAAACGAGTCAGGTTAAGACCCTATCGTATACCAGAAGCAAGAAGGCAAACAATAAGAGAAGAAGTACAAAAGATGCTGCAGATGGGAATCATAGAACCCTCTAAGAGCGAATGGAATTCTCCCATTGTACTCGTACCTAAACCGGACGGGTCGATTAGATTTTGTATTGACTTTAGAGAGGTGAATAAGATCTCAGAATTTGACACCTACCCACTCCCTCGAGTGGATGAAATGGTAGAAAGAATAGGGAAAGCCAAGTACATCAGTACCCTGGACCTGTGCAAAGGCTACTGGCAGATACCTCTAAGAGAGGAGGACAAAGAAAAAACAGCCTTCTCCACACCCGACGGATTGTACCAATTTAGGATGTTGCCTTTTGGTCTACATGGGGCTCCTGCAACATTTCAAAGAGCCATGAATACAATCCTAAGGCCCTATGATGAGTGTGCTGGGGCCTACATAGATGACATTGTCATATACAGTGATACCTGGGAACAACATCTAACCCATCTTACCAAAATAGTGCAAACCTTAGGTATGCATGGTTTAAAAATCAACCCTGCCAAGAGTCACTTGGCCGCCCGCCCAAACAATCAAGTATCTAGGGTATTTACTGGGCGAAGGTGTTATAAGACCGCAGCCGTCGAAACTGTTAGCTATTTCCAATATACCATTTCCTTAATCAAAAAAAGATTTGAGAGCATTTTTGGGACTCTTAGGTTATTATAGAAGATTCATCCCTCAGTTCTCCCAGATGGCAGCTCCCCTGACTGATCTTCTACAGAAGAACTGTAAAACGGAACAGTTGTTACAATACCCTTCTAGTAAAGTACGACATTCTTTCGAGGCTCTGAAGAAGTCTTTAACATCAGAAACTGTCCTGATTAGCCCAGACTATTCTCGTCCCTTTATCCTACAAACGGATGCATCTGATCAGGGGTTAGGGGCAGTTCTTTCTCAAGAAACGACTCTGTGGGAGAAACCTATCCTGTACATCAGCCGTAAGCTTTTTCCACGAGAGAAAAATTACGCCACTATCGAGAAAGAAGCCCTCGCCATCAAATGGGCCATAGAGACCTTGCGATACTACTTAGAAGGAAGAGAATTCACTCTCTTCACGGACCATGCACCTTTAGAATAGTTAGCTAGGAATAAAGGCCACAACGAGAGAGTATTGAGATGGCTTTTATCCTTGCAGCCATATAGATTTCACACTCGCCATAGAAAAGGTCGTGAACAAGGGAATGCAGACTATTTATCGCGATATCCACAAGAAGCACAAACCCCTAGAAGAAAGACAGCAAGGGAAAGGGGATGTGAGAAAGTACCTGAGCGGAGCGAGTTTCCACCTCATTATTCGAGACCACGAGTCCCAGATTCCTCTCTTCTATCTTCACAGGAACACAATAGAAACAACCCGGAAGTTCCGCCTCCACGACCTGGAAGTGGAGCCGAGAGACCAATAAGAGAAGAGCAGAACAAACGGGAAGAGGAGGACGAACGCGGAAGAGAGACCACGAGGGAGTACGAAGACGCGGGACCCGACTGGAGGAGAGAAGACGCGGGACCCGACCTGAGGAAAGGAGAAGACGCGGGACCCGACCTGAGGAGAGAAGACGCGGGACCCGACTGGAGGAGAGAAGACGCGGGACCCGACTGGAGGAGAGAAGACGCGGGACTCGACTGGAGGAAAGAAGACGCGGGACCCGACTGGAGGAAAGAAGACGCGGGACCCGACCTGTGGAACGGAGAAAACGCGGGACCCGATACCAAGAGGAACTGGCCATCCGACAATCCCGAAGAGGAAGAAGAAGCCTGGTCCGAAGATTGGTGGTGTCCGGAGGTGGCTGGGGAGCGGCCGTGACTCAGGAGAGTTACGGCGGAGCCAGGTTAGTGTCAGGGTCTTGGGAGTAATTGGGGAGCGGGTGGGACAGAGTGGGAAACTAAGGCAGTTACGTGTAACAGAGGGTTGTGAACTTTAGGATAACTCTTTTGTGACTACACACGTTTCCTGTTGGAGTGAATGCATGGGGACACTGTTTTTCTGAGCACAGTCGTTGACGTCCATAAGGGTAGATACAAAACAATTGGCTATATCTATATTCCCTTCTTTATTTTCTACCTTAAACACTGGAACCTCATTGCTTTATCGTAATTCTGGGCTCTTGGACCTATTCTTGTGGCACTTTAAAACTCTAGCGCACCACGGTGAGGTGATGGTGACTGCGACTTTAAATTAGCAACAACATAGTCTGACGGCTCCTTTGTCCTTTCTTTATTCCCATATGAGCCTCCGGGGCGAACATCACGGTCAAGGACATCCAGACGGAAGAAACACCCCTCTTTCATCAGAACATTCCAGTTCACGGGACACCTCGGACGAAGACGAAAAGCAACCGATAACCATTACTCAACAAACTATCTCTTCTACTTTTGTTAATAAACCTCCTTTTCAACCTATTATTAAGCCTCCACGCCTGTTTATCAAGCCTGCCCTCCCACACACCACTACTAATTGAGGTCGAGGTGGATGGAGGTCCCACTCCCTTCTTGCGAGGAAGAAATATGGAAGCGGTAGGTGTTGGTGTACTACTTAACTCCAAATCCAATGATTGTTGTGTTTACATTGACTCCTCGTCGACATCATCATCACGCTCAGCAGCTTCTCGGGATAGAGTAAAAATGTCTCTTTGCTGCATGCCCGCTGGGGCTGCAGTGACCATTATGATGACTGGATCGTCGTCGTGAAGGGCTTCATCAGCAGCAGTATGCGTCACTTCTTGTTCAGCCTCATCACACTCCATAGCTATGAGTTTTTCGACGACCTTCCTTTTACGCTTAGGTATCTTTGTCAGATCATGGTGTGCCTCACTCTCAGACAGCCTTGGTGGTTCCCAATCTTCATCCCGATCATCAGAAGGAGGTGTGCTTGAAGAAGATGTAGACCTCACCCTTGATCTCTTCCTTGCTAGGGGTGTGGAAGACAATGAATGATCATCAGGAGGAGTGGCTTCCTCAAATGATACCTCGCCTTGATTGTCGATTTCCTGATGTGCCCCTACGTCGGGAGGAACAACTATTGTGGGCACTTGTGACCCTCCATGCACCTCTGCTTTCGCATCTCCTTGCGCTGCCTCTCCTTCCACATGTACTTGGGCTTGTACTTGCACATGGTGTTGTTGTTGCGGCTGTGGTTGTTCAACACTTGTCAGATGACTTACAACAACCTGTGTTGATTCAGGGACATTGCTGCTACTTTCTTGCGATGAGCCAACATCACTGGTCGATGGTGATTGGAGAAGTACACTGACTGCCTCTGAAGCACTCATGGGGTTTGACTTAAGTTGGCGTGGTGGTGGAGGCACTGAACCCAATGGAGCGGGGGTGCTGCTCCCAGCTTGGTCCCCAGCAGATCCTGCTGCTGCTGCAGGCGTACTTTTTTTTTTGCTCCCAAAAAACGCGGTGGGCGGCACACCAGCCTCCTTGGTAATTTGCTTCTTCTGCTCCTTACTAGCAACTTTCTTGCTAGAGGAGCTACGGAGACCTTTTTTTGGGGCCATCTTTTTCAGAGCAGATCAGACAGCAGGCCGCAGTTGCACGAATTGTAGAGTTGTCTGAGGCCAGACGTGACGTCGCGTGACGTTATGCTGCACACACACCGCTGCAGGACTTCTTCCTGGCACGGGTGGTTCTCTTGAGTCTTGTGCACCTAAAAGCAATGGAAGACAGAGGAACATCAGTTCAGTTATACACCCCAAAAAAATCGGAAAAAACCCAGAAAAATCAGCACAATCCCATTCCATCCATGCCCTCCATGATGTTTAAGTTCAAGACACCCCACAGAAAGACTAGGCCCATGCAAGACTCAATACCCCTGGTGAAAAGGCCACAAGTACAGCCCCCAAAAACGAAAATGACAGAAAAATCAGCACAATCCCATTCCATCCATGCCCTCCATGATGTTTAAGTTCGAGACACCCCACAGAAAGACTAGGCCCATGCAAGACTCACTACCCCTGGGCATAAAGGTTGAAAAGTAGGCAAAATGGTTGCAGGCCTAACAACAATGCCTGCATTCAAAATGGCCACTTGCCTCCCAGCACATGGCCAGGGCCTGTAGCAGCACTCAAAATGGCCCCCAGCCACATCGCCTGTCCCTCCCCATGAACACCCCCAAAAAACAAATATTACTGAAAAATCAGCACAATCCCATTCCATCCATGCCCTCCATGATGTTTAAGTTCAAGACACCCCACAGAAAGACTGGGCCCATGCTAGACTCAATACCCCTGGTGAAAAGGCCACAAGTACAGCCCCAAAAAACGAAAATCACTGAAAAATCAGCACAATCCCATTCCATCCATGCCCTCCATGATGTTTAAATTCAAAACACCCCACAGAAAGACTAGGCCCATGCAAATACTCACTACCCCTGGGCATAAAGGTTGAAAAGTAGGCAAAATGGTTGCAGGCCTAACAACAATGCCTGCATTCAAAATGGCCACTTGCCTCCCAGCACATGGCCAGGGCCTGTAGCAGCACTCAAAATGGCCCCCAGCCACAAGGCCTGTCCCTCCCCATGAACACCCCCAAAAAACGAAAATCACCGAAAAATCAGCACAATCCCATTCCATCCATGCCCTCCATGATGTTTAAGTTCAAGACACCCCACAGAAAGACTAGGCCCATGCTAGACTCAATACCCCTGGTGAAAAGGCCACAAGTACAGCCCCAAAAAACGAAAATCACTGAAAAATCAGCACAATCCCATTCCATCCATGCCCTCCATGATGTTTAAATTCAAGACACCCCACAGATGGATGGTGGATGGGAGGTCGATGCAAGGTCGATGCAAAAAAAGCTCATGCAAAATTCACTGCACTTGTACAAACTTTGCATAGTCTGGCCACACTCAGAAGTTTTTCGTTGTCCAGGCTGCAATTACACGTGTGCTTACAAGCATCTTTCTGAGCGTGTACGTGTGTGTTTGAGAGAGAAAAACGGAGCGAGAGAGAGAGAGGGGCATAATATGAGAGAGAAACAGAGACAGTCATGAAGACAGATAGGCTGCGGAAAGAGTGACTGAAAGAAAAAGAGTAAAAGAAGGGGAACAACAGAGAGAGTAATGAAAGCTGAGAGCAAAAAAAAATGTGCATGCAAAAGGGAGAACGAGAGTGCCACGGAGGCTAGGAGTAAATGTGTGTGTGTTTGAGCGTGCGAGTGAGAGAATACAAGAGACGAGTGAAATATAAATGCGGGGGGCCTTTGAAGTGAAGCTTCACTTGTGTGTGAGAGGTGTGGGAGGAGTGCGGCTCGACTGAGCCAGAGCGCACGCTGGGGGAAGCTTGTGGGGCGGAGCTGCTGGGGAACAGATGGCAGATGGCTGGCGATTTGATGCTGTGCACGAGCATTTCACGGGCACAGCACCAAATCGCCAGCTAGTTAAACATCTGTTTAAGCCCCTTTATATCGAGCTCCCGCTCTCAATGCGCATGTGCGCATTGAGATAGGTCGCTCGACCTAAAAAGGGAAGTAGAGAAATTCCAGGGAATTATAGGCCAATAAGCCTGATTGATTCTACACAAAAAGTAGCTGGAAAAGTCATTTTGGGGAGAATCCTCCAATGGGTGGACGAGAATCAAGTTCTATTGGACTTCCAAGCGGGCTTTCGCTCAGGAACAGGTACAATTGAGCAGGTTTTTAGGCTAACACTACTTCACTGGAAGGTGGTGGAACTGGGCAAGGGCAGTCTCTATTTGGCCTTCATTGACTTGAAGACTGCCTTTGACCTAGTTCCCAGGGAAGAACTCTGGAGGGTTCTCCACCGTTTGGGCCTGCCCCCGTACATTCTGTTTCTTCTTATGAAACTCCACACTAACAATTTTGCCCAGGTTCGCTGGGGGAGGAATGGCGAAACAACAGATAGGATCCCTGTCTGTAGGGGTGTCAGACAGGGTTGCGTGTTAGCTCCCACACTTTTTTCCCTATATGTAAATGGTGTGGTGGAGCATCTGCTACAGGAACCTGCGGACGCACCCTGTCTCTGGGGTGTGCGGATCCCAACATTATTGTTCGCGGATGACACTCTGCTAATTTCAAAGACCCCCCAGGGGTTCCAGAAGTTGTTGACCCGTTTTCAGGACTTTTGCGTAACCAAAGGGCTGGTGATAAACGTAGAAAAAACGAAATATCTGATACTACGTCCACCAAGGAAATTAGGTCGCCCTCCCACCCTGAATTCAGTCCCTCTGGAGAAAGTGACCGAATTTGACTATTTGGGTCTACGCCTAAACGAGAAAATGAGCTGGCCTTCACACATCAACAAGATGGTCCTTTGTCACAAAAGGGTAGGGGGTGCCTTACTCAAGGAATATCATGCATCCCCCAGATCTTCAGTGGCACCTGCAATTGAGATTTACAAGGCAAGGGGGGTTACTTCTGCCTTGTATGGCGCAGAATTATGGGGTCACTGCAATTTGGATTACCTATCAAAGGCTGAAAATAAGTTCCTGAAGGACCTCCTAGCTCTCCCCCTGAGCACCCCAACAGTCCCAGTGCTTTTGGACTTGGGCTGTAAAAGCATCAAAGACCAGGCCCGTCTTCGCCCATTGCTCCTATGGTCTCGCATATGGAGGGTCCCGGAATTAAAATCCTATGCCGACGGCCTATTAGAGATATTGAACATGGGGGGCTGGAATAAGATCAAGTGGCTGAGGGACACAAAAACTCTTCTGGGGGAACTGGGCCTAGGAGACTGCTGGACTACAAGATCTGCTCCTCCTAAAGCAGTCCTCAAAAAACTATATTGGGACTGGGTCTCTCGCCAACTAATTGGGAATCCACATCATTGCAATTCGACGGCAGCGTTCTTTGAAATAAAGGATGTGACATCATATAAACCCTACATGGACCTAATCACTATGCCAATGGACAGGGCCCTTTACTTCAAGTTTAGAGTTGGCACCCTGCCGCTAAGAGCAACTGTAACGAAGTGGAAGTCTTATGCCCATTTATCCCCCTTTTGCGCTTGTTGCCCAACCAGGCCTGAGACGGTGGCACATGTACTCTTTGAGTGCCCAGACTATATTTATCCAAGGAGATACTGGTTGAAACCCCTCTTCAAATGCCTGGGAAGACGCAAGCATTCGGTGGCTCTCCGAATTCTATTGACTGATACCTCTCCCCTTATAGTTTGTGGTGTTTCTAAATTTTTAAAGCGTTCTTGGTTGATTCGCTGCAATAGATTGACTATATCGATTTAATTCCTTTTTAGCTAATTTATCTTAGGGAGTTCCCTAAATTTGACCTTTTTTAACTATGACATACTTGTACTTTTTGCTAAATGTTGTTTTTAATGTATGTTATGCTTGTCAGATATCTTTGCATATCGAATAAAGCTTTCAACCAACCAGTTAGAGACTGGACCAGTACTTGGCCATTCAATCCCCACATTACATTGTTGCCCAGTGGAGGGCCAGACAGAGTCCTTTAGGGTTGACAAGTCCAAAGGATGAGGAAGAGTCAGTCAGCAGTCTGATTGCTGTGTCATTGGTAACCAAACAAAATATAGCAGTCCATGTTGAGGTCCAAGGTGAGTGAGATAGAGTGTATCGAGGGACAGTGGAGGGTGATATTCCGAGGCATGATGCTCAGCCCAGGAACCAAGTAGAAACTGGCCATTTGGAAAAGAGGAATGCTACCACTTCCTTCTTTGCAATAAGGCAGATTCATCCTCATCTTCGTCCTCTGATGTGTCATGTGCCTCACATGTGGGTGGTGGTAGATTGGCTAACAGCACTGTGAGGCACTGACACATCAGGGGCAGAGATGTGGATGTAGAAGCAGCAGCAGCAGCATTCTTCTGCACCAGACCTTGCTACAGCGATGCAGTAATGATGATCTGCAGGGCATAGAAGATTCCAGCTACATCTTGCTGGTGTGCAGCCATGGCAGCCATTTGTTCCGCCTGTATCCGCTCCATGTTCTTCATTATCCTCTGCATGCGGCCAAACTCCTGGGTGCCATCGTTGGAGCCACTCTGACTGGACAGTTGTTCCTGTCTCTGAGTCATAACTCCAGCGATGTCAGCCATGGAGTGATGTTTTATAGGCGGTCTGGGATGGAGCTCAGACAGACACATACGGAATCAAGTTTGGCCACCAAGCTGTCAAACCCCACCCGCACCTGATGAACCATCTCCTGTTGGACCTCTAACACAAAGCACTGGAATGCCAAATTTGGGTCCGGGAGGTCCTGAGAGACAGCTGTGGCGGTAGGTGCTTGCTGCTGTGTTGTTTGCGCAGGGGGTGAGGTTTGCACAATGCAGCTGGGTTGCCCTGCTCCTGAAGGTGGGGTACTGATGGAGTCTAGCAGCTGTTGGAGGGTGTCTCTGTTGATGGTGTAGAATTCGTCCTCTTCATCAGTGAAGCGTGGTACAGGCTGCTGTTCAGGAGTTGATGTTTGTCCTTATGCAATGTAAAGGGGAGATGCAGTTTAACTGTGTGTTTCATGTATGATCATGAATTGAATGAATTTACAAGCAGACTGCATGACAATGTACATTGTGACTGTTTGGGAGAGGCTGCCTTTTATGAGCAATTTAAAAGAGGCAGAGCGGCGTATTTCTGATACTGAAGATGCAACCTCTCAGATGCTGCTCCAAATGACACAAATGGACAAGCTCCTGAAAGTCATTGCGGCCAAAAATTAGGACCTCGAGGCTCGCAGCTGCCGCAATAATATTCGAGTGGTGGGCAAACCCGAAAACACAAACATGGGCCGCATGGAAGACTTCATCGAGTGCCTTTTGTTGGACACCTTATGCGCTGAATCCTTCCATTCGCAGCTTATTGTGCAGCGTGCACATCGCTCCTTGGGTCCCCGGCCCCCTCCAGGTAGCCCTACACGTCCCATTGTGGCCAGATTCCTTAATTACCGAGACAGAGACACCACTCTGAAAAAAGTGTGTGAGCAAAAATCGCTGCACTTTGAAGGTAATGAGTTCACCATATATATCCAGATTTCACTGTTGCAGTTCAGGAGGTACCCCGTAAATTCCTCAAGGTTGTGCAAAGCCCAAATTGCCTATGCTCTCAATAACCCGGCACGCTTGTGGATTACCCATCAAGGTAAAACCATCACCTGCACCAATCCGCAACAAGTTGAGGACTTTATAAAGACACTTAAGCGCAGATCATCACGTCGAGATTCCAATGAACGTGATTCCAGATCACCATCCCCTCCAGAAAGCGGATTCGAGATTTAGACGTCAATGAATTGAAATTTGACACTGGCTCCCACTTCCTTCCCTATTGAACACTTTGTTCTGTTTATTCTCGGATTTTACACTCTCTTCCTGTTCTCGCTGGCTGGTTCACTACACACTGTCTGCTATTTTCACAGGCTTATGGGTAGTTATTGACAGATGAAGGTATCCTGTAAGGTACAGATGTTTCACGCCTTATTAGTAGGACCTTTTTGCTTCCTTCCGGTAGGCTTGTTCTAGACTATGCCACCCTCCCTCTATAGTTCTCCCCTCCTCATCCCCATATAACTAGGTTACTGCTTCGCAGTTTTGGCTGGGAGACGGGAGGGTTTCGTGGCCCACAGGCGCCCCCACATTTTGTACTTTCTTGTTGGTTTCTCTTGAATGGGTCTGTAAATTCAAGAAACATTTGGGGTAGGGGAGGGTATTCATATACCAGCACGATTGGGGTGCTCTTGTGGGTGGGGGGTGGTTTTGTCACTGGGGTTTCACTACATTGTCAGCATGATTGGGGTGCTGCTGCGGGTGGGGGTGGTTTTAGATTGTTGCTTCCTTTTGTTGAATATTTGGCACACCAGCAGATAGACATGCCAACTCACGTAATACGACCTACAAAAATACCACACATTGAGACATCATTTATGCAGCACCTTGTATTTTGTAATGTTTCCACACTCTGATCAGTTGCGATTAAAATTACTTACATGGAACGTCAGGGGTCTAGACGACCCACGCAAACATAGACAAATCCTTGCATACCTTGATAAGCATCATATACAAATTGCAATGCTTCAAGAAACACACACTGACCCTCGTCGCCTTCACTGCTTTGGAGGCAAATGGGCTTCTGATCTAGTGTTTTCCTCATACTCCACATATTCATGGGGCACATTTATTTTAATTAAGAAAAACACCCCCTTGGGGAGAAGCTGCATGTTCTGGGGCACATTGGGTACACAGTCCGTAACGTTGGTCTGCTGCTATGGACTGAACACGGATGATCCAGACTTTTTCACTACCCTCTAAGGACGCATTCTCAATGTGGGGTCCACTCCTGTCCTATGGGGGGTGATTTCAACACTACTTTATGTCCCTCCACTGATAGGTCCAATCCCCGTCCGCATCACAACACAAAAACCCAAGACACGCTATCCCCGCTGCTTCTAGACCATGGTCTCATTGATGCTTGTAGTCATGTTCACCCATTTGGGAGGGAAGGCACCTATTACACTACGGCACATGCGTCTTGACTATAGGGTATGCACCCGAGGGGTTGGCCCCTGGATCCTATTAGTTGAACATATGGCTCTGACTTTTTCCGACCATGCACCGGTCTTTATAACGGTTGCCCCCCCCCCCAATCTTCTTGCGACCCCACGCTGCTGGAGGCTGGTGCCTGAGGCACTGCTGGATGCTGTTTTTCATGCAGAGCTTGGAGAGGAGATTTCAGATTGTTTTACTAGCAACAAGGGCTTGGTTACACATGTAGGCACAGACTGGGAGGCATTCAAAGTTACGATGCTTGGCACCTGCATGTCTAAACGTTTCTGAGTCCTTCAAGATATTTGTCAGAGCTTGCGACGTCTGGAGGGAGAGTTGAAACAACTCGAAAACGATCTATGGACCGAGATCAGGCAAATGCTTTTGTTCATGATTTTGTGACGTTGATGTGCAATATCTTGGTCCGGGGGAGGTGGGGGGTGTCTGGGGTAGGGCTCTGGGGGGGGGGAGGCGGTGGGGGGTGGTCCTGGGAGGGGGTGGCGGTGGGTGTTGTGGCCCTCTTGGGTGTCCGCGCTGCATGATCAGTGGCACCATGGCATCTGTTGTTCTTCAGGTGTGGCTCTGCGCTGGGCTCCCTTTTCTGGTGCAGGTTGTATCCGACTTTACACCAGGTCAGAGTAGGTGTTAATTTCCTGCTGCTAATGCGCCTTATCGCCTGTTTTGTGATCTTATCTCAGATCCGGCTGGTCGTTGAGAATGTTGTGACGTGGTGTTGTTGCGGTTTTTTGCACAGGAACGCCTACTATTCATCTCATTAGCGATAATTGCTGGGGTCATCTGTGGCGATGTTTTTTGCGGCTACTATCGCAGGTAAACTGGGGATATGGGCCGTTAGCACCAGCTTGTGAATGGGAGATACATTTATCACAACTTTGGCTGCGATAAAGGGCTGATAAATGGGAGATAGATCATTGAGAATATGCCCCCCTTTTTATAGGGGCAGTACTGCCAACTGCAGTGGATCGAGCCTACTCTCCACTTCAGAGGATTCTGGATATTAGGATAGGATTATAATGTTTCAGAATGGAGCTATGGTTCCAGTCACAAAGGTCTGGCACCTACTTGGTCTGACATGCAAAAGAAACAATTGACATCCTTAACCCCCCTGCGGCTGGATTTAGGTATTAGACCGACTGGAGATGAAATTGGCCAAAGACCCCTAACTTTCTGGCATAGATTGTGGGTGACCGTGGAACTGGCAGAATGTCGGTCAGAGACAAAAGAGCTACTGGGTCTCCCAGGGGTAGATACAATCGCTTTGTTTGCACATATAAGGGAAGAGTGCAGTAGGATAGACAAACCAAATCTCTGGAGTAACCCTGAGGAAGCGTGTTCTGCTATTTCACGGGCTGCACTGGTGACAATTTATCGAACACATAAACTGGCAGTCATCCATAGGAATCCGGCTCCGGGTCATCTGACAGCCGAATTCCTCACAATAAAGGACGGGAATATATTTGAACCCTTTCTGGATGCCATTCTACCTTTCCCAGCAAGAAAACTATATATCTCCAGTTTAGATTTAGTACCCTTCCACTATGAGCCATTACTTGTTAATGGTCTGAAACAGCCCCACGTGGGTGCATAGCCTACAACTACCAGGAGGAGTCAGAGCTCCATGTTTTATTCTTTTGTCCAGGCTACAAATCTGCAAGACAGCGCTGGCTCATACAGTTGTGCAGGAATCTAAGGTTTGTGCACTGCCAGGAGGCACTCGGGTATATTCTCAAGAACGTGTGATAACCATCGCAAAAGTAACTTAACACAACTTCCAACATCACACTGGGAAAATTACGCCGTGTTAGCGAAGCATTCTAAACACAGTGGTACCATGCGATAGTCTCCATATAACGCAACACATGTCCGCGTAAAAATTAACACCACGCTGCACAAATGCGAAACACGAGCGATAAAAATCCTGCAAGGAGGCCAATTGCGGTACACAAAGCAGTGAAAACCAGCGACAGGCCTGAAAATCGCACGCGTCTGGTGGGAAAATGCACTATAAAAGCTACAAATACAACACATCAGAAACAGTCTAAAGTGCATAGCAATATGGATGCACCCTGACCGAGCGCAGAGGCCGGCATGTACCCCACTACCCCCACAGACCACCAGCAAGGAACAACGGGGTCGGGGAAGGTCAGGGAGAAGAGGGAGAGGAAGATGGGGTGCAGTCCGCAGGAAAACTAGAACAGCGTGACAAAGGTGACAGAACACTACCATCAACTGTCCCACAATTAGACTACCAGGGTGCAGTCGTACTGTCGAGGAGGCCAATGGAGGAGGCCAAGAGACGCTGGTATGATGTGAAAATCTAAACCAGGCACAAAGCCGCTGCCAACAGGAAGGCAGCAACGGCGACGTGTGCAGTCCCATTGCCCCCGACACATGCAGTAATCCAGCTGTGGCGTAGATGCCTCGATTGGTCTCTGGCTGTTCCTTTGCAGTGTGTGGGAAGTATAGATAGTAGGGTACCAAGCTGATGGTGTCATCCCTGACCGTTATGAGGGATTTGGATTGGCCTGCCTGTGTGACTCAGCCAACTTGGGCGGTTGTTGGTTGGTGGGTACCAGAGGCTAACAGGTGCACCAAGGCCAGCATGTTTGTCTGAGGTGGGATGTTGGTTGTCCGCTGTGTTGGTACTGTCATCTGGTGGCCAAAGGTGGGCAGGATGCGGAGGATGGTTGTCCCTTTGAGCATGTAGAGGGCAATGACATTCTCTGGTGTTGGGTCTGTGAGGTTGGTGCATTTTCTGAGGGTCGCTGTCTTTGCGCTGCCTAAGTGCCGGTCTGGTGGGGGGAGTGGGAGGCTCCGGGGGGTCCTGGAGGTGGTGGCAGTGGGTGTTGTGGCCCTCTTGGATGTACGTCCTGCATGTTCAGTGGCTCCATGCCATCTGTTGTTCTTCAGGTGTGGCTCTGGGCTGGGCTCCCTTTTGTGGTGCAGGCTGTGGTCTGACTTTGCACCAGGTCAGAGCAGGTGTTAGTTTCCTGCTGCTAATGCGCCTTATCGCATGTTCTGTGCTCTTTTCGCTGATCTGGCTGGTTGTTGAGAATGCGATAGTTGCCAGGCTCGTCTGTGGGGATGTTTTTTGCGGCTGCTATTGCGGGTACACTGGTGCTCTGGGCTGTTACCACCAGCTTATGAATGGGGTGATAACTTTATCATGACTTTGGCAAAGTGCTGTTAACTCGGCGATAGCTCCTTCAGAATATGCCCTCAGAATGTTGAAGTTTGACACTTCTAAGCCCATTGTTTTTGCTCTCGCTTGATTACTAAATGCAATGTGCCGTAGGCGCTGGACTCTCTTAAAAACAATTACACCAGATGCAAATGCATAAACTGTTCTGACTTCTTAGCAAAAACGAGAGAAAAATCAGTTTTAAAATGTTTTACAGTTTCAAATTTTTAACCATGGAGATGAATTCTTTTAATTTTCATTCTATGGATACCTCATGTGTAACTCATTGTATGCTATCAAGGAGGAGGGACGAGCAAAGAGTATGCAGTTCCTAAGGAGGCTGGAGGTGGACAATAATGGGGGGAGATCCAATGGTGGCTAATGAGAGAGAGGATGGGGAATCCTTCCTTTCGGAATGAGGGCCCTCACACACCCAGCCCGCTGGGAGTCATGCTTCATCATCGAGCATGCTCCTCGTTGGGTCGGCACTGCAATAATATTCCTTGCCTTATGGTGCAATGTGTGTAAGGGGCCCTAATAGTGTAGAAGTGCAGTGCTGTAGGTTCTAGTAGACTATGAGGATTAAAACAGGGAAATAGGAGGATCAGGGGGACTAATTTTAATGATCCTGCCTCCCACCCTGATTAAAATCAGTGTGGCGACTGTCTACAGTGATGTTGCAGACAGTTGCATTTAAATTACTTCGGTCAACATGTTTCTTGTCTATGTAGTCGGAAGGATCTCACAACAATTTTTCAGGACCTAAATAAAATGATGAACCTATACTAAATGTAGTGGTCATTTGGTATATTTACCTCGTTTTAGTAGTTTTTTGCACCAGAAGGGTGTAGTATCCATAGGCGCAGTAGCCAATCTAAAATGAACTCAAGACTGGCCCCATCGAATTGCGGCATAGAATGGACATGTTAAAGTAACAATTGTCGTTGTCTCACGCCCACTGAGCAGAGGCTGCAGTGCCGAATCCGGGAATACTCTCTGTATGAGCATTCGATCTGATTTGCACTGGACCTATGTTCTGTTTTTCTTTCCCTGTTATTATTGCATTTGGACTTTCCCGAGCTTATTGGCTCTGCCAATAAACCTGTTAGTACAGCTAATTACCTTGGCACACAAAGATGATGCACATGTACTTTCATACGATGGATGGATTGTTTTTTATTAAAAACCAATCCATCCATGGAGACGTGTGGCTCAATGGTTAGAGCGGCAGACCCTGATGCAGAGGTCTGGCCCGGGACCAGGGTTCAATTCCTGCCTCGGCGGATCTAGGGCTCAATTTCCTCTGACCTGATAATTCTTGCCTCAGTGCTTATTCTAATCATGAGTCCCACTCTGCAACTCTGGGCAATAGCTTGCTTAAGCTCCACAATGGCCCCAACAGCGCTGGGATGCCTGGCTTCACCTTGGGGGTGCCCAGGAGTGGACATTTCACAGGGAAAAGCCAGGAAGGGTTTCACAGCAGTATGCGTTACAGCGCCAGGACACCCCAGTTGGGGTATTAGTGCGCTTTACAAGTACAAATCATACTGCTAAGATTGTATTGTACACATAATTTTATGGTCTTAACAACTGAAATAAAGGCTTTTGAACTGAACTGAACAATCGATTGATGGAATGCTGGACAATGCAAACATTCACCCTCAGCCACAAGGATCTGGGATTAATCCATCTTTCTTTTGCTCACCACCCAAGTTTGGACCCAGCCATATGCAAATCCGTCTTGGCCCTGTTCCTTGTGGGAACCTTGTGGCTCATTGAGGTTGCACCTTTTTGTAAGATAGAACAGTGACAATACAGTGATTAAATATGGCATCATTTGACACTATTACTCACATTACTGAAAATAGGGCCACCACGATGGCATATACAAATGAAGAGGCAACAGACATTTACGCATTGATCGAAGAGATTAGACTTGTAGACACACACAGGGGATCCACTATACAACAATTGAAACAAATGGAATACCTTACACGCAGGCAATTAAATCGACGATTTCATGCGAGCACACTAGTTCAATATCACCGAAACAAAAGGATTTCACGAGGTTTAAGAATAGCACTACAACCGATGACCACTTATTGGCTTCTCCATTCACGACTTGCTTCTTTCGTGTTCTATACACGTCTATACTACGATTACTGTTTTCCTTCTAAGGCACACTTGCATGTGAGATTTTTACTCACAATCATTAACGGCACACCCGGAAGTGTCTTGTTTACAATAAGTTTCATTCTCTTACCTACACAAATACAAATTTGATCTTATTCATGTTTTCAGGAAATCACCCCTGATGAAGGGAAATTCTATTCCCGAAATGCATTGGGCTCTGGACTCTATGAATCATACAAATATATCAACATGAAGATTCTTTCACAAATGTGATTTTCGTGATAAAATGCTGTCTTATGATTCGTAATGTTAAATCATACAAATGTATTAATTTAGATATACAGATATTCAGTATTTACGATTGTATGTATACAATACGTACTGTATATTCAGAAATAATGAAGAATTTGTTTCGTGATGACTGAATTGTGATTGGTTTTTTTGCAGTAAAAAGGTAATACTGAGTATTTTTAGTGGAAAAAAGTTTTTCCAGGGAACAGTGCACATTGCTTGCAGACTGCTGCCTGCATTCTTTTCTGGTGCCCAGGAGTGGACATTTCACAGGGAAAAGCCAGGAAGGGTTCCACAGCGGTATGCGTTACAGTGCCAGGACACCCCAGTTGGGGTATTAGTGCGCTTTACAAGTACAAATTACAATACATTAATTTCATACTGCTAAGATTGTGATTGTATTGTACACATACTTTTATGGACTTAACGGCTGAAATAAAGGCTTTTGAACTGAACTGAACAATTGCTGAATGGAATGCTGGACAATGCAAGCATTCACCCCCAGCCACAAGGATCTAGGATTAATCCATCTTTCTTTTGCTCACCACCCCAGTTTGGCCCCAACCATATGCAAATCAGTCTTGGCCCTGTTCCTTGTGGGCCCAGTCCAGCCCGAACTGCCAAGCCAGGTCCTCCCTGGACCGACAAGAAGCATCCCGGGACCGGTTTCAGGGCATCACCCTTCATCAGCTAGGCTACCTTGAATCCAGTGGTGTAGTGAGCACAGGACCCATGTCAGGACATACTCTTCCCACTTAGGGAAACATATGCAAAAGAAACAATGGATGGACGGAATGCTGGACAATGCAAACATTCACCGCCATTCACAAGGATCTGGGTTTAATCCACCGTTCTTTTGCTCGCCACACCACCCGGCTTGGACACAGCCATGCGCAAATTAGTCTTGACCCTGTTCCTTATGGGAACAAACCAGCCCGAACTGCTAAGCCAGGTCCTCTCTGACCCGAAAAAAAGCATCCTGGGACCAGTTTCACGACATCACCCTTCATTAGCCAGGCTAGCTTGAATCCAGTGGTTTAGTTAGCACGGGACCCACGTCAGGGCATACCCTTCCCAATTAGGGCAACATATGCAAAATAAACAATTGATGGACGGAATGCTGGACAATGCAAACATTCACCCCCAGTCACAAGGATCTAGGTTTAATCCATTGTTCTTTTGCTCACCACACCAATCCAGTTTGGACCCAGCCATACGCAAATTAGTCTTGACCCTGTTTCTTGTGGGAACAGTCCAGCCGGAACTGCCAAGCCATGTCCTTCCTGGACCGAAAACAAGCATCCTGGGACCGGTATCAGGCCATCACCCTTTATCATCCAGGCTAGCTTTAATCCAGTGGTGTTGTGAGCACGGGATCCATGTCAGGGCACACCCATCCCACTTAGTGCAACATATGCAAAGGAAACAATTGATGGATTGAATGCTGGACAATGCAAACATTCACCCCCAGTCAAAAGGATCTGGGTTTTATACATTGCTCATTTACTCACCACACCACCCCAGTTTGTACCCAGCCATATGCAAATCAGTCTTGACCCTGTTCCGTGTAGGAACAGTCCAGCCCGAACTGCCAAGCGAGGTCCTCCATGGACCAAAAACAAGCATATTGGGGCCGTTTTCAGGGCATCACCCTTCATCAGCCAGGCTAGCTTGAATCCAGTGGTGTAGTGAGCACGGGACCCAAGACAGTGCACACCCTTCCCACTTAGGGCAACATATACAAAAGTAACAATTGATGGACAGAATGCTGGACAATGCAAACACTCACCCACAGTCACAAGATCAGAGTTTAATAAATTGTTCTTTTGCTCACCACACCACCCCAGTTCAGACCCAGCCATATGCAAATCAGTCTTGACCCTGTTCCTTGTGGGAACAGTCCAGCCCGAACTACCAAGCCAGGTCCTCCCTGGACCAAAAACAAGCATCCTGGGACCGGTTTCAGGGCATCAGCCAGGCTAGTTTGAATTTAGTGATGTACTGAGCAAGGGACCCACGTCAGGGCATACCCTTCCCACTTGGGGCAACATATGAAAAAGAAATAATTGATGGACGGAATGTGGACAATGAAAACATTCATCCCCAGTCACAAGGATCTGGGTTTAATCCATCGTTCTTTTGCTCACCACACCACCACAGTTTGGAACCAGCAATATGCAAATCAGTCTTGACCCTGTTCCTTGTGGG
Organism: Lissotriton vulgaris; assembly: GCF_964263255.1. Classification (NCBI taxonomy): domain Eukaryota; kingdom Metazoa; phylum Chordata; class Amphibia; order Caudata; family Salamandridae; genus Lissotriton; species Lissotriton vulgaris. The sequence goes on from NC_141693.1 coordinate 287,797,063, forward strand.
AACAGTCCAGCCTGAACTGCCAAGCCAGGTCCTCCCTGGCCCGAAAACAAGCATTCTGGGACCGGTTTTCAGGGCATCACCATTCAACACCCGGTCTAGCTTGAATCTAGTCAGTTAGTGCGCATGAGACCCACGGTAGGGCATACCCTTCCCACTTAGGGCAACATATGCAAAAGAAACAATTGATGGACGGAATGCTGGACAATGCAAACATTCACCATCAGTCACAAGGAAATGAGTGGAATCGATTGTTCTTTTGCTCACCACACCACCCCAGTTTGGACACAGCCATATGCAAATTAGTCTTGACCCTGTTCCTTGTGGGAACAGTCCAGCCCGAACTGCCAAGCCAGGTCCTCCATGGACCGAAAACAAGCATCCTGGGACCGGTTTCAGGGCATCACCCTTCATCAGCCAGGCTACCTTGAATCCAGTGGTGTCGTGAGCACGGGGCCCACGTCTGGGCATACCCTTCCCACTTAGGACAACATGTGCAAAAGAAACAATTGACAGACAGAATACTGGACAATGAAAACACTCACCCCCAGTCACAAGGATCTGGGTTTAATCCATTGTTCTTTTGCTCACCACACCACCCCAGTTTGGACCCAGCCATATGCAAATTAGTCTTGACCCTGTTCCTTGTGGGAACAGTCCAGCCCGAACTGCCAAGCCACGTCCTCCCTGGAACGAAAACAAGCATCCTGAGACCGGTTTCAGGGCATCATCCTTCATCAGCCAGGCTAGCTTGAATCCAGTGTTGTAGTGAGCACGGGACCCACGTCTGGGCATACCCTTCCCACTTAGGACAACATATGCAAAAGAAACAATTGATGGATGGAATGCTGGACAATGCAAACATTCACCCCCACTCACAAGGATCTGAGTTTAAGCCATTGTTCTTTTGCTCACCACACCACCCCAGTTTGGACTCAGACATATGCAAATCTTGACCCTGTTCCTTGTGGGACCAGTCCAGCCTGAACTGCCAAGCCAGGTTCTCCCTAGACCGAAAACAAGCATCCTGGTACCGGTTTCAGGGCATCACCCTTCATTAGGTATGCTAGCTTGAATCCAGCCATGAGGTGAGAACAGGACCCATTTCAGGGCATACCCGTCCCACTTAGAGCAACACATGTAAAAGAAACAATTGACGGACGGAATGCTGGACCATCCAAAAATTCACCCGCAGTCACAAGGATCTGGGTTTAATCCATTGTTCTTTTGCTCACCACACCACCCCAGTTTGGACCCAGCCATACGCAAATCAGTCTGACTCTGTTCCTTATGGGAACAGTCCAGCTCGAACTGCCAATCCAGGTCCTCTTCCCGGGACCGAAAGAGAGCATCATGGGACCAGATTCACGGCATCACCCTTCTTCAGCCAGGCTAGCTTGAATCCAGTGGTGTAGTAAGCACGGTACCCACTTAAGGGCATACCCTTCCCACTTATGGCAACATATGCAAAAGAAACAATTGATGGATGGAATGCTGGACAATGCAAACATTCACCCCCAGTCATAAGGAACTGGGTTAATGCACTGTTCTTTTGCTCACCACACCACCCATGTTTGGACCCAGCCATATTCAAATCAGTCTTGACCCTGTTCCTTGTAGGAACAGTCCAGCCCGAACTGCCAAGCCAGGTCCTCCCTTGACTGAAAACAAGCATACTGGGACCGGTCTCATGGCATCACCTTTCACGAGCCAGGCCTGCTTGAATCCAGGGGGTGTAGTGAGTCCCCGTCAGGGTATACCCTTCCAACTTAAGGCAACATATGCAAAAGAAACAATTGATGGACGGAATGCTGGACAATGCAAACATTCACCCCCAGTCACAAGGATCTGGGTTTAATCCTTCGTTCTTTTGAGTCACCACACCACGCGTATGGCTGGGTCCAAACAGGAGTGGCAAGCTGAGCAAAAAGACAATGGATTTAGGCCCAGACATCTGTACTGGGGTGAATGTATGACATTGTTCTACATTCTGTCCATCAATTGTTCTTTTTGCATTTGTCACCCCGAGTGGGTTGGGTATGCCCAGACGCGGGTCCCCTGCTCTCCATGCCACTGAAGTCAAGCTATCCTGGCTGTTGAGGGCTGGAAGACCGAAACTGTTACTAGGATGCTTGTTTCCAGTTCAGGGAGCACCTAGCCTGGCAGTTCGGGCTGGACTGTTCCCATTGGGTAACGGGTCAAGACTGATTTGCATATGGTTGGGTCCAAACTGGAATGACATCGTGAGCAAAAAAAAACAATGGTTTTGGGGCCAGATCTCTGTACTGGGGTGAATGTATGACATTGTTCTGCATTCTGTCCATCAATTGTTCTTTTTGCATTTGTCACCCCGAGTAGAACAGGTATGCCCAGACGTGGGCCTCGTGCTCTCCATCCCACTGGAGTCATATGGCTGAGTCCAAACTGGTGAGCAAAAGAACAACGGATTTAGGCACAGATCTCTGTACTGGGGTGAACGTAAGACATTGTTCTGTATTCTGTCCATCAATTGTTCTTTTTACTAGGTCTGATAACCTCCTGTATTTTGTTGGTCACCCATTCACGCTGGCGCATAAGGGCCCTCCAGGGGGGCCTCCATAGGCAGTGTTTTCAGTACAACAGAGATTTTAAGGAGTCGGTTAAGATCTCCAGAGACACTGCAGCGCATCTTCAATGGTGGGGGTGCCCGGCAATCTGTCTCAAGGGAAGCTGTCAGCCCTCATCCTCCGGTGGCCACAGTTATAACGGATGCCTCCACACTAGGACGGGGAGCTCATCTGGGGAATTTGGAGATCAAAGAACTTTGATCTTCAGAGTGTAGGAGATTAGGATCTGCTTCTTATAGTTACCCCCACTTTTTGCAGATGTTTCACTTTTTTCAACTTAGTCTGACTGGGATCCTGCTATCCAAGACCCCGGCCTAGCTGTTTTCTCCTCTAAATTGATTGCATGTACTTTAGGTACACTCCAGATTGGATTCTGGGGTACTCTTATTAGTTCCTAGTATATGGTAGATATGTTCCTAGGGCATAGGTACCCCAGAGGTCTCCCAAGGGCTGCAACCTGTATTGTGCCACCCTTGAGAGACCACACAAACTGACACCACATGTCTGCTACTCCAGCCTGTGTGAGGGGGTGCATGCACCCCTTACTTAGATATAGGTTCACTATATCTACCTTATATCACTGCACATATACACCTATCAGTCACCCCTATGGCAGGCCTTATAAATCCTGAAGGCAGGGTGCTTGGTTTTATGTGAGAGGGTGCCCATACATGAGCAGAGCCCCTCTGCAGCTTTCCAAACCTATTCTCCGGGGTTGTTCTGTGATGCTGCCAACCATATACTCTTAAGTGTATTATAACCTGACGGTAAATGCTAACTTTAAAATGGCTGCTTAGAAACATGTTGTGTTTGCTGTCAAACACCTTGGAATCATACCTCTCCGCCAGTAACTGGCGGGGGAGGTATGATTCCACCCTCCTAAATGGACAAATGCGACACACCGGTACACGCGGTACCAGCTTTCTCGACCTGGGTGTCACAATTTGGGTGCTGCCAGCCACATACACGAGTCTACTCTCCTGCTGCTGAACCAAGCTCAAGCAGGGAAAGGCTTGACAATAGGCTTCCTGTCAAACAGAGGTTTAACCACCTCCCAGACAGGCTTTAGTGTATTGGGGCTGGGTAGGTGCACTCGCAGAGTGCTTTGATGTCTGCACTGGGGGCACAATTGGTGTCCCTGAGCATAGTCCAGTTCAAACCGGTTGCAGGAGCCATTGGCTCCTGCTATGGTGCGAAGCTGGACAAAGAACATGGGTGTACCCACCCCTCTGTCCTGACCCTCCCATGGTGGGTCTCCAGAGTTTGTCCCACCCCTTGGGTGTAAAGAAGGTACCCCTGACTACAGGACTTCATATTTTACCTGGACTAAACTCTGCTACAGAAGCCAAGTACTTCAATGATCCACATGACGCTGGACGACTGAAAAATCTTCCTTGGAGTAAAGGAGTTACTCCCCTGCTAAGCAGGCACCTAAACGCATCTGACTGGTTTGCATCTCTGAAGCTCCACAGGACTCCGAAGATTTCTGCAACACAGGAGGTGGGTTCCCTAAGTCTCCAAGGTTGATCTGCGCTCTCTGCAATTCTGAGGCCCATATCCCTCGTGGGGACTGTGCAACCTGAACCCCTGTGCACTGTGCTCTTTTGCTTTATTAAAAACAAGAGAGTTACCCTGGTGCACCATAAAGGACCGCAACTATAAAGTAGTAACAAAATATTTTCCTTTCTGTGTTGTTTTTATATATATGTGACAACTGTCATCCAATTTACATTCTTGGGAGAGTATATTGGAAAATCTAGCAACACGTAGCTTGATATTTATCATTTATTCATAATTTGATTACAACAATATCAAAATCATATATAAATCTGAACACAATAAAAACTATTTAAAAACACATGATCCTAGATAAACACAAATCGGTCCATAGTTTCAATAAACTCCAATCTCAAAAAGTTTTTGGGTTTTTTTTGTTGAGAGATTTTTTACAATTATTGTTACAATCATAGAAATCATTGAACTGCAATCATGTTATACAAATATACCAATTTCATCACAACACTATAAGCTAAAAACAATGCATTACAACACATAATAATAATGTCCTTTTGTCTTTGAAGCAGCATATGCTTTCCGGTGACACCTGAGGCTGTACTTTGGGCTACTTGTAGTCCTGACCCCGAGTGTTTCCCCAGAAGATTTCCGGCCTACAATCCATGAGTGTTCCGTGGGCTGGTATTTCGTGATTCCTCTTGAGGTACCTTCGCAATCCCTGGTCTGTTGGCCTGCGGGTCCCTGTGAAGGTAACTTTGACTTTCCGTGGGCTTTCGTGGTTGCTCCTGATGTGCCCTGACCCACTGCTTGGAGAGTGCCCAGGACCTTGCTAGTCCTCACTGAAGCTGATTTCCTCTAACCGAGTGGGTTGCAATTGCCAAGGCTTGTTGGTGTTCTATCCGAACACTGACCCCCCAGCACTTGACATCTTTCATGGAACAGCTCATCTCCAGACGTTGGTTGTCTCGACGTCTCCTGGTCCCTGCGGCTGCAGAGTCAAGCATTTGCGTCAACTCATGAAGCACCCGACATCGGTGGGCAGTCGTCTACCGAGACCCTGGTCACCCTGAAGTGACCCAGACTCTGTCCCCTCTGCTTTCAGGTTCTTCTCACCTTGAATTCAGGCTTAAATTCCACCGGACACTTTTCCTCTTCACAGCAGCAGCACTTTTCATCATCACGCCATTGAAAACGACAAAGATTCCCGAAATCACTTGACACCTATGCACCCGGCTTCCCTGGGTTAGGTTACACAAGTACTCCAGTGCTCACAAGGGTGCTGGCCTTAGAACCTTCTATGTTTGAAAGGGTTTGCTTAAAGTCCTCTCCGAAGTGCTCTTAATCTTTAAAATTACAAACACGACTTTCCCACAGAGTTGTATGGAGCTTGCGCCTGTGTTCTCACGCTACACCCGTCCTGCATGGGTCCCTTGTGTCACTACCTTGGGTGGTTCCTTGGGGTCCCAGCGATTTTACGTGCTCTACGCACTATGTCTAGTCAAGTCGTGGTTGTTATACCACTTTCTTAATTTATGGTTTATTCTCCCCCTGGAGCCCACTGTGTATTGTGCTATTTTCTGTCGTTCTAGTGATTTAATATTGTGTGCTTTGTTCTCTAATCTCATAAAGAGGTTAGTAGAGAGTGTTTAGTAATACATACATATATTTTATATATTCCTTGTGTGGTTCTCCTTTCATTTGGTCATTCAGGAGGTTCTGATCTGGTAAAGCAAGCTGCTTTACATTCCTTCGAGACTCAACCTGAAGACTGCTCTCCATAGCTACAACTAGGATAGCTTTCAATAAAGGTTGTCTTAAACCTAATAATCAATAAGGGCTGTTTGGACTGGTACAAGGTGCCCACTATAATTCGTGGTCAGCATATACCAGGCCAACTTCTCACTCAGAGGAACAGATGCTGGCCGTGAAAAGGGAAGTTGAGGTTTTGCTGGACATCTGGCTTGAAACCAGACACTTGCGGCCCCATGTGGCGGTGTAATAGGTCACTTGTATTTGATCCCTGTGGGCAGCTTTATAAGCAGCATCCAACGTTCATCAGATGATTTTGCCCTCTGCCACCAACTCCTGTCCTTTTTTGAGATACTGCTCTGGGAGATGCTGGCCAATATCCGCCAGTTGGCAATACACCATTGAGTAGGAGATTAAGGCGATAATCCACGTTAAGTGGCTTAGCGCCACCTTGTAAATATTTAGAGAATGGTAAAATACCACAGGTGTGTCTGAAAAAGTGCTGCTCTGGTGGTAGTAGGGGCTTGTGAATATGTCCCTTAGTTTCCTTGGATGCAGATGCCTTAGGAGGATTGAGGGCCTCTTCAAAGTCAACTTTCTCTTACGAGGAGCAAAATCCTTTGACACCTACGAAGGCTTCGACAGGGTCAGGCCAGTACCCCACTGGATGTGGATCGATTTTTGCTTTCCACCCAGGTTTTCAGCTGCAGGGTTGTTAGCTCTGAATCACCCAAAGTGGTAAGTGGCCACAGAAGTAGCTATGAATGGCCTGAAGGCAAACTAAGCTCAAAGTGTTTCAAGTCCGCCTGCTTCAGACCAGGGTGTCTCAGCCCCGAACATTTCAGATCGATGTCTCTCGGCTCATATTTTCTCGGTGCAGAGTGTTTCAGCTACAAGGACTTTTGGTCCACTAGTTTCTATTCAGAGGATGACCGAACCTTGAGATCTGATACTGAAGCAGAAGTCGATACTTCAAGGAGGATCTCTATACCAGATGGTGTTTCGGGCAGGTTCCAGCGCGGAATGACTGTTTCGACCAAGGACAAGGAAGCAGTTCACCGGAGGCTCCTTCTGGTGAGTAGAGGGAGTTACAGTACTCACTGCGACCTTCAGTGGGCAATGGGCCAGTGGAAGTTCTTATTCTACCGCAGAGTAGACGCTTTGGTGTTAGAAAGCCGCCTCCGCAGCTGGGGCATCCGGCTGCTCAGCCTTAGCTCTCGCATTCTAAAGGGGTCCGAAGTGTCTCTTAGCCATTGACACCGAGGCAATGCAGCGTGCTCTTAGATTCTGATAGGTCTTCTCGTTTCTTAAGGCCAGAGACGCCAAACAGGATTCTTCACAGTTTTCAGTGTACAAACACAGGTTACAGACTTCGGGGCTTATTTATAAAGCCCTGGTGCCACCTTTGAGTCATTTTTAACATGTAAATTGTAAATTGATACTTGTATAGCGCACTACTGACCCGCTAGGGTCTCAAGGCGCTTGTCTGAATACCGCTGTGGAACCCATCCTGGCTTTCCCTGTGAGGCGTCCACTGCTGGGCACCCCCAAGGTGGAGGCCAGGCATCCTTAGCGTTGTGGGGGCCGTTGTGGAGATTAAGCAAGCTATTGCCCAGAGTTGCAGAGTGGGACTCCATGATTGGAATAGGCACCGAGGCGAGAATTATCAGGTCAGTGGAATTTTGAGCCCAAGACCCGCCGAGGCGGGGAATTGAACCCTGGTCCCGGGCTACACCTCTGCATCAGGGTCTGCCGCTCTAACCATTGAGCCACACTTCTCCATGGGAAAAGTGACGCAAGGTCCTTGAAAATCTGCCCCCAAGTGGAGATCTGACCTCAGATACTTGGCATGACAAATGAAACAGAATCAGAAAGGAGTCCTTCGCATCACGTGGGTTTTCCGGCAGGTCAGCAACTGGATTGGAACGTAAATGACACCCATGAGGGGGGATAGATTCAAAGGCCCTGCGACAAACAGGATCAAACCAGATCTCGTATGAGCACGTCTGAACCAGACAGCAGAGAAAAAAACGATCTAGCAATGGAGTCGATGCCCATGCGCATTACCACTGATCATTGAAATCAGGTGACTTGAAAAGACTTCTTTCAAAGAAAAACAAGTTGTGCACATTTTGATGGCAGAAGTATGCACATCATGTGGATCAACAACTACACGCCAGAAATATGTAATTTACTTTTCATAGATTCTTTCTACAGGGAAAGAAAATACATTTTATAGACCTGCTTTGGTAGGACTGGTGGACCTACAGGATTTCATACAATACGAGTAAATTATCTTAAAAGTAAATAATCCTAATAGTAAATAACATTAACTTATCTGGCTAGTCTGAACTAAAGAAGGCTCACGTGATATTAAGATGAACACAATAAAAACTGAAGATTTCTTCAACACATGTGAACCTCAGAGCCATTTTGCAGGAATTGGACCTGCAGCTGAAGCAGTTCAAATCGAAATGGCTACTTACCAGGAGTAGTTTTGTAGATTTAGGAATGTTCTGGATTCACATGCTGTGCATTATTACGCCATCTCATTGAAATCTCTCCTTTTTAGGTCGAGCATGTGCAGGGCATATGCTGCTCTGCAAGGCATGCTGTATTCGGTATATGGGCTATCGGGACTTTAGACACACCCACCACTTTTGGTTGGTTAGCTGGCCTGCTTTCAAAGAACAAGTTACTTACCTTGGGTAACGTTGTATCTGTAAGAGACATTATGTTAGGTATAGATTTCTTACCTCAGAATTACCCCAGGCATCAGACTGAATCCAGAACATTTATTCTTAGCAGTACCCCTATCCCTGCGCGTTGGTAGATGGTGCTAGTCGACTTTGACTCCGTCGTTGTGTTCACTGGGATGACATTGCGGTGTTTTTATAGACGCCGCCCCTGCGCGCTGACGTCAGTTCTGACACAACTCCAACCGAGAAGCGCAGAACCATGCCAGACTGACCACTGATGCGCTAATCTTGGGCCCTGGAAGAGAGTCCCTGTCCCTAGAAGTCAGTTCACAGAATGGGGAGGAACGGGTGGGGTGGTAAGGAATCTATAACTAACATATGTCGCTTACAGATACATTGTTACCGAAGGTAAGTAACTAGTTCATCTGAAAGAGACTGTTAGTTATAGATTCCTTACCTTAGAACAGATACCCCAGCAATACCAACCCCGGAGGAGGTTCTGCGAACTTAGTTCAAACCAGAAAGTCCTGGAGGACAAATAGGGCAAACTATCCATCCCTTCGGACTTGGCTGTCCGGGCAGTAATGTCTGGTGAAAGTGTGCAAAGACACTCATATGGCTGCCTGACAGATGTCAAGAAGTGGAACTTCACGAGCAAGACCAGTGGTGGCCGCCGTAGCTTTAGTAGAATGCACAAGGAGCCCCACTGGAGGTTCCTTCTTTTCCAATGCATAGCATATTTTAATACAAAGGACACCCCATCTAGAGATGGTCCGCTTCTGAAGGGCCCGACCTGGCATGATCCACCAGCAGGATGCAGGAGGCCATGAACGGCCTCAGGGTCATTCTCACCGAAATCCTGGATAGAGGCTAAAACATAGTTATCATAGCCCGAATATCTCAGACTCACTGCTCGGGAGTATAGACCCAAACTGCACTGTGTCCAGAACAGCCCTGATGACAGGGAGCGTTTGCGAGGGGGTCACGTTTGACTTCGGCATGTTGATAGTGAACCCCAGGGAGTGCAGGTCAGCCGTAGTCTGGAGGTAGGAGACAACAGCCTGAGGCGAACCCGCCTTCAACAACCAGTTGTCGAGATAGGGGAATACTGGAACCCTAATCGGCGCAGATGAGCTGCGATCACTTTCGTGAACACCCGCGGGGCTCTGGTAAGGCCAAAGGGGAGCATGGTGAACGGAAAACGCTCATGGCCTACCTTGAACCGCAAGTAGTGTATGAGGGCTGGCAGGACGGGAATGTGAAAATAGGCGTCCTGTAAGTCCAGCACCACCATCCAGTCTGCAGGGTCGAGCAGAGAAACTTCCTGGCGGAGAAGTGCAAAATGATTCTGCGACAACCCCAACATGTCCAACCCAAACCAGCCCCATGTTCACGCAAGCTACCCAGTCTCAGAGTGGCCGTGGGACCCAATGACACAGGCCTGGAGGCCAGCGGGTAGGCCAGTCAACCCTTCCTACCCTTGCAGCTGCCTCCAAACCTTCCTAGTCCGACCTTCCAGGGCCATCAAAAGCCAGGGGGCGGCAAGATTCGCCATCACCTTCCCCACATAGCCACAAAAGGGATGAAAAGCAGACTGAGGTGGACGAGTCTTCGCTGTGAGGCCCAAGGATCTGGCCGTAGCTCGAGAATCCATAAAGCGCTCCAGAGCAGAGTCTGCCTTGTCACCCAAAAGGTGACGGCCATCAAAGGGCATGTCCTGCAAGGTTGCTTAAACATCCCCTGAAAAGTCTCAACGAGGCGTAGCGCCGAAAGGCTACCGACTTTGCAATTGTTCTGCCTAGTGAGTCGGTGTTATCCAGTCCACATCGAATCGTGAATTTGGCTGAGTCTCTCTCGCATCCGTCACTGCCTGGGAGAGAACGGCCCGGGCCTTCGCCGGGCACTGAGGCAGCACCTGTGCAACCGTATCCCAGATGGTATGGGAGTATTGGCCCAAGAGGCATGCAGTATTCTCAGACCGCAATGCCAAGCTGGAGGAAGAGAACATGTGCTTCCCAAGATGATCCAGCTTCTTGGATTCCCTATCTGGGGGAGCAGAAGAGAATGCGACCTTAGATGAAGAGGCTTGGACCACCAAGCTCTCTCAGGAAGGGTGTTGGGTGAGGAAAACTGGGTCGCCCATAGCCGGGCAGCAGGCAATCGTCCGTTCCACTTGAGCCCTTGTACTAGGCTTGGACCAGGTACCCAGAAGGACGTCAGTGAGGGCTTCGTTGAACAGCAAAAGGGGCTCAAAAGAGGTTGCCACCAGTCGAAGCACCTCTGTCAGGAGATTATTCCTGACTGCCACCGAAGAAAGCTGTAGGCCAGGGCCTCAGCTGTCCTTCTCACCACCACAGCATAGGATGTTCCCTACTCCGTAGCCACGGTAGGGGGAGAAAGCATGCCATGGTCAGGAGAAGTGTCCAGGCCATTGGCATCGCCCAGGTCCTCTCTCCAGTCCAGCTCTTTTAGCTGGTATGCTAAAGGGTCAGAAGACCCCTCCCAATCCTCATCACCACCTCCTGGGAGATAGGGAACACCAGGGATGAATAAGGGAACAAAAGTACCCTCCGGCGTCGGATTGGACATCGACCAGCTTCGATCCAGCTCCGGGTCCATCTAGGGGGTGAGGATGGGGATGGCGTCGGCCAGTGGCTTTGTCACTGGGAAGGTCGAGTAAGGTAGATCCGGCTCCGCAGGGCCAGAAGGCAGGCCGGTGGAGGGCTTCGTAAAATGCACGAAGCTGGAAAGGGGACGCTCCGGCTCACCGGAAAGGGAGGGAAGCGCGGAGTTGTCCCAGAAGGAGGCACCGAAGACGGAGCCTATGAGCAACGATGCTCCGGGTCCCGCGTTGCGTCAGCCGACTGACGGGGAGAATGCGAAGAGTGACGGTGCTTCTTGTGCTTCAAACTACCCGAAGGCTTGGAGGACTTGGAGTGCGACGAGGTGTGGGGGCTCTGTGACAGGGCTCGAGACCGGGAACGATATGGAGCCAACTGCCGGGCCTCTAAGAGATTTTGGGACGGCTCCTGCAAAGACTTGGCCTTCATGGCCTGACTGTCGGAGGTCGACTTCGGGACGTGGTCACGCTCCAGGTAGCAGAGGCACAAGAGGTGGGGGTCAGTCATAGACATCAGTTGGTGACAGGCCTCGCAGGGCTTGAAACCGGTCTGATGATGGGACATCCCTCACACACCAGGAGTCGAGGACTCAGAAAAAGAAGTCGACAGAAGCTTAGTCAAAAAGTGACTACTGGGGTACCTCTCTCCAGATATGCGCTAGGCTGGCGCGGAAAAAGAAAGAACTGACGTCAGCGCGCAGGGTCAGCATCTATATTGACACCGCAATGTCATCCCGGCGAACACGATGCCGATGGACGCAGAGTTGACCTACACCACTTACCGGAGGGCAGGGGTACTGCTAAGAAAAAATTCTCCTGATTCAGTCAGACTCCTGGGGGTAGGTGTAAGGTAAGGAATCTACAACAAACAGTCTCTTTCAGATATTCCTTTTCTCTGGTTGGTTAATATAGCACATCAGTGCATGGTTCCCTCCCGCACATGCGCAAGACATACAACGTAGGGCTTATTAGTGAAGTAGGGCGACGAGGAGGAGACAGGAGAGTGGCGATGTCCAGGAGGAGGCAGCTAAGGGGCAGGTAAGTGCCTTTTAATTATTTTGAATTCATTTGGGAGGGGGGGGGGGGTGGAGGAGTGGAGCGTAGTGAAGTTCCACCGAGTTGCTTTCTAACTCCGCAGAGCTTCGCGTAGAGACACTACGCGTGCTCCGCCCAGGGTTAAAAACTACTACTACTGGTAAGTAACCATTTCTTTTTGCAGCACAAATTTATTTCTGAATTCTCGTGTTGTGAATAGATTACAGAGGTTCCTCTTCATGTTGCTTAGTTTGGTTCTTTAGAGTGTATATGCAAACAAATGCTTCAGTACTCTTTCTCCCGCTTTCGCACCCCCTTTGATCTGATGTTCTCATAGTAATGTTTAGTTAAAGTATGTACCGATGACCATGTAGCAGCTGCGCAAATGTGTTGATCTTTTTTTTCTAGTTGAATGCACTATTGGCTTTTCTGTAAGGTTTACTCCCCCGGTCTTGTAACAATCCATCTTACAGTTGTTTCTTTGATGATTAGAAGTACTTTTCTTGCCTGTGCACAGGATCGAAAGAACTGTTCTTTCCGAGGTTCTTTCCAAAGAACACTGCCCTATGGGCATCGAGCATCGGCAGGTGGATTGCTTGGTTAGCATTGAATTTGTATACACTTTGGTACGAATTTTGGGTTTGTTCTCAGAACCACTTTGTCTCAATGGATCTGTAGGATGGCTCTTGGATGGTGAGCGCTTGTATCTCACCGACTCACCTTAGCGAGGTGATAGCAATGAGGAATTCGGGTTTGAGGGTTAGAAATCCCAGCTTTGCATTCCGCATCAGTTGGGTGAGCACTACATTTAAGTTCCATGTGGGCACTGCCATGCTTCTTGGGGGGTGCTACTTTCCTTACTCCTTCTAGGAAGTGCTTACCCAGTGTTGTGGTGAACAAACATCTACCCAGGATGCCTTTTATACGCTACAATGGCTGCTAAGTGGACATCAATAGAGGCATAGGAGTGCAGTTTGTCTGGTAGACGTGTTGGGTGTCTAATGACTGGTCTCTTGTGCCAGAATCTTTTATCCCAGCCTGTTAAGCGACCTATCCTGTAACCTCTTCCATTTGGTGTTGTAACCTATCCTCCTTATTGGTCGCCAAACTTCCTTAGAAACTCCATTGCCCTTCTTGGAAACTTGATGGGTCCAAATTCCAAGTCTTCAGAAGCATGCTGCCAGTTTGGGGGTATTTTGTTTTGGGTGCCACACCATTCCCTCCTGTATCGTAAACAGGTCTAGGTGTACTAGGAGTGGGAAGTACTGCTCATGGGATATTTCCATGAGGTCTCAGACCTATGTCTATAAAACCCATTGCGGGGCTATCAGGTTAACATGTTCCTGTCTGCACTTTTACCTTCAGTATCACTGGAAAGGTAAGCAAATCTCCCTGACAATTTTATCAATAGGGCAATCGCAAACAACACTGGGAGATAAAAACTGTATGCAAAGCGGTCATTTCGCGTTCTTGCTTGTAGCAAAAAGGTCTACTTGCGGATTCCCCAGATCTGCCTTGACACTTCTTGTTTTCGTTCAGAATGTGGGGTTTTCTTTTCTGCTTAGCCTGTCCACTTCTGTGGTTATTTTCTGGTAGGTGTATTGCCACTACTGATATCTTGTTCGCTACTGCCTATCGCCAGATCTCTTGGGCCGAGGTTGATAGCAAGTAGGATCTTGTCCGGTCTCATTGTCCCTTTGAATTAAGACTGTCCTCCGTGAAACACGTTTGTAGTAGCCCTTTGGTGCCATAAATACCATCATTAGCTCCAGCATATTTGTGTGGTGCACGGCTTCCTTGGACTTCCAGATACCCCTGCTTTTCAGCTTGCTTTTGAGCGCTCCCCATAAGGAATGCATCTGTTATGATGGTCACGGGGGGAGATTGGTTTGGATGGTTTCCCCCAGCATTAGTTTTTTGAGGTTCCACCATTCCATCTCTCCGAACCATGTCTGTTACAATCCCTATTGTTTATACTCCGCAGTTGATTCTCATGCGTCTCGAGTGTGGTACCAGAATACAGGAAGCCATCATGCCCATCATTTTCTACACTACACCCATCGTCAAACATTTACCCTTCCGGTAATGGCAACGCTGCTCTAGGAGTGCTTAGTCCCTATTGTCCACAGGTTTCACTTTTGCGGTTTGGGAAAACAAGATTGCCCCAGGAATGTTTTGTTCTTGTCTGGGATGTGAAGATTTCTCACATAGATGGAAAATCCTAGTTTGTGTATGGTCTGTATCATGGACTGCTTGCCTTTGCTTTCAGCAGCTAGTCATCCAAGTATGGACAAACTTGCATTCCCAGACAGAGATGTGCTGCTATCACAGATATCCATTTTGTGAGAACCAGACGCAGTTTTCTTTTTTTTAAAAGGTAACACCATGAATTAGTAGTGCATCTTGTCCAAAACAAATCTGAGAAATTGCCTGTGGAGTTTTACTGGTATGTGCAGGTAGGCATCCTTCGGGTCTATGGTTGCCACGTAGCCTCCTTTACCCTTTCAGGGGATTGACCTTGTATCACTGTCATTTTTTTTGCTTTTATGAATTTATTTACTGACCTAAGATCAAGTATTGGTCTTAAGGTTTTGTTTGGGTTCGGTACCAGAAAGTAGGTTGAGTAAATCCATTTGTTGAAGGTAATCCTCTCATTCTTGCAGGAATCCTCCAAATGTTCCTCCTACTGGAGGCATGTTTAGGAAGGTTCCTTGCGGGCAGGCACTTGGTAGTGTGGTTCCCCCTCTCCCACTGCCTCAAAAGAACTGGCTGGATCTTCAGCTGTACTGCCATTGTGGAGCTAAGGTAGGTTCACTCCACTGGCTGCTGAAGCCTGTGACGTGTGTAGTTGCACGGCTTCTTTTACGGCTGTTCCCTTTTTCTGGTTCATGCCTCCCCGGAAGGTTCCCTTGGATTGTAGGGCCCCCATTGTCTTGGTGGTCTCTGTCTTTTATCATGCGTTGAAGCGCTTTGTCCATTGCCTCTTCAAATAGGCTGTTTCCTTTGAGGGGAATATTAACTGACTGGATAGTTGCTTAACACCGGTGATTCTCGGCTAAGTGTGTTTTGCCTGTAGCTCCTTCTCAGCCCACTGTTGGTGAGCATATCCATTTAGCAAGTCATTTGAGATGGCTGTCTGCCATGATTGCTGCTGATCTTTCAATTTAACTGCAGAGGTCTATTCTCTGCTTTCCTGGCCAGGAGGTGGTTCTGTAGATGTGTATTAGCTCTTTTCCGTGCAATTGCCACGATATGAAAGTGTTCCAGCACGTTCCCACTGGTACAAAGTGGGTCCCTTGGTGAGAAGCAGTACTTTTCTACCTTGGGATTATTGACTTGGTCGCTGCAGTTTCTTTAAATGCTTTTCTCTGCCCTGGTCTAACATGCTTAGAAATATTTCAAGAAACGGTTTTCTCTTCATCTGGGGAGTCTGTATAAAAGTCTTGCAATTATTTGTTGCTTACCCCAAGTGTGAGAAGCGTTCTTGTTTTTCCTCCGGGTCGAAGAATTCCTCTTCCAACAGCTCTGGGGTAGCAGGGTTTCCATCTCCTCAGTTTCCTCAGGTCTAACATGCTTAGAAGCATTTCAAGAAACGGGTTTCTCTTCATCTGGGGATTCTGCATAAAAGTCTTGCAATTATTTCTTGTTACACCCATGTGTGAGAAGCTTTCTTGTTTTTCCTCCAGGTCGAAGAATTCATATTCCAACTCTTCCTGCAGCTCTAGGGTAGCAGTTTCCTCTGCCTCCACTTTCAGTAGAATTATGTAACCCTGCAGCAGTCATCAAATTACCTCTCCTTTTTAAGTAGGGTTTAAGAGTTTGGTCTTAAGGCGTTTTCTTTACCACTCTATTAGAACGATTTCCTACTCTTTGAGCTCCCCCTCGTATTTGGTCGCACATCAATGGTACGGAACTTTGACTTAGCGGTCAGGTGTCACGTTGTTTCAACATCAATACAGACTGACAGTTCATTGGCACTATGGCCTTCGCAGTCTCCCTCCCATGGCTTTGATCTTTTCTTTAGGCAGATTGTCCCATGTTTTGGAACCTTGTAGCTCCTTGGACTTCACTCTGCCCTCCAGCAATGACAATTTCGGTGTCATTGCTTGTTTGTATGAATCCAAGGCCCTCATTGCTTGACTAACACAGGTCTCTTGTTTTCTGAGCAACTATACTATCGCGCAGTGTACCCTCCACTGCCTTGCACTGTGGTTTTGGGCAAGAGCGTACAGTTTCTTACTGGTTGGTGTAGTTTGGCAGCTTAAAGAATTTTCTGGATTCACATGCTGTGCATTATTTCACCATCTAGCTGTTGGGTCTGGAAGTGTTGTATTTTTATTTTTTGGTGGGCGGAGACATACCACCATTTGGTGTCCTCCTGTGACGTCAACATGCTTCCTCCGGAAGCTCCCACCTTTGGTCGCCATCTTCGGATTTTTTTTTCCTTTTTCCTCCTGTCTCAGCTTTCTGGTGGAGGGTGGGTTCGCTAGTGAATCCAGAAAATTCTTCAAGCTGCAAAACTAAACCAACAGGTAAGAAACTATGGGGCATATTACCAAGCAATAGCGATAATTATCGCTATTGCTTGGTTAGAGACAAAAATTTACCGCTGAGCTGCGGCGATTTTTACCGCAAATAAACTTTGTTATTACCAAGGTTTATCGCAAATGCGATAAAAATTGCCGCAAAGCATGAATATCGCTGAAAAGTCAGCGATATTCATGCATTACCGAGCTAATGCTCTTAGCCATGTTATCCACCTCCCATTGGATAACATGGCTAAGAACTGCTCAGGGCAGGTGTTAGCTTTTGGATATATTCGCGCTTAACGCGAATATCTCCAAAAGTTGGTAATAGGAGATAGCGATGTTAGCGACTGTTTTCAGTCGCTAACATCTTGGCACGCCCACTTTGCATGTCATTAGTGCTAAATATCACTGACATGCAAAGTTGGGCCCAAGATGGTCGCTATCTCCTACTAACTCTCGCTAACTGGTGTTAGCGACAGCTAGGTAATAGGGAGATATTTTTATCTCCGCTTTCTTGGCTTTTAAAGCCAAAAAAGCGGAGATAAACCCCTTTGATAATATGCCCCTATATGTTTTGCAGCGCAATTCTTTTCTGGATTCACATGCTGTGTATAGATTTTGTTGCAGTTTTCTAGTCTAGTGGTGGCTGGGTGGAAGATAAGCACTGGTTTGTAAATATATGTTGTAAGACCTTGTGTCCTACTTGTGCTTCTTTTTTCATCTGAATATCCACACAATGAGTGCAATGAAGATCATGTTGCGGCAAGGCAAATGTCTTGAATTGGAGTATTTGCTTGAAATGCAGCTGTAGCTTCTTTCTTCCTTGTTGAGTGATCCTTTGGAGCCCTTTGTAAAGTGTGTCCTGCTTATTTGTGGCTTGAGCAACCCATCTTGCGATGGTGTTCTTGGTAACAGGTCGTCCTAGGAAGCTGTTAGTAAAAGATACACAGAATAGCTTTGTTTTTCTGCATTCCTTTGTCCTTTCAGTGTAATACATGACTGCTCTTGTAGCTTTCAGTGTGCAAAGCTTTCTCCGTTTGTGTTTTTGGAAGAACCTTGGAATTTGTATAGTTTGGCTTATGTGGAACTTTGACACCAACTTTGGCATAGTGTGGATCTGTTCTCATGACAATCCTGTCGCACAAGTTACTACTTGTGTAACGATATATCTGTAAGAGACATTAGTTAGTGATAGATTCCTTACCTTAGAATATCCCCAGGCGTCAGACTGGATCCGGAAACTTTTGCGTAGCAATACCCCTGCGCGCTGGTAGGCGTCGTCTGCGGCTCCGCGTCCGTCGTCGGCGTCGTGAGCGCCGGGATGATGTCATCGGAGTACTTAGACGGCGCCCATGCGCGCTGACGTCAGTTCTGATAACACAGCTTTTCCGCGCCAGATACGCAGAGCCATGATAGAACTAACACTGGTGCCATGAAACTAGGGCCCTGAAAGGGGATGACCTTAACCCTAGACATCGGTTCGCAGAACGGGGAGGATGGGTGGGCGGTAAGGAATCTATCACTAACTAATGTCTCTTACAGATATATCGTTACACAAGTAGTAACTTGTGCATCTGAAAGAGACACGTTAGTGATAGATTCCTTACCTTAGAATAGATACCCCAGCAATACCAACCCCGGTGGTGGGTCTGCGAACCAATATCACACCAGAAAGTCCTGGAGGACGGAACGGCCAAAGAAGCCATCCCTCCGGACTTGACTGTC
The DNA here is from genome assembly GCF_964263255.1 of Lissotriton vulgaris. NCBI lineage: Eukaryota > Metazoa > Chordata > Amphibia > Caudata > Salamandridae > Lissotriton > Lissotriton vulgaris. The sequence goes on from NC_141693.1 coordinate 287,815,538, forward strand.
CAGGCAGTAGTGTCTTGCGAACGTGTGCAGCGAGGCCCACGTGGCTGCCTGACAGATGTCCTGCAGGGGGACACCGCGGCCCAGGGCAGTTGTCGTTGCCGTGGCCCGAGTGGAGTGAGCCCGCAATCCAGCCGGGGGCTCCTTCCTCGCCATGGAGTAACATGCTTGAATACACAAGATGATCCACCTTGAGATGGTCCTCTTGTGCACAGCCTTTCCCTTCTTCGCGCCCACGTAACCAACGAAGAGTTGGTCATCCACCCGGAATTGGCGTGTGCGATCTAGGTAGTAGGAGAGCGCACGTTTTGGATCCAGACGGTGGAGCCTCTCCTCCTCTTTCGAGGGATGCGGAGGCGGAAAGAAGGTGGGCAAAGTGATGGACTGCCCGATGTGGAAGGCCGTGACAACCTTGGGCAGAAAGGAAGGCCGTGTACGTAACACCACCTTATCAGGATGAACAGACAGGAAAGGTGGAGAAGAAGAAAGAGCCTGGAGCTCACTCACCCTCCTGGCAGAGGTGATGGCAACCAGGAATGCCGTCTTTAGAGTAAGGAGACGAAGGGGGCAGTTATGAAGTGGCTCAAAGGGAGCACACATCAGATAGGTGAGAACCAGATTCAAGTCCCACTGGGGCATCACGAAGGGAACAGGAGGGAACATGTGCGTGATGCCCTTCAGAAATCTACTTACAATAGGGGACTTGAATAAAGAAGGCTGATCTGGTAGCCTCAAGAAGGCTGATAGAGCAGAAAGGTACCCTTTAAGAGTGCCCAGAGCAGAGCCCTGCTGGGCAAGGGAAAGAAGAAAGAGCAGCACTTCCGAAAGGGGTGCAGAGAGAGGATCCACAGCCTTTGCTGTGCACCATGCCACAAATCTGTTCCACCGGCAGGCGTATACCGACTTTGTGGAGGGACGCCTGGCTGCCAGAATGATATCACAGACTTCGGGAGGCAAGTCAAATGGCCTCAACTGCCGCCGCTCAATCTCCAAGCTTGTAGGTGGAGACTGGACAGGTTCGGGTGCAGGACCGTCCCCTGCTGCTGCGACAGAAGGTCCTCCCGAAGAGGCAGACGAATCGGGGGATCGACTGACATGCTGAGTAGCTCGGGATACCAGTACCTTCGTGCCCAGTCCGGAGCCACAAGGACGACCTGGGCCCGGTCGCGCCTGATCTTCTTCAGCACCCTGGGCAGAAGTGGTATAGGCGGAAAGGCGTACAACAGACCGCAGCTCCACTCGCGACGAAAAGCGTCTCCGAGCGAGTGCCGCCTTGGAAACTCCAACGCGCAGAACTGCTGACATTGCGCGTTCTCTTCTGTGGCGAATAGATCTAACCAAGGCTCTCCCCACTGTCGAAAGAGACCTTGCGCCACGTCCGAGTTCAGACGCCATTCGTGATCCATCATGCACCGGCGGCTGAGTTCGTCCGCCCTGGCATTCAGAGAGCCTGCCAGGTGTTGAACCACCAGGGTCACGCCCTGATGTTCCAGCCACTGCCAGAGGCGCAGAGCCTCCTGGCAGAGGGTCCACGACCCCACACCGCCCTGTTTGTTGCAGTACCACATGGCGGTGGTGTTGTCGGTGAACACTTGCACCACGCTCCCCCTGACAGAGGGGAGGAATGCCTTCAGTGCAAGACGAATCGCCCGCAGCTCCAGAAGGTTGATGTGGAGCCGGGACTCCGCCGGAGACCAGAGGCCTCTGATCTCCGCCTCTCCCATGTGGCCACCCCAGCCCTGGAGGGACGCGTCCGTCACAACTACATGCTCCGGCTGGGGTAGGAAGAGGGGTCTGCCACTGACCCAGTCGCGGTCCGTGAGCCACCACTGCAGTTGCTTCGCAGTGCCCTCCGAGATCAGGACATGATCGGACAGGTTGCCCTGATGCTGGGCCCACTGAAACTTTAGGTCCCACTGCAGAGCCCGCATCCGCCACCTGGCGTGACGCACCAGAAGGATGCAGGAGGCCATCAGCCCCAGAAGCCGCAGCGTCAACCTGACCGAGACCCGGGATAACGGCCTGAATACAGGAATCAGAGCCTGAATATCCCGAACCCGCTGTTCGGGTGGGTAAACCCGAAACTGCGCCGAGTCGAGAACCGCTCCGATGAAGAGGAGCTTTTGAGAGGGACACAGGTGTGACTTCGGCACATTGATGGAGAACCCCAGCAAGTGCAGGAGGTCGGCCGTAGTCTGGAGGTGGCTGACGACTGACTGGGGCGAGCCCGCCTTCAACAACCAGTCGTCGAGGTAGGGGAAGACTGATATCCCCTGCCTGCGCAGATGGGCTGCGACCACCGCCATCACCTTCGTGAACACCCGTGGGGCGCTGGCAAGGCCGAAGGGGAGCACGGTAAACTGAAAGTGCTCTTGGCCTACCATGAACCGCAGGTAACGCCGGTGGGCCGGCAGGACGGGGATGTGGAAATAGGCGTCCTGCAAGTCCAACGCTACCATCCAGTCTCCCGGGTCCAGGGCAGCCAGGACCTGAGCCAAAGTGAGCATCTTGAACTTCTCCGTCCGGAGGAAGCCGTTGACGTTCCGCAGATCCAAGATAGGGCGTAGGCCCCCTTTGCCCTTCTTGGGTACCAGAAAGTAGTGGGAGTAACAACCACGTCCTACTTCTGGCCCAGGAACGCGCTCGATGGCCCTCTTGGCCAAGAGGGCCGAAACCTCCTCTCGCAGAAGTTGCAAGTGATCCCCCGACACACGGTGGTATTGAGGTGGCATGGATGGAGGGGAAGACTCGAAGGGGAGGGAGAAACCCCTTCGGACAATTTGCAGCACCCACCTGTCCGAAGTGACTGTATGCCAGTGGGAGAGGTGATGGCGAACCCTGCCTCCCACAGGCGTCACATGGGCCTGAAAACTCGGACTAGGAAGGTTTTGAGGCGGGGGCTGCTGAGGGAGGTGTGGACTGGCCTCGCCGTTGGCCCCGACCACCGCCACGGCGGTTCCCACGTCCGCCACCGCGTTGCTGAACATTCTGCGGCGCGTGGCTGACGGTCCGTGGTGGGGCGCCCCTTCCGTGGCCACGAAAGGAGCGAAAGGCACCCGATTGCTGGCGTGGGGCCGTAAGGCCCAAGGACTTGGCCGTGGCCCTGGAGTCCTTGAAACGTTCCAGCGCATGGTCTGCCTTGTCGCCGAAGAGGCGACGGCCATCAAACGGCATGTCCAGGAGGGTGGCCTGGACATCGGCCGAGAAGTTGGCGGACCTCAACCAGGCGTGGCGTCGAACCGCCACCGTCGTTGCCATCGCCCTGCCCAGTGAGTCCGTGGTATCCAGCCCACACCGGATAGAAAAACGTGCCGCATCTCGGCCGTCCGCAAGGGTTTGGCTGAGTTTAGCCCTGACCTCCTCAGGGCATTGTGGCAGCACCTCCGCAACCGTGTCCCACAGGGTGTGGGTGTAGCGGCCCAAGAGACAGTTGGTGTTCACAGACCGTAGCCCCAGGCTCACAGATGAGAAGACCTTCTTCCCGAACTGCTCATATCTCTTGGATTCCCTGTCGGGCGGGGCCGACGGGAATGCGGATTGGGAGTTAGAGGCCTGGATGACCAGGCTCTCGGGGGTGGGATGGGTGGACAAAAAGCATGGGTCGCCCGGTGCCGGGCGGTAGCGTCTGGCCACGTTCCTGTCCACAGGGTGGCCTGTGGCGGGCTTGGACCAAGTGCCCAGCAGAACGTCACACAAGGCCTCATTGAACGGCAGGAGGGGCTCCGTGGAGCCGGACTGCTGTTTGAGGACCTCAGTGAGGAGATTAGTCCTCACGGCCGCGACGGGGAGCTGAAGGTTTAAGGCCTTAGCTGCCTTCGTCAACACTACGCTGTAAGCAGAACCCGCCTCCGAAGCCACAGTCGGGGGCGACGTAAATCCAGTGTCTGGCGAGGTGTCAATACCACTGGCCTCCCCAAGCTCATATGTCCAGTCCTGATTCGACTGGCAATCACGTGCCAGAGGGTCCTCGGACCCCTCCCATTGCTCCTCTTCACCTGGCTCCTGGAGACCAGGATTAACAGCCAGGGCCTCCTCGTGGAGATAGAAGTCTCCAAAGGCCGACGGAATCGGCGCCCCTCCGACACCTGAGTAGGACCGTAGGAAACATTGGGGTCGGCAACCACATCGGCTGGCGGGGACGACACCTGAAGGGACGGCGCCGGCGAGGTCGTAAGGTCGACCGGCGAGGTCCCGGATCCGGAGCTGGATCCAGCGAGGTCGCGCGGCGCCGGGACCGAAGTCGCCAGCGGCGCCGGGCCCGAAGTACCCGACGTCGTCGGGGCCGAAGCGCCCGACCCGGAAGGACCTCCAGACGGAGCCGATCGGCCCGAAGGCGCCACGGGAACCGACTGAGGAGGGAGGGCCCTCATGGCCATGAGGTACCTCTCGACCTCCTCCTGCGACGCGCCGTGCCCAGGGACCCGAAGGTGTGGGGCAGGCGGCGACGCTTGCGACTCCCGCGGAGCCGCGTGGGCGGTGTCGCCCGAGTCCCCGGCCGCATCGAGCGAGCGTCGGGGCGGGTCGGAGGATCGATGGTGTCACTCCGACCTCTCATGCCTCTTACCTGAGGACTTGGAACCAGACGATCGGTGTCCACTCCCGGAACGTCGATGACTCCGACCTCGCGACCTGTCCCTCGACCTCCCGTGGGACCGGGACCTGGAGCGGCGCGGGGCCGAGTGCCTCAGCTCGAGACGCTTGCGGGACCGCTCCCGCCTAGCCTTCGACGTCAGAGCCCGGCAGTCGACGCAGGTTCGATCGTCGTGGTCGAGGCCTAAGCACTTCAGGCACCGGCGATGGGGGTCCGTGACCGACATGAGTCGGCCGCACTTCGAGCAAGGCTTGAACCCGGGCATCCCTGGCACCGATAGTCGAGACAGTCGACTAAGAGAAGATCAAAAAGGATCAAAAACAGTCAGTCAAAAAGTGACTGGGGGTAGAGCTTCTTCCGGATCTGCGCTAGCTGGCGCGGAAAAAAGAAGAACTGACGTCAGCGCGCATGGGCGCCGTCTAAGTACTCTGATGACGTCATCCCGGCGCTCACGACGCCGACGACGGACGCGGAGCCGCAGACGACGCCTACCAGCGCGCAGGGGTATTGCTACGCAAAAGTTTCCGGATCCAGTCTGACGCCTGGGGATATTCTAAGGTAAGGAATCTATCACTAACGTGTCTCTTTCAGATATTATGTATTTGAAAGTAGGGTTCCTGAAGTGTTGTTAATTCACTAACTCAATGTAGAGATATACTCACCACTAAAAATGCAGTCTTTAACGTGACCATTTGTGGCTGTGCTCTGTGTAGTGGTTCGAATGGTGCTTTCATCAGCTTCGCTAGTACTATATGTAAGTTCCATGTGGCTGCTGGTAATCTTTTTGGAGGTGCCATTTGTTGGGAAGTGGGTTATTGGTAGGGGCAAATGCAGGTCTGCCACTGGCAATAAGGTCATTAACACATGATAGGACTCAGCATAGGTCCTAGAAAATTATTCCTTTGCTCAACCCTCGGTACCGTGGCTGTGAGCAGACAAGCTTAACTTCAAAGACAGGTATGTAAAACATTTAAAAAAAAAACAATTTCAGTAAATAATTAAAACACAAAATAAAAATTCAACACCAATTTATAAAAATAGGTAATGTTTTTATCTTTTAAATGACACCAAAACGAGCATAATCCACTGTAGGGAACCAGAGCTATGAATTTTTAAAGATTAGTCACTTTCTAACGCTTAGAAACCAAAAGTGCCCCTTTAAGTCATTTCATTTTCTCTGTCAGTGACACACCTTTATAAATTATTCTGAAGAATTTTCTCAGCACTGTATTGGGCCACCTTCTTCAGCCACCAGGGTCCAGTTAAACACCTTCCTGGCGTTCTGCTTGTGGGCCCCAAAGTATCCAACACACAATCCAATGTTCTGGAATCTCCAAGAGAGTCCTTGAAAGTGTGAAACTTCAACTCCCCAATCCAATTGAACAAAACCCTTACAATCCACTGGTACTCCAGGATTTGAATTCTTTGTGGGGTTGTCCAGGTGAGCTATGTTAACCTGTAGCTTGCAGGGAGTTCAACTCTTGAGTCCTTTGGCAGAAAGGTAATCCACAGGGCTGCAATTTTACTTGGTGCAATCTTCAGAGGTAAGGCCTTAGAGTTCCTTGCACAGCAAAATCTTTTTCAGCAGGGCACTTCTTGCTTCAGTAAGTTTCAAGCATCTGATCTGGAGGGTTCTGCCCCTCACAGATACTTATTCAAAATTATCTGGGTCAAGCACCAGGCCACTGCTGACCAATGAGAGCAGGGCAACTCCTCATAGTTATGACCACATCCTGTAGAGTGTGGCATTAGTCTGTCCCAGAGTGCATGGTTCTTCTAAATAGAACGGCTGATTTTCCAGCAAGGAGGTAAGAGCTGGCTAAACACACCACCTGGGATGGCTTATTTCCATGGACTCTCCCACTACCATCTGCACATACCTTCCTTAAGCCTAGGCCTGACTCTGGGTCAAGATTGTCAGAGTGGAGCTGAAACCCAGGCCTCCCCTCTGCCTTTGAAGAGCATAGTTTAAGACGCCACCCCCTGGCCTGGCATTCCTATAGACCAGCACACTGCCTTCCCAACAGCCTGGCTAATCCACTTAACTCTGACCAATCAGGGCAGACCACTGAAAGGCTGAATTTGGACTTACAAACAAGAAAGTCTCATAACTTCTTGTATGTACCCTTCAGGAGAAATTCAACAATATAATATTGTTGGATTCCTACCATGTTAACCCATGGGCCATGGAGTTTGCAATGGGGAAAATTACTTGGGCCACTTTCCAAGAACCAGGGCTTATAAAATCACATTTAAAAAGTATTTCCCTAATTTCTACAGGACCCCCACCCCCTGGCAAAACTAGGGGAGACTTCAGGGGATTCTGAATCTGCAGAAATCATGCAGATTATCCTTACCCAATTCTTCTAGCATCACAGTCTAATTTGAGCAGCTCTGTAACACAATGTGGGGAGTGAAATGTAAAATTTCACTTTACCCAGGCATATAAAAACTCATTTTATAAGGGCGTACCTTATAGATAACTGACCCCTACCCCTGGGATACCTAGAGGTGACCCTGGGGGTCCCTAATATGCAAAACATGGTAGGTTTTAGGGTCTCGTAGAGACCTATAGTGGTGAAACCACAAAGTTAAACCATCCGGATTGCAATGCGGTTTTTTAACAGTTCACGTGAAATCACGTGACCACAAGCACGAGCATTTCCCCCACCTCAGCCTCCCTCCCACAGCTTCCCCAGCTCCCTTCTCATCCCCCCTAATTGCTTTTTTCCACGGTCGCCAGGTCGTGAGCTGCTTCAAAGCGATCCGCTCCGCCCCCTGCTGCACCCAGCGCTGTCCTCACTTCTCCCCCCTAATTGCTTACCAGCCATGTCACACACCAACATTTGCTGTGCCTCGCATCAGACCTTCTCTTTCCCCTCATTAACAGGCTTATCTCGCCTGCTTTCCTGCTGTGATTTCCGAAAACGCTATTGGGATTCCTAGAGGGCAGAAAGCATTTACAGACGGATAGTTGGTTAAAATCTCCTGACTAAAACACCATGTTCAGATGTTACTCCTTTTTCCTCGTCTGTTTATATCACTTTTAAGCAGCCAGTATCAGCAAAATATTGACAGAGAAACGCTGAAAGATTATCACTTCAGGCTTTGGATTTTAACCGCCAGTAGGGAGCTGAATTATTTCCAATTTTGAAAAATCTTCCCTGCATTCGTGCTGATCCACAGTGCGAACCACATTTCCCCTCGTATTAACTTAGACATGCACCTACTAGATTTTATTTACCTCTGTCGTCTTCTAAATGCGGTGATCATTCGAACATTAATATCAGAGGTTGACTTACCTTTACAAAAAAAATGGTGTCAGTAATGACTTTGCAAGATTCTCCGTTTATATAGGAAACCTGCATGTATCTGAGCATTGTTTTTAGCTGTACCTTTTTGTTTTTACCAGCATCCTTCTATGCCACATGCCTTGTCCCACATGGATGCAGTTTGCCAAAGCTGATGTTCTTACACAATAAGCAATTTCTCAGGATATCCCCACATTGCGCGAACCACCCCATGCACCCACGTTTCCTCCCGTAATTTTTAATCTTCTCCTTTTGGAATTGTAACTCCGCCCAAAAAAGGATTTGTTTGCTCAGCACACAACATGCTCCGTGGCTTTGGTTTTGTGCGGGAACGGTAGAATTTCAGACATTCACTTGCCAAACATTGCCATCTTTAAAAACACCCTAGAGATTTTGCGGCAGAAAGGTGATGATTTTTGCGTGTGAGACAACATTGGCACGAGGACCACCTCGGCTGAGATTAAATAAATAAAAACACTTAAAAATAAACCATAATAAATTTGGATACATGAGCGTGTCCATTTTTAAACCGAGCGAGTTGAGTATCCCGAGTCACCTGCCGATGTTGGATTTGCATAATGGTAGAAGAGTTTTTAAAATAGTTTAATTTCTAACAGGCGAGATCACGCTAACCTCATAATGTATATTCAGAAACAAGTATAAGCATTAGTGCTTCGAGGTGGACTCTGAATACATGAACAAATCAGGGTGCCTCATAATTTTTATATTTATGAAAATATTAAATTTTTGGGGTTCTCCTCTGGAGGGCTACTCTGTGCGGCTTTGTGCTGTTTATATAATATTACAATGTCGACCTGTGTGTTTGGCCCGAAAAGTCACGTTGTTAGAGATTTTTAGCAGCAAACTTCTGCCGCTATTTGCACAGTACATCCCCTAGACCAGCACTTATCAAATTCAGAAAATGTTTTAAAAATAAAAGGTGCGCTGTGGAATTGGGGGCATTGTAGCACGTGCAGCTGTTGCTGCCTTAATTGGACATGGACAGTTTGTGTATGATTGGGTGTGAAGTGGCACAAGACAACCCCACAGCCTAGATAAACCAGCCCAGAGGGCCTAGGGCGCGTGAATCACACACTTCTCGTCAGGCCTGGAGCGCGCGCTTCCTGCTGGCACTCGGAGAGTTGGCAGCTACAGGTTGCACAGCTCAGCACACAGCACAGATCTGTGACGCCGCCACCCTATGGGGGCAGCGACAACAGTGCAGGTCACCTCAGTGGGCATTTCCCTATGTGTTTCTTCATTAAGCTAAGACCACCATCGAGCTGCAGGCATACAATGTGCACGGTACACTTTCAGCAGCCTGTTCCACGATGCTGTGTATGTATCATTTATTAAAATCTCCACGTTTTACAGTCATTTTGTCGACAATATTACCAGATTAAATTCACAGAAGTTTGGTCTCTTTTGAAGCAGACAGGTTACACTTTTTACACTGACTGGCATATCCAGGTTTTGTTCCATGGGTTGGGACGTTGTTCTGTCTCATTCAATAAACACAAACTTGTAAACCCCCTAATAATAGTACGTCACCACAGGAGTATTTAAGCAGATTCTTTTAGGTGTAAACTCTGCTGTTGGACTTTACTCCATGTCCGTGTCTTGAAATGATAATAAAAGCAGTATTGGCAAAGCCATTTGATCTAGCCGTGGAAAATATATACATTTGGTACATAATTGTGAACTTTTTTGTTGCAGAGATGCACATTAGGTGATAGAAGTTTTAAAATAATACGTAAAAATGTCGCCATTTCAAGGTGAACTGTATTTTTGCAAGCAAAAAAAGTAAACATGGACTAATCACAGAAAGTAAATTAAAATAAACATGAATGAAAACAGATTGGTCCACAAATTTTAGCACTAAACGCAACTACATTTTAGGCAGATCACTAAAAGTAAAATACTGCAGATGTGTACATGTGCACAAGCAGAATGCGTCACTCAACAGTGACAAGAGCCAATGGCTGAAGTGGGCAGAACCATTTGTCCATGAGGTATGATGCAAAACTTAAATGACACCTGAACAGTCCCGTGGATGAAGAGGGACAACTGAAATCTGTGTGCATTTGTGTGTCAGGAGAGAAGAGCGTAAACTTCTATTTCTAGGCCAGACCAAAAAAAACTCGCAGGGATTCTAACCTGTGACCTGCAGCCAGCATGCAGTCATTAACTCACTGAGCGATCCTTCTTATCTGTGAAGGGGATATTTAATGCCCTTCAAGTTTGAATAGTTCAGTTTTTTCTGCTGTATCTTGACTCTGTATTACAATATGTCTATTTACTATTTATTTACACTGTTGTGGATTGTGACCAGACTGACTCGGGCACAGACGGTCTTTCGCTTTGTATGTTTGCAATACGTGTATTTTGCATTGAGTTAATGTACCAAGATGTCTTTTAAAAAAGTGTTGAATCTTATTTCTGGATATTCCGTATCTGATTCGCTTAACCTCACAATGGTGTAAATAAACACATTCTCGCGCCTGGTTTGACATTACTGAAAACTTCCTGTACCTTGTAGGAGCTGTAGTGAAGGGTGTATTGCACATCCCGCATCATTTAGCTGGAATCTTAACATATACATGATATACGATGCTTTCATGACATATTTGCCTTTTCAGAGAAGGGTGAGAGTAGGGGTGGGTTAGAGGTGTCCATTTTAGGCCCATGGTACCAGCATGGAACTGGAAACAGAAGTGAACGTTGTCGGCGTCGCTGTGAACTAGGCCCTTTGTGCATTCCTAACCGGGAGGTGTTAGCACAGGGCTTGCTGTGCGTGGAGGGTGGCTGTAAACCGAAGCTGGAGTCTGTTTTCAAGGGAGGCGACAAGCAGGTTTTTCATAACGTTACTGTCAACGTCTTTTCGGTGTTTGATTTTCTTTGACTGAAGGAAAAATACAACCTATTAATGTCATTTATTAAAAAAAGACTCAACCGTTCTCCAAGAGCGCATCAGCCAAAGTACCTCGAATTTGCAAAACTGCGTGGACATTTTCCTTTCTGCAATTTTGTGGGCAAACAGCTAGTGCAATAATATTTTGGAGATGTAATGTGGAAGGCCGGTGATTAACCCCTTCCGTGCTTCGAACGTCCAGCGGTCGTCGCGCGCACTACCTCGCTGGTGCTGCGCACGACCGTTGGACGTCCGAATCCCGTTAGCGCGATCGAACGTCCGCACTGGGGCGGAATGTTCGACGCGCTAAAGGGGTTAAATGATCTGCAATGTCATAGCAGTGACAGATTATGCTCTAAACACATGCAAGTAACAAACAAGCACTGGCGTTGCCAATAGGTCTCGCAGTAGGAAAGTTGGAGCTATTGGTTTTGTAAATGACAAAGCCCTTTATGTTTTTAAAATGAAAACAAAACTAAAAGGCATTGTTATTTGCAATTGTAATAGCTCCAACTTTCCTACTGCGAGACCTATTGGCAACGCCAGTGCTTGTCATTTTTAAGGGCCGCTAACCCCAAAGCCGAGTTTGGGCACAATTTAAGGTTTAAAAGCTGTCCTGGCAACCAGTGCTGCTTTTAAACTAACCTCAGGCTTCAGCACTGCACACATGTATTTTAGAATGGTCCTTTCCCTTGCGCTCTTCTTTAACAGCTTTTCTTTAAGGCACCATTGGGAGTCTTATTTTGCTGTGTAACATTTTCTTGTTTTTTTTGCCATGCAGCTAGGCTTAGGTGCTCAGGTTCTGGTGAAGTACTCTTCCGTTTTGCATTGTTAATGGGTCTTTCCTTTTGGGAAGCCTATGCATCATTCTGTATTTTATCTCCACTATCTCTGAGAACCATGTTTGTCTGGCCCATTGCGGTGCAATGAGAATCATTGTCATGTGGCTGATCTTTCATTTGTTGAGAAATGGTTGGGCGGGAGGGGGGGTGGGGGGGAGGGGGTTGAGCATAAAAGAAAATATCCCCCATGAGTTGCAAATAAGATGTTTCGCGGAGTCCCCCCATTTCTTGAATATTTTGAGTAGTTCCGATTGGTTCAGTTCCCATTCCTGTGATGCAGACGTGTCTGCCTCTACATTGTCCTTTCCTGGCAAGTGTACTGCAACCATGTCTATATTCCTTGGGATTGCCCATTTCCATAGTGGTTGTGCTAATGTTGAGCACCAAAGACAGTTACTCCATGCTTATGTAAAACATGGTGATTGTGCGGTCTGTATTAACACTTTCTGTAAAGTTCCTTCTGGAAGGCTTTTAAGGCTAGGAATGCAGTTTTTAGCTCCAGGAAATGGATGTCTTTTACCGCATACTCGTGTCCAAAATCCCCTTACTTTGAGGCTGTTCATATGTGCTCCCCATCCTATCTGGGAATCATCAGTTATGGTCACTGTTGGAGCTGGTTGTGTGAAAAGTCTTCCCTATGCCGTTTGTTTTGGTCCACCATGCCATCTCCTGACAAACTTTGCGACTACTACTAGATCCTCCCAACTCCGTTGCTTGTGACCATTTCTCTTGACACCATTCCTGGAAGAGCCTCGTGCAAGCGAATGCTGGGGATTAAATGAATGGCTGAAGCCATCATTCCTAGAATCATCCTCACTGTTCTTGCGGTCAGAGCTTCCCCCTGTGGTACACCTTCCCTACTATAGTGCTGATCTGTGCTCCTAACCACTTCGGTTCTGGCAGCGACTTATTCCAGTATTGAAAATCTGAGTTGAACTAGTGTCTCTATCACCATTATATGCTGTTTGTAGTGACTGAATGCACTTGCTTTTAGTGACCATTTGTCTAGCACTTTGAATTGTTAGGGTTTTGTGGGCCACAAACCTTACTAGATTTGTGTTTTCTGTTGTAGGAATATGCAAGTATGTATCCTTTAAGTCAGTGGTTGCCATGTGGTCTCCTTTCTGCAACTGAGGTATCAACTCATGCACCCGTCATTTTGAATCTGTCTCTTTATGAATTTGTAGAGAAACTTAAGGTCCAGTATTGGACGCAGCATTCAGTCTACTTTTGTAATTAGGAGGTACCTTGTGGTACCTATTTTATGACCGCCTTGGATTGACGTTCTTGCACAGCCTGGAATTATTGATAAATATTTTTCCATATGTCTTGCTTGGGAGGTTGCTTTGTCAGTTCTATGCAGTAACAATACTGTATTATGTTTAAAATACATTTTTCTGAATTTTAATACATTTTCCTACCTCTTCTCTGGATATCTATGCCGGTTTATGAATGCATTTGAGTTCGCAATGCGCCACTGAATAGCTGCACCTCTCGACCTTTCTCCCCATTAGGTCTATCCTCTTGCTGGCAGTGGTCCAACAATGGCCATTTTCCTGGCTGTAGATATGATTGGAGTCAGTTTTTACCCTTGTAGCTCTTGTTCCTGGTTTATTACGAAAAAAATTTAGGATATTATGTGCATATTATTGCTTTTTACGTACCGTGAGACTCCCACTCAGACGACGGGGTATGATTCAGGCATGTGAATCTACTTGGTGGGACTGCTCTACAAGTGGCAGGCTCTTTAAATGCCTCTTTCCCTTGATATAATACACTTAGTCCCATGGGTAGAAACTGGCTCCCGATTGTGTGGGCAGTAAAGTCTCTAGTAGATAGCACAATTTTGGTTTTCTTTGTCAAGTTGCACTCCATGTGTGTCTGCGGCCCTTTTTATGACTAGGTTATACATCTCAATGTCATCTAGTGGTGAAGGCCTCGATGGATGTGTACCGCCTCTTCTGGTGATTCGGTGTAGAGATCCTGCCATTGTAGGTCTTGAGCCTCTGAGGTCACTAAGCCCACATACATTAGTGCCTCATGGTCTCCTTCCTCCTATTCAAGCGGTTTGGAATCACGGGCAACTGAATTCCTCAACTGGTTTCTCTGCTTCAATGTTTTCTACACTATCTTGCATCAAAGTGCCAAATTTTTTTGAGTTGCAAAATATTTGCAATCTCTTTTTCTCGATCTCCAACATGTTTCGGCACAGAGATCCTCAGCCTCTCTTCGTACTGGACAATGCAGACATGCTGTCTAAGGCCGTTTAAACAGCTTATTTCGCAGTCGAGGAGTCTTTCGCGACTGTCTTTCGACATCTTCGGTTGAGAGGTTTCACCTCCGGAGTCCTTTTTGAAAGATCTGATGGATTGCTCCTCTTTGGAGGTGGCTGCGGTCATCGACTGTTTAGACGCAGAGGCTCCTTCAGAGGGCATTGTCATTTTTTCGTGTCTCATCCTGTCTTTCAAGTAGATGGCTCTCTTGCCTCTTTCAAAATGTCTGTCAACCTCTACAACTGGGACGTCTGTGTCCTAGTCTACTTCAGGGCCTTCGGCGACATTGCCCTCTTCGCTAGAAAGGTAAAGACCTCGCAGCGACTATGCTGGCCCTGCATGATGTAGGTAGCCCTTCTGTCTCCTACCCTCAATGTCTTAGGGGTGAAGGCCGAGCATGCGTTATCTTCACTTCCATGATTCTGAGGCAGGCAAAGTTTGCAGACTGGATGCTGATCTTTGAGCATACATATGACAATTCTTGCAGAACTTGAATGGTGTCTTGTCAGTTACAGAGCAGAAGGAGTCCCTGCATGCGCATTCTCTGTCAAAGTTCCATATTTTCCCCTTTTCGGAAAACTCCAGCTTGTCAGATAGTACGATACGTTAAAAAGCCTTTTATCATAGTTTTGTAAAAGTTTCATCTATTTTCATTGATTCTTCTCAAATATCGAGACAGGTACAGATCTACAGACCCCATGCGTGCCTTTCTGTCCAGACTAGTGGCAGCACTAGGGCCAAAATTATGCTCATGCCCCTTTCTCATACCATGTGAGCTTGTGTCAGTCTTCTGATGCCCTGCGCAATTTCCTCTTCCTAGACTCTGGAGTCCTCCTTTAGGCTCCTGGACCAAACGGAGAAAAAATAATCTAAAGATGGTGTTTGCAGTGAGGGATATCCAGGGCATACGTCTGCTGTCAAAGATATTTTAAACCCAAATGGTAGGTTATGCTTCAAAGGAAGGAAAAAAAAACCTAGAAGGCATTCAGTACCCAAGCACTAGACGGCATAATGCACAGCATGTGAATCCAGAAAAGATTCATACTCCAAAACCGGTCCTGAAATATATCTGCTCTATTGGGAGTACTTTACATTCAAGAAAACTGATTTAGATTGTGGTTTATATGCCGGCAACACAATGTTGAACGGAAGACTTTAGTAAACAGTCTCACAATATGAGTCTATGCAGTGTGCTGGTTAGCATTAGATGACTCAAAACTCCAGCCAACCTTGTATTCATCAATAAAAAATAAAAACACATCCAATAAAAACTAAATACAAAATCCAATACTTTAATGAAATTAGGAGATACAGCTCGGACATACCACTAAAACTGATACCACCTGGCTGTGGGATTTCCAAACACCTGTTTTAACGAGT
Organism: Lissotriton vulgaris; assembly: GCF_964263255.1. Classification (NCBI taxonomy): domain Eukaryota; kingdom Metazoa; phylum Chordata; class Amphibia; order Caudata; family Salamandridae; genus Lissotriton; species Lissotriton vulgaris. Next base: position 287,830,843 of record NC_141693.1, read on the forward strand.
GAGCATTTTGACAGCTTTCACTTGTCAAAGTTTGATATCCTGAGTAACATTAAATAACCAAATAAAAATCTATATATGAAATGTTTTAAAGTTTATGCTGGTGTCCTGCACTCAGCAGCTGCATGGGTAAAAGAAAAAATCCACCGCCCAATTAAAAAAAGAAAAAACAACAACTTCATGTATTGTTAATGAGCCTTAATTTGCACTTGAAATCTTTTAGTAGTTTGTCTGTGCCTTCCGAGGCTTAAAACACACATTGTCCCACTGAGTCAATGCACATTGAGCAACATCGACTTGGGAACCAGCTTTTCGGCTTTGCTGCAGATTTGTGCTTGCTCTTGGACAGTCTGTCAGTAAGAAAATATCACAAGGGCCACATGTTACCAGTCATGTGAAAAATGACTTTCCTGTAATTGAAATACCTCTGTATCAAAAGTGAAGTTTTGCAGTGCAGAATACAAGATATTTATAAATATTTATATTCAGGACAGCATTTTAGGCCCAAGGCCACATGCCTATGGTAAACCGAAAATACACACATAACCTAATATAGGCAATACATCTTTAAAATAAAAAAAATACATTTGTACAATGCTATTAAAGCGTCCATTTCAAAACAACTGAGGTTCTTTTGGCTTTGAACTACCAAAAAAATTGGAAAAGTTACTGTCCATAATTCCAGCAGTGGCCTCAAATCCGTGAGTTTCAATCTTATTTTCTGTAGACAAATAATTTTAATACAGTACAGAAAGAAGGCCAAGGAAAGCACCAAGCAACACATTGCCAGGATGTTCTATAACTGGCTTGTTCAATGAAAGTTTGCCTGAAGGTTCACAATGAACCTGCACAAATGTAATTCCCTATACGATAGTGAGTAAAGTGTAACTGTCAATTGGCTTTACTCATCGTCTATGGCGGTGCCCAGAGTGCTCCCTTTCATAGCTGTGATGTCCTGTTCGCTCATAAGAACGTGACCGTTCACGTCGATGGTCTCTGTAGTAATGCCTTTTCTTCTTGTATTTCCCAGAATTGTCAGAGCGATCTTTTGACCGGCTCCTGGAGCGAGATGAGCTTCGGCTGTGAGATTTCCTTCTTTTCGAGCTGGAATATTTATATGCCTTTGCTTTAGCATATGCCCGTGCCTTTGAACTTCTGTTGGAAGAACTGTGGTTCAGCTGTCTGGGTGGAGAATCACTTCGACTTCTAGAGGGACTGCGGGATTTGGAACCACTAGATGGTGAATAGCTTTCACTTTTCCTAGGTTAAAAGAAAAAGATAGAGGGAAAAAATAAGTTTAATACCCAGTAAAAGATTGGTTTAAAATTGTAATCATTCGCAACTACTACAGCATACGTCGGCACCATAATTTTGTGCTAATATTCCATGGTACTATCCCCCCCCCCCCCCCCCCCCCCCCCCCAAGCATCTTTAAATACTAGTCCGTACTGAATTCATAATCTAACTTTTGGGAAAGATTAACACTACCAACCCAAGGTACGTCAGAAACAGATCCTACAAGGGAGCAGCCTGGATTTTACACTTATTGATCACCTTATTTTGAAGCTTTTACTGTGGGAGAGCCTCTTAAGTTGGGACTCTCCCACGGTAAACTGATAGACTGCATGTGGGCACTGCGCCTCGTGAGATAAGGCCAATGCGTTGCAGCCAGGGTAAGGGGTACCGGACTGATTACATGTGGGTGGATGTGCACACGTGTGGGCACCAGTGTAAGGGCTGTGCGGGGTAGATCCCTGTTGTGCACAGCCCAGAAGTTGGGTACAGATAGATTGGTGTGGAAGGGACTATGCAGAGTTGGGTGGTGACATGTAACAGACCTTATAATCTGGGGAGACCTGTAAGGGATAGTAGGTGTGCTTTATTGTTTCACAGTAGGAACACTCAATTATTCTCCGATGGAAAAAAGGACCACCTAGGGTAGTTTCAATTACCTAGGCCTACAAACTCCAGACAGGCACCAAAGACGCTAAATTGAGTGAAACAAACCATTCTGCCATGTTTAAAGCCATATCTGTACTGCTTATGGGTCATCCAGAAATGTCATTCCTTTAACTCAGCTCAGAGCCTAGTGTGACCTGCTAGACTGGATGAATCACCTTCCTCCCCAAGTTGTAGCATTAGAGGCCTGGCCCTTCACTACAAGCATTCCCAAGGGCGAAGGTCTTCTCTCCAAGAGGGAGAGATTTCAAGCTGCCGCGTAGCAGCAGTTACCTGGTGCCAGCCAGGCTCCTGGCCTGAGCTATGAAGTCAGCCAGAAAGGGGACTTTTAAAGACCATGTGGAACGAGACCCCTGGACGACAATCCTGAAGTATCTCAGAGGCCTGTGCATGAAGGAGGGGTCAGAGAGGTGATGTGCGCAGCAGTATAGGGCAGAAGTGCATTCCCACCATCCCCTTCCAATTTCTCTTAAGGTCTTGCACAGGAAGAGGAGTTCTCTGGGGTGAGGTCTTGAGGAAGTCTTGTGCTGGAGATGGACTCCAAGGGCAGTTGGAATGAGGACACACTCCCCTCCCCTCCCCCCACCCCTGCCTCCCCTCAGACTGCCCCAGAACTTTGGACTGGGGCTCTGAGGAAGTCCAGGGCCAGTGAGAGGAAGCCTGGGCCTCTGTGCAAGGAGAAGCACCAAGAGTATTCACCAAGTGCTTAGCAGTAGTGGCAGCGCATTTACGAAGACAGCACATCCATGTCTTCCCGTACCTCGACGACTGGCTCATAAAAGCCAGCTTATACAACCAATGTGTGGAACACACTCGTGTCACAATACAGTTGGTCCACAACTTTGGGTTCACAATAAACCACGCCAAGTCCCATCTACAACCATCCAAAGTACAACAGTACCTCGGTGTCACAATAAACACCCCAACATCGCTAGCTTATCCCGCTCCAGCAAGGATAGCCAGCATGCAAACTCTTCTAACAAAGTTTCGGCTACAACACGGTCTACCAGCACGAGTGTTCATGCAACTCCTAGGGATGATGGCCTCTTGCATTTTCATAGTGCCCCATGCAAGACTTCAAATGCGTCCGCTGCAAGAATGCTCATCACGTCAATGGAACTAGGCTCAAGGTCAATTGATGGACCTAGTGTTGGTATACGGTCGGACTCCTCGCTCTCTGCCGTGGAGTAACACCAAAAACTTTTCCAAGTGATGACCGTTCCTCGAGCCAGTTAATCAGATAATCTTGACTGCGGACGCATCGCTCTCCGGCTGGGGAGCCCACTTACTGCAACACACCATGCAAGGCAGGTGGACACCGCAACAAAAGTTACTCCACATAAATCTGGAGTTACTAGCAATATTCCTAGCACTAAAAGCAAGTATCAAACAAAGCTGTGTTAGTCCGCACAGACATGACAGCCATGTGTTACAGAAACAGGGAGTCAAACACACTCCCTACAGCTCTTAACTAGCACAGGACATATGGCGGTAGGCTATACCTCAAAACCTATTTCTTCCAGCCCAGCATGTTCCAGGAGTACAAAATACCATAGCAGATCTGTTAAGTCGTCAAACCAAACAGACCCACAAGTGGGAACTTCATATACAAGTTCTTCAGCCATTCTTTTCAGATGTGGGGACAACCTCACATAGACCTATTTGCCACCCACAAACGCCAAGTGCCCAAGCTTCGCCGTCAGATATCCACACCCACTGTCCAAAGGCAATGCAATATGGATGAACTGGTCAAACTGAATTGCGTACACTTTTCCACCTCTACCACTCATGCCACTAGTACGCAAACTACAGCAGCATTCTCTCACCCTCATCCAAGTCGCTCAAACGTGGGCCAGACATCCGTGGTACACCCCACTGCTACACTGTAGTACCGCACCAAAAATTTCACCGGTCTCCACATCTATTTATTTATTTATTTTGTTTTAAAGTTTTATATAGCGCGAACAAGATCTTCGCAGATATCAGAGCGCTTTACATAGAGGGTACATGAAGGAACATAGTCAAACAAATAGAACAATAGATCACACAGTACAAATATGTGGCTGCAAAGCCAATCATGTGCGTAATAAGACAACTCATACAAATAAGTAGAGGGGTCAAACATGTGACACAGATCGGTGCAGGGTGTTAACAGAGTTCGAGATAATAGTTCATGTGCGTAATAAGACAACTCATACAAATAAGTAAAGGGGTCAAACATGTGATACAGATCGGTGCAGGGTGTTAACAGAGTTCGAGATAATAGTTCAAGTGTATTTAGCCATGAGGATAGCTTTTAATTCTCTTTTAAAGAGTGTAAAGGAAGATATACGCCTGGTTTTGGGAGGGAGTGAGTTCCAAATCCTAGGCGCCATTCCTGAGAAGGAGCGCTTGTATGTTTTTTCCTTCCGGAATCTTCGAGGTTTCAGCAGAAGATTGTTTGTGCCTCTCGTGTTTCTAATTCCCCCAGAGATTGTCAATTTCTGAGCGAGGTAGCCAGGTGAGTTTAGGTGTACCGCCGTGTGTGTCATGCAGGCGATTTTCAGATGTATTCTGGCTTCAAAAGGCAGCCAATTCAGGGATTTCAAGTCAGGGGTAATGTGGGAGTGCTTTTTTGACCCAGTGATGAGTCTCGCTGCAGCATTTAGGGAAGCTCTTAGTGGTGCGGTTGTAGTTAGGGAGAGTCCGCAGAGGGCGGTGCTGCCGTATTCAATTTGTGGGATGACTAGTGCTTGTACTGCGGTTTGGAAGTCTTTGGCTGGGAGGTAGGGTTTAAGTTTCCTCAGAATATTGATCTGGAAGTTCGCTCCCTTTGTTGCCTTGCTGATATGTTGCTGCATGTTGAGATTGGTGTCAAGTGTTATGCCTAAGGATTTTGCTGAGTCCACGATGGTGGGTTGGACATCGAGTGCGGTTAGGTGTTTAAGCCAGATTTGAGTGGTGGATATCTTCGCTGGAGGTGAGATCAGAAGGAACTCTGTTTTCAGGGCATTGAGTTTGAGGTGATTATCTGCAAGCCAGGATTGGGTGCATCTGATTGTTGAGTTCAGGAGCAGGATGTCATTGGGGGATTGTAATTTGAGGTAAAGTTGGGTGTCATCGGCGTACATGTGAAAGTGTACATTGGATGCTTGTAGCAGGGTGGTGAGAGGTTCCATGACTAGGTTGAACAAGGTTGGGGATAGAGAGGATCCTTGGGGAACGCCTAGCGTTACAGGTATTGGCGAGGACATCAGGTTCTTGCTCTTGAATTTCTGCTACCTGTTGTGAAGAAAGGAAGTGAACCATTTGAGAACAGTTCCAGATAAACCCATTCTTGTGTTTAGTAGTTCTAGTAGATTCTCATGTTTAACGGTGTCGAATGCTGAAGAGAGATCAAGAAGGATGGAGGCAGGTGTCGTTTTGGTCTAGCATTTGAAGTGCGTCGTCAATTATGTGAGTCATCGCAGTTTCTGTGCTGTGTCCTGCTCGGAAGCCTGACTGGTAAGGGTTGAGGAGATCAAATTGCTCAATGTGTTTAGTCAATTGTAGTTGTGCGCATTTTTCCAGCAGTTTGGCGAGAGCGGGGATATTGGTGATGGGACGGTAATTGTTGAGATCAGAGGGGTCGGCTGTAGGTTTCTTTAGTAGAGGTGTGACCAGGCCAACTTTGAGGGAGTCAGGTATGCTTCCCTGTTGGAGGGAGCTGTTGATAATTTTAGTCCAGAGAGGGAGAAGCAAAGGGGTAAAGTCTTTTACTGCAGAGGGAGGGGGTCCGTGAGGTGATTGGATGGTTTCAGGGTGATGAGCAGTTTGCTAATTTCTTCTTCCGAGTATGTGCCTTAGGTTGACCATGTAGCATTGTTTTTTGGTTCAGTGGGTGCTATGCATTGGGGTTTGGAGTATAGGCTTGCGTCAATGAGGAGATCGCTTTTTATTTTGTCAGTTTTTTGGATAAAGAAAGCAGCGAAGTCATCACAGGAGGGTGCCTCACGCCCAGTGTTGAGTGGTTGGGGTTGCTCCTTGGATTGTGAATGGATTAGCTCAAACAGTTTTCTCGGGCGGTTTTTTGCTAGGTCGAGTTGGAGGCTGAACAAGTCTGATTTTGAGCGTTTTATTTTCCTGAAGTAGGCGTTTCTCTTTTTCTTCAGATCTTTTAGGTGCATTGCAGAGGGATCTGATCTCCAAGTACGCTCTGCCATTCGCATGTCTCGTCTATCCTCATTGAGACTCCCGTTGTACCATGGTTTGGAGATTTTAGTAGAGACTCTTTAGCTGCATAGGTGCAGCCTCATTAATTATAGAGGTCATAGCGTTGACATAGTGGTCAGTCAGAGTTTGGACGTCCGTAGCGCCTGTCGGTGGGAGTAGGAGATTGCAGCTGTTGGGGGCAAAGAGCCTGGGTTGAGCTTTTTCGAGTCTCTTTTCCAGACTTTAAGCTTGGAGAGTTGAGTCGGGTTGACTGACTTTTTCATTGATAAAGAATGTGATAATATGGTGATCTGACCAGTCACAGGGTTGGATGGATTCGAGTTGGATAGAGTCCACTTTGGAGATGATCAGGTCGAGGGTAGAACCTTTCTCGTGGGTCGGGCTGTTGCATATTTGGGTGAGGTTAAGGGCATCGAGGAAATTGTTAAGACTGTTTACCACCGCGTCGTTGCGATCATTACAGTGGAGGCTGAAGTCACCAAGGTATATTTGGGTGAGCTGCCGTCCAGAATTGGTTGAGATCAAATCCATGATTTGTTGGGAAAAGGTGAAGTTGTCCCTGGGTGGGTGGTAAATGCTGTGAAGAGCGCATATCGGTTTGCCCTCACTCATAATGTTGACACAGATGTATTCCCAGGATGTTGGGGATGGCAGGGAGGTGGAATTGACTTTCTGAACAGAGGTTGTTCCTGTAGATGCATGCGATTCCACCACCTATTTTGCCTGTTCTGTTGAGCCTGATAATGTGGTAGTTGGGAGGAACCAGAATGTCCATTATAGGTGTCGAAGATTCAGTTAACCACGTTTCAGTCAGGATGATTACTGTATTTTCCGGCGTATAAGACGACTTTTTAACCCCTTAAAATTTTCTGGAAAGTCGGGGGTCGTCTTATACGCCGGGTACAAAATGTTATGGTATGTTTTCATGCGCTTTTTCATAGCGAGGACTTCACTCGAAGGTGTCAGACCGCTTCACAATAGGAAATAACAAGAAACAACACACCTTATGTTAAAAAAATACAGCCACCGGCACTGGCAACGTCCACACCCAGCCCCCGCGCCATGAATTGTGCAAGTATCGAAAGCGAGCGTTTTTTTTTCATAGCGAGGACTTCACTCGAAGGTGTCAGACCGCTTCACAATAGGAAATACCGTATGTAACAAGAAACAACACACCTTATGTTAAAAAATACAGCCACCGGCCCTGGCAACGTCCACACCCAGGCCCCGCGCCATGAAGTATCGAAAGCGAGCGTTTTTTTCATAGCAAGGACTTCACTCGAAGGTGTCAAACCGCTTCACAAGCGAGCAAATGGCGCAAGGAGTCTTACCTCGACTGCCGCTGTACACGCGCCTCCAACCGCTTGCACATCCCCAGGCAGACGAGGCAGCAGGACGTCCGAAATACGGTATATGGTAACGGGCAGCCAGCGCCGAAGATGGCAGCGCCCGGTGTGTTGACACGTTTGGCACGTTTTGGCACGCGCCCCTCTCTGCTTGACATGGGCGTGGGCATAGAAAGGGGACTGTAGAATGTTCCCGAATGTTACCGAAGGCAGTAGAGCACTTGCCGTGATTGGCTGGTTGTTGCGAAGAGGAAAGGCAGTCTGGTGAGCACATGCCGTATTTGCCGTACCGTACGTGTGGTGTTGAAGACAGTCTCTGCACCTGTTCATACTGTACAGCACCAGTACATCCAGTGCAAATGGCAGACAGTGAAGAACCCGGCAAGGCTCCAGCAGCGCATCCAGTGCAAATGGCTGGCAGTCAAGAACCCAGCAAGGCTCCAGGAGTGGCAAGAAGAAGGAAATATGAAGCCAGTTACAAACTTAAAGTTGTGGATTTTGCCACGGAACATAATAACTGTGCTGCTGCAAGACAATATGGAGTGACAGAAAAGATGGTTCGGGCCTGGAGAGCAAATGAGAAAGCATTACGGAGTATGCCAAGGGGCAAGTGTGCATTAAGAAGAGGCACCCCACATTGGCCAGAACTCGAAAAGCATGTAGCAGACATGGTGGCCGAGCATCGGCAAAGCGGTTATGTTGTGACCCGAAATAAAATCCGATTGGTTGCACTTCAGTGGGCCAAATCTAATCCAGATCTCAGCCACAGATTTAAGGCCACTGTATCCTGGTGTACCAGATTCATGGGAAGGCATAATCTGGTATTGCGGCAAAAGACAAAAATTGCCCAGAAATTACCTGCGGATCTTGATGCCAAAATGCATAGCTTCCATCGCTACGTTATTAGGCTGCGCAATGAACATGGCTATGCGCTAAGTAGCATCGGAAATATGGATGAAACTCCAATGAATTTCGATATGATTGCCAACAAAACTGTCCATCAAAAAGGCGAAAAGACAATTTTAATAAAAACAGGACATGAGAAGTTCAGTTTCACAGTGGTACTAGCATGCACAGCTGATGGCGCAAAGCTGAGACCAATGGTTATTTTCAAAAGAAAAACAATGCCGAAACTCAAGTTCCCTGTTGGTTGTTTTGTGCATGTGAATGAGAAAGGATGGATGGATGAAGAAGGGGTAAAGCTATGGCTTGATAATGTATGGAGCAGGCGAGCAGGTGGACTTCTACAAAGACGTAGTCTACTGGTGTGGGATATGTTCAGGGCTCATTTAACTCCAAGCACCAAGCAAAGGCTGGCAAGAATAAAAACAGATGCTGCAGTTATACCTGGAGGATTGACATCGTTGGTGCAGCCACTGGATGTGTGCCTAAACAAGCCATTTAAAGATCGCATCCGAGAACAGTGGAATGAGTGGATGGTTAGCGGTGAAAAAACATTCACAAAAGGAGGAAACATGCGTGCTCCACAGTTGGATGTTTTGTGCACCTGTGTTATAAAGGCCTGGAACGACATTGATGCAGAAACTGTAATAAAGTTTTTCAAGAAGTGTGGCATATCAAATTCATTAGATGGTATGGAGGACGACTATTTGTGGAAAGGTGAAGAGGATGCCGAAGAAGAGACCACATCATCTGATACGGAATTGGTACCAGATCCATACGATGACTGCCATACAGATGTACCACAAGATCTCATTGACTTACTTATGAGATCAGATGACGAAGAGGAGGATTTTGAAGGCTTTTAAAGGGAACGTTGTAAATCCTGTAGAAATCCCTTGGATTTATGGAAAGTTATGGGAAGTTTAATCCACTTGCACCGTTTCATGCACTAATTTATGTTTACCGTACCGTACCGGTATATTCAGAAGTGACAGTTTTTCATATGGTTCTAAATAAAAATATTGCGAGTAAAGCAAGATTGTTTATACAACCAATTTGTTCGAGTTCAGTCTTTGAGTTTGTAAAATAAACGCTTAGGTAACACTGTCCACTGATAAAGCCTTACTGCTCACCCACAGGAGGAGGACTAGACTAATACGGTAAGTTCAAAATACCGGTACATTCTCGGAATGGCTATGCAGGACTGCGTTGGACTGCGCTGGAAGTGGGGGTCGTCTTATACGGCGAGTATAGCACAAAACCTAAAAATTTTCAGGCAAAGTAGGGGGTCGTCTTATACGCCGGAAAATACGGTAGGTCAAGGTCCCGCGATGAGAGGAGGTCAGCAATGGCGGCGGAATGTTTCGTGGCCGATCTACAGTTAAGAGTGCATTTGAGACTGGGTGTGTTGAGGGTGGTAGATGGTTATAGAGAGATAGGGACTTTTCTATGGTTATCAGGGATGGAGAATCTGCTGTTTAGTGTGGGTGGTCTAAGGGGGTTTGAGTGTATCGTGTGAATGTTGAGGTGTGGGGTGGTTGTGTGAATTTGGGGGGGCTGGGTCATAGGAGCGGAGAAGGGTGATTGTGTCGCGGTCAGAAGAAGAGTTGTGGGTGCGACGAGGGAGATTGTTGCGATTACGAACTGGGATTGAGGTCAGATTGGGGGATAGCTGAGTGAGAGAGTTAGTCGGAGGGGTGGGGGACAAGTTGGACGGAACACAGAACGCTTAACACAGAACCGTGGAGATCAGACACCCGGACACAACTCAGCTCAACCTTGCTCCTGAAATCCTAGAATTTGGATATCTGAACCTTACTCCAGGCTGCATGAATGTCATAAAAGAAGCTAGACGTCCAACCACTAAGGCGTGTTATGCGGCCAAGTGGAAAACTATTTGTAATCTAGTGTCTATTCAACACATCATAGGATACTTACTGCATCTCCCAAGATGTAACTTAGCCTATATGTCTATTAGACTACATCTTGCTGCAATAGCAGCATATCTGCAAAACAGACATCTATCTCTATTCAGAGTGCCTGCCATTAAAGCCTTTACGGAAGGCCTTAAAAGAATAATTCCTTTCAGAGTACTACCTTCACCTGTGTGGAATTTAAATGTTCTCACACGGTTAATGGGACCTCCCTTCGAACCCTTACACAAATGTGAACCACAATTTTTTACATGGACGGTTGCGTTCCTAGTAGCTTTTACTTCTCTGAGGAGAGTTGGTGAACTACAAGCACTAACCATTTAAGAACCCTTCTTGCAAATGCGTCACAATAAGGTAGTTCTGCGTACTAATCGAAAATTCTTGCCCAAAGTCAATTCTCCCTTCCATCTCAATCAATCTGTGGAACTGCGTTTTCTTCTCGGAGCCACAGACAGTAGCAGGGAGAGCTCTTCATACCCTACATGTCAAAAGAGCATTTCTATACTACATAGAGTCCACAACCCTTTCGTAAGACAAAACAACTTTGTGTCTCATCACCACATAAAGGTACTCCCATTTCAAAAACTGGGATACCTAGATGGATTGTCAAATGCATACAGATTTGTTACCACAAAGCTAATCGTATGTTGTCTGTTCCTCCTAAAGCCCACTCTACAAGAAAAATAGAGGCTTGAATGGCATTTTTAGCAAACATTCCCCTAGATGACATCTGCAAAGCAGCTACATGGTCTAAACCGCACACATTCACAAAACACTATTGTGTAGATGTGCAAACCAGACAAGCTACTGTGGGCCAGGCTGTTCTCAAAACATTATTCCAAACTACTGCAACAGATAGGAGTGGTCGCCGCTAAGAGTGGGTACTGCTATACATCTATCCACAGGGTGCAAACTGCAGCTCATATGCCTTGAACGGAAAATGCTACTTACCAGTCTATCTGTTCTTGGCATGTAGAGCTGCAGAGTTCCACCCGGCTACCCTTGTCTGTTCCAGTATTATCTCAATTAGATACAAATTATATGGGCATCCTCCCTTTGACTTGCAAAGCTCCATTTCCCTACAGTGAAAAACAATCTGGGGATGGAGCCGATGCCCATGCACGATGTGGTCCAAAGGAGTAGTCACCTATCTCGTGACTTCCAAAGAACTTTTCAGGACAACAAACTGCAAACATCCGGGCCCAACACTGGGTGGCGATCTATGCACAGTGTGCAATCTGCAGCTCATATGCCTTGAACGTGTACTTTCTTTTCATAAAGAAAACTTCGGACTAGACAATCAATTATGGAGTGTTATTACTGGTACCTGTAAATGGCAATTAGTAGCCGATATGCTTGTCTTTTCCACATTCCTGTATTTACGTGGGGTGATAAGAGATGACTGAAATATTGTACACTACACAATTTGACCAGTTCCTTTGCACTTGGTTGCAATGTTGTGGGCACTAACAGCATAGGGTTAAGGAACTGACTTGGGAATTACAATTGCAAACTATTATTTCCAGCCCTGGCGAAGCCGCAGGTTAACGCAACCACGGAGAAACGCATTGGCACAAGGGAATGGAATGTGAAGAAAATAAAGAACAGAACTACAGGAGCCCCACTGTTTATTTTCGAGATAATTTGTGCATTTTGTGATTTTTATATGACTAAGACTATATGTGTGCTCCAAAAACCACAGTTTTGTAGCTTTTCAATCTTTGATTGAATTTAAGGAAGTAGGGTGTTTTCTTCCCAAATCTTGGATGCACCAGAATAATTTAACTATGAAGGAATAAGTGGGTTTACCTCTATATGAGCGCCTATAAATCCCATACACCCAAAAGTTTGGTACTAGCCCACACCACCTCCCTTGCGTAAGCGTTCAACTGCTCTGCAACACTACCCCATGAGAGTTAACGGCTACAATGGGGTGTTTGGTTCTAAATGAAGGACAAATGTAGACCCAATATTTGTGCAGGCCTCACAACTAATGCCTTCTTTTCCAACAGTGCAATTCTGCCACTTAATGCATACTATTTCCTCTTGCTGAAAGGAAATCAAACATACATATTTTAGCAAATGCTTTGCCAAGAACTTCTCACAACCCCTTCAAACATCCCTTCCTAGAGACATGTCCTTGTGACAGTCCTTTTCCAGGAAGTGGTCCAACCGATTCTCCAGAAAGTCACAAATGGTACATCCACACCAGTAGGGAAAGGGTGCTTACTGAAACACAAAAAGGGATCAAGGGCACCTAGTTTCACACACATCTACAAAACTTACCACGGATACATTTGTTTTGTGCTAAGTGGGGAGATCTACAAACTCAATCATTTTGGGGGTCACCAGGTGTTTAGGAAATTCTGAATAGGGGTGGCTGCCTACCTGAAAAGCAGGGGCACTCATGTCTTTCCCAACCTTAATGATTGGCTGCTCAGGAGACGGTAGTAAGCAATGCCTCACCCACACATCAGTACTTCTCACTGTTCCAAAGCTTGGGATTGGCCATACAATGCTGCCTAGTACAATCTACATCTACAACAGATCAACCCTTCCTGTGGTCCTGCTACACCCGCCCATTGAGTGTTGAAATTCCAGCAGTCGATGTCGGTTTTTCAGCCCTTCGTCAGCTATGCCAGAATACTGATGCTCCCTCCAAGGATAACTGCATGACGCATTTCCATTGTACCCCACATAAGGTACCGTATGCGCCCTCTATAAGAATGCCTTGAGGGTCACTGGTATGCTCTAATAAGAGGCCTGCATTCCCCTCTCTCCACCCGGATAAAAAATAATCTTGTTGCCCAGCAGACATTTCGCTGATCTGCTAGTGACCATCACCATTCTTGTTAAGGCAACACGAGTCCACCAAAGAAATATTAGAGGTATCGCAATTAGCCTAGTTTGTATTTATCCGAATAGAACATGGATAAAACATTCAATACAGCCATTTACCAGCCAACAGGGCTTTATGGAGTGAAACCATTTTGTTCAACTGAAGCCACAGTCTTTATAATGGGGGCAGGGATCTAGTCTTAACGTACCTTCTTTTTGGGGACTGAGATCGTGAATGTGACCTGGAGTAACTTTGATCTCTGCTTCTACTGCGACTTCTACTCCCCCTCTCCTTCGGGACACTAAAAGGAGAACAGATTCAACAATGGTCAAATGTTCAGCAGGTGAAATTCGAACTTTAGAATTGACAATGAATGTGTATGAAACTTACCCATTTACAGGGCTGCTTGATCTGGTACGCTTGGCACCATCAAATTTCTTCCTGGCATTTTTCACAGCTTGAACAGACAGGGGTGAAGTCTTGTTTGCTTTCCCATCTTTTGGAGAGTCTATAACGTAAAATAAAGGAAAAAGTTTGATGAAGGTATGTAGTAAGGTAAGGGGAGAAAAACGCTTCCTTAGTTAAAAGTCACTGCTTATCATTAACATTCACTGTAGATTAACGAGCTTCTATTGGGGCTACTCTAAGACGTGGGGCAATTTGGTTACAAATGCAACAATTTCGGGTTGGAGACTGAAATTAGGAAAGATGCGGAAATAATAAACTAGAACACTAGGTAAAGTAAAACACTTTGTAAAGATATCCACCCGTTTTGCTGCCATCAAGAAATTATGCAACTGGATCTTCCGTCAATAGAGACCCATCGTGGATGGGTTATTGAAATGTGGAAAGGATAAAGTTATTTTGCTACAGTTTATATTACTCATCACCTGTCTGCTGGGGACCTTATAAAGCAAACCAATTATAAGACTCCAAGGGCAGAACTCTGGAAGGCACTCTATCACATATTCGGGTTAGAGAAAGAAGATAGTTCAAGGCGCATTCACTCAATTGCCTCAAGTTAACAATAAGGTCAATGTGCTACCAAGCAAAGGCAGATTTATTTCCATACAAGAATGTTCCTACCATTTATAAGCTTCCTAGAATTCCAGCCTGAGAACAGGGAATGATTCAAACACTTGAATGTTAACCTGATCCACAACTAAAGAACAGCTTGCTTTCACCTTATAATCACAACCTGAAGTTGTTATTAATGCCCATTTTGTTGCCTGCCTTAGAAGACATGCGAGCATGTCCACGGGTGATTAAACAAAACGTAGGTTTGTCTAAATCTAGTTAAAATATAAAATAATTTCTTGAACCTATAAAAACCTGTGCTATTAAGCTCAAGCTAGAGTAAAAGTAAAACGAATGTATTGAGCATCTAAATAAAGTACAAGATACTAGGAAAACCGTAGTATGAAGCTTCACACATTACACTAAGGAGACTGTGCTCACTAGATCCACTACCCAAGGCGTCAAGTCAAACATGGAATCTAGTGATATTTTGCTAGCAAACAAGTATAAGGTAACCTTTCTAAATCAATGCCTGGGTTTATCTATTGCTATATTGTAAAGCTTCTGCTTAACTTTCGTACCAGTCGAGTCCATCAAGTAGGCCAGGAATCGTCATTGTTAAATTTGGCAAAGTGACTGATTTATTTTTAAATGGCAATTATTTCACTATAGTCCTTTAAGCAGACAAATGCAGTTAAAGTTGGCCCACCAGACTGTTCATTATAGAGGCGGTAACCTCCAACAACTGACAGACTTGCCCCAGCGGCAACCACACATTGCGTTCATGACATTAGCGGCAATCCCACAAATGAAAAACAGGGACATGGTGGGTCTTCACGACCAACAAGAATAAAGGCAGAACTTTAACAAACACCGACAAGAATCCCTTACATTGCATCACGCATAGTTTGCTTGTCGAGTTCCAGGTCATGAAATGTGTAAAGCACTCCCAAGAACAGTGAATGTAGGTCCTTGACCAACTGGCAATGTGTTGCCAAAATTGCTCCCAAATAAATAGAAGTTACAGAACACAAGTCACAGAACCATAGGTTATAATTATCCGCATCGCTGCGGCGGCTTTTCCCGCTGTGTGCGGCAATTTATGAAAAGATACTTTACATGACGAGCTCAGCTCATCATCCGCACACGACTACCGTGGCTGATGAGCTCGTCATCAGCCGCAAAGAGGTTAAGGAGGAAGAAGCATTGCAAAAGCTCACCGTTTTTTGAGGCAGGTGAAAACTGCGATGAATTTTCATTACATGGAGTTCCATCGGGGAGCAGCCCCTTTGCCTTGGCTTTTGCTTCTTCTAGTGCGAGCTTCCTCTTCTCAACTTTACTCTCCAGGTATGCCAAATTAGCCTTTAGAGTAAGCAGAAAACAAGCATTTACAATGCAATGGTCTCGGCATTATTAAAGGTAGAGCTATTGGCATTGCTCATGACATTTTTTTTCTTTTTTTTTTTTTAAACATAAATAAATGGTATTGTCTTTTACAATGGCAATAGGTGAGCATTAGAGAGTAGTAGAGAGTATTCACAGAGCCACCCACACTCACAGAGCTACACACACACACACAGAGCCACCCACCCACACCCAGAGAGCCACCCACACACACAGAGCCACCCACACACACGCAGCCACCCACACACACACAACCACCCACACAGAGAGCCACCCACACACATAGAGCCACCCACACAGAGAGCCGCCCAGACACAGCCACCCACACACAGCCACCCACACACCCACCCACCCACACACACAGCCACCCACACACACATCCACCCACACAGAGCCACCCACCCACACACAGAGCCACCCACCCACACACAGAGCCACCCACCCACAAACAGATCCACCCACCCACACACAGATCCACCCACCCACACACAGAGCCACCCACCCACACACAGAGCCACCCACCCACACACAGAGCCACCCACCCACACACAGAGCCACCCACCCACACACAGAGCCACCCACCCAAAAACAGAGCCACCCACACACACACAGCCACCCACACACACACACACACAGCCACCCACACACACACACACAGCCACCCACACATACCCAGAGCCACACACACACACTTAAACACCTCTAGCTAACACAAAGCCTTTCCACTTAGCATACATTTGCACGGACAGTGCACAGCCACAAACTGTCTCATCCTGCAGTAGATCAATGATACATGCCGCATCTGGAGCACCTTTCCATTCAACATGCAGGCACGCAGAATGCAACTGGGGAATTTCAAGTGCAGCAAAGCATTGTACTGTACAGTACTAACGTATCGTCCATGTTGAGTACTAAAACATACACATTCCAGCCATCATCTGGCTACTGTATGCTCCACCAGTGCCCCCTGCTGTAGAATTCAGAACACTGTCCCCAATGAATAGCGTGCACTGCACTAGAGACGAACCCATAGTCACAAGTGTTCACTATTCCGCACAAGCTTTCTTCTGTCAGGTGAGCCCTGACCCCTCTCCCCCCCCCCCCACCATACACACATACCCGTCGTGCAGGCACCAACAACAGCATGTCAGTGATGTGCGTGCAGAGCGTCAGAAGCAGTAAGAAAACCCTAGTGACAGGAGTGCACTGCATAAGAGACAACCTCCGTTACCAGTTCACAGCACCAGCACATCAGTGACAGGAGAGCACTGCAATATAAGCAGCACCCAGCTTACAGGCGTGCACGGGACACCGCACTAGAAATAATCCCCCTCCCCCAGTGTCAGTCGTGATCTGCACCAGAGGCAAGCCTCGAGCACGGGCATGCACTGCACGATAAAAGATCATCATTGGCAGTCGAACACTATATCCGAGATAATCGACCCCGCCCCCAGTGGTTGTCCTGCACAGCACCAGAGACAGCATCTCACTGTATCACAGCCAAATCAACTCTTGCCTCAAGTGACTGAAGTGCACTGCACTATAGATACCCCCACAGTCATAGGATTGCACTCTACCATACAAGCCTCCCCGTGTCAGGCGAGCCCTGGATCAGCGACAACAGAAGCAAAAGGGCAGTGACAGACGTTCAGAGCCCCCAGTGGTTGTCGTGCACTCACCAGACAAAGAACCTCAGTGACTGCACTGCACAGCGCCAAGAAGCCCTTAAACCGAATCACAGGCAGGGCAGCACAGAGGCACAAAAACGGAATCACGGACAGGGGAGCACAGAGGCACAAAAACCGGGATCACGGACAAGGGAGCACATAGGCACAAAAACCGGGATCACGGACAGGGGAGCACAGAGGCACAACAACGGCATCACGGACAGGGGAGCACAGAGGCACAAAAACGGGATCACGGACAGGGGAGCACAGAGGCACAAAAACCGGGAGGATCCAGCGTCTCCGGTGCGTGCTGATGACGGAACCGGGAATCCAGCGCTAGCTGAGACAGATAGAGCGTCCTCCGCTCAAATGCTGACCGCGGTGTATGCCCTACGCTGGAGCCCCGTTTCTTATGACTTTAGAAGATAAACCAGGCAGGGAAAGAACAGAAGGAACGAGCCGTGTGCACGTGCGCACCTAGCTCAGGTTTCGTCAAAATCCTGCGACAATGCGTGCGTGGTGCAAGTGCTGTGACAGTGTTTGAATTGAAACAGTAAAGGATCGAGGTCTCGAGATGACTAGATTGTGTCGCCATGTTTGGTGAGGCAAGTGCGCATACCATTTCCAACTAAATTGTGTTTTCTGTTAAGCCGTGGCAGGGCCGTTGTCTACAATTTGAACAGGTTAAAGTTGTGCAATACCAGTGCTGGCATAGTATACTGAGCGGGAGGGGGGCGGGAAACACACACGGACAGCAAAAATACACGGAGAGCGGGAGGGGGCGGGAAACAAACAGGGGGCGGGAAACACACACACAGACAGCGAAAATACACGGCGAGCGGGAGGGGGGCGGGAAACAGACGCTCTGAAATGCACACACGAGCGGGAGGGGGCGGGAAACACACACACGGACAGCAAAAATACACGGAGAGCGGGAGGGGGCGGGAAACAAACAGGGGGCGGGAAACACACACACGGACAGCGAAAATACACGGCGAGCGGGAGGGGGGCGGGAAACAGACAGGGGGAAGAAGGCACGGAGGGAAACAGCCACGATCTTACCTTCACTGCGAAGGATCGAAAATGGCGGACACAAGCTCCGAGATTTTTTCCGATTTGGGGGCGTGGTTTTGATGTTCTGAGTGACGGACAACGTCACTGTCTAAAGAACATCAAAAATTACGCCCCCAAATCCGAAAAGGACGGAGCTTGTTTGGAGTGACGCATCTCTCCTCCAATGGCTGGCCTCCGTTTAGGAAGCCAGCCAATGAAGGAGAGAGGGGGCACGGAGGCGGGACCTTCCCCGCTACTCAAACTCATTAAATCTCCGGCCTAAGACTGCGCAAGCGCAGCCTTTTAGGCCTTCGACCTAAAAAAGGGGGGTTATTGCATTCCACTGCAAGGGCAGTCACTTTGGAAAAATAGCATCTGCTGTACAATCTCATTTTGCCTCCATTAGTCATCTACCCATTTCCCCGAATGCCTACAATCTGGCATATTTCAAATGCACCCTTTCCTCATTCATGCTCTAAAAACAGCCGAGAAAAGACTGGTTACTTTGATTACCAGGACCCTAAATCATGGTACTAGTAACCTCTGGTCTTGCACACAAGGAATTAGGCCAAATATGATCAAATAAGTATGCATTAACGTTATGTAGAATATATAGGAGAGGCCAAATGCTGTTACGGGACGCTACATAAAAATCCAGTAAAATGCGTGATCTTAACATTAGGATACAGCAAGAAATTCAGTGAAGTAAGAGCACGTTACCAAAATAAACAAATCTGAAAGGAAGCAGGTCCTATCCACCAACCACCTTACTTAGAATGTGCTTAGGAGGTACACAATCAAACAATTGGATCGGATCAAACTCTAGTATACAAACCTTTTTTCTTGTGTACAGCCTTAAAATGTGACAGCAAATATCTTGAATATCGCCCTCGGTTGCTCCGAACAGTAGAAACCAGTGGGGGCGATTCGGAAGAGGGATCTGTAAATACAGATAAAAAGTGAGTTCATAAAAATAGGAACTTTAGGGACCATTTAATAATTTAATAACAGCCAATTCACTGACCTCCAAAGTTCTAGCAGCAAGATAAATACAGGCACAGGCAATGGTTTCTGGCGAGAACCTCACAAAGACATCTGTTCGCAGACTGTCGTTCATGTAATTCCTGAAAAAGAGAATGGAAAAATTGCAGCGCCCCACAGGAACCCATATGTATTCAAGTATTTGATATGATTTTTGGAAACGTTAAAAAAAAAATAGAACAGCACATCACATTCTAATGGAATTTTTTTTTTTAACTGACTGAACAGTTATGAAGGAGAACCCAGTTCTTAAGACCCACGCCAAATTATCCCCACAAGTACTGACTGGTCTGCTCTTGGGTTTCTCTTTATGAAAAAGGTTCGCAACTAAGAGTTTATATAGCTTCATGGTTACTTATGGAGGAGAAACTACATGAACAAACGTCAATGCACTTGCAATCCTTGAAGAAAGCCAAATAGAACGTGGAGTCGAGTCCAATTTCTTCAGTAGTCCGACACTTGCAGTCAACGCTCCAGCTTTGACTCAGGGAACAAACACTAGTAATCTAGCAAGTCCATGTATTAATGTCCAAAACTTCACGAGTTAATTTTTCCTGTAAAGCCGTTTTAGTACTAGAACATATGAAAACGCGGAACAAGTTCCAGTCAGACTGCTTTCAAACACAGGTAGATATGACTCCTCAAGCGCAAGTAGATTAAACGTGGTCAAGAAAAAAAGTTCACACTTGTAGGTCGGAGTCAATGCTTTAAGCTTGCCGCAGATTTAGCGGCAGGAGCTTTTCTGTAGTCATTCCTTAAAATCGGTTACTCCATTCGGCTTCCAATGCAGCACCAGCAGTGAGTGAAACATGCAAATCATGGCTCAATGTGAACTGTACAAGATAATTTTCACTACAAATTCGAAGCAACTTTCAAAAACAGGAAGAAACTTACAGACTGGCACCCCTGTTCCTTTCACATTTATGGAATCATTTTATACAATTATGCAAACAGGTAAGTACACCCCCCCCCCAAAAAAAAAACACAAGTTACCTTGGATTTTAGGAGAAGCAGCCATTTTGAAATCTATTAATCCTTTGAGGTTCTGCCATCAGTGCCCTTTCAGGTCAACTGTATACTGCCCTGTGCTGAGTACAAACAAAACTTGAACAGAAGGCTTACAAATGAGAAGTGGAGTCCATAGACCACACTCTGGTTCAGTTTAGCATTCATTCAACAACAAATCCTAAAAAAAACCATTGTTCTCTACTATACTCATTGCCCAGGTTCCTTTAGGTAAATTTGGACGGCTGCTGCTCCATATAAAAAAAGCAGACCATGCAGATAAAGACTGGTCAGAGACTGGGTAATTACAATATACAGTTTTTGAATTAAATGATCACATTACTAGACACCTGCATTGAGAGTCATCTCTACTAGGTAGCAACAGGGCATGCATGTAATGGCAACTATAAGGATTTATAGGTTTCAAAATCGATGCTCATAGGACTAATATCTCAAAGGGTTACATGGAACAGGAATGAAAGATGCATTTGACATTTTCCATTACCAATTAGGTAAATAAAAGCTTATAATACAGCACAATGCGAGATTACATTTAGGTCACTGTAAAATTCAACATATTTCAGAAGCCTTAAAAAAGGTAGCAGCCACATTCCGGACAATTTACTTTAAATGCAGAAGGATGATAATCTACTGCTTCCATGTTGCTTACTGGGTCACTCTGCAGAACTAGGAAAATTGTGTGGCAGTTGGTGTGGTGTGCTGCGGCAGGAGTGCGGTCTACATTGAGAAGGTCTGGTGAGATTGTATGGCAAATATTTCCCTACTTGCCCTTACTTCTTCACATCACTTAGCTATATCGACTTGCCATGTATGGGGCATTAATATCAGAAATTAGTACTGCTACTCCGAAGAACAGCACATTAATTTTCACTGCCATACCACAGGCAAAAGTACTTAGAGCATGCTCCTTTACCGCATAGTTCCTCCTCTCAGAGCTACCCAAAAGTTACATAAAGAACCATAGTAGGAATTGAAATTTGTATTTAAGAAATGCAGAACACTGACTTGACAAGACTATAAAGGGAGTAAACCTATATACACACACATTTTCAAAACCAATAGTAAGATCATACTAACTTTTGGCTCACATGGCCCAGTTCAGTCAGGTCTGCCTCTTGAGGCACTGTCAAACCGAGTTGTAGAAAGGTTATACACATCTACAATATCAGACTCACGCCACTGATGACGATCACCTCAAGCAAATCATTTATTTGACTGCGAGTCTCCTGGCAACGGCAGCCCTGCACTGCAGAGCCGATGTAGACACAGAGGCCACTCATTAGGATGAGCATGACCGAACTGGTCACTGCATTAGCTAATGCAAGATTTTCAAAAAGCAAGAGACTGCCAGGACCATCAAATTAGTTTTTAATCAGCACAACCAGAATCCTGAACGTGGATCATTTCCAAAACTGCCAAACTGAATAAGTGCACTAAGAATGCACAAATGAAAGCACGGTGCCATAACAGTTGAACGAAAGCCTTCTATAAACGTCAGATAAAAATATTAAGACTCGTTGCACTACTTCGAAGACCGTGCAACCTCTCTTTGCCTGCAACTTACTAATCAGATTGGCATTAGACGACAAAAGGGTTAGGGCAAAAATCAGATTTCCCTCAATCCTTTATATTCATTAATGTGTAGAAGTTTGCCCACGGACCGCTACAAAACAAACCCCTGTTCCATGAATCGATAGATGGCCAGGTCCCCCTCCCCCTATCTCCAGTCCAAACATCAAATTAAATATTCACCTGGAACCATTTAGGATAATCAATTATGCGATCTCTGGATTCGGCAGGCTATTCATCCCACCTTTTCCATTCAACCTCACTAGCATTCAAGCAAATCTCCAGGAAAAGTGCATTACAAATATATTAGAACATTGGAATGTTGGTAGCTCCATTGAAAACAATGGAGTGCTCCGGGCTTATAATGGCTGGTATAAGCTCGGAGCTCCAACATTCCAATGCTTCTTTGTTCACCGCTCTGGCTGTGAACAAAGGCTTCAGGGAGCCTGAGGGGATTTCAATCCCCTCGCGCTTCCTGAAAGCTTGGTTTAATTTGTTAGAACATTCTGCCCTCTAGTGGCAGAATGTTCTAATAGCCCTTTGAAGCAGGGCTATACCTGCAATTAAAGTCCCTCGCCTTCGGCTCAGGCCTTTAACGCTGCAGCGGGCCTTTAATAGCCGGTATAGCCCGCTACGGCGGGATAGAAGTCTATAATCTAGTTCATAAGCAGAGTTCTGGTGATTACTCCATTACGAATGCCTTCCCCTTTATTGATGGTTTCTGAAGAAAAAACCTGCCTTATCAAAAAAGATTTTAACGGAAGAAACTGCATGCTACATTTATGGATGTATTGGTTTAAAACACCCTATATATTTACTCTCTCGTATTTAGAATGAAAAAAGCCTAAAATAAAAATAGCCAATTAAAGTTTGTTATTTCTGCGCAACTAGGTGGCAATACCCAGGGCCTGGATGCCATGCATTACTATAGTAAAAGTGCCTACATATTAGCCAAAATGATGTCTCAAAAACGAATTAATGGATTAAAAAAAAAAAAAAAAAAAAAACCACAAACAGCACAATCGGTGGAACAAGTTCAAGCTTCCAGACCAATTTGGTGAAATTCCTTTAAGCAGTTTTTGCAATAGCACGGTTTAAAGAAGTCTACAGAAAATGCTTCAATCAACATCGTAACGTTGGAAGCTCACAATGGAGTAGATCCGGGCTCATAAAGGCTGGTATAAATAAGCCCAGGCTTATAATTAAGGCTCCCTGTTTTTACTGATTTTTACAGCTAAATACAGACAGAAAACCATTTATTTCCCGTCTATTTATTTTTAAATGGATAAAACCTGAAATCGGGTGGTTTTTGAGTGATTCTAAATTCTGTCATTCATGACTGCCAGGCCAATAAGCGGGCAGATTGACAGGCAAGGGGATTAAAAACAAAAAGGATTTTAGTAAAGAGCCTTAAATAGCAGTAGATTTCCACAACTTTGATGCTACAACGTATATTTTTTCTTACAAGTGTATATTTTACAACCCGACTGTGTGTATACATCACTGAAACCAGTCAAACGTCCAGGCACGAGTGCACATTAACTAGTTAAATAATTGCAGAAATATACACATTTCAGCTTCATTTTTTCACAAAACCTATAATAAATATGGATAAATACACGTAAAATTAGCAAAAGATAAATATGGATAAATACAGACGGAAATGACAAAAATATAAATACCATAAAACCAGGAGCCCTACTCATAAGGGCTGGTATAAGCCCAGAGTTCCAACATTACAATGCTTCTTGTGGCGGTGAACAAAGGGTTCAGGGAGCCTGAGGGGATTTCAATTCCATTGGGCTCCCTGAAACCTTTGTTTAATTTGTTAGAACATTCTGCCCTCTAGTGGCAGAATGTTTTAATAGCCTTGTAGCCCTAAAAGTCCAGCTGCCGTGTAAAGGTCTCTAGCCTTTAACGCTGCAGCGGGCCTATAATAGCTGGCATAGCCTGTTACAGCGGGCTATAAGATATACCCTCACTTATCTCGACTAACACCAAATTCGGACTACGAGTTAATCCTTTAAACTAGTGCAATGGGTTAACAAACGAGATTGTTGCTGCAAATCTAACAAAGGCATGGTGCTTACGGAGTACCAAGAAGCCAGAGCACCGATTGTATCTTTGGCAAGAGCGCACTGTTTCCTTTCCCCCAATTCCTTCATGCATATCTGATCTTGCACAGGAGCCTAAATATGATTGGTCATACATAAGATTTTGAGACTAACTTGGTATGTTTTACCAAAATTTGATTTGTAGAGGACACAAGTTTGAAGCACTTCTGAGCTTTGTTGAGAGGGTAGTAAGAAAAAAGTTACTTACCCTTTAAGTCATTTGTCCGCAGCATGCAGCGCTGTAGATTCACATGATCTGCATTTTCCGGCCATCCTGTGTTGGGCATAGGGGTGTGCAAGTTGTTTTTCTTTGATTAACTATTTCGACTCACGATCAATATAGTGACTCCTTACTTAGCAGGTAATGCAAATGGGCACTGACTCATGTTAATTTGTTTTTCCGCACAGTGGGTAAGAGTAGCATGGATTGTTAAAAGACAGTGTGGAGCACATGTTTATTGTGAAAGACGGGTAAAAAGTCAAAAGATGACATTTGATCAGAGCAACATGCTTTCAGGGCAGGGAGGCACATGTGAATCACCAGTACAACATACTAACAGACGCTTACAGGGTAACATTCTTTTTGTAGCCTGTGTTGATTTAGCTACACAATCTGCATAGCCTGTAAAGCTGAACCTTTCAACAAGCAGTGGCTAGCGCATTAAGGTCGAAAATAAGCGCCTTAAGACAAACAGGCCAACTACAGCATTTGGTCCGGCAAGGATGTTCACACAGTAGTTAGGAACCTATTTTTGCTGCCTTCAGATGTGTAAAGAACGCCCTGGGTGTAACAGGGACGGCTCTTTTGGCCTTGTGATAGCATGTTTAAATGCACTTGACCATTGAGGGGCTTTGTGAAGGCTGCAAATATCTGCAGATAGGATGTAGCCTTAGGGCTAGAGCGGTCAACCCCGAACCTGCGGAACCGGGTTCGAATCTCGGCAGGGACGCTAAACATCCTGTGATTCTGGGCAAATCACTTAATCTCCATGTGTTAAACAAAAATTAATGTGTCTAACGAAACTGGGGCTCATGTAAAGCGCTTCAATACATAATGTCTTCTGGTTGAGTACACGCTATATAAAGGGCTTAGTGCCACCAGTGTAATACAAAAGCACGTTTAAGATTTTGAACGAGTAGGGATCACTATGGAGTACAGTTGGAGGGGGGAGGGGGACTGGGAGGCCAACTGCCTGGTTAAGGAGGAAAGGGGAACCATTTTGGGAAGGAACTTTGGGTTGGTTCGGATTACTCTCCTGATCTACAAACCTGAATAAATAGTTCCAGTAACGAGTGATTGCAATTCACTAATGCGCCATAGAAGTTACTGCAATAAGGAAAGCTACTTCCCAGGAAAGAACAAGAGCGGAGTGGTTTGAAGTGCGCCCCAGGAGCCTGGTGAGGGGACTGTTGAGATTCCACACGGAGGCAGGGTGACCATTTGGATGGAAATGGGGCGAGAGAGGACCCTTTTAAGACGCACAATGTAGGCCTTAACCACTGGTATGCAGAAGAGGGAAGAAAGTCCCCCCATTTTGTTTGTAGGCTGCTGTAGAAGCAAGTGAAGCTGTATGGAAGTACAGGCTCGAACTGGAGGAGATGGAGTAAATATTATACAATATCCTGGACAGCTGGTTTTAGGAGGTCCAGGTGTTTAGGAATGCAGTAGTGGACGAATCTGTTCTACTTCGCTGCGTGGTATGCCTTATATGTAGTTGGTCTGTGACACTACTAAGACAAGAGATATATGCATTCTTTATGCCGACCTAGGTAACCAAACTCTAGGACAGTTGAGCGCCCAGATTAATTTGCTTTGGTCCTGCTGAGAAAGTCTGGCCTGTTAAGGCACTTTTTCTGGGGACGGATAGACATCCAGGAACGTAAA
This sequence comes from Lissotriton vulgaris, assembly GCF_964263255.1. Lineage (NCBI taxonomy): Eukaryota > Metazoa > Chordata > Amphibia > Caudata > Salamandridae > Lissotriton > Lissotriton vulgaris. The sequence continues at coordinate 287,856,788 of NC_141693.1, forward strand.
TTACCAGGGTTGTCAGGTTGAATCATGGCCCACAATAGTAAGTCAAATGTCTGCTGCATGCACTACAAGTGGAGGGAGGGGGAGAGGCGGAGAAGCATAAGCTAATATACTGGACGAGTTTATATGTAAAGCGTTGCCCAGGAAATGTGGTAATCTGAATAAAAATTGTGGACATTTGCTTTTTCAGGAGAGGAATAAATCTATTTGCAGGGTGCCTTAGCAAAGAAAGTAGCAGAACTTGTGGATACAGCTCTCACATGTGTACTTGCTGGTGCGTTCCGCTGAACAAGTCTACAAAGTATACACCACCTCTGGAAGGTACTTTATGTTGAGGTGAAGGTAGGGTAGTGCTCAACGACATAGTCCGAGCTAACAAGGGGGCAGAGAACGAGTGCCGCTCTACTTTTGTGGGTAGTTGGTAGTCGCGTTGCCCAATCTGACTAGTACCACTTTGCCCCAAATGAAAGCATGGCTATGAGGGAAAGATTAGTTGCTAGAAGCTCTGAGTAGATGTGGGGCTTAGACAATACTGCACTCAGATGGCTCGAGAGGGCTTACTGGAAATGGTGACCTCCGGGATGGGGTCTTGAAAAGGCCTGGCCTGCCCTGCAATAGGTTGCTGCAGTTTCCCGTTTTCCTACTGCAGAGATGCACACTGGCCGTTACCAAGACTAGATCCATCATTAGACACTAATTCTGACAACTGAGCAGAGGCGTACTTGTTTTAACTGATAGCCTCATGCTTCATCGGAGGCAGTAAACCTTGCTATCATGCAGAGAAGTCACCTAAAAGTTATGACTGAAGCAACTTGGCAAAACTAAATATTTGCTGGCTTCTGAAAAGCTGAAACTTTGCAGACGGGGATCAGCAGTTTGTGTGTGTACCGTGAACTGATACAGACAGCCACTTACCAGAAAGAATTGGTGGGTGAGATGGATGGATGGGACTGTGGAACTGGGTGTCCTTAATGTTTAACCCCTTGATGAAATCACTTTGCTACAGCAGAGATGACATTCTGTAAGCTTACTAAGTTGAAGTGCTCAGAAAGCACCTGTTGAAGTCCAGAATAAGCCTGGCAGAGCAGTTTTTCTTGGGAATGAAGTACTTTACCCCTTTGCCCTGGTGTTGGGGGTGACTGGTTCTACAGCCCTTTTTGAAGGAGTACTTGGATTTCTTCCTCAAAGTAGAGATGTTATCTACCGAGGCTGTGTATGCAGGATGGGAGGGAGAGTGGGAGTTCTGGGTAGTAGCTGTGACAAACCGCAGACTGACCCACTAGCTAACTTGAGTAAACTGTGACAAGTACTGTATGATCATGTGGTGGGGGAGTAGGAGTCAATGTTTCAAGGTCCTTGCCGGTACCCCCTGAAAGGTGTTCAAGACGTCCGACACAGGGAGGAACCAATGGCTTTGGTGGAATCTTTCCTTAATTTCTCCAGCATCTGGTTATCTGCAGGCGAAAAAGGTGTTCGAAGGAGTTGCTGCTTGACCTCAGGTTAAAAAATTGTACAGAACCGTGTGTGGCTCCAAATCAAGACACTAGTGTTGACACTCCAAGCAGCAGTAGCAGCAGCATCAAGGGAACAATTAGAAACTGGTTTACCATTTGCCAACAGCACCCCCCCCCCTTTCCTTAACTAGTCGGGAAGGGGTTTAATGGGGATCCTACATTTCATTCCAGAGTGCTGTGTTGCACCTGGAGAGCGAGCAGATTGGAGTTTGCAATTCTCCAGTGAGCTGCAGTTTTCTTAGTCTTTCTTTATCGAGCAGGGGAAACGCGCAATTGGGAATCTGGGGAGATTGACCCCGGCTCTTTTAATGTGGCTTACTTTTACATCTCCTTGAGCATAAGCAGAAATTAAACTCCTCACACCAATTTGGACATGATCTCAACTAGGACACAGTCGTCCACATGGTAAGTAGCGGTGTCATTTGGTGGGAAAGATCTAGCTGGGTAATGATGGAGTCTGAATACCCAGGAAATCCACAGACGTCCCACAGGTAATCAGTGGGATTAACAGTCATCCGTTTTGGCAGAATAAATGGGCTGCCCTGCACACAGGAGAAGTGCGGGGAACCCTGTGGCGAGTATGGAAGTGGTGTGGTGGAGTCGCACAATAGGGCCAGTGCGTCGGTCTTTGCATTTAGGAACTGGAAGAATCTCAAAGAAAAGCTCTTCCTCGGTTACAGGCTTTTGCTTTCAATGCAAAGTCTCTACTGAATTGGGAGGTAGTACTATGGAAATCTGCTGGTTTGCATCTGGGCTGAGACTGTTTAGAAAGTTCCTCATGAAGGCGTTGAAGAATTGGCTGCGCTAAGTCAAATGCCTCAGAGGATATGTTCATCACCAATGGTTTGGGTGTTGGCACACCCCCATGGATCGATCTGATGCGGTCCTATCCACCAATGGTTTTGGCAAGGGGGTTTCAGAGAAGCAAGTATTTTTGGGTGTCAATAGCGGTTTTTGAAGCACAGGTTGGCTTTGGTGAAGACAGGATCTTCAGCCTCTAGTGCACTTTTGGGTGTGGCAGGGCATTGACCATAAGATGTTGGCACAGAAGGTTTTTGTTGATGCCAGGAAGTAGTATAGCCCAGGAGGCCAGAGACCATGCCAAAGGGCTCGATACCTGAGCCCCTTTGGCAGATCTGACGCGGCTAAAAACCTTTTACGAGTCTTGGTGGTCTTCACTTAAGGTCCGAACGGCATGAAGTCGCTGGGAGCTTGCTGGTCATAGTGCTCAGAGACGGAGCCATAGGAGATGGCCTGACTAGGAGATGCCTGATTGAGCATAACACCTGAGAGGACGGATTCTTCCCCTTCCTAAATGTCAGGGAAGGCTGCTACCTTGAAAAGTCAGGAATCTAGACTGAATCTCGTGGTGCACTCACAGTCTCTCCTGCTCAGATCAAAGAGTTTTCTTCTAACAGGCGGTTAGGCATGACGTGCACACGAATGTGGTGACCGGGAGACAAGGGTTACACACCTGATGAACTTTGCTAGACACAGACCGTTTTAAAAAAGCACTTAGTCAGAGTCAGTCACCCTGTGTACCTTCTCCACTGGAAGGACATCAAAAAATGAGGAGTATCAGGCACTGCTTGCATCGATGTGGAACAAACTCCAGAGAATAACGGTCGGACGAAAGGCAATGAAAGTTTCCGAATTTCGGAGTCAAGGAATACACTGTCCGAAACGGAAGGAATGTGCGAAAATGAGCCCCAGCCATGCATATCTAGATCAGATGGCGGGAATGAAATATAATTAAAAAAAAGTGTATATAGTCTAGAGTCTGTGCTTTAACTAAGGAAGGAGTCACTATAGAACTTGTGACTCTACTCCGAAAAGGAAAAAATTGTAACGTTTGACGTCATCACTAGATGGCAAGAGTATGCACAGCATGTGTATCTACAGCGACATGCTCCGAACATAGGTTACGAAAGAAAGTACTTAGCCTTTCACAACAAAGCGGGGTCAACTAGGGGGGTATAAATCACATGAATGTCGAAACGTTTCTCAACTTCTTAGTCCAACATAGATGAAACATCACCCCGGCAATAAACAAATGCAAACCATCCATAGGTTAGAGGTTTTTGGGAGGTGAGGAGCAGATGCTGGAAGAACAATGCTTGCCCCACAGAAAGCCATTTTCTATGCATAGTAAAAGGGAGATAATGTAGGGCATGTGAACAGAATTTGAAATCTTGGAAAACCATATATTCATTTTGCACGTTTGAGCATGCATTTAAAGGTTTTAAAACAAAGTTCTTCCCTGGAGTCAATATTCCTGTTCATGAGTTACATTAAAACATCACAGTTCCACTTTAACATATGCACTATAACTACATGTAGCTATTGACTGGAAGTATAAATGGAAGTTAAGTAGTGGGTAGCATTTTCAAGCTTGAGGTAGCACGCATCTCAATACCAGAAACTATGTATTTCACCTGAGTAGGATTTATTACGATGGAGTAGAGGTGCATGTAGAAACAAGTGGTGTTTATGTAAACTGAGCATTTAGGTTACAACAAAAAAATATAAATCAAAACTAAACAACGGATTGTGCGTTAAAGTACACCACTGAAAAGGTCTACCACAAGCCTGAAAATTGAGTGAAATATTCAATTTTTTTAGATAGACTATATGAAACATTTAAAAATTAACATTTCGGAAAGTACTATTACATAAAACCACATTTGCAAGCATTTCACGCTTCAAACAAATATATAGGCTGTTATTAGGCACAATCAAAATTCTATTAGAAAAACGGAACAATTTTGAAAAGTAATTCAGAAATTACAAGTTGGCCTAAGTAATTTAAACAATGAGAAAATTGACACTTACATAAAAAATAAAGCTGAAGTTTATATTCAACAAAGAACAAACAAAACAAACTTAAAAAATAAGGACAATAATAAAATGATAAAGAGTAAAACCACAAGAAGCAGTTGACCAGTCATGTCCATTATACCACCTGTCTAGAGCCAGCCTCCTTTGTAGAGCCTGCAGTGGATTGACTGAAGACGGCAGCTATCCCCGCACCAAAGCGCTTGGACAGCCGAGGAGATGTCTTAGTCACTTACCATCAGAGGCTACCCTTTGATTAAAAGAGTACAGAAAAAAAATATTAAAAATGGTTCTCCTTCATACTGGAACAGTACCAGAAAGTTCAGTCAGCAACTATATAAATCATTTGTTTGCAATTAAGTTTAATAACAGGCATACTTGGTCAAACAGAGGTTATTAGTCAGCAAGTATATGTATAACGATTCACTCAGAGACTCCTTGCCCCTCAAAAGTGGGAACCTTGCGCCACCCTGTCCCCTGCAAGCCTCACCATAACTTTTGAACACATGGCCAATCAGCAAACTGCATTGCCACGATCAAAGATGGATGGTAAAACAAATGGCCCAGGAGTACACAAGTAACTGCAGGTAAGCAACTTTTCCTAATTAAGGAGAGTCTCTCCTCCCATTCCCAATTGGCTAAATTATATAAAGCACAATGGACAGGAATTTCTGACAGCAGAGTGCTCCAATATTTAAACCGGAGCAGTGCCTTACAATGTGCCAGTGCAACAAATGCATAGGAGTTGGAATTAGTTTTGTATAGGCGTTTCTTCAACATGAGACAAAGTGTAGTGTCACAGCGCCGAGGAGAGCAAATAGGCACTGTGGTGTTCCTTGTTGCCCAACGAAGGAGATGATTGGTGCTAGTCAAGATTGCCCTGATCTACTGACAACATTTAAACAATCAATTACAAAACGAGGAATGCTAAACTTCCCTCAACATTGTAGGACTAAATAAAGTATTAGACCTTTTCCAGCATCAGATCATGTGGCCCAAAGATGGACTAAAATTAAGACAGATGTGTAAAATGTAGCTTGAGAGTTCTAGGAAGGTTGATGTGATTTAAGGCCTAAAGTGGGACGGACACCTGAAACTGAAAAATGAAATTATACAAATAGTATAAACATTGGCATGGAGCCATACATGCCAATGATGGCACCCAGGGTCTTCTGGAACTTACATGCCACACCACCTGTAGACACTTACGTACCACACCACCTGTAGAAAGTGGCACGAAAAAGGCTGTTTATTCGAACAATGTAGTTTAAGCAAGAAAGGGGTAGGTGGCACGTGCACAGAAAGGGACACGCGGCATGGTTGAGAATTTGCATTTTATAGTAGACTGGAACAGAAGGTTTAAAAAGATCCTGTTTTAAGTAACATCTTTATGGTCAACGCAGGACATAACATTTTGTGAAAAGTTCAAATCCGAAGTCAGGTTCTGGTAGGTCCTAGACATTTTGAAGACACCTCACAGGATACTTGAAAAGGGAGAAAAAAGTTATCGTAAGGCAATTTTTCTTCACATGGAACTTCACTGAATAGCTCTCGCAAAGCTATTCATTGTTGAGTGAGGAACTCATGCTAACAAATCCAGTTAACAAATTGCCCAGAACTCAGCACAAGCTCGGCTCGTAGGCTGGACACTTCCCAGCACTTTCATAGAAGGGAGAAACCGTTCCTAATGTGTCCAGACAAAATTTACAATTTTAGGTCAGATGAGCAAAAATTTCCTTTGTGTCAATGAACTCAAAATTAAACCGACATCTGCGGGGTTGGAAGGGAAAAGTATACTACTTTACATTAAAATAGAGAAATGTCCGTGTCGAAATTAGACTCCAGGTAGCCTCGCACTTATCTTGCCAGACTTTTTTTTCCAACGCCACAAACGTGGCAAATATAAGGACATGGGAGGGAGCTCAAAATTACAAAGGAGCTCTGGGTGAAGAGTTTGCTCGATCTTCCAGAAGCTATCATGCGGCTCTTTAAAAACAACAGTACTATTTCAAATGAAACACAGCATCCGTCTAGTGGAAAAAAAGGAAGAAATAACGACGTAACAAAAAATGGGCGGTCCTGTCGGGCATCTTATGTGGCAAGAACAGACGGATTCAGCATGGTAATGTTTCAAGCACTTCCAACGACAACAGGTTTTGAATATTTGTGGCGTAGATGAAGGAATATGCTACTTACCATTATGCATCTGTTCTTGGCATGTAGAGCTGCTGACATTCATAACTGTGCATAGATCGGCACCTAGTGTTGGGTCCGGATGATTGCACTTTGTTGTCCTGGAAGAGTCTTCGAAGTATCACGAGATAGGGGACTCCCCCCCTGGACTACAGTGCGCATAGGCATCTTCTCCATCCTCAGATTGTTTTTTGCCATTGTGGCAGAGATGGAGATAGTAAAGTAAGAGATGGCCATGCAAAAGATAATGCTGCAGCTGCAACAGGCACCGGGGAGGAGGACGGGCGATATGAATGTCAGCAGCCCTACATGCCAAGAACAGATGCATACTGTTAAGTAGCATATTCCGTTAGAGGCATGTGGGCTGCTGAATTATTATCTGTGCATAGACTGTATAGCAGTAGCTCCTCTAGCGGAGGTTACCTGCATTAGCTGCAGCAGTTTGAATTTTTTTTTTTTAGTATAGCTTGGCCTACAGCAGGCTTGGTGTTTTGCTTGCACGTCTACACAATAGTGTTTTGTGAAAGTGTGTATGGTGGTCCATGTGGCTGCCTTACATATGTCTTCAAGAGGAATATTGCCTAGACAAGCAAGGGATGCCCCCATTTTTCTTGTAGAGTGTGCTGGGTGGGGGTTAAAACTGTGTTTGGCTTTTGGATAGCATATTTGAATGCATTTAACTATCCATCTGGCTATTCCTGACTTTGATATTGGATTTCCTTTATGTTGTGGTGAAAAAACAACAAATAATTGCTTTGTCTTTCTAAATGATTTCGTTCTGTCCACATAGTAAAGGAGAGCTCTTTACATTTAGTGTGTGTAGGACTCTCTCTGCTACCGACTGAGGATTTTGAAAGAACACTGGCAGTTCTATTGATCGATTAATATGAAAATTTGATACGACTTGGCATAAACTTAGGGTTTGTTCTAAGAACTTCCCTGTTAGCATTTACTTGCATGAAAGGTTCTTGAATTGTTAGTGCTTGTAATTCGCTAACTCGCCCGAGTGAGGTAATGGCAATCAAGAAAGCCACTTTCCACTTTAAGAATTGCAGTTCACATGAGTGTAGAGTTTCGAAAGGAGGTCCCATAAGTCTGGTAAGTACTACATTTAGATTCCAGACTGGGGAAGGAGGGTGTCTTGGAGGGATCACCCTTTTAAGACCCTCCATGAAAGCCTTGATTGCTGGTTGAAAGGTGTTGCCTGTTTTGAAGGTATGCTGCAATAGCAGCTAGGTGTACTCTTATATTTCTAGGTTGCATCTTTGAAGATGCAGCAGGTAACATATGTTTTGTATGGAAGCATCTAAAGGGTTGATTTGGTTATTGTTGCAGTAAATAACAAATCTTTTCGAATTAGCTGCATAGCATGCTCCAGTAGTTTGCCGTCTTGCCTCCTTAATAATGTTCATGCAATCAGGAGGCAAACGAAGGTATCCAAACTCAGACTTCAGGAGCCAGATCGCTAGGTTCATCTGATTGGGATCTGGGTGCCTGATTTCTCCATGGTTCTGAGTTAGAAGATGGAGTGCGAGGCACAGCCTTTGATGAGGAACTACTGAAAGCTCCAGGAACGTTGTGTACCATGGTTATCTCGCCCATGTGGGAGCAACTAGGATTGGCGTGAGTGACTGTGGCCGCAGTTTGCGTGCCATCAGCGGTGCTGGGGGAAAAGCGTAAGCAAATCTGCACGACCAGTTCATCCATATCCCATTGCCTTGTGACAACGGGTGTGGGAACCTGGCGGCAAAGTACTGGCAGTTAGAGTTTTCTTTTGTGGTAAACAGGTCTATTTCTGGGTGACCCCACTCTTTGAAGAATGGCTGGAGAACTTAGGGGTGAATCTCCCATTTGTGTAGTTGTTGGCTGTGCAGGTCTGCTATCTGATTGTCTTTCCCTGGAATGTGTTCGGCTAGGAGAAAGCTGTCTTTTGGAATTGCCCACCTCCATATGCTCTGTGCCAAGTGGGAACACTGAGGAGTGTGTTCCTCCCTGTTTCTGGGTATAGTACATTGCGGTCATGTTGTCCGTCCGGAACACCACAGTCTTTCTGTACAAGTATTTCTGGAATGCTTTTAGGGCTAGGAATATTGCTAGCAACTCTAGTTGGTTGATATGTAGTTTCTTTTCTTTGGTTGTCCAGAGCCCTTGTACTGTGCAGTGAAGGAGGTGGGCTCCCCAGCCTGTTAGTGATGCGTCCGCTGTTACTACAAGTTGTGGAACCGACTCTTGGAACAGTCACCCTTGGAAAGGTTTAGTGGGTTCCACCACTGCAGAGAGTTATGGCGCGACTGTCTACCAACACTAGGTCTTTTAGTTGTCCTTGAGCCTGGTTCCATTGCCGTGCTAGGCATTCTTGCAATGGACGCATGTGAAGTCTGGCATGGGGGACTATGAATATGCAGGAGGCCATCATGCTTACGAGCTGCATGAAGACTCGAGCTGGCAGTGTGTTTTGGCAGAAATTTGCGAATGAGCATCTACGTGCTGGCTATCCTCGCTGAGTTTGGGTATGCCTTTGCCACTGAGGTATCTATAATGGCTCCCAGATATTGTTGTATGTGGGACGGTTGCAGATGCGATTTTGGGTAGTTTATAGAGAAACCTAGGCTGTGTAGCAGCTGAAGGGTTTGGGACGTGTTTTTTGCACACTGTTGGTACGATTTCGCTTTTATTAGCCAATCATCCAGATACGGGAACACATGGAGATGTGCCGCTACTGTCGCTAAGCATTTTGTAAACAATCTTGGAGGCGTTGTTACTCCGAAGGGCATGACCTTGAATTGGTAGTGTTGACCTATTGTGAACCGGATATATTTTCTGTGAGCTGGATGGATGGGTATGTGGAAATACGCGTCCTTGAGGTCCAATGTTGCTAGGAAGTCTCCTTGCTGTAGTGTGATCAAGTTCTCCAACAGCATGTATTGATTTAGAGGTCTGAGGTCCAATATTGGTCTGAGGGAACCGTCCTTCTTGGGTATAACGAAGTATAGGGAGTATACTCCTGTCCCTTGATGTCCGTGGTAATTGCGTTCCAGACAGGTAGGAAGTGTTGGAGTCTGCCTCCAACCGGTGTTAGGTGGTTTGGAGGTAGCTTGATGAAGTCACTGTTTTGTGGCAGTGGAGGCTCTGGTGTTCTTGCCTCCACGTCCTCTTCCCTTATTATTGTTTCCCCTATAACAACCTCTGTTGGGAGTTTTTTTGTAAAGGAACTTTGTGTTGCCTTTGTAGGATGATGACGTTTGGGAAGTATTGCCTTGTGTAGCAGCCCTGTATGAGGAACGTCGAAAGGAACTTCTGTGTTGCTGAACTGCAATGCTTCCATTGACTTTGCGGTTTCTGTATCCATCATTTTATCTAAAATAGTGTCGACAGCAGGGCCAAAAAAGAAGTCTTGATTGACTGGCTGATTAAGAATGGTGGACTGCACCTCTTTCTTAAAGCCCGAAATACGCAGCCATGCATGTCGCCTTAGTAAAACACTAGTGTTAATAGACCTGGCTGCGGTGTCTGCTGCATCAAGCGCACATTTGATGGATGCGTTTGTAATGAACTTTCCCTCCTGTATGAGGTCATCAGCTTGGGCTTTAAAAGGCTAAGGTAGGTGTTGCATTAAGCTGTCAAGATGGTCATAGTGTGCCCTCTAGTAACGAGTTAGTAGAGCTTGTGTATTGGCAATCCTCCATGAATTGGAGGCCTGTGCTGCTAACCTTTTACCTGAGGATTCTAGTATCTTTGATTCGTTATCGGGGGGAGGGGCTTCTCCTGTTGTCTGTGAGTTGGCCCTTTTGCGTGCGTTAGCCACCACTAGTGAGTCTAATGGTAACTGCCCTCTGATGTAGGTAGGGTCTGTAGGGGCGGCTCTATACTTTCTCAATCCTGGGATTGATTACCCGTGCCCTGGCTGTATCTTTAAATATGTCAGGTGCGTGTTTTAACACTCCCCTTAGCATAGGATGTGCTCCAACACTTTTTTCTGAAGTAGGGAAGGTGTCAAATAAGAAGTCTTCCTCTACAGGGTCATTATGCACATCTACATTGTGGTACTGCGCTGCCCTGTCTATTAATTGGTTGAAGACAATGGTGTCATATGTAGGTGAAGGCATAGTTGGATAAGAGGAGACATCAGGGATGGGATGGGTGTTATTAAGGGTCAGTTGGCTCCTCCCATGGCTCATTTTGTGGCTCAGGATCCTGTGGATAATCACAATCAGGCTGAGGATCCTCCCCTGTGTTCCCCTCATTGTCCCCATAGTGAGAAGGAGAGTAAGGAGCAAAAGTAGTAGTAGGCATAACAGGATAGAAGGGAATGAAGGGTCTTGGAGAAGTTCCAAAGTCCTTTTTTAGTGGAATAGGGGAAGGAGAGTCAGTGTCCAGTGGCCTCTTCTTCCTGTGCAGGATTGTGACTTTCATCGACGGTGACGACCTCAAGGTCCGAACCTGGAGCTGCTGGAAGTTCTTGGTCATCGAAGATGTTGTCCGGTTACAGTCGCCGCATCTCTTGCCTAGCGGCCTGTCGATTCCGTATGGTTTTCTTCGACCAAAACTGAGCGCAGGCTGGGCAGGTTTCTTCCTTATGGTCTGGAGAAAGGCACTTGTTGCATACTGAATGCTTGTCAGTATGCGGGAACTTTGAGTGGCATTGTGGGCATCTTTTAAGCTGGATCATTTTCATCGACAGCAGGCCCACATTGAGTCGAAAGGGCCCAACGGCCCACGTTGACAACCGATTAGAGATGGAAAGCTTTATAGAGTCAAGAGGTACCGAGCGAGAACAATACCGGCGAAGGCCTTTATAAAAGTTTTGTTTCGATTCCGAAGTTGGTGTAGGAATAACATCCGAATCCAATGGCGGAAAAAAACAATCCGAGGATGGAGAAGATGCCCATGCACACTGTAGTCCAGGGGAGGAGTCACCTATCACGTGGTACGTCGAAGACTCTTCCAGGACAACAAACTGCAATCATCCGGACCCAACACTAGGGGGCGATCTATGCACAGATAGGAATTCAGCAGCCCACATGCCTCGAACATAATGTATGGGAGAAGCTGCATATTAAAATCAACGTATAACTAAGGCACTGTTTTCATTTTCAAGGCATAAAGGGGTAGAAGTAAGCTAAGGGGCACGGGAGGTCAAAGTTGATATTTATACAAGCCACTTTAGGCATGGCATGAAAAGGTGCTTGCGCTGCTCATGGTAAACACAGTAAGAGGGTGTTGGTTCAGCACTCTAACTGGCTTTGAGAGAGGAAGCTTCAACCACAAGCAGACAGGCATATTATAGTTTTGTCTCTACTGGCTGCATCAGACTGCCTCCACTTACCAAAAGCACGATATACAGAAAACAATCCTTTAAATGTTGCAATGCAGTAAGCTTTGTTCATTGCCATAAGCCGTACTAGAGCAAGCGACAAAAGCTGGGCATTAGCAATATTAGCTTTTAGTAGCATCATTTAAACAGCTCGGGACACAAGAAATTGTAAACCTCTTCCGAATGCACCATTCAACTGAGAAAATTGTACATGGAATGGGACAAGCAAAATAAATTCTTGTTAAGGGAATATTTAAGGTCCCCTTGCATGGTAAATCAAAAATAAAATTCATAAATCATCCACCAAGGACGCGCTTTACGAGGCTTGAAAAGCACCATAACCACCATGCAGCCAGTTCAAATAGCGTGGTGCTGGTAGGTAGAGCCCTAGATTTAATACAGACAAGCTCTTGGCTGATATGAGATTCAAGATAAATGCAGAGAATTTAAGGGAAATGGAAATTATACTTCGGTTGATTATGCGTGCCTATATATTGTAGACAGCGGGCAGTTTTCTCCCCAGTCTTGTACATCATAAGGAATCTTGAAATGGATGCTTTCTTGAACTGGAAACCAACAGAGGGACAGCAGAGAAGGTGGCTTTTGTTCACCGGGGTTTACGTTATCTGAACGTCATCACAACCTCAAGCACCTCTGCAAATACATATTGTCTGCCAGCTGCAACCAGCATTTAAGCATTCAATCTACCATGTTTATTCGAGAAAAAAAAACGCATCCTGTTCAAACGAATCCCTTTAGACAAAGGCTAGACTACAAAAATCCACCAGAGGCCTTCTGAGCAACCTCATCAATAGCCTTCAGTCTAAAAAAAGCCGTCTCAAAATATATAAACCATCCCATCAAGTTTTTATGGCTTAATGTTTTTGCCCATAGTAGGATGCGTGGTCAACCAAGGTTAACACTTCACTCCCGTACACTATCAAGTGATACCACTACCGAGCAACATTGAGGAAGATGGAAGGGGGTTAGGTGGCTTGTACACAACTCATTTATTCTTGCCTGGGATAGGTTTTGCAGAGTATCAGGGCTATCGCTATTTAGAGGTCAACCTATCTACCAGGGTCCAGAAAACGGATCGCTAGGTTCTATGTATTTGGAATTTGAACCTCGCTAGGTTCTATGTATTTGGAATTTGAACTTCATCTACCACTTTGAAGGAGCTGCAGCACCATTCTCAGCCAATTGAAGTTGACCCCATTTAGGCCAGCCAGCCTCTCAATGCCTCAGCGTAGTGCAGGTGTTATAAATTGTCTTGGCATATTACAGTCAGTGTGTTGTGGCATCAAAGAAACCCCTAGATAATTCTACTGTGAAAGGGACATTGTGGCTCTAGTCCTCACAAAACAAGTCCCATCAGGACTGCTAAGCATGGAGCTAAACGAACGATGTTAGGTTATATACTGGTTGGCGCAATGTTCCCACTCATAACCAACAGAGAAATGATAGAAAACAACATTGTATTTTATGACTTGTCCAAGAAATTAGAAAAATGCCTCATTCAGCATCCACAGTAGAAACTGAATGTTAGACAATTTCAGACAGAACTACCGTAAAAATTCAAATGCAAGTTTACTGAAATACATAATGAAATGCATCAGCTATTAGACAAAATGTACTGCTGTGAAAGACCCATTCCAGCTTTGTGGGTGCAAATGGTGGCACCGAGTTATACCTGTGTAAATGCCTAGCGCTGCCCAATAAAATGTCCCGAACATCTTAGCATTCAGCGTGAGCCGGAACCGGAGAGGCGATGCACTGAGGAGCTGGAATCGATCAAGTAGCCTTGCAAAGGGATGGTATCACTGAAGTACAATTTGTCACAAGCAGCTGATAATACAGTAGGCAACCCCAAATCAGTAATAGACACCTAACTGCTGCTTGACCTCAAAACTGATTTTGGCACACTACCAGCATTTTAAACAATATTACTTGCTGGTCGCTTTCCCGCTCTCCCATTTTATTACCCAGCAACTAAAATCATATCAGCAATGTGTTTTACAATTAATTACCCTCTAGCACTAGTGAGAAATACAGTTCTTCCCCGAAGGAGAAAAGAAAAACACTACACCTGCTCTTAAATGCCTTTCCCAGATAACCAAATTATGTTTTGATTAGCAAGTGCGGTACTTCAGTAATGTGTGTCAAAAACGCTTCACTTGCAAGCGTATGCCCATAGGGACTTGTCCTACAGAACTAACACTTTGTATCAGGGGGTAATGTGCGTGTGCTGTGACAGCAAACCCAGAATTGTAATGCAGCGTAGCCCTTTCTCACCAGATAACATTGACAACTGCCCGTAAAGTGTTTTAGAAACATGAGAACAATCAACTTACCATGATGTCTGAACCAGGTGTTGGTTACGTTCACATTCTAACACCTGGAGGTACATAACGATTATCTGGAAAATATGGGTTAAAAGTTTATCACCAAGAAAAACAGCTTGCATATCTCTTCCACATTTCAAGGAATAACCACGGTGTATCAGAACAAGACTTCTAATTGGGCCAAAAGCAGCCATGACTCATGATCTTTTAAACGCAAATGCGATGTGATGTGATTGTGAAGTGCTCCAAACAAAATAAAGTTTTAGGTTTTAATTGCAACTATGTATGAACGCAGTCTACGCAATGAGAAAAATACTCTAGCTCCCAATATACTTAGCAGCTGCATAGTCAACGTTAGCCCTTTAAATGTTGCTAGAACGGATGAAAAGTTAACTATCACCCTGACAAAACGTGGTATATGTTACAATAATTGGATAAATAACTCACCTTGTGAGGATGCTTTACATGGACACAAAACCCCAATTCCTTCAAGATTCTTCTTTCTGCTTTTATGATTTGATTCTTGAGACTGACGTAGTCTGGGTCCAGAATTAAAGGGGAAGGCTTCCTGCAAAATACAGAGTAAGCTAAAAATTAAACCCCTGAACATCGGTTAATCATTAAAACATAGCTATCAGTTCACGAATGACTGCATGCCAACATGCCTTGCAAGCAGTAAGGATGTCGAATGTTTCTAAGAACATGAACACAACATAGCAAAGGTAATTTACACAGGCCGTACATAAACACAAGATTTGGTAACCAGTTTCTCCCGCAGGGGGGTTTCAATGTATAGTCCTAAACAAGAACTAGTCTCGCCCATGTGCGGGGACCCCAGAGCACTTTATCCAAATATGTTAAGTGAAGATGTTAGCCTTTCTTCTGTAAGGCCTTGAAAAGTCACTTAAGAATATCATAATGCAGCATAGGAGAAGGTCAGAGTTCTTCATCTTGTAACGGCAAAAGGGACTGTGTGAATATATGCTCTCAGAATATATCTTTTTTGTAATAGCACAGATAAAGAACCCTCACAAATTTTTGCTATGAACAGATGGATATGAATAAGTAAGTGCCTGATCCTGTAGCTCATAGGCTGCTATTATAAGTATAGAAAAGAAAACTGCCTTTAAGAGCAAAGAGACCACCAAAATCCCAGCATGCCCAGCCAGAGGCATTTACCTCAGTTCTTTTTTCCGGCTCCTTCTGACAGGACCCTTGAACTCTACCTTTTTTCTTAAATTTAACTCCATACTTCACTGTTTTTCGCTTCACTCGATGCATCTCTGTGGAGCAAAACGTTTTCCCCCTTATGAAAAAGGCTTTATTCCTATTCGAAATGCCATTGCTTTGACAAATGTCCTAGATGTGGCAGAAAAACAAAAAGGTAAAACAGACCCTCCTGAAGTTTGTATTCTTGGTTTGCATTCCTCTCATCTTTCTACCTGATGTGACATCTGCAAAACCTTCTCCAGACGTACCCTGCGAGACAGGGAAAAGATTTGCCTGCAGGGAAGAGAAGAACACAGCAGGTAGCCAGTGGGACCTCTCAGCGAAGGGGAAGGGGAAGAAAATCTCCAAAAGAGCTCTTACCTTAACACCCAGTGGACGTCGGAAGTCAGAAGTCAGAGGAGTTTCACCAAGAAAACGCTTGCGGTCCAGGTATACGTTGAGGGGAAGTACGACGCCATGTTCACGGTCATTGACTGGCTTGGAACAAAGGAAACGTTGACACCGAGAACCGCTAGAACAACGTTGAGAGCCACTTCACGCAGCCGGCCGACACCGAGACAAGTGTCGAGGGTTACGGACTCACTGTCGCAGAGTGGTAGAAGATAGACGTCGGCAACGTGATTGGTTGACATCAAGGAGCAGGTCTTCTAAAAGAGGAGAATCTACTCCTGGTCAGACTCTCACACTAGATCTCCTTCATTGGTGGAGATACCAGGGTCTCCCACCACGGCATAACCTGCACCGGACCCAGTGGTTCCCACAGTGCCGCTTCTTCCTGCTTCACCACCTCTGCCTCAGTTTCCAGTACCTCCAATAGTACCAGCACCTGTTCAGTTCGTCAGACCACACTGGCTCGTAGAATATCACGTTCAAGCAGTCTATTGCGACATGGGCGCTCACGATCCTCCACTAGATCACGACATTCACAGCGCCACTCTTACCGCAGATCCAGATCACGCAGTCACCACCATAGAGACACGTCCTCATCTACCAGACTACTCTCCTACATGGTCCGATTCGCCACAACCTCCGTCCTCCCAGATTGGACATTAATACCTTTGAAGGAGGTCCTGGTTCGTGGCGCCAGTAAACTGAACATTCCTATGAGACCTCTACTCCATCAAAGACTCATTTTTTAAACACTCCACCAGCGCAGCTTCTAGACCACTGGTACCTCTAGTGCCAGGGCTGCTCGATCCAGCCATGAAGTTGTTCCTTACGCCGGCAGCGGCATAATCTGCACCATCAAAGCTCATCAAGAAATACCATCCACCAGAACAGTATCCTCTGTACTCATGGTCGGACCCCCCTCCTGATACAGTGGTAATTCTGGCAGCACAAAAGTCTCATGCCACTTCTCTAGCTGCATCATCTCCCCCGATAAAAGCAAAAAGATGGATTGATCAGGGCTGAAGATCTGCAAAATGGCCACTACGTCTGTGAAAATAGCCAGCGTCACCTCTTAGGACGATATGACCGCTCCTTGTGTGACTCAAATCTTGCACTTAACAGACCACCCATACGTTTAACGTCTCTGAAACCAGACACCCAGTTGCGGCTACAAAATTCACCCTCTTCTGGCTCCACCCACTTCGGTTCACACACGGACAATGAGATGTCACGTATGAAAACAGAGATGGAAACTTTAAAGTGGTGGGACAAGAAGAAGAAAAAAAAAGTCATTTTTGCCCCTTCCACTGACGTTTCCATGTTTCTCCGCACAGAGGGTTCAAACCCCACAAAGGCAATCAAGCAGGTTACAGCGCCAGCAGCTGTGCCAATTGCAGCGCAAACCGCAGGGAGGCCGTAACTTTCAAACCAAAAGGGGGATGACAACCTGCTGCATCAAAACTGAATCCTTTCTTCCCACTCGGTTACCCACTCCGGAAGGGGGAAGCATTGTAAATTATCTGGCAGAGTGGAAAATCACATCAGATGCCTGGGTCTTGAATATTGTCAAACATGGCTATCGTCTCAGGTTCACAGCCCCACCTCTTTCCATACCGCCCAAGGCATCCACGTCTCACCTAAAGTTTTTACAAGAAGAGAACATCCTGTGCTGCAAAAAAGCGGTCAAACCGGTCCCACAAAACCAATGCGGTCAAGGTATCTACTCCAGAGACTTCCTAATGCAATAGGAAGGCAGACCAGAGATCAGGTCGAATCTAGACCTCCACATCACAAACAACTGGATCAAAAAAGGAAAAATTCATAATGTTGGCCTTGCACCAAATGTATCCTCAACTTCAAAAAGGGAGAGGCTTTGTTCAATAGATCTACACGACGCCTATTTTCACATTCCGATCACAAAGTCCCAATGGAAGTTTCTCAGATTTGTCACAGAATCACTGCCTTAAGTCAGCGCCCAGGACATTCTCAAAATGCATGGCAGGGGTGGCAGCGCACGTAGGGAAACAAAAAAATATTTGCATATCCGTGCCTGGACGACTAGCTCAAAGCATGGACATAAGCCCAAGAGCATTTCCTACGGAAGTGCAATCTGCTTCATCGCTTGGGTCTATAAGTCAATATACAAAAGTCCATGGCATCTCCAGTTCAGACTTTACATTACTTAGGAGCTACCATCAACATTTAAAAAGGTAAGGTGCTTCCTTTGGAGGAATGACATCCATTCTCATAAAATGTTAACAACCGTCAAGGGATAACCGGTTAATCAGTATGCAGTCTCCTCTCTCCTCGGCTCGATGGCCTCCTGCAGACACTCCCAATGCTCGACTCCATATGCGTCCTCTCCAGGAACGTTTAGAAGACCAGTGGAACCAATTCTCGGGGGGGGGGGGGGGGGTCGAACTGGGAGAACAAGATTAGACTATCAATTCATGCAGTGGAATCCCTCCAGTGGTGGTGCTCCCAGAAATATCTCCTGTGCGGAATGGCCTTCCATCCACTTGCGCCAAGACAGACCCTGGTCACAGATGCTTCACTGCTTAGCTGGGGAGCCTACATATATCACTTACAAGTACAGGGTCTTTGGTTCTCCAGAGAACAGAAGTATCATATTAAGCTTCTAGAACTTCGAGCAGTACACCTGGCTCTCAAGGCTCTTCACCAGTCATTCATGACCATTAACCTGCTTGCACGAACGGACAATACAACCACCATGTACTAACTGAACAAGCAGGGTGGAACGAGGTCCAGACTGTTGCAAGAAGTCCAATCGATTTGGCATTGGCTCATTGTCGGGAATCTAACACTGGTAGTGGCTCGCCTTCAAGGGGGAACAACCAAGCAGACACACTCAGCAGGGTTCTCGACGATAACCATGAGTGGGCACTGAACTAAGAAGTTGCGCACAAAGTATTTTCAGTCTGTGGGGCATATCTTCTATAGATATGTTCGCCAGAAAACAAAAAATGCCACGACTTCGCCTCCTGATTTTACTGCCCACAGTCTCTAGGGAATGCCCTATGGAGCAACTGGTCTAACAAATTTCTTTACGCTTTCCCTCCAATACCATGAATACTGACGGTCCTGCAGAAACTGGTGTCAACAACCCAGATGATACTCATCACCCCAGAATGGCCGAGACAGCTGTGATTTCCAGACCTCCTTCACCGGTCTGTCCACATCTCAGACTGCCTTGCAGACCACCGGACCTCCTCGCAAAGGTCAACTACTACACCCCAGTCCGTCATCTTGGAGTTTGCCAGCATGGCTGCAGAGTGCAGTACGGAAATTTAAACCAATCTCAGGACTGTATGGACATTCTAAAGGAAGCTAAGCTACTCTATACGAGCAGCTTATGCTTTAAAATAGAAGAGATTCTGTATTTGGCGCTCTTCCAACGAGTTCGATCCCACCTCCTCCCAGGAAGAAGTTAGTCTTTCCTATTTATTGTATCTTCCCAAGTGGGACCTCAGTTACTCCTCACAGTACATCTTTTGGCTCTTATGGCATACAAGAAAAGCTCTTCACAAATCCATCTTTAGGATTCCAGTCATTAAAGACTTCCTAGAGGGGTTAAAGAAGGTTTTTCCTCCCTTTAGACACCCTTCTCCATGGGAGCTGAACTCAGTAGTCTCGTCTCATGCTTCCTCCCTTTAAACCCATCCACAAAGCTTCATTTCAACATCCCACATAGAAAACCGCTTTCCTAGTGGCCATTACATCAGAAAGGAAAGTTGATGAGATTCAGGGTCTTTGCACGTATGAACCTTACACGGGTTTCCATTCCTCTAAAATAGCGTTACGCACACATCTTAGGTTTCTACCTAAAGTGGTCTCAACAGTTTCCACGTGAATCAAACCATTGCTGTGCCCATGTTCTTTCCAAACCCTTCATCTCCAGCGGAGAGGTCTCTCCATTCGCTGGACTTAAAGGGACTAAAATTATATTCGGACAAGACTAATCCATTCGAAATTCTTAACAATTGTTCATTAATTATGGCCCAGTCCGCACAGGGTTAGCGACTTCTAAACACACAACCTCTAGGTGGATGGCCTCTTGCATTCTCTGCTGCTATCAACTAGCCAATAAATCCTTTTCTGGTAGGTTCACTGGACATGGGGTAAGGCAGCTACTGCTGCTCTTATGAAGAACGCTGCTCTTATGAAGAACGCTCCTTTAGCGGATATCTGTAAAGCAGCTACATCGGGGTCTATCCATACACAACGCATTACTGCCGTGACAGATGCTAGAGCACAAGTAGGTCAGGCATCCCCGGGGGAATCTTTTCTTAACGGGGCTTCACGTTTGGTAGTTTTCGGTCTACTCTGCTGCCCCGGTGGAGTTGACACATTATCTCATGCTCCGTTTACTATCAGTTTGCTGTAGCCTTCAAAAAGAATTTAGGTAACTGCCTCTGGCTGAGCATGATGGGATAGTGGTGGTCTCTGCTTTTAAAGGCACAGTTAATGGCAGCCTATGGGCTACAGGACCAGGCACTTCTTCATAGCCGCCTTCATATCAAAAGGGTTTGTGAAGTTTTTTTTTTAATGTGCGATTACAAAAAGAGACAATTGTGAAAGCATATATTCACATAGACCTTTCTCTTGCCATTACAAGATGAAGAACTCTGACCTATGTGGCCTTCTGCTATGCTGCATCATGACATTAAGTGACTTTTCAAGACCTTCCCGAAGAAAAGCGAACTTCCTCACTTGACATATTTGGATAAAGTGTTCCGGGGTCCCCGCACATGGGAGGGACTAT
This sequence comes from Lissotriton vulgaris, assembly GCF_964263255.1. Lineage (NCBI taxonomy): Eukaryota > Metazoa > Chordata > Amphibia > Caudata > Salamandridae > Lissotriton > Lissotriton vulgaris. The sequence continues at coordinate 287,877,389 of NC_141693.1, forward strand.
TCATTGCTTATGACTATCATGGAAATACCCTTACGAGAGAACTAGAAATACAGGTAAGAAACCATACCATCTATAGAGTCTATGGTTTTACATGTCAACGTTGGACCTTCAAGTAATTCTCACAAGGAATTATCAGTAGATATATATATAGGGCGACTAAATCTAACAAAAAAAAATAAAATGTAGCCTCATAGGAAAAAGGGAACGCCATGATTCTCTAACATGTGAATTTACCCCCCCCCCCCCCCCCCCGATAAAGTTTCACGTTTGTCTCATCCAACAAGAGGATTTACTTCCTCCTTATAAAACTGCCCAAGCTCAGTAATGTTTGATTGCATTTATATAAGCCATCTTTAGGTTCCAGAGCATTATCAATATTGGGCCAAGACAAATTCAAGACTCAATTGAGGCAGAGGCTTTGCAACAGCAAAACAATTGTTTGCCTCCACAGGTGTGTCTAACAATAGGCAGTGTTTAACAAACATGCCACAGACTTGGCTACCATACTCAAAGTAGATAAAAAGATATGGGTTTGAATATTATGAGCTCTAATCGTAAAGTGCATTCACTAAGATGCCAGCTCCTGTGAGGATTAACAAACATGTCGAACTTTACCTTTAGTAAACTTATAGACTCGTTGTTGAAAGATAGTTTATATTACATTGTTGTTTTAACCCCTTTTAGACTGATAAGCAGGTAGAACTCTCAAACAGTACACGTCTTTTGATGGAAGCATCCTTACCAATATGGAGGAGCACCTTTCCAAACAAGGGTTTGTCAACATATTCGACATATCTTAACTAATGCAACCCAATGTCATGTGGCAATGCAGCCTAAGACCTTGCAACCTACACTCTGCGGCATATTAAAACGAGAACAACTTTATCCATTTTAAACAACCACCCCCAAGAAAACGAGTCAACTCAAACATTAAAAAGCGAATCACCTCTTCTCTCTTAATTGCCGAAGTCGGTGAAAAACATTGATCACATCCCTTACGCGTCTTGGTGCCTCTTCAAGTTTGGATGCCAAATGTACACAGGCCATTGACACATGCTGAAATAGAAGTATTGCAACATACTGATGTTTTGTTCAATTCGGGAGCTGAGCCTCCAACAGCTTAAGGAGGGATAAGAAAAAATGTCGATGAATATAAAAAAACAATGCAATCTGTTATGCCCATCCCTTCTGAACATGCAAGACTACTCAAAATGGAAACATTAAAAAAGGAATTTGAACAAGCAATGCGCATTACATACATGCATTAACGAATGTGTTGGGCAAACTTGATGGCCTCAAATAAAATACACCCAACTCAAGACACTGGATGTACCCCAATGCACCATTTCCTGGGAGCAGACTTCCTATTAAGTGGCCAATTTATAATATGTAACTGACATTTCAGCAGTATTTGTATGCCAACGGGAAAGATGGTAGCAGAAAATATACATGGTTCTCAAACAATAGGTTGGAACTTCCCGTGCAATAGGCCAGGAGTTAACAGTTTCTGGCATAAACGTAGTATTATAACTCTTGCTAACTGATCATGTGGTTTCTGAAACATTTTTTTGATATTGCCATTACCAGATATTGGGGTTGCCCAAAAAGTCATAGCATTCGAGTGTATTTCGCTAGTCAACAAAATGGTCCCAACGGGAAATTTCTTAGAATACAAAGTATTATTCATAGTGTAATAACTAAAGCAAGTTATCAAAACCACGAGGAACTAGAGCGAGAGGAGACAAAATAGCAGAGCCAAAAGTATGCAGATGAACCTTGCGGCTGCGAGGGAGAGCCTTGCTACACGGACTGTAGCGTGAGCACCATTTGAATGAATGCAATACGAAGTGGCTCTCCTACCCTCCATTATGTGTTTTCTCTACAGTGCCTGTAACATTGGAAAGGACTGTTTTGGTGTGATGCAGGTAAATAGGACTGCGATTCCGTTGGGAATAACTTTAAATACTTTTGCGCCATAGACGAGGAGACAACATTTACTTTGTGCATCATGTAGCAATCGGGATTTCCTGATTGAGTACACATTACCAATTTTTGGAAATTATGTAGCGATTCATTTGCTTATTTTGGTTCTGCTGTGTGTGCTCTTGTTTCGCGATTACTTTTTAGATTAATTACAACATGAATAATACTGTGTACTGTATGAAAAACACTTCATACTGCTCAGGTTTTAGGAACCATTGTGGATAGGCTGTAACAGGCCGGATATACGACAGCAAGGCGATTTCAATTACGTGTAAATATGAAAACTGATCCCTCCTCTGTCGAACAGCTAATTTGAATCAGATGTTATGAGAAATCACACGAAAGTTAAAGACTTCAATACTGCTTTGTCAATACTTGAATTCTCATACATGTGGATTATATTCAACTAATGGAGGTCATAAATAAGGTGGACCATTCATGACAAACGCTTCTAAAAACGAAGTAGCGACCCTATAATCTTAAAATTTGGCCATGGGCACGTTTAGGTGCCAGTGGATGCCAATTCCAGTGAGGTTTTTAGGATTCCTTTAAACATGGCTCTAACGTCCCTCAGAAAAGTGGGCATTTCCACCTAGGGTTCCAAGAAACATGTTTTGCCCTGAAATATGTGAATAACACATCCAGCTCAATCCTAACATCCATTGATCTAAAATTCTTTGGGTCTTTTCCAAGACTGACGCATGGATAATTTCCCTCAGTTCATCTGAAAGGGAATTATTAAGTTTGGAAACACAGACTAATGACACATGCTAAGCTCTATCCTTCGTGAAGTGAGCTACATTAACAAGGGTGCCAAAGCAAAGCTTTGGCCCACAAGGGGATACAAATGAGCCATATACCAATCAGTAGTAAACAGACGCACTATTCCCTAGAAGACTGAGGCTCAAGTCAGCAATCAACATTTATGCAGTTTTTATCATCCACTGAAAATGGAACAAAGTTTAGACCGGGCACCCTAAAGGAGTATTCACATTACCTTGGCAGTATAGTTGCTCTATGGCGTTTATGGAGTAAGACCATCAAAATATCATACGGATATAAGCTTTTGAAAGTTTATCATTTTCAACTGAACCACTATATGGTTCCGACATGGCTTTGAAGTCTACTTTTGAATTTGGTCCACATACTTAATAACTACAAGGAGACTGCTACTGTTCATCTACCAATAATTAGTGAGTTGACGGTGTGGACGGTTGACAAATCTTGCAATGTTAGATCTGCCGGCCAATAGCTATCCTGCATTCAAACAAACCTCTACCAATATCCCGACTTTGTTCTTCACCACGGACAGGACAGACAAGCAGGAGTCAAATGCCCCTGCAGCTGCTCGCGCACTAGCACCTCCATCCCCTTGCTAAGATGGTGTTCCTCAAGGACAGGAAGATCCACTCAGCTCGATATATGAAGACACAAGAAAACCAATTCAACACTATGCAAAATTATGTCACATTACATAGACTCAATACCTTTTACAAGCAATAGGTACAAGTAGAATAACACCATACTATCGTATTCATGACATAAGTTGAATGTTGTACATGGGATCCAATTAGGAATGATTGATGTGGGTTATTCTGAAAACGTGAGTTGAGGCTGGGGTCGGGGAGTCACGCCGAGGCAGTCTGAATAAAGAATTAACTAAGTGTATCAGACACAAGCAGTCAACTTACTCAAAGAGATGAAGGAATTGAGTGGAAACAACATTAAACGTCACCCCACAGCACTTTATAACCAACCAGCATTATAGAAACGTCGAACCGAGTGGTGATTAGTGCAGTTCAAAAGGCAGTGCTGAGTGGTTCTAATGTGCGTGGTGCTGTAAATTAATATGGACAAATCGCACCACAGTAAGCAGGGTGGTTTTGACTTTACGTGAGAGGTCACGAGAGATGGAAAACTTAAGACCAAATTAGTATTATGCTTGCTGAAGGATAGTGTTTAAAAAAGTGTATAGATCAACAGGTTTCCAAGTTTCCCAACATGGACCCATGAGATTGGGTGAAGTAAAGTATGGACGCATAAAGAGGGGACCTATCGAAGTTCAGAGGTCCTTTTAAGATCAAGGAAGTGCATGAATGTTATATGGTGTTGGAAATGTGGATTAATGGAACAAACGTGGAGTCGATTTGTATAAGGAGGGGGTAAAAACTGCTGACAAAGAAAGTCGTCGTGGATGAAGTGGGTTCATGCTAATGAGAGCTGAAGAACTTCACTAACCATGTATGTGGTGTAGTGCACAAGCCACTCAACTTTCCAAGCTCCTATGAACCCTCTATCACAACAATGTTGTCTCAACAGGTTAGGATGTGCGGCTGACGAAATTGAGATCTTTGTGGCTCACAGGCTTTGGCCTGCATCAGAAACTCTGGCCCAAGTAAGAGGAATCCAGCACCCACGGCTAAAGTGGCGAGAAAAGGCGTTACAAATTACAACGCAAACACACATTTTATTGTGTTCTTTGATAAAGCTTTAGCTATATCTTACTAAACCATAGTTTTTCATAACCTCTATTGATATGTTAAACTGGCACGTTTTGCTATCACCCACACAGCACAGGTAATTGCGTCAGTTGGCATTGCCTATTGGCTCCCTTCACTTTACAAATGGTATACAGGTTTCACCTGAAACAATTCTGTTCTTCTAGGCAGAGTTCATCAACTTTAAATACTGGCACTTTCCTTTGCCTGCACCCCTTTTTAGGTCAAGCCAGGGCAGCGCATGTGCCGCATACAGTATTGGTATATTTAAGGACAAGGGAACCCAATTAAGTCAGCAAGGGACCTTGGGAGTAATTCTTTAAGACAACAGTGGTCCCTTACAAAAGCAGATATATAGACTCAGTTGTTTCTATATTGATTTGACATGCCCAGCCGGTAGAGGTCGAATATTTACTCATTAGTGATGCAAGGGAGTATTTACAAACAAACAAGGTGGGGCACAAGCCTGTGCCCTACTTATCACAGGTAAAACATATACAAAAAGGTAACAGAACATGAAACAAAGGGCTTTTAGGCAAAAGCTTAGGACTCTGTTATACTGGTAATTGCAGTGCCAAAAGTAGAACAGACCAATACTTGCACCTTTACACTAAAAAGACATAGGTTTTAAAAATGTATATGGTGTACAGAAGTGTCAACGGCGTTTCGATCCGTGTGAACTAGTGATTAAACCTGCGGATAAAGGGGGTGGCATTGTGCTACAGGAAAATCGATGCCTATAAGGTAGAACTTTAGCACCAATTGTCAAATAGACCATTACTGTAAGCTCCTGACTAACCCTACTAAGGAGCTAGTCATTGATCAGACAGATTACCAATGAAGGTCTTCAGAAAGGCTTCCTGAGCAAACATGAGTTTAATTTTCTTAATGTCACCACCCCTCGGACCACAGTCATTTACACCCTACCTAAGATCCACACGAGACTGGATAACCCCCCGGGCAGACTAATAGTCTCCGGATGTGGTTCGGTTTTAGAGCCCTTAGGGCAATATATAAACTATTTTCTTAAAGACTTTGTACCTACCACTGAATGCTATATCAGGGACATCATGTCCATGATCAACTTAAATAAAAAGCAACCCTTTGATCCCATCACTGAGACTATGTACCTTGGACATAGAGTCTCTATACAAACATCCCACAGAAAGACTCATTAATGGTAATGGAATCAGTACTCGACAGAAGACCTCGCCCACACACGGTTTCCACTCTATCTTACAACCCTTAGAGATATGTCTCACAAGGAACTTTTTCATTTTTGAAGACCAATTTTACCAGCAGGTTAGAGGTACTTCAATGGGAGCCATTTTTGCTCCTAACTTAGCCATACACTATGCACTAAAGTCACCATCAGGAGGTTACCCGCGCCGTCTTGTGCGGAATGCCATGACGAGAGAATGGTACTGCCCACGAGAAATCTTATTGGAACCTAAACCCAAAACAGATACAGAACGCCTAGTGTGTGCAACAACCCTTTCAGCAGCATCAAATGCTGCCCGTAAAACGATCAGAAAAAACTGGCCAATCCTGAATGCAGGCACACTATTTGGAGATGCCCATGTTTGCTTTTAAGAAAAGCAAGAATATAAAAGACCAACTAGTACGCGCAGCGCTACCTACCTCCCACAATCTCAATCTTATCTTGCACGACATGTGGTCCTTAGCACCACTCAAGGGCCACTCCAAATGTGGTAATTGTGTAGTCTGCGAATTCACCATTGAATGCAAGATGTTTGTGTTCAAGGATGTCAGGAACGAACTTAAGTCATCTGCTAACTGTAATACATGTAATTTAATATATGCAATATTTTGCCTATGTAATAAGATCTACGTGGGACAAACAAAACAGAAAATCCGCCTACGCATCTCCCAAAACCGCAGCAGAATCAGGTGCAAAACAGCTAATGCACCACTGGTTGAGCACTTTATTGAAAATGGACATTCAGAAAATGACATCCGCTGGACAGTGACCAGTGCCATTAAATTGCCCTCAAGAGGTGAAGATATTGCAGGGATTCTAAATAGAGGAGCTTAACCCCTTCGCCGCGGGGCAAATTCCCCTGCGGCGCGGAGGGGGCACGATGCCGCGGTGCTGATGACGAGCCCAGGCTCGTTATGCAGAACAGTGCTCGTGTGCTGGTGAAGAGTCTGGGCTCGTCATGAGCGAGGCCGCCCGCGCAATGGAACGCTCAGCATAGCGGGGGAATTATCCCCATGTGTGAGCGTTCCACAGCTCATTGCCTTCTGAAACATGGTACTCGACATACTGTACCAAATGTAGCGTCCCAACTGTGATGTCATAATATCCTTACGGGTCTTAATTGTCCCTTTTCATTGTATTCACTCACTGGAAATGGCTATTAACTGCCTCCCCCTTTTCATCCCCTCACCCTCTTAGATATAGATGCAGATGGCTCTTCACCCCTCCACCCTCTTAAGATGGCTGCCACAACACTAACCTCCCTACCTCAGTATCCTTAACCCTTTCTTGATTTCCACTTGGTCACATGTCACTCTAGACCAATCAGGAATAAGTCACCACCATATTGCGGCACACATGAACAATTCCTGATCAGACTGAACCCGCGATTGAGTAGCTTTGACCCTGCATCATTCTGGTAAGTCGAACGACACGCTGCTTTTCACTCACACCATGAGGTCCGTTCCCCTGTTCTGACCCCCCCCGCACCGTGATTCGTCTCCTTAGGCTATTATGCCACATTCCGTGACGAGTGATCTATACATGCTCAGCTCCTCTGACACTCTATCTAGACCCCAAATCAGCAAGCTAACTCGCACTTATCCGGTTGCATGATTCCACTTTTTCCTTGCCCTGGGATCCTGACCTACTACCCATTTCAGGGCCACCCTACATATCGCACTGACTCTTCCCGTCACCGCAGATGCTGCCTTCAAAAAAAAAAAAATGGCTCCATTCCGGTAAGCCTTTTGCCAACTGCCACACTCCATGCATGGCCGAGTATTAGTCCTTGTCGTTCACTCCCTTGTTGACTACCACACACACCTGTCGACAATTCTGTACACTGTATACATTTTTTAAACCTATGTCTTTTTAGTGTAAAGGTGCAAGTAATATTCGGTTGTACTTTTGACACTGTGCAATTACCAGTACAACAGAGTCCTAAGCTTTTGCCTAACAGCCCTTTGTTTCATGTTCGGTTCCCTTTTGTATAGGTTTACCTGTGCTAAGCAGGGCATAAGCATGTGCCCCACCTTGTTTATTGTTTGTAAATCTTCCCTTGCATCATTAATGCATTCAGTATTGGAGCATGGAATAGAAGCATGTCCACTCTGCCCTTTTTTGTCATTGTCCTTTGTAAATGTTAACTTCCGATTTGTTAATAGGCTTGTTGGTCACTACTTAGTACCGCCTTGTCTTTATTTGTAACCTCCCATGAGGGCTGGTCCCTTTACTTCTGATACACTGCAAATCTTTTTAGTCTGTAAGCACCATTTTCTTTAACTACATTCAGCGTGCGAAGCACGCTTTCACTTTCCAAGCAGCTCGAGACAATGACAGATGCTTCTTCGAATAGGTCTCATTGCAAGAGTTTGCGCTATTGGCATTGTAAATCAAAATACCCTTTATTATGTCAATTGGCAAGACAGACAAGTAAAAGACATTTGCTACTGAGTAAGCAGATTAAGGACAAGTGGAAAAACACAGGTCTGAATGTAGCTTACACTGTACTGTTCTAATGGGCCAATACCAGCATCTCGTCATTTAGATCTGCTGGAAGTCAAAAGTGAAGGGACTGCAAAGAAGCCCCCCCTCCATTTCGAAAGATCACAGTCTTACATGTTAGCGGGCCTACCTAACCAGAATAGTATGTATATTGTTTTTAGTAGGTTAACATAACTAAAAGGCTTGAGACTAGTGTTCTACACTCACACACACACAATGACATGCAAGGGTAACTGAGTATGGAAACTACTTCCTATACAAGGGAGTGGAATGTACAATTGTAACCTAGCTCTATAGTCTGGTGTGCAGTGTGGGTTTTTAAACAACGACGAGTTTAAGATTAGGGCTGAAATGCGAAAATGAATCGTATCAATGATTATACGTCATTCTTACCTCCATGGAATGTTTCACAAATGATTTTGTGTAGAAAAAGCGCTGAAACAAGACTTGCCCCGTCGCCATGGCCACCTAGAAAATATAAATAAAAGGTTGAGAGCAAACTCCATAACTAAATATATAAAGTCGTTAACAAATAGGTATGGACAAAAAAACAAAATAAGCGAGCCTAAACATTAATTAAAAGGAATATTTGATGGGCCTAAAAAAAAACTTTATACGTGCACTGCCATACTGTTAACGCTCTAGACACGTCACCGCATACCACTAACCGAAACTCATTATAAACGCAATGATGCAATATGTCACGCGGCATAGTCAGTTGAGTTTCTGAGAAACCGCCCTCCTAAATTCACTGGAGGGAAGCTATTACGGGAACAACGAATGTTGACCATATTAGTCAAGTCTGGGTTTTCCAGCTTCACGTAACTAACAAAACATGCAGCCAACTCTACGTATAAACGAAACATGCTTCAAACATTTAACTCCGAAGCTATCACGGGGCCGCCTCCAAAGTAAATTAACATCTGTACATGTTAAGAGAGTCCGGAAGAGTCCTAGTTTAGTACCAACTACGTGGTCTTTTCAACAAGTGTACGACACAACTGGCGAAAAGTAAAAAATATTACGTAATTATATATCTGTACACTGATTAAGAAACACCCTCCTAAACGGGGAAACAGTTGGCCAGCATCATTTGGGAAAGCACTAGTATGCGGATTCAACCCTCGACGAACGACCGCCCAAGACAGGCTCTTCAACTGCGAGTAGGCCTCACTCGTGGCCGCCATTTTATGAACGACACAAGAGGCACTAACATAGGAAGGGGCCCACTCATCCTCCTGGATACATTTTTAACTTCGAATCTCGAAGACACCAGTTTAGCAAACTAAGCCGCACACCAACCTTCACACTAACAGAGAACGACAGGAACTAAGGCTATACATAGGCCCAGTGAAGGGGCCGCCATTTTGTCCGCAGGCGGAATTAAAAAAAACACATACTACGAGACAAGCGACTTCTCGATGGAATCAACCCTTCTTGGTGTGCACTTCATTAACTGGTGGCTAAATTAGCTCTTCTAGCATACAAATTAAATCTCCCATGTGACTCTTTACACTTGCCGTGCCCTCCCAAATGCTCACCTGCGGCATTCGCAAAAGGATGCCAGCCGACTGGATAAGTTCGCACCCCACGCTACGTAGCGCGCCTTCGATCTCCGCGCCTAAACCGTCACTGACTGAAGGTGTCTGCGCGAAGTGCGCATCGGGAATCAAACAATTCTCGAGGGTGATCAACACTCCGGAATACATGCGATCACCGATTAATATCCCTTCTGAGCTGGAGCCTGTTCCGGCAGCTACAGTGGGAGTCGCCGCCACCGTCGTCATCTTTTCGGAGCACCGACCTCTCGTTCTCCGACGGGAAACTAACGAAGGTAGCTTACGCCACGCAACGCCGTTACCTCAACTCCCCCAGCTCGGTCGAGCTGCCTAGCCCACTCGTTTAACAAGGCGTACGACGATTGGATGGAACTGCTGCAGTTCGCCTAGTATTGCCTCGCATGATTGGACGATTGGCCAAACGTAGGGCGGGACCGTCACGTCTTTGTTCCAAGGGAGCGGTTAGGGTGACGTGGTTGGTCGGTGATTCATGCTCAGTGACGAAGAGGGCGAGTAAGTTATTGCGTAATGGCGTCGGTTACCCAAGACACAGTCGCCTCCCCGCAGTACGATTCTGAAAGTGTCTAACAGTTGTATTTTGTATTTTATTTATTTAATCTGTGATTTCGTATAGCGCGGATATAGCCTAGAGGCACCCGAGCGCTTAGCATGGAACAGTTCTCAAACGCTCAAAGCTGGACATCGTTAGAGACGAGACTCGCACAGAAAGTAATAGGGAGAAAAGCTGTACAGGAGTGGCAATTTCCCCCAAAATCCTCCGTGGGAATACAATTGAGATATGCAATCCAAAACAGGCATATAAGAGTTATGGGAACATAAACAATGTAACCCACGTATCTTTCATAGAGACACGTGGTCACACCGAAGGTTGGAGGGAGTTCCAAAGTCTGGTGGGCCCTCTGGAGAACGAATGGTTCATGAATCGCTCACGTTTGAAGGTGGAGGGTTCCAGAACAGTGTTTCTTTAACCTCGTTCTGCACCTGCCATTTCAATTTTTTTCTGTTAGGAAGTGGAGTATGGCCTTTTGTGTGGTGTATGTAGGTAGTTTTAAACTGGGCTATCTCCTGAACAGGCAGCCATTGGAGGTTTAGCAGAATGGGGGTCTTGTAAAATTATTTGTGGCCAGTAACAAATCGAGCAGCAGAATGTAGAACTCCTCTGAGTGGACCTAACAAAACTTTGGGGATCTCTGAGAGAAGCGAGTTTCTGTAGTCCTACCTGCACAGACCCAATGCCTGTACAACTGAGTTTAGGTCTTGTTCTGGGATTTTTTTTGTGTGCAATTTTATATAGCACAAACTCGACCTGAAGGTATTGGAGCGCTTTACATGAGCACCAGTTACATTACACAAGTGCACATTCATTTTTAGGTTGAGCCTAGAAAAGTGCATGCGCTGTTGCTCGACTTTTAGTAAAGGGGATCTTGAAAGTGCTACCCAGGCGTTTCATTGCTGGCTATAAGTTTGCGGCCATCTGCCTTTCCTTTGTTGTCAGGGGTTATTAAGCGCCTCTCTCCGGGCACCGTTTCATGTCCGGCAAGCAAGGAATTGCTTTCCGTACTTGCTGGGGCTACACAAGTCTCATGCATACTCGCGGGGCGCACGCTTGAGCAGAGGCTCCATATGGGCGCTTGTCCGCGATCTCTTTCACGCCGACCGCGCACCCTTCTCTGTTCTTGTTATTCCTAAGTGCAGGGTTCCTTCTGAATAACCTATGTCTGCAGTGCTGACTGTTAACTGTCCTAAGGGGCCTCACGTTTTCACATGAGATCACCGCTCTGCCGTGGAACTTTCAGGATACTTTTGGTACCTTGACATTCTGGGACTTTCTGCTCCTTTCTGCCATTGGTTCCCAGTTATACTCTGTTTAATACATCATCGTATTCATGGGGTTGGAGTTATGCCTCCGTGCACTTTCACGTCGCCCCGCACGCACCCTTCTCTGTACTTGTTATTACTAAGTGCAGGATTCCTTCTGAATAACCTATGTCTGCAGCGCTGATTGTTTACTGCCCTATGGGGCCTCACGTTTTCACACAAGATCACCGCTCTGCAGTGGGTACTTTTGGTACCTTGACATTCTGGGACTTTCTGCTCCTTTCTGCCATTGGTTCCCAGTTTTACTCTGTTTAATACATCATCGTATTGATGGGGTTGGAGTTATGCCTACGTGCACTTTCACTTTCTCGACGGCCGCGCGCGCACTGTTCTCTGTACTTGTTTTGGGTAGGCACAGGGAGATTAAGTGATTTGCCCAGCATCACAGGATGTGGAGTCGACTCCAAGGCCCGAACCTTGGTCTACAAGGTCGGCATTTTAGCCGTGAGACCACATCCTCTCCCCATGAGCTGCTAGATTCCCCAGAGCAGCCTTAATTGGACCTAGGCATTCTTGGCCTTTGCGATGTGACTCTGGGGGATAAGACTTTTGTCGAGGGTTGAAGCCAGTTGACTTGGCATTCTAAACAATGGAGGTTTGGTGCTCCAAGTCAAGGAGGAATTTCATCTAATCTTGTAAAGATAGTTTGTCTTTCTCCAGAAATATCAGAGGTTTGAGATAGTGATCCGACATTCATGATTGAATACTTATCAAGGTGTTGGATATGAGGGGGGGATGCCTTCGGGGTATGTAACCTTCAGATAGATTTGGGCATCATCAGCATAGAGGTGGAAGAGGATTCCAGAGTTCCCCACTGTTACACAGAGAAGCTCAAGATAGAGATTGAATAGGGTTATGAAGTAGGGGGATCACGTGCCTACATGGAGCCTACAACCTGTGGCACAAGGAGATGCTGTGTTTCCTGACTCGGTCTGCGACAAACTAATCACTTACATAACAGAGGACAATAACACGCTTCCACACGGCCAATATAATGAGATGCATTAAAAACGATGGTACAGGGACATTGCATCCACGCGGTTATAGTAGCGCAGGACACAATTTGACAGTATCTCATTCAGGTGGACTCCTCCTTGCGGGGCCTTGAGCAGGCGGCAATTGCCAATGAGACCAATAGGGTGGTGCTCATGGACACTAGGAACCACCATGCCCAACTACTAGAGTCGTTGAGGCATGGATTATCAGGCAAGGATCCGTGCGGAAGGTAGTAAGCGTGGGGAGCCGCTTACAGCCCGGCCGAGGAGAGAGGAGCTAGGGGACTTCAGTCCCCACAATACTCAGAGCCTGGAGGTGCCGACACCCGTTCTCCGAGGCGCATTTAAACAACTTGCGGCACCCACAGCGTGGGGCGCGCACCGGTGTGCCCAGGCCAAGGGCGGGCCCGTCTGCAGACAAACGAGGCCAGGCGTGCCCGGGCAAAGGGCAGTCCTGTTCACGGACGGACGTGGCTGAGCTAGGCCCAATCTCTTGGCTGGTCGATTGGTGGGACTCTTGGTACTTCGACATTTTCTCCCTGTAACCATATAAAAACTCATCCCAAGCAGAGCTTGAAGGACTTTAGAACTTGAAGATACCTTGGCTATCTGTCCGATTGACTCTATGTGGTATCTGAGTTGCCCAGATGGGAAAACGGAAAGCAGGTGAGGGAGGGCTGGGAGTAGTCCATAAAAAGAAAGTGAAAAAGAATGCTGTTAGATGCAGCCCCGCTGGTAAAAAGGGGGCACTCAAGCGTATTGACAGCTTATTATTGGATTGGGAGGTCTTACTTGAGCCTGGAGGAACAAGCAAGTTATTAACATCATCTGACCAGGCAGAAACTTGTAATCATGCAGAAACCAGGCGTAATCCAACCATATTCACGAAGGCCCTAAGCTTAAACTTGGGAACACAGTAGCCATCTGTATGTGCGCATCCCTCTAACCAACCCCCTTGTGAGAACACAGGCACGTCGCTTTTAAAGCATTTCCCATGTAATATTAGGTTCACAGTGTTGCAGGCCCAGTTTCACTCCACTCTGGATGATGCCCTTAATAGTATTGCTAGCTGTGTAGCGAACATCTGGATATTGATTGACCTGTCAATCGAAACCCCAGCTCCTAGAGCAAGTCCAGACATCACATGTTACTGCTATTACTGTAATCGCAGTATGTTATGTGATTCAAGGAGGTAATAAAAGACGCAATCCCTTCTCTGGATGAAATGTCCAATGGTTGGCTCGCTTGTACATATTGCTACAGTTTGCCATGTAAGATTTATCCATCCGTTAAATTACGAATGCCTAGTTTTATGTGCTTTTATGACATCAATGTTGAAATAAAGCTTTCTGAAGTGAAGTGAATACGCTTGGGTGCTTGCTGGCATGGAGTTATGGAGTGCGACGGATGTCATTGACCTCCATCTGGATTTCCCTAAACACTATCGCCACCACCCAGAATGCGATATACAACGCATTCTATGTACACGACTGGGCCTTTTATAACCCCTCAGTCTATATACAACCGTTCAGGGTTCCAGACTACTTAACTGATGTACGGCTGCCAGAGGTAGCGGGGGCATGGGTGACCTGATAACAGAACTGTAAAAAAGGGGTGATATACAGGACTCTCCTACTTGTAAAACCCCCACCATGGACGGACTACCCATATAATTTTATAAAGCCTTACTGGCACCCAAGTTAGCAGAATTGTACTTCACTGCTCTTGTGGCAGGACATTTACCACCATCCTTGAGGGAGACCCTTCTGGTGCCCCGTTCCAAGTCGGGTGGGCACCAGAAGAAGTCTCTTCTTATAGGCCACTGTCATTGATGAGTACAGACTTTAAGATTCTTAGCAAGGTGTTTCGCACAACTTGTGGAACATATGCAGACACTGATCAGAAGAGTTTTATTCTGGGCAGATCAGCGACCCTCAATCTCCGCAAGTTGCATAGATTTTTAGAGGTACCTCCGGCACTCTGGCCATAATATGCTTGCTTGGTATTGGACCTCGCAAAAGCTTTTAATACTCTGGACTGGGGCTACTTGTTTGAGTCAGAAAAAGGTTTCTGTTTCCAGATACCTGAGAGCCTAGCTAGAGGAAAAGGGCAGCCACTGCTCAATGTGGTTGGCTGTTGGAAGTAGTGTCTAATGTATAACAAAGGAAAAATTGTTCCTTTTATAGGTGTCCCCTCACTCACCGGGGTTGCCCCACGGTGACATGCTTCGTCATTGGGGCCATCCCAGTCCTCTACGGGCTGGGGCGTGCTACGACTTGCGGAGTTACGTAGGAGCACTTAAAAGGACTATGTGTGGTGCATGTGTATTTGTGGGGAGTGGACTATGTGATGAAATTAAAAGATACCTGCCCAGTAGGTTACTAATAAACTTTATTCTGGCCTCTAGGTGGTAGTATTAAAAACGGGGTAGGGAGATAGGCTATCCTAAACTTAATGTGTCCAGATGTTCCTATCAACTCCTAAGTCGACATGTTTCGTGCATACCCCAAGCACTTCTTCGGGACTACACAGGGACCAGCCCTGTGTTCGCCACTCCTTACTCTATCAATGAGATATTTGTAAAAAGGGTTTTAAACTGCTGCAAACTCTGTTAAGTGCATGCATTTATACCTACGTATTTTGTTCCCAAAAACACGTGGTTCTTTCTTTTGAGACCTAACTGGGCCCCATGGAGTCGGAGGGGTATCGGTATCCTCGCAACTTTGTGCTCCGGTTACCTCCTGTATTCAGGCACCTACTCTCTCTCCCTCCGGTCCGGACACTAGGAACCCTTTTTACAAATATCTCATTGATAGAGTAAGGAGTGGCGAACACAGGGCCGGTCCCTGTGTAGTCCCGAAGAAGTGCTTGGGGTATGCACGAAACATGTCGACTTAGGAGTTGATAGGAACATCTGGACACATTAAGTTTAGGATAGCCTATCTCCCTACCCCGTTTTTAATACTACCACCTAGAGGCCAGAATAAAGTTTATTAGTAACCTACTGGGCAGGTATCTTTTAATTTCATCACATAGTCCACTCCCCACAAATACACATGCACCACACATAGTCCTTTTAAGTGCTCGTACGTAACTCCGCAAGTCGTAGCACGCCCCAGCCGTAGAGGACTGGGATGGCCCCAATGATGAAGCATGTCACCGTGGGGCAACCCCGGTGAGTGAGGGGACACCTATAAAAGGAACAATTTTTCCTTTGTTATACATTAGACACTACTTCCAACAGCCAACCACATTGAGCAGTGGCTGCCCTTTTCCTCTAGCTAGGCTCTCAGGTATCTGGAAACAGAAACGTTTTTCTGACTTTAATGAATGGAGGGCGAGCCAAGCTAGTAACCCTCTAACTCCCTTTATTTTTTCCTGCTACTTGTTTGAGGTCTTGCACAAGATGGTGATCTGGGGTAGGTTGTTGGGGTTGATTAAACTTCTCTACTCGAAGCAGTCGGCCAGAGTGAGGCATACACCTAACAAAGGAAGCCACCTCAATTCCCTCTTGATTCTGTATGCGCCAAACGAAGTATGGACCACCTGTTCCACATATTTAATCGAATATCGCTCAGCTCTCCAAAACGTCTGTGTCGGCATACACCTCAGGACTCTCCTACTTGTAAAACCCCCACCATGGACGGTGTATGCCGACACAGACGTTTTGGAGAGCTGAGCGATATTCGATTAAATATGTGGAACATAATTGAGGTGGCTTCCTTTGTTAGGTGTATGCCGACACAGACGTTTTGGAGAGCTGAACGCTGATATACGATTAAAGATGTGGAACAGATGGCCCACACTTCGTTTAGGGGTCCCCAAACCGGTCCTGGAGGGCCGGATCCATGCCAGATTTTTCAAATTACTACATGTATCTCAATGGGGATATCCCAAAAATCTGGCATGGATCCGGCCCTCCAGGACCGGTTTGGAGACCCGATACAGAAAAATGAGGAGACCCATCCGAATTGATATTTGAATACAGGAGTCTACAATATAGAGTGGCCCGAGTCAGAACCAGTGGTCTTCAAATATACAGAATAATTTTGGAGATTGAGCATTAAGGATGTCCTGATTGAACCAAGTGCTCCCCCCCTTGTTTTTCGCTATTGCACGCTATTCTACATCTACATTCAATTCCCCACGGAGTGACGAATTGGATTAAAGAATAAGCCGTGGGAATAAGCACCACCTCCATAGTTTTGGAAGGGGTCATCCATGATCCCAAGTTACCCTTCTTTTTCGTCCTGAAGAAGACACGCATGGCTCAGGCTTAAATAACCGACAGGCCGTAAAGACGAGTCGAAACGTCGACGTATCTATTTAAAAACCTGGACCATTTTTGTTCCTGTATATTGATGTGCGGACATTTTTGACACTGATGAGTCATTAACATTTAATAATACCCTTAAAAAAAGGTGTCTCACCTTGGCCAGGTTGAACAGTACGGTCAATTGATTTATCGTCTGTTGTTTAGTCAATTATTATGAATATTTTATGTCACAATATTTTTTTGTGAATTCCTTTCCTTCTCAAATTGCACACACTTTTTCTATTCCTTTTTCTATCTGCACGCTCCTATTGGGGTAACTTTTACTATACAATCCAAATTAATGTTTGCAATGATTAACATGTTGACCTTGGTTTATTAAATAATACTAAAGGTTTGATATTTTGTGTTGCTGTTGCCCTTGTTTCACATTTTGTTGTTATGAAGAATGAGAAACATTTACTTGAATAGAGCTGATCTTGAGTGACGTGCTCCTAACTTTGTTGATTCAAAAAAGTTACTGATTAATTCAGCCACTATAAAAAATAGAGGTCTTGGACCACTTTTCTATATCGCAAGAAACCCAGGTCCAGTACCTTTTGGGTCACCCCATTACTTTAATAGAAGCCCCTGGCACATCATCTTCAGCATTCTGGAGCTGGGTTGGGTATTCCTCTGGGTGGAGACATCCACATAGTCTCCCTGTACGTAGACAATGTCCTCGTGTACATAAATGATGTCTAGAATGGTATAAAAGAGGTTTTCCCAGATGAGTTTAGAGTCGCCTTAGGTTTGGGGGTCTATTGGGCTAAATCGTGCCATTTCTTGATTCATGTGGAGTGGCAACTGTAACATTGCGGTCAATACACATGTTAGAAAGGACCAGAGAACATTTCGCTATTGGGTATTAACATTTATGACACACCTCAAGATTTATTTGAAGGCAGTCTCATGAGAGCAATGTCTTCCTTACGACCTCAGATTGCTTGTTGGTGTTGTGTTCCTCTCATTGGACAGGGCCGTGTGGCCCTCACTAAAATGGTGGTGCTACAACGTCTTCTATATTTTTTCATAAATTTGCCACTTCACATCCCCGCAGTACATTTCGTACACTGAATGCGATGCAGAGGCCTCATGGAGCAAGGGGAGACGTAGGGTGGCGCTATACTAACTGCAGTTTTCTACCAAGTGTGGGGGGTCTGGGTTCCCTGGTGTGTGAGCTCTATTATCTAGCTGCTCAGCTCCAGTGGCCGTCCTGCTGGTTGGAATCTGGAAGAAGTAGGTGCGGACCCGCAGCTTGGGTTACTCAGCTTAGTGAGGGAACAAATTCTTCCCGGTTCTGAGGCACCATCGTCCCTAAAAACACTACTCTGAGTGGTCCAAGTAGGTTATCACCAGGCCCAGCGTCTCGCACAGAATGCTTCTATGTATGCTCCCTCGAGTCCCTTGCTTTCCATCTGGACTTTGAGATGCAACAGGTCGTGAGGGGAGGGCACTATGGGACTCTGTAGGTGTAATCATTCTAGGAAATCTATTTCAGGAGAAGGCACTCCGCCCATTTGATTCACTGGCAGAGTAGTCAGGTCCGCCTGAGGGCCAATTCATGACATATAGGCGTCTAGTGGCTGCACCCCAGCACAAGTAGGGAATTACAGATATTGAACCCACTCCGTATACCATGATCTAGATGCTTTACACAATGGGTGGGGGATATAGTTTGGTTTATTGGCTTTGAATGCACAATTAGACTCTCCTAAAGATCCCCCTCCCCCGCCAAGTTTGAGATTGTAATATAGGTCATGAAATGTCCCGGAAGGAATCAATCGGGGTTGGTAAAGCACAGCTACTCACCCAAGTGGATCTCAAGGCGCTAGGGCGTGGGGACTGACTCCCTTGAGTGTTGGGGTCATCCAAAGAGCCAGGTCTTGAGGTCCTTCCTGAACTGGAGCAGTGTAGGTAGTTCCACTTAACATGTCACATTGTGTTCTATGACTGCCATGGTTTTTCTGAGTGTGCCCAACCTGTTCCCCATTGCCCCCTGCTCCTTTCCATGGTCCCACTTAGTGTAGGTAGTTCCACTTAACAGGTCACAT
Source organism: Lissotriton vulgaris (assembly GCF_964263255.1). Classification (NCBI taxonomy): domain Eukaryota; kingdom Metazoa; phylum Chordata; class Amphibia; order Caudata; family Salamandridae; genus Lissotriton; species Lissotriton vulgaris. The sequence continues at coordinate 287,896,416 of NC_141693.1, forward strand.
TGTGTTCTATGACTGCCATGGTTTTTCAGAGTGTGCCCGACCTGTTCCCCCATTGCCCCCTGCTCCTTTCCATGGCCCCACTTATGTCGCTGGAGCAGTTGCACAGTGCTCCGGGGTTACCTGACCCACAGTTCCCCTTCCTGGGATTGAGGGTGCTCACCCCTCTTCTCCCCTCCCAGTCGTAGGTGTTCTGAATATTTTTTCCATTCCCCGCTTGGATCTACCTTTATGGAAATTGGATTTTATGCTCATGGTTCTAGTTTAGTTGATTAAGTTTTGAATTATCCTGCCGTTATCAGCCTTCATTATGTAATGTACGAGACACTATTCCACTGTAATATCCCATAGGTATCTACAGTTGTCAGTGTGGTGATGAGGGGTTGCCACCAGGACCATTTTTTCGACCATGATCACTATTTTTGTTTTGGCTGGGTTTCAAAAAGTAGGAAAATCACTTAAAGCCGGTATTTTTATTTTTTCCACCATATCAGTATATACTTAAAAGAGCAAATATAAGTTGAAAGCACTTTAAAATGTGTCCTAGTTCTGCATTAAGGATCCCTGACTGGCAACTAAAGTACCTAAACCAAAAGAGGAAGCAGTCTCCCAAACTCACTATAACCTGCTCCTTTAGTGCTTACCAGGCACACGTGTTCTTATAGAACCCTCTTCCACATTCTAATCATGTGACATGCTTCCATCATAGTGTACTCTCCTAGTGAGGCACTCACCACCAGGTGGGCTCAACCTTTTAGTTGGAGGGAGCACTTTGATAACTTCTATATTGTTAGTGGGATCTTGGAACCGAAAAGGTTAAACAAATATCTCCAGGGAACCCTAACCCAGTTCTTTAGAGGGGTCCTGACCTGTGATATGGTTTTGTCATCTTTGTGACACCTTGCACACCCCACACCCACGCTAGGCGTCATGTTTCATAGTAGGGGTCTTAGTCTCAATATCATACAAGTTTGCCTTGTGTGGCAGGGCTTAGGCCTTTCGGGTAATGTATACGTTAGATACAAGCCTGCTTGTTTATGCAGCTTCTTTAGTCTCACTTTCAATCTTTGCCTTTTTTCTACTGCCAATTTTATTAGTTGCCTGTTGGTTTCTGACAGTTCTCTAGTAGCATTTTCACTCTTTTCCTGCGTGTTTCTGAAATTTCTCTAGTGCCTCTTTCGCTCACTGGCTGCTTATTTCTGCTGCTTTCTCATATTCCTCTCGTTGTCACTGTATTTCTGCTGTTAGTTCAACTCTCATGGACCCTTTTTTGTTCACCCCCCTCATTGGAGTCTTCGCCTGCTCTTTTGTACCCTCAGTATCCCCCTTCCTGCACCCCGTGCCGCCCACTGCCCATCTATCCTCCCCCAATCCAGGACCTACATAATCTCAGCAGCAGGACAGACAAATCCTGTCAGCGCCCGTCCATGGCCAGTACCAGGAATCCTAGTCTCCAACACCCCTGTTGCAGGGATTCTGCTTAGTCGCAGAACTATGCATTGGATCATAGAACCATCAGCAGGTAGGAGCAGAGTCATCCTATCACATGAGTACCTATGAGCCTGGTACAGACTAGTATAGTGTCTCACTTGCCCTCCTACTCACTCACAGAGGTACAAGTGATTAGACACCCCAGAACACAAAACTCCCGACCCTCCCAGGAATCGCAGTTGCAGGACACACCTTTTCGCTCTGACCCTCTTTAAAGCATACTTGACCCCTTTGGCCAGCTTCATTCTCATGGACGACCATCTAGGTCCTTCCCAACACCCAGAACAATATCACCACCTGCTTGATCAAAGTTGCCAACTTGCTGAAGATAAAGTGTCTCAAATGCAACACCAACAAGGCAGAAGTTATGATCTTCAGAAAGAATACCTCCCTGTGAGACTCGTCCTCTTGGCCGAATACTGGGACTCACACCCACCCCCATGCCAAGAGCCTCGGGATTGCCATCAACAACAAACTTGACATGACAGCCAGAGCCTGCGCGTGCTGCTCCGGCCCCCTGAAGATGTTGAGAAAAAACTTCAAAAGGCTCCCGAGTAGCACTCTATAAACACATCAAGCTCACCCTTATACCAGTAAGCTGGACTACGGGAAACTCCTTCTACACCAGGATCACAATAAGATTGTAAATGATTCAGAATGCGGCAGCCAGAATCATCCTCAACCTCCCATGCAGCGCACACATATCATGCCGCAACTCAAGGAGCCCCAACTGCTCCCCATTCACAAGTGCGCACAGTTCAAACTTTTCACTTTCAAGGCACTAGACAACACTGGCCTAGCCAACCTCAATAGTAGAATTTGCTTTCAGAAACCACTAAGTCACCTCTGCTCAGCCGGACTCCTACTTACACACATCCACACATACAGATCAAGAGGTCAAGCATCTACTTTGCCCCTAAAGCATGGAATGACCTACTGCCACACATCAGAGCCTCCTCCTCATTTCTGGGGTTCTGCAAGAAGGTGAAAACTTGTCTCTTCTTTTAGCCCCTCCCGCCCATAAGATTCAAGACTAGACTCACCTGCTCAGCGCCAGAATACCCTCCCAGGTGATAGTGTGCTTCACAAATACAAATAACATAACATAAGACAAGGCTTATTGTCAGAATGAGCACACTAACTCTTCAGAGTGTGTGTGTGTGTCAGGCTTAGGGCCTAGAAAACTACTATTTTGAATTGTAATAATAACAGTGTGTAGGAGATCTCCATATTATTTTCAGGCATTTTCACAGCTGTAAATTGACAGTCACCAAATTATTTTCACAGTTTTAAATGGACAGTCCCCACACTAAAACAGAGAACTGAAATTGTCTGCTCTCTGAAAAGCTGCAGAACAACATGCAGTGACGAGCTACAAGGCCATCTGGCCTCGTACAACTCCGGTTTATACGAAGGAAATAAAAATGGCAACACTTGCCTGCCTTCTGTATGCTGATCGATGACCTGATTTTGAGTTTGGCTGACAGTATACTTAATTTCAAATGCAACTGAGTACCCGGCCTTCCAAACCCTTGGTCCGCTCATGTCATTTACAGATGGGCAGACCGTAAGTATTCCATCGACATGGCCCTTGGCTCGATCGATGGAACACTTACTCTGAAGGCCTAATGAATTAGGGGCTGTCCGAGGAAGGGAATTACTCCTCATGCCTTATTTAGGGAGGACTTGATAATTCATTTTGTTTTTGCTGTCACTGCGAAGAAAAACAAGCATTTGCAATGCAATAGGTCTCACATTTACACAAGTTTAAGCTATTGGCATTGTAAATGACAATGCCTTTTATTTATGTTTTAAAAACAAAAATAAAAGGCTGCCATTTGCTATGTAAATAGCTAAAACTTGCGTAAATGTGAGACCTATTGCATTGTAAATGCTTGTTTCAGTAAAAGTGCCTGCCTTTCACAACAGAACTAAGCCTTGCGTGACCTTAATAAAAATTTTAATTTAAAAAAAGGATTTTTTTTTTACTCTCAACCCCCCCATTTCACCCCCTCACCCGCCCTTAGCCTGGGAGATAATTCCTATGCTGTGGTGGGGGTCATTCGTTTTTATTTCCCCCTGAAACAAACTCCTACTTTTGGAAGCTTGCTTCTGAAAGAAAAAAAAAGTACAAATTTGTTTGACGACCTTTCACCAAATGGATGATGGCATTTCCTTTTAGTGGAGATTAATCAGAAGTAAAAAGGACACTTGTTACACCTTCTAACCTTCGGTTTCAAAGGATGAAGAGTACCCTCAAAAACTCAATGCAATTGGAAGTGCGGTATATATGTTTTATTCGCCCCGCATTGTAGTTGTGGCAGTTATCATCGGGTTATCTTCTGTGCGTAAACTGCCAGCCTCAACCCGAGGCACCTCTGGGTTATTTGGTGCAGTGTCCAGAGATATGAGGTTTTCCCCACTATACACAGTGCAAAAAGAAAAAGAGACAAAAAGTGATGTGCAAAAAATTTGATTTAAAAAAGGGAGAAATAGCCCCGGAGATTAATTGAGGGGTATATTTCCACTGTATTAAAAAGGAAATGTACTTTATGTAGACCGAGTTACTGGGTCTATAAGTATATATTGAAAAATCGTCGACATGTTTCAGCTCCTTGGGCCCTAGGGGTCTATGGAGCTTTCGTCAGGACTTGTACAAACAGAAAAACACATAGATTATACTCACACTATTTGTGTAGTATCAGTTTAGCATTTTTCGATTTCTGAAAAAGAGTTACATGTTAGTATACATATTTGTAATCACAGTGCAATTTCTTCGCATTGGGGGAACATAAATGGACATTGTCATATTATAGAACAATGTCAAGTCATGCTCTTCTTACAAAGCAGGGTAGCAAGGGGGAGGGGTTCAGTTATAGCAAATGGCAGGGAGATTTTGAATTACTCTGCAGGTGTTGTGAGTATGTATATCTTAGTTAGGTAATGCATCAAACCAACAGATAAATTGTACATATGGTAAAATAGAGGAAACTCACTAAGGATGGTTTTAATGAATCCTTTTAGGTGCAAAAAATGAGTAATTCAAAATCTCCCTTCCATTTGCTATAACTGAACCCCTCCCCCTTGCTACCCTGCAAGAGCATGACTTAACATTGTTTTTCTGTTTGTACAAGTCCTGACGAAAGCTCCATAGACCCCTAGGGCCCAAGGAGCTGAAACATGTCGACGATTTTTCAGTATATACTTATAGACCCAGTAACTCGGTCTACATAAAGTACATTTCCTTTTTAATACAGTGGAAATATACCCCTCAATAAATCTCCGGGGCTATTTCTCCCTTTTTTAAATCAAATTTTTTTGCACATCACTTTGTCTCTTTTTCTTTGTGCACTGTGTATAGTGGGGAAACCCTCATATCTCTGGACACTGCACCAAATAACCCAGAGGTGCCTTGGGTTGAGGCTGGCAGTTTACGCACAGAAGATAACCCGATGATAACTGCCAGAACTACAATGCGGGGCGGATAAAACATATATACCGCACTTCCAATTGCATTGAGTTTTTGAGGGTACTCTTCATCCTTTGAAACCGAAGGTTAGAAGGTGTAACAAGTGTCCTTTTTACTTCTGATTAATCTCGTCTAGTACCTAGGGGAAAGAAACGGACACTATTTTTCCTCATCCCTCCAATCTTGATGAACATATATTTCCTTTTATTGTACATAAAGGACCGGACGGGGGTGTGGAGTGGCGTTCATCTCTACATTTGGCATATGAAATATTGTTGCAAAGGTATTATCCTGCACCATATTGACATACAGTACTCCAGCACATAAAACTGTAATTGTGGCTCATAGTCAGCTAGATTTGTTAAAAAGCCCTTTAAAAGTAAATTATCATAGGCATTTCTCTGGTCAGAGGAGTACACTGTCTACTAGGACTTCTTACCTGTGCCCGGAAAGCTTCACTGGTCGTCTTTTTGTTATAGTATACTTATTTTACATGTACGTTAGGTCCGTCCTGTGTTACCAGATGAGACAGTACACAGGTTGCGGGAAGAAATTAATCTGGAAATGTAGTTGTCTTGTCAAGTTCTTTTTGATGCTTTGTAGCAAAGTGTAACATTGGCAAGCGTTATTATGCTGAGGGAGATCATTGGAAAATGTAGTTTCACTGGCTGGGGGAATATTTTTTGGGGGAAAAAAAAAAAAATATATATATATATATACATACATACATACATACATACATATATACACACACAAACTGTGTATTTATAGGGAGGTCAGAATTGTGTCGTCATAGAAAGATTAGTGCTGATTTTCAAGCAGGGTCAAGAAAAATGGGGTGATGGACCCAAAAGTGCCATTTTCCATTTTAATTTCTTTAGGCACACATTTAACATGGGTCATTTGTCAAATGATGGGAGAGTTCTCAAACAAAATGCTAAAACAGGAGTAGATGGTGAGACAAAAGCCACAGAAATAAGGAAGTATGATACCTCCTATTTGAAATATGGTTTCACCTACTACTGGGGAATTTAGACCACAGTGTCTGGTCTGTGGTGTGCCCTTTGCCAACAGAAGTCTGAAACCAACCATTCTAAAGCACCACTTGGAAATGAAACATAGTTCTCCAAGAGGATTTTTTTTGCCAGGACTTTGCAAGAGATGACTACAGAAAGTAACTGGTGAAAATGTGTCATTCACCCCATAAAAAGCCTTGAAAGCATCCAATGAAGTGGTATGCCACAGTGTCAAAAACAAAAAGCCTTTTATGGATTAAGAAAAGGCATCCTCCCTGCAACTCTTGATGTTGCCAGGAAAAGCCATGGTGAGAATACAGCAGAAAACCTTTAAATGGTACTGATCTCAGACACAACAGTTTGACGCAGCATCTCAGACATGTCGCACGATATCCACAGGCAACTTAAAATTGAGTTTGTTTGCTTTGCAATTGGAAGAAGTGGTTGACTTATCAAAGGAAGCCAATTGAATTGCTTATGTAAAATATTGCCATGAAACTGTAATACTGTAAGTTTTTTTCTCTTTATTCCAAGACAACTGTTTTGGATTCTGCACAGATGGTGCTCCTTCCATAAGTGGTGCTTTAGCAGGCTTAAAACTCAGAGTTTTGAAAGTAGCTCCACCTATTTAGGGACCCTCAACATGATACACTGGGAAGCCCATGTAGTCCATAACATGGACCGTGAACTTGCAGAGGTGCTCAATTCTGCTGAAAAAATAGTTAATTACACAGACACTCTACAAGAGCTAGCTTGTTAGCAAATTGTTGTACAGAAACAATGCCTTACTGTTTCACAAAGAAGTTCAATGGTTATCCAGGAGAAAGGTGCTGAATCAAATGTTTGAATTGAGAACTTAAGTACAGCCATTTTTCCTTGATTTGGACCCCCGCATAGCATAGGAACTATGTAATTTCATAGAGGCGGAAAGGCTATGTTGATATTGCTGGATCACTCGGCAGCTTTTGATACCGTCCCTCATGGCAGACTTTTACGGAGACTCCAGGAGTCTGGTTTTGAAGGGGCGGTACTCAAATGGTGTGCCTCCTTTCTGTCAGGGCGCAAGCAGACTGTCTGGCCCCCCCTTTTCTGCACTTATTTCCCCTTTGGAGTTGGGGGTTCCTCAGGGTTCAGTCCTTAGCCCTACCTTACTCAATCTGTATATGTCTCCCCTGGCAAGTTTAGCTGAGTCACATGGGGCTAAAATAGTATCGTAGGCTGACAATACTCAATTACTTTTTACATGTGACAAAGATTCAGAGTTTGAGGGAGAAGCCATTAAGAGTTGTCTTTCGGCAGTGCTTTCCTGGTTCCAACAGAATGAACTTAAATGCAACTCTAATAAGTCTGAAATCATGTTCTTTGGTTGCCCATCGAACAACGTGTGGCAGAGCTGGTGGCCCCAGGATATGCACCCCCGGCAAATGTGGTATTGTCCGTAAAAAATCTAGGTGTAAAACTGGACAACACTTTGAATATGAAGCTACAGGTCCAGACTGTGGCTGGTCAGTGTTTTGGCTTCCTAAAAATGCTCAAACAATTTCTGCCTCTACTTCATATCCCACACAGGAAAACTGTGGTCCAGGCCCTGATTGGCTCCAGGTGCAAAATGCAGCAGCCAGGGCTATTCTCTCCCTCTGCCCGAGGACCCGGGTGTCGGAGCATCAGAGCTCTCCACTGGTTACCGATCCACAAGCGGATACAGTGTAAGGCCCTCGTTTTGGCTTTTAAGACTTTCCATGGCTCTGGGGCCCCTTATTTAAGCAAGAGAGTCCAATTCTACCACCCCCGTCGCTCTCTTTACTCCGCCTCATTGGCGTTAGTGTGCCCTCCGGTGATTAAGCGCTCTCGAATAGGACAACGCTCTTTTCAGTTCCCAGTGGCTAAGCTATGGAATAAAATACCACCAGCTCTGAGACTTTTACAGGATCTGCTCCCTTTTAGGAAGGCTCTCAAGACATGGTTATTTCAGCAATAACTCAACACTCTGCTTACCAACTTTTCCCCTCCCTTTAGTGCTGGTCTTCACTCATCCAGCGCCGGGACACTCAGTAGAGTAGCTGTGCGCTTCATAAAACCCCATTTAACATTTCACTGGCTTGTGCTTTTGGTATATCTTCCCAATAGTTGACAAATTAAATTCGCTGAAGCTATCTTTTGCGAGGAGCTGAAAGCACTTCGTTTAACATGAATAAAAAATATCTGCCTTCAAGAAAAAGTTGACATTTTCTAGAAAACTATTTGAAGCTGGCCTCAGACATTTCCATGGTCAGCAGATGCTTCTGAAGGAAAAGAATGAGCTTTAAAGTGTTCGAGGACCTGAGCCATGCTCTATTGTGATGGGTGTTGAATTGCACCTAGGTCCTGCTCAACCATGACCATTAACTATCATTGGCACTTTGAGTGTCTTGGCGCTATTTCTACTTAACTTTTAAAATTCATATCTGCTGTTCCCCTCATTGATTTTTTTGTAATTTGTCCCTTTATTTTCTTTATTAAATGTTACTCTATTTTTCTAATTCAGTTGTATCTTTTGTTTTGTATTTCAATGTTATTACGGTTTTAGTACTGTATAAATACTTTAAACATTGCCTCAAAGTTAAGCTTGCCCGACTCGTGTCAACGCTACCAAAGGGTTGAGCTTGGGTTTAATTATTGACCTTAGTGGTTTACCCTAGCAAGGACTGTAATTATTACTGGAGGTGTGTACTCGCGCACCTGCGGTAATAACCCACGGTTTTTACAATTATCCTACATTTTGTACATATAATAGATGTCCACTCCAGCTACATACAGAAGTACCATATTATTGCTCTTTCTGTATTTACAACTAGCAGCCCGTCCAGACGTTGTCCCGGTATGAATTGCTGCTGGCCAGTAGTATATTGTTTTGTAGCATTTCGTTTTGATAGCATTTCTTATCTGTGACAGGCCTGTGAAACGCTCAGATTCACAGTGCACTGCTGATGCACTAAGAGTGCGCGTTCAGTAGTGTGTGAACTCGAGTTTCCCTACTTTATTTTTCCTTGCAATATTATATAGCGCAAACTCGACAACATGGCATGAGCACAATTTACATTACAGAAGAACACATTCATTTGTGGTAGGCACGGGGAGACAAAGCGATTTGCCTAGAATCACAGGATGTTGAGCTGATGCCGAGATTCGAACGTAGCTCCCCAGCTCTAAAGTTCGCAATTCTAGAACTTGTGGCGGGAGGTGTGTCTAAAAGTGTATGTCGGTACTGGCCATCAACGAGAGAGACCTGCGCATTTTTCAAATGGGTGGCGAGTATGTTGCTGCAGGTGTGGGCCGCTGTGTCACCAATGTACTTACCGGGGGAGGGTAAACACCCATTATTCAGCAACTTTCTTTCCGCATACCATCACTCTGCATACTTTCATTACGAAAGTACCATGACTCCGCAATGCCATTATAACGCATGGCATTACATTTTATATGCTTTTACCATGCATACATTTACAACGAAATTCGTTGTAAATGCATGAATGGTAAAAACATGTTTTTTTTAAATGTTTGGATAAGGTAAGTATGGGCATAGGGGTATATGTTTTGGGGTGTTTGGGTATTTTAAGGGTTCAGATATAGTTTTGGGTTATGGGGTACAGGGGTAGTTTTAGGGTTTAGGGATAGGTATGGGTTTTGGGGTACAGGGCCATTTTTAGGGTTCAGGGCTAGGTCTGGGTTTTGGGGTTTAGGGGTACTTTTAGGGTTCAGGTGTAGGTTTGGGGTTATTTTTAGGGTTCAGGTGTAGGTTTGGGTTTTGTGGTACAGGGGTATTTTAAGGGTTCAGGGCTAGGTTTGGGTTTTGGGGTACAGGGGCATTAGGGTTCAGGGCTAGGTTTGGGTTTTGGGGTGCAGGGGTATTTTAGGGTTCAGGGGTAGGTTTGGGTTTTGGAGTACAGGGTTATTTTTAGGGTTCAGGGCTAGGTTTGGGTTTTGGGGTACAGGATTATTTTTAGGGTTCAGGTTTGGGTTTTGGGGTACAGGGGTATGTTTAGGGTTCAGGGGTAGGTTTGGGTTTTAGGGTTCAGGGGTAGGTTTGGGTTTTGTGGTACAGGGGTATTTTAGGGTTCAGGGGTAGGTTTGGGTTTTGAGGTACAGGGGTATTTATAGGGTTTAGGGCTAGGCTTGGGTTTTGGGGTACAGGGGTATTTTTAGGGTTTAGGGATAGGTTTGGGTTTTAGGGTTCAGGGGTATTTTTAGGGTTCAGGGGTAGGTTTGGGTTTTGGGGTACAGGGGTATTTTAGGGTTCAGGGGTAGGTTTGGGGTTCAGGGCTAGGTTTGGGGGTACAGGATTATTTTTAGGGTTCAGGTTTGGGTTTTGGGGTACAGGAGTATGTTTAGGGTTCAGGGGTAGGTTTGGGTTTTAGGGTTCAGGGGTATTTTTAGGGTTCAGGGCTAGTTTGGGGTTTTGGGGTACAGGGGTATGTTAGGGTTCAGGGGTAGGTTTGGGTTTTGAGGTACAGGTGTATTTATAGGGTTAAGGGCTAGGCTTGGGTTTTGGGGTACAGGGTATATTTATAGGGTTAAGATGGGTTAGTGTTTAAGGGTGTTGGGGTATTTTAAGGAGTAAGGGTGGGTTATGATTATGGAGTGCAGGGGTATTTAAAGGGAGCAGGGTGAGATTCGTTTTTAGGGTGTAACGGGTAATAAAAAAAAAATAAAGAATATAAATGCAATTAAAAAAAATACATGTTTTAATTAAATTAAGTGTGTGTATTTGTATATACGAATCCTGAAACCACTTTGTGCTGTGCCTTCTTCCACGGAGTTTTGCTTCACGGGAGCTGGATTTTCTGTTCATTAATTGCAGCATGAGCGGTCGTCATGCTTTCCACGGGACACCAGTCGTTTGTGACTCTGCCTTTTCAGACCGGACATTGGGAGGAGTACGTGAGTGCTATTGGCAGAGTCCCCGGATATGCAGCCAGGCAGCGGACTGTGGATGACTGTGGTGAGAGACGGTGGTCCCAGAGCGGGGCAGCCTTCGCCGTTGCCAGCATGGGATCCGGTGTTCCTGCCTCAAGAAATGCCTCGCCCGAAATACTGGCGCTTTCCGGTGACTGGGCACCGCTGATACTACAGGTGATGCGGTGAGGTGGTTACGGCGCAAACATCCTTTTTGCCATGAGGACGCCCCAACCCTGAGGTGATGTCTGATTACATTTACATCCTTGCTGCCAGGTATTTAACTTTGCCCCAGTGTCATCCTTCTATTTAGTAGCCCGATTCAGCTATATTAACACTTGTTGACCCGCACCTGCAAGCAGTAACAGGCCAATGTGTGGCATTATGGGACCGGTAGTTCCAAGGAGATTGTTGCACAAGTCCGACATTTGGCATTGATTCCGAAATACAATTGATGTAGGAACATGTGACCCAGAGGTGGAAACCCTTTGACTCCTGTCACTACAAATCATGGCAGTTCGGCAGGCAATCTTTCCGACAAGTGTATTATATGCAGCTGAGGGCCTAAGACGCAATGAACAGCAATAACATTATCGGCTCATCTGAGCCTGCGTGGACACAGATGCCTGACATTTTTGAACTATGAGTTCCGCTCGGCAGCGTGGATTTTTAACACTTCTTAACACATTTTAAGTGTACAGACTTTACAGGACTAGTATTTGGTTGCAGATTTTATTTGCTTTCATTTTTCCCACTGTGACGCAATCCCGTGCATAAAATGTTTTTTTAAACTGTCTGTTCTTACTAGACAAGCTCTCAGTCAAGTGTATATATTACGTGATTTTTGCATTACGTTATTTTTTGTCTGACATTTTGCAATCATACAGCTGTATTGTACTGTCATACACACTTGCATTTTGTTGGGCTATGGGACGATTAGTCACACTTAAATGTGTTTTCTATGTCCATTGCAAGGTCCAGTGGGAGGTCCAGTGGGAAGGGCTATTTAACATACACAATCTATGGCGCCAAACTAGATTGAGAAAGGCCTCTGTGAAGGCCGAAACGTTTTTCTGTACCTGGGATTGAGGGCGACATGATGTGATAAATTGATGCCGAATCCTGAAACCACTTTGTGCTGTGCCTTCTTCCACGGAGTTTTGCTTCACGGGAGCTGGATTTTCTGTTTATATATATATATATATATATATATATATATATATATATATATATACACACACACACACACATATATATACAAACATATATTTGATGTTTTAATGATGTACTTTCACAATGTATATGACTTTACCACACATGCATTTGCGTTATAATGGCATGTGTAATAAAGTCATGCGTTGTAAAAGTTTTAGAAATTTCTTTGCAGAGTAATAATCTCCCGTTATAAAAATTGCGGAGCGATGGTATGCGGGATGTTGGTTTGCGGAATATCATCACATATTCCCGGGGGAGGGATAGTCCCTTTCTTGCTATTTCTGTGGAGGCGGGCCTTGTGTCCGGATGTGCGTGGCGCGAGGCCTGTGCGCAACAGAAGTGGAAAATCTCCAGTGTGCGCTTCAGGCGTCACCGGAAGTTAAGGCGAGATTACATTTCCTGCACAATGGCCCCAGTTTGCGCTCCTTCCGGCCCTTGGGAATAGCGCCATGCCTGACCTCCATACAGTAAAGCAGGTGCACGTCACTGGGAGCGCAGGGCAAGCACACCCGGAGCTGGAATGTACAGAACCTGGGAAGAAAAAACAATGAAATATTGGGCACAACGCTAGGTTTTTTTTCCCGTAATCCCGCGCCCGCACACGCCCCCAGCACATGATATGAGACATGGCATGAAGGGCGGAACGTACCACAAGCCCCCCAGCGCTTGTCACGCCCCCAGCACAACGCAGACATGCCCACAAGGGACTATTTTGCTGGCATGGTTCTTTTACCTTTTAAATGTATATGGTGGGCGTCTGCATAGCCTATGTCCTTCGTCCTCTAATTTTACCTTGCTAGGCGATCTTAATTTTCATTTTGACTCCCCTTCTGACCACACAGCCGCCACCTTGACCGACGATCTAGCGGCCTTGCAACTCGCCCAACGTGTCACTACCCCTACTCACGCCAAAGGCCACTTGCTGGACCCGGTCTTCAGTAACTGCCCCGACCTCTTAGCTGGCCCATCAATCCCCCTGCCCTGGACAGACCACCTTCTGGTCCCCATCAGCTGGACATCGCTCAAACCAGCGTCACCCGCCCCCACTTCGAGGCTCAGGCGAGCCTGGTCGCGCCTCGAGGGTGACAACTGGTCTATCAAACTTGCCAGCTCTCAACCCAGTGATCAGGAGGATCCTGTCCTAGCAAATCAGGCCTATGTCAACTGGGTCACTCAAACCCTTGACGCAACTCTCCCAATGAGCAAGACTATGCTGAAGTGTTCCCATAAAACTGCCCCTTGGTACACACATGCTCTCAGGGACAAGAAACGTCTATGTAGAAGGTCGGAAAGACGCTGGCGCTTAGATGACTCGGCAGACAATAAAACTCGCTACCGAGAAGCTATCGGCGAGTACAAAGCTCAAATAAAAGCAGCCCAGGCCACCTATTTCTCCGATAAAATTCTGCGGGCCAAGTCTAAACCTAAGGAGATTTTCCAGATCGTCAAAAAGTTAACGAACCCCCCCCCCCCCCGCGCTGCATGCCGAGAAATCAGTCACCCATTGCAATAACGTTGCTGAGTTCTTTTATCAGAAAGTAAACACTATTTACTCAGCCTCCCCCCCCCCCCCCTCCCCCCCCCCAAAAATCAACTCATCAATCCAATCCAACATCCCCCCGGCTTCCCCCCCTCTCTATCTCAACATACCCTGACCCATTTTCCCCTACTAGACCTCACTACCCTTGAATCACTAGCGCACAGTGTCAAATCCGGCTCGCCGGACGATCCTGCTCCACCTGACATAATGATGGCTGCCTCCCAGATCACCCTGCCTATTATTAGGGAGGTACTAAATGCATCCATCACCTCCAGCACTGTGCCGACCGTCTGGAAACAGGCCATGGTCAGGTCGCTACTCAAGAAACCCAATTTAGACCCGTCTAACTTGGGCAACTATCGTCCCATCTCCCTGCTAACATATTAATCAACAGCTAGTGAACTTCCTGGAAAATCATCACGTTCTAGACCCCACCCAGACGGGCTTCAGACCGAAACACGGGACTGAGACCGCTCTCCTCATGGTCACCGAGGAAGCTAGAAAAATCCTGGATCAAGGAGGATCAGTGGCAGTGATCCTCCTTGATCTAAGCGCGGCATTTGACACGGTCAGTCATGACACCCTACTGGACCGTATGTCCTGCGCCGGGATTAAGGACAAAGTCTGGATATGGTTTAAATCCTTTCTGGAGAACAGATCCTTTAGAGTCTTTGAGGGTGAGTCCGTGTCCTCTAGCAGACCTCTAAAGTGCGGAGTTCCTCAGGGCTCCTCTCGGAGCACCGCACTCTTCAACCTGTATATGAGGCCACTGGCTGATGTCGTCCGCCCATTCGGAGTTAAGATCATCTCTTATGCGGACGACACGCAGCTGGTGGTCTCACTGGCGCAGGAGGCAAACCACCCTGCGCCAGGTGGGCTTAGAGAATGCCTAGAGGAGGTGAAGGCTTGGATGTCTTCATCATCCCTCAAGTCGAATGGGGACATAACGGAGCTGATGCTCCTAGGCCCCACAGATCTTGGCCTCCCCCCCCCTCCTTGTGGCCTCCGTGTCTGGGTCCCCCCCCCAGCCCTCAAAAACAAGATTAAGAGCCTTGGAGTGTGGCTGGACAGATCTCTGTCCTTCAACGTTCAAGCCACAAAACTATTGGCCACCTTCTTTGGCATCATGAAGATGTTAAATAAAATATTCCCCCTCCTTCCCATGGAAGCCAAACAGGTGGCCATACAAGGTCTCATACACCCACGCCTCGATTTTAACAATGTGCTCTATCTCGGTGCCCCAGAGTACACTCTGCACAGACTGCAGATAGTGCAGAACTGCGCAGCGCGCTTACTGCTCAAGATCCCTCGTAGACAATCAGTGAGGGCCGGACTGGCTAGCCTTCACTGGCTACCGGTTCGGCAGAGTTCTTTTTAAAGCAATGTGCATAGCCCACCAAGCATTCTGGGACACAGGCCCCAGCATTGCCCGTGACTTAGTTACTCACTACATTCCCAACAGAAGCCTTCGCTCCAGCCAGACATTTCTATCAGTGGCGCAAAGAATAAAAAGATCCAGATCAGGCGGAAGGACGTTCGCCTACAATGCGTCCAGAACCTGGAACACTGCCACTACATCTCAGAGCCAATCCGAACCTCACTGTGTTTCGTAAACAATTAAAGACTTACTTGTTTAATTCCCCCCACTAACCCTTAGTTTCCTCCTCCTCCTCTGCTCTTCGGTAGGTTCTGGTTACTTTAGCGCTTGGACGCCTCCGGGCAGCAATTTGCGCTCTACAAGTTTACATCTATTCTATTCTATTCCTTCTGCTGCAACTGCCCTTTCCAGCGCTGTATTGGGTGTTGTGATTGGTGCTGTGGTTCCTGAGATTACCCGCCTCAAAGGTTTGGGCTCTCTCTTGATAATATTAGTATAGATATAGATGGATGGTCTGCTACCTTAAAACTTGTTTAACTATTAGCAAACTGTCAGCTGAATCAAAAAGCTCCCAGCCCCACTTCACTCACAGAGCTGTCTGACTTTTGTTATATAGTCTTTTTGACTAACTTTTCTGTTGCTGTCTTGAAGAAAAAAAAACTCACTATATTCATTCACTGATTAAATGATTCGATATATTCTATACTACCGCCAGGGGATAAGGGGATACTTATCAGACTACAATTGGCAACGTTTACCATATACTATAGATGCCGATATCATCCCATAACTCCTTTAGTAAATATCTGTGAATATTTTTCAGTGCAGGTTCCAAACATGTTCCCTCACACCGATTTGTTATTTTCTTAGTACCGTTACCAATCAAAGCATTCTCTTCAAGATTTAAAAGCTCTTCTCCACTTCCATTTTGGAAAGCACAAGTAATTCGGTCTAGGAACTAAAGGAATTAATAATGCTCTAGTGTCAAGAAAACTAAGGCACATTGTTCAACAGCATAAATTAGGAATATAAAATCATTAGGACAATCATGCAAGGAAAAGAATACATGTTCCCTGAATTTTCCAACGCTTCAGATCCGGTCTTTCCCTGTGAAGGAATGGTTTATTACCACAGTAAATCCCCTGTTGACCTTAATGGCTCACAATTGCAGGGGAGTAATTCGTGATAGGTCTCGAAAGAAATCAGGTTTGTGTAAATGTGTTTGTAGATATCAATGCAATGGAGTCAAACCAATGTTTTGATGGTGGTTTAAAATCATGAAATCTTGTGGCAAATTCAGGTTTACTATCACACGTTTGTAGGTCAGCAAATACGTTCTTTATAGTGTCCCTATCCCAGTCACTTACAAAGATCCTTTCTGATAAGACGTCACCTAGCTTTAAATGAAGTGTGTAGCACAAGTACAGTCTGTGTGGCCCAAGGATCTGATGACTCTGGTCTTTTCAACAAATACCATCTTTCAGCGGGTTAGCCATTATCTTGACTGTAGACTCATTTAACACTCCTGGTGACTGTATAGATTAGTTTGTATAGCATCCAAATTTATTAGGGTCACACATGGCACCCCAATTAATTGGGGTCATATACATGCCTTAACCCTCAAAATGTAATACCAGCCATTGCGGAGAAAAGAACGGAGAGGTGTGGCTTCCCTACGGAGTTTAATTTGAGTGGAAATGAGCCTTTAGAGTCAGACCCTTTCCTGTTCAGAATCTTACCCGTGTGTTGCCGCCAAATCAGCAAGGAAAAACGCCAGTTTCTCTCGCAGCCTCCCCGTGTCCCTGGAGGGATTGACCGCCCGCCGCTATTCAACAACTTGCAGCACCCGCTTCGCGGGTGCCGCTACGCGGCGTGGGGTCGAGGCTGCTGGAGTGCTGATGAGCCAGAGGAAGGAGGAGGGAGTACAGCGAATCAACAGAGGGCGCGCGCTGCAGGGACTCTCTACACCAGGAGTCCCTGCGCTGCACAGGTGTGCACGGCCGCGCCCTCAGCAAGACACGCCCACCGGCTGACCAAAGCTTTTAAGCGGGAAGACACCCTGTTTGCATTGGGACCCTTTCCTGTTAAGAATCTTACCCGTGTATTGCCGCCAAATCAGCAAGGAAAAACGCCGGTTTCTCTCGCAGCCTCCCCGTGTCCCTGGAGGGATTAACCGCCCCGCCGCTATTCAACAACTTGCAGCACCCGCTTCGCGGGTGCCGCTGCGCGGCGTGGGGTCGAGGCTGCTGGAGTGCTGGTGAGCCAGAGGAAGGAGGAGGGAGTACAGCGAATCAACAGAGGGCGCGCGCTGCAGGGACTCTCTAGACCAGGAGTCCCTGCGCTGCACAGGTGTGCACGGCCGCGCCCCCAGCAAGACACGCCCACCGGCTGCAACACCCCCCCTTTAAGAACAGCGTTCTACCGCTCAGCGGGACGCCGAGCGAAGCCCGGGCAAAGGGCGGGCCCTCAGAGGCTGGGCTGGGCCACCCCCCTAAAATCTCCTAAGGAACCGCGTACATCAGGTATCAAAACGTGACTTATTTACTTCAGTCTAATCCATCCACCGCCCCAAAACCCTTTATCAGGGGATTATGAGGAAGACTGCAAAGAAGTCCAAGATGCCTACCCTAAGATCAAGCACTAAATCAAAAGCAGACCCCCCCCCCACCATTACCAACTTTAACTGCTATTGACAAGATGCTTAAACAAACAAACAATAGGGGCGGTATCCAATGCAATCGCAAACACAGAGAGAAGGCTATCCTTACCACCCGTGACTATTGTCCAAGAAACCCAGGAAGCCCTTATCAATTTATCTGAAGCTTCCCTAGTCTTGACAGAGGACCCGGACAATTGCTTGGCCCTTACCCCCTCTTCTTTTGTCGATCTCCTGTGTGCCCAGGTGCCCGCAGAAACTAGCACAGAGCGAACGGGTCTACAAATAAACAACCATAAGAAGAAATCAAACATCTCAGATAAAATCTTGCTCAAGGAAGGCTCCAAAAGGTGGGGTTAAAAAAAGGACCAACCAAAACTAGAAACCACAACCTGGTAACGCCCATAAATCCATCTACACCAGGAATACCCTGTTGGATCACCAACATGGTGGCAGACCTCAAAACGGACCTTGAACACTCCATCACTGTGCTGATAAAACCTCTTATAGCTAAAATCGACAGATTAACATCACTTGTAAACAAGGGGGTCGGCCTGAAAGGCCAACCAGCACAAGAGGGCGCATTATTAAAACAGAATGAGGCTACACTCAAAAGATCAACCAAAGACAAGGCCACCCCAACACCTGACGCGGTAGTAAAGAACTCCACCAGAGTCATACAAAAAAGCACTAAAGACACACAAAAGGTCGCTACCACACCGAATACGGGTATAACTAATATACAAATAATTGCTGAAACTAACAAATTACCCCCCGGACCCCCTCAAACACTGGAAGGAAACAACGTTCAAACTCCCAAAGCGAGTCTGAAGACCAATCCGACCCCTTCTACAACAACTACTAAAGAAAATAAAACAGCAACCCGCTTCAGGACAATTAACCTCCCGCCTGAAGCCTTACCCTTCGTAGTACTCTAAGGGAGGGAAAAAGGGAAACACAAGTAGAGCTAAAAAACAAATGTGCTCAGTGGTTACAAATACACAGACCACTGCCACCCAATATTCATGGGGAGATCCTTTCAGTAAGAAGGGGGGAGTGGATCGGTAAAGGCACAAAAACCATAGCAGGGGACATAATCACGGTAAACTTCAGAGATATTGCAGCAGTTAACTTCATCTGTAACGCCCCCCCCCCCCAGTTATACTGACACACAAATTCATCCGGTACACTTATCTTATTTTTATCCATTCACACACCAAAGACCTAGGCAGAGCAATAGACCATCGATGATTAGAATGCCTCATATGGATTTCCAATATGGCCCACCCCAGTGGCAAAGGCCACATTATGTGACCCCAAACTTCGACTCTTTCCTAATGCAGCATGCACATTGGAACAGGTTTAGCGCACTTGAAGAGGTCGACTGAGAGGGACGGGAAAGCCAACCCCCCAACAATGCAAGGAGTAAGGAGGAAAGTCCACTCATAACAGGCATGAGAACGGGGGCGAAAATAGATCAGAACCCGCATCAAGCGAAGAAGGCTACACCAAGCCGCCGAACATAAGTAGGGGAAAACGCGACTTGATAAATTCCCCAAAATACAGGTCAATCACTAAACAGAGCAGATTAGCTACCCCTTGCAGTCCACAACATAGCCCTGTCATTCCACCTAAAGTGGGAAAACCGGCAACGCCCCCAGCAAGAAACCCAACAGGAATTTCAAAGGAAAAGACTCATGAAAACTTACATGTTTTATCCTGGAACATTGCAGGACTAGCGGCCAAATTTGAATCCCAGGAATGGCTTAGCTACATAAACAAATTCCAAATGATATGCCTGCAAGAAACATGGGCCACCGACCTAAATGACCATAGCTTAGAAGGCTACAAAAGCTTTTCTGTTCCAGCTAAAAAGGTAGCCTCGGGGAGAGCCAGCGGGGGACTCGTTATATGCGTCAGTCTAGACATCAAGGGCACCTGGACTAACATCAAATGGGTCTCACACAACCTCCAAGCACTAAGGTTCGACTCACCAAGACTAATTTTTTTTCTAGTCAACTGGTATAACGCCCCCATGACAGAAAAGGGAACCGCCGTAAACGAGCTGGATGCCTGCCTAAAAAATTTGAACTCTTTAAATAAGACACCAAATCCCCCAAGTCTAATACTTATGGGAGATTTTAACTGCCACCTTTGTGATAAATTAAAACCTTTTAACAAAGACTGGTCAAGATGCACCATAATGAAAGGCCCACATTTCACTCACTCGAAAGAGGGATGGGACCTGGAGAGACTAACGAAAAGGTACAACCTGACCCAAACCTTAGATCTTGTCGTGCTGGGCGAAAAAGGAGAACTAACCCCAACATACAAAGGAAGAGGTTGCCATTCCTACATTGACTACGTTCTAGTCTCTCCCACATTAAAAAGAAACATTAGCAAAACTATAATAGACGCGAGCACCTTCAGTGACCACAATCCGGTTATTATCACAATTGAGGGCTTTGATTTTAACATGGGCTCAAAGAGACCCGACACCATAGAAAAAGCAGTGGATCAAGGAAGAAGAATCAAATGGGCCAGGATCGATGGGGAAAGATTTTATAAAAAAACGATAGCAGAGGCCTCAGAAGCAATAAATATATGCCTTGACCCAAACATGGATGGAGTTTTGGTGGTCAGAGCTTTTGAAGAAATTGCGTCCCATGTAAACAATTCCCTAAAGACCACCGGGACGAACAAAGTGTCCTCAAATCCACGCTGGTTTGACTCAATTTGCACCAAGGCGCTTAAAAAACTGAAAGTTAGCCTCCACGCCAAACCAAGGGATAAAATCATGGTTGCACAGAATAGAGTTGAATACAAAAAAGCCCTGAAGAAACGTAAACAAAGCCTACAAAATCAAGCCTGGGAGGACCTAAGGGACGCTGCTGAAAAGAAAGACTATGCTAGTTTCTGGAAAGTCATTAATTCCCCATGTTTTCAGGACCAAGGGGCACCAAAAATCACGAACATTATCTTGCCGGAACAATGGCAGAAGCACTTCCAGAGCCTATACAATCACTCAAGCCACTCAACTCAGGGGGATGCATCAAGGAGCTTCCAGCCGGCCAAACTGGACTTTTCCCTGAAAGAAGTCTAAATGGGAATTGCAGGGCTCAGTAAAAATAAAGCACCTGGCCCGGATGGAATTCCACCTGATCTATTTTCAAGTAGACCCGAGCTATGGGCCCCGTTGCTCACCAGGGTGTTGAACGAGGCAGTGGTGGCAGGACTGCCTCGGTCCTGGTCAACAGCGACCATAGTCCCTATCTATAAAAAAGGGAACCGTGATGACCCTCAATGTTACCGACCCATTTCCCTCATTGATGTGACGACAAAGGTACTGGGGCGAGTCATTCTACAGCGGTTGCAAGATTGGGCTGAGGAGCACCAGGTCCTCTCGGAAATCCAATATGGCTTCAGGGAGGGCAGATCCACCACCGACCAATGCCTAAACTTATACCTCCTGACAGCTAAATACACCATCGCTGGGAAGGGGTCCATCCATATGGGGTTTATGGACCTTTCAGCGGCTTTCGACCGCGTAAACAGAAGAAAGCTCTGGTCCATGCTGTTAGAACTAGGAGTGGATCCACCGCTAGTTGACACCCTGCAAAATCTCCACTGGAATACAACTGCAAGTGTGAGGTACAACCAAGAGGGAAAAAAAGACCGATCCCTTCATCCTCGCGCCCTTCCTTTTTTCCATTTATATCAATTCGCTGGAAAAAGACCTCCTCAAACTGAAGGTGGACTCACCCCAAATCGGTCATCGTGCAGTGCCTGTATTACTATACGCTGATGACGCGGTTTTGCTCGCCAGAACCCCTTTAGGACTACAAAAACTGATCGATGGGTTTGTCTTGTTCATGGACAAGCTGGATCTGGCGACAAACTTGGAAAAATCATACATCATGTCATCAGGGCAACCGACAAAAGGGAATTTCACCTACCACATTGGGTCACACAAGATAGACCAGGTCAAGACCTTTTCATACCTGGGGGTGTTTGTTCGACAACCAGCTTAACTTCAAACCTCTGGTAGAAAAACAGGCCATGAAACTGGCAGCATCAGTAGGAGCCATCATGGGGTATGGTCAAAGACTAGGAAGATGGTCTCCAGAACAAATAATGAACCTGTACAGATCAATTTGCTGTGCGAAGGTATCTTATGGGGCAGAAGTGTGGGGCTTCTTGGACAACAAAGCACAGCAAATTCAGATAGAAGAAAATAAATTCTTGAGAAGAATTCTGAAAGTGCCCCAGAGTGTACTGGCTCACATCATCCATGAGGAGGTAGGAGAACCCTTCATAGAAGACAGGATTAAAATTAAACCCCTCCTGGCATGGGTTAAAGTATGGACCAACCCAGAGGCGGCCCTAACTAGACAAATTATATTGGACTGCCTCAAACGAGATAATGGTCACGTTATCCCCTGGCTGAAGTACGTGAAGAAATCACTAGCAGAGATTGACTGTATAAACTTTTTTACATCCCCAGACTCCTTAACAATCAAGAGCAAAGCACTGGTGAAAAAACTCTTTCCGGTACGGCTTCAGTCACTAAGGGCGGAGAAAGAAAGCCACAAACCCACTAGTTTATCTTATAGTGAACTCACAGCAAAGCAAGGAATGGAACCCTATTTGAGAGTCATGTATAACGCCCAGGATCGTTACGTCATGACCCGCTTTAGACTTAACTTGCTCCACCATCTCTTTGCGGTTCAGGCCGGGTTCACCCATACAGTGGCAGAGAAGGGTACCTGCGGCTGCGACCACAGGTCTCCGCAGGATACCCTTCACTTTGTCCTATTGTGCCCTTTTTACACTGTACCAAGACGCAAGTACCTGGTGGGGATTTTGAAAGAGTTAAAGTTCAAACATGCAAAATTGGCCTTGAGGTTCCTACAGGAAGCTGAGGATGCTTACACCCTTTTCTGCACTATAAATTTTATTCGGATGGCAATACGGCTGAGTAACACCAGAGAATCTGGACCCTAACATTACCTGTCCCCTTGAACAATTAACTCCTGCTCCCCTAGCTCAATGAACTATGGTGCTAGATAACAGACAATTTTAACTTTTATAACTTTTTAAATGGAAATTTACCTTTTTTTAAAAACATTTTTGTGTGTATTTTGTATATGTGCTTTTATGGTGTCTTTTTAAGAACCGAATAAAGATTACAAATTGAAAATTGATTCAGACAAACTGGTCAAAGAATCTCTCACTCACAGGTAGTATGTATAGCGCTCTGTCCTGCACAACTGAAATCAGTAGGCATGCACAACAGTTGGCATTTTCCTTGGGGACCTCATTATACACATAGCAATGTGCATTAGAATAATTGCGAATATCATAAATTGCTCAGGGCCAATTGTGCATATTAAGACAAAGGTCAAATGCACCTTAATCATATACCATCACTCATTTTCTATTTTATTAGTTTTGCCTAAATCGACTGCACCCAAACTTCTAAAAAACATTGCTGACTACATTTGTATTAATTATTCTTTGTATACACTTTTCTCTTTAGTGGTCGCTCTGTATAGATTGTGGTTTGTTTGCAATGCCACTTCTGGATCCAAGTAAAACAAAAGTGACAGATAAATAGCTTGAATTAATCACAGCCACTGGTAATTACTCTTAGTCGGAATCCAATCCATTGTTTTTTTTGTCCACCAAGCCACCTTAGAGATGAGCCAGCAAAATGCAAATTGGCCATGGTGCTGCTTCAGCAGACCAATTAAAACCCCAGGCTGCAGCCACGATTCTGCGCAGCACATTCCAATCGCGGGTGCGGTCATGACGGCCGGGAGCCGTCATCAGCACACGAGCACTGTGTGCCATGACGGCTCCTGGCAGTCATCAGCATGGAAGGGGTTAAAATGCCAAGTCAGACCCGACTGAGCCATAACACAAGCAACCTCAGATCAGTTCCAGCTTATTAAAGCCTCATCACTTTGGTGCAGCTTAAGGGCTATGGCTTAGTGAGCGAGTATGGTACCCACATCTGGGCACAACTGTTAAACTAAAGAAATCAGTAAACAAAATGACGGGTGGATTGCTTGAAATACTTTATGCTACTGGTAATTATTCTGGGCCACGATCCAATAAATCATTTTTTTGCCCACCGCCCCAGTATGGATTTAGCAATGTAAAGAGAAGTATGCCAACAAAGTTCACATTATTTTACTCCCAAATGAATATGGATATACAGCATTAACTAAATGTTCACTCATTTGAATTAGAGGAAAGATGCAATAAATGAAGAAGCACAAAGGATAAATTGCCTGTTTTTTTTATTAAATAAATCTGAGGCAATGCACAAAATCCTTCAATAAATAAAACTCCTTTTTATGCCTGAATTGATCTTACTATTGGTGTCACCAGACTTCCATTTACTTTAGTCTCAAAATAGGAGTCCACGTTTTTTGGACAGTTTACCACTTCATAGACCATGCTAAAGTAAAGCTCTCCAGTTGAGGTTAATATTGAGATCGCTGGAGTGTTCAGTGATTATCAAAATGTCATAAAGGTGTCTCCTGTGACACAAATGGGCTTAGTATGGTATTAGAGATCAATTGTAGGAATGCTTACAAATTGTAAAGCTTATATCGCTCCAGGGATTTCACGAAATTTCAGGACCCACCATTATAAGCTTGAAACTGCATCTAGGTAACAAAGATGCTGGAAGATAACATTGTATCTTGATCTAATCGCTACTCATACCAATCCAACCACATCAGTTAACAAAATGCTTCTGTGCAAAATCACACAAACTAGATTTTGTCTACTAAAAATATTGCGTTATTACAGCTTCCACGCCCTTCAAAAGTTTCTGGCCACAAAAGGCAGGTTTTTTTTTGCATTCCGTAGTTTTTTGAAGCTTCCCGCACCATTATCTGAACAATGTAACACTGGTCACTCCAGGTATCATGAGCTTGCTAGTGATGGCTCACAATCCGAGAAAAAATTCCTTCTGGCTCCTTCCCATCTCCAAGGGCAGCCAGGAATCCTTCTTCTCGCCTCCTCTGTGCCAGGGCTGCCAGGGATTTAAATGTCTTTGGCTCATAGATAGCAAAATCGGAGATCACTTTTCGATTCAAAGCTACTTGACTCTGACAAAAAAGTAAGAGGTGTAGATTAAAGAATTAGCAAATAATATACATTTCATTGTAAACATAATATTTACAGTCGTTTTATGTCTTAATGGGATTTGTTCTGTAAAGAACCTGAATCCAAAAATATTTTACAGTTGTAAGATTCACTTAACAGAGGCAAAAGGCTGTATTTAGGGTCAGAAATCACAATTATCAGAATCAAGATTTCAGCAATTGTCCCACTGTAATTGCACATCACCATAAAGACAAAACCAATACAGTAGATTTTCCAGTCATGTAATTAGTATTGCGAGTCGGACTATAGGTATTAGAAGAGTGGGGAGGGTGGTGTTGGGCACTGGAATGCAGTAATATTCACAAATAGTTAAACACATTCCCAATTACTTTTCATACCCGCTTGTACAGAATGCTGGAACCATATAGAAATTTACATCCATGACAGCATATAACTATGACGGTGTAGAAATGACAGGTGTTTTCTGTGAAAAGTCAACAGTGATCCCCTCTCCATATGTATCCCAGTCGGTCTACCCCTATCAGACTCCATCTCATGTGGCTTCGCAGTTTCTTCACCTCCACACAGCTATCACTGTCCCACAGAGGGGTTTCGGCTGTCAATTTGTCCCCACATCCCAGGTGTGGATTGATCACCAGTCACGCTTGCACCACCGCCTGGGTGTGGAACGGAAGTGCATCTCCCTTCCCATATAGAAGGGCCGGTATGCCTGGTCGCCCATAGCCCAGTGGCCCGTTAGTCACTTCCACCAAACACCCAGCCATTCACCACTATCAACTGAGCCGCCCAATAACAGGCTCAGAGGTCGGGGACTGTTAGACCTCCATCAAGACTCTGAGCTGTAGTTTAGCTAGGGATACACGTGCCTTACCTCCATCCCAGAGTAGCGTCCGTAGCGCACTGTTAACCTTACTTAAGAAGCTGTTGGGGACCCTACAGGGAGTATTTTGGAGAATGTAAAGCATGTGGGGAAAAGTCATCATTTTAAAAAGAGAACAGCTTTTCCCATTAAGGAAATTGGCAGCGTCTGCCATTAGTTCACGTCATCTGGAAACTATCTAATGGGGTTGGGGAGGGGGGAAGAGTTGTTTTGTAGAAAGCCCTCCTCTCTTATGGTTACGTGGCCTCCCAGATAGCGGAGCCCCTGATTTCAGGCACCAGGGCAAAAGGGCTAGCTCTCCCCTCGAGAGTGGAAAGATGAAGGACTTATCCCAATTAAATTTGGTAGCCCGAATAGATAAAAAATGTGAAGAATCTGCAGAATAGAGAGGCGGGGTCTCGTCACGTAGAGCAGGATATCGTCTGTGTATAGGGATCCTGGTGCACCAAAACTGCCAGGGGTAGGGCAAGGATCATGAGCTTCAGAGGGCAAGGATCATGTGCAACAGGGGGCAACACTGTTGCATGCTCCTGCCTAACATGTAGGCTTGGGAGGTGGCTCCATTCACACGTACTCTTGCCATTGGAGCGTTGTGTAATGGATCCATGAACAAAATGTCGGGCCAAAACCACAGTCTGCGAAAATGTAGGCCCATTCAAAGCTATCAAAGACCATTCTTGCATCTAAGGAGAGCACTGCCGCCTCCTCCGCATCTGGTTTCACGGTCATATGCATAAGTCCGTATAGGCGCCATAGTTAGAGGCGGGTGGTCCGTCTTGGCATAAAGCTGGACTGATCCGGGTGAACCACTGATGTTATAACTTTTGTCAGTTGATTTGTCAAAGCCTTGGCCAATACATTGGGTTCCATATTGCGCAGCGATATGGGGCGGGACGAAGTACAGGCCCTCCTGGGCTCGCCCTTCTTGGGAATTATCACAATTGTGGCCATTCTCTGGTCCACCAGGAATCCCCCGCAGCCAGGTACATATTGAGGAGGTGAGGTGCTATCTTATGGGTTACGCATTTAAACAATTCAAGTGGGAGGCCGTTAGGCCCCGCCGCCTTGCCCGACTGGAGATCTGCGATTGCCCAGTCAATTTCCTCTGCCATCAAGCCTCGATCCAGCTTCTCCCGTTCTTCCTCCTAGAGGATCAAGGTCCGGGTCGATAGGAGCTCCAGGAAGTTCCTCCCAGTCCTACAAGATACGCATGTGTATATGTTCTTGTAGTATGTTGCAAATGTCTAAGCTATATTCCCCACTCACAGTGTGTACACTCCCCCTTGTGGTCGAAAGGTTCGGCGACCCAGTTCCTGTTTCGATCTTGTTTGTCCAGCCAAGCAATAAGTTTGGTAGCCTGATCATGTACGTCGTACAATCTCCTCTGTACCAAAGCAGTCGTATGTCTTTCAGTTCTCGCTGACGAAGATGCAAGGGGTGAACCAGGTCTTCCTCCAGGGACTCCCCCTCAGTATTTAGTCTTCTAAGGAGCTGATCTCCCTTTCCAAGGGCTTGTATCGTGCCATGCCTTTCTTTTTCTTGACCCCAATAAAAGCCTGGGCAAATCCATGTAATACTGCCATGCAGGCTTCCCAAAGGAAGCAGGGTGATGCCACCGACCCTTCATTATGCTGAAAGTTGCATTCAGTAACCTCCACTATCTGGTCCTGCATTTTCCTGGCCTTTAAGTGCCATGCCGCTATTCGGGGTGGCAGAACTGTCTCCCTGACTGGTCCTAAGAGCAAGGTAATCACCGGGTAGTGGTCCAAAATGCTGCGGGCTAAGTGCCAGGGTCCCGGAAGTGGCCTACACCAGCGCAGTGGGTGAGCATGCAATCCAATCGGAGAGGCTACCGTGTCTAGCTGAGAGGTGGGTGTATTAGCGTTCGGTCTTATGTTGTTATCTCCATAATCCTAACAACCCCATAGAGTCTGAAAAGGATTTGAGGTGAGTACCGCTCCAAGTCTCCTCCCTTCTCGTCTCCTCCCTTCTCGGCCACCTATCGTATGTCACAGACATCACATCATTCACATCTCCCCCCAGGATCAAGGAGCCCATTGGCATATCTATGAGCGATGCACCAAGTGCAGTGAGCGTGTCTTCCTGCATTCTAGGGGGGGCGGCACTCATCGACACGTCTGGCGTACGAATCTACCCAGGGAATCACACCAGGTCTGACCTATGGTGTAGGATGTTGCAGACCTGAGCAAGATACCCATTCCCCGTGACCCTGGGGAGTAGCCCACATGTGCGATCAGAGTATATCCAAGGCGTCTCTTGCTAAGAGGAGTGCAGCCAAGAGCCGAATTCTGGACTCCTGTATGCCTTTCTAAGGATACCACTCCTGCCCAGAGTTCAGAAGAAGATCAGGAATAACCAGGCCTATGTCGTCCTTGTGAGATTGGGTGCCAAAACCGTGGTAGCCATAGCTCATGGGCTTGAGCAACTGTCTTCCGAAAGGCTGCCCCTCCGGGTGGTCCTGCTGTCACAATAGCAGGGCAGGGTTCTGCATGCACCTTCGTAATCTCCACCTTCATGCATGGAGATGGAGCGGTGACAGGTGCTTCCTCCGGAGGGGGTTGATGTCATCTTGACAAAAACCGTATATGCCCATCATTGGGAAAAATTGGTGTTTTAGTGCGGCACATTCCAAATTGACCTTTTCAGGCCAAGTTATCTGACGTTCTGTTTTGTCTGTTGCCCTGCAAGGCTTTGCTTTGGGCACACTCAATGGGTACCTTCCAGGCCTTTTTACAGTGGCTAGTCCCACCTCCTAATTGGTACTTCAACGGTATCTATTTAAAAGGTGAAGAATCTGCGGTTCGAAGTCTCTATCAGAAGAACTTGTTACTTCCCTTCAGACATACTCTTTCTGGTAGTGATCTAACTACAGATTCCTCGCGACTCTTCCATCCTCCCCAGTCTATAAATCTGGCTCTATCCATTAATAAGATCCCAAATCTAGTAATATGTATATTGGTCAAAGCCAATTTGCTGTTGGGCTCTAGGCCTGGGAATGCAGACAGCCTCAAAAGCAACTGACATCAGCGCTAGGGTGTGGCAGAGCATGACGGAGTCAGGGCGTAGCCACATGGCAATCACTACTACTCAAAAAGTTTCCAGATCTTGTCTGACGCCTGAGGAGTATTCAAAAGGTCGAGGGATCTGAGGTTAGATAGTCTTCACCAGAAATAGTGTTACTGAAGGTGAATAACTTGTTCCATAATTCTAATGAGGCAACAGTGAGTCAGTTCAAAGAAGGAGACATTCTGCAGACAATTCACTTACATCAAATAAGCGCATAAAGACCGGTCTGTGTTTTTTTTAAATGTGGATTCACTTGCGAATGGTGAACCCCCACAAATGTACAAGTTATGTGTATTCCTTAATGTTTTGATGGTATTTACCTTCCCAATCAATCATTTTGGACTTTACTCTCGTCAAGGGAAGTGCAAACCGGTTTTTTGATGAGACTGAGGAGGGCCCATCCCCAAAATTGATTGATGGGGCTGTAGGTAGAGAAATATATTTCTCTATTGTGAAAAGGTTCTGCAAAAGTATTTCCCTGTGGACTAAAAGTTTAATGTTGAACTACCCTTTAGTTTTGTTTTGTGTTCGAGAATGAAAGCCTGTATCTTTTTCAAGGCATACAACTGAATATGCAATTTAGTATTCTTGGGAGTCAGTAAAATTGCAGATTTCAAAAAGTATTTAGGGCAATCTTTGCAAATTCTTTAAAAGTTATACATCTACTCAAAACATAGGTGTAAGCCTACTGAGATGTATAAATCGGTCCAAACAAATTTAGGAAACCAGCGGTCGAACTTTTCAAAGAATCCACCATTTCCAGCTCCTCCAAACTACTAAACGAATACTGTAATTCCCTTTTCTCTCTTCCTGTTTTAAAGTCTGCTGCGTAAGAATACGATCTATTGTTCTGCTTAAATTAACATCTATATACAGTTTCTGCCTGAAACACGGTGTAAGTACAACTTAATACTTGTTCCCTTTCAAGATTGTGAATCGCAATGTTGTTATGTACAGAAGATTGGTTGGATAAGACACCTAGGGTGTAGGACATTAAACACAAGTTTCCCTTTATGTTATCTGCATTCGTAAAGCAGCAACCACAGTCTCTAATATTAAACTTAGTTCATATTACTACAGGACAGAGGCCAGTCAGAGATGAAACCCATCCATATAGCTGAAGTACTTTAATGATTGTCGAGTACCTATTTTGCCATTAAGCTGAGCTGCAAATCAAGTACATGTGGTGAACAGAGGAAAGCTCTAGGATTGACAAAGAGTTTTAATAATCTGAAGCTGGTCCAAGCTGGTGTTAAAAGCACCACACACATTTAATGACTGTTCCTTGAAAAAAGTATTAACGTTATAGCCAACGTCAGAAAATGCCAATACAACACCATTCACCAACCTCCCATTTGAAACTATCCCTGGTTTTTTTCAATTCATTTTTGGTCATTACCTTAGTCTATGTAAATCTGTCTCTGTAGAAAAAGATTAATTGTCTAGGTATGGGCTTTAAGAGAAGTTTAGCTCTCTCACTAGACTATTGGTCTAGTTTAAAGTGCGTTTTATGTTATATTTTGTATTAGATTTAAATACCAGCTATTTTGCCCCTGCACCTTGGGCGCACAGTTACCTGATGATTTACTCTGTTTGTTTTTTAAAGTTGCCATTATATTGTGTTTGTCACACTACAATATTGCAGATAACAAACATTTGAGTGCTTGGTTTTATTCTAGTGTCCTTCACAAATAATAAAGTGTATTTCATCACTGAAAACCTTTAAGTTATATCAAAAAAAAAAATTGTCAGGCCACATCATTTAAATGTTTTTTTTTAAATGTCATTACAAGTGTACAGCACTGTTTTTTTAACACTAAGGAACAGACCCTCTGCCTTCCGTTATTAGTAAAAATCGAGGGAGAATGTGATCTACATCCTAAAGTTAACAGTATAAACCAGGAAATCTATGCATTGAATATTTTCCTTAAATTTTCTGTTTTTTTATATAAATGACCACCCCACCCCCCTAAGGTTTTACAATGACATTTTTAAAAACCTAGTTAGTGCTACGATAACTGCAAAGCCTTCTTCTACCCAGACGATGAACCACATTAATCATAGTGCCAGCGGTCCCTCCCTTAACAAAGCAGATAGGCGCACTATTACCTGTTTCATTTGGCACCTCTTACAATATTGCTATCATCGTCATTAACAGCCAAACTACACTTGTGTAGCTCCAAAACATTGAGAATTGCAAGCAAGTACCTCAAATATTATTCAACCTACCCCATCCAAATAAAAAAATTATATAAACGTCTGCACAACGGCCTACTGTTTTTGCTAACATAAGCAATCCATAGCAAGTTTGAACATAGTCCTTTATATAGCGTTAGTAGGAAGGGTATCTCAAAAGTTTAAATGGTAACATTGGTCTTATGTCAGCACAAGATGGATATTTATTGGATTTTCAGGAGCTTTTCTGCCAGCACATGTAAAAAAGGAAAACAAAGCTTACTCACCTTAGCCAAATTGTAAAAGAGAATAGGATATTTAAGGCCATGTTCACGGATGGCTCCTGCGATTCGAGAGATCCACAGCTAAAGAAGAAACACATGATTTGAAATCGAAGCAAAAACAAATACAGTAAAATTTCACTTTGTGATGTTGAATACACTGTGAACATCAGTACCACTTTAGAAGTTTGCTGTTATGGCAAAACACACCGACTAACAGACATTTTCCTCTCTGCATCTTAAATGCTTGTTGGATTGCAGCAATGAATAATTTTTACAACTTCCACATTTTCTTTTTACTGTCATAACGTTTAGGAGGCCACAAAGAGATGCTTTCCTGCTTACCACAATGTAATATTGCTGGCGGAGATTGGTTCGAGAGGCTTGTAATTGCATTTAGATAGCGTTTAATACCCCTGAGGAGGCGCCAAAGCACTTTTCAGAGAGTAGTACACTACTCCGGAACCCACAGAGGATTAGTGGTGATTTAGTATAGGGAGATATGAAATTAATTTTCATGCGAGTTTGTTATTTGGATTGAAGAAGAATAGAAGAGGGAAGGGTTCGTATTTATATAAAGCTTGCTACCCCGATGAGGTGCTGAAGTGCTTTTCTGCAGGTATCACAATACTCCGGAACACTAACAGGATTAGTGGGGAATTAGTATATTGAAATATGAAATTTAATTGAGCGGTGGACATGTGAGTCTGTTAGTTGGATTGAAAAGGATAGCAGAAGAATAGAGGAGGGACTGGTCTAGAAAGTATTTGAGAAAACAGTAGGAGTTTTGGGATCAGTAAAGGGGAGGGGGAGGAGTCAAAGGGAAGGGTTTAGAAAGGCTTATTTGGGAGATCTGAATAGTAAAGGAGGTTTGAGATGATTCAAGGAGGGGTAGAGGAGGTTGGAGTCTAGAAAGGGTTATTTTAGAATGGGGTTTAGGTGCGTTGAAGAGCAGAGTTACAAGATATATTGCGAGAGGTATAGGGTGAGAAATAGTCTAGTGCACTGAAGAGAGTAGTAGAATGAGGTTTGGGGTGAGTAAGAGTGGAGGTAGAGGATACATAGAGAGGTATAGGGTAAGAAATAGGGTAGTGGACTGGAGGGAGTAGGAGAATGAGGAGAATGAGGATTTGGATGAGTCCGAGAGTGGAGGTAGAAGATATACTGAGAGAGGTATAGGGTGAGATAAGACGCAGACAGCGGAAAGCAAAAGGTCTGAACTGGTGACACATACATAGAAAAAAGCCCAACATAGTGCAAAAACGGAATCCGCATTCAAAAGCACTACACAAACACTAGCAGCCTTATTATAAACACGTCTCTCAATGTCACAGTTCGCTCTCCTCGCCTGCTCCGCGGATCAAGACAGAAAGACTAAGCCACCCTGGCTTGGAGGTTCCAGTTCTTAAGCACTTACATTTGCAAAGAGGAAATAAGCAGTTCTGTTAACAAACAGCCAGGGGTACCTCTCTAACAAGAACAATGGTCTCCTTGCCAAACGTACCTTTAAAGAGGACGAAAATTACCTGAAATTCTGTGATCAGTAAAGCAATAATCTTGATCAGATTACCCCAATGAAAACACTTTAAAATATGCATAAGTCGTCAGCCCCTAGGTAAAACGAGGAGCTAAAAAAGCCAAAGAAAGGCTGCAAACAAGCAGAAAGAAAGTGGAGGAAATTTTACGAGGAGAAGGACAAAATAGCCCTGAAGGCAGCACTGTGCAACTATAAAGGGGAAATTGCCAAAGTGAAAGTCGGGTATTACAGCAATATCATTTTAAAGGAGTCCAATCGTGTTAGAAGCATATTTAAAATAGTGAGTACCTCTCTAACCAGACTGCATAAAAAATAAGATCATTGCGACCCAAGACCTTTGTGATGGCTTGGCAGTCGCCTTTGAGGAGAAGATTACTAAAATTATCAGTGGTCTGAAAATGGACATGGTGGAGAAGACAGATGGTGAAACCAGAGCGACCGAGATGACGCTACTGATTAAGGAGGAGTGGGTTGGTGAGGGCAAGTCAGCAACTTTAGACCATTTTGAGACTCCTACCGAGGAAAATTCCAATAGACTTGCTCCAAGTATTTCATCAGGGTCACCACTGGATCCTTTCCCACACAGGGTGTGGAGGGAACTTAAGGAGGAGCTATTTCCGCAGCTTCGTCAGATCTGCTGCCAATCACTGAGTAGTGTAGTAGTACCTGCATGTTGGAAACAGGCAATGGTGACCCCTCTGTTAAATTAAACTACAATATACCCTCTGTGCCCAAATAGTTACGGTAAAGTTGGCGGGCGCTAGGCCTGCATACTAGGACACTGACCACACTGAGAGAGTTATGTATGATGCAGAACTGGCCTCGGGCACGTGCGCCCGGCCCCTTTTATTGACAGGGTCACCTGACTGGTGACGCCTGTGGTGGGTGGGTGTAAAGTGTATTAAATTTGCGGGCAGAACACTAGAACGTGTCCAGCTAGACACAACAGTTACAGACCTCTCTCTCTTCTGCCCTACCCGGTGAACATTGTAGAGCATTTGGTCAGAAGAACTCTAGCAATTTCTAGAAATATAATCACAGGCTAGAATAATCACAGGCTAGAAGATGCATAGTTTGGTTTTCGCCTAGGTCTCAGAAAAGAGAGTGCTTTAGTAACAGTCCTGGACTAACTAAGAATACGAGCAGACAAAGGACAATCAGTTATACTGATCCTATTGGATAGGTGTTCCGCATTGGATACGGTCAATCATAAAATCCTTCTAAGAAGGCTTATGGAAATTGGGATAGCGGGCATGGTACTGAAATGGTTTCAGTTATACCTATCGGATAGACAACAGGCAGTGATCTTACCCCCTTTTTTAAAATCCAAATATGCTTCCATCCAGCACAGCGTCCCTCAAGGATCTGCAATTAGTCGGATTCTGTTCAACATATATATGAGCCCGCTGATTCCAAATATCACATCCTATAAAATTAACTTGGTGAACTATGCAGATGATAATCAACTCATTTTGTCACTCGAGGGGAATCAATCGTTTCCACGAGTGTATGCAAAAAACTGCAAGATGGGTTAGAGATAACTCTTTGCAGTTCAAGGGAGATAACTGTACGGCAAAGAAAGTCCCTACCTGCTCTTGGCCAACTTCTGGCCTATCCCTACAGATAAGCCACTACTACCTTCTAAGACAGTGCGCAATCTAGGGGTGGTATTCGATGACAAATTGAGTCTAGAACCCCAAGTGAATAAAACAGTCCCAACTTGCTTTTCCCTTATCAGAGCACTACGGAACATACTTCCAATGTTACCGACTTCAGCAAGCACTTATGGTAAGAAGCGTCATTCTGAGCCCGTTAGATTATTGCCACGCCCGGTTACTGGGTGCCCCAAACTCTTTGATAAAGAAGCTTCATAGAATCCAGACAATAGCTGCAAAGCTAGCTCTAAAGAGACAGCGTAGGTCATCTGCTTCTCTGTCCCTCAAAGAGCTTCACTGGTTGCCAATAACGCAGAGAATGCATTTCAATTCGCTCTGCATAGTCTACAAGGCCTTGCATGGACATGGGCCCGTGCCATTACAGAGCAAGTTAGTCTGGTATGCCCCGACCAGAAGCCTTCGCTCTTCAGCAACAAATCTGGCGAGCACGCCCAGAATCAGAACAACAAGGTTTGGAGGAAGAGCATTCAGCTCTGTAGCTGCTCTGCAATGGAATGAACTTCCGTCCAATCTCAGACAAACAGGGGATCTATTACACTTCAGGAAGAAGCTTAAAGCATGGCGCTTTCCAAGTATGTAACGTAGCCTAGCCATCTTTCATGAACATCTGACTTTATTATGGCGACATGTGCGAACTATAGAATTAATGCAATCTAAGGCCAGGCTAACCGTGGGGTGATAGTGCGCTCTATAAGACTATATGACATAACAACAAGTTGTATTAACACACACTTCAGCCATAAATCTTTGATGAATGAAAAATTACAGATAGAAGCAAATTAGAAAAATCACTGTAATATTTAAAATCGAACAAAGGGGGAAGCCTGCTTGGTATGTAAAACCGAGCACACAGGAACGTACTCACTATCTCAGCAGGAAATATTTGGTGTCCCCAAGTAAGGCTTTTGATAGGGAAATCAAAGAAATTAAGAAAGGGATTTAATTGTGTGTAACATCTTGCTACACTGAAAGGATAAGGAAGTAGAATCAGGAAATGAGCACGAAAATTCAAACATAACCGATGTACCACTCTGAAGGGAGATTTTGGCCTCAAACCAATCACATTTTTTATCTAGGAAGGCTTGGATTTGGACAATCCCAAGCTTTCTTAGATAAGAATTTGAAGTCCAAAGAGGAGAATGAGTGGAGAAAGTGGATAAATCTGCTTATTTTCTCAAGGATCAATTGTGGAGTTCTCTACAAGTCACTCTAGAGTGCCGGTGGTGTAAGTTCAAGGAGAGGTTATGGGAAAACCCTGTTGGACATTTTAGTTGCGGGATGAAGCTGAGGGATTTGACCTGAATTTATGCTTGAATTTTCATGCTGGCAAGCACCATTAACATCTGTAGATTCACATTATCACCATAGGCACCGGTCTGCACACTTCCTTAAGCAAGTTAAATAGCCTGCATCAAATGTTTTGTTTTCCAAGTTAGAAATGAATAACTCAAGAACAACAACGTATTCGACTCTTTTTCTACTGCTCCTCCAGAAAGCACACCCAAGGAAGGAGGCATAATGCAGAGGAAGGTTACATTTATTGGGATCATCTTCCCTGTAAATAGTTGAAACAGAAATATTACTAATGTAGATGACAGCATCTGTAGCAGTATGATAGTCTGAAAGCAGATTATTAGTGGATAACCCACATCCGTTATCAGTTAATGTGTGAGTATCTTTGCAGATCTATTTCCTCCACAAGTAAATCAATAAAAAAACAACATTATTGGCATGGGTGGTGTGAAGAAAGACTATAACAAGCCTTGGTCTGATTGTCTTTTTTACTGGGGACAGAAGCAAAACCATTTCATTTAGAACAGACTTGCACATAAAAAAAACTATCAGTTGTCTCCGATACAAAAACTCTTACATAAAGTTTTAACCAGTGAAAAAGCATGCTTTTCGCATACTTGTGATCGAACAGTATATTTACTCTCTCATCAAATTTGTACTTATCTCATAGCTGGGTTGTTAGTGTCTCTGTGTGATTGTAGAGTTATAAACGTATTCTCATATTTAACGATTTTCATCCACAGTTGATTAGCGTCCTTTGAAAATTATTTTGAAAACCCTTATGACATGAGGCGTAAGATTCACAAAAGCACAAGTACGTGAAGTAGTACTTCTGTTTTAAGTACACTTAAATGCATTTGTGAATCATCACAAAAACGTACAACTCCCTAACAGTAAAAGCGCAAAAAGGCACAACCCTTTCCATTTGTAAATTTTTTTTACAATTATTCCCTGAATATTCACATTTTAGAGCCAATTCAAAAAGGCATGCAAAAAGTATGTAAAGGAGCACTACTTTACAAAATGTAAAACCTTGATTTCAACAAGACAGATTACAGAAGTATTTTCCTAGTACGAAGAGGATAGTTTCTGTTGAATGTTGCTCTTAATCAAATAATATGCATAACAAACCACTGACCCTACCCTTCCCTGAAAATAAACAGCGATGGTGGTCTTCCTGATCCTTTAGCCACAAACAATCATCATGTGTAGCAATTTAGCTCTCCCCTCTGTGTTGCCTCCCTACAATTAAATCTCATTGTGGCCACTGAACCAAGAAATTTCTGTTCCCTTCTTAATCATAAACATGGCACAGATGCTTATAAATTTACCGCTCTCATCCGTCGTCCCTTAGCTTTACGGGCCTGGGTTGATTTCACAAAAGCTCTTCGAACCGCTCGCACAGCCAGACTGTAGCACCGATTCCTCCTCCCACGAAAATGCTAAATTGGAATATACGTGAGGAAACGCATTAGTATCAAAGTCACAATCAAATATGTACTTGCTTGAAAGCACTTAATAGGAATAATACACATCTTCATACGAGAAACAAGCATTAGAAATGCAATAGATCTTGCATTTGTTTGAGTTAGAGCTAGTGGTGTCGTAATGGCAACATCTATAACGCTTGTGTTATGGAGGTATGTGGTTTGAATGGAATTATGTGGGTTGGATTGGAATTGTTAGTTGAGTCATTATGTGGTATTAAGTGGTTTTTAATACGACTCAAAGGAAATAAACTAATCAGTTGTATGGAATCCTTTTTTTAAATTGTAAATTAACAAACAAGCCAAGACATTATTTAAAAGCAGCGACAGGTGGGAGACAGACATGGCGTGAATATGGAAAGGGGTGCAAACTGTTGCAGCAGGGTGCTAGAAGTCCTTTTGAGTAACCTAAGTCAAATGTTCACATATGTTAATGGATGCGGCAACTGGAACCTGTGTCTCCAGATGTAATGTCTGCAGTCATGCCTTTTTTTTTTTTTTAAATGGAAAAGCACATGAGTAATCTTGTTTTTAAAACTAATGTTTTATTTTAAAATTAAAGTTTTCATTTACAAGGCAGCATGTTACTTAACATCAATCAGTTGTTTGTGTGGGAGTGTGCAAGTGAACGATAGCACTTGTCTGCTTATACCTCATAAGCATTTATGTGCATATAAATAGTGTATGTATATTTAAAGTTTGTATCAGGTTTTAAAGTGTTGAAAGATAGCTTTATTTTTCGCAGTTTATTTGCACATATTTCCTTTTTAACCAAATACGCCGCTTTGATGAGCAAAAGAGAAATCTTTCTAGTAATTGCATTTCAATCCCGCAGTCCGTTAGAATTGAAACATAGCGAAAAGGGAGGTTAACTTTTTTTCGTTGAATTAAAAAATAAAGGTTTCAAGCTACAAGGCAGTGTGTCGTTCGGCCGAAATGATAACAGTTAAAGTGCGGTGTCTGTAAAGCGGGTGCTTTAGAGCAAAACTAAATATAACCTTGGATGTGAAAGCAGCCACTATGTCCAAAACTGAACCCCGGGGAAACACATTCAGTTTCACAAGCAACAAAGTAACATGGCCATTTTTTTTCATTGTTATTGCCTACCAATAATTAATATAAAATTAACCAAAACTGCTTATCATGTGGAATACTTTCAAAGCTATTTCTCGGCAAGCTTTCTTTGTGACCTCTAAAGAAGATTGACGTCACCTTTTTAAAAGTTTCCATGGGATGCATTTTAAATCTATAGTCCTTTTGAACTTTAAATTCTCACTATAGGGAGATTAAAACATATGGGCCACATCTTTAATTTCCTTTAGTCTTTACAGAAACTATAGTAGTTTTAATGAATTTCGCAGAGTTTCCTTCTTTGTCTGAAAACGGCACCATATTGCTGTCACATATGGCCTAGGTAAGTAGAGGATCTGCCTGCATTCTTTTGAAATGAGCCATCTCTCAACAGCACAAGTGCTAACCAGCTCCTACCGTCAATTGTACTATAATGTACCTCAGAATCGTTGAGGGGGAATGAAATACAGGTAATAGTGTTCTTTACGCCGCATAACTGTGCCAAAACAGCACCCAATCCTATAGCACTGGCATCCACAATTACTGAACTTTTATCTGTACCATAAAAATGTTGTACCAAAGGGTTAAACCTAATCAGGTCCTTTATAGCATGAAAAAACGTCATTGTGTTCTTTTTTGATAAATACATTTTATTGATTTTAACAATAAAGAGCAAATCAGCCAATGCATGGACATCACAGTTAAATATACATTGAGTTCATCTTTATACCCCCCCAATCACGATCCCTTTAAAACCCTGGTAAAAATTAGGAGTCCAGTCAATCGGTACCTTCCACAGCCCCCAACCACTTTCCCCACACTCTACGGTATTTCTTGGCACGCCCCTTCGCAGTATACATGGTTTTCTCTTGGGTCGCACACCAGTCCACCCCTTTTCGCCACTTCTCCAGGGCGGGAGGATTAGGTCTTATCCAGGCCGCCGCAATGTCCCACTTGGCCACCATCATAGCTGTGTTGTAAAACAACTTGTCAGCCCTGGACCCATCCAGCCCATCAGTGATTCCCAACAGGTGTGACGTGAATCGTGGGGGCCCTCCCAGCCCAGCACCTCGGTTAGTTCCACCTCGATGGAACCTCAGAATTGCCCCAAGCGGGGGCATGACCAAACCATGTGGAGGAAATCGGCTGGAGCATGCTGGCATCGCGCGCAGCACGCATCGGGGCGCAACCCTGCTAGGTGTAAGCGCACGGGGCTGAGGTACGCTGCATGTAGGTAGTAGAGCTGTATCAGCTTGAGTTTGGCAGAGACAGTATCTATTCTAGGGGCCATAAGGCCATCGAGCCAGTCCGCATAGTCAAGAGGGCCCACTCATTCCACCGATTGACCCCTCAGTTTGTCTAGTGATGTGGAGGTGTTATTGACTAGAGTGTGGTAGATTCAGGAACCCCCCCCCCCCCCATTCCCAAGTCGCCCATCAGCATCTGAGCTTCAGGGGGGCTGTATTCGGGGAGCCTCGTGTCACCTGTAATGTGTGTGAGGAAAGCGTTTCTCAACTGTAGATATTTATAGTGTTGAGAGGAATGTAGGGAGTAGGTGGTTTGGAGCATCTGGAAGGATAACATCTGGCCTTTTTCCCCCAGACACCCCCTAATTGGGAGATACCAATAAGATCCCAAGATTTAAAACTCCTCAGCCCACTGACTTCTCGAAGCCAGGTTCGCTGCCAAAGGGGGGTGCACTGGGTCAACTTCCCCAACCACCCCGTGTGGCGGAGCGAGGAGCACAGAGCGCGTCACCACAGGAAGTCTGGAGGGAATGGGTTCTCCATATAGCATGGCTTGGACGTCCATTATCCCCATTTCGCTCAGCTCAAGCCTGTATGCCGGGTCCGAACAGCCCCCGTTAAACCAATCATGTATCACTAGTAGACGTACCGCTAGAAAATACAGATGTAGGTGTGTCATTCCCATTCCCCTGCCATAAGAGGGAATCTGAGAGACGGTCTGAGCCACCGGGGCCCTTCCACCACTCCAGAGGAACTTTGTGATAAGGCTGTCCAACTCCTTGAACCAAACCCTAGAGTATCAGAAGGGCGTGTTCTGGAGAACGTAGAGGAACCTAGGGAGGATCATCATTTTGAATAAAGCAACCCTCCCCAGAGGGTTTAGAGGCAGCACCCACCATTTAAGGAGATCCTCTTTAGCCCTCTTAACCAAGGGGACCACGTTGAGGGACCAGCCCAGTTCGGGGAGTAGGGTGATCCAGATCCCCAGGTACTTAAAGGACAGCCTCCGGAGGGGTATGGTGGATTGCCACTCGAAGCACTCCCTAGAGATATGCAGAGGGACCAGCACAGA
Organism: Lissotriton vulgaris; assembly: GCF_964263255.1. Lineage (NCBI taxonomy): Eukaryota > Metazoa > Chordata > Amphibia > Caudata > Salamandridae > Lissotriton > Lissotriton vulgaris. The sequence goes on from NC_141693.1 coordinate 287,937,059, forward strand.
CTTTCCGGGGTTAAGCCGCAGCCCTATGGCCCACTTGAAGTTGTGCAAGATTCGGAGACACTGTGGCCTGGAGGAGGCAGAGTCGGAGAGGAACACCAGCACATCGTCCGCGTATAGCACGATCTTGTGTCCGTATGTGGCCATTCCCACCTACAAGCACGTTCCTCATCCCGCATCAGGGACGCCAGGGGTTCCATCGCCAGGGCGAATAGCAAGGGAGAAAGAGGACAACCCTGCCTATTGCCCCTGGCGATGGGAAAGGCCTCCAACAGCACTCCATTAACTAGGACTCGCGCTCTCGGGTGAGCGTAGAATACACGAACGAGAGAACAAAAGTGGGGTCCAAATCCCATCTTGACCAGTACCCACAACAGATACTCCCAATCCACAGAATCAAAGGCTTTTTCAAAGTCTATGGACATGAGGGCCAAGGAAGGGGTTATCAGAGGTCGGTGTGCCAGGGCCGACTGCAGTCTTCGGAGACAATGGCGGGTCCCCTGCTGCAGCATGAATCCGCATTGGTCCAGGTGCACCAATAAGGTCAAGGAAGATTTCAGTCGATGGAGCCAGAATGGTGGCGTAGAGTTTAATTTCGGTATTAATCAGGGATATGGGGCGGTACTCAGCTCAGGAGCGGGAGGGAGGTTGGGATATCGGGATAACCACAATGGTGGCGATGTCCGTCTCTGGTGGAAATTATCCCCAGACTACCGCTTCTTAAATAGGTTTGCTAAGTGATGGACCAAGGTGCCGCTATAGGCCGCGTAATATTCCTGTGGCAGGCCATCCAGGCCCGGGGTCTTACCCGATGGAGTCAGGCTGATCGCTTCCTTAATCTCTTTTAGGGAGATGGGGATTTCCAAATCTTTCTGGGCAGCCTGATCCAACGTCGGGAGGCGCACTCCGCCCCTGTCAAGTAGAGCAGTGATGGTCAGCCTGGGGGTCCGTGCCGTGTATAATTGCCTATAATACGCAGCAAGGTATTTGCCATTGCCGTAGGAGCACGGTGCACCACCCCAGCTGTGTCGACCACCTTCGGAATTATGCGGTTCGCTTTGGGGTACGTGCCCAACCTGTGCAGTCCCCCCAGCCATATACTCTGGCCACTGAGGACAGCCAAAGGAGCTTGGCCGCATCAAGGATAATTGCCTGATTTCGCCCAGAAAAAAAGGCCAGTTGCCGAGCACGGGGGGGGCATCCTCCGATATAGAGAGAAGCTGTTCCAAGCGAAGCGCCTGCGCTTCCTTGGCAGTGATTTCCTGCAGCTGCGCTTGTCTCTGGATTTTAAGTTGGCGTTTAGCAAAGCCCCTAACGGTCGCCTTCCCCGCCTTCCACAGGGTACCTGGGGATGACACTGACCCGTCTTTATTGTCAAAGTATCAGATGAGTTCCTTTCCAACCTCTTTCTTGAAGTCATTATCCTGGAGGAACCAGGCATTCATTCTCCATGTTTGCCGGGCCGCGGGGGGGGGGGGGGGGGGCCCAAACTAAGAAGGGACGGGGAGTGGTTGGAGATGCCCCTAGGGAGGACACAGACCCCATTATCTGAGAACAGTCAAGTGCGGGGGCATCTATGCAGGCATGGGTGTGGTGGGCCATAGATGTGTGCGTGAATTGGACAGTGCCCGGGTGCCAAGTGCGCCACGCATCACAAAGCCCCAGGGACTCGAACCATCGTCGTAACTGCTTTGCATTTGTTACGCGGGTCGCCGAAGGGGGCCCGGACGTATCAAGGGTTGGGGCTAAGACTGAGTTAAAGTCGCCCACAATGATCATATTACCTGTAGGCATGTCGTATAGCAGGGAGGCTGTGCGTGTCAGAGTGGTCGCAAGCAAGGAGGGCGGGGCGTATTATGACAGGAGAGTGAGGGATGTACCGGATAATGATCCACATACTGCCACAAACGAGCCGTGGGGATCATGCACCACCTGGGAAAGAACAAAGGGCAGGGAACGCCTCAGGAGTACTGCCACCCCGATGTGAGCCCCTGGAGAAGCCAGAGTGCCAAACCCTGTCGTAGCCATACCGAGCCAGGAAAGGGCAACAATTACCCAACAAGTGCGTTTCCTGGAACAGGAGGATGTCTATGTGGAGAAGCTGCGCATGCCTTTAAACCTCTGTACGCTTGTGGCAGTCCAGCAGACCGTTGACATTCCTCAACAAGACGTGGAGTGATCCCACGGGGAAGGTATTATCTGTCATGGTGAAGTGCACCTAGTCTGTGGTTTTGCGTGTGCATACGTGCCAAGGATATTGCATGTGGGTACAGACCACTGGAACTCACCCGTCCCACCCATCGATGCTTTGTGTTAATCCATGCTTGCTGAAACAAATAACAATACATACTAGAACAACATAACAGACGAAACCGTCCGGAACTCACCCCTCACCCCCACCCTATACTTCAAGAACAGAAGCATCTGTCGTCCCCCCAATCAACAATAACACCCAGGTTATTGGGCGAACAACCAAACTAAAACGCCTGGGAATAGTGGAGGACCCCATCTCTTGCGCGGATGCTTAATGACAAAGATCAACGGGAAGCTAGAAACAATCAGGAACTGCCTGCCGTCGCCGGCCGCGGAGCTAGGCCCGGCGGGCAGAGGACGGCTCAAGCAGGGTCCCCTCAGCAGCATCGGGCTACGGGAGAGGTCTGTGTCCGGAAGGTCAATCACAGAGGGCCGGGTCGTAGCAACTCCGTCGTCCTGCCGGCCTGATGATCCAGAGCGCCTCCCAGGCAATGTGCCTTCCTCAACCTGCGTGGACTGTTGTGTGTGACCTGGCGGGGAGTCGGAGCGGGCCCGCCTCCGATCACGGCGCCTATGGGAGCGGTTGCGGGGAGGCTGGAGAGCAGACCGGTGTAGCCCATCCCTCACCCCCCCTCCTCCATGACTCGGCCGTCGACCCGCAGAGGACGCTCTTCCGTAGCCCAGGTCCACGCCTCTGTCAGATTGTCGAAGAACAGAGTCTTGATTCCAAAAATCACCCTCAGGCGAGCCAGGAAGAGGAGCTGATACTGGATGTTAAGTGCCCTAAGCTTTTGCTTAACCTCACTAAAGGAGCGCTTCTGGCCCTGAATCTCGCAGGTGTAATCCGGGAAGATCATAATGACGCAGCTTTCATGTAGGAGCCGTTTTTGCTTATGGGCTTCAGCTAGGATGATGTCACGGTCTTTGAAGTTAAGGGTCCGCATTATAATCCGGCAAGGAGGAGCACCCGGCAGTGGCTTGGGGGCCAGGGACCGATGGGCCCACTCAGTCGCAAACCACAGGGAAAGGGTTTCCTCTGGGACCCAGGATCTCAACCATCGTTTTAGGAAATCCACTGCATGACCCTGCTCCGCCCCCTCAGGAAAGCCCACCAGGCGGAGGTTGTTGCGCCTGGACCTATTTTCCGAGTCCTCCGTCCGGCGGTGCAGCTCCCGAGTATGCGCCACCTGAGCCTTCAGGTGCTGCACGTCGTCCTCCACCGAGGAGATCCTAGATTCAGTCTCCTTAATCCGGGCATTTGCATTACGGAGGTCCTGCCTAATGAGCGTCATGTCCACCCCGACTCTGCAATTTTGCCTTCAACCGAGGTCCGGGATGTGTGGATAGCCGAGAGGATCGTTGCCAGTTCGGCGGACGGAGGCTTCCTGTCCTGCCACCCCCCCAGCAGCCCCCCCTTTGGGGTGGTGAAGCAGTCCATTTTAGTCTGGGTGGCCAGAACGTTTGCGGCCCTGTCTGTTCTGCCCATGATCCGACCCCAGGGAGGACCGGGTCCCAGTGGTCCTCAGGCCGGGCCCCTCTCCGGACCCTCTTAACGTGCGCTCGACAAGTGGAGGGTCCAAGGATGTTGTGCCAGATGATCCTTGGTGTGCACCTTTGCGCAGCATCCGGTTCAGCCCGGTCAATTCACCTCGGCCTCAGATTGTGGGTAGGGCGCCAGGAGTGCGAGAGGGAAGAGGAGATGGGACAATCAAAGGAAGCCGCAGCGACTAGGGCCCCCCCCCCCCCAACAACCGCCTGACCGGCCAAATCCTCCACCCCAACCCCGGCACCTCAGTGCCCCAATCGTTACCTCCACTTCCGGGCACCGGAGCTTGTCGTAGAGGTAGACCTCCCACCATCCGCCGGCAGGATACCGCAGTGGCCACTCCTGCTCTAGGTCCAACAGGGCGAACAGGGATCAAGCCGTCATAGTCGCCTGTCTACCACGGGTGCAGTACCTCCAAGGACGAGGCACGGGCCCTGGCTCCACAGTCCCATTTGCTGGTCAAGGAGATCCGGCCGAGGGTGTGCCTGGGTAAGGATGGAGTTAGGTGGTAGTGGGGGAAGAGAGGAGTTCGAGAGCTGAATAGGAGTCATACAAGACGATTTGTTAATTAGGTTAGGTAATTTGGACTCCAATATGGTTGGCAAATGGCCCTGGGGGGAGATTTGGGAGTGCAAGCAGGACCCGCGAAGGTGAGTTCGAAGACGGGGGTATGGTCGTGGGGGTGGTATTAGAGCCAGGATTATATATGTCTGTGGCCAGGATTATATAAGTCTGTGCTCACTGTTCTAGAGGAGTAGTGCCAATGTCATCTGGTTCTGTGCTTCAAGGGTGAGCAACGGTCCACGCAGAAGGTGTTGCATCTAAGGTATTGTAGGAGGGGGTTATGGTGCGGGAGCAGGGGCTGGTCAATATTTCTAGATTGCTATTTGAAGAGTGTAGAAGGATGATCCCATTGTTATATAGGGATATGGTAGCCTCTGCTCTACAGAAGGGCGAGGGAGCTACTGATAGTCTAAGACCTAGTGGTGTTTTCCTGGAATTGGTGATCCAGAGAATGGAGTATAAGGCTTTCCTCCATTGCGCTCCTCTTTTTGTGTAGAACATGAGGTCTCTAATTATAGTTCCTTCATTAGAGCATTAATGTGGGGCGGAGAGAAGAGTTTCTATGTGAGATTTGAGGAGTCTGTGTTTTAGGCTTTTAGATGCATTTTTAGTTAGATTAGGAGGGTACTTAATTATGTAGGCATTAAGTCCTGTAGGCTTTATCTAGTTTGTTGTCCACTACTCTAGGGGAATTGGGGCCCATGTTGAGCGAGCAGCTAACGATCAATGGGAGAACTAGGTTAATCAGGCTAGGCGTCAGAGTGGTGAGAAAAAAAAGGGCAGTCTGTACCTTGTATAGAAGAACAAGTCAACAGACCTTTGTTTCTCTAGAAGCAATGCCTGGGTCACGAGCTTAGGTAGCGGCCCTCATACCCGAGACAAAGAGAGGGGATGCTAAAATGGCCAAAAGGCAACAGCACAAGGATCTGAGCCACAAAATAATACAAGGCCCCAACAACTCAAATCGCCCATGCAGGGGACTCCAGATAGCCACTAATGCTATCTGCCAAAATTCACCATTAAAGCAAGATCTCCCAACTGGGAGTCTCAATGCTCTGAGGGAGAGGGTGCCCCAATACCTGCAGACCTCGGTGTGAGCAAGTGAAAGGAAGGCTGCTGGGCCCCCTACCCTTGACGGCTTGAAGCTGGCCTCAAAATAAAGGGGTCGGAGAAAGCAGGCAAATGAAATGGAGGGAGCCACAACTCCTGTGGTCTACCGCTCAGTGCTGTCACACAGAGTGGGGAGAAAGAGGCTTGTGTGAGTGTCTCGGGGAGGGGGTGGTCAACGGTCAAAACAGTTGGCTGCCACCGGTTCAGCGCTGCTGGGCACTCCAAAACAGCTGCTGGGCACTCCAAAACAGGCCAGATCATGGCACGATGGGTAGACGGGTGATGCAAATCGACCCAAACAAAGGTGAATAATGGGTGCCTGCACCAACAAGGTGGAACAGCTCGCTGTGCCCTCTGAAATCCTCTGCACAGTCTCAGCCGCTGAGCAACCTCGTCCCCAAATCCACAATCAAAGCCAGCCACTGGCCCTTCTAAAAACAGTGATGGGAAAGGGCAGAGCACGCCCAGTGGTGATTATCTTCAGCAATTGCCCTGGTGGCCGTGGGAAGAGCTAGAAACTGATCTGAAGACAGCCACTTGGTCCACGCGGTATCATCGTCAGGGAAGGAGAATTGTTCGCCAAATACAAACCATGGATGGTGGGGGCAAATTAAGTAAAGTCCTTTGTAGAATGTTCTGTGAGCGGTTGTATGAAAGCAGGTTGAATGGCTAGGTTAAGATAGGGATATCTATTGATTATTGATCCTAAATCAAGGAGCTCTACGAGGTCCATATCGGTGGCCATCTTGCCCGGGTAGAGGATGGGATGACCATCTACTACAATGTTCTTGTTCAAAGACTGCAAGTCAGCACACAAATGAAACTTCCTAGACTTGATCTGAGCTAAGACTACACCTTAAACCAACTACTCTGAATTAAACCAATTCAGAGTAGTCTGTAGATTGAATTATACAATTATTTACACGTCATCCAACAACTGCTTCAGTACTTCTCCAACACTGGGTGGTACAGGCTTGAATTTATGTTTAACAGAAAAGGCACCAGAGTTTCGCTTAATGTTGCATGTTGGACTCCTTTGACGCTGTAGTATGGGTGTAGTATAATTTAATAGGGCATATTTCTCTGATGCTTAGAATTTACGTATTTTAGAATTTACTTGTGTCATGTTTGTGGGTAATTCTAGATTGTTGCAACTGTTTAGTCTCACTGACTGTGCTGCCGTTGTGGCAAGCGGTCCTGGGCCCTTTACTGGAATAAAACCAGCAATTGCAATTATCAAAGCAGCTTTCAGGAATGGTTCTTTTGTTTAGACAATGCTACATTTATATGGCGATAAGCGATTGGTGAATTAAGGAGCTTTTGGGACCCACTGACAACTAACATATGTCAAGAGACCATACTTTTATGGATGAGAGATGGATGTTAGGATATTGGATTTACTTGCTCATGTGAGTGGGTTGGATTTCTTTGCACATGTGAGTTTTTTAGGGTGATGAAATACCTGCATTCCTTAGTGTTTACATATGGATCATGTGAGGGGATCGGTATTTACTTAAGCTGTTCCACAGTCTGCTCTGTATTTCAAAACATGCACTACCAACTGGTCTTCTGCTGTGGAGCATGACTGTTTGCGAGCACGACTGTCCTGTGAGCGAGATCCGGCTGATGCTAATCAGTCTCTGCGCGTTGGCGCGTCTTGATTTCCTGTGCTTCTAATTCCTTTAGAAAACCATGTTTACCATTTTTTCCTGCAGCTATTTTGATTCGTTGGGCTGCTCCTCATTGGGATGTTAGAACAACACGTTGTTCTTTCCTTGCAATTCCTGATCATCAGGGGATAGCCTGTTTCCGTGACGGGCACCTGATACACATTCAGAGTTGTACCGTGTTGCTTCGACCCTACATTATGAATTCCACTGATTCAATTCTACTTCTCGCTTATTTCCATGACGGGCACACATACTTCATTCTGTGACAGGCACATATTTCTAAGTGGATTCTACACAAGACTCAGTTTCTTTGCTATTTGAAGGTACTTTGGTTTTCTCCGGTGAATTACAAGTGTTTCTTGTTGGGCTTATTTGCTATGGCTATGCCCAATAATGCTGTACAACATTTTTAAAGAATCCAGGTAAACCGTCAATGGCATGGCATAAATAGTATAGGATCTTTAAAAAATATTTGGTGGCAATAGACGGATCTAAATAAATTACAGAGGTCTTCAATCTGTGGGGCGCGACCCCCAGGGGGGTCGTGGAGTCCTTTGAAGGGGGTCGCAGATTCTGTCCCTGGCTTGGGCTGATGAGGGTGCTCATGGCGAAGCCTAATTCACACCGAGGTGTGAAAAACATCGAAGCCTCATTAACAAGTAAAAGACTTGTAAAGTACTCGGGTGTGGCTGTGTGTGTCCCTGAAGCCGTTTCGAGCTGGGGGAAGTCGGGGAGGGGGGCTGGGGGAGCAGGCTGTAGTGTAGCCTGCCCTTTGAGGTCAATGGATAATGCGCGCCTGGAGCTGTGGGTCCTGTGACACATCCCACACCTGCAGCAGGGAGGCACAGAGATGCCCTCCCATGATCGGGAAAGAAGGAAAAACACGCAGAGAGATACTGACCCACCCCCCTCCCCCATGAGAAAGGCACAGAAAAGGTGGGTGAATGAATGATGGGTGGATGGATGGATGTAAGGATGAAGGATGGATGGATGTGTGAAAAGGTGGGTGGATGAATGATGAATGGGTGGATGAAAGGGTGGGTGGATGAAAGGGTGGATGGATGAAAGGGTGGATGGATGAAAGGGTGGATGGATGAAAGGGTGGATGGATGAAAGGGTGGATGGAAGGGTAGCTGGATGAAGGATGTATGGATGGATAAAAGGTTGCATGGATGAATAATGGATGGATGGATGGATGTGTGAAAAGATGGGTGGATGAATGATGGGTGAATGGATGGATGAAAGGGTGGATGGATGAACGATGGATGTATGGATGGATAAAAGATTGCATGGATGAATGATGCATGGATGGATGTGTGAAAAGGTGGGGGGATGAATGATGGGGGATGGATGAAAGGGTGGGTGGGTGGATAGATGAAAGGGTGGATGGATGATGCATCGATGTATGGATGGGAGGATGAATGGGTGGATGGATGTATGTATGGATAAAAGGTTGCATGGATGAATGATGGATGGATGTGTGAAAAGGTGGGTGGATGAATGATGGGTGGGTGGATGGATGGAAGGGTGGATGGGTAAAGGATGGATGTATGGATGGAAGGAAGAAAGGGTGGATGGATGAAGGATGGATGTATGGATGTATGGATGAAAGGTTGGATGGGTGAAGGATAGATGGATGAAGGATAGATGTATGGATGTAAGGATGAAAGGGTGGACGGATGAAGGATGGATGGATGAAAGGGTGGATGGATGGAAGGAAGGATGAAAGGGTGGACGGATGGATGGATAAAAGGTTGCATGGATGAATGATGCATGGATGGATGTGTGAAAAGGTGGGGGATGAATGATGGATGGATGGATGAAAAGGTGAGTGGATGAAGAAGGGATGTATGGATGGATAAAAGATTGCATGGATGAATGATACATGGATGGATGTGTGAAAAGGTGGGGGGATAAATGATGGGTGGATGGATGGATGAAAGGGTGGGTGGATGGATGAAAGGGTGGATGGATGATGGATAGAAGTATGAATGGGAGGATGAAAGGGTGGATGGAAGGGTGGATGGATGTATGGATGGATAAAAGGTTGCATGGAGGAATGATGGATGGATGTGTAAAAATCTGGGTGGATGAATGATGGGTGGATGGATGAAGGGTGGATGGATGAAGGGTGGATGGATGAATGGAAGGATGAAAGGGTGGATGGTGAAGGATGGATGTAAGGATGAAAGGGTGGATGGGTGAAGAATAGATGGATGAAGGATAGATGTATGGATGTAAGGATGAAAGGGTGGACCGATGGATGGATGTATGGATGGATAAAAGGTTGCATGGATGAATGATGCATGGATGGATGTGTGAAAAGGTGGGAGGATGAATGATGGGTGGGTGGATGGATGAAAGGGTGGACCGATGGATGGATGGACTTATGGATGAAAGGGTGGATGAATTAGGGATGCATGTATGGATGGGAGGATGAAAGGGTGGATTGATGTATGGATGGATAAAAGGTTGCATGGATGGATGGATGGATGTGTGAAAAAGTGGGTGGATGAATGATGGGTGGATGGATGCAAGGGTGGATGGGTAAAGGATGGATGTATGGATGGAAAGATGAAAGGGTGGATGGATGAAGGATGGATGGATGGATGGAAGGATGAAAGGATGGATGAATGTGTGAAAGTGTGGGTGGATGATAAAAGGAAAGCTTTGTTTTTCAATGGTCTGGGGGAAACAGGACAACAAGGTTTTGATAATGTACCTGTTGTAGCTGCGGGTGATGATACTTGGGATGTTTATGAGGAAGCCTTAGCTTGTATGCGCAAACAGTATGTGGATGAGCAGTCTGTCATGTTAGAGAGAGTTATTATTTTTTAACGTAAACCGATGCCGGAGGTATCTATTGAAGATTATTTAGGGTGTTAGCAACTAAATGTGAATGTAGCACCAATTTAGATGCATCTTTACGTGATCAACTTGTATTTAACAATAAAATTCAATAACTCATATTAACTTGTGAAAAACAGTCTTTAAATGAAGTAATGGCTATTGTGCCCAGTAAAGAACATTCTGTGATTTCTTCTTGAATTTTCACTTAGGATTGCAAGAGTAAATCTTTAGGTTTACATCTTTTTATTGATTCAACAGCTGGTTGCCAGTGTACATTACATAGAGTAATCAAGCAGGAGCTACGCAGAGCCCAGGTAGCTGATATACCAAGGTATCAACAAGTAAAGTAAAAGTGTGAATGAAAGCCTCCACCCTCCCTACCCCCGTTTACTGTAAATTAAAGATCACTTGCGGAGCAAGTGTGTCCTATTGTTGTTGGTTAGCTGGCTGGGTGGTAGTGGTGTCAGGTGCGGTCAACCGTAGTAAGCGCAGGTACCTGGGGGCACGTGACTTCCCGAAACTATTGGACTAGTATGTTCAAGAATGATTGCCACAATTCTCCAAAGGTAAAGCCTTTCCCCGCTAGTGTAAGAGAAATCTTCTCCATCCCTATTATAAGCCATAAGTGTTGAAGCCAGCCTGTGTGTGTAGGAATGCGAGGTGTTTTCCAATGCAGCAGGATGTTTTGAATGGCCGTCCCCAAGGCTATCACAATTTGGCTTCCTCTTTTCAACTTGAGGGGGTAGATTAGTTTGGCACCCCTAAAAGGATACAGGCAGGGAATCTTGGCAGTTCAGTATCCAGATGTTGGTCAATTTCCGCCAGGATTTGGGTCCAGTAAAGGTGTAAATGCTCACAATCCAAAAGCAGATGGACTAGCGTGCCAGGTTTCCCACAACCCCTCCAGCAGTCCTGGCTTTGTGTGGGACCTACCTTGTGAATCCACTCCGGGGTATAGTACCAGTAGGTGACTATTTTGGTTAATGTTTCAATTAGGTCCGTATTGCTGGCTGTATGCCGTGCTCTATAGTATGCCCCCTCCCACTCCTTGCTACAGAGTGCTTGACCTAGGTCTTTCTCCCAGCGCGTGAGTCTAGCGTTGTACGTGTAGGTGTAGCGTGTAAGGAGCATCTTGTACAGGTCGGAAATTAGTTTTTTGTCAGATGTTCCTTTGAGGAGCCAACGATCATAAGGGGTAAGGTGTCTCTGCGCCTGCGATTTGTTGTCGGGTGTGATGCCCAGTGTCGGAGTTGCAGATAGCACAACCGTTCTGATTCTGGGATTCCATATTTAGTTCTAACTCGTGGAAAGGAGTTCACCCCTCGTTCATCATAGAGATGGCCCAAGGCGTGACACTCTGCAGCGCGCCAATGGGAGAAGGTGGTCTTGCCCATTCCCGGACCAAATTCTGGGTTGTCAAAGAGCGGGGTGAAAGGAGAGGGAAAGGTAGTGAGCCCACATCTTGTGTTGACCTGGTCCCAAACCGTTAACCTCATAGATGCTATTAAACATTCCTCCCCAGTGCTGCGCTGTCCATTGGAACTAGTGCTGAATGGACGTCCAATGGTCGTGCGCAGCACTGGGGAGGTAGTGCTGCCGTCGGCCAATGCACCGAGGCAGCACTTAAGGGGTTAATATAAATCGTGTGACAAGGGAAGCGCATAGGTTAGGTGGTCTGTGTGGTTTCTTCTGAAATGGGATTTTTCTGAGCGACATGCCAGCCACCGCCTGAAAGAGCAAATGTTTCTCAGACTTAGTTCAGTTCCATTCAAGTGTCGCAGCTGCTCTGCTTTATACTAAAGGTGAATGTCCGGAATCCCCAGCCTTCCTGCGGTGGGTGGGAGAGTGCTAAGGATCTTCTTCATCCGTGGTTTACGGCCCTGCCATATGAAAAAAGAGAGTTCCGACTGTACCCGGTTTAGCCATCCCACTGGGGGCTGTAGAGGGAGCGTCTGAAACAAGTAGAGGATCTTGGGTAAGACGGTCATTTTAACAGCTGCTATTCTTCCTAACCACGATATAGGGTAATGCTTCCACCGCATCAGATTTGAGCAAATTTGAGTGTGTAACCTGGCGTAATTAACTTTTTCAATAGTTTGTAGAGTATGTGCCAACTGGATTCCCAAATAGGGGACCATGTCCTCTGTCTTGGGTGCCTCCGTTGGAGGCTGGCAAGTATGTGTGGTGACAGCGAGAGGTTGAGAGCCACAGACTTTCCAATGTTGACCTTGATCCCCGAGGCCCGCACAAATTAATCAAGTTCCATCAGGAAGGCCCTCCAGAGATACCTTTGGGTCCGAAAAGGTGACCAGCACATCGTCCTCATACAAGCTTATGGTGTGAACGTCGCCTCCACATCGGATTCAAGTAATTTGTGGATGGTCCCTACACCTTTAGGCCAGCGGCTCCATCTACATTGCAAAGAGCAGGGGTGACAGGGGGCACCCCTGCCGTGTGCCTCTGGCCATGAGGAACGAAGTCGAGGTGTGCCCATTTACCCTAAAGAAAGCCGTGGGAGAATGGTAGCAGTTCAGTATTAGAGTCCTCATTTTCTCGCTAAGTCCAGCGTGAGTCAACTAAGTCCAGCGTGAGTCAATACCCGCTACAAATAAGGCCTTCTCCACATCAACGGTGAGGAGCATGAAATCTCCTGGGATCCGTAACGCCTTCTCGATTAGGTGCAAGACCCTCAGTGTTGTCACTCATCTGCCTGTACGGAAAGAATCCCGCCTGATCAGGGTCAATCATTCCTGGCATGTGAATAGCTAATCGACGCGCCAAGATCCCTGGGTATAATTTTAGATCTATATTCAGGAGGGATATGGAGCGGTATGCCCCGCAGCTGGTTTTGTTCTTTTGAGGCTTAGGATTTACTTCTATGGCTGCCTTGAGCATAGATTCGGAATTGCCCTAGGGGAGGCGAAGGAATTAAAAAACCTGGTCAGAAGTGGTGCGAGCGTAGAGCAAAATTGTTTGTAAAAGGCCACGGTGTAACCGTCGGGTCCAGGAGGTTCGGCTAATTGGAGTCTTGATAAAGCCACTATGACTTTGTTTATTAAAATGTCCCCCTCTAGTTGCTCTGAGTGGGTCGAAGCCAGTGTATGGAGTTGCACTTCCGCGAGGTACGCATGCATCCCTTCTGCTTCCTCCAGCTTTTGCCCTGCTTGTAGCTGGGTATAGAAGTCTCAAAATGCTACAGCTATGGCTGCGTCCTCTGACCAGGCTCCTGTGCGGTCTCCGATCACCTGCATTCCAGGCGCCTGTCGGGCCTCGCAAGAGTAAATCTTTAGAAGGTAGGAGTGGAATGCAGGTAGCAGAGGTGGAAGATACTAATGTTAATGCTAGCTTACAAAAGAACAAAAGTAAGAAAACCACATATAAGAAGATGACTGGAGCATGCTATATATGGGATTCTAAATATCATATGGTTAATAGTAGTACAAGTCCTGCACAAGGAAAGAGGTCCAACAATTTCAAAAAAATTGGGAATTTTTACACTAAGCAAATCTACTAAAGCTAAGTACAGAGTGTATCAGCTCAGTGAAGAAGAGTCAGCAGGTGAAGGGTTAAATGAGTTATTAAATGTGGAGCTCAATACACGGAATGGTTCTCGCAAAATTGATAAAAGGTCCTATTTGTGTGGTTCCGATTGGTGCCGTTAATTTGGGTGTCATGGCTGACTCTGGTTCACCTATTACCATTCTTGCAGATATCAGATTTGATATATTTTGGTCTAATACCTTATTGAGACCAATGGATGCCAACCAAAAGCATTCAGGGAGTATGATATCATTATAAATAGGTGATTTTACTGAGGTGGTTAAGTTTAAAGGTAGAGAGATTTATACCAAGATATATGTCGCACTGAATGGATGCAATATTTTGGGATGACAAGATCAAGCTAACATGGGTATTATTCTTACACCAGGACATTCAGAGCGAGTTGTACTAGGAGATTTACCCATTTTGTTATTGGAACATATTGTATTGTAATAGCTTTTATATAGCGCTTACTAACCCTGACAAAGCACTTTTTCGGTGAGTAGCTAGCTACTCCGGAACCCATAAAGGATTAATGTTGAATTAGTATAGTGAAAAATGAAAGTAATTTCAGTGGTGGATAGGTAAGTTAATTATTTGGATGCGAAAGGATAGAAGAGGGAAAGTGGTTTGCATTTATATAGCGCTTGCTACCCCTGATGGGGTGTTGAAGCGCTTTTTAGGCAAGTAGCATGCTACTCTGGAACCCATAAAGGATTAGTATTGAATTAGTATAGTGAAATATGAAATTAATTTGAGTGGTGGATATGTTCGGAGGTTATTTGGATTGGGAAGGGTTGCGGAGGGATAGAAGAGGGAAAAGGTTTGCATTTATATAGTGCTTGCTACCCCCTGATGAGATGTTGACGCATGTTTTCAGCGGGTAGCAGGCTAAACTGGAACCCATAAAGGATTAGTGGTGAATTACTACAGGGAAATATAAAATTTGAGAAGTGGACATGTTAGTCTGTTTTGGTTGAAAAGGATAGTGGAGGGATAGAAGAATTAATGATTTAGACTTTTTTTGTTTGTTTTGGAGGGAATAGCAGTAGGAGGAGGCTTGGGATAAGTAAAACAGGATGTGGAGGGGAAGAGTCAGAGGGAAGAGTTTACAAAGGCTTATTTTGGGGGATCTGTATAGTAAAAGAGGTGTCAGATGATGCAAGGAGGGTTAGAGTAGGGGAGAGTCTAGAAAGGGTTATTTTGGGGATCACAGTAGTGGTATGGGATAAATGAGAGAGTGGATATATTGATAGAGGTATAAGGTGAGAAATATGGAGCTGCATTGGAAAGAGTAGTAAAAAGAAGTTTGAGATGTGTCAGAAAGTTGAAGTAGAATATATATTGAGAAAGGAATATATAGGGTGAGAAATAGGGAAGTGGATTTGATCTGCTGAATTAGAAGAAAGTAATAAAAAGATCCATTCGTACATGGAAAGTATATAGATGCATAAAGGAGGTAAGTATATGTAGATTAAAGATATTGATAGAGGTACAGGATGAGAAATAAGGTAGTGCATTGAATATTTGAATATGCTTTTTTAGGAGAAAAGTAATAAATATATTGAACCAAGTACAAGGAAGGTATATAGATTCATAAAGGAAGTAAGTATATGTAGATTAAAGATACATTAGATAACCTCTGGTTTTCAAGTGCTGTTGTACTTAAAACAAAAAAATAATTTTAAACAACATAATTATTCTACATGTTTATACAAAGCAAAACACAAAGATAGGTACATATCTACATTACAAATACATGTGCATAAAGGTGATCATGGTAGCGTATTGCATGGTCAGTTTTCCATGTTTGCTTCTGTGTTCAGTGACAAAGTTGGAACTGTTAAAGGTTCAGCACACCATCAAATTGAAAAATAATGTCACTCTAGTTGCTCAAAAGAAAAAGTCAGACCAGTCCCCATTCCAGCTAGGGAAGATCTTAAAAAAATATTGGAGGAAATGTGTTCCCAAAGTATTATTACACCAGTAGAGTCATCTGAATGGGTTTCCACTGCCGTAATAACACGCAAACGATCAGGTGACATATGTTTATGTGCGAGTTTGAGAGCTCTCAGTCGCAATAATCTAGTTGATTGCCATCCTCTTCCTACGATTCATGATATGCTAGCCAGCCTTGGAGGAAGTAATTACTTCACTACCATTGATTTACATTCAGTATACCACCAGATCCTGCTCTCTTAAGAATCTCAACCTATGAAGACGTTTGCAACGCCGTTTGGAATCTATACATACATATGTATGCTGTTCAGCCTGTCGTCGGCGGCCAGTGTTTTTTAAAGGTTGATGGATCAGATGTTTGGTGGGGAGGATGGTACCAAACTTTCAGGATGATATTCTTATTCACTCAGAGTTTGGAGCACACTAACTTTTGTAAGACAACGAGATGGATAAACTGGGGAAACATGGTTCGACTGTCAACTAGGGCAAGTGCAAATTGGTCAATGAGGAAGTGAATTATTTTGGGCATCGTATTTCACATGGAGGGATAAAACCTAAATTGTTATTCATGACAGCTATCAATGATGCTCCTATACCTACAGAGAAGGATTCCTCCAGAGCATCCTTGGTCTTATGGAGTACTATGCTAGGTTTGTTCTAAGGTATATGAATGAGGATAAGTTATTTTAACTGTGTGACGTTACAGAAGACTTCAGCATTAGTGAAAATGAGTGGTGTGAGTGTTGTATCAAGAATGAATGATTGAATAATGTGACGACGTTTTTGACTGAAGGGTGGCCATGTGATAGAAGTTTGTCTTTATAGATTAGGTCTTTGTTCAGGTAGCATCCAAATTATCTCTAGTTAATGGCATTCTAGTAAGACAAGACATGTTTATACCACCTGAAAGTTTGCAGGGAAAGATTATTACACTCGCTCAAGAAGGGCATCTTGGCATTACAGCTTCTATCAGAAAGATTAAACAGAGCTATTGATGACCTGGTATCGATGGTCAGGTTAAACAACTTCTTGTGAAGTGTGCTGAATGTTTGTGTTCCATCAATCATTGGAAGACCACCACTGCACCTTTGTGTCCGATTGAATTGCCTAAGGGTGCTTGGGAGAAAATAGGTTTGGATTTTGCTGGTCCATTCAATGTTTTGGGCAGTGATAAGAAATCTCATTTTGGCCATTGACTACTTTTCAAATTGGTGATATTTTGCTTTTGTCAAGGTTGCTCACACCAGTAGTGTGACCTCATTTTTGGAACGTTTATTTCTCATTGAAGGCATGACCAGGGAGATAGTTACTGACAATGGAATGCCCTTTGTTGCGGAAGAGATGGCTAGATTTCTTAGAAAGTGGGGCATCAAGTATACTCAAGTGCTAATATATAGTCCTTCCTCCATTGGACTTGTTGAGAGGGTAACTTACTTGTAGAATGAAGGGGTGCAACAGCAGTTGCTAAAAAACATAATGTAGCATATTTGCACCACAAAGTCTGGAGTTACATAACCACTCCGCATAGTGCAACAGGTGTTTCTCCATATGCGCTTTTGAGGAGGAGATACCCTATTTCCACTTTAAATTTTCACTTTAAATCCTGTGTGGTTACTATATAGTGTGGGACAAGCCCGATAGTTTGGATTTAAAGGTGGTTACTGAACATGTGGAAGAAAAGCAAGCTGCCTGCAAAAGAAATTATGATCAGCGTAAGCATGTGAAAGTGATGAGGCTGGTGTCTGGTGATTGGGTGTTAAACAAAAAAACGGTAAAGGTAATGAAAGGACACTCAATTTCCTGAAGAACCTGTTAAAAGTACTTAAAAGGTGTCCAAAATGGCTTTGTTGTTGCAAGACAAGGGGTGACAAAATGCTCGTCAAGTTGAGCAAAGAACAGACAGCCATTATAAATCCCAGTTTCAGACAAGACGTGTATGGAAGAAGAATGATGCTGATGATTGGTTTGGACCAATTCTTTTAATGACAGTATTTGCGCTGTTCCTGGCACAGTTTCTCTAAATTCTTGTGGTGGCAGAGGGGATAATGACTGTCACTCCCAGATCTGTTATGCAGAGTACTGGTGGTTGTGATGCTCCGAGTGTAAGTGGTAGTAATGTGCATAGTAGTAGTAGGATTAGAACAGCTCCCATCAGTTTTAGAGATTTTGTACCTTATTGATGTTTTCATTTTCTGTAAATAAAAGGGGGATGGTGAAGTGTAATTTAATATGCCGTGTTTCTTTAATGAATCTACTTGTGTCCTGTTTGTGGGGAATTCTAGAATTGTTGCAACTCTTTAGTCTCACTGACTGTGCTCCTGTTGTGGCAAGCGGTCGTGGGTCCTTTAATGGAATAAAACTTGCAACTGAAATATCACAACAGCTTCCAGAATATATTCTTTTATTTGGACAATGCTACACATACCCAACATTAGACTTGAAAATGTAAGAATATTTGTCCAAAATCGATTTATTTTATTTCCCAGTGCTATCACATTCTATTTCAATAGTCAAAATAAGCATGTCACCCAAAACAATGGGATTATCAGTGCCAGGTTTCAAAATTATACTCACTCTACCAAGATCACGCCAGCCTACTGCATCACAAATTGTGAGAGCTACATACATTTTTGTGAAAACTAAGCAGCCTTTGAATTGTAAGGTTCTTGAAAATATCCCAAAATGTCAATAGCTTTACCACCTAAGGCCTTTGAATGAACATCGGGCCCCAACAACTCCTTGTTAAATGTCTTCATATAAAAAGGCGGCATCCGATAGAATTGCTATGAAAGACCCAGAGTCCACCGTAAATTTCAATACAATCCCACCAATAAGAACCATAGCAAATGGTGTATTCAATTATACAGATTCATTAACACTACATTCACTATCAAACTGTAAGCACCAAGTTATTAACAAAATAATATTCTACATCCTTCACTCTATTAATCCTTACAGTAGAAGTGCTCCTGCTAGACCGACAAACTCCTTGAAAAAAGCAACTTTTTTGCATTTCTTCTCAAAGCTGGACATGTAGGATTATTCCGAAGATGACATTTTGACCCACAGCTGAAACACGCTGGTTTTCCTTGTTGCATAAACATGTTACTTCCTTTGTCAAAGAAAGTCTCTTTAGCTTTATCAGAAATGACACAAACTTCCCCACTACTTGCTGTACTACCAGCTATGGCTTTTGTGGATATGGAAGAATGTTATATGTTTTTCGCAATGTCTAACACCTCTGAAAAATAGTATTCATGCAAGCCAATATCTATGTTTGGATGTTTTTGTTTTTTTTACAAAAAACAGTTGAAAACAAAATTGGTCACTCAAGTAAGTATCAATGTTTTCACCAAGTTCACATTTTGACACTAAAATGCATATAGTGAAAAAATACTCTTCTATGCTTTCAACTGCAAATTGTTACCTTTGATAGAAACTATGCGGCTCCAATATAATGCTTGGTTGTGCAGTAAATGTTTCCTCTAAGAGTGTAATAGCTTCAGTATAAACATGGAATAAACTGCCCGCTGGTGGTTCAATTTCAGGTAAATTGTGAAAAATCTCTTGACTTGCATCTCCTAGCAGACATGTTTTCTTTCAGGAGCAACATTATTTTTGTCAGTGACAATGTAGTTCTTAAATGTTTTAAGCCATTGTTGCCATTTTACACTAGGTTTTCCTGTGCTTTGTAGAAAAAAAGAACCTGGTTGAAGTTGGAACACCGGATTAGATGCCATAATGAAAGTCACCTGCCAGAAGAGCACAAAATAAAATGACCCACCTCCTAATGAGGCGGTCTGTAGGCTGAAAAATAAATGGTCACTTAGTCTGAAGGAGCTCCCAAATTACTGCATGGTACTTTTGAAATAGCACTCGTCTTTGGACTGAGCTCTGTAATCTGCTTACCCTCGGGCTGGGCGGAACTCGCAGTGTTTCACTCCATGGAGTTACATAAAAACTCAGCAAGATTCCGCTGAGCTCTACGATCGGGTAGAATTCAGCACATTGCTCTGCTCGTCCGGATTTTTAGCACCGGGACCTTATTCTGTGCTGTAAAAATCAGCGCAAACTGCACCATGCGGGATGCCCGAGGATGCTGCTTCATTTTGCAGCTCAAGGAGATTTTCTATTCGAGCAACAGTTTTCTCAATGCGGACCTGCCGCAGCCACCCGCATTGAGAAATCTCACTGGGAGGTGTTCTAGAGCCTGAAAATCGCACTAAGGACGCAAATTCCCCCTCGAGCTCGCCAACTTTAAGATGACGAGCCAAGCGGGAAAAATATCCACCATGCAGTGAGTGGTTCGTAGATTTTGCTGGAACTCTGTGTTCCAAGCGGAATACAGAGTGGGTTAAACTCCACTGGCGAAGCAAAATTTTTTGCTCAACCCTAACTGCAGAGCGCACACTGCCAAAGTGAAGTGGGAGTTTCAAAATCAGCTACAGGTAACTGTACATTTTCCAAAAAGATGTTATTTAAAATATTGAAACTTTAATGAGACAGCACATACCAGGTAATCCAATGAGAAGAGAGGCCGCGCCAAATGAAACAGGCCGAAATGTAGAAAATATTAACTACTGAAATGCGCTTCGGTGGGCTTCACAGGAGTCCGTAATCCTCACTGCAGTCCTTTTAATCCTAGTCACTAATAAATTGTGGCAATCGCATGACAGGATCACGAAGAAGTGGATGAATACAGGTTTAGTTGATATTCCAGCATACAAATAGAATAAGTCCACAAAGCAGCCAATACACAGAGCTCCAAGGTAAACTGCTGTCCAGCGAGTCCTTCAAAGCCAAAATGACTCGCTAGGCAACATTAGGACCCTAAACCAAGCAGGATGCTATGACGTCAGGGAGTGTCAAGGAAAACCACACAAAGAAAACGTAACCCACAAATACGACGTAGTGCAATATGTTAAACTAGTGAGACGTTTTATACCGGGGATGTATTTCATCAGAACATTAATATATAATATAATATGGGCTAAACATCGACTGTTGCATTAGTGTCACAACATATCGGTTGTTCAAGATGTGTGAGAAAGCAGCGTTTTAAACAGAATTATAGAAGTACAGGTACTCAGAATATAAAGTAACGATTTGCTCTAAGACGTGCGGGCACTGCCTCATTACATATATTGCAGCAGTGCTGATAAGTGCAGATACTCTACCATTCAAACTAACGAAGTGCAGGTACTCAGTCCCTGCCCATTAAAAGCACGGTGACAAAGGGAAAATCCGCTTAGCATCCATCGAGTCATCGCCCCATGCCTTAAAACATGATTCTGAAATTATGTAATGTAATGTAATATAGTGCTCATGTAAAGCACTTCAATGCCTTTGTGCCGAGCTCGAGCAATATACAACTGTAAATGAAGGTCAGCAGTGCACCGCCCAAAATCGGAAGTCGAGAACTGTTCCGACATGTGTTTTTCTGGCTCACCCGAGCATGCTTCAGTACTTCCTGCACCCGCCAGTACCGGTCTGGGCCTCTGCTCCGTACCCAACGTGACAAACTAAGGAACACCATCCTTCGGTCGGCAGGGACCACCGGTCTACAATTTCTCTTGACTGTACGGGTATTCAATATCCTATATCCTCATTGATTGCATTTTGAACAGACAGCGTTCGCCCAATAATTAAAGCGGACACAAACGGAGACTGGAACGCGCACAGCCAATGGAACAGTAAGAACCGCTGCCTCTAGTTGGAGGGAGTGTTGCGATCTTGCATTGGTTAGAAGAGCTATGTATTGTTGGATTGGCTAGCTGAACGCTGTCAGCTTTTTATTGACTGAGAGTGCGCGAAGATTGTCCTTGGCTGGTGATTGGCTAAACATATATATTTTAATGTCTAAGTGGCTGTGATTCTGGGAAAATCAATTAATCTCTCCGTGCCTACCAAAAATAAATGTGCCCCTCTGTATTGCAGCTGGTATTTATGTAAAGCGCTCCAATACCTTCGGGTCGAGTTCGTGCTGTATAAATCTGCAAAAAAATAAAACGGTTCCGATCTGAAAGAGCACGTTACAGACTGCTTTAAGCACTCATTTACACATCACCTAGACCTGTTCTTATTTAAACCGCGGAGAAAGGCAGCCGTTTCAAGACACAAATTAATTAGGCGAGACTGCACCACGCCTTTCCGTACACTCATTTCTTCTCTCTTCTTGACTTGCGCTAGAAGTTTAAGGCCTGTCTCTTCGAGTAAGCCCCCAAGGGCTGCTAGAAACACCTTCTATGGAGCGCATAGATACCCTGACGAGTGATTCGAGACGAGCGCTAGAAAAACACATATAATATATAAAAACACCGGTAACATATAAGCAGTATAGAGACTGTTTATACCTTGCTATGATGTGAGACCAAAACAATGGCGGTACGAAAGCAAGACATAAGATGTCATGATTATCAGCATCAATATGTTTTTTATGCTGTGAGACAAGACTTAAAGATATGTTTAATAATTGTCCTGACTTGTTTCCCGGGACAGAGGAAATCAAGTAAAATCTGAATAACTTTTTAACAATAAATGATAACAAATACATTAAATTGGACAGATACATAACTCTACAGGATCTCGGCAGGGCACCACTGCCACTCCTAAAACTACCATCACGCTATCCCATCTTCCGGAGCTTTCCATGGAGGAGTTCAACAAACTTGTTATTAGAGTGAAGTCAGGCTCCCCTAAAGACCCTCTGCGGCCCGCACAATCTAGAGAATCTGCCTCTCTTTGCCTTCCCCGGATCTGTAAGCTTATCAATCTGTCCCTGTCATTGGGTTCTGTTCCCTGTGCCTGGAAACAGGCTCAGGTAATCCCTATTTAAAAAAAACCTGCTCTAGACCCTAAAAAAGCTAAAAATTATCGTCCCATTTCTCTCCTCCCGTGGGCTGCTAAACTGACTGAGGCCCATGTCAATACCATCTTAGCCAACCATCTCCATTCTGCGAATATTTTACATCCCTCGCAGAATGGCTTTAGGCCCGGTCACAGCACCGAGACTGCGCTCCTGTACATGGCCGAACATCTTCGCATGTTGGTGGATTCAGGTCACACGGCAGCACTAGTGCTCCTTGATCTAAGTGCCGCCTTCGACACAGTCTCCCATGACATTTTACTCCAACGTCTGGTTGAGGCCGGGGTGGACAATCTGGCTCTTGAATGGTTCAGATCTTTTTTATCTGATCGCTCCTTCAGGGTCACCACCCCCCCTTTCGAATCTAAACCACATGCGATTACCCAGGGAGTTCCACAGGGATCGGCCCTTAGCCCCACTTTATTCAACCTTTATGTTCAACCGCTAGCTGATGTCGCCATGCGTGGGAACCTATCCATCGTGTCCTACGCAGACGACACGCAGCTGGCGGTTGCTATTAGTGGGGCTTCCGATCTTGAGGCAGCCAAGTTCCGTGAGGGACTCATACCCGTGGCCCACTGGATGAATGACAATTTCCTGCAATTGAACGCCAAGAAAACCGAGGTGCTCATTGTGGGGAAACAAACTCATTTATGGGGCGATAACTGGTGGCCGCATGAGCTCGGTCCGACTCCTACCCCATCACTGAAGTTAAAAACCTTGGGGTGTGGTTTGACTCCCAACTGAGCTTTTCCACCCATACTAAAAAGATTGCTGCATCATGCTTTGGGATTTTGCGTCAGCTTCGGTCCACCTTTAAATACTTCGACGCTCCCACCCGACAACTCATTGTGCAAGCCATGATCCTGTCTAAACTAGATTATGCTAGCTCTCTTTTTCTTGGAGTCAATCAGGCTGAACTATCCCGTCTCCAACGCGTCCAAAACGCTGCCGCCAGGGCTCTGGTTGGCTTACCCAAATTTTGCTCAGCTAGGAAAACCATTTATAATCTCCACTGGCTTCCGGTGGCTCAGAGAATTATGTTTAAATCACTGACTCTGACTTTTAAAATCCTCAAACTTTCATCTCCTCAGATTCTGGAGCCTCTTATCTTCCCCTATGTTCCAGCACGCTCTCTGAGGTCCTCCGCCCACCACCTAGCCATCGTGCCTCGCTTTAAGAGATCCAGGATTGGCGGACGCTCCTTCCGAGTTCTTGCCGCCAAACTGTGGAATTCCCTGCCTGCCCATATTCGTGCCATCGATGGGCTCCTTGCTTTCAGGAAGGCTGTCAAAACCTTTCTCTTCCCCTCAGCTCCTTAGTTCTGTTGTGTTGTGTTTTGTCTCTCACTCTTGTCCGGCTTTTCTGTTCTGTACCAGCGCCAGGACGCCCCTTTGCTGGGGCATCTGTGCGCTCAATAAATCTGGATAACATAACATAACATAACATTTTGCAAACAATGCAGGTCATGAGATCGTGCATCTCAGTTTGAATCCCTACTTAAGGTATAAAAGGTAAAGAAAAATCGAATTTTGCTGGGAGCTCTTACTGGACGAGGTGAAAGATAAGCCGCTCCAGTGTGTCGTGGTTGACCTGCGGGAGCTGTTCTATGACCTTGTAAAGCGCACACAGTTGTTCCTGTTTTCCAGGGAAGTCTGTGAAAAGAGAAAGGGGGTGGCATATGGGGAACTTATTGAGAGGTGGCCAAAAGCCTTCACAGCTCAGCACTAGAACAGGTGCAAAATGCCACACAAATTCAGCGTGGCACGTAGAATCACCGAGCATGAAAGAATACATCTTGATTGCCGTACTAATCTCCCACAACAGGCGGCTCATCCTCAAACATTTTTCTAAAAGGAAGTTAGAATGCACTTTGCAAGCAACCTTCACATTGTGAGCATTACATCATAGAGACTTATACATCCTTTTTTATTTTCAAAGAAAAACACTATATTTTCAGCTTTTTATCAACAAGATATTTTTATTTGCTTAGCAGTAACCACACCACCTCCCGCAGCAGGAATTCTTTTGACTTTAGGTACTGCCTACTGAGGTCCGCTGACAATCTTCTGAAGAGAGATCTGTGCGGTTGCATGTTCGCCTGCGCCTAGTCGAGACAGAAGCACAGGGCTCTTCTCCACAGAGAATGGGGGCCATTGCAAGATTGTAAGGGCTTCTCCTGGCTGGCCAAAAGCATGATCATGAAAAACATAGTCAAGAAACATACCCACAGCTCGCAGGTAGTCATTGTACTGGCTGAAAGTCATAAGCGGCTCCGGCAGCTCTTGCTTGGAGCTCTCAAGTTTCACAGGTCCAAGCACGACTAACTCGTCCGGATCAGGTTTTGTTGGTTGCATTTTGAGACTTATAGTCCTGTGTATAGCTATAAAAAGCTACTGTTCTAAGGACCCAGGGAGCTTCATAGTTATTACTGTATAGTAGCGTGCGTGGTGGCAACCAGACTTGGTGCAGTGGCATGTATGTGCAGCATATAGTTGTGGTTGTAGGCAAAGGAGTTTGAAGATAGAATTGCTAGCAGCAAGTACAAAAAACTCAGTATTGTGCGAGAGTCAGTTGTGTCCATTATTTGGCAAGTTGGTGAAAGCCAAGTGCTAAAATCTTTTTGACTAGGCATGATGCTCAACCTAGTCCTGGTTTAACAAACCAAATGTTGAAGTCCCTTGGGATGCAGAGGTTTTGTGTTAATTGACTTGTCTGTTGTGGAGTCCAAAAGAATTTCCGCCAAAAGCTGGCCTATGCGAGGTTAACTTTAATTAAAAAAAACAACATATGTAGCATTTTATTCTTGTGGCCCAAAGCTAGTCTGCCTTTCATTTTCCTGTTTAGTCAATTTCTGAAGACAGGTGACCATGAAGGGGTGCTTCTTCCAGTATGGATGCCATGTCATCGTCTGAGCATGTTTCTGGGCTGAAAAAGAGGTCTGTTTTAAGGTCTACTAATATATCACATCTGTGGTTTCTGTTTTTTCTTAGTGATTTAACAAATATGCATCACACATGCTTATCTCGAGTTTCTATGTCTTTTTGATTGTGTACTGTTATTGTTCAGGATTTTGGACATCTATGGTGATTTGTTGAAGGTCCTGTGATTTTGCTTTACACTTTCTCTTTCTTTGCATATTTATCGAGCGCACGGCTACCCCCTGGAGTGTCCCGGTGCTAAAAAACATCCAAGTGTCAAGTAACATGAAACACAACCAGAACACTGCCAACGACGCACAACTGGAAGACCCAAGTTTTAAGCCTTTTCCTAAAGGTAAGAAGGTCAGGACTCTGTCTAATTGCGAAAGGGAGACAGTTCCACAACCGTGAGGCAGCTGCGTGAAAAGATCTACCCCCTATCCGGGCCCCTAGCACCCTGGGAGTAATGATCAAAAGTTGAGATGAAGATCTCAGGGAGCGCTGTGGGAGATAAGGCTGAAATCTTTCCCTAAGATAAGGAGCTCCGATCTTATGGAAGGCTTTAAAAACCAGAACCAGTGCTTTAAACTGAATTCTTTTCTGGACTGGAACCCAATGAAGAGAAGACAGAAGCTGGGTGGTGTGAGTTCCAGAACAGGAAAATGGCCTTGGCTGCTGAGTTCTGGATCACTTGTAGTCGGCTCAAAAGATATTCGATCAGGCCAAGTTACAAGGAATTAACATAGTCCAATCTGGACATTATCAACGCCTGAACCACTGTCTTCCTGTATGGGATAGAGATTAATGGGAGGAAATTTCACAGCATTTTCAGCAACCCAAAGCATACCCGGCTACCGAGTGTACTTGGGCCTTCATGGAAAGGGTGGAATCCATCTTGACTCCCAGATTTTCACTGTAGGAACGGATGACACAGGGGGAGACATATCCTGGGGCCACAAATAATGCCAGATATCAGGTGGCTGAGGCCCAAAAAAGATAATCTCAGACTTCTCGGGGTAGCCTTTTAAATGATTGTGACTTAACCAAGAGAAGACTTTGGAAAGACAGGTGTTATTTAAGTTGCCATCAAACTCAGCTCCCTTCTCGCAGGTAAACCAACAGCTGAGTGTTATCTGCACATGACACTATTTTGGCACCAAAACCCTCAGCAAGAGGGTCCAGGGGGGCCATGTACAAATTAAAAAGCGGAGGGCTCAAAATAGAGCACCCCCACATTCAGAAAAGGAACTACCACTGAGAAGGGAGGAGCCCAGATGGTTTGAGAGTGGTTAGCCAAAAAGGATGCAAACCAACTCAACACTATGCCTCCAATACCACTATCACTGAGTCTTTCCAGTAGTCTCGGGTGGGGCACGGTGTCGAAAGCTGCAGAGAGGTCCAGTAGCACAAAAACAGCACTACCTCCTCTGTCCAATGCAGTTTTAATAGTGTCTGCAACTTCCAATAAAGCCGTCTCAGTACTAAAATTGGCTCAAAAGCCGGACTGGCTAGGGTGCAGCAAATCATTGGTTTCCCCAAAGTTCGTTAAGACTTTGTTGAAATTTTTTCCAGAACCTTCGAAAAGAAAAGCAAAAGCAAGATTGGTCTGTAATTACATGCTACCTCAGGCTCTGCCGAAGGTTTCTTCAATAATGGAAGGATGTTTGCATGTTTCCACCTATGTGGCATCAGCCCCTCCCGTAGAGCCGTGTTCAGAATAGTATTCACACAAGGGTTAATCACCATCGCCGGATTGGTAACGGGGGCATTCGGGCAATGCCCGAGGGGCCGGGGTCCGAGTTCCAGCTGAGGGCTGCTGTTGAGCAGCCTGGGGGCCGATTTGGGTGGTGTCTCTGTTGTTCGACTACACCGCCAACGGCCCAGTGGGCGTTCGAGTGGCCTTTCTGGAGGGAGATGGACACTCATTACCTCCCGTATAGCAGCAACAGGTAGAGGTGTCACCGCTTTTCTCTCGCTGGGCCTCCCATTAATGTAGGCATACTGAGCGGGGCAGGGGCCTGAGCAGAAGTGGCCTCACTTGTTTTCAGGTGTGTTTAACTAGTGTAAACTGATGCATGCATTCCTCCCCCTCCCCCTCCATTTTTATGTAAAATTACACTGAAGCAGTGATTTAAGGGAAGGCATTATGCTAATGTGGGCCGATTTTTTTATGCCTGCCAGGGCTGATTTTTAATCCTAATCCAACCCTGTTAATCACATCTGCTAGTGAAGATAAGACCTTTGCTGGGCAAGGGTCTGTAGGCCAGTCAGATTTCAGAGCTTTCATAAACATCAGATATTGCTCTTGCTAGAGCGCGCAGTTTTCCCCAGGTCACCCGGGATACCAATTCTCTAACACGCACTGGGCCCTTGGCGTGAAGAACTCATTAATTTCGTTTGGGTGAAACTGGGTGAGGATTTCTCCTCCTGCACGCTGCTAGGAGTAATAAAGTTTGGATTTACCTCTGCTTACCATGCACCCGACTTACCACAGGCGCAATTCTTTGACGGACCTGGAGCTGTTAAGGAAAAGTAGACAGGCCTAACATCCAATACACCTTAAAATCCACAATATACTTTCCACAGTTTTTTGTAAAATGACCACAGACACCTGATTAAGTTCTAGTTTTTATATAAGAATTCAAAGTGAAGACGCCAAAATAATAAGCGATACACAGAGTAATATATCAAACATCAAAATCAATACCAAAAGATAACTTTGCACAAATAATATGACCATTTAGAATATATGGGAAACTACAGGGAGAAGTTTAGCACATACTATTCACTGCAACTTTACACTAGAACATAGGATGGGAATGGGACCTAGAACATGTACTTGACCTAAGTATTGAACTATTCTTGCTACTTTCACTGCAATCCACTAAAGGAAAGGGAAAAACGGGAACATACTATGGATTATAAAATCAATGAATTTCTAAAGGAAAGGGAAGTGAAGGAACCAACTAAAATTCAGGCACATATAAGTTCAATGGCAATAAGGCAATAACATAGGTAAGAATGCTTTAATAGATCAGAGAGAGAGAGAGGAAGAAAGAGATAAAAAGATACGCAAACCCACAATCTATATTTACCTAATTCAGACTGAAGACCAACCCTGGCCACGGGTCAGTTGGGAAGACGGGGACAGGGACCCTCAGAAAAGGAATGCCAGACTGTGAGCAGGTACAGCTCACGGAGAATAAGGACAGGATACCCCTCAGGTTCGGATCAAGGACTGGCCTCCCAGGGTACGACCATCACCCACAGCTTCGGACAGCAACGCCTGCGTTACCCCCTCCTGCAAGTAATCTGCCAGAAACCCCGATTGGATTTCGAATTCCCCAGCAAAGTGCTTCGCCAGCACTTAGGATTTTCCACCCCTTGGGAGTTTGTGGAAAGTATGGACAAAGTGCTCCGCAGCACTTTCAGAATGAGCACCTATTGAGATCGTAGGGTCAGTGACAGGTCTGCTACTCGGACAAGTCGGACAATTTTCCTAAGCTAAACTAGGGTAATTATACAATTTTGGGGACCCTCAGACCACCCCCTAATGTTGCAAGTGACAGTTTCCCATATTGTGATTGGTCAGGAGAGGTGGTGTGGTCTTCACCACCTCCTAGAATTCAGTTTCACATGATAAATATGCAATTTTGAATACCCGCCCCTCAGGTTCACGTTCCCATGCATAGAATACAGCAGTACAGAACAGTTTTCAATAGGTAGCAACAGTATTGCGATTTCCAAGGTGAGGCGCCGTATTCCCAGCGTCGTTCCCAAGCGCATTGTGCTTCAGGTGCCAGCTGGCTAGGCTTAGCTTCTGCGCAGATGGAACTTTCTCCGGTCACGTGACAGTGCCCAGCAGAGCTTCAAGCATGGCTCCGCTCATGATTACCCAGCCCACAAAGACGCGGTACATGAAAAGTAAGCGAAAACAAATTAGAATCATACATAAAAATGATCGCACTGTATACCACGATAAGAGATAACCAACCCTTACTTTTATAATAACTATAGCATTAGGGATTAATGCGAAAGAATAGATAGGCTAAAGCTGCTGCAGTAAGCAGAGAGCGTGGTGAGAGACAAGCGGCCATATTCAGCATCCATGCGCATGAGCACAGAATCCCTCCAGAATGCGAGTGCGTCACATCACATGGGTATGACCGACGCATGCGCAGACTGAATTGCGGCAAAGCAGCCATTTTCAGTGCAAGCTTCATTAGTACGTGAAAAGACAAACAAGCAAGCATCCTAGGGACACCCGCGTGTAGGGAAAACACTTTACAAATGACGAACAATGGTGTTAATATTATTATGCCATTTAGATAAGGGTTTTGCATACGAGCAGAGCGCTATACGTGCGAATCCTTGCTCCATCAATCCCCTCTTTGATGATATTTACTATCATCACTACACGAAGGAAACAGATGCCAACTTTTCTCATTCATTCATATCGTCCATTTCGATTTCAATAAACTTATTGTTTAGTTTTCTTTCAGCTTCCTTATGAGAGTGGTGATTTTTCGCCTTTTTATAAATTGCACTTTTCAGTTCTTCTAATTCTAATTCATCAATGTTTCTTTTCACCCCCCTCGGATTGACTGTATATTTCTTCTTACACTTCTGACATTTGCAGCAGATAAAAATGATCAATACAATCACACCTATTATGACTATTGGCATCAGTATTTTCCATAAAATATTTCTACCTAGATTAGTAAACCAACTACCTATAGAGGAGAGACCTCCAGTCAGTCTCGTCCAGGCACTGTCAACCTCCAATGGTTTGAGTTCCTTTTCCAAATTAGTTATGTTCCTCACATATTGTTTTAATTCAATACTTTTATCAGGAATGTAGGTGCAACAATGTTGCGCTCTCAGCATTCTACAGACTCCGCCCTCTTTTGCTAATAGGGTGTCAAGGGCAAGACGGTTTTGTAAAACCATTGATCTGATCGCAACCATTTCAGTATTGACCAGCAGGAAACCAGCAGCAGTGTCCGTTGATAACCGGTCCACCACTGTAGACAATTTGCAGATTCTATGGGTGTTCAGAACTACCCCCATTCCAGGTATCAGTGCACTAAAAATATCACCTACAATTTCGCCTACACTTTCGCGTCTACTACGCACTAAGCCATTAGTTTCATCATCGCTTCCAGCTGCATTGTTCACATGGTATATTTTCGGGAAAACAATGCCAAAGTAGCAGCTCCCATACCAGTGATCCGGCAATTTGAAATAAGCCTTGTTCCCACATATATAATATATTCCGGGAAACACAGGTTCTGACCCATTTTTGAAACCCCAACCCCCAATTACCTTATAATTATGTTCACACTCGCTGGAACCGATGAATACATTGTTATAGTACTCTGTCTTTTCCCTATGGATACAAAGTTTCCCCTTTCTTTCAAAATCCAGCAACAAGGCAGGACTGGCTTCGCCTTCTGAGGTGTTATTCATGTGCTCTGCCCACTTAGGGATTCTATCCTTCTCGTCATCTGCCTTCTTCTGAAACTTTTCTCTCCTTCTGTCTGCCATCTTTATAAACATCTTTTCCTGCTCTTGCAGTGAACAGGTCAGATTGTCTTCCCTTGCTTGATCTAAGTCTATGTTACCTATAGTCAGGAAATATTCTCCCATATAGCGGGTCACGTCACTTGTAGTATGTACACGGTTCAAATGTCCTCTAATAGGAAGTTCAGAAAATACTACGTCATCATTTGAATAATAGTACTGCAAGGTGCTTCTATAGAACAAGCTAGCTAATATACTACAGGATATTCCATAGGTCAAAGGTAGGTGGTGGTATGTCACGCCTTCAGCCACTGAAGTTGGCAGCTTCATGCAGACATAACAGTCCTCTATTTCCATAGCTTCTACATAATGCACTAACAAGTTAGCAAAAACATTTAAGTGCGTCCTGTTCTTCATTTTGTGAAAATGTAGTCCATCCTCATCTGGTGCTTCTAAATCAGGTCGTGTGTGTGTCAGTCCTACTCTTTTGTCGCGTCTCTCTAGTCTTCGTGGTGTTTCTGCAGTCGGTACAACCCCTACATCTACTGCTTCGGGTTCAGTAGGGGACAAGTTAGGATTCTTACTTATCATAAAAGGTAGAAAAACTGTTAGTCCTATCCACATTACTATTAGCATAGCTACACTACACAAGCATATCTTACAACAGGTTTTGAGACACCCACAGCGGGATCTCCCAGAGACACTCGGATCAGACATATTTAGCTTACAGGTGGCTTTTGCTACCCCTCTTCGTTTCTCTGCACCAAAGGCTCACTTCGGCTCTCTTAAGGAGGGTCTTCGTCCGAACTCCGATCAGCAATGGACTCGTGGTCACTGTTGCCACTGTGGTGAGGCTCGTCAATCTCTTCCAACACAAAGTACGTCCACTCAGGGCTCCGATACAGTCGGTTCTGTTTCTTTATTCTGTCGCTCTTTCTCAGCGATTTGCCTTGGGCTGCACTCCTTTCACTTAAAGCCCTTTTTCGGTCTTTATCGTTTTCTTCGACTGTTTTTAGTCTGAGCCTTAGTCTCTTGACGTATCGAGGTGTACTTCTTCCTCCGTGCCTCCCAGTGGTTGAGGAGACTTCTCCTTCTTCGTGCACTCTTTTCACTTTTTGTTGTGGCACTTCTGTTTTCCTGCCTGTCTGACTAGTTCCAGGTCTTTCATCTATTTCTTCTGCCTGGTCGCTAATCTGTTCCTGCTCAGATTCAAATCGCACTTTCTTCTTACTTTTTTTTACTGTTGTTTCCGTTGTCTGAGCACTTTGATCTAGTTCTATCTGTTCCTGTTCATGCTCTTCGACCTCTTCTCTTTCTTCTGCATGAACGTCAGCCCTAATTTCTAACTGTCCCTCTCCCTTCTCGGGAGTTTCAGGAGGAGTGTCGATGTCCTGATCTGACCCTACTTGGCCTACTTCCTGATCAGGTGGGTTATGGCTTTCGTTGACCTGACCTGCTTCTTCTATTTCTGACTCACCTGGACTATCCCACTCACTGTCTAAGTAAGAATATTTCCGGGTTCGTATTGGATCATGAACCGGTTCGTCGGCGGGATACCATTCAACGTCTCGACTTGTGCTCGGCAGTTCGATGTCAGCTAGCTCCGGACTCTCTTCCTCGGAGGTCTCTTCAGCTGTGCTGCCTTCAGCTCCCGTCGCGTTTTCTCCAGATACCCGCTTTGTGTGGCTGGCGTGGATCCACTTCGGTACACCAGCGCACTTTACAGCAGTGGTAGTGACGAGGATCACTTGTCGTCGCTTTCCCCACCTTGGCTTCAAACAGCTGCTCCGGGTGTGTTTCTTTAACACCACCCAGTCTCCTGGCTGCAGGTTGTGTGCTGGAGTCTTTGGCCACTCGTCTTCAGTCTCTCCAATCTGCTGAGAGAGAGAACGCACTTGGTCACCCAACTGCTTGCAGTATTCTAGCACCATATCATCAGAAATGCTTAGCAGTTTGTTTCCGGGTACCCATGCCTGGCGCATCACTCTTCCCATCAACACTTCATGGGGACTCAGGCCAGTCTTTCGATTTGGGATACTTCTCAAACTCATCAGTACCAGGGGTAAAGCTTCTATCCAGTTCATTTTTGTGGAATCACACATTTTTCCCAGTCTGGACTTCAGAGTGCCATTTATTTGTTCCACTACCCCAGAAGCCTCTGGGTGGTAGGCGCAGTGCAATCTTTGCTTCATTTTGAATGCTCTACAGAGTTCCAATAGGACATCGTTGGCAAAATGCCCACCTTGGTCCGTTTCGATTGTCTCTGGGATCCCATACCTAGGTATCAACTCCCTGAGCAATAGCTTGGCTGTGGTGATAGCGTCATTTTTCTTAGCTGGATATGCTTCCACCCACCTAGAGAATAGACAAACTATGACTAAAACATATCTGTATCCGTTGCATCTGGGCATGGTTATGAAGTCTGCCTGTATTCTTACGAAGGGACCTACTGCCTTTCCAATAGTACTCTGTTTCACTACAGTCTTCTTTCCTGCATTGAATTGCTGACACACTAGGCACCTCTGGCAAAACCTGTCCGCCTGGTCCCTGAACCTTGAATTGCAAAACACTTGTTCAAACACCCGGCACATCGCATCTCTTCCCATATGTGTTGGCTCATGTATCATTCTGACCATGGGGTCGATCAAGCTATCAGGTAGTACAGGCACTCCATCCGGATTTACCACCACACCATCTTCTCGCAACTCGCATTCCTTTGCGGCCCACCTGCCTTTTTCTTGCCTGTCTGTGGCTTGTTGTATCTCTCTTAATTCTTCCCACGTTGACACATTATCAAACAACATGAGTTGGCAGCTGGTTCCATCCCACCGGGCAATTTGTAGGGACATCTGGTGTCGGGCACAAAACTGTGCAATTTTGTCAGCGTACCTATTACCGGCAGTCACGTCGTCATTTCCAGACCTGTGAGCCGCACACTTGACCACAGCCAATTCTTTGGGTAATTGGATAGCTTCCAGTAGGTTATGCACTACTTTCCCATTTCGGATAGGTGTGCCAGAGGAAGTCATGAATTCTCTTTGCAACCACAATTGGCCGAAGTCATGAACAACCCCGAAACAGTACTGACTGTCGGTGTAAACAGTAATTCTTTTGTTTTTTCCCCTCTTGCATGCTCGAGTTAACGCTATAAGCTCCGCCACTTGTGCAGATTTCACCTCGCGCAAGTAAGATGCCTCGATGACTCCTGTCAGAGTAACCACAGCATAGGCAGCACTCAGACTCCCACTCTCATGTCTCAAACACGAGCCATCCACAAACATTGTTTTATCCCCGTCCCGTAGTGCTATTTCACGAATGTCAGGACGGGGCTTGGTGCTATATTCAGTCAGATCAATGCAATTATGTTCCCCACCCTCATCCGATTCTGCGTCCAGAGGGACAGGTAACAGTGTCGCAGGATTTAGGACATTGCACCGGGAGATAGTTATATTTTCAGCACCAATCAATATTCTCTCATACTTAGTCAGCCGACTAGGTGTGAGGTACTGGGTCCTAGTTCTAGTCAGTAGGATGACAACAGAGTGAGGAACATAGACAGTGACGGGATGTCCCATGACAATGCTCTCGCTCTGTTCCAGACTGACGCAAGTAGCAGCCACGGCTTTTAAGCAGCCAGGCAGTCCAGCCGCCACTGGATCTAGGGTGGCCGAAAAGTAGGCGACTGGCCTTCTGACTGATCCGTGCTCCTGGGTTAGGACTGAAAGAGCACAATTTTCTCTAGTGTCACAGAACAGTTCGAATGGTCTATTGTACTCAGGCATACCCAATGCAGGTGCGGTACACAGACAGTTTCTCAGAGTTACCCAAGCATTCATACTTTCACTGTCCCAATGGACGGGGTCTTCCACTCCTTTCTTTGTCATATTTATCAGGGGTCGGGCTAGAGCCGCAAATCCTGCAATCCATTGCCTGCAGTAACCCACAACTCCCAAGAACATTCTCACCTCTTTCTGAGTTTTGGGCAGTTCCATTCCTCTAATTATTTTGATTCTTTCGGTAGTTACTTTCCTGATTCCTTTTTCTATCTGGTGCCCCAGATACTTCACTGAGTTTTTACAAAACTGCAATTTGTCAGGCGACACTTTATGTCCTCCCTTTCCTAGGTGATTCAGCAAGGCAATTGTGTCAGTGACACAGTCAGACTGGGTTTTAGATGCCACTAACAGGTCATCTATGTACTGCACCAAAACAGACTCTCTTGGCAGCACTAGGGATTCAAGGCACTTTTTCAGTATCTGGTTGAAAATCGATGGACTTTCAGTGTACCCCTGGGGGACACGATTCCAGACATAGATATGGCTGTCGAATTCAAAACTGAAAAGGAATTTGCTTTCAGGGTGCAATGGGATGGAAAAGAATGCGTGGCACAGATCAATGACAGTGAACCATTCTGCATTCCAGGGAATCTGGTAGAGAATGACTGCAGGGTTGGGTACAATAGGACAGCAAGGCACAACAATTTGGTTTACCTTGCGCAAATCTTGCACCACCCGGTACTTCCCACTAGGCTTTTTGATCCCAATGATAGGCGAATTACAGGGGCTGCTCAACACTTCTTCTATTATTTCTGCTTCTAGCAGCCTCGTTATTTCAGTCGCTACTCCTGCCTTCACTTCTGCACTCATCTTGTACTGTCTTGTTTTGGGGTATACAGCATTTGTTTTTATTGCTATTTTAACCGGGTCCACATTTGCCATCAGGCCTACATCTTTTCCCGTGAAATCCCACACTTCAGGTACTACTCTTAGCTGTAGTTCCTCAGGTAAATCCTCAATTGTCAAAGGCTTGATATCAGCATCTTGTCTGACCAACATTAGTTTGTACAGGCCATCTTCATCGGGGGTCTGAATTTCAACGCCATTTGGTGTGCAGTAAATGGTACAACGCATCTTGCACAACAGATCACGTCCCAGTAGGTTTACAGGACTGGAATCACAGACCACAAATCTGTGCATTTCCTTGAAATTTCCTATGGAAATCTCCATTGGTTCAGTTACAGGGGTACTTATTATCTGATTTGATACGCCCACTACTTGGATCGCTTCTCCCGAGAGGGGTAGGTTAGGAACATCCACTGTTCTTACAGTAGATCTGGTAGCACCAGTGTCCAACAGAAAGGTGACATCTCTGCCTTCAACCTTTCCTTCAATGTATGGTCCAGTCTGGTCTACCGGTAAGGAGGCGCCAAGTACGCACTCCTCATCCTCCCCTCTCAGGCCCCGTCAATCTTGATCTTCACAAAGGAAGGTATCACTTAGCAGGTACTGTGGAATGACTGCATTTCTTTCACTCTCAACCTCCCATACTTCCGCCCTCTCATTCTGCTGACCCTGATTCTTAAAATTCTGTCTAGGAGCGCGAGGTACTGGAGGTAATTTTACCTGTTGCTGGGTTTTCCTTGTCCCCTCTTTCGGCACCTGTGGATTTAAACCATTTACAGGGGCATTACCAGCCTGTAGGTGTGGACACTCGTCTCTCCAATGCCCCATCTGGCCGCACCCATGGCACGGAAACTTTTTCATGGCCTCCTCACGACTCATTTTAGGTCTGGGCTTTCCTCCCCCCCCAGAATTGGTATTCTGAACATTATTATCAGAAGTCATTTTACTTAACTGTTTTTCTTGCTGTTCAGCTAATTTCACCTGTGCCCACATCACTTTCTCCTTGAGGGCTTTCTTTTTATTTTCGATTTCATCTTCGCAGTATTTTGCATATTTCAGGACATCATCTATGGGCTTTCCCTGCCAACTGATTTTGTTATCTCGAATCCACTGTGATATTTCAGGCCTTAATCCTAGCACAAATCTGTAACTGAAATGGGTCATGTCTTTCATGTCCACATTATCAATACCACTGTAAGTTTTGAATACCTGTAGTAACCTTTCGTAAAATGAATGCACTGTCTCATCACGTTCCTGGGTGGTTCTATCTATTCGGGTCCAATCTGTCTCTTTGGCTGGCACCTTTTTCTTAAGATACTGTATGACCTGGTCATATTTCCTCATCACATCCGGTGAAGGGGCTCCCGTTCTCTCATCTCTGGGGTATTCATCATTAGGCCAATCAATTTCTATCTTACACTCCGTCCACAGATCCACAGGGACCACAATATCGAAAAACCCATCCAGGTCTTTCAACAGGCATTTCTGAACCTTTATGAACCGCTCTACCTGTCGGTACCAGTCAACTGGTTTCTCACGTAATTTTGGGAAGTCATTTGTAAATGACACAATGTCTTGTCTGGACCAAGGGACATGGACATACTTTCCTCCCGGGACCTCCCTCATGGGACACAACTTTTCTGTTGGGGTTACTTCCTTTAATACAAATTCTGAGGTTACTGACCCAGCCCTGCTGCCTTCCTTTTTCTTTGCCCACCTTGTTCTCCACTTCCCCACTTCGCCCCATTTCTGCAGGAGTTTCAATAATTCCTTTACTTGGATCTGTTTCCCCATCACATTCAGGCTTTCTAGGTCTTTGTCTGTGAAGTCTACTCTGTAAGGTTTCTGAAGAACTTTGGAGCGACTAACATCAACTCCCATTTCTGTAGCGGCATCCATTATCTTTTCGTGGAGCACCCTAGCACTCCGGGTAAGATTTTTACTGATGAATAGTAACTCTTCTTCATTATACGAGCTCAGGCGCTCAACTCCCACGTTCCCAGCCATCATTTCTTCTATTTCTATTCTTAATTTATATATTTCCAATGTTTTAGGTTGAGAAGTGGTCTCTTTCTCTATCTCCTTTGTCCACCTGTCTAATTCTTCAGGGGAAACTAAAGAGGCGTTCCTAATTCCAGATGCACTTTCAATCACCACTTCCTTTTGTCTGGGCTGACTCCTTGTCCCTATTACACTGGCCCTCGACTCCCTTATGGGCAAATCCATTAAACTTCCAGATTCACACTCACTTTCCTGATCCTCATCTATGAATACTTCTTTCCTCGGGGTCTGGCAGCTAGGGGTAGGCAGTATTGGGGTGATGACAGGAGGAAGGGGACTAATCAAGTCATTCTTATACATCGGGATAGCAGGACCAATAGTTACCGGAATGGTCAAGGCCTCAGGATGGGGATGCATCTGTGCAATGGTTCTGGCTAAATCCTCTCGTTGTTTACAGAGGACTTCTCTCTCTTTTTCCTGCAACCCCCTTTCAACAGTATTGCCATGTAATACCTGGGGTACTAAGGAGGGATAAATACTCGGGGCAGTCGGGGTAACCAATCGAGGGGGACTTTCCCCGAATGGCTGATAATTCGGGACTGTGGACTTGGGTCTGCAAAACTCATCCCTTCCACTAGGTTTACCGCTTATAGCTATCCTGTCTGTATCACTTTCCCTCCTACTCCGGGGGTAAGTGGTAACAGAGCTTTGAGAATGCATCGAATCTGATTCTGCTACATAGGGAGGTGGATCCTTCATTAACAAGTCTTCCAGGTGTTCATCTTCTACATCCCCCATAGGTGCTAGGTGATGGGTTTTTGCTTTACATTTTCCTTTTTTCTCCTCTAATACTCCCATCATGGGAAACAGTCCTTCAGTTAACATAGACTGCCTCCACTGTTTCATTTTCTGCTCTTTGGTCGGCGTGGGAAGTCTGGGATACCACTTACTCACTCCTTTATCCATTCGGGGTTTATCTCGCTCTGCAGCCTCAATCTCCCATTCCTCCAAAGCTTCGTACTGGGTCAACCTAGGTCTAGGGTGTAATTCATTCATGCGGGTCCTTAAGTTGAACAGGATCCGACCATTAAATGTACCTTCAACAGGGAATGCCAGGACTCCGTCATCTAGAGTATACTTTGCCCAATTTTCTAGCCAGACACAAGTGTGATACCCTTTATCAAACAACATAAAAGAAGCAGGGGTATTTGGCGGGGGAATGAGTACACCTTCTCTCGTTCTAATGGGCTTGTCAGTTTTGAAAAAATTCTTTACCTTATCCGAAAATGACAATTTTCTCTTTATTCCATACATCATGTGCGGTCTACCTCGTCTAAGCTGATCCTTATAAAATCCTAGGTATTTGGGATGAGGTATAAAATCTGGATACCACATATAATCTTCGGGATTCTCTTTGAACTCGGCTTGATCAATTTTGTTTACTTTTGTACTTCCAATGCTAGCGCGACTTTTATTTCGCGCCACCCAATCAGGTCAGAGAATACAACTACAGTCAACCAATGGGTGCGCGGCCTTTTCGCAAGACAGAGTCTCCTGCTTCGGCGCTCACCCCTCCTTCTCAAATTCAGCTTCACTACACGCCCGTTGTCCTGACCAATACCAGCGCGGCACGGAGTGACGTCAGGGCAGCTCTCCGACTGACTCCCGCCTTCACAAGGTAACGGAAACTTTTTACTCTCTCTAAAGTGCGAGTGCAAGTTTTAGTTAATAACACGCAACGTTTGCCACTATGTCTGAGTGTTCTAAAAAGAGAAAAGACTTTTCTTTCGCTACTAGTAAACCACTTCTGTCTACTTTTCATTCACTCTGGATAGACTTCTTTGCCTGTCCCTTCACACTAGTAACATAGAACCCGTTATTCTTCTAGCTCATCCACCTTAGTCGGGGATATGTACTGAGCCAGGATTTCACCAGCGAACTATTTTACTTACCAGACAAGCCTCGGAGACCCTACTACTCCTTCCGTATGCGACCCTTACTAGGTGATATCGCAATGAAAGTTTTATAACGGACTCGTAGCTATCATTCACTCCAGAAACAAAGGTCCTAATTAGTGCTTCCAGTTATCCTTAACCCTGCACTAATTATTCAAACTTAGTGACTTCAACAGCTAACCGGATTCTACTCACCGTTAGCTAAAATACTTCCCCGGGGATTCAGACTACACTGAACATTCACAAACAATTCTGGGTTAATTCAACATGCAGTATTTATAACAGCAATGCAAATTCATGAACATTTACATATAAAAACATATTTCAAAAATATTGTAAAAATACAGTAACAATCAGCAGCACGTTTTTGTATTCACGGTTTGTTTATGACTATCCTGTCTACCTAATCTAACTAGTCCAAACCATCCTCTGCTAGCCAGAAATTACTGCTAGAGCGCGCAGTTTTCCCCAGGTCACCCGGGATACCAATTCTCTAACACGCACTGGGCCCTTGGCGTGAAGAACTCATTAATTTCGTTTGGGTGAAACTGGGTGAGGATTTCTCCTCCTGCACGCTGCTAGGAGTAATAAAGTTTGGATTTACCTCTGCTTACCATGCACCCGACTTACCACAGGCGCAATTCTTTGACGGACCTGGAGCTGTTAAGGAAAAGTAGACAGGCCTAACATCCAATACACCTTAAAATCCACAATATACTTTCCACAGTTTTTTGTAAAATGACCACAGACACCTGATTAAGTTCTAGTTTTTATATAAGAATTCAAAGTGAAGACGCCAAAATAATAAGCGACACACAGAGTAATATATCAAACATCAAAATCAATACCAAAAGATAACTTTGCACAAATAATATGACCATTTAGAATATATGGGAAACTACAGGGAGAAGTTTAGCACATACTATTCACTGCAACTTTACACTAGAACATAGGATGGGAATGGGACCTAGAACATGTACTTGACCTAAGTATTGAACTATTCTTGCTACTTTCACTGCAATCCACTAAAGGAAAGGGAAAAACGGGAACATACTATGGATTATAAAATCAATGAATTTCTAAAGGAAAGGGAAGTGAAGGAACCAACTAAAATTCAGGCACATATAAGTTCAATGGCAATAAGGCAATAACATAGGTAAGAATGCTTTAATAGATCAGAGAGAGAGAGAGGAAGAAAGAGATAAAAAGATACGCAAACCCACAATCTATATTTACCTAATTCAGACTGAAGACCAACCCTGGCCACGGGTCAGTTGGGAAGACGGGGACAGGGACCCTCAGAAAAGGAATGCCAGACTGTGAGCAGGTACAGCTCACGGAGAATAAGGACAGGATACCCCTCAGGTTCGGATCAAGGACTGGCCTCCCAGGGTACGACCATCACCCACAGCTTCGGACAGCAACGCCTGCGTTACCCCCTCCTGCAAGTAATCTGCCAGAAACCCCGATTGGATTTCGAATTCCCCAGCAAAGTGCTTCGCCAGCACTTAGGATTTTCCACCCCTTGGGAGTTTGTGGAAAGTATGGACAAAGTGCTCCGCAGCACTTTCAGAATGAGCACCTATTGAGATCGTAGGGTCAGTGACAGGTCTGCTACTCGGACAAGTCGGACAATTTTCCTAAGCTAAACTAGGGTAATTATACAATTTTGGGGACCCTCAGACCACCCCCTAATGTTGCAAGTGACAGTTTCCCATATTGTGATTGGTCAGGAGAGGTGGTGTGGTCTTCACCACCTCCTAGAATTCAGTTTCACATGATAAATATGCAATTTTGAATACCCGCCCCTCAGGTTCACGTTCCCATGCATAGAATACAGCAGTACAGAACAGTTTTCAATAGGTAGCAACAGTATTGCGATTTCCAAGGTGAGGCGCCGTATTCCCAGCGTCGTTCCCAAGCGCATTGTGCTTCAGGTGCCAGCTGGCTAGGCTTAGCTTCTGCGCAGATGGAACTTTCTCCGGTCACGTGACAGTGCCCAGCAGAGCTTCAAGCATGGCTCCGCTCATGATTACCCAGCCCACAAAGACGCGGTACATGAAAAGTAAGCGAAAACAAATTAGAATCATACATAAAAATGATCGCACTGTATACCACGATAAGAGATAACCAACCCTTACTTTTATAATAACTATAGCATTAGGGATTAATGCGAAAGAATAGATAGGCTAAAGCTGCTGCAGTAAGCAGAGAGCGTGGTGAGAGACAAGCGGCCATATTCAGCATCCATGCGCATGAGCACAGAATCCCTCCAGAATGCGAGTGCGTCACATCACATGGGTATGACCGACGCATGCGCAGACTGAATTGCGGCAAAGCAGCCATTTTCAGTGCAAGCTTCATTAGTACGTGAAAAGACAAACAAGCAAGCATCCTAGGGACACCCGCGTGTAGGGAAAACACTTTACAAATGACGAACAATGGTGTTAATATTATTATGCCATTTAGATAAGGGTTTTGCATACGAGCAGAGCGCTATACGTGCGAATCCTTGCTCCATCACTCTAAGGTAATCTCTGGATATTACCTCAGGAAGGCCCTAGGGCTGGAGCAGTCCACTAGGTGGGAGTCCTCAACACCCTCCCGATCCAGTGATTGAGATTCAAAGGAATCCTGGATCAGTTACATTTTTTCATAGAAAAAGAGGGCCATTCGTTCCGTCCAATCGCTTGTAGGAGCAAACGGTTGGCTTACAGAGGCAGGGGAGGTAAAGGTGTTTACAACATTAAAAAGGGGTTTACTCTTATTAGCTGCCATATCTATTTTTGTGGACAAAAAAGTTTCTTTGCCTCACGTATACTCTTATAATAATTGTTCAATGCTAGATTGTAAATCAATTTGTCTGTGGGATTATAGTTCCTCCGCCACTCTCTTTCACGATGTTTACAGGCTCTTTTACTATCTCTTAGAGCTTCAGAGAACCAAGGGGCTTAGACTCGAGTAGATTTGACAGGTCTCACACAAGGGGGGGGGGGGGGGGCAATTCAGTGGCTTGTTGCTGTAGTCAATCCTCTAAAGTCTTCACATCCTGTTCCAGGACGCCGCTTAGGAGAATCGGCAACTGTCGCAACACAAGCTGAATGGCCTCAGGTGTCATCAAGTGAAATTGTCTAAAGCAATGATTCACCTTGGCTATATCTGAAGGTTGAGGCCTAACTGTGGAAAAAGGTAGGGCCGATGACCTTTTTCAGAGTTGCCTGGCGTTAACCGCCTCTATTACCACTCAAGTTACCAAACAAAGAGGCAGGCGCTGGAGACTGGAAGGCAGGAAACAGAAGTTTTATTCTGACGGAGCAGAACACATCAAATCAGACAACAGGGTATCTTCTCGAGGTGCTCTCACCGCATCTCTGAGGCCTGGCCTCTTATACACAGGTTTATGATCTTTATTACAGTTTATTGCATGTGGCACATTCTTGCAAATGCTTTGAAGTATGAAAGTGTAAGCAAAAACAATTCCCAACAGGTATCATGCAAAGACAATTTAAATGATGTATGCAATATGCATTACACAAAGGAAGAAACCAAGGAGTCATTTGAGTTTTTTGATAAAAGGCAGTATTATTCACCAAGAGACAAGGGGGAATGGTCTTTCACATGGCAATACAGTTAAAACAGCACTGTACAGAGCAGATCATGTGACAACCCGGTGGCACTTGGTGCAAGGTGCTATATACAATTAGTGATGGTGAAGGTGCACGTGCTAAAGTGAACAGCGTGATTGACGCATGAAAATGAAGTATTTACATCAAATAATAGCTCCACAGAAACAAGTTCTAATCACTTTAAATTAAGATTTTTCAAAATTTGAACCGGAGCACAAAACGTGAAATGTGTCATATAATTCCAGCTGTGAAGTCGACGGCGTTTCGATCCCCTTTAGTCGGGATCGTCATCAGGACAGGGTTGTCGATGGAACCAGTGCTGAGGGCGAGAGAAGGGCAGTTTGAGCGGGGACCCGAGGACTGGGGTGTGGAGTGCGGTGGGTGGGTGGGTGGGTGAAAGGTCCGGTATAGTTATCAGAACAGAACCCTTTCCCGCCTCCCGCGCTAACCTAACTCCGCCCCCGCCACTCACTTCCTCATTTATATGCAGACCTCATACCTGCACAGGTAGCTCCAGCCTTTACTGCTTGCAGCCTCCCCCAGAAGAGCCCCAATTGCCTTCAACAGCCCTGATTCACTCAGGTAAGCGCGTTTCCCGCACAATTGGTGCGATCGGAGTAGGAGGTTTATAAACGATCTTACTCGCAAACCGACTCTCTCTTACTCCCAGTACTTTTCCTCCCCGTAGGCGCTGAAAATATCCCGCCTGCTGATCAGATACAATCTACGATCAGGTAACTCCACCTTTAAACGTGGTTTTCTATCTACCCTTTGCCCTGGACTTGGCCAAGTTTTGTAACCCCCCGCTTGCTCCCCCGCAGTTTTCGACTTCTGAGCGACCGCTTGGACTTCGGCTACCCACGCCTCCCGGCCTGGGTACCACTGTAAGTTTTCTCCCTTCCGTTACCCTCGCACTCCCACACCGCCCAGTTCTTACCTCGCACTTATCAGCGTAAGTCTGAATCACTCTCACTTTACTGCCACTTGTGATTTATATTATTTTAACTCTCCAACCCTTGATATCTACACCCATTGTAGTCACCCCCAACCCACTTCCCAACTCCCTGCTCTGGCCTCCACCCCCACCACGCCACATCCACATCTAGACTTTCACTGTTCTGATAACTATACCGGACCTTTCACCCACCCACCCACCCACCGCACTCCACACCCCAGTCCTCGGTTCCCCGCTCAAACTGCCCTTCTCTCGCCCTCAGCACTGGTTCCATCGACAACCCTGTCCTGTTGACGATCCCGACTAAAGGGGATCGAAACGCCGTCGACTTCACAGCTGGAATTATATGACGCATTTCACGTTTTGTGCTCTGGTTCAAATTTTGAAAAATCTTAATTTAAAGTGATTACAACTTGTTTCTGTGGAGCTATTATTTGATGTAAATACTTCATTTTCATGCATCAATCATGCTGTTCACTTTAGCACTTGCACCTTCACCATCACTAATTGTATATAGCACCTTGCACCAAGTGCCACC
Organism: Lissotriton vulgaris; assembly: GCF_964263255.1. Classification (NCBI taxonomy): domain Eukaryota; kingdom Metazoa; phylum Chordata; class Amphibia; order Caudata; family Salamandridae; genus Lissotriton; species Lissotriton vulgaris. The sequence continues at coordinate 287,981,614 of NC_141693.1, forward strand.
GGGTTGTCACATGATCTGCTCTGTACAGTGCTGTTTTAACTGTATTGCCATGTGAAAGACCATTCCCCCTTGTCTCTTGGTGAATAATACTGCCTTTTATCAAAAAACTCAAATGACTCCTTGGTTTCTTCCTTTGTGTAATGCATATTGCATACATCATTGAAATTGTCTTTGCATGATACCTGTAGGGAATTGTTTTTGCTTACACGACACACCCATCCCAACGAGGTTTATGGGTCCTCTCCTGTTGTTCTCATACATTGAAGTATGAAAGGACATCCTCGGAATCCCCGCTTCAGGCCCGTTCCCACACACATTTACAGTTGAAGTCCCCTCCCCGGTCACAACAGGTGACGATTGTTGCGCAGCTGGGCATTCCGCAGATTCACGGAATGTATGTGGCTGATCGGATCTCATGGGGTGGGGGCTTTGATCAACTCTGGAGGTAAGTAATTCTTTATTGTTTGATTAATTAAAATCTTACAATACTTCCATTACAAAAACATTTTCAATTTATACAATACAATACAATACTATAAAAAAAGAAGGTATTTCTTTTATCCTTAAAATTGAGATGATTGGACTTAAATAAAAATATAGTAAAATTTTTAAAAATTATCTATTTATTTGTTTGTGATTTCATAAAAGCTTTTTTTCCTCATCTACTTTTCTAATTTGGTAGTTATAATTTTAAAAAATTTTACAAAGGCAACGTTCATAACTATATCATTTGGATCAAGACACTTTTTCAATGCCTGCCTGCATGTTCTTGTGGCCCGAAGATTAAAATGAGGTTTAAGTAATGCACATCTTTCCCTGCTAAGGCCAGGACAGATACATAGGAGATGTACAATATTTTCTTCTCCACCTTTGCAAAGTCTACACAATCAACTCGGGGATCCTTTGATGGGAGAAGCTTCCTACTGTATGGGGGGCAATAAACAGCATCCGCAGGGCCAGGTGGCGGCGTGGGAACGAGTAAAACAATCGGCATAGAGGAAAGGGGGGTTTTATCAAAGGACTCAGGATCATGAAAGGAATGGAGGGAGGTGTTGAGCTGGGAACAGGATGGGGTTCAGAGGTAGAGTTGTGCTGAAGAGGGGTTTATGGCCCAAGGCATGTGAGAGCGGGGGCTGTCAGCGCGCGGGGGATGCCTGCGAGGTCAGGAGAGAGAGAGAGAGACGCGCTGGCTGTCGGCAATGGGCAGAGAGGCCATGGCATTTAAAATGGCTGCCGCTTATGCGCACGAATGGGCTCGAAAAGGGGGCAAGATGGCGCTGATAATGTTGACACTGCAGTCTAGGTTTTAACAGTCCTCCCTTTTCAACATATCTAGCCAGCTTGCCTACTCAAGGTCTATCTGCATTAAATTCCTAACCTCGACATCATACAGTGCTCCCATGCGTTCCTTTCCAAAGTCCACAGTCTTAGGGCAGATACAATTCGCACATAATGAACACAGAGGCGGCAGGCATTGAATTCCTAAGCAGAACCCACATATTACAACCACAGGAATCAGGATAATGGTAAACAGTCTCCAGCCCCAGTTCTTAACAGTACTCCAGAACCATCCACCAAGCGACCATTCTTCCTGCTCCTGGTGAACTTCTGAGGAGAGTCTGTGGAGATGTTCGATGGCCTTGTACTCTGAGGGTGAATTGTCCGGTATATATGTACAGCAGCTGGACCCAATAATGCGGCATGCTCCACCACGATCCGCTAGAACCACATCTAGAACAAGGCGGTTCTGGGGAGCCACCAGGCGGACCGCTTGAAGCTCGGCTGTGTTGTTTGCAAGGATACCAGCTGTGATGTTCATTGTTGTCTCGACTGCCTGAGTCAAATGTCGGATGGCACGGCTGTTTGCCATCGGGCCCCAGAGTGGAACAAGTCCCTTCATTGCGTCGAGGAACTGTGCTCCTGTAGAGTCGGCTTGTTCAATGTCCTTGGCTCGTTTTTGTCTATGGTGATTCGCCGGAGCCACATAGGTCGGAGGAAGGATGAAGGAGATAAAACAAGTGCTCCCCCCAGCCTTTGGGGAGCCAGGTGTAAGCTTTTGTGCCGCAAACAAAGTACATGTTTGGAGAGGATACAAAGGAAGGTGGATCGGTGGAATCCAGAGTTCTGGTGATGCGGCAAGCACTGCGGCCCACCAGCTGTGTCCCAAGCCCTTCTATGCACATAAGGCCTGTGACATTGATGACAGATAGGGCCACAGTCAGGGTGGCGGCTGTTCATTTCCGAAGGTAGGAGAAGGTGGGTCTGGTCGGATTGTTGAACACCTGCATTTCAATTCGTTCTTTGGCAGGGATGTCCATGTGGATAGAGTCGTTGGAGGTCTGCGGGCAGAAATGTGTCTTCGTTTTGTTTCGCCAGACCTCATGAAAGAAATGCGTCATGGTTTTGCTGGAGGTGGCATTGTCTCTGTAGCTCTCTTGCAGAAGGATCAGCCAAGCAAGGCAGGAGCCGTGAATTGAGAAGGGTGAAGGGATGAAGGGTATCGAATGTCCAGTGGCGTGGGGTAGCAACCCACAGATCCAGCAGTTGGTGGCATTGGTGGCAAGATTGTGCTGGTGCAGCAGCTGCATGAAGGAGTTGTTCCAAAACTCCTTTCGCCTTTCTCTGAGTTGGGGAGAGAGAGAGATCAAATAATGTTCCTTCATGGTGGTAGGCTGTGCAGTGGTCAGGAATGTCTCATGAGCGGGTGCATTTTCTTCCACAATCCAGAGTGTGGTCATGAGGAGAAGGCAGAAGAGGATCGTGATAAAAAGTGCAATTGTCTTTGAACTGTGGATTCTGTCTGTCTTTGGGTTTCTGTAGCGAATTTTCGGATGTCCAGTTGCTTCCATCACCTTCTTATCGGGCGCTTCCATCACCTTCTTATCGGGCGCTTCCATCATCTTCTTATCGGGCGCTTCCATCATCTTCAAGGGAGCTCGGTAGCGGGCATAACCAAAAACCTCGTCTGGCTTTCTCTCCTGACAGCCTTTGTAGTGTTAGGCCACCGATCTAAGAATTCTGACTTAGTCAATGGTCTGCTTAGCCGAAACTCTCTCCTTTCGTCGCAGGTTATACCCTTCTTTGGATGGCACGGGGGGGTCGGGAATCTTTGCAAGTTCAAGTGTCTCTGTGTCTGGGTAGCAATTCAGCGATGGTCGGTCTTTGTTCAGGAGCTCTTCCTGGGTGGTCACGTCTCCGGTCGTCGTCAGAGTCGGGGGGGATCCGCTTGCAGTGGTGCGCATGCACCCAGGTCCGCTTTCCTTCCACTCGAACAGCTGTTCGGGTGGTGAGTAGGACTTGCCAGGGGCCCGTCCACCGGGGTTCCAGACTCTTGGCGCGCTGGAAGTTCTTTATCAGTATGAAGTCCCCGGGTTGCAGGTTGTGTCCGGGACCCCTGTAAGCGTCAGGGATGGCATGCAGCACCTGTTGGTGAATGACAGACAGAGTTTCAGTCAATTTGTACAAGTGATCAGACATTAGGACGTCCGGAACGTAATGAATGGAAGTCGGTTTTGGTGCAGACCAGACGCTCATGCGTCAGCCGAAAACGACCTCGTAAGGTGTCAAGTGGTGTTTGGTGGGGGTGGAACGCATCGATAGCAATGCCAGTGGGGGAGCGTCTGGCCATTTCAGTCCTGTGGTAGCCACTATCTTGGCTAGTTTTAATTTTAGGGTGGCATTGTGTCGCTCAACAAGTCCAGCAGACTGGGAGTGGAAGACTGCGTGGAACTTCTGTTTTACACCCAGCCTTTTAAGATGAGCTGGATAACTTCGGCTACGAAGTGGGGGCCATTGTCGCTCCATAAAATTTGACAAAGGCCATAGCGAGGGAAAAATTCTTTTAACAGTACTTTTGCAGTGGCCATAGCAGTGTTATCACGGGTTGGGTATGCTTCCACCCAATTGCTGAATGCGCACACCACAACAAGTACGTATTTCAGGCCTTGGCATCTGTCTAGTTGGATGTAGTCCATCTGCAGGACTTCAAACGGGTGATTGGGAACCCCAAACCCTCCCCGGGGTACCACAGTTCCTTTCCCGGGGTTATGTTGCAAGCATATCAAGCATTGTTGGACCAGACGTTTGGCTGAGTCTGTGATTTTGTCGTTGTGCCAAACTCTGGAGACAAGTTCAATCATGGGGGCTGATCCTATGTGTGCAGGGGAGTGTGTCATAGTCAATATGGGAATCAGGTATGAGTCAGGTAGCAACAATTTGTTTGTGTCTTTTGCCTGCCAGCAGCCTTCATCGTCTTTCAGTCCCACCCGTGCCCATTCAGTCAATTCGTGTTGTGAGCTAGCCATTTGAATGTCCCTAATAGTGTCCCTAGCGTCGGTCCATTTCTCTGCTTGGGACCTGGTTACGTACATGCGTGTCGTCGTCCTATTTTCAGCTGTGGTTCGAGCAATGATGTCGGCTAGTGCATTTCCCTGTCCAATAATGTCTGTCACTTTCTTGTGTGCCTGGCATTTGATGACCGCAAGTCTTTTGGGGAGAAGGACGGCTTCGATCAGGGCGGAGACTAGATCTCCATGTAAGATGGGGGTGCCGTGTGAGGTCAAGAATCCCCTTTCCTTCCAAAGGAGCCCAAAATGGTGAACCACCCCGAAGGCATACTGGCTGTCGGTGTAAATGTTTGCTGTGGTTCCTGCTGCTAGGATGCATGCTCGTGTCAGGGCGATCAGTTCTGCTGCCTGTGCAGATCGTTGTGTGATGCGGGCTGTCTCTACTACAGTTCGGGCCGTGGTGACTGCATAGGCAGCTGAAGTGATGCCATCGGGGAGTTTGATGCAAGAGCCATCCACCGATAGCTCTCCGTCAGGGTCAGGAAAAGCCGTGTCTCTGAGGTCAACCCTACTTCTAGTCTGTTCGTCTGTGAGGGTCACACAGTCATGTACAGGGGACACATTTGGATCGTTCTCCGGTAGGGGCAACAAAGTTGCCGGGTTCAGTGTGGTGCATCTTTTCAGGGTGATGTGGGGTGCGAGCAGAGTCAGTTCGTATCCAGTCACTCGTGCACTCGTCAGGTGTTGCGTCTTGGTTTGGTTCAGGAGGGTGTCAACTGCATGGGGTACTAATACCGTGAGGGAATTCAAGAGCACGATCCCCTCACTCTGTCGGATAGAGATAGCAGCGGCAGCTACAGCTCGAAGGCAGGCAGGCAAGGCTCTGGCTACGGGGTCAAGAGTGGCAGAGAAGTAAGCGCATGGTCGTTGCTTTGGGCCAATGGACTGGGTCAAGACAGATAAAGCACACCCCTCCCTTTCGTGAGTGTAGAGGGAGAAGGGCTTTGTGTAATCGGGGGTACCTAGGACAGGGGACGAACAAAGGGCATCTCGTAGTTCTGTGAAGGAGGATTGGCATTCAGGGGTCCAAGGGAGTGGGAAGGGGACATCTTTAGCTAGCAGAGAAAGCAGCGGTTTCACAATGAGACTGAAGTTTGGCAACCACTGCCGACAGAAGGAGGTGAGGCCTAGTAGGGAGCGGACCTGTTTCTGAGTCTTAGGGACAGGGGTTTCAAGAATGGTTTGGATCCGGTCGGGAGTAAGTTTCCTTCCGTCTTTGGACAAAAGGTGGCCTAAGTAAGTGACCTGGGGTTGGCAGAATTGCAACTTCTTCTTGGAGACCTTGTGGCCATTTTCCGCAAGGAAGTGCAGGAGTTGAATGGTGGCGGTGACTGCTTTTGGAGTGGTGTCGGCCGCCAAAAGGATGTCATCGACGTATTGTATTAACACCACTCCATCGGGTAACTGGACCTCATCCAGTTGTCTCTTGAGGGCCTGACTGTAGATGCTGGGGCTTTCTGTGTAGCCTTGGGGTGCTCGACAGAATCTATATGAGCGGGCTTTTAGGGTGAAGCCGAAGAGATATCGGCTGTCTGGGTGGATGGGGATAGAGAAAAATGCGTTTTTGAGGTCAATGACAGTGAAGGTGGTGGCAGTAGAAGGAATCAAAGTCAGGATAGTGGTGATGTCTGAAACCAAGGGGTACTGGGGTACAACTACTTTGTTGATCTCTCGAAGGTCGATGATGAAGCGGTATGCTTTCTCATCTCCCTCTCCTTGTTTCTTGATGATGGGCAAGATAGGGCTGTTGCAAACGTTGCTAACCACTTCCTCTACCACTCCTGCGTCTATCAGTGACTGAATAATCTTTACCAATGCCTTCTCGCCCTCAGGCGATATCCGATATTGAGGAAGTTTTGGAAGTATTGCGTCCGGTCGAACAGTGATGTGCGCTGGGTCAATCATCATGCGTCCTACGTCCGAATCTGTCTTGGCCCACAGATACGGAGGCAGAGTGTCAAGTAGGGACGAGTCAGTGTCAGTGATAGGAAACATGCGTCGGGAAGGGCAATGTCTGAGCAGAATGGGGTTGTCGTACAGGAAAAATTTAAACTCCGTCTTGGGAACATCTAATAGTTGCTCGGAAATGCTTCAGCAAGTCAAGTCCCATAATGGCGTCAGGAGTATTAGCGGAAAGCAAAAACGTTGTGTCAGTTGTGTTGTTCTCTAAGTCAAAGGGGATCGGTGTGGACAAAGGGTTAGTGGAGGGCGTTCCATCGAAACCTATCGATGTTACAAGTGAGCCAGACAAGGGTGCCCTTGGAATCAGTCGTTTAGATAACGCACTACGTGTCGCGCCAGTGTCTACCAGAAATGTAGACTTTGTACCCAGGACCTTAGCGGTGACATAAGGACCTTGCTGGTCAACATAGAGCTCGACTGGATCCCTCCCTTGCCCTTGGCAGTAATATACGAAGTCGCGGGCATCGTCGCAGTCAGACTGCTGGTACTGGTTCTGGTTCTGTCGGGGACGGTCAAATGTATTCGGTCTGTTCGATCTATCGTTAGTCGTGTCATTTGCGAACCCCCGTTGCTGTCCTCTATTTCTCGGTCCATCCGCTACGTCCTTGGGGTCCCTATTTCTGTTCATCTCTAAACGGGCACTGGGATTTCCAATGGCCGAATCCTTTGCAGAAGGCACACTGGTCCTCGCTAATGTCTCTACGTCCAATGTGGGGTGTTGGGGTACGGTCTTTAGGAGGTGCGTTCCTAGGGACATTTGTCTGAAAGTTCCCTTTGTATTGCTCTCGTCCTACAGTCACCCCTTGCAACTGTGCAATCATTACCCTCTCTTTTAAGTCTTTCTTCTTTTTCTCTGTTGCTCTATCGTGTTAATTTTTCTGGTGCTCGTAATATTGGGCCATCTGAAGGATAGCCGCGGGTTTGGAGGCCGCCCAACTACTCTCACTGGCCTGTAGTTTCTGAGAGACCTCCGGCGACAAACCCTTTACATAATTCTGGACAAACAGATGGTGTCCGGTTGCAGTGGTCATGTCCTGGCCGCTGTAATCGGAGAACACCGTTTCAAACCGGGAGAAGTATTCCGATACGTCTTCCTGGGGTTTCTGACGACAAGCCGTTACTATCGACCAGCCCACTTTCTTTTCTGGGATCAGGGTTTTCAATTTCTGTACAATTTTGTCTGGGAGGTCTAAAATTGATTTCAAAGGCTTCTGTCCTGGTTCTCGTTGCCTATCTATGCCATCGAGTTGTGACCAGGTATGTCCGAACAGCTTAAGGTGGTCGACTTTCCGGATTTGCTTCCACACATCAGCTGGCAGACATAACCCGAAAAACAAGTCAATGTCAGCCAGGGTCATAATCGTTGAACCTAGGGCTGTACCTAATTCAGTGTAGAAGGCAGTGGGGTTTTTACGTAAATCGGGCAGAGATTTCCGGAACGTCAGAATATCTTGCCGATCCCATGGCTGGTAGACCCAGTTGTACACTACCCTCCCTCTTGCGTCTTGGTGGTTGACGTCATCGTGTGTTCCTAGACCTTGTGGAGGAACCCAGTAGGGAGCAGCCTCTCTTATTGGCATCATGGTGCTAGCTCGCTCAGTTTGTGGTTCGGTTGCTACGGGTGTCGTGGGTTTAGCTTCCGATTCCTGTCCAGTGAGGTGGCGGAAAACCTCAAGCGTACGCGTAAGGAGGTCCGTCACATCACACTCGCCCTCATCCCCGATATCGACCTTTCTATACAGAGTCGTTAGGCTCTCGGGACCTTTGTCTCGATATCGGTCCTCATACGCATTCAGGGCATGATAACACAGTCGTACGGCAAAATGTCGTCTGTGGCTCCCTGCATATGAGTTGAACATATCCGTGATGTGCTTTTCACTTTCCTTTCTTTCTACCAGTGTCCTCACTATCTTGTCAATCCCTGCTCGCTCATCCTTGCTTAATCTGTTCGTTCTTGCGGAATCAGCCTTTCGGGTCTCTGGGTCATCTAACACTGTTGCTTGTGCTGTATCTAGTACAAGGGGTTCGGCCGGCGCGGAGGCCATGGCGACCGAAGCTCTGGTACTACTCTCGTCTGTGCTTGGGAGTAGCGAGTGCTGTGCTAAGGGTTGGGAAGGGGCATATGGAGGGGGCATGTAGATGATCGGAGGACCTAACAAAAGATCATCGTTGGCTCGCTGTTTCGTCGGCAATTCAGGATAGAGCGTAGAGGGTGTTCTAACCGGACACTGGCTTGATGTTTCTACTTCTAGTTTCTGTTTGGCTTCTTCTCTTTCCTTAATCTCTTCTTCTAATTTCTTGGCAGCTAGGTGGGCTGCCTTTCGCAGCTCTTTTCCCAACCTACTTTCATTTCTTTTTTTACGTTGTTCAGTTTCTTTGCGCCACATGCCGAGACTATCAAGCATAGTGGGCGTTGTCTTGTGTTTCCCAAGGGCTGTTTCTAGCGCGTTTATTTTATCCTCGTCGAAGGATCCTATCAGTGGCCACTGACTTTTCTGATCCTTCTTCGTATATTTATGCCACAGCTTGCTATAAGCTATAGCGATCAATCCATGCTTCATGAACATGTCCTTATTAGGGGTGCCTTCCAGTGGAGCCGGATGGTTCATCTCTAATAAGCGGTCCGGGCTAAACAGACTACCAATCAGTGGGGAGAAGATAGGCATGACGGATTACAACGGGGACAAAAGTCTGCACTACCTATCTTATCACTGCGTGCAAAGACTAGACAGAATATTTCTATTCTTGGTTGTTTGCAGGCGGTGAATACCTCAAAAGAACCAATATCGAACAGTCAATGTTCGGTCAATCAAACAATCAATGGGGAGAATAAGTAGGCACGACGGGTTACAACGGGGACAAAAGTCTGCGTTACCTACCCTTTCACTACCTGCAAAGAGAGAACCTGTTCTTCCCTGTTTGCAGACAGAGAATCTCCAGAAAACAATCTGCGAACAACAGTTCGGGCCAAACAATTAATCAGTGGGGGAGGAAGATAGGCACGACGGATTACAACGGGGACAAAAGTCTGCATTACCTATCCTTCACTGCTTGCAAAGAGAGAGCCTGTTGTTTCTCCGTTTGCAGACAGTGAATCTCCAAAAGAACCAACAAAAGAGTAATACTAGTATTATCCAAATCAAACAATCATTTCGCAATTTGTCGCGTTTACACGACCTTACCCTGACCGCATGGACAGTTTCTTGTCTTCCGAATCCAGCGCCCGATCGTCCTCTATTCTTCGTGATCTTCGCGGCACTCCTGATGGTTCCCAGTCAGGACCGTAGATCACTCGAGAGAGGTCTGTTCGGAACCAGTGAAGTTCGGATGATCGGCTGTCAGACGAGGGTCTATCGGACAGGAGCTCTCCCGATCGTTGCAGTCGTTCACTCTGTCGTCAGGACCTCTCCCACTGGATCCACGAGTCACTGATGGGCCCCTCGTTTGGGACGCCAATTGTGGAAAAAGGTAGGGCCGATGACCTTTTTCAGAGTTGCCCGGCGTTAACCGCCTCTATTACCACTCAAGTTACCAAACAAAGAGGCAGGCTCTGGAGACTGGAAGGCAGGAAACAGAAGTTTTATTCCGACGGAGCAGAACACATCAAAACAGACAACAGGGTATCTTCTCGAGGTGCTCTCACCGCATCTCTGAGGCCTGGCCTCTTATACACAGGTTTATGATCTTTATTACAGTTTATTGCATGTGGCACATTCTTGCAAATGCTTTGAAGTATGAAAGGACATCCTGGGAATCCCCGCTTCAGGCCCGTTCCCACACACATTTACAGTTGAAGTCCCCTCCCCGGTCACAACAGGTGACAATTGTTGCGCAGTTGGGCATTCCGCCGATTCACGGAATGTATGTGGTTGATCGGATATCATGGGGCGGGGGCTTTGATCAACTCGGGGATCCTTTGATGGGAGAAGCTTCCTACTGTATGGGGGGCAATAAACAGCATCCGCAGGGCCAGGTGGAGGCCTGGGAACGAGTAAGACAATCGGCATAGAGGAAAGGGGGGTTTTTATCAAAGGACTCAGGATCATGAAAGGAATGGAGGGAGGTGTTGAGCTGGGAACAGGATGGGGTTCCGAGGTAGAGTTGTGCTGAAGAGGGGTTTATGGCCCAAGGCATGTGAGAGCGGGGGCTGTCAGCGCGCGGGGGATGCCTGCGAGGTCAGGAGAGAGAGAGAGAGACGCGCTGGCTGTCGGCGATGGGCAGAGAGGCCATGGCATTTAAAATGGCTGCCGCTTACGCGCACGAATGGGCTCGAAAAGGGGGCAAGATGGCGCCGATAATGTTGACACTGCAGTCTAGGTTTTAACATAACGGCAACTCCACAGATTTTAAAATTGATCAAATAATGATCGGACCAGATTAGGGCTAAGGGGGCATCCATATGTATCTGATTCGAGGAGAAAACCTGATCCAGCATATGGCCTTTGTCATGCGTAACACCAGATACAAACGGGGTCAAATTAAGGATATCCAAAGATTCATATAGGCTAATAGGGTCTGGCTCCAAAGATTTATCCATATGGATATTAAAATCCCCCAGGACCATATAATGGCTGTGTTTCACTGCAATGGGAGAAATGGAATGGCTAATTGAGTCCAGGAAATTCTTTGCCCGACCAGGAGGGCGATAAATTACTACTCCTGCCATGGATTGCTGAGCCGAGAGAGTTAAGAGAAGGCCCAAACTCTCCGCCCCCTCTATCTCCACATTCGCTAAAGGAGTGTGTTAGACCTGTCAGCCTTTTGGGTGGTCTCTCTTAATTTTTTTCAGAATCCCTTTCTGCCTCCCATTATTTTTGTCCACCTGTCCTATTTTTTTGTGTGGCTTTAGGTCTCTGGGTGCCCCACCACTGCTTTTCAGTGCTGAGGTACAGGTGCGCCTTCTTAAAATGGTGGATGAGTTCCTAAGATGGATGCCTGTCAGGAATTACCTCAGAGATTGTGGGCCATAGGATAACATTGGAGGGTTCCAGAACCTTCCAGGCCATTCTAGTGACCAGGGCTGAGGCTATATAAGGGTGGACACTCGGCTGCCATTTTGTCACTGCTGGGCTGGCTGGAGTTAAGACAACTGCATCTGGGGGATTGTGTCATGGGCTACTCTGATGGTTCCTAAGGGCTGCGAAATAGTCATGGGTGCTGCCTTCCCCCCTGTTGATCGGACCCTGCCTATGTGAGAAGAACTGTGTACCTTACAAATCAGTATAACCATTTGTCAAGAAAACGTATTCAACCCAACCGCCGATGAGCGCGGTCTTCCCCAACCCCAGAGACCTTGGCCGTGGACCCCAAGAGCATCAAGAAACAGGGGACTTTGGTTAATATTTCTGAGGTGAAGAGTGATCTCGACCTCCGCCATTGCCTGGTTCGGCCAGGTTGAGGTGTACTGTTGTGCCAGAGCCGTGGGCAGCCAAGAAGTCTCAGCGCTTTGTGTTCCATGCCCACCGCCCCCCCCCCCTCCGCCTTTCTGAGGCGTCGAGGTGCTGGGGCTGACTAGCGTTGCTGTGTCGCTGACCTGGGTGCTGAGAGGAGCCGAGTGATCCCAGGCGGAGGCGTGAGAAGGGCGGAGCAACGTGAAGATCCCCGGAAGACGCCGGGTGGGGCCGCTGAACTACCGGCCCCCTCACGCCGAGCACGCCGCCTCACGCAGTTCAAGCCGGGTCTCCGTGGGGATGCGGAGGCTGAAGCGGCCCTCGGGTGCCCCGGTGCCCATGGTGATCGGCAGTGAGCGCACGGAGGCCCGTCGGAGGAGGCTTTCACATCTCCGCTCAGCTGCTACCCCCGCCCGCCTCAGGTGAAGTGGTGAAGAACCTGAGCGGGCGGACGGGGGAAGAGCGGCCTAGTCAACTTGCTTCCTCCAAATGAATAACGAGGGCGCCATTCGGGCACACAAGTGTCTGAGGGGAGGTTCAGAGGAGGGAGGAGCAGCAAGAGACAAGTCTACAAGTAAGGGGGCAAACTAAGGAGATTGGGGGTACCACAAGCTTGCCCTAAGCAAGTTCCACCCTCCAGGATATGGTGACTGAAGGAAATTGAAGAGTAGGCTAGACTCTAAGTTCCCCCTTTGAAATAAGCCTCCTAGAAGACATCAGAGGAGTTTATAAAAGAAACTTGTCATATTCTTCCTTTAAATATATACCCATTCTGACTCAAAAGCCGGTTAAGCTAAATGTACTTATTAATATGTTCCTATAGATTTATGGATGATGAATATTACTGGTTATTTGCTTAAGTGAATGTATTCAGAAACCTAATGCTGACTATCAAAAGGAAGTGTGTTGTAAAATTCAATTAGTGTGACTAACTCGCCAAGTGAATTGCTGAAAGACCTATCCTAGTTACAGTGAAACTTACATTCATTTTAGATAAATTCTCACTAATTAATGACTAACAAAGATGGTGTGGTGTCATTTTTGGTGGGTTTGCACTGGGGTGTTGTAGAGTGTGTAATGCAAGCACGACACAGTCGTCATCTAGATTTAGCCTTTCCACCCAGGACCATGCTACCCTAAATGGACCGGAAGCCCCGGGTCCAACAGAGTGTAAATAAAGGAGCTCCTATATACGATAGCTAGCCCACCACCTCTCCCCTCCATGCGATCCTTCCTCAAGATCTGGTAACCCAGAGGAATCGCATTGGCAATAGTGGGATCAGAAGCCTCAGTTAACCAGGTTTCTGTAAGAAACAACACGTCAGGGGATGAGTCGCTTAGAAAATCATAAATTTCAAATTCATGTTTTTCAAGGAACGGACATTCAACAGAGAAGCCTTCCAAAATATATCTGGAACCTCTTGCCCCCTGACCGGGGCAGGCATAACCCATTTAACTTTGTGCTCTCTTAGAGAAGGTCGGGCTGACCAATTACCTTCTTTACACCTCTCAAAACCATTGTACCCAAGCTAATCGAATTGGGTCTACACGCCGAGTCCTTATCAAGCGCCCCCAAATGGTTCCTGTCATAGGTAATTACCTTAGAGGGCTCCAAAGTAAAACTGGCAGCATGACCGGCCCGGGCCCTACCGGGACGCTGACGGGTTCAGACGGGCTTGTCTTTGGCGGGCCTTAGCCGCGCCAGCGGTGTGCCTGCTGCGTTCTAGTGCAGCGACCCATTTTGAAGGGGCCAGCATCCAACCACTATACCGCACGAAGAGGAAAAATGGCGGCTAGCGGTCACGGAGCTCCAGAAGACCGGTTCGATTCCCCCTTCCTTCACAATCAAATTCCCAGTTATTAAAATTCCCACACAACAAAGAAATACAACTGCAGAGCAGATTAAAAAGTAAAGTGCAGAGACTTACATTTTTGATGCAAATGTAATTGCACCAAATGCTTTTAGCAGCGAGTAAGGCAAGATGTAATGTAATGCTCGAAGTTACTAGGTACTCATTTGTTTAAGTATTGCAGGGAAATGGTTTCGGGAGTGATTGACAGCCAGTCTTGTATAAGTTTTTTTTTTCAGTGTTGCTGGGGTGTGATGTTCTGTAGTATGGACGCATTGAGTTGCTTTTCATTTCTTTACTTAATCATGAATTGGTTGATAGTTCTAGAATTTGATTGGTGGATTGCTCATATTGGTTTCAGGCTTGTATGGCAATGGAGGTGTTGAACAAGGTTTAATGAAATGTTTGTCTTGTTGCCCCAAGAGTGCTCATAGAGAATAGGGTAGGTTTTTAATTTGAAGACATCGCAGGAGTTAATTCTTAGTAAGAGAAGATTTGTGAGGGAAAGGAATGAGTGAAGATAGTGTTAGGGTAGGTATCTGACAGAGTTGGGAACTGAGCATTTGCTGATCTTCGTTGTCTTGGTAATAGGCATATATCCTATGACATTTGGTGTGATTAGGGGCACTAGTTAAAAGAGGTGGGGGAAAATACAGTTACACCCGCCTCACTCCTATCAAGATATTTTAGGATAATTGGGCCATGGGTTACGAAGCAAACAATTCCCGGCAGATCAAGAGATTCAGTAGTAGTCCTTCTGGAGACCTATATTTTAATATATTTATGCAGACACCACCTGGATCCAATAACCACCTCTCCTGCTATTAAGTTGTAGTCCATACCATGCAGCCATTCCCCAAAGGGAGTGGGGAATGTCTTTGAGTGCCAGTGCATGGCTATGTCCCGCTTGGCCAGCACACAATCAATACCAAACAGAAATTGGTGCCTCTGAGCCCATCCCAACCCATTAATATTCCTAAAAGATCCAATTTGGGATCCCGCTCAAGGGTGACCCCTTTCACCTCCTCCAGCTTTGAAAGGATCAGCTCCATTAGGTGGAAATAACTGGGTACGCCCAAATGTGTGAATCCAGTTGCCCCTTGCATCCCCACATCGGAGACACTCCAGCCCCAAGTCCTTTCTCATTGTTAGGATTCGGTCACCAGTCCTCTTTTGATGACCATAGTTTTCACCATCACATGACACGCCAGCTGTATAAAAGGGAGTCCTACCATAGTGTCGTTGCTTGTTATTGCAAACCTGTGGGTTCCTGCTATTTTAGTTCCTGTGAAGCTGTTGGTTGTTGCTGTTTCTCACGGGCTCGTGAGAATCGTTGGAGTATTACCCTTTTCCCGTATCCCTTGCCCTGATTCCCGCTGTTGTGAACTACCTGTTCCCTCCCTTCTGTCCCCTTGTTTTCCCGTCCCGTGTCCCTGTAGTTAGTTAGTTAGCTTACTTGTTTCATATTTCCCCCGTCTCTTGTCAGAGACTCGCCAACGACATCCAGGGGCTCCTGTTTGTCAGACACTATTTAGTGTCTTTTTTCTTTTGTACCCGAGACGTTGTAAGATCAACTAGTACGGACGCTAGGCGTTCGCATCGTATACAAGTCTTGTGGTAACCGTCCGCCTCGTTATGGGCGGATCTGACGTTTGAGCTGTATCCCGGCTGGGATTACTTTTCACTCATTCACCGAGAGACGAGTGGTTATCGTTTCTCAGTACTTTAGGTTATCCCCTTCACTTCCCTTTTTTGAGTCACAGGGGTTTTTTGTTCATGCACGTTATTTTGGCATGTTTTTTACCCTGTGAAATCCCTTCACGCCCAAACCTAAACACCCGAAGAACTAGTCTTGTTTTTGCAAGATATACCCCCTCGAAGCAAAACCTGCATTTGTATCTGGTAAGTGTATGTGTGGTGAACTGCTGGATATGGTCTTTTGTTACAAAGGTAGGATTGGGGACTGAAAGTCATTGTGTGGTATATCTTTTTGTTTCCCTGTCTATGCAGGTGCGGAAGCGAGGAGGAGGGTGTTCTTAGGATCTACGCTCTACAGGGGTGGAAGGTTTGGTGCCTTTCAGTGGCGGCTGGTGACATTTGAAAGTGGTGGGGCGTAAAATGATAATCATACTGCACCGTAGCGAGCCCAAACCCCCTAAGGAGGGTTCGGGGGGAATTCCCCCCGAGAAAATTTTGAAAAAACAGCGGAAAAATGGTGCATTTTCAAGCAAATTTGAGAAAGCAGAAAGGTTAATAAAGCAATTGTGGAAGTGCAGGTATTACATTATTAAAGAGATGTCATATAACATAGGTAGCTGCTTATTCAGTATAACCACAGAGCTTCATAACAGACTTATTCCTATAGTAATCTGTTCTCAATCTCACTATGCCAGGATTAAGGCGTTGGATAATTTTTAATGGTGGTGAGGTTCCGTGAATTCTGAACCTGGGTCATAAAGGTCGTGGTTCTGTTACGATTTTGGCAACAGTGAACCGTAAACAGTGAGTTCAGCAAGTATGAGTGTTTTCATCATGTTACACCGATGGATTCACTGTGTATTTGAAGATTTTGTTCTGAACCATGGGTTCCATTTTGTGCATGGCAGCCATTTTGTAGGTGCCCTCACATAGGCTGATGACTTTAGCTGACTGCTGGATGACCTGAGTGAACTGACCCTGTTGCCTGAAGCTGACCTTGTTAGACCAGTTTCTTGCCCAGTAGCTGATCAAGATTAAGGATCAGAGCACAGGAGATTGTAAAGTTTGGTATGCACATACACACCCCTTATCCTACCTCTCATCTGTTTCTGTTCCTTCTTTTTATGACCTGTTTACGATATGGGTTTGTCCAGCTTGTGTAAGAAGGAATGTTGGAGTTTTTGCATGCTTGCAAAAGCTAGGACTGCCCTTTACTTTTGTGCTGAGTCATGTAACCCTAAAACATATAAAAGGCCTCTGTCCTCTGTATTCCTCAGACTACCTCATTCAGTTACTACGGTTTCTGTGTAACGTGGCCTCATTTATTAAATTTAATAAAGATGTCGTTTCATATTTCAGCTTCTGTGCCAAGTTCTTTATTGATATTAGGAAGACCCCTGAGAATGGAGATTTCGGATTTCCTCAGCGCTGCCATTTCTTTAATGGGGCTGTGAAAGTCCCACTGGGGTCCCACTGTGTCTGCCTGTGTGTTTATATTGGTGTATATATATATTAAACACTATTAAAAAAGAAAGCTTGTTTTCATCAAAAAACTCTCACTTCCTCCTATTTGTGAGAATATTTAAATGAATGGATTAGCACGACTGGCTGCTTCTGGTCACAATGCCTTTGCAATGCAATCACATCGGCCTTGTTTCACTAGATCATGGGTACTCACAAACTTTCTCTCGGGGGCCAAATTTACAGTGTGGTTTGTGTCTGAGGGCCGCACTGGTGGGGGCGGGGTCAGTGGGGGAGGGGGCGGGCTAGAGGGAAAAAAACTGACCATGAGGTTGATCACAGGTCCCTGCAGCGGACGCCTTCGTCCACTGAGCCACCAGACCCGGCATACACACATTTCTCTCTCTCTCTCTCATTCTTTCTCTGTCACTCTCTCGCTCTCTGTCTCCCTCCCTCCCTCTCTCTCTCCCTCTCTCCCTCTCTCTACCTCTCTCTCCCTCTGTGTCCCTCTGCCTCATTCACTCTGACTGTCTCACTCACTCTGACTGTCTCACTCTCTCTGTCTCCCTCTCTCTGTCTCTCTCTGTTTTCCTCTCCCTCTGTTTCCCTCTCCCTCTCTCTGTTTCCCTCTACTTTCCTCTATTTCTTTCTCCCTCTCTATCCTTCCCTCTTCCTCCTTCCCTCTTTCCCTCACCCTCTTTCCCTCACCCTCCTTCCCTCTCCCTCCCTCCCTCTCCATCCCCCTCCCTCACTACGAGGTCTCCCTCACTCTGATGTCTCCCTCACTCTGATGTCTCCCTCACTCTGATGTCTCCCTCACTCTGATGTCTCACTCACTCTGATGTCTCCCTCACTCACTCTGAGGGCTCCCTCACTCACTCTGAGGTCTCCCTCACTCACTCTGAGGTCTCCCTCACTTGCTCTGTCTCCCTCCCTCGCTCTTTCTTTCCCTCGCTCTCCCTCTGTCTGCTCTGTCTCCCTCCCTCGCTCTTTCTTTCCCTCGCTCTCCCTCTGTCTGCCTGTCTCCCTCCCTCGCTCCCCCTCTGTCTGCCTGACTCCCTCCCTCGCTCTCCCTATGTCTCCCTCGCTATGCCTCCCTCGCTCTCCCTCACTCTGCTTCCCTCGCTCTCCCGCTGTCTCCCTCGCTCTCCCTCTGTCTGCCTCTGTCTCCCTCCCTCGCTCTCCCTCTGTCTGCCTGTCTCCCTCCCTCCTCCTCCCTTTAGCTGCCTCTGTCTCCCTCTCCCTATGTCTCCCTCGCTATACCTCCCTCGCTCTTCCTCCGTCTCCCTCGCTCTCCCTCCGTCTCCCTCGCTCTCCCTCTGTCTCCCTCGCTCTCTCTCACTCTGCCTCCTCGCTCTCCCTCTGTCTCCCTTGCTCTCCCTCCCTCTGCCTCCCTCGCTCTCCCTCGCTCTCCCTGTCTCCCTCCCTCGCTCTCCCTCTGTCTGCATGTCTCCCTCCCTCACTCTCCCTCGCTCTCCCTGTCTGCCTCAGTCTCCCTCGCTCTCCCTCGCGCTGCCTCCCTCGCTCTCCCTCTGTCAGCCTCTGTCTCCCTCCCTCGCTCCCCCTCGGTCTGTCTCCCTCCCTCGCTCTCGCTCTGGCTCTGTCTGTCTGTCTCTGTCTCCTTCCTCCCTCCCTCTCCCTCTTCATCTCATCATGCCTGTGTGTGCCCGGGCTGACACTGCTTCTGGGCACACACACACACTCAGCCAGCCAGCCGCACCCGAGCACTTCACACCTCTTTAAGAGACCATTTGCATGCTAATGAGGCTTTGTTCAGCTCCTAGGCCCCTGCAGCCCCACTCTGACGGAAATCGCCCGGCCCTCACAGAGAGTCTCTGCATCGCGCTGCCGCAGGGGTGTTTGCTGAGATTTAAAAAAAAAAAAAAAAAACACGGGTACGATGTCTCGGCGGGCCGCCAGGGAAGGCTTGCCGGGCCGGCCCTGGCCCGCGGGCCGTACTATGAGTACCCGTGCACTAGATGAACCTATGGTCATGGACTCCAATTGCAGTGGCGTCACTCAGTCTTTAATCCTTCATAAATCAGCAAAACAAGCATAAGTGCAGGAACACAAAGAGTCAGTTATCACCGCAAACTTACTTCATGTTCTATACAGTTTCAAAGTCGCTCTCATTGCAACATCCTTTCACATTTACTCAGTCTGACAGTAATCTGCACCTTTCATTCTTGGATGCATAGTCTCCTCGTCTACCCAGGTTTCAGACTACGAATCACCACAAAGTGAGCTGGAACTGGGGAGACAGCTAACGGAAAAGGAATGGGGCAAGATATATTTTAGAGCTAGATAATTGAGAATACTGAAATATACTAAAAATACTGTAATACTGAATATTTAAAATAAATATTTCATTTCAGAACCGGAGTGTTGGACTTGGACCCCTGAGCCCGTAATATAAGCACACTGTGACTCACTGCACAAGAGCACGTTGCAACTTACTTGGCCTGATATATTTTTAAAAGGGCTGCGATCAGTCTCTTAGACAACTTGGAGGCAAAATTAACAAGCATTGAAATGCAATAGGTCGCGCCTTTGATTAAGTTAAAGCCATTTGCTTTGCTAATGGTATTTTATAGCAAAGCAAATGGCTTTAACATAATCAAAGGCCTATATTAATGCTGCTGTGCAAGCTGCAAGGGTGTACAGTGCGCCCCTCTATTAATTTTACTTGTAAGGTAATGAATGATTATAATGCTGCCTTGCATGCTGTGCTGTAGTACACACTGCTTCTTCATCAATATAAAAGTTAAACTAATGGATGAATGATTATTAATGCTGCTCTGCAAGCAATGGAGGGCCCCTCCAATAATATTCTGATGGGGCGTGTGGGGAATCGAGATATGGTAGGGTGCGATGCTGAGGCATGGTAAGCTGAGAGTGTGGTGAGAGAGAGTCTGAGCCAGGGAGTGTGAGTGTTTGTGGAGGCGAAACTGCCTGTAAGAGAATGGAGCAGTGTCTGAAAGCATGTGTGAAAGAGAAATGTGTGTGTGCAAGAATGTGTGTGTGATAGGCTATTTTAGAAAAAGTTTATGAGTGTGTGTGAGTGCTCATGCAAAAACTGCGGAACCGCCTCACCATACACATGCACCCCAATGCTGCTAAGTCATAGCCGTCCACCCCCTCACAAGATAGTTGTAATGCTCCTTGGTTAAGAGTGGGTGGCAGTTACAAGTCGTTGGCGCCACTTCTGGAGTCTTAGCTGAGGAGCCAATAATCCTGTATTAGCAGGTGCTCAGTATCTGCCCCTAGGGGTGGCAGTACTTTAATTATTAAAGTACTGCCACCTCTAAGGGCAGATACTGAGCACCTGCTGTAGGGCGCTGCTGTCACCATTTCACAAGACCTGGCGTTTTAATCAGGGGGCAAGGGTCAGGGAGTGGGGGGTAGTCGAAGGGCAAGATGCACTGACAGTGCACACAAGGGTGTTCAGCTGTCCTCTCAGCCTTCTGCACTGCATGGTTGGAAACATAGTATCACTGAGAAGAAAAGAAAAACGAAGGAGCACTGATAATAAGTATTAAAGATGAAATGTTGAGCAGTGAAGGCGAGGGGTGTGAGGCACACGCATCTCATTGGAGAGACTCTACTGAACTAATACCTGCTTAATAGCATGTATGTGAGATTGGGCTCAATTCGGTTTTTCCCCACTGATTTTCTGTTCCAAATGTAATTATCCGAACTTGTTTAATTCTGTGTTCAATGAATACCAGGTGTTGTTATTGCCCTTATGTTCATTCATATATAATGACTCACAATACCATGCCCCTGTTGCCGCTAATGGAGAACCACAATCTATTAATATTAAGTATCATATTGCTTTCCTAACAGTCAAATCATGAAGGAGATTCTGCCTCACAACGCAATACTTGACTTAGGTAATTAGTTCCTCTGTGACCTAAAACACGGTCATTTAAATATTGGCTCTTGGGGTTGGGGGGCGATGAAGGGATCTCTTCAGTTTTGCTATTCTGATGATTAAAATGCTGCTGTCACAAGTGTCATCTTCTCAACATTCTCTCGAGCTCTTACGTCACCACATCGTTAGAAGGGGTATGAGCATTCTCACGAATTATCCCTGAGCGTGCAACATTTCTTTTAATATTGTCACATAACGATACAAAAAGAAAGGCACGCACGCCGCCAGCTGCACCTCGCATAAACCTAAAGCGTTTCCCAGACTTGACCGGTGGTGGTGAATGTGTTGTGTAGGTACACCCCCCCCCCCCACCCCCCCCCCCACCCCTTCTGTCCGTATTTGCCAGGCCACATCTGGTAACAGCAGCTCGTGGCTTTGCCATTCAGTCTAAAAAACCACAAAGTGACCTGCCTTGAGGAGGCCTGGCCGAGACACCCGGTCAACCAATGCCTGCTGTCAGTAACAAACTCGCCCCAGTCACGCAAAATACTGCCTGCTGTCGGAGTGGATTATGCCAGTCTTTTAAATTTATGCCGCCGGTATTGCATACCGTCGAAGGTATTAGGCCAGCAGCACGTTATCCTTTCATTGCACTTGTCACGAAATTCACCAGTGACCCTAATATGGACAAGTGTATGTTAAGGGGCAGATGTGATAAATAAAGGCGGGGGCTTACCGTGCGTGTTCCAGTGTGGTATTGCCCTGGCCCAGTGCTCGCTCAGAAAAATCCCTGGATCATTCATCGGCACGAAGTGAGGGAATCCCAAGCAGCCTCCTGCAACTCCACCCCACCCCTTCCCAGGTCATCAGAGGGTGGGGTCAGTGACGCTTACCGACCCCACCTCATCCTATGACGACATGGGAAAGGGTGGGACGGTGATGCAGTCTCAGCAATGATTGACAAGAAGCTCCGGGAAGTACAGGGCTGATGCCCTGTACGCCTGGGCTGCTTCTAAAATGTGGCGCTGCTGCGCGTCATAATTGGGTGGTCCCAGAGGACCCTAATTACAGCAGACCAGGGCCTGCGCTAGGTCCGCCCTGCGTAGCCAAAAATCCGAAGAAGTTTGTCGGGCACATGCGCGTGTGTCACACTGGAAAATGGCCTGGTTGCCTGACCCTGCAGTTTGTGAGAGTCAGAGTGATAGAAAGGTAGGCACGGCCGCACGGAGGAACTGATTTGTTTTGTTAGGCATGTGGATGGATGGTAATTGCTTTTGCTTTAAGCAGTTAAAACATCCACATGCTTCACAAAATTAGGAGGGCGGAGCCCCGACGCCCAGGCACAGGAACCGCCGCTGGTGCCTTTATTTCCACCCCCTTTTCCGGTTCATCGGTTTACTCATCTGTACCATCTAGAGAGTGACCGGTGAGTCGGGGAAGTGGTTGGGACACGCCTCGTTCCTGCAGTGTGTGGGTTGGGCAGGAGCCTAACACTCATCCTCTAACGCCTATCTGGTGTGTAGTATATTCTGTGGAAGTGCTTAAATTGTATCAGTCACAATTTAGCAGAATTACCAAATGTCAGGCTGCCATTTTCGACTTAGCCCAGTCCTCCTCATCCAATTAGCCTATGTTGGCTTTCCAACATTCCCGTGTGATAATCATAGGGCCTGGCACATTAATGACTACAGTCCTATACACCTGTGAGATACCTTTCCCACTAATCTCCCCCATGGTAATCTTGGGTTTCAGCTGGTTGTGATCGGGAAGCAGGGCAGGACCTCTCCCCAGGTGTGCCAAGACATATTGGATCTGTAAATAAAGGAAATACTGAGACCAAAGTAGCTCGTACTCCTTGGTCAGTAGTATGAAGAAGAGCAGAAGCTTGTGGGTTCTGACATCCCCCAATTTGGATATGCCCAGCTTGTCCCACTTCTGAAACATGTGCAGCCGTAGGGATGACTTTATCGAACTGCTCAGCCACAGGGGTTGTTTCATTGGTGAGCCTTGGGTCCCTCCCTATCCATTTCAGTGCCTTATACAGCATTCAAGTGGGATAGCAGTGACCTGGGGTAATTGCGGGATAGTCTTTGTGCCATGACCATGGGGCCAATGTCGGAAAGCCTGCTAGTTCCAGACAAAATGCTGGATCGTTCATGGTGCTGAGAATCCAGTTGTTGATTGGCCACATTTGCATAGCCCTGTATTGTAACTGTACACCCACTGCCCTTAAGCCCTCATCAAAAGGTGCCTAAATACATCTTTTATGTGCCTACCTTTTGGCAGGGTGGGGGGGGGGGGGGGGGGGGGGGGGGGAATAAAATGCAGATAAAAAGGTACCAGAATAATCAAATGGTCCAGGAGCCAAGCAAGTAAACAGGGAACCACAATCCGGACATGATTGAGGAAGGGTCTGAAGAGAGAGGGAACTACTAGGACCATAATGCATCAGCGACGTGGAACAGAAATCTGGACTAAAAGGTGAAGCAAAGCTAAGTATGGGAGTAACTATTGATTTGTATATTGACCGATAGTGATGTAAAGGGCAACTCATGAGTTACAGCTAGTGGTAGGATGTCAGAATCCTGACACATTTAGCATCCAGCAAGTATCAGGGTCTGCTGACACCAGAATACCCATATAGAGGAAGATGCCTGCCACATATTTCAGGTTTTGGAGTATCTGGGCTCATGGGGGGATTGGAAGACCCAGACAAGGGGACCAGGGTGGATTTGTCCTAATTGATGCGAAGGCCTGAACCATCCTGTTAACCTGCAAAATTTGATTTGGCCTCAGGATCAAGGCCTCAGAATGCTGAATGAACAGGTGTACACCATCAGCATATAGGGAAATGCGGTCCTCTGGGCCATCCTCCCATCGAATTTCTTCTGAAAAAACGGTGCTGGGTAACCATTGGGAGCTGTGACCTTCCCGGATGGGATAGCCTGCAAATCATCATAATTCCTCTTCCTTGATTGGTGTGTCTAGGATCCTTCGATCCTTGGAGTAAGTCTGGGCATGATCAGATCCCACACAGTTGGGTGGCAAGTCTCCAGTTGAGGAGGTGGAGGCATTATGTACAGCGCCTCTTAGTAGTCTGCAAAGGCATCTATGATTTCCTGAGTGTCTTATGTCATATACCATTCTTCCACCAGCACCCTGGTTCCAGTCGACTGCACAGATTAGTGCAGGATCATTTGGGATTGAGGCAGTGGTGCAGTGCTCGCTCAAATCGCAACTGCTATCTTCAGTGTCCAGGCCACACCAATGGTTCTTGTTTTAGAGCGATATTGTTGCCATTTAGGTAGAAGAAATATATGGGGAGTTGATCTCCAGGGTCTTGTGGATCCGCAATATCCCCTTTCCTTCAGGATCCCATAAAGATCTTTGCTTCAGGCAGGCTAAATTTGGATAAATACCTAATGTATTCCTGTTGGGACATGAAAGCATGGCGCAGTTGTAGATCCCGGTAAATTTGAGACTAGTCTAATTTGAAATAAGTTTGAAGATCCTGGAAGGCTTTCATGTCTGTTCCCTGCCAAAGGTCGCCCACCCTATATATATCAATAAGGTCCCATCTATTAAAACCATCAAGGACTGCCCAGTGTTGCCACCATTTGTTTCACCACAGGGGCATTGGCATTTTGAGTGTGATCCTCTGATCTAATGCAATCCATCACAGCACGAACTGTCATGTGTGCAAGATTACTTTGGTGATTTCTGGCAGACTGTGGGGGATAGGATCCCCATAGAGTAGTCCCAAAATGTTATCCCGTCCTATCAGTGACATTTCTAGTCGGAATGTTTAGTCATGCATACATTTACAAAAGGTTGGCATTTGAAAGGTTGATTCAGCCATAGTAAGGATCACATTTTAGCTTACACCTTCCGCAAACTAGGTATGAGGGATAACCAAGGGAAAGTGCTTGAGAGCATACAACAAATGTGGAAATACCATAATTTAAAACAGGGCTACCCTGCCAAGTGGGTGTTTTATCCAGGTAGTACAATCAGTATTCCATCTGAGCATCACGTGCCCCAAATTGAGATTCTGCGATAAATTAGGCTATGTTGATCCGCAAATAGTGGAAGCTAAGCCTGCAGGCAGGCAGCATTTATTTACCAGTGTACTGCATCCATGTCACCCTTCAACAGAACTAGGAGAGGTTTGGTCGAGTTAACAGTGAGGCCAGAAGCTTTCTTATGAAGGGTCAACTTCTCAGGTATTCGAGGACCTGTGAGGGAGGGTAGAGAGAGAAACAGGAGGGTGCCATCCACATATAGTGCAATCTGGTCCTCCAGTGCCATACCTAGTTGAATCTCCACATCTGAGTGTCACAGCTAATCCACACTGATAGGGGTTCTATGGCTCAGGCAAAGAGCAGAGGGGATAAAGGACACTCCTTTCCGTAGACTCTACAGATGAGGAATGGAGAGGAAAAAGTACTATTAACTCAAAACTGAGCACGCAATCAAGTATATGGATTCTGGATAAATGCCCAATACTTAGGTCCAAACCCAATTTTCTTTGTGCTCCCTCAAGCAAAGTCCAGTTAACCGAATCACAGGCCTTCTCAAAGCCACTGGGATCTTTCAGGTCAGCTCGAATCGCCAAAGGTTTTTAGTGTGTACAGATATAGTGTCTAGTGCTTCGGTGTGGCATGAAGCACATTGGTCTGGATCGACCAAATTCAGCAACACTCTAAGTAGCCTGTTTGTAAAGGGGTTTGCGTAGATTCTGATCTCTGCATTTATGAGAGATATCAGTCGATAGGAGACACACCGGACTGGAGGTCGGTCGGTCTGACTTCTGTCGTCCTACCGTAGTCGCTAAGTCCAGTTCTGGGGGAAAGTGGCTTTTTTTCAATTGCTCCTTGGTGCAAAAGGGTGGGATTAAAAGTAATAAAAAGCTGTGATAAAGCAAGAGAACGTAGCTTAAAATAATGTGGTTAACTTGTAAAACATTAACACGAATTATGTCAAAAAGAAACAGAAAAATTAAAATGTGCCTTTCATTAAACGTGCAAATTAACATGTGATATGTTTAGCTTGATTTTTTTGTTGTAGTAAGCATCCATTTTTAATGTATTTTCATTGTCAAGTTAAGTTAGGCCTCCTTCATTTTTTTATCCCTCTGCATTTCATTTATTTTTGCCTCTCAATATGTTTAGCAGAATGTGGCAAAGTGTAATATTAAATAAATAATTCACGTTAGCTTTGGAAAACATGTAATTCTTTTAGAATGCTTTGAGTTCAACAAATTATTTCTTTCTCTCCTAAGCTACTTAATCTCATTGCTTTTGGATAGACTCCAGCTGCCACATTCTCTTAATATTGAACAGTTAATAGTTATTAAACAATAAGCGTATGCATAGAAAAATGAAGTCTATGATGTAGATCTGTAGAAGCTGCAACTAAAATGTTTCTGATTTTGACTCGTTCATTGTCACTAAGTGGAGTTCTGAATAGCTGATAGAGTGAGCTACAGGGTTCTTGTGGGAACTCAACATGAAACCAGTTACATAAGTAATTGCAACTTAGTATGTCGCTTGAAGATAATGTTAGCTGCTTTTGTATGTTACAGCAGGAATGAAGATGGATGCGACAGACCATCTGATGATGCTTTCACCATTGGTGGCTGCCAGGTATGGGGAGTGGTGAGGTAGGCACACCTCTGCTGACGAGTTTGGACCCTGTTGGAATGGGTTTCCAGCCGGGGGGAGGGGTGGTAAGGGGGGAGTCCCAGGCATGTCCCCCACCCCTTCTACTTACAGCCATGATGGAGCTTTGTACTGATCATACTGGTCCAGGCCAATTGCTTTGTGACTATCTCTTTACCTTTACACCATCCACTACTGCTGGTGGTATTTTCAGAACTTTCTTTAGGTATACATTAACTGCTGTGACTAGTTCCTGATTAGGAGAAGACTCAGACAAGTTTTCCAGAACTACTCTCCATGAGAAGTTCACTAAACTCTAATTGCCATTTCTAAATACTTCTTAAAATTGTCACTCTTTTCTGAAAGGACTCTTTATGGGTTGTGATAGTTTAGGATCTATTAGTGTAGAGTAAGGACTTAGGTCAAATTCCTTTATAGAGCAGGCTGTGATAGTTATATGTTTGCTGCTAACCATTATTTTTTCTCAAAATTTCTGTAAACTGATTTAACTAATTTGAATTTAAATAAAGAGAATAAAACTCAAACCACTTAATCTATAAAATGTAAATACAACTTTTAAAACTTACTTAATCTCTCATTGTTGACTGAACATAAGAAGCAATGTTGAAATTTGATAGTGATTTATGCTCCATTCGAAAACGGTGGCAGCAATTCAGTTGACCTGGAGAAACAAGGCATGGAATTGGAAACCATTGTTGTAAGTTAAAATGAGTGAGGTGATTTTAAACTACTCACACGCCAGCAGCTGCAATACTATTAAATGGTGTAACCAACTGAGCTAAGTGTTTTAGTGGGGTACATATCTCTCAAGAGTGCCCTTGATCGCCTTCCGCATGAGAGTTTGATCAACTGACACTCGTAATGGTGCAATTGCAGTAGGGAAAGATCCTTAATGAGTGGGGTAGAGGCTTCCAAGGTGGGGCAGTCACGCACCGCATAAAAAAAGTGGAAGTAATCTGCAAAGGCAGTAGCAGTGTCTACTGCAATGGTGAGTTTCTCACCACAGTCATCGGTGATATATTAAACCAAGCAGGACTGCCTCTTTTGTCACAGCCAGTATAACAATTTACCTACTTAATCTCCCCTTTCATATGCTCTTCTCTTCGAGGCCACCCAGCATTGCAGGGCTTTGCAAGAGACCCCTGTCTGAAGGACAACCTCTACCTGCTCAGTCTGCAGACCCTGATTGTCTCGCTCTTGGGCCATAATGCTGGTTTCCAGTTTAGATATCTGCCAATATTTCTCCCTCTCTTTCCTTCTCAAATATGATCTGGCATGTCCCTGTAAAGTAGCTTTCCTGGCTACCCA
This sequence comes from Lissotriton vulgaris, assembly GCF_964263255.1. Taxonomy (NCBI): domain Eukaryota; kingdom Metazoa; phylum Chordata; class Amphibia; order Caudata; family Salamandridae; genus Lissotriton; species Lissotriton vulgaris. Next base: position 288,009,184 of record NC_141693.1, read on the forward strand.
TAGTGGGCCAGGCGAGTCATCTGTTCCCTTGTTTAAACGAAAGTAATCCTCAACTCTTGGGCTAAGAATTATGTGAATTGTTTGTCTGCTAAGCACCAAAAATGGAGCCGCCAATTAGAGCGGGGTCCTTTTCTATGGAAACCAAGGTGCTGTACTACAGCAGTGTTGTCCCAAATACCTTTGGGTTGAATAAAGGAGTCAGTGGTGTGGGTGAGATCTCTAGCAGGGAACAGCACAAATGTATGTGAGACGGAACGTGGCCTGCGAGGGCAACATGGCGGACGTGTGTTAGAGTTGCTCCGCTCTGAGTCCCCGTTATCTTCCGAATTTATACATGAATGTGCTACATTCACGACAGTGATATTGAGGGCAAGACCTGTTGGCAGTGGGAGGCTGTTTCTGGGCAAACAGAAACCGCTGTGCACACGATCGACCACTGGAGCGGGGGACCGGCCTATCGGTACGAAGACGTCGGGAGCCGCCACTACGGGAGCGGCGCTGGACGGGAGGCCCAGACCGCGCAGCTTTCGAGCGCAGTGACGAAATGCTGGAATAAACAACGAGGCCGCCGGACACACCATCGGGACTGGCGCTGAGGGGCATGTCTCATCTGTGGAGGTTCGGGAGTGTTAACGCCTGGCTTATAGTGAGTTGTTATAAAGAAGGGTATACCCAAAATCACTGGGACCTGGGAGTAGAACAGTATAGAATGTGGTGGTCCCAGTACTATTACATCAAAATAGTGTAAAGATATATCTAAGAAACAAAAAAGAATCAAATGGAAGAGTTGAATGGTTCTAAAGTGTTATTTAATCATACTAAGCATCTGACACAAATTGTTAAGCAAAGAATTTACAGAAAACATTCAAATGTATCGTTGATGTGACCAACTGGGTGGAAGGGGAGGGAGGAAAAGTGACTTAAGTGAGGCAAGTGACATACAATATTCAAGCATATCACAATCAAATTGTCGGGCATTTTATTCAATGCCACACATTCATAGTTTCATATTAATATTCCTAGGTTCTTATCAGAAATAATTCAATCATTTACATAGCCATGTACAGTACAAGATCACAGTACGACATGCGCTGTTGGTGATACTGGCATTGATAATGTAACGACGTTTCGACCCCTGAAACCATGTAGGTTGGTTCTAATCCTTACTGATGGAGTCTTCCTCAGGAAAAAAAATTAAAGTGAAGGGCAGAGAGGCACTTGAGGAAAAAATGAGGTGTTTGTCAGGTCCAACACTTAAATTAAAGACGAGAACAAAAGCACGGGTAAGTCACTATATTTACCATATCTGATTAGGGAAAGCCTACTAGGTACATCGTTTCCTCAAGGACAATGGGGCTTCAAAAGGCTCCGAAAGTAGTGGGAGAGAGTGATGAACACCTGTAGGAATAAGGTGTCTGTCAAAAATGGCCTTAAATGAATCAAAAGTTACTGCGTTGATAGAACAAAGAAAAACTTACTCAGAAAGAGGGAAAGAAATCCGTACTACTCCTTCATATGCAGTGTAAATGCTGCTAGACAAGCCGTGGTCAAGCCATAGGTCCAAAGGTGAAAGAAATCACAAGTCACTTCCAATAAATGGATTTAATTAATCTAAAGGAAAAGAGGGATGGGGGAAATTCAGTGCTAGGGCTCAGGTTGATCGTCTGGATTCAATGGTGTGGTACAGTGCATAGTGAAGTTGACAACTAACATGGTAACAACGCCTATTTAAAAACCAACTCATTCTCTGATCATCTGAATCCAATGGTGTAGTACAGTACAAAGTGAAGCTGACCAATTACACGGACATGCGCCAAAGAACTTATCAGGGAATTAATGGAGTCTAAGATAGATAAGGTAGCGCTGGACCTTACATTATCAAATACTGACCATCGGAAGCTAGGGGATTGAGTCACGAAAGTGGAGCAGGAGGTCTCTGAGCTCAACCGTTACTGATTTCCTGGAAAAACAACAGAATACACACAAATCTCATATCCGGTTCCTTGAGGACAGGGTGGAGGATGCCGAAGGCCGCTCTAGGCGGAAAAATATGAGCCTGATTGGGCTGCCGTAGGGGGCGGAGGGCCAGGATGCTGTGGTTTTCTTGGAACAATGGCTTAAGGGTATTCTTCCTTCCTCCTCCTTTTCTCCCTTCTTCACAATAGAGAGGGCACGTCGCATTCTGGGCAGAAAAGCCCCACCAGGCTCTGGAGCGCACCCTCTTATCCGCAAGCTACTACATTTTAAAGCTAGAGACATGACTCTGCGTGAAACCAGGAAATTGGATAAAGTTAAATTTGACAATGCTAGGATCCTCTTCTTCCCGTACTATACTCTCAGGGTCCAGCGTCAACGGGGGTCTTTCCCCTCGGTTAAGCAGAAGCTTTGTCAACTCAATGTGGCATATTCCTTACTCTATCCGGCAAAGCTCAGAGTATTTTCAGATGGAAAATTACACATCTTTGAGACACCGTAGGATCCCTGGGACTGGTTGGAAACTACGGGCCAGTTCATGGGACCTAGACCGATCCGCACAGCGGATACCTGGCAGAAAGAGGCCAACAGCTTGAAACTTTGTTGGTAACGATCCAAGAGGCGGTCTTCTGGTGTGTTGGCGGCTCATGGACAGGACCAGATCTGGCAGGAGAGACAGGCGCCAATCCGGGAAGTAGAGCAATTTGTGGAACCAGTGGAGGTGGTCAGCGTGGGATGTACCCTGCCCCAAATGATGAGGGCTCGTCTGCAGTTGAACTATCTAATGTGGTGTCGCTGCGAATGCCTGCCGTCACACCTCAGACTTTCGATGGTATTGTATGAAGGCTGGGACACCGGTGTTTTCATTACAAATTATTGACATAGTAGCAGCCCTGTGGTAGTTGCTTTGCGGGGTGGAGTGCTAAGGGATCTGCATTAATGTACTTGCTTATGTGTTGATGTATAGCTATTCGGTCTTCTCAGTTATCTGCCAACTTTCACGTTCACATGTGTGCCAAATGGGGATTCCTCTATGGAGCGCTCTGCTAGGCCGCTCACCCCCTACGCTCATCCCTACTTCAGGGTATCAGTTGGTTTCACGGATAGTTTGTATCCTAGATAGGTTTGGGCAGCATCTCTGGTTTATGGGGGCCGCTCTGATACGGTTGTTTCACCGCCATATTGGCGTGTTTCCCCTTTTTCCTACCCTAATAGTCTCTCCAGGGGGGATGGGCGATGTCACCGTTTTTTTGCAGCCCCGCACTGGTTTCGGTTGGGGGTTGGGTCACGAGTGGTGGCTGTCTGTTGCAGTGACATGACTGATTACATGACACTAACGTGGAATGTGAGGAGTCTTTGATCACCATCTCCCAGATATGCGGTCTATTCTTATCCTAAAAGACATCAGGTGCGTATAGCCCTACTACAGACTCATCTAGATGGTGCAGAAGCGGCTAAATCACAAAAGAAATAGAGGGGCATGGTGTGCGCTACCAATTATTCACTATTTGCAAGTGGGGCACTGAAATGGGTTCGCCCAGGCACACCTTTCACGGCAGAGGAGGTAGTGCTTGACAAAGAGGGAAGATATGTATTCTTACGGGGTAGGCTGGATGGTCTCTATGTGTTGCTTGGTAATGTGTATGCTCCTAATACAGACTTAACCCCTTCCCTGCTCATGACGAGCTCAGCTCGTCATGAGGCACGGTTGAGCTGTGCTGATGACGAGCTCAGCTCATCATGTATAATGGGAAAGCTCACAAAGAAGCACAGGAGGGAAAAACCCATAGCAGCCAAGGTGTTAAACCCATTCATTGAGACACTCTCCCTAACTCTTGCTAAATGATGTGAGACCCCGTAGCTGATTGGTGGAGACTTTAATAGTGTGTTGGAAGTTGGGTTAGACAGATCGTTTCCCCCCCTTACACATACCGCAGCCACATTCAATTCAGCTGCCTTGAGTGGGTGGGCTTGGGGTTGAGTGATGGTGGATATTTGGAGGCACCGAAATCCTATGGTGCCGGTGTATTCATTTTACTCGGTACCACACAATCTACGTTTCCGATTAGACATGTTTCTTAGTTCTAACTCTCTACTCCCATATGACTCGGGTTCGGAATATTCGGGCCGCACCCACTCCGATCAAAATGTACACTATGTGTCACTGGTATGGGAATCTGGACCACTTGCAATTCCTACGTGGCGGTTGCAGCTGTCAATGCTGGAGGATCCCCTGTTTAGAGACGGGGTGGGAGAAGCTCTCAGTGAGTATTTTGAGCACAATGCGGGAACAGCCTCTTCATGTATGTGGGAATGGGCTGCTATGAAGGTCACTATTCGAGGGAAATGTCTGGGGTTGGATTGTAACACGAGGAGACAGGTGGACTCGAATTGCTTGACTTGGAATGGGGACTATTAAGATTTGAATCCGAAACTGTGGGTGCTGCTCCTGATAGGGCTCTGCTTCTGGCGGCACGTAAAAGTACACAGAACTCTTGGAGTGCCAGAGATGCCTAAATTACGCGACACACTCTGTGAGGGCTCACGCTCAGAGGGACCGCACTGGTGCTTTACTAGCCTGGTTAATCAAACGGGATCAGGCCACGGGCCTCATCACCGCCCTTCGTTCCTGGGATGGTGGGCTTAAATATACACAACATGAGATTCACAGAGAACTGACTTCGCATATTGCACACTTGTACAGACCTGCCCACACTGCCTCTGGTGGGGACATCTTTTCCTTTCAGGATGGTATCACTTTTCATATGCTCACGCTTGAACAACGACAGGAACTAGATGTACCTCTTACATTGGAGGAAAGAAAAGGAATGATGCATACTTTGCCTAACGGGAAGGCCCCAGGACCGGATGGTCTTCCTCATGAGTTTTATAAGACTTATGCTATCAGCTGGGTCCACCCCTCTTGGGAGTCTATATGGAGGCATTTGAGGGTGTTGCTCTTCCAGCCCTAATGACAGAAGCCACTTTGGTTACACTTCCTAAGCCAGATTGGGATCCCGCGAGCACGAGCGCCTATCAGCCTTTGGTGCTCCTAAATGGAGACTATAAGGTTTTGGCGGGGGTGCTCGCGAGTCGCCTGGCCCTGTTTACTCCACAACGGGTTCATCGGGATCAGAATGGGTTTGCCCGGCTGGCAATACCTCTTTAAATATTCGTAGGTTATTTCTGGTTATGCGAACAGCTTTGCTGAACTGGCCTGCAGCAGGCTTCCTGGTCTTGGACCTAGAGAAAGCCTTCGACACCTTGGAGTGGCCGTATCTGTTTGCAGTGTTGGGTCGATTTGGGTTTGGGTCCTACTTCCTCAATCTGGTAAAGCTGTTGTATGATGTCCCCACCGTCCGGGTTCACTTGGAATCCTTGTTCTCTAAACCTTTGTCGATAGGTAGGGGAACCAGACAGGGGTGCCCCTCTCTCCACTCATATTCTCTTTGGCTATAGAACCTTCGGCCATAGCTTTGCGCCAGTTGTCAGATCAATGGGGAATACGGCTGGGGGAAGAGTCACATGCCCTGTCACTGTACGTGGACGATATCTTACTCTTCCTTAATAACATATGTACGATTCTCCCACGGTGCCCAACACGCTGCGGTTGTTTGCTAAAGTGTCCGGGCTGAAGGTGAACTGGGGGAAATCATGTTTATTTCCCTTTACTCCTGGTGTTGAAGATCCTCAATGGACAGTGGATAGAGCAGTGGTGGCCTGGCAACCGGCGGTGTTTCGGTATTTGGGTGTCTGTATCTATCACACACACAGGGGTCTACTGGATGTCAACCTATGCAGAGCACTCACTGTGCTGCGCCAGCAGGTGGACTTCGGGAAGACACTTAACCTCTTTGTCACAGGTAAGGTGGCAATCATCAAAATGGTGGTATTGCCCAGATTATTATATTTCTTTGTGAATCTCCCTCTATCTCTGCTGGCCTCATTTTTCTCCGCCCATTGGAATGACTTCTGAGGGACTTTATATGGTGTGATACTCATTGTAGGGTGGCGCTTGTTAAATTATATCTGCCGGTGACACAGGGTGGGTCAGCTCTACCCAACCTGTAACATTATTATTTGGCGTCCCAGATACAGTGGGAGGCGAAGTGGTTGGGTGAGCTCAATCTTGTGGATACAGCAGAAGGTGGGCCGCATTTCACATTAAATGAGCTTCTCTACATTTTTCATCCTTGTGCTAAACCGAGTATGCCTTTACCCTACTTGGTGCAGATAGCCCATAAATGTTTTCCGTAGAGCCTTATATCTTACTAAGCATGTCATGCCATATGTGCCCACCATACCGCTCCTATTACTACCAAGAGGTATGGGCAGAGCCAGTACAGCTGAACTGGTAGTTTGGCATGAGGCTGATGTGCATACTCTGGGCGATCTGTACTTAGAGGGCACATTACGACCGTTCCAAACTCTGGTGGATGAGAAAGGTGTTCGGTTGGGGCAGTTCCTGCAACACTCCTTCTGAATAGCTACGTTGAGACACCACTGGGGGGATATTTCGCAAGAACTTCTGACACACTTGATATTACAATATATCCACATACTGGGCACAGGGCGACACCTCATTAAGTGGTTTGCGGAGTACATTAGAGAATACACCTTTACTGATTTAACACACTTGCGCAATAAGTTGGAAACAGATTTTGCACATCCATTCACACCTAGGGATTGGGGAGCATTGCTGGAAAGTCCCAGACAGATCCCTAGGAATGCAAGACTTAGGCTAATCCAGTTCTATATAGAACATAGGGCCTACCTATCCCCCGATAAAATTAATACGTTTTTCAATTAGGCAGATGCCCGTTGCCCGCAATGCCAATTGGTGAACACTGATATATTGCATATGATATGGTCCTGCTCCGAATTGCAGACTTATTGGCTCGGAGTAATTAGATTATTATCCACCACCACACTCTGCTGAGCCCTTGGGGATCTTGATCACAGGCTAATTTCCCAGAGATAGACAACACAGGACCTCCTCTCGTTTTCTTGATCTGGAGTTGGCGGTGGCCAAGCTTCTTGTCACCCGTCGCTGGCAGTCAATTGATCATCCTCCACTCACAGCCTGGGTTCACTCAATGTTATAGTGGGCTAGGGCGGAGGCGACATTATTGCTAAGAGAAGATATGCTGGGACTCCGCAAGTATCCCATCTCAGCAGCATGGGGAGTGCTGCTGACGGCATTACAGGTAGCTTTGATTCCAGAGGACTCTTCTATTGCTTCCGACTCCGATCAGGTTAATTCTCATACTGGGCATGGTGATCCCACTCATTACCGAGTTTTGCACTTAGTGCATTTCTTCATTTCGGATGATATCGCTTCTTGATATGTGACACCGAGTTTGATATTGATATGTCTGGGACTGAGTGTGGGCTGCTGTGGCCTTATTAAACGGATAGGCTCCTTAGATCTCGGCCCCCCTCCAGCCCCCCCTTCCTTCCTTCCTTTATTTCCCTTACTGTTTGTCTCAGTTGTTTCTTCTGAGTGGTTTTATATAGTTTTATTATATGGATCTGTTTATTTACATAAGAGTCGTGACTTTATAGCCCAGCCGAAAGGAGACACTAGAAATGTACAGTTCTCATGTTGCGGAGAGTTATTTGTACTCTTGCATGGTGTCTTAGATATTGCATTAATGACAAGCTGTAATGGCTAATATACACTGTTGGAAGCATGAAGTATTATCGCTAGGCATCTGTATACTCCTGAGACACATTACTCACGCTGATTTCTTTTTCTTTTTTTATCGCTGCCAAGATTTTATGTATTTCTTATTATTGTGCACTATCACTCATTTTCCAATGACCTCACACACTGGCTGAGCAGCAGGAAATAGAACATCAGTGACATCAATGGACAGGATGCCTTATTCTCAACAGTAGATTACAACACATCTCCCCCTTTATGGAGAAATAGAAAATCCAATGGGATGCAAGATGGTAAAATCCACAAGCAATAAATACATCTCAAAAATGTACCATACAAGTGTACAGATAACCTACAACCTCTCTGCTCACCCATCAGGGAACACTAACTACCCATTTCCCTCCACAACATATACACTCAAACAGGACCAGCCTGTAACCCTCCACAACACAACACTCAAACAGGACCAGGACGTCCTCCACACTCTAATGTTTTGGGGTGTAACCATGCACCCCCTTCACCATACACTTAAGCAGGAATAGGGCTTTTTCCACACTCTACTTCATTGAGGTGTGACAGCAAACCCCCTAAAACATTTGACTTAACAAACTTCCCCCACATCCTTAACCCCTAAGGAAGGATTGACATATATCACTGGGGTGTAACACACACATCCTAAAACATTAGGCGTAACACACTGCCCCTACATTCTAAACCCCTTAGGAAGGATGCTCAACTCTACAACTCCGGGCGTAGCACACTACCCTTATATCAATAACCCCTTCGAAGGATGGGCAAAACATGGTCCCACTTCAGGACCAAGATGACTCACACTTTTCCCCCCCATACACAACAGGACCAGGAAGACTAATCACACGACTCAAACATGTCAATCAACTCACTCTCCCCCTTCTGCATACTCAACTAGACCGGGAAGACTAATCTCAAGACACCACATGCCACTCAGTACATGTGACTCTAGCATAGAACCGCATAAAAACATAACCCAAAATCAACAAAGAACTGGAAATACAGCACATCACACCTGTCCAATACAACCATAACCATGGGCAACAAACTCAGAATGACATAGAATATCCTAATATGCAGCAACTCAAACTGGCCTTGACAGAAAAAAAATAAACCTGGCCATGGCAGGTAATAGAATGTTCTCCAACATGGGGGAGCAGTTTCTGTAGTAAAAGACACAGCAAAGAAGCTCATTAAGTACTTTAGTGGAGCATCCAAACACAAAGGGGCAGATTTATGTTGGACTTGCGCCACGTTTGCGTCACGCAACGGCAGCGTAAACGTGGCGCATCCCTGCGACCCATTTACAACGTGACGCATCTAGGCAGATGCGTCACGTTGTAAAGCCCTGCGCCACATGTGGGCGTTCCGGCGCAGGGTGGGCGTTCCGGGGCAGGTGCGCCTCGCAAAAGTGGCTGAGTGAAATCTACAAGATTTCACTCAGTCACTTTTAGGCCAATGCTGCGTCAAAACCCTGCGCCTGCTTGAAGCAGGCGTAAGGCTTGACGCAGCATTGGACAGATAGGGCACCCCCGAGCCTTGCTGGAGCTGCGTCGCGCTTGCGACGCACATCCAGCAATGTGCCACCTTTACGGCACAGATGCGTTACGCATCTGTGCCGTTTTTGCCCCATGGTGCGCCGCATTGTAAATGCGGCGCACCATGGGTGGCGGAGCTGCGGCGCACAATAACTGGCGCATCCCTGGGGATGCGCCAGTTATTGTAAATCTGCCCCAAAGAGCGTAGCGAGGTAACTGACCTCCAAAGTTACATCGAACCTCAAACACATATTAAAACATAACATAAGACCAAACAATGTACATGCAACTTGTACTGAAATATTGGAACACACCTACATAACGTTGTGTGTTCTAATAAAGAACCTACTACTACATACCTTCTTTCCTTATATAAACAAATAATGATAATAAAGAAATAATACAAATCAAATTAATATAGCACAAAATTCTTACATTTATTTAGTAACACTCGGATCCTTTTCCTTGCAATAGCATAAGACAAAGTACCTAAATCATTAAAATCACATTCGCCATGTACTACTCCATTACTTGTATCAATAACAGATTCCCTACCAAAATCTGACTCACACTTGGAATCAAGATCCTTCAAAATTATTTTGTTTTCTTTTCCTAACCTTGCAATACTCCACCAAGACCCATTGTTTAGTAATGCAGACGATCTCCTAACTTTCATCACATTAAACACACCCAAAAACTTGGATTGATATTTTTAACATGTATAGGTAACTTAATTTTAACTTTGTCACCTATTTGTAACGGTATCCTTTTCTTACTTTTAACATTTGAAAAGAATTCCTTTTTAACTTCAAAATCACAAATAGTTTTTGGTTGTCTAAATATTTATTTTACATCAACTCCTTTTTCATTAGCCCCCAAACAATTTGTATTCAGTTCTTGTCTTAGTTTCCTTTCTTTGAGTAGCTGAAAAGTTGGCGCAGGCAGAGAACAATGCTCCGCCCGTGGAATGTGTGGAGATTTGCCTACTCCACGTTCCGCGGAGAACACGGAGTAGGCAAATCTCTGCACACTCCGCAGCAGAGCGGAGTTGGCCAGCTCCCACCTCCACCCCCACTATTAACAATTAATTAGACATTAATTAAAACTAAAAGAAAAAAACACTTACCTGTACTGCGATGTCCCAGGGCTGCCCTCTTCCTCGCCGTCTCTGGGTGATCCTTGCGAAAACTGCGCATGCACGCCTATGCGCAATTTTCTCATGGATCCCCCAGAGACGGCGAGGAAGAGGTTGAGGGCAGCCCGGGGTCGCCGCAGTACAGGTCAGTGTTTTTTGTTTTAGTTTTCATTAATGTCTAATTAATTGTTAATAAAGGGGGTGTAGGCGGGTGGTGGAGCGGAGTTCCACAGTTTGTTCCCAACTCCGTGGAACTCCACGTAGTCCCACTATGCCATCTACGCACAGGGTTACTGAAAAGGAGAAACCTTTGAAGTACAATGGAATGACCAAATCAAATCCACCACATGGTTTTTCACATCAATGCATGCTTTTAAAGCCAATTGAATACCCTCAGCCAAAGTTCTGTTAAATCTTTCTACCAGACCATTCATATTTGGCGATTAAAGTGCTGTTTTTGTGACAAATGTTGACCTCTTTCAAAAATTTCAAAAACACACCTGAAGTAAATTGTGAACCATTATCAGACAGAATGTTCAGCGGAACACCTTCCATTCTAAAAATGTCTTGCAAAAAATCAACTATCACTGCAGAATCACCTTGAGGAACCCATTTCCTTTCTATCCACTTTGAAAAATAATCTATCAAAACTAATATGCACAATTTTCCACAAGTAATTCCCTCATATGCACCTAACACATCGATAGCCAGTTTTTCCCATGGCTTCTCTGGTATTGACGATGTTAGCAAATCAGAATGTTGCATTTTAAGTACTTTGTCTAAATCCATACAGAACAAACAATTTTTTCCAAAATTGACAACCTCACCATCGCACATAATATTCTTTTTCCTGTTTGACCTACGTGTCCAAAAGGAGCAATAGAGATACATTTTTTCCTGATGCCAACTGGTAGCACAAATAACTCACCCTTCATAATCAAATCACTATTAAAAGTAAGTTAATCTCTCACCTTTCAAAATACACTCAATTCTGTTGACAAATATTTTTCTAAAGGCCACCCTTCTACAATATACTTTTTTTTAACAATTTCCAATGTTTCATCCTCTAAACTTGCTCTTAACCATTCTTCTTTGGAAACTACTTGGGCCACAGATAGTACCACATCCTCAATGGTTGCAACCACACACTCCTCTTTCGGAAATTTACTCTGTACCGGTTGCAACTCATTAGTAAGTCTCGACAACCAGTCCGCTCTTACAATCTGCACTCTAGGTATACACGCCATAACATAATATACTCATATAACTTTGCCAACAACCTCACTAACCGTGACAATGCTTTTCCCACACCATTTTAAGACAACAAAGATATTAACGGTTTGTGATCAGTCTGCAATTTGATAGACTTTCCCCACTGTACATGCAACTTGTACTAGAATAATAGAACACACCGACAGAATGTGGTGTGTTCTAATAAAGAACCTACTACTACAGTGTCTTACCTGAAATGTGATTTTGGCCCCTAAATCCTTACCCCCCCTAGGAAGGATGGTTAAAACACGGTCTCATTTCAGGACCAACATACACTCAACACATTCCCCCTTCACACACGCAAACATTCTGGGAACCAATGCTTAGCATGAGATTGTGAAATCAGTATTAAAACATAAATAAAGAAAATACATAAAACAACCTTAAAAACCTATAATTGGCAGGTGACTCGTAGTACACCCCGGTGAGGGATTCCTCACCCGAACATAGAATCCTCCAGGATGATGAGCGACCAGTCACCAGAAACCTCTTGCCAACCGTACTTTTTTTTATCAATTTAAGATGGAAGTTATTAATATCTCCTCTTGCGATGAATGACAGTCCTCTACTCTGATGCATGATGTTCAACATCGTTCTGTAGCCTGTGCCCTCACCATAAATCATGTGAACTAGGACACATTAATTATGTTTAATATGTGTACACTGTCCAAACACCCAGTGCACCTCATTGTGTTACTCATTTTCTTTTACCTAGAATGTGCTGACCATTCAGTTGTGCCAATATCAAATGTGCCCACTCCTTACTCGTGGCTTTAGAATCCCTTTTTCTCCTGCTGCTGTTTACTAATTGATACAAATTTGATTTGACAGCTCACAATCAGTGGGGAGCACCGACACAGGCACATAAGATCCAATGGCCTGTATCCTGCTTCAAGATGGTGCTTTTACGTTGCACGCTGTGGCATTGACAGGTCAAGCCCACGCAAGGTCATTCAGCCAACGTCTTAGAAGAACAATGAGGAATGTAGATTCGTCTTCTGATTGTGGCTCCACCATGGAAACCTCAGAGAGCTTGCTCCTTGTGTTTCACTGCACACAGGTGTATAGTAGTCTTAAGTCTCGAGCCGTTGCGCTGCCACCAGTCAGCCTGTTGGGACAAAGCAAATGATCAGCGCAGTGTATTTGACCAAAAACAAATAAGGGCAAGGATGATAAAGTTACCTCAATATGCAATTAAGTTTAGGCTGGTATCCAATCCAGCTCCACTCATCACCAGTCCAATTTAACACTGCAAGTTTACTCCAATTTAACAGATGAAACACCCACTACTTCTGTAACTGCAGTCAACAAACATGATCCATAAGCGTGCCTTCAAATGACTTTTTTCAAAACTTTTGATGACTGCAGGCTGTCAAACTTCAAGGTCAAACAGCCACAGCTTCTATTGACTGTGGGCTGTCTGGTGTAAAAGACACCAGTGGGGCTTTCAGGGCGTTTCTCTTTCCTCAGATTTCAAACTCACCTCTCTTAGTTTCTTTAGTGAGTTCACATTGTCTTCATTGTCTTCATCTCCTTTCAGCTTGTTCCTTTTAGACTTTATATTCTTCTACACGCAGGTTCTTTCTACAATCGTTGCCAGTGTTAAAATGAAGATTACAAGATTCAGTATCATACCACTGAGGTCAATAACAAGAGGTACACGGATCAAAGCAGGCCAAACATAAAACATGTTATCATACTAATCTCAATAAACTGCACACAATGGGATATAAAGGGCGTCATTGTGATTTAGGAAGACTGGTTGCTCTTCACAAATGTCAAGGATATTCTGTCTGCCTTATTACAAGTGCATTGTGTTATGTTGCACATGTAATAATATGTTTTTCATGTAGAATGGGGGCCTAACTCACATATCTGACATAGGTCTTGGCCAACACACACATGTTACACATGCTTTTATGTTCTTGGAAAATGATGTATGTCTGTTATGTCATCTTTATAAAGTATCCCATTTGGAAATATGGAACTGGCACATATTATCAGGGCTCTAGTCAGGGGTACACACAGGTACACAGCGTCCCCCCACTCTTTTCACAGGGTTGACGCCGTCCCCCCTGCCTAGAAGTTGGGCCTCACAGAAAATATGCTGAATGTGTACGGGAGCACCTGCACGTTGCCTGCTTTCTATTTCCAGCAGCCACATGCATGCAGCGAGGGAGCCTTTTTTCATCTCCAGCTGGGCCGAAGTTAAGGGGTCATCAGGCCTCCTTTTGTTTGTATATGCTGACTGGGGACGCCTGGAACCTTACATTTGATTGTAAACACCACAGAGGGAAACAAAGGCACACAGCTTGCCTTCTGTTCACAGGTACTTAAGAGAGGCATGCTTTTGCCTTTGTTCTGTCACTGTATATACTTGCAGACACTGTAAGACTGTCAGATGGGTTAGTCTGTCCCAGTATTTACACAAATAATTTAAGTAGCGCTATTTTATTTCTTAGATAGCGCTATGTCATGAGGTCATGAGGTCATTTGCATATTGTCTTACTTGGTCAGTACCCCTGATAGAGCGCGCAGGTCACCCGGGTCACAAGTTTACCAATTTTCACCCCGCGCACTGGGCCCTGACGCGAGTGCCCAAGACTAAGTTTTGCAGTGAACCGGGTGATTTCTTGCACGCCACTATGAGTAATTCGGGGGGGTGACTCTTACACCACTTACTATTCATGTACCTGACTTACCACAGGCACATTACTCCCGACGGATCAGGAGCTAGCAGTGGACAGGTGACAGGTTTCCTAGGAAAGAATATACTTTATAAACCAAAATACATTTTTCCACACTGTAATTTGTAAAATAACCACAGACACCTGATGGGGTTAAAAGTTTTATCTAAAAGATTTCAAAGTGAATATGCCAAGATAAGCAAGATACAAAATAACACATCAAGCATTAGGATCACGACCAAAATATAACTGTGAATTAGAGCAAGGACCATTTGAGCATATGGGAACACTATGGGATCTGAGCATTTAAGGAACACGCTATTCAGCACAAGTTTAAACTAGGGCGAGGGACATGAATAGAATCTTGAATGAATATTTTAAGCTAGGCTACTCAAGCTATTATTATTAGATTCACTGTAACCATGCTAAAGGGAAGGGAAAAACAGGAACATACTAAAATATAACAGTCAGTAATTTCCTACAGGGGGGGAGAGAAGTGGAACACGTCTAATAATCAATTTCATATAACTTGCATTTCAAGGTGATAGAGCAATGTAACGGCAAGAGCGCTTTATTAAGGAGAAGGCGAAAGAGAGAGAGAGAGAGAGAGAGAGAGAGAGAGAGAGAGAGAGAGAATCGCAAACCCACCAAGTAATATTTACCTAATTAGGAATGAGGACTAACCCTGGCCACGGGTCAGTTTGGAAGGACGGGGACAAGAACCCTCAGAAAAGGAATGCCAGAATGCGAGCAGGTACAGCCCACGGCAGTCAGAACAGGATACCCCTCAGGTTTGGGCCAGGACTGGGCTCACCAAGGTACGACCAATACCCACAGCTTCGGATGCAACGCCTGCGTTACCCCTCTCTGCAAGTAATCCGCCAGTAACCCCGATTGGGTTTTCGAATTTCCCAGCAAAGTGCTTCGCTCCGCACTTAAGACTATTTCCACCCCTAGGAGATTGTGGAAAATATGGGCAGAGTGCTCCGCAGCACTCTAGATTGAGCACCTATAGAGTTCGTAGGGTCAGTGACAGGTCTGCTACTCGGACAAGTCGGACAATTTTCCTAAGCTACACTAGGGTAATTATACAGTTTGGGGACCCTTAGACCACCCATCAATGTTGCAAGTGACAGTTTCTCACATTATGATTGGTCAGGAGAGGTGGCTCGGACATTGTCACCTCCTAGAATTCAACGTTCCCATCATAAATATTGAAATTTTGCTTATCCGCCCCTTGGGTTCACGTTCCCATCCATAGGAATACAGTAGAAAATACGAGTGTACAGGGTATAGCAACATTGTCTCTGTGTTTCAAGGTGGAATTTCATCGTCTTGTGCTGGGTTCTCAGGCGCATTGGGCTTCAGGAGCCAGCTGGCTTGTTTCAGCTTCTGCGCAGTAGAGTTTCTCCCAGGTCACATGGCAATACTCAGAGGAGCCTCATCATGGCGCCGGTTATGTATATTCCAGCCCCCAGAGACGCGATACATGAAAAGTAAGCGAGAACAAATTAAAATCACACATAAAAATGATCACACTGTATACCGTGATAAAATTTTACACCCCCCTTACTTTATAACAGCAATAGTATTAAAGTTTAGTGCGAAAAGACAGATAGGCTAAAGCAGCAGTTGCAAGCATAGAGCGTGGTGAGAGACAAGCGGCCATGTTTGCAACAGTGCGCATGAGCAGCAGATTCCCTCCAGAATGCGAGTGCGTCACATCACATGGGTATGACCGACGCATGCGCAGACTGAATTTCAGCGAAGCGGCCATTTCTTTAGTGCAAGCATTGTGAGGATGAAAAGACACATAGGCAAGCCTCTTGGGGACACCAGTGTGTTGGGGAAAATGCTAAATACAAGACGGACAGTTGGATTAATATGATTATAAGTTGAACGAGGTTCATGAGTGAGAGCAAGTCGCTTTACGTGCGAATCCTTGCTCCATCAATCCCCTCTTTGATGATATTTACTATCATCACTATATAACGGAAACAGATGCCAACTCTCATTCTTCCATATCATTCATTTCTATCTCAACGAACTTATTGTTGATTTTTCTTTCGGCTTCTCTATGAGAGTGGTGATTCTTTACCTTTTTGTATATTTCATTCCTCAATTCTTCCAATTCTAATTCATCAATGTTTCTTTTCACCCCTCTCTTATTTGCAGTGGACCTCCTTTTGCATTTTTGACATTTACAGCAGATGAATATGATCAGAACAACCACACCTATTCCGATTATTGGCATCAGTACTTTCCACAGAATGTTTCTACCTAGGTTAGAAAACCAACTACCTATTGAGGAGAGACCTCCAGTCAGTCTCGTCCAGGCACTGTCAACCTCTAATGGTTTGAGCTCTTTTTCCAAATTAGTTATATTTCTCACGTATCTTTTAAGTTCGATACTTTTATCAGGTATGTAAGTGCAACAATGTTGCGCCTTCAGCATTCTACAGACTCCGCCCTCTTTTGCCAATAAGGTGTCAAGAGCAAGGCGATTTTGCAAAACCATTGATCTGATCGCAACCATTTCAGTATTGACCAGCAGGAATCCAGCAGCAGTGTCAGTAGATAACCAATCCACTACTGTAGACAATTTGCAAATTCTGTGTGTGTTCAGAACTACCCCCATTCCAGGTATCAGTGCACTAAAAATATCACCTATGATTTCTCCTACACTCTCACGTTTACTACGCACTAAGCCATTAGTATCTTCATCATTGCTTCCAGCAGCATTATTCACATGGTATATTTTCGGGAAAACAATGCCAAAGTAGCAGCTTCCATACCAGTGATCCGGCAATTTAAAGTAAGCCTTGTTCCCACATATATAATATATTCCTGGAAACACAGGTTCTGACCCATTTTTGAAACCCCAACCTCCGATTACCTTATAATTATGTTCACACTCGCTGGAACCAATGAATACATTGTTATAATATTCTGTCCTTTCTCTACGGAGACAAAGTTTTCCTTTTCGTTCAAAATCCAGCAACAAAGCAGGATTAGCTTCGCCTTGTGAGGTGTTATCCATGTGCTCAGCCCACCTAGGGAGCCTATCCTTTTCATTATTTGCCTTTTTCTGGAACTTTTCCCTCCTTCTGTCTGCCATTTTTATAAACATCTTTTCCTGCTCTTGCAAGGAACAGGTCAGATTTTCTTGTCGTGCTTCATCTAAGTCTATGTCACCTATAGTCAGGAAATATTCTCCCATATAACGGGTTACCTCGCTTTTAACATGTACGAGGTTCAGGTGTCCTCTAATAGGAAGTTCAGAAAATACTACGTCAGCATTTGAATAGTAGTACTGCAAAGTGCTTCTATAAAATAAGCTAGCTAATATACTGCAGGAAATTCCATAGGTTAGGGGCAAGTGGTGATATGTCACACCTTCAGCTACAGATGTGGGTAGCTTCATGCAGACATAGCAGTCTTCTATTTCCATAGCCTCTACATAATGCACTAGCAAGTTAGCGAAAACATTTAAATGCGTCCTGTTTTTCATTTTGTGAAAGTGCAGTTCACCCTCATCTGATGCTTCTAAATTTTGTCGTGTCTGTCTTTGCCTAACTGAATTGTCATGTCGTTCTAAGCTTCGTGGTGTTTCTGCAGTCTGTGCAACGTCTGTGTCTAGTATTTCAGGTTCAGTAGGGGACAGGTTAGGATTTTTACTTATCATAAAAGGTATAAATACTGTTAATCCTATCCACATCACTATTAGCATAGCTATACTACATAAGCATATTTTACAGCAAGTTTTACAACACCCAAATCTGGATCTCCCAGCTACGCTTGAATCAGACATTTTAGCTTACAGGTGGCTTTTGCAACCCCTCTTCTTTTCTTTACACCAAGGCTTCGCTCTGTTTTGTCTCAAGGAGGGTCTTCGTCCGAACTCCGATCAGTGATGGATTCTTCGTCACTTTTGCCACTGGGATTGGGCTCATCAATTTCTTCCAGCACCAGGTATGTCCATTCGGGGCTCCGATACAGTTTATTCTGTTTCTTCACTCTGTCGCTCTTTCTCAGAAACTTGCCTCGGGCTGGTTTTCTTTCACTTTCAGCCCTCTCACGGTCTTTCAGTTTCTCCTCGACTGTTTTTATTCGGAGTCTTAGCCTTTTGACGTACCTGGGTGTACTTTTGCTTCTGTGACTTTCAGTGGTCGAGGACACTTGACCTTCCTCGTGCACTCTTTTAATTTTCTCCTTGTGCTTGACAGAGTCTATTTCCCTCCCTGTCTGACTAGTTACAGGTCTTTCATCTATTTCTTCTGCCTGGTCCTCAAACTGGTCCTGTTCAGGTTCGCTTTGTAGGTTTTCTTTGCTTTTAGGTGAACTGGATTCTGATTCCTGAACACGTTCATCTATTTCTATCTGCTCTGGTTCATGCACTTCGTTCTCTTCACTGTCTTCCGCATGAACTTCGGCCCTTACCACTATCTGTCCCTTCCCAGACTCCGGAGTTTCAGGCGGAGTGTCGATGTCTTGATCTGTCCCTACTTGGCCTATTTCCTGATCAGGTGTGATGTGTGTCTCATTGACCTGACCTTCGTCCTCTAGTTCTGTCTCACCTGGACTATCCCACTCACTGTCTAGGTAGGAGTATTTCCTGGTTCGTATTGGATCATGAACCTGGTCGTCGGCAGGGTACCACTCAACGTCTCGACTTGTGCTCGGCAGTTCGATGTCAGCGAGATCCGGACTCTCCTCGGGAGTCTCCTCAGCGGCGCTGCCTTCAGCTTCAGTCGCGTTTTCTCCGGTTACCCGCTTTGTGTGGCTGGCATGGATCCACTTCGGCACACCAGCACACTTTACAGCAGTAGTGGTGACAAGAATCACTTGTCTCGGCTTTCCCCACTTTGGTCCAAGGCAACTCTTCCGGGTGTGTTTCTTCAACACCACCCAATCGCCTGGTCGTAGCTTATGTGCTGGAGTCTTGGGACATTCGTCTTCTGTCTCTCCAATCTGGTGGGAGATAGAACGCACTTGGTCACCCAGCAGCTTGCAGTATTCTAGCACCAAATCATCAGTAATGCTTAGCAGTTTGTGTCCAGGTACCCATGCTTGTCGCATCACTGTCCCCATTAGTACCTCATGGGGGCTCAGGCCTGTTTTTCGATTTGGAATACTTCTCAGACTCATCAGCACAAGGGGCAAAGCGGCTGTCCAGTTCATTTTGGTGGAATCACACATCTTCGCCAGCCTGGACTTTATCGTGCCATTTATCTGCTCAACCACCCCAGATGCCTCGGGATGGTAGGCACAGTGCAGTCTTTGCTTCATTTTAAAGGCCTTACAGAGCTCTTCTAGGACGTCGTTGGCAAAATGCCCACCTTGGTCCGTTTCAATCGTCTCAGGGATTCCAAACCTAGGTATCAACTCCCTGAGCAATAGCTTGGCTGTAGTTAGGGCATCATGTTTTCTTAGCTGGGTAGGCCTCCACCCACCGGGAGAACAGACAAACTATGACCAGGATATATCTATATCCCTTGCATTTGGGCATTGTTATAAAGTCTGCCTGCATTCTGACAAAGGGACCTACTGCCTTTCCGATGGTACTCTGCTCCACTACAGTCCTCTTTCCTGCATTGAATTGCTGACACACTAGGCACCTCTGGCAAAACCTTTCCGCCTGGTTCCTGAACTTTGAATTATAGAACACCTTGTCAAACACACGACACATGGCATCCCTTCCCATATGTGTTGGTTCATGTATCATTCGGACCATGGGATCTATCAGACTGTCGGGCAGCACGGGCACTCCATTTTTGTCTACCACCACACCGTCATTCCTCATTCTGCATTCATTTTCACCCCATCTAGCTTTTTCTTCCCTGCCTGTTGACTGTTGTAAGTCTTTCAACTCATCCCACGTTGACACATTATCAAACAACATCAGTTGGCAGCTGTGTCCACCCCATAACCCAATTTGGAGGGACATTTGGTATCGGGCACAAAACTGTGCGATTTGGTCAGCGTATCTGTTCCCGGCTGTCACATCATCATCTCCTGATCTGTGAGCCGCACACTTGACCACAGCCAATTCTTTGGGCAATTGAATAGCTTCCAATAATTCTTGTACCACCTTTCCGTTTCTGATAGGGGTACCTGAGGAAGTCATGAATTCTCTTTGTAACCATAGTTGGCCGAAGTCATGAACAACCCCGTAACAGTACTGACTGTCGGTATAAACAGATATTCTTTTGTTTTTACCCCTCCTACAGGCTCTGGTCATGGCTATGAGCTCTGCCACCTGTGCAGATTTCACCTCGCATAGGTAAGAGGCTTCTATAGTGTTGGTCAGTGTCACTACAGCATAGGCAGCACACAGACCTCCACTCTCATGTCTTAAACATGACCCATCCACAAACATTGTATGATCCCTATCAAGCAATGCTACTTCTCTGATGTCTGGACGGGGCTTAGTGCTGAATTCTGTTAGATCAATGCAATTATGTTCCATTTCACCCTCGTCGTCTATATCCAGGGGAACAGGTAACAGAGTTGCTGGGTTTAGGACATTGCACCGAGAAATTGTTACATTCTCAGCACCAATCAAAATTCTCTCATACTTAGTCAGCTGACTAGGTGTGAGATACTGGGTCTTGGTTCTTGTCAGTAGAATTACAACAGAATGTGGAACATATACGGTGACAGGATGTCCCATGACAATATTCTCACTCTGTTCCAGACTGACGCAAGTAGCAGCTACTGCTTTCAGGCATCCGGGCAATCCAGCAGCCACCGGATCTAGAGTGGCTGAGAAATAGGTTACAGGACGCCTGACCAGCCCATGCTCCTGGGTCAGGACTGAGAGCGCACAATTTTCTCTGGTGTCACAGAATAGTTCAAAACGCTTGGAATAGTCTGGCATACCTAATGCAGGTGCGGTACATAGACAATTTCGCAATGTTACCCATGCGGACATGCTTTCGCTGTCCCAACTGACTGGGTCTTCCACTCCTTTCTTGGTCATTTTTATCAACGGTTTGGCTAGATTTGCGAATCCCACAATCCACTGTCTGCAGTACCCCACAACTCCTAGAAACATCCTCACCTCTTTCTGAGTTCGGGGTAGGTCCATTGCTTTAATTATCTTGATCCTTTCTGTGGTGACCTTTCGGATCCCTTTCTCTATCTGGTGCCCCAGATATTTTACTGAGTTTTTACAGAACTGCAATTTGTCAGGGGATACTTTATGTCCTCCCTTTCCTAGGTGATTCAGCAAGGCAATGGTGTCAGTGACAAAGTCATTTTGAGTTTTAGACGCCACTAGAAGGTCATCTATGTACTGTACCAAAATGGACTCTCCGGGCAGTATCAGGGTCTCAAGACATTTCTTTAAAATCTGGTTGAAAATCGAAGGACTTTCAGTGTACCCCTGAGGGACACGATTCCAGACATAGATATGGCTGTCAAATTCAAAACTAAAAAGGAACTTGCTTTCTGGATGCAATGGGATGGAAAAGAATGCATGGCACAGGTCAATGACAGTGAACCATTCCGCATTCCAAGGAATCTGATACAAGATTACTGCAGGGTTGGGCACAATGGGACAGCAAGGTACAACAATTTGGTTTACCTTGCGCAGGTCCTGCACTACTCGGTACTTTCCACTAGGCTTTTTAATTCCAATGATGGGCGAATTGCAGGGACGGCTCATTACTTCTTCTATGATTTCTGCTTCGAGCAGTCGGGTAATTTCAGTTGCGACTCCTGCCTTTACTTCTGCACTCATTTTGTACTGTCTTGTTTTGGGATATACTGCATTTGTTTTTATTGCTATTTTAACTGGGTCCACGTTTGCCATTAAGCCTACATCTTTTCCCGAGAAATCCCACACTTCTGGTACCACTCTTAACTGAAGCTCTTCAGGCAAGTCTTCAATTGACAACGTTTTAATGTCAGCATCAGGTCTTACTAACATTAGTTTGTACAAACCATCTTCATCGGGGGTCTGAACTTCGACGCCCTTTGGTGAGCAAAAGATGGTGCAATTCATTTTGCACAACAAATCGCGTCCTAACAGGTTCACAGGACTGGAATCACAGACCACAAATCTGTGCATTTCTTTAAAGTTTCCTATGGAGATTTCCATAGGCTCAGTTACTGGAGTACTTATTATCTGATTTGAGACACCCATTACTTGGATAGCTTCTCCCGAGAGGGGTAGGTTAGGAACATCCACTGTTCTTACAGTGGACCGGGTAGCACCAGTGTCCAACAGAAAGGTGATGTCTTTTCCCTCAACCTTCCCTTCAATGTATGGTCCAGTCTGGTCTACCGGTAAGGAGGCGCCAAGTACGCACTCCTTGTCCTCCCCTCTCAGGCCCCGTCAATCTTGTTCATCACAGAGGAAAGAATCATTTAACAGGTACTGTGGAATCGCTGCATTGCTTCCATTCTCTCCCTCCCATATTTCCGCCCTTTCATTCTGCTGGCCCTGGTTCTTATAATTTTGTCTAGGAGCGCGAGGTACTGGAGGTAGCTTTACCTGTTGCTGGTTCTTTCTTGTCCCCTCTTTCTGCACCTGTGGATTTAAACCATTTATAGGGGCATTACCGGCCTGCAGGTGTGGACACTCGTCTCTCCAATGCCCTAACTGGCCGCACCCGTGGCATGGGAACTTCTTCATAGCTTCTTCCCGACTCATCTTTGCCCGGGGCTTCCCTCCTCCCCCGCAGTGGCATTCTGAGCATTATTATTGGAATTCAATTTACTTAGCTGTTTTTCCTGCTGTTCAGCCAATTTCACCTGTGCCCACATCACTTTCTCCTTGAGGACTTTCTTTTTATTTTCGATTTCATCTTCGCAGTATTTTGCGTATTTCAGGACATCATCTATGGGCTTTCCCTGCCAACTTATTTTATTATCTCGAATCCATTGTGATATTTCAGGCCTTAATCCTAGCACGAATCTGTAACTGAAATGGGTCATGTCTTTCATGTCCACGCTATCAATACCACTGTAAGTTTTGAATACTTGCAGTAACCTTTCATAAAAGGAATGGACAGTTTCATCACGTTCTTGGGTGGTTCTATCTATTCTGGTCCAATCTGTCTCTTTTGCGGGCACCTTTTTCTTGAGGTACTGTATGACCTGATCATACTTCCTCATTACTTCAGGTGAGGGAGCTCCTGTTTTCTCATCTCTTGCATATTCTTCACTGGGCCAATCAATTTCTATTTTACACTCGGTCCACAGATCTACGGGCACCACAATGTCGAAAACCCATCCAGGTCTTTCAGAAGACATTTCTGAACTTTTATGAAGCGTTCAACCTGTCTGTACCAGTCAACTGGTTTCTCTCTTAATTTCGGGAAGTCATTAGTAAATGACACGATATCCTGTCGGGACCAAGGGACATGGACATACTTTCCCCCCGGGACCTCTCTCATGGGACACAACTTTTCTGCGGGAGTTACTTCTTTCAGCACATATTCTGAAGCCTGAGATTTTGCCCTGCTGTCTTCCTTTTTCTTTGCCCACCGGGTTCTCCATTTCCCCACATCCCCCCATTTCTGCAATAGTTTTAATAATTCTTTTATCTGGATCTGTTTTCCTCCCATATTCAAGCTTTCTAAGTCTTTGTCCGAAAAATCTACTCTGTAGGGTTTCTGAAGGATTTTGGAGCGACTGACATCTATTCCCATTTCCGTGGCTGTGTCCATCAGTCTCTCATGGAGCAATCTAGCGTTTCGGGTAAGGTTTTTACTGATGAACAGTAACTCTTCTTCGCTGTATGAGTTTAAGCGCTCTAATCCTACGTTTCCAGCCATCATTTCTTCTATTTCTATCCTTAGTTTATAGATCTCTAACGGTCTGGATTGGGGAGTGGTCTCTTTCTCCAACTCTTTGGTCCATCTGTCTAATTCTTCTGGTGATACTACTGTGGCACTCCTAACCCCAGATGCACCTTCAATCAAAACCTCTTTTGGCCTACTCTGACTTCTTGCCCCCGACATGCTAGTCCTAGGTTCTCTAATGGGCAAATCCATCAGAACCACTGATTCACATTCACTCTCTTGATCGTCATCTATGAATACTTCCTTTCTCGGGGGTGGTATGCTAGGAGTAGGCATTATTGGGGAGATAACAGGAGGACGAGGACTAGCCAGGTTATCCCTGTAAAGAGGAATAGCGGGTCCAATGGTCACTGGAATAGTCAGAGAATCTGGATGGGGATGTATCTGGGCTATGGTCCGGACTAAATCGTCTCGCTGCTTAGCCAGGGCTTCCTTCTCTTGTTCTCGCAAAGCCTTTTCTGCTGATTTGTCATGCAATACTTGGGGGACCAAGGGAGGGTAAATACTTGGGGCAGTCGGAGTAATCAATCGAGGAGGGCCTTCCCCAAACGGCTGATAATTCGGGACCGGGGTTTTAGGTCTGCAAAGCCCATCCCCTTCACTAGTCTTACTATCTGTACCCGTCCCATCTGTCTCACTATCCCTCCGACATCTGGGATATTTGGCAAACGGGTTTGGTGAACTTAAAGGCTCGGACTCTGCTACATAGGGAGGTGGGTTTCATCAACAAATCTTCTAGGTGCTCATCTTCTGAGTCCCCTACAGGCATTAAGTGATGGGTTTTCTCTTTACTTTTTCCTTTCCCTTGTTCTAATACCCCCATCATTGGAAACAAACCTTCCACCATCATGCTTTGTCTCCAATGTTTCATTTTTTGCTCTTTTGTTTCTCTATGGACCCTCGGATACCATTTGCTCACTCCCTTGTCCATCCGGGGTCTATCTCTCTCCAAAGCCTCAATTTCCCACTCTTCTAAGGCTTCGTACTGGGTTAATCTGGGTCTGGGATGCAATTCATTCATGCGGGTCCTTAAGTTAAACAGGATCCTACCATTAAAGGTACCATCAATAGGAAACGCTAGGACTCCGTCATCTGCAGTATACTTTGCCCAATTCTCTAGCCATACACAGGTATGATACCCCTTTTCAAACATCATAAAAGAAGCAGGAGTATTCGGTGTAGGAATGATCACACCCTCTCTCGTTCTAATGGGCTTATCTGTTTTAAAGAAATTCTTTACCTTGTCGGCAAACGACATTTTTCTCTTTATTCCATACATCATGTGCGGTCTACCTCGTATAATCTGTTCCTTATAGAAGCCTGAGTTCTGTGGATTAGGTAAGAACTCAGGATACCACATATGCCTTTCCAGGCTCGCTTCTAACTCGGCCTGATTAATTTTGTTTACTTGGGTACTCCCAATGCTAGCGCGACTCTTATTTTGTAGAGACCAATCAACACTGTGAATACAAAAATCCTTATCCAATGGGTGCACGGCCTTTCGCGAGACCAAGTCTCACGCTCCGGCACTCACCCCTCCCTTACAAATTCGGCTTCACTACACACCCGCTGTTCTGACCAATACCAGCGCGGCACGGAGTGACGTCAGAGCAGCTTTCCGACCGACTCCCTCCTTCACAAGGTAACGGAAACTTTTAACTTTTCCTAAAGTGCGAGTATAAAACTTAGTTACTAGCACACAACGTCTGCCACTATGTCTGAGTGTTCTAAATAGATAGAAAAACTTCCTCTCACTACAAGTAAACCACTTCTGTCTACTTTTCATTCACTCCGGATAGACTTCTTTGCCTAACCTCACACACGAGTAATATAGAACCCGTTATTCTTCTGACTCATCCACTTCTGTCAGGGATATGTACTGAGCCAGGATTTCACCAGCGGACTATTTTACTTACCAGTCAAGCCTCGGAGACCCTATTACTCCTTCCGTATGTGACCCTTACTAGGTGATATCACAATGAAAGTTTTATAAAGGACTCGTAGCTATCATTTATACAGATGCAAAAAAAAGATCCTAATTAGTGCTTCCAGGTATTCTTAACCCTACACTAATGACTCTAAACAAGTGACTTTTCCAGCTAACCGGATTCTACTCACCGTTAGCTATATACTTCCCCGGGGATTCGGACTACACTGAACGCTTACAAACAGTCCTTTGTTAATACTAAGCATGGGCGAATTTTGCGAATCTCGCGTTCGCGAATTTTGCGGATTTGCGAACTCGCAATCCGCAAAATCCGCAAATTCCCGCGAATTTGCGGGTTTTTTTTTTTTTTTGTGTTCGCGCGTGTTTCTGCCAGTTCGCGAGGGTTTTTACAATTTCGCAATTTGCGAACTTACCTGTCGGGTCGCAAGTTTTGCGAACTTGTTGTTTCTACGTGTCCAGCCTGTTTGGGACACTCTTCTTCATCACTGCCACTCTCTGTCACCACTGCCACTCTCTGACTACTCATGCCACCCTCTGGCCCACCCATGCCACCCTCTGTTTCATCACCACACCCTCTGGTTGTCCAGTGTACATTATTTTCGGCAAAGCAAAGCACACCTTCCCTGCCTCAAGTGACCTGAATTAATTTGGGGCTGATTAATGTGTCACAGAATATTTTTTTAGCTGGCACCTGCTTCCTTAGTGCTTCCTGATTAGTGATCTTTTGCACTTGCTAAGTGCTTTCATTGTTGCAAAATTAGTTACAACACCTGCCCTGCCCCAACTGACAATAATGAATTAGGGGCTGATTAATGGATTTTAACTTCCAGCCTGGCTCCTGCTTGTCTCCCTTAGCTGTAATTCAGGACCTTTGTGGCATATGTGTAACTATTCTGAGGTTCAGAGCAGGGTCACATAATAGTTGCAACTGGCAACTGAACTCTGGAGGGGCCCCTCAGGAAGCGCTACAGGAAATGGCTACTAATGATGAGCCTGAACTTTTGAACCTGGTAAGTAGTTTCAGTTTTGCTAAGATCGTATTTCTGCAATTTAGCACTTGCTCGCGGGGTGCGAAGTTGTACTGGCAAGCCGCGAACTCACGCGAACAGTGCGAGCAAGCCATAAAATCCGCTGCTCGCGGATTTGCGGATTTTGCGGGAGATTCGCGGATCTCGCGGATTGCGAATTTACCGAAAATCCGCAAAATCCGCGAGCGAAACGGATTTTCCGCCCATACTTAGTTAATACGACATGTAACACTTATAGCAGCAATGCAACAATCATATACATTTACATATAAATCCTTAAAACATTGCAAAATTTGAACCAATACAGTAGAAAATCAGCAGCACATTTTATTTTCACAGTTTGTCTATCAACTATCCTGTCTACCTATCTTAACTAGTCCTAACCATTACCTCTGCTACCAGAAAATTACTGATAGAGCGCGCAGGTCACCCGGGTCACAAGTTTACCAATTTTCACCCCGCGCACTGGGCCCTGACACGAGCGACCAAAACTAAGTTTTGCAGTGAACCGGGTGATTTCTTGCATGCCACTATGAGTAATTCGGGGGGTGACTCTTACACCACTTACTATTCATGTACCTGACTTACCACAGGCACATTACTCCCGACGGATCAGGAGCTAGCAGTGGACAGGTGACAGGTTTCCTAGGAAAGAATATACTTTATAAACCAAAATACATTTTTCCACACTGTAATTTGTAAAATAACCACAGACACCTGATGGGGTTAAAAGTTTTATCTAAAAGATTTCAAAGTGAATATGCCAAGATAAGCAAGATACAAAATAACACATCAAGCATTAGGATCACGACCAAAATATAACTGTGAATTAGAGCAAGGACCATTTGAGCATATGGGAACACTATGGGATCTGAGCATTTAAGGAACACGCTATTCAGCACAAGTTTAAACTAGGGCGAGGGACATGAATAGAATCTTGAATGAATATTTTAAGCTAGGCTACTCAAGCTATTCTTATTAGATTCACTGTAACCATGCTAAAGGGAAGGGAAAAAC
Source organism: Lissotriton vulgaris (assembly GCF_964263255.1). Taxonomy (NCBI): domain Eukaryota; kingdom Metazoa; phylum Chordata; class Amphibia; order Caudata; family Salamandridae; genus Lissotriton; species Lissotriton vulgaris. Next base: position 288,037,290 of record NC_141693.1, read on the forward strand.
AGGAACATACTAAAATATAACAGTCAGTAATTTCCTACAGGGGGGGAGAGAAGTGGAACACGTCTAATAATCAATTTCATATAACTTGCATTTCAAGGTGATAGAGCAATGTAACGGCAAGAGCGCTTTATTAAGGAGAAGGCGAAAGAGAGAGAGAGAGAGAGAGAGAGAGAGAGAGAGAGAGAGAGAGAGAATCGCAAACCCACCAAGTAATATTTACCTAATTAGGAATGAGGACTAACCCTGGCCACGGGTCAGTTTGGAAGGACGGGGACAAGAACCCTCAGAAAAGGAATGCCAGAATGCGAGCAGGTACAGCCCACGGCAGTCAGGACAGGATACCCCTCAGGTTTGGGCCAGGACTGGGCTCACCAAGGTACGACCAATACCCACAGCTTCGGATGCAACGCCTGCGTTACCCCTCTCTGCAAGTAATCCGCCAGTAACCCCGATTGGGTTTTCGAATTTCCCAGCAAAGTGCTTCGCCAGCACTTAAGACTATTTCCACCCCTAGGAGATTGTGGAAAATATGGGCAGAGTGCTCCGCAGCACTCTAGATTGAGCACCTATAGAGTTCGTAGGGTCAGTGACAGGTCTGCTACTCGGACAAGTCGGACAATTTTCCTAAGCTACACTAGGGTAATTATACAGTTTGGGGACCCTTAGACCACCCATCAATGTTGCAAGTGACAGTTTCTCACATTATGATTGGTCAGGAGAGGTGGCTCGGACATTTCACCTCCTAGAATTCAACGTTCCCATCATAAATATTGAAATTTTGCTTATCCGCCCCTTGGGTTCACGTTCCCATCCATAGGAATACAGTAGAAAATACGAGTGTACAGGGTATAGCAACATTGTCTCTGTGTTTCAAGGTGGAATTTCATCGTCTTGTGCTGGGTTCTCAGGCGCATTGGGCTTCAGGAGCCAGCTGGCTTGTTTCAGCTTCTGCGCAGTAGAGTTTCTCCCAGGTCACATGGCAATACTCAGAGGAGCCTCATCATGGCGCCGGTTATGTATATTCCAGCCCCCAGAGACGCGATACATGAAAAGTAAGCGAGAACAAATTAAAATCACACATAAAAATGATCACACTGTATACCGTGATAAAATTTTACACACCCCTTACTTTATAACAGCAATAGTATTAAAGTTTAGTGCGAAAAGACAGATAGGCTAAAGCAGCAGTTGCAAGCATAGAGCGTGGTGAGAGACAAGCGGCCATGTTTGCAACAGTGCGCATGAGCAGCAGATTCCCTCCAGAATGCGAGTGCGTCACATCACATGGGTATGACCGACGCATGCGCAGACTGAATTTCAGCGAAGCGGCCATTTCTTTAGTGCAAGCATTGTGAGGATGAAAAGACACATAGGCAAGCCTCTTGGGGACACCCATGTGTTGGGGAAAATGCTAAATACAAGACGGACAGTTGGATTAATATGATTATAAGTTGAACGAGGTTCATGAGTGAGAGCAAGTCGCTTTACGTGCGAATCCTTGCTCCATCACCCCCACTTCTTTTTATAGGACTTGTGCCCTACACCTTATTTTCTTTTCTTTGAAATAGTGTTGACACCAAGGTTCTGCACACTGTGTATAGTTTCAGGTCATTGTCAACATTTACATTTCTACCTTTCTGATACCTTTCTGATATCACACTTGCATGACTGTGGAACAAATAGAAATACCTTGTGTATGTAATTGCTTAGGCCATTATTTTAACAATACTGTATCCATGCAGCTCCCAGGAATTGGATGTCTTATACAAATTACAGCTTGAAACACTTGCCAATGTGACATACTCTAGATTAAAACACAACTGTGGCAAAGCATCATTTTTAATATACATTTGAGCACATCCAGCTCTTTACGTGCACCACAGGAGTGTGTCTCTCATGAATATTGTGCATGTGGCAGTTAAGAAAAGCCTTCAACTTTGAGTTTTAAGTGAAACCAGACTCTATAGCCCTACCGGTGCATTATGGTCAGCATGGTCCATTTTGTAAAACTGCAGTTCTTCCAAATGAGCAAAAATTTATAAATGTTAATGTCTTTCAAACATTTCAATTCTGTTAGCCCCAGACACATGCGTTTCTCTCGTCATGACCTCTCCTGTGGAGAACAGCAGGCATGGAGTGCCAAACTTGTTTGCAGCATAATATTCAAAGAGCAGTCTATTCTTAACTGTCTAATAAAACAGCATGTGACTGAAATGGTCATCTCGTTATGATGTAAGCCATTTGCCCCAGGAAACAATTCATGCAAAACAACCTGCATGTGGCCACACTGAAAACAGGACCTTGGTCCATTGGAGGAACTGCATATGTGCAAAGTTGGACCTCAGAACGCACTGGGAGGGAGATCTTAAACGCCAAGTTGTCAACAGTTAAAATATATCTAATTGTACCGAGTATGTCACAAATGGAAAAACAATCAACATACCTAGCTTTTGTAACTAATCTACAGCATAGGTAAATCCTGGGGAGATTCTGTCTAAACTATATTTCTCTAATGTTGGGTATCCCTGGTAATGTTTATGTTGCTGCCGAACTCCCACTCTGTACTTGTGATAATCAGTCAATACAGAATGATATGCATTTTTTTGCTTTTTTGTAAACATTACCATAATGCGAGGAAAAGGTTTATTATTCCTATTTTGCAAAAAATGAACTTTAGACAATGTTGTGTCGCCTTTTACTATTTACAGCTATTGTCTGACCCCTTTATTTGTTTCTCTGTGGCATCCTTTCTTGTAACTGCTCTAAAAAAGAGACGTTCAATCTGCGGATCCAATTAATTGTAATATGAACTTAATCAAGTATGAATTTTTATCATAAATATTTTAATTGTATAGCTATTGCATCTTAAAAATGATCGTACTGTAAGGATGTAGGATGTTTTTTATCTTTTATCCTTTTATATATGTACTATACTTTTATGCCTTCATCATGTCAGCGAAATAAAGTTATTCTGACTGACGGGCACTGGGAAGTTAACGAGTGTCAGTCCTGTTTTTCTCACAACACAAACCAGATGAGTGGAATATGGTTGAGAAGCTGACACACTGGCTTCAGGCTTCCCCAGAGGAACACACTGATTTGGAAGTTAGCAGTTGTCCTTTGGAACATGAATGGGGCATGTAGAACTGAAGCCGGTGCCTGATGTTCCACAGGCCATTTTGATTTGTGCATATAATCAGATGGTTGTAGAGAGATATGCATCAAATGTATGCTTCGGGCACTGCCCACCGTTTTACCATCGAAAATCAATAACATGTGTTGTTAAAAAAACAAAAGAACTGAAGTCAGTTGGGCAACTTTGCATTTAAGTTGGAGTTTCTGATATGCTGATTTTCTCAAAACTAGTATTGAAGGGCAGTGGTTGCATTTGGATTATCAAACATGACATCAGCTAGTTAAGTTCTTGCTGCTTACATCTAGCGTGATCTGTAGATCATGAGCTGAAATCCTAGTAATCTTAACTCAGCCTTTCATCCTTCTGATATTTCATACAATGAGCACTATTAAATTGGGTAGCAGTAACGCCTATTACTTCGAGTACATTGAAAGTAGGGGTTAATTTGTTTTCACTTAATTAGGTGACATTTCTAAATAATTATACGAAATTCAAGCCAACATTTAACACTATATTTTATTGTGAAATGCGACCTTTTAACATTTTTAGACTCAAGGGCACATTTCGCACTAAAACATTGCCCAAAAATACATTTGCAGCGAACAACATCCGCTCGAGTACCGGTTGTTTGCATTTTTCTCCCATTCTGTGCTGTAATTTTGACACAAATGGTGGATTAATTAATTGATGTGGTGCAATTTGGAGAATTTTGGGTTACAAGCATAAAATGAAATTCCCGAAATGGAGAAAATTCAACTACCTAATTCAAAGTTTGCCCCCAGTGTTATTTGAAACAGGAAAAAAAACCTTCCCAGGGCAGTGTCTCCAGATGGAGGTTCTGCAATGCGCCCAAACTGCCAGCATGTGTGCCACCAGCTGTACCCAGATAGAGTGATGCACACACCATCTCCAAAATAATCTGTGTCTATATGAAGCCATAACAGAATGCCACTGCACTTTCTCTGTACTGCAGAGTGGAGATGGTCATATTTCATGGACAACATGCAGTAATGCCAGTACCATGAGCGAACATAAGCATTACTCTCTAACAACATTCAGAAATGAAATACGAAATATTTTCTCACTAAACATTTCATTTACCGTACATCGTTATGTCATACAAGTGGGATTAACACCAAGATATTTGGAGACTGATTCTGAGTTGTTTTATGTGGGGCACAATATTGCCACAGAGCCTGGTTGATTTCACATTTCAGATTGACAGTTCACATCACTTTGAGGGACTTGAACTGCCAGGAACTTTTAGTTTTAGTGTTACAAAATGGGATTCACAATTTCAGCGTGCAAATCACATTGTAAAAATGAACCCTGTATTACATATTTATTGGATTACAAATACATCTAAACAATGTTTTAGAAGAAGCATTAGTATTTCCTTTTAAAGAATCTTAGTATATTTCTAATTACTTCTATTGGGCACATTTTATATTATGTAATTTCCGGTCACTATTGTCATTTTAAATAAAAACGTGTCCCTCCACCCAGTGCTGGCTGTGAGGGAATCTTCATTCCATATGCATCAGCCTAGGGAAATGGAATTTACAACGCGGACGGAACCGCGCGGTCTGTTACCGCACATCTGCGTGGTAAAGGTATTCAGTGCTCTAGATTCAGAGTGGATGGGCAGGGAGAAGGGAAGGAACAGGAAGAATCGGGATGCGGTGGATTGGTGAGTAGGGCCGGGGTCGGGTCGTTTTTTGTCTGGGGCCGGACTTTAGGGCTCATGGTGGAGGGAATGGGTTAGTTTTTACGGCTGAGACCCGTTTAGGGCTCAGGGTGGGTGTGGGGTGTTTGGGTCGAGATCGTTTTTAGCTCTGAGGGTTGGTCTCAGAGCTCAGGACGGAGGGACTGCGTGTTTTTAGGGCAAGGATGGGGCCATTTTTAGGGCTGGGTATTTAGTGCTCAGGACATGGCACTGGGGTGTAATCTTTACCACACATATGCCTTTACCAATCATGCCTTTACAACAAAATACATTTTAAAGGCATGCATGGTAAAACCTGGTCGTGATAAAGACCGTGTTGTTAAGGTATGCAACATAATTGCATGTGTGATTCCATCATACAACCATCAGCCTGCCATGGAAACGAGTATTCGCGCCTCCTTACCCTTTCAGAAGAGTATCTGATGTATATGACTTTGGTGAAGCTTTAACAGCATATCAGAGGATCTTACCTGGTCTACCCAAGACCCATCGGCCTTCCAGAGACATCAGACTGTCACACAAGTGTCTCTTTGCCAACACTACGAGCCACTTTAGAGGCATGAACTTGAAAATTGGCTGATTCTGCTTCAGCTCTACTTCCATCTTAGAATCAGCAAACTGACAGGACTTGCTGTATAGCCATGCAACCAGTCTGTTAGTGGCCTCCGACAGGAATGTGACTTTAGGTGTTAGGGCTTATATGTTCTATCCTGCTAATTTAGGGTGATGTTTCACCGTAGGTGTTGACATCAATGGGCTCCTCTAAAGTTGAAGGCATGTCTCTACAGTGGTATTTACAATTATGCTTTATGGTCTACAGCATCCTCCTTTTCAGGTAAATTGAAAACAAACTCTTGCCTCTCACAAAGACCTGCCAGGCTCATGCAAGGTATGCATGGCTGTGAAAGGACAATTGAACTTCTCAGTCTGTCCTTTAAACCGTGTCATCCTTGTACATGGTCAGCTCTCTCATCTTCTGTACTCCTCAAGGCCTGATTGGCTGTCCCGGCATCAGACGGTACCCCGGGGAGGCTGAAAGGGTGGTGGTAGGATGACTTTTTTGTTACTGGGGGTTGGTTTTGTAGCACTGCAGCAGTTTTAAAAGCACTGCAGAGTTCCTTTTATTTCCAATGGTTTTCAGGCAACAAGAGAAGTGGCAAGATAACTGGTGATTAATGTACTTGCTGATCGGAGTTTTGTCTAGTAGCAGCCTTGACTCACCTAAGGTAGCGTACAGGGTTATTAGGCTTATTGCAAAGAGTGTGTGCTATGCAGATCACAGAACAGTATTTTATGTTCGTAGCCTTGTGGGTTACTGCTTCTGTCACACAGATCTTTTTATTACTGTGCAGTTCATAAATTACAATCGTAATCTAGTTTAGAAAGTTATGTTATTTTCCTAGGCTTTCATTATCCTAATTTTGCTAAATAGAGTTTGTTTGGGTAAAAATACATTCTTATGGGTTATGTTCTGAATCCTGAGTTTGTGCTACCCCAAACCAAGCACTCTCAAAAAATGCCTTCCAGCATGGATGGCGTGAATCACACGCCTTGTTGTCCCCTTTGTCTTATGTAACATTTTCTGTACTCTGATGTACACTCGTATGATTCTTTGTCTCTGTATGTGTGTGTGTGTGTGTGTGTGATGTAAATTGCTCTGACACCCTACACTGGGTTGAGAGGCGCTATAAAACAAATGAACTACACGTAAGAGAGGGACTATATAGAGTTGAGTGGCACTGTTGGAGGGTGAAAGTGAGAGAATACTTGAAGCGCCCCAATAGAGATTACTGTATCCTGGTGCACTGAAAGGTCATCATCATTTACTAAGCTTTAAAAATTAATACAATTGAATATATAACGAAAATTGTATTATAGAATGCACAGTTTTTGCCATTTTTCCTCATATTTCCTTGGAGGAGAACCCCCGGCCCCAACCCTTGGTCGTGGTCAGGTTCACTCACTCGCTATGCACCTTATGGGGGTGTAGGGGCAGGTCTGACAACATTTGCCACAGCTGTGTTGGGTTCCCAGTTCAGCCCTGATACTTCTGCTACTCCTTCATTAAGCAACATCTTAGTCTCCCTTGTAAATCATGACAGTCTGTAGCATGCTATTTTTTTTTTTTCTTCCAAAACCCGTTCATCAGCCTATAATTTCCTGCCTTGCGGGCTTGCCCTACTGCTCCTCAGGACTGTGAGGCTTCTTCTTTGTTGGCCCACCTAGGGTACCCCAGGCACCCGGGCAGCACCGGAGCCTTTTTTTGTGTATCCACCAACTAATTCCTACATTTCCCTTCGCCGCCTGGAAAATTGCAACCATCGTTAGGGATGTGGGGGTTCAAATGCCTGGCAAGGCCTACAGCGCTGCGTCGCAGGAACAGGCACAATAAGAGACACACACACTGTCGCTATGCTGGTGTGGACAGGAAGTGCCGTGCCACTTCTGTCCCTTTATTTAAAGCTTTCTGGCCACGCCTGGCCAGAAAGTGATACATTGTGGGTAGTGCTTCCGGGGGCTCAACCTGAGACCCTCGGAGCACTAGAGCGCTACATCCCTTCCCAACTTGGATTTTTAAAATAAACATAATAATCAGTTCAGCATGCGAAATCAGCTAGTCTGTGATTGGGTCGTGGATTAGATCTGAGATTGTATTGCCACTTGCCTCTCGGAGGGATCTGGTCTCGAGGGGGTCCCGGTAATGGCAGAGATGGTTGTTCTGCGGTATCCTGGGGCAAGCATGTGGTGTTGTTTGTGGTTGTATTCTCCTCTTCTTCCCCAGCTGCAGGTGTGCCACTGTCTGAGCTCTGTCCTTTTGGTGTGGGTATTTGCTTGAACCAGGATATATTACGAGTCACCTCTTCTCCATCTCGGCTGACTGTGATCGCTGTCCCTCTGGTTTCCTTGATGACCCAGGGTTCTGGTTCAAATGGTGTCTTGAACTTTCCTCCTGGCCTCCTTGTTCGGATCAGCACAGTCTCTCCTGGGTTTAGGGTTTTTGTTTGGGCTCTCCTCTTGCGACTTGCCTTCTCGTTGGTCCTTCTTCTCCGTTCTTGTGTGTCTGCTGGTGAGTAGGGTGCGGGAGTCCAATTGTCAGCCATGGGTAGTAGGTCTCTCCGTGGTCCGGCCAGCATCAACGCCCATGGTGACTGCATGGTGGTGCTGTGTGGTGTGCTACGATATTCTCTTAAGAAGGCTTGCAGTGCTTCTTCTGGGTCACTCCCTTCTGCAGATGATATTCGCAGCACTTTGTTTATTGTCCTCATGAAGCGTTCTACCTCGCCGTTGGCTTGTGGCCATTGAGGGGTGATTCGGTGGTGCTTGACTCCCAGGTTGTTCAGAAATTCTTTGAACTCGCTCCCCTGGAATGGAGGCCCATTGTCTGTTTTGATGACCCTCGGGATGCCGAATAGGGCAAATGCTTTGCTGAGGATGGGGCGAATGTTCGCGAAGCTGGTTGATGCTGCTGTTTCTACTATGGGGTACTTGGTGTAGTTGTCTATTAGTACTACTGTAATCTTCCCGTCTGGGAAACTTCCAAAGTCTAGGCTTAGCCATGCCCATGGCGATGGGGCATGGTCTTCCGTGATTACTGGGGCTGACACCTCAGGGCTGCTGGTAATTTGGCATGCTCGACATTCTCGCACGAGGGCCTCCACGCTCTCCTCCATGTTGGGAAACCATATCTTCTCCCGCATCCTCGCTTTCATTCTGCGGGTGCCTTGGTGTCCTTCGTGTGCCAGGGTGGTTGCTCTCTCTTGCAGTGCCTTGGGGATGACCACGCGAGCTCCTCTTAGTACTAGACCATTGTCAGCGCAGCTAAGGTCATCGTGGATCTTCCAGAATTGTTGTAGGCGTGTTCTGTCCGCTTCGTTCCACCCATTGGTATCTTTTAGGAAGTTTGTCCACGTTCCGGAGTGAATTCCTTCTTTCACCCTCTTGACAACTGCATCACTGTCATAGTGGGATGTGATGACATCGGCGGTTAGTGCGCAGGGACACGCTCCTGCTGATAGCATATTGATGAACTCTTCGGTCTGGCTTTCTTGGTCTGCATTGTGGGACCCTTCTGTGAGGGGGTGGCGAGACAGAAAGTCTGCCGGGTTTTTCGCCCCAGGCCTGTACACTAGGTCCATTTGGTACTGTTGAACTTGGATTGCCCAGCGTTCGATCCTTGGAGGTGGGTGAGGTGCGGTGCCTCGGAACAGGGGTATTAGCGGTTGGTGGTCCGTCACCATTCTGAACGGGTGGCCAGATATGTAGAGGTGAAAGTGGGCGCAGGCACATTTTACTGCCAGTGCCTCTCTCTCAATTTGCGAGTATCGCGACTCTGTCGCTGTCAGGGCCTTGCTTGCGAATGCCAATGGGGCCCACACCCCGGGTTCGGATTCTTGTGACAGGAGGGCTCCTAGGCCCACTGGGCTGGCATCTACCACTACTTCGGTGGGTCTCGCAGTGTTGAAATATGCCATCGTTGTGCTGTCCAGCAGTGCTTCTTTGATTCGGTGAAATGCTTTGTCTTCAGATTCTGTCCATTTCCATGGGCTGTCTTTCTTCGTTAGGTTTCTCAGGGGCTCTGCGATCGTGGCCAGATTGGGTATAAATCTTGCACAGTACTGTGCCATCCCTAAGAAACTCCTCACTTCGGACGCGGTCGATGGTGCTGCAGCATTCTTGATGGCGTGGGATTTGCGGGGGTCCACTTTTACTCCGTCTGAATCAAACACGTATCCGAAGAACTCTATTGATTTTCTGAAGAACTGGCATTTGTCTTTGTGTAGTGTAACACCATACTGTGCGAGTCTCTGTAGGGTGGCCTTCAGTCTTCGGTGGTGTTCCTCACTCGTTTTGGCATGAATTAAGATATCGTCACTGACATTCAGCACTCCATCAAGTCCGGATAAGATTTCTTTAATTGTGTTTTGAAAGATTTCGGCTGCGGATGATATGCCGAAATTTAGTCGCTTGTATCGTCTTAGTCCCAGGTGCGTTGAGAAGGTTGTGATGTAGCGGCTCTCTTCCGCTAGTCTGAGCTGATGATACCCTGCGTTAAGGTCCAACATAGAGAACCATTGGGCCCCATTCAAGTCCGCCAGGATGTCATCTACTGTTGGGGTGAGGTGCCGCTCCCGTCGAATGGCTTTGTTGGGGATCCTCATGTCTATGCAGATGCGGATTTTACCTGGTTGGCGTGGTTTCTCGGCTATCACCATCGGGGACACCCACGGTGTCGGCCCCGATACTTTCTCGATCACCCCTTGTTCTTCAAGTTGGTTAAGTTCTTTTTCTACGGCGGTGCGCAGGTGGAATGGTATCCTTCTGTGCCTCAGTGCCACTGGTTGAATGGCGGGGTCGATGTGTAGTTTGATTGGTGGTCGTTTGATGGTACCGAGGCCTTCAAAGAGTGTGGGGAACATTTCCAGGATGTCTTCTGTTTGGAGTGCTTTAATGGCGTTTGCAAACGCAATGAGGCGGAGGTCTTCTGCTGTGTTGCTTCCTACAAGTAGATCGGCCTCTTTGTCTATTACATGGAACGTTGTCGTCACCTCATTGTCTTCCGCCTTCACTTGGACTACCATCTTCCCTTGCAGCGGGAGGGGTTCCTGGCTGCCGTATGTAAGTATTCGTGCCTTCGAGGGGACTAGCTTGGGTCTTGGCTTCAGCCCTTTATAGTGTTGGATTCCCATGACATTCACGGTGGCTCCCGTGTCAATGACGCCAGTTGCCGGAGATCCGTCGATGTGTATTTGGCATTTTGGCTGGAGCCTCCGCCGTTTCTTTAGTTCATTTACGGATGACACGTAGTAACATTCATCTTCATCCTCTGTGGAAGATTCGTCGAACTGGGCTTGTCTCGGTGATCTGCTTGATCGAGACGTTGTTGCCTCGTCTAGTGATAGCTGCCTCACGGCTCCTGTGATTGGTTTTCTTCCTGACGCTCCTCTTCCTCGGGAGCCACCCCTGCACACGCTTGCGAAATGGTTGGGTATTCCGCATTTTGAGCATGTTTTTCCACGTGCCGGGCAGGCATCTTGGTTGTGTTCGTCTCGGCCACAGTATCCGCATGGTGCTCGGCGTGGCGTCCTGGTCGGCCATCTTCCTCTGCTTCCCCGACCAGAGTTGCGGACTGCGTCTACCCTTTCTGTCTTCACCACGGTTCCTGCTTCTGCCCGTGGGTTCTGGGCTGCTTCCATTGCTGTTGCACGTGCATCCGACAGCTCGTGGGATCTGGCAAGGATCAATATTTCTTCAAGTGTGATGCGCGGTTGCCTTAGAATCAATGTCCTCAGGTGCTTGTTGCGGCAACCTTGAATGAGCTGTGCGGTCACTTCTTTCTTTTCGTCATCATCGGTGCACGTGCTTATGAGATCTCTCAACCGTGCATGGAACGCGTCCATAGTCTCTCCTTCCCTCTGTTTGGATTGGCGAAATTTGAATCGCTCATAGTGCGGGTTTAGCTGGGGGTCGAAATGTGCGTTCAGCGCGTTGACGGCTGCGTCATAGTCATCGTCATCCCCTGTGCCTGGCAGATGTTTGAACAACTTATACAGTTCTGTGCCCCCAAAGTGTAATAACAGGGATCTCTTCACTTCGTTATCCTTCTCCCTGGTAGCGGTGAAGTAGTTATTGAGCTGCCCCAGCCACACGGCCCATCTGGGAGCTGCTGTCCCCGGGTCTATCAGTTCGCTGAAAGGTGGTAGTGCTTGTATTTGTGAGTGGGCTGACGGTATTGGCGGCTGTGTTCCGAGGTTTAGTGCCTGTGCCGGGGGTCCTGCTTGCTGAGCCTGGCCGGCTCCTGGCTGTGCTCCCCCAGTCGCCCCTCCTGGGTTTGTGGTCATTTTGGTGTTGGGAGGTGGCTTGGTGTTTTCCCCTTAGGCGTCTTCCTATTGGATTGCTGATTGCACTTGCTCGTGCTTGTTGATATTTGTCTGATCCAGTGCTTGTCGGATTGCTGGTTGCACTTGCTTGTGCTTGTTAGTGTTTGTTTGAGCAAGTGTTTGTGGAATTATTGGTTGCGCTTGCTTATGCTTGTTGGAGCTGCCACGTGGCGCGGCCGGCAGCCTCGCTGGGTCGCTTGCACGTTTACTGGGCCTCGCGCTCGTTTGGTTCGAGGCGCCTCTCCTGCCTCGCGCTCTCCCAGGGCCTCCTTCGCCGGCGATGACGTATCGCTCTCTGCGCATGCGCGCACTGCTGGGCCTGCTGCCGGGTCGCTTCCTTCGGCGCGTTTCTCCGCTTGGGCCTTCCTGCCGCTGCTACTGCCGGTGCCCCACGCAGCTTCTAGCATCTGCTGCTTACCGGTGAGTGTACTCTTGCTTTCGGTGGCTGACTGTGCCTTCGCCGTTGTCGGTGCGCCGCTCCAGTGTTGCGGTTGAGGTGTTCGGGGCAGTTGCTGATCTGGCAGGTAATGCCGATGGCCGGCGCCGCTTGATTTACGTCGATCCCACCCTCGTCGCCAGTGTGGGGGTTCAAATGCCTGGCAAGGCCTACAGCGCTGCGTCGCAGGAACAGGCACAATAAGAGACACACACACTGTCACTATGCTGGTGTGGACAGGAAGTGCCGTGCCACTTCTGTCCCTTTATTTAAAGCTTTCTGGCCACGCCTGGCCAGAAAGTGATACATTGTGGGTAGTGCTTCCGGGGGCTCAACCTGAGACCCTCGGAGCACTAGAGCGCTACAAGGGACACTGCAGCTTGCCTGTAAAAGACACCCAGAGGAAAATAAAGACCCCTGTTAGTCACTGGCGGTATAGGGTCACACTGGGAAAATTATGCAATAAATTCTGGGAAAATGTTTTCCCATTCGTCCTCTTCCTGTGGTGCGGCACTGGTACTGATGTATCACTAGATGTCACAATAGCAGCATAAGTGCAGAAAAATACATTTTTATTTTGTTTTGTTTTTATTTAAAAAGGAAATGTTGGCGTCGTTTTGGTTTCAAGTTAGTTATCGGTTTTAACCAATAACCAGAAACTCTAATAATATGTGATGTCGAAGTTTTCACCAAATAATATGAAAGAAGAGAGCCCTAAATATCATACACTCATGAACGGAATTGAAACAATTGGGAAATATTTTAAAAATAATGAATTCGATTTTTTTGAACTACAAATGTTTTTTATTTTATTTTATGTGTTTGGTGATTTCTTAAAATTGTAATATTGGCAATGCATTGTGACATATGTTGGGAAGCAATTTAAAAAAATATAACCTATTGTTTAGAAAATGTAGTTAACATGTGGAAATGTTATTTATATATGAATGCCAGTTTACCTTGGCTAAAGTCAACAAATAATAAAATATATCCAAAACCCATATGTGTTTTGCCTGTCAAGCTCTGCCGCCCATTATGGGCAGATGTGCGCCAGGGTGGGATAGTACGGTGGGTGGAGGCAGCAGGTCGGTTAGTGCTGGTCGAGTCCCAGCGTCAGCTCAGGAGCAGGGGGGTAAAAGGGGGTACAGCTGATTGAAACCCTGCACTCGGCCAGGAAATGGAAAGAGTTCACACCTACTTTGAATCGATGTGGGGGGTGGGTGGAGGGAGGGGGGGGTTCGAGTGCCTCACACGACCCCAATGTCTGCTGCTACTGCCCCTTGGGTACCAGCGTAATTATCCCCACAGAGGTTCTGGGGTGTGGGAATATATAACGGAGCCGCCATCTTGCTCTGTGGCTGGCTCTGCCCTCTTTCATTGTATTTCTATAGCGCAAACCTAGCTAAAAGGCAGTTTGGTGCGGTGCTTAACAAGATGAAATAATGAAAGCATAAAGTCAATGCGTAAAGGTGGGAAGCTGGTTTGCGGACAGTTCATGCGTTGTGATATTTTGTTCTTTAAAGAATTGGGTCGTTAACTCTTTACTCAATTGAAGTATCATTGGGGCGGTCCTGATTGATATAGGGATGTTATTCCAGATCGTGGTTGCACAGATCGAAAAACCCTGATGTCTTATTTTTTTCTTTTTATATGCTTCTTAGTCTGATGGTATCCAAGCTGCAGGTGAGTTGAGATCCACCAGAGATGATGAGCTTGTCTGTAACATGCAGGGTTTCTGGTTATGATAGCTTTGTAAATCATGCATCTGAGTTTGAAGATGGAGTGGACTGGCATGGGAGCCAGTGGAGTTCCTTCAGTATGAATGTGATGAGATCAGGGCTTTAAGTGGGCCGGGTCTTAAGGGGTCTGAGCACCGGCAGTTTTTTTCAGGGGACCTCGAAACGGGTCTCTATCGGGCTCTGTTTTGAGCCCTGGAACAGGCGGTTAGTTTTTTCCGGACTGCAGTGACAGCAGTTTGCTGTCACTGCAGTCTGGAAAAAAGTGCCAGGGCGCAAAACACCCCGATAAAGACCCGTTTGGAGACAGTAAGCACATGGTTGTGCGCTGCCCACACTGCTCACTTCTCACTAGTGGAGAAGTTATGCCATGACGTCATGTCAAGTGAGCATTGTGGGGGAAGGGAAATCCTTTAAAGAGTAATTTTCTTTCTGGATTTCCCTTCTCTTTCTGAAACGCAAGAACAGCAACATTGTGGTAGATCACCAATGCTTTAATTGGAAACTTTTTCAATATTATATGTAACAAGCCATAGTTACAGCTTATTTATCCTATGCAACTAATAACCATTGACAAAGCCAATAGTCCTGACTAATCGTAGGTATGATGTTACTTGTTGTATCACATATCTGGATGCAATGACAGGAACCGCAAAATACAAGTCGGGTTTCACACTATGCTAAGCACAGATTTTTAGAGTAAGTGTTTTAAAGCCACGCCCCTAAGTACACTGGCCACGCCCCTTTGAGAGACCCCCCAGTTTTTTCATCCCAGTTAAAGCCCTGGATGAGATCAAATTTCTTCCGGACCTTGATGAGATGTGCAGCAACCACAGCACCGAAACTGCACTCATAGCCGCCACCAATGACATCAGGGCCCTGCTAGAAAGCAGCCCTCATCCTCCAGGACCTATCATCTGCCTTCGACACAGTCTGCCACCGCACACTACGAACATGCCTCCACGACGCTGGGATCCAAGAGAAGGCCCTGGAATGGACCACCTCCTTCCTCTCCGGCAGAATAGAGAGCGTCCGCGTCTGCCTCCCCCCTTCCGCTCCGAAGCCACCAAGATCATCTGCGGCGTACCCCAGGACTTCTCGCTCAGCCCAACACTGTTCAACATCTACATGGCACCGCTCGCCCATGTCGCCCGACTGCACAACCTCAACATCATCTCCTACGCCGATGATACCCAGCTGATCCTCTCCCTCACCAAAGACCCCCA
Organism: Lissotriton vulgaris; assembly: GCF_964263255.1. Classification (NCBI taxonomy): domain Eukaryota; kingdom Metazoa; phylum Chordata; class Amphibia; order Caudata; family Salamandridae; genus Lissotriton; species Lissotriton vulgaris. The sequence goes on from NC_141693.1 coordinate 288,052,428, forward strand.
CACCGCCAAACCAACCTCCACGAAGGAATGAAGGCCATCTCCGAATGGATGAGGAACAGCCATCTGAAGCTGAACTTGGACAAGACGGAGGTCCTCATCCTCTGATCCACCCCCTCGGCTTGGGACGACTCCTGATGACCGACCACACTAGGAACAGCTCCAACACCCACCAACCAAGCACGCAACCTAGGAGTCATCCTCGACTCCACCCTCTCCATGACGAAGCAGATCAACGCTGTCTATTCCTCCTTCGTCAAAACACCCTCCGCATGCTCCGATGGATCTACAAGTGGATCCCCACTGAAACGAGAAGGACGTTCACCCAGGCCCTCGTCAGCAGCAGACTGGACTACGGAAATGCCTTCTACGCAGGAGCCACGGCCAAACTCTTGAAAACAGCTCCAGCGCATCCAGAACCCCTCCGTACACCTGATCCTCGACATCCCTCGCCTCAGCCTCATCACACCCCACCTGAGAGGCCTGCACTGGCTCCCCGTCAACAAGAGGATAACCTTCAAGCTCCTCACCCACGCACACAAGGCACTCCATAACACCAGACCAGCGTACCTAAACAGCCAACTCAGCTTCTACACCCCCACCCGCCAGCTCCGCTCCGCCGACCGTGCCTTTGCCACCAACCCGCATCCGAAGAGTGACAGCCGGAGGCAGATCATTCTCCCACCTCACCACCAAGACATGGAACACCCTTCCCATCCACCTGCGGCAGACCCAAGACCTACTGACCTTCAGAAAACTCCTCAAGACCTGGCTTTTCGAACAGTAGCAGCACCCTCCACCCCCTAACGCCTTGAGACCCTCACGGGGGAGTAGTGCGCTTTACAAATGCCATGATTGATTGATTGAATGATTGATTGATGACCAATAGCAATGTTTACCACAGTAGGAAGTATTTCCACTCCATCAATGTACAGTTGATGGTACAGCACAAGGAAGCATTTTGACTCCATCAATGTGTAGATAGTTTGCATAGCATATCTCTACATCACCAATGTGTGTACAATATGTCTATCTCCATCCATGACTCACTAGTATTATGCAATAGCTTCATACCACAAAAGGCAGCAGACTTTGCACCAAGGAGGGCCTGGCTTACTGGTAAGTGTTAAAATGTGTCTTGTTTTATTTTGCGGGAAAGTAGAGGCCTTCCAAACAGAATTTTACTAATGTTTGCTTTTTTGATTATATTATTTAGCAACCTCAGCGTATCCTAGTTGTGCATGTCTTTTAGCACCATTGAGAAACCCAACAATGTCAGTGGAAGTCCACATCAACAAGGCCCATGTGTGAACAAGGTGGTCTCTGGAGGGGCATTTGGGCTCCTGAAGGCCCGGTTCATGTGCCTGGACAAGACTGACAGAGCCCTCCTCTACTCTTCTACGAAAGTCTGCAAGATTGTTATGTTATGGTGTATTTATTTTATTTGAAACGTTTTATATAGAACGAACATGACCCCTGGGGGTATCAGAGCGCTTTACAATTTGGGAATCACGAAAGGTACAGGAAGTAGTAACAGTAAACCAACACATCAACATACAATCATAACAGTCAAATACAAACAAGCATGTCCTAGAGTGCCTGGGGGGTTGGGGATCTAGGCCAGAACTTTCTTCAATAGTATTAGTTTAACTTCCCTTTTGAAAGAAGCAGTTGAATGATTCAGTCTGATTTCAGAGGGCAGGCAATTCCAGATTCTCTGTGCGATACCCGAGAATGCTCAATACTATACAAATTGTCCTGTGGAGAAATATTCTGTTTATTCCTGATGATGTATTCCAATAAGGAAATTTAAATGTTTTTATATTCCAATATGGACATATACTGTATTACAATTATGCTGCATATTTTCTATGCAGACAATGATTTGTACACAATGTTGACATAGCCTTCTCCCTTGCTAGGCTTTTTGCACTAAAAAACAAATGTTGGATTTAACAGAAAATGCAACAAAAAACTATATTTCAGTGCTTCCCAAACTTTTTAGAACCAGGTTTGCAGTTTTATATGCACAGTCCAAGGGAATTGAAGCACTTTATATGAGCACCAGATTAAATTACACATGGTCAGATTACTTTTCTTTTGAGCCCTGGAAATTAAGTGAGGCCATTCCTTATTTCACAATTTGTATGAAAGATTTCTCAATTTGTGTGTCATAAACAGGTGGTATGGCTGTGTATGATCACGTACAGTAAACAAATTTTCTGTTGAAATGGCGCTGAGAAGTAAAAAGCAGCAACAAATACTGAAAGGTTCACTCAGAGTCTTTCTTGGGAATATGCGCAAGGGATTGTTTTAAAACTGCACTTAGGGTCATTGTTCAGCACCTTTGCACTGGTGCAAAATCAGGGCTAAACATTTTAAATATTACTTGCAGGTAGACCAGACCCACCAGAAATTAGCACCCAGCCCTCCGGTGGGTCCTGACCCACAGCTTGCGAAACCCTCCTGTGTATGTATATGTAGTGGTACATACTGAAATTATAGTCGTTTACATTTTGAGTTATGACGAAATGCGTACTGAGTGTATCTAAAAAATATTTTATTCAATTGTCATATTTCCTGCGTTTCTTGTATGTTTTCATAACAAGCCAATGCAACTTTTAGTCAATTTTATGTGAAGGTCGCATTTTTTACCAATTTCGAATATAAAAAAGAGAGCGAGTCAAAAAAATCTTTATGTGGTCTCATAAATGACCGACAAAAAGTACATTAAAAAAGAGTATTAAAAACACTTTAACAAAGCGCAATGAGTTTTTGACTGTGGCCGGGAAGGCGCCAGGCCCCGATGGGGTCCCTGTTGATCTTTTTTTAGCATAACCCCGACATTTGGGCTCTCTAATTACGAATGTTTTAGAGCTATTATAAGCGAGGACCCAATTGACTCGTGGAGAGAATAAATAACAGTACCCATTTTTAGGAAAGGTCAAAAGAATGCCCTGGCAAACTATCGCCCTATCCCGCTGCTTGATTCCTCCGTAAAATTACTTGGGAAGGTGATCTTGGCTAAATTGTAAGCTTGGGCTGAGGAACAATCTTTTTTTTCAGAAGTCCAATTTGGGTTCCGGCCTGGGCTTGGCACAACTGAACAAGCATCGAACCTGTCCCTGATCTTCGGAAAATCGTCAAGGCCAGGAGAGGAACCATTCATATGGCTTTCATGGACCTCTGTTGTGCCTTTGACATGGCGGACAGGGGCAAATTGTGGGATATTATGGTATCAGCTGGCATTGATCCCCCTTTATTGGAAATCTTGAGGCACCTCCACGAGGATACAAGCATGAAAATACGTTATACTCAATCTGGTGGCTATATAAGTACCTTTTTTATTTTAGATTTGTTATCAATGCTGTAGATACGTTTACAACCTCCTGTGCTACTGATGTTCCTAAAATAGGTCACCATATGATCCCTGTACTTTTATATGCAGATGACGCAGTCCTCATTACACGCACGGCTAATGGTCTACAGGCCTAGATGGTTTTAACAATTTTATGAAGAATTTGAATCTAAAGGTTAATTGTAAACAATCCTTTATTTTGACCTGCGGTCCTAAAAATACCTGCTCCAAATGTTTTTTTATTGGGCAAAATCCTATCATCAGATATTGAGCTTTAATTATTTGGGGATTCTTTTCCATGCCATGATGCCAACATAACACGAGCTGTGAAAGGCTGATAACTCAGAGGTCCCAGAAGTGAAGGACCAGGTTTTTAGAACCCAGCGGCATCAGGGAGAACACCCGATGCCTTCGAGTTCCCCTGTCTTGGCAAACAGAGACACGGGACACTTCTTGATGACGTCAAAGACCAGAGTTTGTTGGCTGCAACCAGGAACAGAGATCTACGAAGCACACATGGGTGGTTCGCTAGAGACTGCACAAATTCAATGAGCGGAGTATGGTCTTTTATGCCAAAAATCAAGCCTCAGGCAGCATTCAAAATTAGCATCAAGCTCATACAAATCGACCAATGACAGTGTGACAATTTAAAAGTAGCGAATGACGACAATCCCATTCTCCGTTGTCCAGCCCACCAGAAATGACCAAGCACATTTCAGATTTCTTGTTGGATCAGGCCAGACAAACCCATCATAAAACCCTCAACCCAAATCAATGATTATGTCGTATAGGAAAGGCAGAAACAGATTGGAAGTGAGATAGAAAGGTGGGAGCAGTGTACCATAAACTCGGGCACGTCCTACTCTTTGATCTTTATCTGAGCAGCTGCTTAACAAGGAACTGGCTCAGCGAGGTCAGCCTTGGGCAAGGAGTCAGTTCGGCCAGGTCATTCAAAAGTCAGCTAAGGCATACGTGTCTCAAGGACTCGTTCGGCCGCAGTCAGGGCCTATGTGAGGGCAACCATACAAAATGGCTGCCGTACACAAAATGGAACCCGAGGGTTCAAACTAAATCCTTGAATACAGAGTGTTCTCTTAGATCGATCCATGCAAAAACGCTCAGACACACTACACTCGTCATTTGCGGTCTGCTGACACCAGAATCGTCTATTTCCGACGACCTTATTTGAACGGGTTCGGAACCACCGAACCAGACCCAAAAACTCACGGAACTACAGAAGATGACAGCATCATGCACATCTATCTTTAGGTTTGCTAAAAAGTTAGAACATAAGCCTCCCGAAGAAATAACCACGCTCTATAAGAAAACGAAATGCCTTTCAGCTGGCACATATGGTGGGTGAAAAAAAATCCTTAAGTTGATTGTTCACCATCCCCAAATCCACAGCCAGTTTTATTACTCATCAGAAACTGGGCTTAGGCTATCTTAAGGATGCTTTAGGATTGGCTCCCATTCCACTCGATACTTATAGTTGGCCCTCATGCCACAGAGTTGGTTAAGCAAAGGCTTAGTGCACTTAAGGAGGAAGCAAGAATAATAAAAAAAACACCAGAAATGATCCCTATCCAACTATATGTGCCAATTTCAACTGCTTAGGGCATGGAGCCATGCCTAGGTTGGATTAAGGACCCCAAGCTAAGATTTTACCTTACACAACAAACAGTTAATATGATATATTTTTTAGGGGTCTTTCCTCTTTCCTATGACAGGCACTCGGTTTGCTTCACTACTGTGCTGCCCATGCGATGGAGTCTCTCCTCAATTGACAAAGCACTTAGCTTTTTTGCACGCTGTATTCTCCTTTAAAAATGCATTTCCTTTGCCCCATTTTATGTGATATGAATTAGAACCCAAGAAGTTCTGCTTCATATACAGCGCCTAGAACCCCCCTCGTTTTCCTTTTCAGTTTTGAATTTTATTTCCTTATTCATTAAAATTGAGAAGGAAATATGCGATGTGACCCTGATCTCGGATTGATTTGAGTTGTGGATGTATGGCTTACATTTTACTGACATGGTCAACCACCAAACTGATTCCATTATTAATTGTTTAGAGCTTGTCTATTTATGTTTTTTTAACAACTGTAACATTTTAGCTTATGTTATAAAAGAAAGTAATAATTCTGATTTTCTGAAAATCAGTTGACGTATATGTTAGTTGAGAAATTAAGATGAACTTAGAGTCCCTATCCAGACAACAGCTTATGAGTAGATTGAACATGTGTGGACATAAGATGGATCAATTGAACCGTCAAGACCCTCACATTTGCCTCTCATGGTGGTGACTTCTTGGGTGCTGCCCTCAAGTGTGCCAGATGAATGACCCTTTATAAGGGCCACAACCGGTCCAGATGAACAACACCTTATAAGGGCTACTGAGACTGCCCGAGTGTCAATAAGGGGGGTGGTGACATGTGGCTCGGTGTACAACAGTGTCCCACTTTACGTGGAGCTTCCACTGTAGCTGTTTCTGGTTCCACTGTAGATGTTTCTGGGACTGAGCTGACCGCAGTTGTTGCTTGACCCCGGAACGCGGCAGCTAAATTGAATGCTTCTGCAGCCAATACTCCCAAGCCTTCCTGCATCACCACAGAATGTAGTGTGCTTGGGCCCTCTGGAAACCATTCGTGGCTCTAAGGAGGTCATTATGGGTCCTTAAAGGTTCACTTACCTAGCCCAGCTGGTTTATCACCTGTGTAGCTATAGCCATCAATTTTCGACTCCGGGTTTATTCACTGCACCCTGAGCATTCTCCCCGCAGCGGGTCCTATCCCAGCTCTTTCCAATCTGCCCTGTGACCATGAGTGGATAGCCACAGGTGTATCTCCTGGCTGCAGAGGAGAGGTTGCTGTCACAGAAGCTAGGACAGGGGTGATCGCAGTTGTTAGTGTGGTCCCACAGAGGGGTTGTGGGGGCAATGATCTTCTAATGGAGAAGCGTCTCTGCTGGAGGTAGTAGATCTTATACCCTGAAAGAGGGAGAGAGGCAAAGGACGCTGGCAACACAAACCTGATAAGCCAGACTGCTCTTCAAGATCAAACTCATTGGCAGGAGTGCTGCTCCCACCGAAGGCTTGTGATCTTCTTTCTTCAGACAGTGGCAAACTCAGTTGAGGCTGATGACTGAGATCTATCTGTTTGGCCTTGTAAAAATGGCAACATTTTTTTTTTGAAGGGCTTGAGTTTCTGTCTTGTTTTCCGCATAAGTGAGGCAAACTTGAAGCAATGTTTAGTGACCTTGACTTAAACAAAAGGTTAAGCTGACTGTTTATAGACTGCACATTTTCAAAAGGGAATTGTGTGCTGTCTGCCAGCTTCAAGTTTTAAAACAAATATATATTTTTATTGAATTTTCATCCACAAACTTTCATAGTATGTAGCAAGTATAGTTACTATCCAGCTACTGTCAGGCATAAAACAGAAAAGAAATTGGGAAAAAACAACAGTGTAATTCGTACAATTAAGGATCGCAGTTGAGCGTACACACTGTGCTGCACATTTCCTGCTACATTGGAATATGGAGAAACAGTATCTAAAAACTTATCGAACTAATGAAACTGTGAACAACCCCCATCCCCCCGCCTTGGGTCACCTGGGTATACGCCACCCATTAAACATTTGCCTCAGAATTGATTTTGGTTCCTGTTCCATTAGCCTACCCTCGGGCCCACCGGCCGGCCGCAATCTTACAGTATTTTGGTCGTCCAGGTCCTGTCGGACAATCTGTGTCCCACCCGTGACCTGTGAGAGGGAACTCACTTTCTCTTCCTCTAGTGGGACCTCTGTTATCATGCCATGCTCTTGCATCATCTTCTAATTTCTCGTCCATCCGGACTCGTCTCATGCGAATCAACTCCGCTGTAGCCCACTCCACCAGATCTTTAGTCCAGTTTTTCCTTGTAGGAGGCTGCGCACTCATCCAGCTAATTGCTATCCGTCTCTTAGCCAACACTAACCCCAGCTGCAAGAATCGCCTGGTAAACATTTTGCCCTTGGGCCTTGGTATAAGTCCCAAGAACACCTGGTGGCCGGAGTGCTGAATCGACCACCCCGTGACATGTTTCAAGTGGACCAAAACCGCCTCCCAGAATGGGGTCACTCCTGAGAAGTCCCAGGTCACATGTAGGAACTTAGCATCCGCTGAACCACAACTGGGTCAATGTTGGGGCCTATCCGGGTAGATTTTATGTATTATGTGCGGGGTTAGATATAATTGATACACTATATTATAGTGAGTAAGCCTAAATCTTACATTCGAGCTGATTAGTTTAACCTCAGCGTGTACCCTTCCCCATTCTGCCTTTGTCAGGGGCGCTTCAAGTAGGTTGTCCCACCGGCCCTGCACCGGTAATGGGTCCACAGCTGGGTCCTCCCTCAACGCCTTGTATATATGTGACACCAATCTGCGGGCTCCAGCCATCGTGACAAGGGACCTAAGAGTGGTAGCTATGGGTTGCTCCTCGGGGAATGATGGTCATATCTCCCTCGCAGTCGCCGAGATCTTGGCATAATGGTGGTAGGCAAAACATTTATTTAGACAATGAAGGTAAGGTAAGGTCATTTTTATTGTGCAGTTAATTAAAACTCACAATTTTTTAAGAAAATCCCATCGAGACATTACAAGTTAAAAGAAGAAAAAGGTGTATATTCTTTTTATGTAATATATTTTAATTCTAACACATTTGGCCTTTATTAAAGTTTATAAAGTCTTCAATGTATAACTACTCTATTAATCCAATAGAGAGTGCTCACTAATTTTGTACTTCACAGTATTGTTTACCCTACTAATTCAATCGTGGATCATCTAGAGTTTCTATATGAGTTGCGTTATTGAGAATGTTGTTCAACAGTGAATATGCGGGTGCCTATGAATACACAGAGAATGCAGTGAGTTGTGACAGACATCAGTTAGCATACTTGTGCAATCAGGTTGGCATTAGTTTAGAGGCTTACGTTATAGATTAGGGATGTGAAAGTGTGGATACAGTGAATTAGTTATTGTTTGAGAGGTAGTGTTGGTATGTACCAGCCTCTGCTCTGCCTGCAACTCCTACAGTGACTTCAATGTTAAATATGGACATCTTCTTTTCCCCTGGCATAAGGTTGAGGGTTCTGGGAAAACCACCCCCAGTTGCAAGGTTGGCTTGAAGTGCCTTGGAAGTGAATTAATAGAAAATGAGGGAATGGACTCTCCCCGCAAGTCATTTAATTCCTTGAAGATGTCCTCCTGTAAGTATCTGGTGTTGGAGACAGCATTCACTTTATCTACAATTCTGTCCCATATTTGCCTTCTCTGGCTCATGGTTGTTGTCTGAAACAGTGCACCAAACTAATTATCTTACCCACCGTAACAGGTAACTCATTTTCAGGGGACGTGGGTTTCTTCTACCAGACATTGTGGAAAATAGATGTAGATCTGACGCTGGTCCTTGATGTTGTGAGTGGTAAATGGCTCGGGTGGTCTGAGGCGTGTCTTATGTTTAGTGAGCTGCAGGTGTTGCTGAATCTATTTTGATTAGGTGTTTGTTGATGGATGTGCCATCACTGTTGGTTGATTTGTCTGCCGTTGGAAACATTGACCGCCATGGCTGTCCTCCGTTGTGAGGATCCCAATCAAACAGAGGACAACTCTAAATATGGCAGACAGATGTCTACCATATCAATGATGATGGAGTAGTATCTGTTGATGGAGGACCGACGATGGAGGACTGAGGTTATGCAAATGGACCATCCTCCAGCACGAGCCATGGAGGTCTGGTAGTCCTAACCCGAAACACAGTGGACAGAAATCCACTAGCCTGATGAACAGAGAGTGATCCCTCCATGATGGCAGAATTACAGTCTATCTGCCATACTCTAGATCAGGCCCATGATACTTTGGACACTTGTGTCATCATATACTTAGATGTTATTCTCATCTTTTTACAGACTTTAGAAAAATATCGGAATGATGTGAGAGAAGTGTTGCAAAGATTATGAGAACACTCCTTAAGCGAAATTGGATCAACTAATTCATTGCCACTTGTGGGCTTCATTTTATCAGAATAAGGACTAAGTTGTGAACCTCAAAAGGTCCCGGCTGTGGTAGAGTGGACAAGGCATCGCAATGTAAAGAAAGTTTTGGGGATTTGCAAACTTCTAAAGGCATTTTATTGAGGTGTTTTCCACTATAGTTGCACCCATTATTCAACTGACTCAGGCATTGTGATCAGGACCTTCCGTTTATTGTTGCAAGTGATGTCAGTTCATGTGGTTTAGGAGCTATCTAATCGTAAAGAGGTCTAGTCACTGAGACAGTCCATCCTATGGTCTTTTTTTCTCGAACCTTAATATTTGCGGAACCGAATAATAAATCAACAACAAGGGATTATTAGCTATTAAAGAAACTTTTTTCCAATGGCAACATCATCTGGAAGGAGCAGTGCATCTTGTACTCATTTGAAAGGATCATAAGAACTTGTGGGTTTAAAACTGAAGAAGAGCATCTACTCTTGCTCAGTGGCGTTACAAAACTTGAGGGGGCCTCCATACAAAATACATGGAGGCCCCCCTCCCACTCCAGAATTAATCAGGAGCTCTCAGGCCAGAGTACCATGCTGAAGGTGCCCCATGCAGTTCAGGAGGGAGCCCCAGCACCGCAGGCTGTGGGGGCCTGTCTTATGCCACTGGTCTTGCTATGCTTACTAAATGTTGTTTCTTCTCAGATTTTATTTCGACATTAAAATACAAGCCAGGAACGAGACATAGCAAGGAACCTGAATGATTGTCACATGGGTGCCTGAATGTTTTGGTAGCTCAGCAAGAGAACATCTCAACTTGGGAAACATTCTTGGAGTTGCTCAAAATGGAGATGTAAACCTGAGAACCTGAGGATTAAATCCAGTAAGACCTGGAAGCAATTATTTTTTTCATAAGGGCAAATTACTGTTGCCCACACAAGCTCTTCCAGGAAAACCTTTATTGGTGTTATGAGTCTCCTAGTGCAAGACATTTCGGTAAACAAAGACTCAGATCTTGGTTAACCCCTTTGCTGCGTCGAACGTTCAGCACCCAGTGCTGAACGTTTGAATAACGAGCACTGGCCCGTCGGCCAACGGTCGTGCGCAGCACTCGCAAGGTAGTGCTTGCGACGACCGTTGGCCGACGACAGCGCTTAAGGGGTTAAGAGATATTTTATGTGGCCCAAATTAAACAAAGATATGAAGTCATATGTGAAACAATGGGCACAGTGTGCTCAAATGACATCTTCCAACATTAAAACCATGAAGATTGTTGATTCCGTGTTCTACACCAGACAAACCACAGAAAAATATCTCCATGGATTTCATTACTGACTTGCCTCAATCCAAGAAATATGCTACAATTTTGGTAGTAGTGGACTTTTTCATTAAGTACACCCATGTCATTCCTTTACACAAAATACCCACTGCTCTTTAATTGAATGTGTTCTTTATGAACGAGATTGTTAAATTACATGCGTTACCATCCCAAATTCTAATGGACAGGGGCTCACAGTTCATTTAAAAATTCTGGAATACCTTAATACACCATTTGATGAAAGTAAATTTCAAATCAACCAGTCACCGCCTATATACAGATTGTCAGATCGAGAAAGTTAATCAATCCTTAAATACTTATTGGAATGTTATAGCCTAAATCAGGAAGAGCAATGGGGCATCTGATTATGGTCGACTGAATTTTCTTATAATAACTCATTGCACTTATCTTGCGACCATGTGCTACTTTATTGTTCTTTTGGGTCCCAAACAGTGTTATTTCCGGACATTCTTCCACCTACCTCTCTACCTTTAGTTACAGTATTACTCACTGCAATCACTTCAGTACAGGCTAGTACCATTTAACATTTATAGCTTTCCAAGGGAGACTATATATGTTTTTTTGACTGAATCCTCACAAGGTACCCAAATATAATAAGCATTGGTAAGGCCAATAGGTCTCGCCTATTGGCGATCTATTGGCATTGGTAATCGGGTGGGGGAAAATGATGCCAATGAATTGTAAGCGATGGGCGATTTCCAAACCCACTATTGAAAACAGATCTTGCACGCAGGAGTGTATGAAGTAGAGCATGCTTACACAGAAGCAGCCTAAAAAAGGCTGTGAAGCGGTCAGAGCTGGCTGCTTCATAGTGCTTTTCCCCCCATTCTGTTGTCTACCTCCACCCGATTTCCTCACCTGTAGACGAGCCCTACTGGCTTTGCCCATGCTTGTTATGAAACTGACATCACTGTGGGTGCGCACAGAGTACCATCTGTGGGCACGAATGGAAGCCCCTGCTTAAGAGAATGACTATCTTAAGACATTTACATCCGCAGATGAATTTTATGAATGTGAAAACTTTTCCAGCATGGCAGATTTTAGGGTTATGTGGTGGGGACGTGCATACCCAGGAATGGGAAGTGGTTTCCCATTGGAAAATAATGAACAACGTCTAAGACATAATACTTGTTCTTAAACAAGCCTTCCCAATTGTTTCCAGGCCCAATTTGCAGGTTTACCTTTAATACCAGAAAGATTGAGTTAGCGTCCAAGTTGGATGTGAAAAAGCACACAACACACATATTTCCAGGCACAGTTTCTTACATTTAAGTGGGCACGCCTGGAGATCTTTGTGCATCCTTAAAAGCAGGGCTTTAAGTGGGCCGGGTTTCACCGGGGCTGAGCACCGGCAGTTTTTTAAAAGGGGGGCTCGAAACAGGTCTCTATCGGCTCTGTTTTGTGCCCTGGCACAGGCGGTCCGTTTTTATCCGGACTGCAGTGGCAGCAGGCACATCCATATGTGCCTGCTCACTTGTCACTAGTGGAGAAGTTACTGGCATGAGGCCATGCCAGGTGAGCGTTGTAGGGGAAGGGAAATCCTCTACAGAGAGTCATTTTCTCTCTGGATTTCCTGTCTCTTTGAAACTCAGGATCAGCAACATTGTCGTGGTGTCACCAGGGCTTTAAGTAGAAGTTTTTTCAATATTATATACAAGCCATAGTTGCTGTTTACTTATCTTCTGCAACTAACAACTATTGATAAAACCAATAGTCCAGACTTGTAGGTATGATGTTACTTGTATCATATATCTGGATTAAATGTTATAATACAGCAAAATGCAAGTCGGGCGGCACACTATGAGTAGCACAGACTTTTAGCTTATGTGTTCTTAAGCAACACCCTTAATTATATTGGCCACGCCCCTTTGAGAGACCCCGCAGTTTTTTCATCCCACTTAAAACCCTGCTTAAAATAAGTACAAACTTAAAGAATGCATAAAACTGCGACTCATAACATTTACGTTCTGTCTGAAGCCGCCCTGCAGGGTGTTTGCTGTGTCATGTCAGACGGGTCTCGAGGCAGAGAGTGCCTGTTTCCAGGTCTGTTCTAGAGGATGCTCCGACCGAGCACGTTGCACGGCACAGTACCGTCAGAGCCTCTGTGACGTGTGACAGTGGATCAGGTCATGCTGGGGTAGCTAAAAAAATAAAATAGAAGTGATAGCCGACTGGGACAAATGGCCGCTTTCCCGGAACTCACAGGAACTCACAGTGATAACTTTTCAGTGAAAGGTGAAACTGGGTCAGCAGCAGCCTACGTGCGTCAGCAGCTGCTCTAGATTCCCTGCCCACGTGTGTACTGGTTGTGTAACTCGCATGCTAACAAAGACTTCACATGGGCCAGGCTCAGGAAAGGGCTGTGTTTTAATGACAGCTAACTCACGTCTCCTTGTGTGCTTGTCGATCAGTTTTTTATTTTCATAGAATGGCTACAGAACGCGTACACTGTGTCAGGGGCCCTAAGTAACATTACACTGGTGTGTTTACAGGGGGCTACGGAAATCATTACGTTCCACACTTCTCTCTCGAAAACATGGACTATTTGAAATTGTATTAAAATCACAGCGCTAGCAGCGAACAGCCTGTGAGGGACATTAATCAAACTTAATTAATGTAAACTTTGTCCATGCACCGCCAAAAGAAAATGAAGAGCAAGCGCTGCCCAATTAGAAGGCAGCAAAAAGAGTGACAACGTTGCCAGCGCATGGGAAGCAATGGGTGCGTTCCAAGCCCATTATTATACACAGGAGTCCCACAAGCAAGAGAGCATGCACTAGCGCATGCTCAAGCAGGCTCGACCTAAAAAATGGGGTTTAGTCGGGCTTTAACCTGTTTTCTGTTATTGCCCATTTTTCATTACAACTTCAGACCATCATTCCACCATGTGGAGAAGTGTGGCTCACTGGTTAGAGGAGGCAGACCTGGAAGCAGATGTGAGCCCGGGACCAGGGTTCAATTCCTGGCTCGGCGGTGTCTTGAGTCCTAAAATGTCCATGGACTCGACAATTCTCGCTCCGGTGCCTGCTCCACTCACGGGTTCACACTCAGCAACTCTGGGCAATAGCTTACTCGCAGCCTGATTCATGAAAACCGGAATCTGTGATTGTCAAATAGCGAAAAATTGTGATTCGCTATTGAGAAATCGGAATTCATGATGTTTTGCGATAATAAAATGAGATTCGCACGAAGCCGCAAATTCCGTTTGCGATTATCGATAATCGCAGAAAAATCGCTATTTCCGGCTACATCCGTGTCGGGATTGCGATATCGCAAATAGCGATATCGCTAATTGCGAGATCGGGAAAACGGGAAGTCGCATTTCGAGCACAGTGATGACATCACAACCAGGAAGAAGCCAGTTCCCACCCCCATTCACCACGGTGAGCCAGACCTCGAGTCAGCAACTGGGAGAGCTCCTGCTATTCTTTTTGGATTCCAACTATGCAACAACAGTGCTGCCATGTCTGAGGAAGCTGTTCCTGGGCCTAGCAACACCACAGGGCGGAAGAGGAATTAAAATTTTCCGAACAGGAGCTGGAGCATTTGATAGAAGGGGTGGTGGCCAAACACTCCAAACTGTTTGGCAAGGACTCTAGGAGGATGCCGGAGCAGGAAAAAAGGAGGATCTGGCAGGGAATAGCGTCCACGGTGAACTCCGTGGGTGTGGCTGATAGGTCACTGGACGAACTAAAAAAAAGATGGTACGACCTCCGAGGTCGTGCCAAAGAGAAGGTGGCTGAACGCCTTGGAGAGGCATCGGGCACTGGAGGGGGAGGACCTACAGTCCCTCCAAACACAGCCTTGGAGGACCAAGTGGAAGACATGCTTGAGAGTGAGGCGTGCATTGGAGTTACGCGTCTGGACTCATCCCGCCCCACCCAAGACATCCAAGGTAAGTGGCATGCGACTGCGACCCTGTCCCCTATGAATGTCCATGACCATATAGGCTCCCATAATGTTCCATAGTCATGCCATTGTTGCACATCAGGTAATGCCCTGAAGCATTGTGGGACATGTAGTGTGGCCACAATGTAGTAGTACCACAATGCAGCCAGCCCTTGTTCCACGCAAAGCCATAGCCAGTCAGGGAATGTCACCCAGCATGCAAGTAGCAACTGCACGTGTGACAGATACATGCAACTAATGAACGTCCACTTACCCTCACAGGTGGCGCAGACAGCAGCGACAGCGAGAGGCTGCTAATAGATGAGGAGGCCCAGGATGAGGAGGAGGTGCCGCCACAAACACAGGCACCAGCCCCTGCCGCAGCAACAACACCAGCAGCCAGGTCCACCAGCAGTGTGCCTCCTGCGTCTGGTGCAGCAACCACTGCCGCAGCCAGGCCCACAACTAACGTGCCCCCAGCCTCAGCTGCAACAAGTACAGCCGCAGCCAGGCCCACAACTAGCGTGCCCCCAGCCTCAGCCGCAACAACTACAGCCGCAGCCAGGCTCACTACCAGTGTGCCTCCAGCCCCTGCCGCACCAGCAACGCCTGCTGTGACACCACCAGCAGCTGGTGCTTCTACATCAGGGCCCCTTGACAGCTGCAACACAGCGGCCAGCCACTGTGTCAGGCCAGCAGAGCAGGCGTGGCAGGTCTCGCCAGCAGTCCAATGCAGCAATCAGCAGGAGGGGGAATGGACAGCGGCTGGCGCGAATGAGCGTTGAAAGACGCATGCTGCGTATTCATCAGCTTCAGGCATGCCGGCAAGGTGCCATACAGCTACAGCTGTACAACATTGGGCGCAATGTGGCCGGAGTGGGGGGCCGCATGGACCGCATGACGGCGGCCATGGCAGATGTGGGGGAGGGAATGGCCCGCATGACTGCAGCCATGGAGGCCAACACTGCAGCTATAACATCTAAGTGCAACGCAGCACGCCGGCGCCACCGTCAGCTATTGACACGGCTGACGGCCTACACCAGGTCCAATTATGTTGTAGGCAATGCAACATCACAGTTATCGCGGCGGTCCCTTGCACAGCAGCAGCAGCTCATCCAGTGCTGCGAGGATGTGGCCAGGGTCCTTGAGCACCTGACCACTGCCGTGACAGCACTACACCCTCCTGCCCTACCTGCCACTGTTGGGGGTGATGATGTCAGTGAGGGGACATCGAGCATGAGTAGCCACTCTGCCTCACAAGTAGGGTCAGTCAGGTGCAGCACCAGGCCCACTGCAGGTACACGTGCCTTGGAAGAGGATGAGCCTCAGAGGCGCTTGGGTGGTACGCGCAGGAGGCGCAATTGACTTCATATGACTATTTCTGGCACAGGCTGAGTATAAGCCTGCCCTGTCCTTTCACACAGCAGTATGCCGAAATACTGTTACCAATGACAACATTTATAGTGGTAGCATTATTGTGAATGAAACAATAATAATTTATTTTGCAGCACACATTGGCGTTGTGTCATTATTACATTTTGCATGCATTTGTGATTTGTGGGGTGAGGGTAGAGGGTGCACTAGAAACTGTTCATTGTGATGTGGTTGCGGCGTCTGTGGCCTTCAGCTGGGTTCTCGCCGCGTGCATGGCGCGCATGTGCAGGTGGCCGGTCGTCCCCTTCCGATTCACTGCCAGAGATGTCGACAGGTATCCTGCGCTTGGTAGCAATGTTGTGTAGGATAGCACACACAGCCACAATGCGGCAGCACACTTCAGGACTGTAGTACATGGCCCCACCTGTCTTGTGAAGTATGCGGAATCTGCTGTTCAGTAGCCCAAATGTTCTCTCTATGCAATTCCTTGTGCGTATGTGTGATACGTTGTAACACCGTTGCTGTGGTGTAGCAGGGTTGAGGTATGGGGTGAGGTGTGGAATTTTAATTTACGATCTGAACATCATCTGCGCCAGCTTGTCACCTATGTACTACATGCGCGGCGGCTATTCTAGGTCACCTATGTACTACGTGCACGGCAGCCATTTTAGGTATCATGGTCTCCCTGTCCACGATCGATCGCCAGCACGTCCCTCTGACCCAGCAAGCATCCTCCGCGCACCCTGGCTCCCCCTCCCTCCTCCTCCTTATGAGCATGACCCTTCTGCATGACCCTGTCCTTGGGAGTCACGCCAGCGCCTGACCAACACCTCCTCTCCTCCCATGAATGCCCCTCTGTTGATAAACCTCCCTCCTGCGCTGGATTGTCCACGCGGCATGAATACCACTCCATTGATGGCCCCTCACCCCGTGTCCGACTGTCCACACAGGTCCGAGGCCATTGCCCAAGCCGGGAGATATCATTTACTGCCCTTTATTGTTTGAGGTCGCTCTCCTTCAAAGGACCCTCTATTGATCCAGGCCTCCCCACCCCCCTGTGATATGATCAGGCGCACACATCCTAAGACTCAGCTGCGTGATGGGCCCCTCCTCTTATCAGCAGGTTGAGGACCTCTATTGTGAAGGTATATGGGGGTGGGATTGACACTAGGATTACGGGGGATATCTTTTTCTTGCCTTACAAAGATCTGATTGTATTGAAGGAAGGTCACATGCCATAAACCAGTGTATAAGAGGCCAGGCCTCCGAGAGGCTGTTAGAGCACCTCGACATGATACCTTGTTGTCTGATCTGATGTGTTCTGCTCCGTCGGAATAAACTTCTGTTTCCTGCCTTCTGGTCTCCGGCGCCTGCCTCATTGCTTGGTAAACTTGAATGGTACAAGGGCGGTTAGCGCCGGGCAAATCTTGAGAAAGGTCCTAGCCCTACCTTTTTCCACAATTGGCGTCCCAAAGCGTGGGGCCCATCAGCGACACGTGGATCCAGTGGGAGAGGTCCCGATGACAGAGTGAACGACTGCAACGATCGGGAAGAGCTCGTGTCCGATAGACCCTCGTCTGACAGCCGATCATCCGACCTTCACTAGTTCTGAACAGACCTCTCTCGAGTGATCTACGGTCCTGACTGGGAACCATCAGGAGTGCCGCGAACAACACGAAGGAGAGAGGACGATCGGGCGCTGGATCCAGAGGACAGGAAACCGTCCATGCGGTCCGGGTAAGGTCGTGTAAACACGACGAATTGAGGAAAATTGTTTTTTGTTTGGATAATACTAGTATTACGCTTTGTTGAAACCCTCTGGAGATTCACTGTCTGCAAACGGGGAAAAACAAACAGGCTCTCTCTTTGCAAACAGTGAAGGATAGGTAACGCAGACTTTTGTCCCCATTGTAATCCGTCGTGCCTATCTTCCTCCCCCACTGTTTCCCGAACTGTCGTTCGTGGATTATTGTCGGGAGATTCTTCGTCTGCAAACAGGGAAGAACAAGGTCTCTCTTTGCAGGTAGAGAAAGAGTGGGTAACGATAATTTTTCGTGCCCACTTATTCTCCCCACTGGATTGTTTGATTGGCCGATTATTCGGTATTGGTTCTTTTGAGGTATTCACGGCCTCCAAATAACGTAGAATAGAAATATTCTGTCTAGTCTTTGTCCGCCGTGATAAGATAGGTAGTGCAGACTTTTGTCCCCGTTGTAATCCGTCATGCCTGTCTTCTCCCCACTGGTTGGTAGCCTGTTTAGCCCGGACCGCTTATTAGAGATGAACCATCTAGCTCCACTGGAGGGCACCCCTAATAAGGACATGTTCACTAAGTATGGACTAGTCGCTATAGCTTACACTAAACTATGGCATAAATATACGAAAAAGAACCCTGAAAGTCAGTGGCCACTGATAGGTTCCTTTGACGAAAATAAAATAAAAACATTTGAAATAGCGCTCCAGAAGAATAAGACCACGCCCACTATGCTCGACAGTATCGGCATGTGGCGCAAAGAAACGGAACAACGAAAGAAAAGAGAAGAAGCAAAAATAGGGAAGGAATTACGAAAGGCAGCTCACCTAGCCGCGAAACAACTAGAAGAAGAAATAAAAGAAAGAAAAGATACTGTGCAAAACCAAGAATCAGGGTCGACAGGCCAATGTCCTGTTAGGACCCCCTCTGCGCTCTACCCTGAATTGCCCTCCAAACAACGGGCGAACGATGAGTTACTACTAGGTCCCCCAATCATCTACATGCCCCCTCCATATGCCCCCTGCCGACAAAGCTTTCACGCTCCGAGTGGGAGCGAAAGCGATCTCAGTGCTAGTGCACCAGCCCTCACGGCCTTTGCACCAGCCACATTAACAGCCTCATCAGACGACCCCGAGTCTAGCAAACAATCATCAGCCAGACTAAATAGGTTGAGCAAAGATGAGCGGGATGGGATCGACAAAATAGCAAAGACATTAGTAGAACGAAGGGAGAGCGAAGATTATACAATGAGCGTATATAATTCACATGCCGACAGCCACAGACGGCATTTCATCTTGCGATTCAGCTACTACACCCTGAACGCGTATGAAGATAGGTATCAGAGTAAGGGACCCGCTAAACTAACAACACTGTATAGGAAAATTGATGTTGGAGATGGGACTGAACGTGAGGCGACGGAGCTCTTCATGCAGATGCTTGAGGTCTCCCGCCACCTCACGGAACAGAAACCAGAAGCTAAGGCTACAGTCCCTGAAACGACCTCGGTAGAAGTAGCCAATACTATGATGCCTATCAGAGAAGCGGCTCCTTACTGGATCCCGCCACGGGGCCAGGGAACGAGCGATGATATTAATAATGAAAATGCAAAGGGAAGGGTTGTGTACAATTGGGTTTACCAACCATGGGACCGACAAGATATCCTAACCTTTAAGCAAACCCTGCCCGACTTAAGAAAGAACCCGACAGCATTTTATACCGAATTAGGCACAGCCTTGGGTTCGACAATAATGACTTTAGCAGATATTGACTTGTTCTTTGGGTTATGTCTGCCGGCTGACGTGTGGAAGCAAATCCGGAAGGCTGACCACACGGATCTGTTTGGACATACCTGGGACCAACTCGGTAAGCTAGATAGACAGCGAGAGCCGGGGAGTAAACCAGTGAAAGACATACTGGAACTCCCAGATAAAATAGTCCAGAAATTAAAAACACTGGTCCCGGAAAGAAAAGTAGACTGGTCGATAGTCACGGCCTGTCGACAGAAACCCCAGGAAGATGTGTCAGAATACTTCTCCCGATTTGAGACAGTGTTCTCCGACTACAGTGGCCAGGACATGACCACCGCAACCGGACAGCACCTGTTTGTGCAAAATTATGTAAAGGGACTAACACAAGAAGTCTCCCAAAAACTACAGACGAGTGAGAGTAGTTGGGGGGCCTCCAAACCCGCAGCTATCCTTCAGATGGCTCAGTATTACGAGCACCAAAAGAATGAAAATGATAGGGCGTCCGAGAAAAAGAAGAAAGATTTAAAGGAAAGGGTAATGATAGCCCAGATACAGGGTATAGCGCTAGGACGGGAACATCAAAGGGGGAACTACCAATCAAACACCCCCAGAGATCTACCTCCTAAGGATCACACCCCAACATCCCACACTGGACGGAGAGACGTTAGCAATGACCAATGCGCCTTCTGCAAAGGGCTCGGCCATTGGAAATTCCAGTGTCCGGTTTTGCTAGAGATGAATAGAAATAGGGATTCCAGGGATGTGGCAGGTGGTCCAAGGAATAGAGTACAGGGACGAGGGAACTCCAACGACACTAACAATGACAGATCAGGAAGACTGAATACATTTGACCGTCCCCGACAGAACCAATATCAGCTATCCGAAGGTGAAAATGCCCCCGATTTTGCATAGGACTGCCAGGGGCAAGGGAGGGATCCAGTCGAGCTCTGTGTTGACCAGCAAGGTCCTTATGTCACCGCTAAGGTCTTGGGTACAGAGTCTCCATTCTTGGTAGACACTGGGGCGACACGTAGTGTGTTATCAAAACGACTGATTCCAAGGGCACCCTTGTCTGGCTCACACATAACGTCGATAGGTTTCGATGGGACGCCCTCCACTAACCCCCTGTCCGTACCTATTACCTTTGACCTAGAAAACAACACTGCTGACGCGACATTCCTACTCTCCTCCAACTCCCCTGACGCCATTATTGGCATTGACTTACTGAAGCATTTTCGAGCTACCATTAGGTGTTCCCCAGATGGAATACGAGTCATCCTGTACGACAACCCAGACATGACCAGATCCCGTCCCCCACGACATATGTGCCCCATAACTGACGCTGACATGTCCTTGCTTGACGCCCTGCCCCCGTACTTGTGGGCCAAAAACGACTCTGATGTGGGGCGAATGATGATTGATCCTATCCACATAACTGTACGACAGGACGCTATACTCCCGAAACTCCCGCAATATCGGATATCCCCAGAGGGTGAGAAGGCACTGGTAGCGATCATTCAGTCTCTGGTAGATGCAGGAGTGGTTGAAGAGGTGGTTAGCAACGTCTGCAACAGCCCAATCCTACCTATTGTTAAGAAGCAAGGTGAAGGAGATGAGAAAGCGTATCGCTTCATCATCGACTTACGAGAGATTAACAAAGTGGTTATACCCCAATATCCCGTAGTCTCTGATATCACCACCATTTTGACCCTCATCCCGTCCACCGCCACCACCTTCACTGTTATCGACCTTAAGAACGCGTTTTTCTCTATCCCCATCCATCCAGACAGCCGTTACCTCTTCGGCTTCACTTTAAAATCCCGCTCGTACCGATTTTGTAGAGCTCCCCAGGGGTACACTGAAAGTCCCAGCATTTACAGCCAGGCCCTCAAAAGACAGCTGGATGCCTTCCAGCTACCAGAGGGAGTGGTGTTGATCCAATATGTCGATGATATCCTTTTGGCGGCCGACACCACCCCGCTTGCAACGACAGCCACCGTCCAACTCCTACACTTCCTTGCAGAAAATGGCCATAAAGTCTCCAAAAAGAAGTTACAGTTTTGCCAGCCACAAGTGACTTACCTAGGCCATCTTCTGTCCAAAGAAGGGAGGAAACTTACCCCTGACCGAGTCCAAACCATCCTAGACACCCCTATCCCAAAAACACAAAAACAGGTCCGCTCTTTGGTTGGCCTAACCTCTTTTTGCAGACAGTGGTTGCCTAATTATAGCCTCATTGTGAAACCACTACTTGCCCTACTGACCAAAGACGTCCCCTCCCCGCTTCCTTGGACCACTGAGTGTCAAGCCTCCTTTAAGGAATTACGGGATGCACTCTGCTCGGCACCTGTCCTCGGAACGCCGGATTACTCCAAATCCTTCTCCCTCTTCACCCACGAAAGGGAGGGATGCGCATTGTCCGTCCTGACTCAATTGAGTGGCCCTAAGCAGCGCCCATGTGCCTACTTCTCCGCCACTCTTGATCCTGTAGCCAGAGCTTTACCTGCCTGCCTTCGAGCAGTAGCTGCCGCTGCTGTCTCCATCCGTCAGAGCGAGGGAATCGTACTTTCCAACTCCCTCACTGTATTAGTGCCCCATGCAGTTGACACCCTTTTGAACCAGACAAAGACCCAACACCTGACTAGCGCACGACTGACAGGGTACGAGTTGACTCTGCTTGCACCCCACATCACACTAAAGAGATGCACGACTTTGAATCCTGCCACATTGTTACCCCTGCCTGAAAACGACCCCGACGTTCCTCCCATACACGACTGTGTGACCCTCACAGACGAACAGACTAGGAGTAGGGTTGACCTCCGAGACACTGCTTTTCCTGACCCCGATGGAGAGCTATGGGTAGACGGCTCATGCATCAAACTCCCAGATGGCACCACCTCAGCTGCCTATGCAGTAACGACAGCTCAAACAGTAGTTGAGACAGCCTGCATCACACAACGATCTGCCCAGGCAGCAGAGCTGATAGCCCTCACCCGAGCATGCATCATAGCCGCAGGGACCACCGCGAACGTATATACGGACAGCCAGTATGCCTTCGGGGTGGTCCACCATTTTGGGCTCCTGTGGAGGGAGAGGGGATTCCTGACGTCCCACGCTACCCCAATCCTCCACGGAGATTTAGTGTCCGCTCTGATTGAGGCAGTTCTCCTCCCCAAACGATTAGCGGTGATCAAATGTCAGGCACACAAAAGAGTGACAGACTTAGTCGGACAAGGGAATGCATTAGCCGACATCACTGCACGAACCACAGCTGAGAATAGGACGGCGACACGCATATATGTGACCAGGTCGCAAGCAGAAAAATGGAGTGACACAAGGGAAATGATCAGAGACATACAGTCGGCCAGCACCCCTCACGAATTGACTAAGTGGGCAAGGGTGGGTTTGAAGGACGAAGAGGGTTGCTGGCGAACGAAAGATGCAAATAAGTGGTTACTGCCCGACTCATACCTGATCCCCATACTGACAATGGCACATTCCCCCGCACACATAGGATCTGCACCCATGATCGAACTCATTTCCAAAGTCTGGCACAATGACAAAATCCCCGACTCAGCCAGACGCCTAGTTCAGCAGTGCCTTATCTGTCTGCAACACAACCCCGGGAAAGGAACTGTAGTACCCCGGGGAGGGTTCGGGACCCCCAATCACCCCTTTGAGGTCCTTCAGATGGATTACATCCAACTAGAGAGATGCCAAAACCTGAAGTATGTACTAGTCATTGTATGTGCCTTCAGTAAATGGGTAGAGGCCTATCCAACCCGTGACAACACTGCCATGACTACTGCCAAAGTACTACTGAAGGAATTCTTCCCTCGCTATGGCCTTTGCCGAATTTTATGGAGCGACAATGGCCCCCACTTCATAGCTGAGGTTATCCAATTAATCCTAAAGGGGTTGGGGGTGAAGCAACGGTTTCATGCGGTCTTCCACCCCCAATCCGCCGGTCTAGTGGAACGCCATAATGCCACACTGAAGCTGAAACTGGCAAAAATAGTGGCCACCACTGGACTTAACTGGCCGGATGCCCTCCCACTGGCTTTGTTATCGATGCGCTCCACCCCCACCAAGCACCATTTGACCCCCTACGAGGTCGTGTTTGGGCGTCCGATGAATCTCTGGACTGCCCCCAAACCGACCTCCATTCATGACGTCCCAGACGTCCTACTATCTGATTATTTGTGCAAGTTAACTAAAACGTTGTCTGTCATTCATCAACAGGTGCAGCAGGCTATCCCCGATGCTTCCAGGGGCCCCGGCCATGACATCCAACCGGGAGATTTCGTGCTGATACGAAATTTCCAGCGAACCAAGAGTCTGGAACCTCGGTGGACGGGCCCCTGGCAAGTGCTGATCACCACCCGAACGGCACTCCGAGTGGAGGGGAAGAAGCACTGGCTGCACGCGCATCATTGCCGAAAAGTCTCTGCAAACCTGGCCACGACAGAAAACGTCAGCACCCAAGAAGAGCTCCTGAGCAAAGACCGACCGATATTGGACTGTTATCCCGATACTGGGGCACTCGAACTTGCAAAATTCTCCGATCCCACTGTGCCATCCAGAGAAGGGTATTTTCTGCGTCGAAAGGAGGGAGTTTCGGCTAAGTAGGCCACGGACTAAGTTAAATCTCAGAACGGTAACCTAAACACAATCAAGGGTTGCCGGGAGAGAAGCTAAACGAAGTCTGTGGTTCTGCCCGCTACCGAGCTCCCTTGAAGGTGATGGAAGCGCCAGATAAGAAGATGATGGAAGCGCCAGATAAGAAGATGATGGAAGCAACAGGAAATACCCAGTATAGAAATCCCAAGACTGACAACTTGCACAAATCAAAGACAATCGCACTCTTCATTGTCTTCCTCTTCTGCCTCCTCCTCATGACCTCCTTCTGGATTCTGGAGGAAAGCACACCGGCTCATGAGGCATTACTACCTACTGCACAGCCGACCCCCCTGAAAGAGCATCACCTAATCCCTCTGTCGCCTCAGCTCCGAGAAAGGCGCAGGGAATTCTGGAACAATTCCTTCGTGCAACTGCTGCACCAACACAACCTTGCTGCGAACGCTACGAACTGTTGGATCTGCGGGTTGCTCCCGCATGCCACCGGACACTCTATTCCCTTCATCCCTTCACCCTTCTCAGTTCACGGCTCCTGCCTCGCCTGGCTGATCCTCATGCAAGAGAGCCACAAGGACAACGCCACCTCCGGCCGGACAGTGTCACACTTCTACTCCGGGTTCTGGCTGAACAGAACCGGAAAGACTCCTGCTGCCCTGTGTCCTGCGCTCGCAGGCGCCACCTTCATCAAAGACATTCCAGCCAAAGAACGAGTCGAAGTACAGGTGCTCCACAATCCAGCCAGGACCACCTTCTCTCATCTGCAAAAACAAACCACCGCTACACTGACTGTGGCTCTGTCTGTCATCAATGTCACAGGTCTTGTGTGTCTCGAAGGCCATGGAACGCAGCTGGTGGGTCACAGCGCTTGCCAGATCACCAGAACATTGGACTCAGCTGACCCCCCTTCCTTTGTTGCTTCTCCAAACATGTACTTTGTGTGTGGCACCAAGGCTTACACCTGGCTCCCGAAGGTTTGGAAGGGTACCTGTTACATTGCCTTCGTTCTCCCGCCCACATATGTAGCCCCTGCCAACCATCACCGGCAGAGGCGTGCAGACGACCTTGGACAAGCCGACTCCACCGGAGCGCAGTTCCTAGATGCAGCAAAGGGACTTGTTCCTCTGTGGGGCCCAATGGCAAACAGCCGTGCTATCCGGCACCTGACCCAGGCAGTAGAAACAACGATCAACATCACTGCTGGTATCCTCGCCAACAACACTGCGGAACTTCAGGCGGTCCGCCTCGTGACCCTCCAAAATAGACTTGTCCTAGACGTGGTCCTAGCCGACCGAGGAGGAGCATGCCGCATCATCGGATCCAGCTGCTGCACATACGTGCCTGACAACTCGCCTTCAGTCTACAAAGCCATTGAACACCTCCACAGACTTTCCTCAGAGGTTCACCAAGAACAAGAAGGATGGTCGCTTGGGAGCTGGTTTTGGGACACCTTGAAGAATTGGGGTTGGAAGTTGTTTTCCTTCGTGCTGATACCTGTTGTAATATTATGTGGGTGTTGCTTAGGTATCCAATGTCTGCCACCTTTGTGCGGCCTTGTTTCTAACTGTATGTGCCCAAAGACTTTGGACTTCCGAAATGAGCACATGAGTCCCCTCTATGAAGTAGAAATACGTGGCCTTATGGGGATAAATCCAAATTGACAAGTTGGCGAGATATGTTAAAAGGGAGGACTGTGGAATTTTAATTTACGATCTGAACATCATCTGCGCCAGCTTGTCACCTATGTACTACATGCGCGGCGGCTATTCTAGGTCACCTATGTACTACGTGCACGGCAGCCATTTTAGGTATCATGGTCTCCCTGTCCACGATCGATCGCCAGCACGTCCCTCTGACCCAGCAAGCATCCTCCGCGCACCCTGGCTCCCCCTCCCTCCTCCTCCTTATGAGCATGACCCTTCTGCATGACCCTGTCCTTGGGAGTCACGCCAGCGCCTGACCAACACCTCCTCTCCTCCCATGAATGCCCCTCTGTTGATAAACCTCCCTCCTGCGCTGGATTGTCCACGCGGCATGAATACCACTCCATTGATGGCCCCTCACCCCGTGTCCGACTGTCCACACAGGTCCGAGGCCATTGCCCAAGCCGGGAGATATCATTTACTGCCCTTTATTGTATGAGGTCGCTCTCCTTCAAAGGACCCTCTATTGATCCAGGCCTCCCCACCCCCCTGTGATATGATCAGGCGCACACATCCTAAGACTCAGCTGCGTGATGGTCCCCTCCTCTTATCAGCAGGTTGAGGACCTCTATTGTGAAGGTATATGGGGGTGGGATTGACACTAGGATTACGGGGGATATCTTTTTCTTGCCTTACAAAGATCTGATTGTATTGAAGGAAGGTCACATGCCATAAACCAGTGTATAAGAGGCCAGGCCTCCGAGAGGCTGTTAGAGCACCTCGACATGATACCTTGTTGTCTGATCTGATGTGTTCTGCTCCGTCGGAATAAACTTCTGTTTCCTGCCTTCTGGTCTCCGGCGCCTGCCTCATTGCTTGGTAAACTTGAATGGTACAAGGGCGGTTAGCGCCGGGCAAATCTTGAGAAAGGTCCTAGCCCTACCTTTTTCCACAGAGGAGGTATTGACGCAGGGCGTAGCCACTGTCACCTGGATGAGAGGAGCAGAGGGTGAGTGCCTGTGAAGCGCAGCTAGTCATTGGCAATGTGACATTGTGGGCAAAGTGTACTTACCAAGTAGGTGTCCTTCCCCAAAGTCTCCCATGACCAGTCATGTGTGGAGGCCGCTGTGGCGGAATATGAATGAGTCATGTGTACTCCCCGGGTACTGTGCCACTATGTCGGTGATGTATGTCTTTGCATTGTAGACCATCTGGATGTTGAGGGAGTGGTAGGACTTGCGATTGCGGTACATGTACTCCGTTCCAGCAGGTGGGCAAATGTGGACGTGGGTACAGTCAATGCATCCTATCACGTGTGGGAAACGGGCAACATTGTAGAAT
The DNA here is from genome assembly GCF_964263255.1 of Lissotriton vulgaris. Lineage (NCBI taxonomy): Eukaryota > Metazoa > Chordata > Amphibia > Caudata > Salamandridae > Lissotriton > Lissotriton vulgaris. The sequence goes on from NC_141693.1 coordinate 288,079,522, forward strand.
TGTAGCTTGGTCTCATCCAATTCCTGTTGGCTGGTGAGAATTTTGATGTGCTGGTGTAGCTGGGTCAGCATTGCGTCAAGGAAACTACGTAGGCAGTGGGACATGGTGGGCTGGGATATCCCCCCAGCTACCGCAACTATCCCCTGGAAGCTCCCAGAGGCCAGGAGGTGCAGGCTACACAATACCTGGACATGTGTTGGGACGGCATTGGTCCGCCTTGTTGGGTGCTGCATCAGGGGGTCAAGGTCCTGTATGAGCTTGATGATCATAGCCCCATTCAGCCGGTACTTTGCGTATATTTGCTCTCTGGTCTGGCCCAGCAGGGTGACCCGCTGGCGGAATATCCTCTCCTGGATTCTGCGTCTCCTCCTTGCTGCTCGCTGTAGCCTTCGCCGCCTGACCACCATGTACATTCCTGGCATTGTGAGACTCCTTCTGCTGTTGCTGCTTCCCCTTAAGTGTGTTTGGTCAGGCCTGCACCAGTTACTGATTGGCCAACGGTTTTTCAAAAAAAAATTTCCAATGGGTTCGATGGTTACCACCTGCTTTGGGTTCTCCTTAAGTTGCGCCTCGCAAAATGCGATTTTTGGCTTTTTCGCTAATAGCGATTTTTCATGAATACCGATTGCGAGTAATGTGCAAATTCGCTATTATTTTCGCAGATTCCGTGCATTCTCGCTATTTCCGATTCGCTATTGTTATCCTGCCGTCATTCTGCAAATGTTTTAGAGATTTCGCAAATCTGTGTTTGCGATTTCGCATTTTTGATGGTGAATTCCGATTTTTGAAATTGCACCCGCGATAGCTTTTTCGCAGCTATTGCGGGCGCAATCTTGCTTCATGAATCAGGCTGTCAATCTCCACAACGGCCCCTTGCGGTGGGATGCCTGGCTTTCACCTTGTGGATACCCTGGTGGGGTTATCTCACAGGGGAATACCAGGACGGGTTCCCTAAGCAAGCTCTTAGAAATCAGTGGTGATTTGCGCTATATAAATTCCTGTACATTTACATTTACAAGGTCCATTACCAGAAGCTAGACAAGTGGGACAGGGACAAGTGGTTTTAACGTTTCTTAAGGTGGCAAGTTCAGCCTTTCACAAGTCTAGGATAAAACGTTCACCGTCTAAGTCAGCAGCTGCTCCACCACTGATAAGAAATGAATGGGTCTCTAGAATTTGAAGTAGAAGCCATAATAGACCTCAGGAAAGTGAGAGGACAATTGTAGTGTTTGGTGGCATGGAAAGGACATGGGCCAGAATAACATTCTTGGGAACTGGCTTTATTTGTTCCCTATCCTAGATTGGTAAGCTCTTCTAAAAAAAAGTTTCAAAAGAAATCTTCACCCAAGAGGAGGACATAAGAAGTGGGGTACTGTCAGGAATCAGCAGGGGATTGGGAACCTGAGACCCGTAATCAGATGATATTGGAGTAATTCTGCTATATGACTGTGGCAGACTGGCCTCTAAAGGCTAAGGTGCCAGGACAGACAGACACACTGAGGTCATGGGGTGGGATTTCCAGGTTGAGACCAGTAGCAACGCTATTTAACACCAGTAAGCTAAAGGGACATTGCCTGGCAACTTTCCAAGTTGCATTGGTTCTCCACATGCCATAATTCGTTCACATCTTGTCCCTTGTGGTATTCCTTACCACAATGAAAAAAGGACTCCGTTAATTATTACACAAAAAGAATGAGGAACTTGTTTTATTGTGAACTATCAAAGACAGCACACAGCACCACTCTGCCAAGATCCCAGTCCTCACCACAAATGACAAGCCTGGAACCCCGCACAGAAGCACCTAGCAACGTACCAACATTCACAATCCATTCCAGCCCACAACACATCTCCCTCCTCATATAACCAACAACCCAACCAAAACTCACACACAAAAAATTGCTCACAAAAACACTTTTCAGCATGAGATAAAGCATCCAAAGTACAAAACCGTCCTCTTAGCATACTATTAGAGCATTCAAAACAAATACCAAACCCAAAATATGAATAAGAAACCCTAAAAAAATGTTCTAAATGAAAATTATCCCAAAACGTAATGTTCCAGATACTTTTGTTTAACAATGTCTCGGTTAGATTGTAATACAGGAAAAGTCAGAATTATAGATGTACTGACTTCTGGCTCTCCCGATGTACTGGGAACCACTGGGCTAAATCTAGTGCTCTTAATCCTGACTCTTTAGAAAGTATTAAAAATAACTGTGAACTGGGAAGGCTGACCTCATAAGACCAAGCATCAGAATATTCTGAATTATTTTCATCCTCCACCCGAACTCCAAAACCACCACCTACTTTGGTAACATTTCTTTTATTCCGCCATTTGTAATCTTCTACTTTGACTGCATGCTTGGAAACTTGCACAACTGTTGTTCTGGGAAAACACTTTGAGATACCTTTCTTAGTACCCAAAGGACTACTCACACTTTCTTGATCCCCTGCCTGGAAAACCAAATCCTTGACATTCTTCCACTGATCATTCATATTTAAGTTTGCTCTCTAATTGTTGCCTCAACACTTTAGGTTTCACTTCTTCCAACTTGGACACATTTCTTCTGTCTAATCATGTCCTTTCAACCACCCACTGAAGGGACAACCCGGCCCGGACTGACTACCGGGCGTTTTATTTATTTATTTATTTATTTTTGTCATTTCTAGAGCGCCTGGTGACCCGTAGGCATCCCCGCGCTATAAATCTGTGGAGACCAGGAGAGGGGAAGAGGGGGAGAATTATTTAGGAAACAGAAGGGTCTTGAGTTTCTTCCGAAACAGGGTGTGCGAGGGTTCCAGACGAAGGCTGTGAGGGAGTGCATTCCAGCCTCTGGAGGCATTGACCGCAAAGCGACGGCCGCCGGTTCGAGCCTTCCTGAATTTAGGTACAGTGGCCAGATGTTCGGCGTCGGAGCGGAGGGGTCTGGAGGCTTTATATGGGGTAACCATATGTCTTAGTGCGGCTGGGCCAACTCCATTGATAAGCTTGTGGGTGGTACATAGGGCTTTAAATTCTACTCTCTGGCGGACAGGAAGCCAGTGTAGGGCTTTGAGGGCGGGCTTGGCTGAAACTCTGGGGGGGAGGTTCATAATAAGCCTGGCCGCAGCATTTTGGGTGCGTTGGAGTTTGGCCAGGGTGTGTTCCGGAGCCCCCAGATAGATGGCGTTGCTGTAGTCGAGCCGGGCTAAGACAAGTCCCTGGATCAGTAATTTCCTGGATAGCGGGGGGAGAAGGGGTAGGATCTTATGCACGGATCGCAAGAGACCAATGCACGTGCCAGCAGTCTTGGTCGCCTGCGTCTTCATGGTTAGGTCGGGTTCCAACCACACTCCTAGAGTTTTGATCTCCTTTTTAGGTGCGGGGATTTCGCCAAAGGAGTCAGGCCAAACTGAAGGTGGGATGGACGTCCATTTGTTGCCCAGAAGCATGATCTCGGTCTTTGCACCGTTTAGCTTCAAGGCCGAGTCACACATCCAGGTATGGATGTCCTGAAGACAGTTCAGCAGGCTGTCGGGATGGTTATCCAGGTGAGACAGGGAGACGACTAGTTGAGTGTCGTCTGCGTAGTTTATTATTTTTATACCATAGGGGGCCACTACATCCTCCAGGGGGGCCATATAAACATTAAACAGGGTGGGGCTGAGTGACGACCCCTGGGGAACTCCGTTCTTGAGAGGCAGTGGTTCTGACCGGGAATTACCGTCCCACACCTGAAAGGAGCGGTTGGAAAGAAAGGATTCAATCCATGCTCGCGCTGTGCCCACAATTCCTGCCTTGGCCAGGCGGTGTAATAGGACACGGTGATCCACCGTATCAAAGGCGGCACTTAGGTCCAGGAGGATCACTGCCACCGATCCTCCTGAGTCCAGAATGCCCCTTGCCTCCTCGATGACAGAGAGGAGGGCGGTGTCCGTGCCATGGCCGGGTCGGAACCCGGTTTGGGATTGGCGCAAGAGATGGTTGGTCTCAAGGAATTGGGACGGTTGCGAGTTGACTAGCTTTTCCGCCATCTTACTGAAACAAGGGAGCAGCGAGATAGGGCGGTAGTTAGCCATGTCGTCCGGGTTGAGTTGGGGCTTTTTCAACAGGGCCTTAACGACTGCATTCTTCCAGTTGGGAGGCACCGTGCCTTCCGACAAGGAAGTGTTGATAAGGTCCTTGATGATAGGGGCTATATTGTGAGATACCTTTTTTAGGAATCTGGCCGGGGCTGGGTCGAGGGGGGAGCCGCTTTTCATTTTCTCCAGCGTGGAATGCTGCCGAGCTGGGGGCAGATTTGACTGCGGTGGGGGCTGATTTTGTTCCTGGAGACCTGCGTGTGCTTCGAAATAATTAAAGCAAACCAAATTTCGTTCAGTACACGCAGGTCCACATCAACGAAATCAACCCCTAGCTCAGCAGCATTCCAAAACGCCCAGTAGCCAGTCCGACCCTGGGGACAACCTATTAAATGGACATATCCCTCACAATGATACAAAGGGAGCCAGACCTATGGTGGTATGTGCTGTGTTATACTAACTGCAAATTCTCTCAACAACTGTTTCCTCCACACTCAACCCAGAAGAAAGAACAAACTGCACAGTCTCCTTGAACATATGGTTCACTCTTTCTACCATTCCATTACCCTGGGGACTATACAAGGCCATAGTAAGATGTTTAATTCTCATTTAACAAATTCAAGGTCCAATAAAATCCATTCCTAACTTCTTTCAAGGGGAATTGGGAAATTCTACAGGACATATTTATTTATTTATTTATTTATTTATTTATTTATTGACATTTGTAGAGCGCGGCGAATACCCGTGGGCGTCTCGGCGCTAGTTAAGGGATGGATCAGCAACTGGGGTAAAGAAGATATACAAGGCTATTGGTCAAATAAACACGTCTTTAGCTGTTTGCGGAATGTGAACAGGGAGGGACTTGCTCGGATATGTGCAGGAAGGGTGTTCCAGAGTCTAGGGGCGGCAACCAGGAAACGCCTGTCGCCCCAGGTGACTGTTCTAGTGCAAGGCACAGCCAAGAAGTTCTGAATAGAGGAACGAAGAGATCGGGTTGGGACATGATGGAGAAGATTCTGTTTGTATTCAATGCTTATGCGCCCACAAGGATTTAACTGCAAGGGAACACTCAGCACATCTGTTCACAGTTACCTCTAAATCTGCACCTATGCCAAGCCACCAATAAAATAATCTTGACCTCTATTTTGCCCTCATCAGTCCTGTGTGACCCTCATGGACCAACCTGGTGAGCTTAGCTCTCAATTCCCTCTGAGCAACGGGGACATTCTCTCTCAGAACCAAAACCACCTCTACACGCAGCCCATCCTTGATTTTATTGTAATCTTTTAATTCACTCGGAACCAAACCTTCTCCAACCCATCCATTACTAATGACCTCCCTGAGTTTCTTCTGACCGATATCTTTGTCAGCATACTCCCTCCTCTCCTGTTGTGTGATAATTTTCTCAGCAGCCACCAGACCATCCACCATTCCAACCACAAATTCTTCCTCCATGATGTCATCATCATAATCCCTGTTAGAATCAGACTGACACCTTGACAGAAAATCCGTCCTGCAATTTTTCCCTTCAGGGAAGTGTTTACCTTGAAATTGTATTCATACATTTTAAACAGCAGTCTTACTAACCTGAGACTGGCATTCCCTAAATCTTTGTCATTGTATAAGGACACCTAAGGCTTGTGATCTGCGACCAGAGTAAACTCATTCCCCCACAAAAAAAGTGGAAAACTGGTGTGTGTCCCAAGCACCGACTAATGGCACTCGGTTCATTGTGCTGTACTTCATTTTTGCAGATGTTTAATGGCCGACAGCAAAGGCAATCATGTTCTCCCTTCCTTCTACTATTTTGCTCAGCACAGCCCCTGCTCCCAGGCCACTGGCATAAACCGTGACTACAGATGAGACATCATCTCTAAACCATTGAAGCGCAGGAGTTGAAACTATCAAAGCCTTCAATTGATCAAACAAGAAGATTGCTCCTGACCCCATACACATTTTTCCACTGACCTCGATAATCTCAAGGTTCAATGGTGGGCAGAGCTAAAGTGAGGCCAAGGGTTTTGGGGTCTAGTGTTCAGGGGCTGGTAGAGGTAAACAGAGGTCAGGGTTTTTGAGGCATTGGGGTGGGAAAGATAAGATTTCTTTAGGTTCAGGGGTGGTTCTACGTACAGGGAGGCAAAGGGTTTTTGAGGTTCAGAGCTTGTAGAGGTAAGGGGTTTTAGGGTTCAGAGGTTGTAGTGATAAAGGGAGGCAAGGGATGTTTATGGTTCTGAGGTAGGAAGAAGGGTTATTTTGAGTTTCAGGGACAGATAGAGGTAAATGGGGGCAAGAGCTTTTAAGGGTTCTGGGCCGCATAGAAGTAAAGGGAGGTAACCGTTTTCTATGGTTCAGGGGCAGGTAGAGGTTAAGGGTGGCAAGTGGTTTTTAGGGATTAGGCTCAGGTAGTGGTAAAAGGAGGCAAAGGTTCTTTAGAGTTCAGGTCTCTGTTAAGGTAAAGGGAGGAAAGAGGTTTTTATGGTTCTAGAGTGGGTAGAGGTAAAGCGGGTAAGGGGTTTCTAGGGTACAGGGCCAAGTAGAGCTAAAGGATGGTAAGGGGTTTTAGGGTTCACCGACAGGTACAATTAGAGGGAAATAGGGTGTTTTTAGGGTTCAGGGGCAGGTAGGCGTAAAGGAGGGAGGGTGTTTCAGTGTTCAGAAGTGGGAAGATATAAAAGGAGGTAAGGGGTTTTTAAGGTTCACAGGATTGAAGAGGTAAATTGATAAGGGCATAACAAAGGCAGGATTTGGGTCCCCCATCTCAAAAACAGAGAAAGGGTGTGTTAATGCCTGATTCACTTTTCACACTGCTCTTCCCCCTTTTCCAGGGCTCCTTTTCAATAAAGTGAGGCTCAAGTTATTCATAATATTATTCATGAAGTTCCCTCCCAATCCCCTCCATGACCTCACCTGTTACTCTGGACTCTTCTGCTGACGAGCACTACCAGGACTGCAGCGTCCTCGTTGCTCTGCAGGCTCAATGTCAAGTCGTGGGTGGGTCTGTACTGAGAAGGGGGTCTGGTGGTGGATGAGCTTTGGCCTGCCAGTCAGCAACTAGCACATAAAGATCCCGGTCATCCTCTATAGCCATGGGCCGGATGCAGACAGCAAATGCAGGATTCGCCACCTCTCCATTTGTCTTCACAGGTGCAGGCAACAGGCAGCTTTAACAGGACACTGGAAGATGCTCTGTGGGTGGCTAAACATGAAGAATTCCAGGAGCATGAGTCCAAATGAAAGAGCACAGGACAGGGATGGCCTTTGTCATGTCAGCTTAATTCTGTGACCTTCTGATTGGCCATAAATACTGGAAGGCTGGTCAGCAGATCAAGAGCAGGGCCATAAGTAGTGCTTTCTGGTGCTATTAGCTCTGACAATTGCGGAGATGAGTGGGATTTTTTTCCCCTCATCCCCCGCCCTTGTCCCTGTATACCCACCTCAGTAGTAGATTTAAGTTTGGAATGGGTCAGAGTGGAGGTACAGGATACATTGAATAAGGTATAGGATGAGATATAGGGTAGTGCATTGTAAGAGTAAGCAATAAATATTAAGATACATAAGTTCACGGAACGTAAATATGTATAAGTAAGGTCATTTATCTAGATTTAAGTTTTATTTAATAAACTCAAACTTTCAAGTGTTGCTGTACTTTAAGCTAATTTCTTTTTTTTAAATATATTTTTTTATTTCCTAGTGATGCAATTGTAGATGGATGGTTATGATAAAAATGTACGTATTTATGCAGTAACCTACATACATGTTAAACATAGAATACTACAACCAAAAGTAATATGTGTATGTGTTAAACAGAACTAACAAATATCTATATATTTATAAACATGATTATTATACAAATTTATACAAAGGAATACACATTTCTAGGTACACATATATAATCCAAATAAATGCTTGTGGATATTTAGGGATATGCTGTATTTTATGTTTGAGTATGGTGGTTATGTGGGGTAGAGCCAACTCTTGAGTAGTCTTCTGAAGATAAGGTAGATATCCATGGATCTTATGTTAGGGAGTAAAGAGTTCCATAGTTTGGCTGCTTGAACAGGATGTGGTACCTGTGTTTGTTTCTTGTATGATGGGACTTTGAGGCGAGGTGCCAATCTAGATTGTTGGTTCCTTTGTTGAATGTATTTGGTGATTTTATTTTTGCTGAATAGAGGCCCTGTTCCATGTAACACTTTTTGATGGACCCTAATTATCGTGGACTGCATTTCGCGGCATTCCTTGCCCAGGTGGGGCCGCATCGGATCACCAAAGGTGCCGGAGCATCATAAATTCCAGGGATGTGTCCCGCAGTGCGGCACCCTCATTACTACGGACTGCATTTCCTGGCCCAGGTGGGGCCCCATCGATTCACCAAAGGCGCCGGAGGGCCATAAATTCCACAAAGACATTCCACAGCGCAAGACCCTCATTACCGCAGACTGCATTTCCTGGCATTCCTGGCCCAGGTGGGGCCGCATCGGATCACCAAAGGTGCCAGTGCAACATAAATTCCACAGAGGTGTCCTGCAGTGCAGGACTTATGTTGGGAGTGCCCGGGCAAAGACCAGGCCAAGAGCAGGCCCGTCTGCGCCTGTCACTGCTAGGAGGAGCTGGGGCGGGGCCATCCCCCTTAAATTTGCCATAAAAAGGTACTGAATTTTATGTTGTTACCTCCTGTCTACTGATTTGTTGCCCCCCTGAGATATAGCACTTTGATTTGCACCTCAAGCTTTTTCCTGAGCGTCCATGGAGAAACAGAGGGCTGCTCCTGCCCCTGCAAAACCTACCCCAGGTTGCACCTTAGACAGCTATTTGCAGCGTTCTGTGGGGTATTTGTAGGGAAATTGACTTGGTGGAAAAGCGTTTGTCTGTGACATATTTGCCTCAGCCACTTCCAGAGCTGTTACAAACTTTCCCTGAGCCTCATGTGTCCATCCGTATGTCCCCCCCACCCAACACTGATCATTCTCGACAAGCCTTGGGTCTTGTTCGGTTGGCCAATTCCACCGGCATCAATACCTTGACTGTTGCAACTACTGGGGAGTGTGGTGATATTATAGTGTGAGATCAACCATCTGCATGGCCAAATTTGACTAATTTTGAGGTGACTAATGACAGAGGGGGCAAAAGGAAGAGACTGGACAGAAATGCCAAATCAAAAAGATTACATTCAGAACCACCCATTGTGTCATCTACCCCAGCCCTAGCTTCAAATTGTGAAATTATCCCTAGATTAATGAGCTGTATACAGGAGTCCCTGTCGGTTCTTGTTGGGTAAATGTGTAAAAGTGCAATATCTGCACTTACTGTATCTATGGTCCCTATTATTTATAGCTTAGACAAGGTTGAGGAAGTTTTGCTTAAGTTGAGGGATACTTTGCTGGTGCAATATCCTGCAAGATCCTCTTTACCTAGCCGACCAGGCTGCGCTACTGACATGGCCCTTTCGACACACACCCCACTACACCCCTCAGCCTCTTGTGCTATGTCATATTCTTCCTGGGCTATGAGGGGCTCTGCCTGTAGTTCTAGTCCAGTGAGGCCAATTCAGGTATCACAGGCACATCTTCAAAAATGTTCTGAAGGCACTAGTGGGGATCAGGTCCAGCCAGCAAGACTGTGTGGTTCTACTCAACCCACTGTCTTTCTAGTGGCCATAGGTTGCAGCTGCCCCCTCAGGCAACCCCTTTTGTTGTGATTTTATGGAATGTACCCCTTTAAGTAAGAGCTCACGTGAAGATCTTAAGGAACCGGTCAACAAGGTTGTTCACTGGATTCACTCGATTTGGTGGTTTTATGCTAGATCATAACCAGATCAGTCTTGTGAGTAAAGTCCCTTGGGTGGGTAATACTCTGAAATCAGATGACACTGTTGTATTGTTATTACCTTCAAAGATAGAAGAGTGGCTAATGACATCCTGTCCAAGTAAAAATGTTCTCACTTTGTGGCAACTGCTATTGACTCCCTCTCGTTTGGCTATTTTTATAAACCTCATGGTCGTCTGCCCACTCTTTTATCATCTGGGCCTACATTCACAACTTCTAACAGGTTCACTCCTTATTCGCAACTGGATCAACAGGATCTACTTCCTGGCACAGTTACTCCCTTGGGTCCAAGTGATGTACTAGTAGAGTGTTTGAAACCTGGGATTGATATTGAATCTATGCCATCTCTGTCCCCTAGTTGCATACCTATTCCCATTGAGGTCACTGAAAGCCATACAAAACATTCACTATCTATAGCCTCTTGGAATATTGCTGGTTTAGCCAGCAAATGGGATAGATATGATTGGATTAGGCTCATTGAAAGCCATGCTATTGTATGTCTCCAAGAGCCTTGGCTTACTGATCCTATCTGTGTGGATGGGTACACAACTAATCATACTCCAGCAGTCACTAGTAACAATGGCAGGTCCAAGTGTGGTCTGATCACGTTTATTTTCTCACATTTCTGGCAATGGTGTGTCAGTCAAATTGTGATTCAGCATATTACCAGATGATCCTGTTTCAGTGCTCTGCAACAAGATTGTTGCTGATAAATTTATACAATAATGTATTTATCATTCCAAGGTTGATTTAGCGTGCTCTCTGAATAAGGACATTGAGAAATGCACTAGTAATATTGGTATTGTTTGGAGATTTTAACTTAAATATATGTCAGTTCTCTCAGGAAAACATTTGTGGGCTGGAGTATGAGGCTGGGGTTCCTTTTGCACTTTTTGTACTTGGCGAGAAACTGAATCTATTGCTGGCTAAATTTAACCTCATTTTTTCCTGTGATGCTTTAAGTCTAATACCAAATACTAAACACACATTTGTGGGGCTAGGCACTCTGAGCCACATTGATTTTTTTATTTTTAGAAATCACTGAGAGATTGGGTTATAGTTTACAATCTTGCTAATTCCCCCCTCAGTAACCACAGACTTTTATCTCTCTCGCTACATGGCTCACTGACTGTGAGAATGTCTGCAGTGGTCCATCGTTCTCATTTATCATTTTCTGGGAACTGTGGGGTGATAAAAGCCTGGTCTAAGGTTGATGAACTGTTTTTCCTAGCACATTTAGTGGCCTCTACATATCCTCATTTTCTGGTCTGTTTGTCAGACGATTACATTCAGGGCTGGGGTCCTGTGCTTCTTTTGACCTTCTTTTGGTTCCAAATAATATGGGTCCGTAAGCCACCTGCAAAGTGATTTGATGTTAACTGTACTCATGCATATAACCAGTGACTTGTGGCTTTGAAAAAAACTCCTAGAGAACAGGATATATGGAGAAATGTAGAGGCCTGTATCGAGATGCCCTTAGAACTAGGAAGAATACTATCAGAGAGGTAGCTTTTTCATCACTGGTGCAGGCTAGTGGGCTAAGGGACTGCAAGGCCTTTTGGGCGACAGTGAATCACATTTTTTTAGGCCCAAAAATATCCTGATATTGATACAGTTATTCCTTCTGATATCTGAGTCGACCATTTCGACAAGCTTTATGCTGTTCCTTGCTTATGACACTTATATATTTCCAACCACATCCCTTTAGTTTTACCTCAGCTACTGATCAGCCCTTCCACTGTGTCCCAGCCTCCTGCTGAATTTTTTGCTGGCCCAGCTATTGAATTGGAAGAGGTTATAGGGGCAGTGGCTGGCTGTCCAGTTGGGCATGCTCCTGGTAAGATGGGCTTCCCTCTGATATGTTTAAAGCTAGCATCTCTTTGTGGGCTCCTCTACTGACAAATGCCACCTTAGTTACCGGTCCCCTCAAGAACTGGTCCCATGCAACTATTGTTGGATTTTAAAAAGGGCTAAGAAAAGATCCGCACTGTTATTGCACCATTTCCCTGATTAATTCTACTGAAAAGATTATGGGAAGAATTCTGTTAGATAGTTTGCAGTTATGGGCCGAGGAGGCTAACATACTCCGGATTTTCAATTCGGTTTCAACTCCGGTCTATGCACTGTCGAGCAGTCCTTTAATCTATAATTGTTAATTGCCAAATATACAGTGGCCAAGCGTGGCAAGCTGTATTTGGCTGTAATGGAATGAGTTCTGCCTTCAACTCTGCTGGAGTAAGGTATGACCCAGGGAGGGAAACCACACCAGCTTTTAGTCTGACAAAGGGCGTACACCAGGGCTGTGTTGTAGCCCCTTTCCTTTTTTCTATTTATATAAATAGTGTGGAGGATAACTTGGTGGAACTAAGGGCAGATTATCCTTGTGTAGGTGATCGTAGTATTCCCACATTAATTTATGCAGACAACACTGTCCTCATTAGCGACCTTTGACCCTGCTTGCAGGCAGGTCGCCTCCACGCCGCTGCTCGTCACCTGAGTGCCTGGTTCCTGCCTCCTTGTTCCTGTTTTTTTCCTTCCCCTCTGCCCTGTGCGCCAGTTCCCCCCTGCCCCCGCCGCTCCCGATCCGGCACTTTCCCGCCGCTGCTTCCCTGCGGCCTGCCCCCCTGCACACCCATTTGCCTCCCCGCTCCCGCCTCCCAGCTGCTCCTCCCTCCAAAGCCACCTCATGTGCAGGCCGACAAGCGGTACAGGAGCGACCTTTGACCCTGCTTCCAGGCACGTCGCCCCCACGTTGCTGCTCGTCACCTGACTGCCTGGTTCCTGCCTCCTTGCTGCCTCCTTGTTTCCTGTTTTTTTCCCTTCCCCTCTGCCCTGTGCGCCAGTTCCCCCCGGCCCCCCGCCGCTCCTGGTCCGGCACTTTCCTGCTGCTGCATCCCTGCGGCCCCGCCCCCCTGCACACCCATTCGCCTCCCCGCTCCCGCCTCCCAGCTGCTTCATCCTCCCAAGCCACCTCATATGCAGGCCGAGAAGTGGCCGCGCAGCGAACGCGCGCAGAGGGCGCACCCCTGGCGCGCCTAAGGCAAGCCCGTCTGCGCCCGTCCGCGCCTGGACTGCGCCAGTGCCAGAACCCCTGAGACCCGCGAACGCCACGACACCAGAATCCACTACGACGCCAGCACCCTCCTCGCACTCAACGCCGGCCAAAATCACACCTGCTTCCAGGCTGCCCCGAAATGGACCCATGGACCCTTCTCCTGCCACACCTGCCGCTTTATCTGCGACAGAACCCCCAAACCTCCAAGGACTGGACCCAACCACCTCCGCTGCATACTCCTCTACACCCATTCCACACGCAAACACACAGTCGAGCTCTGGGATCTGCTCCACACCTCCGCCCCAGACGTGGCCTTCCTGACCGAGACCTGGTGGAACGACTTCTCGGTGCCCGACATCGCCATAGCCATCCCGGACGGCTACAAGATCACCCGCAGGGATTGCGCCAACGGAATCGGAGGAGGAATAGCCATCGTCCACAAGTCCACCCTCAAGGTCGCCACTCATGCAGATGACACCCTCAACACCGCCGAAAACCTGCACTTCCGGATCCACACCAACCCCAACACCACCCTCAGAGGAACACTCATCTACAGACCCCCAGACCCCGAGCTCAGTTCAGCGACTCCATCGCCGACCTCGACAGCACCCACGCACTCGCCTCCACGGACTACATCCTCCTCTGGGACCTGAACTTCCAACTCGAGAACAACAATGACACCAACTCCGCCACCCTGATCGACAACCTCGCCAACCTCGGTCTCAGACAACTTGTCACCCACCCACACCGCCGGCCACACGCTGGATCCCGTTTTCTCCACAGGCTCCCACGTCGCCTTCGACCACACCACTGAACTCCACTGGACCGACCACCGCTGCATCCATTTCACCTACAAGAAACCAACCACGCACAACCGCACCCAACAGCTGCCTCGCCGCTGCTGGAGCAAAGTCACCGAAGACCAGCTAATCACCTCCCTTGCCAAAGACCCCACAAACCCAGACGCCGCAGCCCGAAACCTCAGACATTGGATCGACGACTGCGCCAATACCCTCGCCCCGCTCAAGAAACCCTACAACAGCCACGCCAACAAGAGAGCCACCTGGTTCACCGACGAGCTTCAGACCTCGAAACGCGCATGTCGGAAACTGGAGAAGACATGGCTCCACGAACGCACACCGGACAACCACGCAGCCCACAAGGACGCCACCCACAGACACCACCACCTCATCAGATTAGCCAAGAGATCCTCCTTCAAAGACCGCTTGGATAACAGCGCACACGACAGCAAAGAGCTTTTAGCATCGTAAAGGAACTCTCCAACCCCAGCGCCAACAACATCCCGCCCTCACAAGAACTGTGCGACTCACTAGCCATCTTTCTCCACCGCAAGATCGCTGACATCCACTACAGCTTCAACACCACGACCGCCCGACTACGCCAGACTCCACCTCCCCTGTGAACACCACCAGCGCCAACCGCCTGACCTCCTGGTACAACGTCAACGACGACGAGACACGCAAGGTCATGAACTCCATCCACTCAGGATCTCGGTCTGACCTGTGCCCACACCACATATTCAACAAAGCAGACGCAGCCATCGCACCCCAACTAAGGAAGGTCATCAACATCTCCTTCGAAACAGCGACATTCCCGGAAAGCTGGAAGCACGCCGAAATCAAAGCCCTCCTCAAGAAGCCCAAAGCGGACCCAAAGGACCTCAAGAACTTACTGCCCATCTCCCTGCTCCCGTTCCCGGCAAAGGTCATCGAGAAAATCGTCAACATGCAACTGGCCCGCCACCTGGAAGACAACAACATCTTGGACCTTTCCCAGTCCGGATTCAGACTAAACCACAGTACCGAGACTGCCCTCATCGCCGCCACAGACGACATCAGGTGCCAACTAGACAACGGCGAAACATCAGCCCTCATCCTACTGGACCTGTCAGCCGCCTTCGACACGATCTGCCATCACACGCCTCCTAGAAGCCGGAATCCAAGAGAAGGCTCTTGACTGGACCACGTCCTTCCTCTCCGGCAGACCTCAGAGCGTTCACCTACCACCCTGATCCGACGCCACCAACATCATCTGCGGCGTCCCCCTCCTCCCTCAGCCCAACGCTGTTCAACGTCTACATGGCCCCCCTCGCTCAAGTGGCCCGCCATCACGACCGCAACATCATCTCCTACGCCGACGACACTCAGCTCATCCTCTCCCTCACCAAGGACCCACACACCGCTAAAACCAACCTCCACCGACTGGATGAGGAGCAGCCGTCTGAAGCTGAACTCGGACAAGACGGAGGTCCTCATCCTTGGACCCACCCCCTTCACCTGGGACGACTCCTGGTGGCCGACCACACTGGCAACAGCAAAAACACCCACCGACCATGCATGAAATCTAGGATTCATCCTCTACTCCTCCCTCTCCATGTCTAAGCAGGTCAACGCCGTCTCCTCCTCCTGCTACAACACCCTCCACATGCTCCGCAGGATCTACAAGTGGATCCCGACCGAAACAAGAAGAACAGTCACACAGGCCCTCGTCAGCAGCAGGCAACGCACTGTATGCAGGAATCCCAGCCAAAAACCTACGACGAGTCGACTACAACGCATCTAAAACGCCTCCGCCCGACTGATCTTCAACGTCCCCCGCCGCAGTCACATCACTTCCCACCTGAGAGACCTACACTGGCTCCCCGTCGGCAAGAGGATCACCTTCAAGCTCCTCACCCATGCACACAAATTACTCCACAACGCCGGACGGGCATACCTGAACAGCATACTCAGCTTCCACACCCCCACCCGCCAGCTCTGCTCCGTCACAACGTTTACCATTGTGACTCTTCAGGGCTGTAGGATGTAATGGGGCCAGAGTTTCAGTAATGAAACTGGGCGGGAAGGTAGCGGTTACGGTTTATGCCAGGTGATGTGGGGTGAACATCACATACGTAACCGGTAAATGCAAAAAGGACGGGTCTGTCCTTTCGGAAGCAAAAGGGCTAAGTTGAAGACGTCGGTCTCCTCGCTGGTTCTGTTGTATCTACCTAGATAAACCGTAACCGCTACCTTTCCGCCCAGTTTCATTACTGAAACTCTGGCCCCCTTACATCCTATGCCCTGAAGAGTCACAATTGTACACGTTGTGACGAAACACGTGTCGGCTGGTAGAATGTACGTTGTACTGATCTGGATTGACTTATAAATCCATTTGCTGAAACCTTCAAAGTCTCATCTTTCATTATTTGAACTTTTTCAAGTATTGAATAACCGAATTCACTGCAAACCCTTCACATTACACCTGTTCACAGGACTTTTGTTTAATTTGTACGTGTGGACTAACAGCCACACAAAAGCAGGGGTTGTTTTGTCTTGGGTTTGTTCTCCCCTGACCTGTTTGCACCGTATACTTTACTTTCAGCTCCCACATCCTTTATACGTATCTGCAAGAGTGCCATTACTTCCTGTGTATTAATCTAAACCCATCACCGGCACATTATCACTGTGCACATTTTGTCTGCTTTTCCGTTACATGGTTCCTATTTTTTTCAACTACCCCTTTGTCCTTGTGACGATCAATCACCCCAAACTACCTTACATTTTATGTTATTGTGTAAAATGTACCAATTGCTGAGAAAATGCTATCTGCTGCCTATTTTTAGGGTGGCAAATATTCGTTATTGCCGTGCGGCTTTTATTTACTTGCAATCTTCACCCATTATTAAGATCTGTATTTTTGCTGCTGTATACATTGAACGTGCTATTAAGCCAAGGGCCACTGTTTTTATGTGATGTTTTATGAATTTTATTTGGATATTTAATGGATTTTTGTATACCGTTTGATGTGCTTTTATTTATGCTTTGATTGCTCCTACTTTTTTATGGTCTAATAAGACTGAATAAAGATAGTTGATGATGATGATGATGATGACTGATACAAAGCATCTTGAATGTAGATCTGCTCCAATCAGTAGCCAATGTAGGACCTTCAAGGCAGGGGAGATGTGGGCTTAGGTCTTTATATGTAGGAGTAGTCTGGCAGCAGAGTTCTGAACCTGTTGTAGCCATTCCATAGTTGTTAAAGGTGATACCTGGTAGAGCATTTTGGCGTAATCGGGTTTAGGCAGAACAAGAGAGATAGGAGCCTGGACCATGTGTGGAAATCCCAGGTGGGGGAAGATGTGTCGCAGAGTTTTTAAAGTAATGAAGCTGGATCTGCAGCCAGCTGGTAGTGAGACGTCAGTTTGCACCCATTCCGTCACTCTGCCTTCAGCTCTGGGCACTGCTGGTACATATATTCCTGAGTGAGAGACAGGGACCAGGAAGAGTCTAATGAGCCCCATCTTTACTTCCGACTCCCAACACTCTTCTCTGCTGCCTTTGCCAGGGTCTTTTGTGCCATTCTTTCCTTTCTTTACTTCCAACCTATGTTCAGGCCTATGTCTATGCTGCTTTTCAGCACCCCAACATTCAAAATTGTTCCGGCACCAGAGGTAGCAATGGAAGCTAAGCAACAAGGTCACACGCACTACCGACTGCCTTTCTTCGACTGTCAGTACGGCTTATTCTTTTTCGAGGAAAGTTTTTACAGCGCCTTTTGGCTTCTATGGGTTTCATGTTAAAAGGAGTGTGACGGTGTCTCAGAAGAGCCGACGCTCCTGCAAGCCTGGACATGTGTGATTCCACAAAATGTACCGCGAGATCTACAGCCTGCCAGGGGTGAGTGCTCGGGGACTCTGGTGTTACAGCCATCTGTGTACATAGACGACTTCCCGCAAGTAAATCCGTCGAATAAATACGAGTAACAGAAATTAGGCGCCACTAATTGTTTGGCAACCATGGTGCAAATTACAGCCCTCAAATGTTTTCTGCGGGATCCTGTTCTGTCTTTTGTACTCTTTGCTCTTTGTATTGTGTGGGTCCAATGGAAAATGCAGGTGAAATGGATCCAGATAAATAGAAATACCACTTGCAATCAATAGATCCGTACAACCAGAGGCACTGAGAGCAAGTGTGGCCCCGGGCACACATTAGTTCTGACTAGGACAGAAAATAGGCCTGGGCACCAAAATATAAGTGCCCACCCCTTTAGTGAAGTAGAAAGACAAGAGAGTGGCTCATGTTTGCAAATTAGGTCAGTTTTGAAATTAAAAAGACACACTGTGTAATTGTTTCAGATTGTAAAGATTTGTGCTTGGTGCATGTAATGTTTGTTTAAATTTCAGGGAAATTAACAGGAAAAACCTGTCCAGCAGGCCATAAAAAAACGGCCTGATTGCCTTACAGGCCAGTCCTACACTAGCCGCCTCCTCAGACCCTCCAGAATGTCAGATCAAGCAGGTAGACTTGTCATAAGCCATTTATCCTGGGAAAACTGCACCAGAGGCACCATTTTAGATTCTGCTGCAAAGCATTTTTTAAAAAAAATAATAGAATGGATTTTCAAGTAACCTAGTGCCTGTGGTATTCATCGTAACTGGTTCTGAAGATCAGTTCACAAGGTAACTGGGGCAGGGCTGTATATGGAAATATAAACATGCAGGTACTCACTCTTTAGAGTACCTGTTTGCTCCTGAGAAGTTCTGGTACTCTCCCATTGAATGTATTGCAGTAGTGCTGAGAAATGCATGTACTCTCCCTTTTAAATTGAAGAAGTGCGGGTACTGGACAGGACCTTCCCATTTAAAATACTGAACTGAGGGTGTACCAGTGCTTGATGTGTAAAATAATAGGATAAGTGTCAGGGCCCTGACCAGGAGGTCACTGCAGTTTGTACCAACCATCACCCTGTAATCTCTGCCAAAACAACTACTAACCATCTCTATCGCCTGCAAGTGACACTTCGGATTATTCCAGGCCCCTAAAGCTAAAGGAATGGCTGGGGAGGAAGGTATTATTAATTTTGTATTCATAAACAACCGCTGTTCTGCTCATCTCTAAATTAGATGAGCAGCACCGCCATGTGGCACACTGTCAAAGTCAAAAGTCAAAAGTTTTTTATTTGTTTCGGTACTCAACTGAGGACCACTAATATAATATAAAAGAATTTACAAAGAGAAAGTTCATTACAAATTAATATAATGTTAAAAAGGATTTTAAAAATTTGTAAAAATTATAACATACAAGTTCATTTGGTGGTTGTTTGCACACTAATAGTAGTTCCTTTACCGATGTAATTCTACATTTACGGTATATAGGATCAAGATATCTTGACCGTGCTTTTACTACATTTGAGCTAGGGCATACAAATAAGAGGTGCTCGATGTTCTGGTCACCCCCTTGATAAAGAGTACATAATGGGGATCCACCAGGTGACCATCTTGATGTAAAGGTTAACACAGGTAGGATACCTAATCTCAGCATTGTAATTGCCCTCCTTGCACCATGTGTGAGGGAGAACCCTATGTATGGCTGTACCTGTTTGTACTCCAATGTTTCAACGAAAAGTTTGTAAGTAGATAATTTGTTACAGTGTGCAAAGTCAAGTTCAAAACTCAGTTTAGGAGTAAAACATTTTAAGAAAAGTTTTAGTTGCGAGGCTGACCAGGTGAGCAAAATATCCGTACTTATTTTGGCAATTTGGAATACCGCAGTCATATTCCCAAAGAATGTTTGCTTTGAGGCATCTAGATCAAAAGTCTCGATTTTAAGCAGGGACCGTAGTGTTCCTTCTTTTGCGTGAAGGAGATTATAGGCCCACCTGATAAGATTAGCAACAGCTGTAGCATAGGAACTTGTGATTGAAAATTCTAGTCTTAGAGCTTGGACCGGAGTTGATTCTGAGACCTTCATGATTTTTTTCAGGATTTTCCCTTCTTTTTGGTCCATATAAGCCCACTGTTTTATAGGGATATGCTCCGTAGCGTAGGATAAAACAGGGGGGATCTTTAATCTGTATATTTTTAGCAGTGAAGAGAATTGCCTGTTCCCTGTAGCAGAGTAGAGTCTGGAGAGGGCCCCAGCATGTAGTTCAGATTTCCTTTTTAAGTTGTTTATCTGCTTTATATTTTTTAGATTCTTTGAGAAGATCCTACCGAGATAGGTGTATTCGTCCACCTCTTCTACTATTCCTCCGCCGAGCCTCCAACAATACTTAGCACTTTGTTTCCTGCCAGAAAAGGAAACAACTTTTGTTTTCATTAAATTTGGAATTAGAAAATTATCCTTTGAATATTTATGCAAGATATCTAGGAGCTTTTGTAATCCAAAGGGAGTAAGGTTCAACATAACAATGTCGTCAGCGTATAGCAGGGCATGTATACTTTGTGCAGCAATTTTTGGAGGCAGACTTGAACCTTGTTGTAGATGATATGGCAGGTCACTGAGGTATAATGAGAATAGTATCGGAGCTAGAAGACACCCTTTGCCATGTGGCAGACTGTCCTAAGTGCAGTTTTGACAATTAAGTGCCGGGCACTGGAAACCAATTACGTGCTGGTGCTGAGTACCTGAAACCACCTGCTCAAATTAAGCACTGGTGTAGCCCTCATTTGGATTTTGGAATAGTGTCTTTCTGAGCGCACTGGTACCGTAGCATGTAAAATTATATTGGCTTTACCGATTAGCTGGTTTGCTGGGTGGATGTGGAGTACTGCCGATGATTCATTTTAGAAAATGTTTGACATATGAGAATTTTAAAGCATGCTGGGCAAATAATTATAGGTCAACATGGGATAAGATTTAAAGACAACAGGGTGCTGGTGGGCTTAGGCTAATCCTCAAATGACTGTAGGAATGTTTTTTAAAGGTATTAGTTGATTTTGAAGCATGGAACTGGAGGGATACTGTGCCCCAAGTAATGCTAAACGGAAGGCGGAGTTGGTGGTATCTCGCCTGCACGAGCTTCCTATATACGAAGATTGAGGCCGATCCCAACCCGTCAGAAAATATGGCACAAATGGATTAGGTATTGGAGCTCAGGGAAGAAGGAAGCAGAATGAAAATGTGGGCTTTACTTGTAACATTGTGGGTGTAGTGCATGGCAAGTACTGACAAATAATAATTCACGATGATCTGAAGGTGTGAATAATCTATGATATTTCCTATCTTTTTCCTGTTAACAATTAACACAAAAGGATGAGTTTACATATCTAAAAAGGATTTCAACTTCATAGCCAAATATTTGGTTTAATTTAGGGCACATTAACAGCCTGTGATCAGTGCTAGTACCCATTTTTTTAATGAAAACATTTTTATTATTTTCAAAATATTAGAACCAGATGCTATTCCAGAATAAATAACATATAGACGGTACCACTTATACCCCCTCCACCCTCCCCCACCCCACCATCAATAGGATGTAAAATACAATAAGTGACCACAGCAGTCTCATCTGTTTTTTTTAACACAATTTATTATCGAGTGCAGAAATGAGAATGATAGCGTCATAGACATAATAAGCCGTACAACCTTTTTCAATTTTACCCCTCCCTCGTATATATAAACGGATAGTAGACATAATCACAACATACTCATAATCTTATATCTTGTCGGAGGGTAACCCAAACATTGCTGTCAAGACCAGACATATCATATGTAAAGTATGTGCAGTACGGTTACAATATCAACAAAATTACTTGTCATTTTATAGGTTATCCTGAACCTTTTAAAAACGTTCTATCTAAACCAAATCCCACCCACCCCCCACCCACTCCTGGTCTAATTACTTCAGATAGTGCCACCACCGTCGAGGGACTTCCTTTATGTCTCAATCTGTAGGGTACGGGGAACAAATATGATCACTCGTGTTCATCACTCGTATATATCACAGGAAATGTCTGGGAAGGAAGGCGTCTTACTGGGACCCTGCCGCGGGTGATGGGGCTAAATCAAGTGCTTCCAATTCGATCAGAATGGTTTCCCATTCCAGAGATATAGGGTGTTTTCGTATCCCTTTCTCTTCCTACTTCCTAAGAGCAGTTCCTTCTGCCCGACCCCATTGTACTAAGTCTGTCTGCCATACAGTAACTACAGGGGGTCTAGGTGATTTCCACTGCATAGTTATGGCCCTACTAGCCAAAATAAGTGCAAGGTCTAGGAATTTAAGCCTAGCTCTGTGAGCCTTTGGACGTCTACGTAGACCCACAAGACATGGTAAGGCCTCGTCCGGAACCGGTAGGTGGGTCACCATGATAAGGGCATGGCAAATCGTTGTCCAATAACTCCGCAGCCGAGGACAAGACCACAAAAATATTTACAACAAGGGGTGGTGAGGGACAGAGTCTCTGAATTAAGCAGAAAGCTCTCACCCAGTCAAGAGATCAGGGCTAGATCCAACACCGTTTTTTAGCTCACTGCACCATCCCAGTTTCAGAACCTGGCTGTATGCAAATTAGTCTGTTCCTGTCCCAGTGCATGATGGGAACAGGGCAAACCAAACTACAAAAGCCAATTCTTACACTGGGAAGGAAACAAGCTCCCGGGGACCGGTTTCTGGCATTACAGCCGTCTTCGGCCCAGTTTGCTTGAATCCTGATGGTGCAATGAGCAAGGGACTCATGTCTGAGTATACCCTTTCACGCTTAGGGTGGACAAAAATATTTACAACAAGGGGTGGTGAGGGACAGAGTCTCTGAATTAAGCAGAAAGCTCTCACCCAGTCAAGAGATCAGGGCTAGATCCAACACCGTTTTTTAGCTCACTGCACCATCCCAGTTTCAGAACCTGGCTGTATGCAAATTAGTCTGTTCCTGTCCCAGTGCATGATGGGAACAGGGCAAACCAAACTACAAAAGCCAATTCTTACACTGGGAAGGAAACAAGCTCCCGGGGACCGGTTTCTGGCATTACAGCCGTCTTCGGCCCAGTTTGCTTGAATCCTGATGGTGCAATGAGCAAGGGACTCATGTCTGAGTATACCCTTCCACGCTTAGGGTGGACAAAAATATTTTCTGAATAATTTTTGTCCACCATAAGCGTGGAAGGGTATACTCAGATGTGAGTCCCTAGCTCATTGCACCATCAGGATTCAAGCAAGCCGGGCCGAAGACGGCTGAAATGCCAGAAACCGGTCCCCGGTAGCTTGTTTCCTTCCCAGTATAAGAATTGGCTTGGTAGTTTGGTCTGCCCTGTTCCCATGATGCACTGGGCCAGGGTCAGACTAATTTGCATATAGCCAAGTTCTGAGCTGGGATGGTGCAGTGAGCTAAAAAACGGTGATGGATCAAGCCCTGATCTTTGGACTGGGTAAGAGTGGTCTGCTTAATTCAGACACTCTGTTCATCACCACCCCCTTTTCTGAATCGAGGACAAGACCACATCATATGGATGAAGTCCGCTTCGTCACCTCCACAACGAGGGCAACTATGAGAGGAATCCCGAAAAATAAGGTGTATTATCTTGGAGGTCAGGTAGGATCGATGGAGCGCCATTGTTTGAATAAATTTAAGTCTGGCATTACGTGATACTCTTTAGGGATGTTCCAACGTGATCCGCCATGCCTTATCCATAATTTCCTCACCAGAATCGTCCGCCCAGCAATTTCTGAGGGCCAGGAGTGAAATTGCTGCGGGTGCCCTAATCCCAGTATAAAGCCAGCGTACTATATGGCCCCCCGGTCCCATGTTATACAGGAGGTGTACTAGTTCATGCTGCATGGGTATGGTTCGTTGCGGCGCCCATGTGATTCTAATATAGTGTGACACCGTGGCATGTACAGATATAGACGTCGTGGAGCTCCAGTAACCTGCACGAAGGTTTCGTGGTCTAACAGAGTGTCATCCCCGAAAAAGGAACCCACCTCCTCAACCCCACTAGTCGTCCATCCCCGTAGTCTGGTGCGTGTCAGTCTACCTTGTCGTGTGGGTATGCCCAGTAAAGGAATATTCATCGCGTAAGGTGGCACTGCCGACGTATAGGCAAGAGCATTCCTCCAAAAATGTAAAGCTGTTTTGAGTAAGGGGGGACATGTTGGTGGAATCTGGGCTCTGGGCAACAACAAAGAATGAAGCTCTCCGTGATCCAATCTCTCCGGCATGAAGCCGATTTCATGTAGGTTTCTACCAGCTGTCCAATAGGAGAGCCACTGTAGCTGGCTAGCATAATAGTATCCCCTAAAATCCGGGGCTCCCATGCTGCCTGCTGTCGTCCCCAGCTGGAGTTTCCATAGGCTAAGTCGTATCCGGCCCTTGCCCCAGATCAAAGTGATCAGAATGGTATTCAACGTATTGAAGATAGATTGGGGGTGGAGTACCGGTATGTTCACAAAATAATATAGAAGGCGGGGGAGCATTACCATTTTTGAAAGTGCAATTTTGCCCATCACCGACAGGGTTAGAGTCGACCAGAATCCCACACTACTTCAGGGCCTCATTATTGCACTCAAAATATTACCGTCTATCTGATCCTAGGGTGTCCTATACACTTGTATACCCAGGTATTTGAAAGTGGTGGGGGCTACAGGGATTGAGTAAGCGCCAAATCGTATGTGAGGTAGTTGTGGTATATCTCAGAAGAAAAAGCAGGTCGATTTCATGGGGTTTATCGCTAGTCCTGACAGTTTCTCGAATGTTTCGAATATATTAGATAGTGGGGCATTATCGTCTGTCAAGTCATGGAGATATAAGAGGATGTCATCCGCATATATAGATATAAGGTGCTGAGTTCCATCAATGGTGATGCCCAGACGGTCCGCAGTACTCCGGAGGGCCAGAGCTAGTGGTTTTAAGGGCAATCACAAACAACAGAGGGGACAAGGGACAGCCCTGTCTCGTACCTCTGTGCACCTCGTAGCATTCCAAAATGTATCTGCCAGTACGTGCCCTGGCCATAGGTGCCGTGTACAGTAGGCGGACCCATTTCAAGAACTGGTCCGGAAAACCAAACCGTTTCAGACACTCAAACATGAATTCCCAGGACAGGGAACCAAATTCTTGTTTCAGGTCAAGCGCTATACATCCTGCTCGAGGGAGATCATGTGGAGAAGCCGCCATTATCGAATGCAGTCTGCAAGTGTTCAGGGAAGTACTGCGATCTGGAAGGAATCCGCATTTATTCCCGGTGAATCAGTATGGGGGGGTGCAATTGTATACGAGTGGCAAGGGCCTTACTTAAAATCTTATACTCTGTGGAAAGCAAGGACAGGAGTCGGTAATTAGTCATGTCTAGTGTATTGCGTCCTGGCTTGGGGATGGATGCGACCAATGCATGCATAATAGAGTCAGGCAGGCAACCGGTGTCAAAGGCCACCATATATACCATCTCCAAAACTGGCACTAGGAGCTCCGAGTAAGTTAGATAAAACTCCACCGGGAGTCCGTCCATGCCTGGTGTTTTGTTGCGATTCAGGCTCTTAATCCCTGCCCATATCTCATGTTGGGTATTGGGGTCCTCAATATCTTTTTTATGTCATCCGTTAGCACCGGAAAGGGGAGGTCCTGGAAACAGCAGTCTCATCTGTCTAGGCCGAGACGTGCCGAACATTTGTTCCAAACCAACATGTATTTATGGGAACAAGCCCCTGGCAGTGTAAATTGTCTCTTCCATCTTGGCACACCAGTACATGGCATTCATCTAGGACGCGATGGAGGGGTAACATAGGAGTTCTACTGCTTGGCTGTATCTCCCTTAGGCATCAATGTACCCCCCCTACTAGTATCCTATCTCTTTCGTGACCCCCATGTCATCCAGGATACCCAGTAATGCGAGCACAGGGTTTGCCTTCATGTGTAGTCCCACCATCCAGGCTTGGATAGAGATAATAGATGTCCAATAGGTTTAAATAACGGGACAGGACCATGCCGTGTGATAGAAGTCCCCCATAGGATCCTGGCATCTATTGCAAGTAAGGGAGGTGTGGACCTGAGCCTTCCAAAGATGAAAGGGTGTGAGGTAGGCCTGATGGAGGCTAACTGTAGGAGCATGAGCCTTGCTGAGATTGTCAACTTGCGGGGGCCATGCATGCATCCCTTCAGTCTGCCTCTTCCAGGGGCCCCACCCACCCCTCCCACTTCTCCATCAGGGGTCCCATCAGCTTCCCATGGAACCCATATGTGCTCCTTCTTCCAGTGGACTGTATTTTGGGATTTCTTTCAGCCCCTCTTGGTGTTTGGAAAGGGCATGCCGAAGCTGTAAGTACCTAAAAAAGTGGAAGTTATGAAACTGGAAGTCAGCATCGAGTTCCTGAAAGGATTTGATGTGGTCCTGGTCATAAACATCCCACAGCACGAAATCTTTATGCGACCCCCCGCCTCGGAGGCCCTCGAGGGTCCAATCAGCGGTCCTCCCTTAGGGCTGTCTGAAGAATGCATCTGTGATCCCATCTGGTCCAACACAGCGCCGCCCTCCGCACCCGGAATGGCACTTTAGTAAACTTCAGAAGGGATGGTGGGATTGGTGGCTTGTATGGGGTGCCCATCATGCAATTCAGGTCAAGTAGGGATCATTCACCCCAATATGCTGGGTCCTCCAAGCCCCCATGCAACCAATTGTTTATGGTCATAATATGGGAGGCCCAGAAATACATGCAAATATCTGCCATGGCAAGCCCCCCCCCATCATAAACGGTATGAACAATTTACCCAAAACCACTCTCTGAGGCTTATTTGTCCAGATAAACCGTTGCCCCATTGCTGCCAGTTAGTTAAACCAGGACTGCGGATCAGGAAGAGGATCATTCTGGAGTGCATAGAGTAGCCTCAGGATGATCATCATCTTGAAGAGGGCTATTCTACCCATAAGATTAAGGGGTAGTTTGTCTCATCGGGACATGTCCTGATGGTTAAGGCTCCAGGTAAGTTCTGGCTCTCAGGAAATGTTTTCCCAAGTACAAAAAACTGAAGCGGCATATGGGGATCCCTGGGTGCCAGGCTTCGTCCTGCCGATTGTCCCATATGGGGACATGGGGGGATTTATCCCAGTTAACCCGCAAGCTAGGGGCTGCGTCCAATGTGCACAGGATGTGAATCAGGCAAGGTCCTGTCTCCACTGCCTGAGAGAAGAACAGCAGAACATCATCCACATGTAAAGCTATCCTGTCATTCATCGCTAATCTACAGTCAAATTCCCATGCCCATGCGTCACAGCACACCCAGACTGCCAGAGGCTCCATAGCCAGCGTGAAGAGGAGACTGGGGAGAGGGGGCAGCCCTGTCTGGTGCCTTGCCTAATGGAAAAACTAGGGGACAAGACTAAGTTTATTCGCACTTGTGCTTGTGGGATTTCATTTTTTTTTTTTAAATTATATTTTTATTGCAGAGTTATAAACAGCAGGAAAAAGTAAACAGCCAGTGCCCTTGTGGGCTCCCCCCATCCAATGACAGTTCACAGTTGTACACAGCCATTCAGCCCGCATCCCGGAGGCCGGGCGGCATATCAGATCGCTCGAGAGGAACACAACACAGTGTACGTCCCATTGGGACCCTGGCGGAAGGTCGTTTTAAGTATCTGCTTTTACCCCCCCACCCGCAACAACATTCCCGTCAGCCATCTCCGTGGAATCAACGTAATTGCCCCCGTCGGGGCCTGCTCTGGGCTATTCGGGCCTTCGTGCCAGGCCGTCCCACCCAATCAGTCTGCCCGCCACTCAATACCCCCTGTCCCAGTAGTTCCAAGGCCTCCACCAGCAACCCTCCAATGGCTTCCGGCCCTCCCCAAGCCCCTCTACAACTAACCCCCCCAACGCCCCCCCCCCCTGGCAACTGCTAAGGTGTGTGCTTCGCTCTACTGAACTGGATGGTTCCACTACAGTACGTAGTGAGATACTTCTGTGTTCGCCCCGCGGTGTCCAGCGGCTTAGTTCTCGCCGTCCTCATCCTCAACCAAAGCATCACGCAGAGCCTGTACCACTAACTCCCATGCACGCGCCGCATCCAGAGCTTTCTCATTCCCCAACTTCACTGCTTGCTTCATCCGGAGCACGCTCTCGCAGTCAGACCATCGCAGCAACTCATTCTTCCATCTACGCAGTGAGGGACCCCCCCTGGCCTTCCAGTGCCACGATATTTCCCTTTGAGCCAATATCAGGCCCAGATCTATGAATTTACTTGTCACCTTGGTGTGCTTAGTATGCGGGAACCAGAGCAATAGACACGCCGCCATGTCGAATTCTACCTCCCTGTCAGTCACTTCATTCAGGAGTTCCCCTACCTCCGCCCAATAAGTTCCCAGTTGTGGACACCCCCAAAACAAGTGGTCCATGTCCGCCCCGAGGGACGAGCACCGGGGGCAACTGGCATCCGGCACCCGAAAGTGCCGCTGTAGTTTCTCTGGAGTTAAATAGGCCCTATGGAGCACATAAAAATGGACCTGCTGAAAGCGCGCGTTCCTGGTGCCCTTCCACGTGCGTCGCAGGATATGGCCCCATGCCGTATCCGGTATGGGCCGGCCAACGCTCCCCTCCCATTTAGCTTTGAGCCCATGGAGTGGTTCCAGCCCTTCGTTCAGCATCCTATTATGGAGGCACGTCACAGCTTTGAATGTACCAGCCGCCATCACCACATATTGGCATGCCATAGTCGTCGCGGGCTCCAGGAGCCCCTCTTTCCAGTGCTTTTGCATGGCAGCCACTACAGCCGCGTGTAGTAGGAAGCCCCCCTCAGGCAGTCCGAACTGGTCCCGGAGCACGTCGTACGGCGCCAACGCCCCATCTATATACAAGTCACCCACCACCTGCAACCCCGCGTCCTCCCAGTCCATCAACGGGGACCAATCCCCTCCGTGCGGCAAAGCCGTCAACATCCTGATCGGGATCTCCGGGGCATAAGGCTGCGATGCCCTCGCTCTCCGAAGGCTCCTCTGCCAGCACAGCCGGAGCGTCCGCTCCTCCATGGTGAGGGCCCGTAACTCGAGCCGTTGCTGCATAATGATGTACGACAGCACGTGGCGCTGTATCCCCCGACCCCGGTCTTCCTCCGGCCCCCGGAACACCCTGGCTACGTTCTGCGTAAGGACCTGCAACTGCGCCGCTAGATAATACAGCTCAAGGTCGGGCACGGCCATGCCCCCCTCCAGCTTGGGGCGAAGTAGCGTGCTCAAGGCTATTCTGCGACGGCCATGCCCCCACAGAAAGCCAATAATCAGTGACCGCAGTTCCCTAAACACCCCCTGGGGAATCCAGACAGGTAGCGTTCGGAAATAATAAAGGAAGCGGGGGAGCGCCACCATTTTCAACAATGCTATCCTGCCCAGGACTGTCAGCGGGAGGGTCGACCAGAAAGACAAGCTACCCCGCAGTGACCGGACACAACGGCCGATGTTACCCTCCAAAAGGTCAGCAGCCGAGTGGTAAATGCGGACACCCAAGTAGGTGATGCAAGAGGGTTCCCATGCCACACCCAAGTCGCTGCTAGGGGCTGGCGATCCCGCTCTCAGCGGAAACACGCAGGTCTTTGCCCAATTGACCTTAAGGCCCGACAGTCGGCCGAACTCGGACAGCAGATCCATCGCTCCAACCAGTGCCCCCGAAGTGTCAGCTAGGTACAGGAGCAGGTCATCTGCATAGAGCGATATATAATGCCATTGCCCATCACTCACTATTCCCGCGTATCGGTCGCCTGACCTCGCATGGACCGCCAAGGGTTCCATCGCCAGGGCAAACAACAGAGGGGAGAGAGAGCATCCCTGTCGTGTTCCCCTGCCCACCGGATACGCGGCAGATACCAAGCCGCCCAATCGAACTCTCGCCGTCGCCGAGGTGTACAAGACCCTCGTCCACCTTCGAAACCCATCGCCCATGCCGAACCGCTCCAGCACTCCATCCAAGAAAGGCCATTCCAAACTGTCGAAGGCCTTCTCGACGTCCACGGACAGAACCGCCGGCGTTCCCTCCCCATCCAAGATGGCGTCCATTATTCCCACCAGGCGGCGGATATTCATCGCCGTGCTCCTCGTGGGTATAAACCCGGCTTGATCCCTGTGCACCAGGCCCGTCATGTGCGGGGCCAATCTAGTGGCTAGGATGCGACTCAGGATCTTATAGTCCACCGTCAGCATGGACAGCGGGCGATAAGACCTCACGTCCGCGGCATCCCGGCCAGGCTTGAGGAGTGGTACTATCAAGGCCTCCCGCATGGAGCCAGGCAATGCCCCCTTCTCGAAGGCCTCCGTATACACCACCAGCAGCCTGGGCGCCAGAGCGTCTACATAATGCTGATAGAACTCGACTGGGAGTCCGTCCACCCCGGGCGTCTTGTTACGGGCCATATGTTTGATAGCCACTCGAATTTCCGTAAGCGTGATCGGGCTACCCAGGTCCTTCGCGTCGTCCTCGTCCAAGACCGGAAGCGGCCTCTCCCCCAGGTACTCCACGATGTCCTGAACCCCCACTCCCAACTGACTCCGGTACAATTCCTCATAGTAACCCCTAAAGCGGTCCAATACAGCTGCCTGGGAGTACACCAACTCTCCCTGCGCGTTAGTAATGCTGAGGATCGGGCAACCCCTAAGTTCCGGGCTAGCTAATCTGGCTAAGAGGGTACCCACCTTGTCCCTTTCTGCATGTGCCCTGATAATGTACTGCCTATAGTCATAACATCTCAAACGTTCCGTCTCCGCGGCTACCACTTCCTTCGCCTCCAATAACTGGGCCTGTAGACCTGGCCTAGTTGGCCTGCGGCGCTCCAGGTCCCTCAAAGTTTCCTCCGCTTTCATTAAGTCATTCAGCACAGTCGTTCGAGCATTCGAGAACCTGCCCAGGCACACCCCTCTCACCACCACTTTCATTGCATCCCATTCAGTAGACCTACTCGTCGCCGTTCCTTCATTCACACCGAAATAACTATCAATGCCCTGCCGGACCGCATCGTCGAACACAGAATCCTCTAGCGTCTCCGGCCGAAGCCGCCATGTTGGTATTACTGAGCGCTCCCTCTGCCATTGAATATGCACCAACAGGGGGTTATGATCGGATATCGTCCTAGCAAGGTACTCAGCATGGGTAATCAATGGGGCTAGGGAGCTCCCGCAAAGCACCGAATCAATCCTGACATGTAAATCATGGAGAGCGGAATAAAAGGAGTAATCCCTGGTTCCCCTGTGCCTCTCCCTCCAGACATCCAGCAACCCCCATCGTTCTTGCCAGTCCTTCCTGTGCGCGGCCAGCCTGCGCACAGGAGAGTCTACTAGGGGGGGATGGGACCTATCCAGAGCCACATCGGTAATCGAGTTGAAGTCCCCCCCTAGCACTATCGGACCCGCCAGGAAAGAGGCCAAGGACCCCGAGAGGCTATCAAAGTATCGGCCTTGGTCAGTGTTCGGTGCATAAACACAACAGAAAACCACATCCCGTCCATACAATCTCCCCTCCACCGCTACAAACCTGCCATCCGGATCTATTACCTGATTCAGCACTTGAAAGGGTATCCCCGCCCTCACCCAGATCAAGACCCCCCTGGCATACGCTGAGTAAGTGGTGCCAAAAACCTGGCCCCGCCATCTTTTCTGCAAGGCAGCGCACTCTTTTTTGGTGAGGTGAGTCTCCTGGAGCATAGCTATCTGAACCCCCCTGCGTACCAGGTATGCATGTACTTTGTGACGTTTCACCATAGTCCGCAGCCCCCGGACATTCCACGTTAGGCATTTCAAATTAGGTAATGTCCCCATTCCAATTCCGTACAGTCCGAATCAAACAACAACGGTCCATGGCCCCCCCAATGCAGTTGCCCCCCCCCAAACAACCCCAAAACTGAAACATTCCCCAAACCCCACTCCCCAGGACAGAGCACACAAACCCAATGGCCGCCCCCATCCAAACCTTGATCCAACTTCTCGCACACTTACCCTGTGGTCTCCACCACAGTCGACCTTAAGGGCCTAGGGGGGGTGAGTCGCCGCCGACCCCAGCTAGCGGAGCCCGCGTCCCGCCCTTCATCCCCTCCGATACACTCAGCTCCCCCACCCGGCAACCCGCCCTCCAGCAACAGGATATCACCCTACCATGAAGTCCCGATCTAGTCCCAAGTCTATCTCAGCCGCAGAAAATATTATCCGAAGTCTGTGGGGTCACCGTCGGCCCCTTCTGGCTCTCTGCCTCCGAAAGTTCCTC
Source organism: Lissotriton vulgaris (assembly GCF_964263255.1). Classification (NCBI taxonomy): domain Eukaryota; kingdom Metazoa; phylum Chordata; class Amphibia; order Caudata; family Salamandridae; genus Lissotriton; species Lissotriton vulgaris. The sequence continues at coordinate 288,111,407 of NC_141693.1, forward strand.
TCCTGTTCTGCTGCCTTCTCCTCCCGAGTCCGTTTCGGCCCGTTCACTGTTCTGTCGCGACCCTGTAATGGCCGCCGTCGCCGCGAGTGCATCCCTCTTCTCCGCCGCCATTTGGGCCTCCCGCTTCTCCCGCTGGCGCCTGTTGCGGGACCTGATGCGTTGTGACTGCCGCACCCGGGGCTGCTTGGGCTGGTCTCGCCGACTTTGGTGCGTCCGATCCGTCCCTGCTCTGTACGACTCCAGCCATTGCCAAACTTCGTCCGGAGTCTGGAAAAAGTGTGTGGTGCCATCCATGATAATCCGCAGCTTGGCCGGGTAGAGCAAGGAGTACTGAATGCCTTCCTCCCTGAGCTCCTTCTTCACAGCAAGGAACGATGCCCTGTCCTTCTGGACCGCCTGCGTATAGTCCGGAAAGATCGTTACCTTGCTGTTCTCCACCTCATAAGGGCCCGACATCCTGGCCCGCTGGATGAGGAGGTCTCGGTCCTTGTAGTGGAGGAGCCGCACCACCATTGGTCGGGGGGGGCGGCCAAGCCCCGGCGGGCGAGCGGGCACCCGGTGAGCCCGCTCCAAAGTGAAAAATGGAGTAAGCCCCTCCGGCGCCACCACAGTGCGGAACCAGTTCCATGTAGGCCACCGCATCCTCCCCCTCAATCCGTTCCGGCAGGCCTACGACCCGCACGTTGTTCCGCCTATTGCGGCCTTCGGCATCCTCCGCCCTCCGCTCTAGAGTGTCCAGTCGGGCCAAAATGTCTGTAATCCTGTGCTCCGCGGTCACCACCGATGGCTTCAGGTCCAGCAACAGTTGGTCATGATCCTTGACCCGATCCGCCAGCTTCGCGTGATCCGCGCGTAGCAGCCCCAGGCCCGTGGCCACTTGGGCAATGTCATTGTGCAACGCCTCCTTAGTGGAGGTGATCGCCTCAAGGATGGCATCCAAGCGCCGGTTCAGCCGCTGTTCCTGATCAAGCTCCGGGGAGGGATTCTCATTCAGCTGGGTCGATGTCGCCGAGTCCCCCTCGCGGCTCCCGGGCATCGGCCCTCCGATCGCCGCCATGTCAGGGCGCTGCGTCACAAGTCCGGCCACCTGTACTGTGGGTTCCCCCGTGGGTCCGTGCCGGTCACCGGGCACCGGGCAGTGCTATGTCACCGCCAATGGTCTCAGGAGCACTGACCAGGCGGACGAGCTCCGTTCCGTCACCCCCACTGGGCCTGTGGGGGGAGGATGAGTCGTAGGGCGGTGGTCGGCGAGAACCCCTGACCTCCTGGGTGAATCGGGCAGCGTCCCCCGGTCTCAGGGCTTCGCGCCGCCAATCCCAGTGCGTTGGGCAGCCGGGTGCGGGGTCCCTCTCTGCTTGGCGACAGCCGGACTCAGGGCTGAAGTTCGGGACCGTCCGACCTCCTCGCCGCCATTTTCTTCACACCCCGGACTACACCTCGGCCGCCTCTTCCTCGATCTCCTCGGGGCCAGCAGTCCCCCAGCGATTCACCGATTACGTCCAGCTGTCCCCTTACACTTCAGAGGGCAGGAACGTCGTCTCCGGGTCGCCTAGGGTCCCGAAAAACAGGAGAATTAGCGGGATTCCGCGCGGAGCTGCGAGCTCACGCCGCCATCCCGATCGGCGTCCAAGCCACGCCCCCTGCTTGTGGGATTTCATAAAGGACTTTGAGGTAGGCATGATATTTGGGGACAAACCCCATCTTAGTGAGAATTTAGAAATGACCAGTGCAGAGTGTTGAACTCCTTTTTAAAGCCAATCAGCAAAAGTGCTGCAGAGCCTCCTAGGGACCGAATACAAGCCAGCACCAAGTGAATCCCTTTTGATACAATGTCATGTGCTACGGCGAGGGATGAAGCCGCACTAAACGGGTGGGCCAGGTGGGGTATCACCTGGAAGAGGCAGTTAGCGAGCAACTCGGCATAGAGCTTAACCTCAGTATTAAAAAGGGAAATGGGACGGTATGAGGTGCATTGGTTCGGCGGATGACCAGGTTTGGGCAGGACAACAAGAGTCGCTCAGTCTACCTTCTGCGGAAAGTGCCTTTATAAATCAGCTCTGTGAATAAGTCCAAGATGAAGGGGAAGAATCTACAGACTGAATTTTTGATAGTATATCATGGAGTATCCATCCGGGCCTGGGGTTTTCCCAGAATTAAAACCTGTGAGTGCTTCACCTACCTCCTGGAGCGTAAGCAATTGCTCCAAGGCATTCTGTCTGCTGTAAAGTATTAGACTCGCATTTCGGAGAGGCATGTTCAGAATAGAGCCCCTCAAACTAATGTGGAAAGACAGACGCCATCCCCACTGAGTCCTCCACCACCAGCCCAGTTCCATCTAGCATTCTGGGCACCAGCCTGGACTTCGTGGCCAGCCAGTGCAGTAGCTTGCCCAACTTGTCCCCCATTTGTACACCTGTGTGGAGGCCATCCAGCAATTGTGTGCTTCCTCTAAGCACAGCTGACGCAGGGATGCCCTGCGAACTGCTGCACCAGGGCCGTCTGGATACCTGGCTCTGCATGTCCTTATGATAATATAGACATCTCTAATTCAGTGATCTGGGCAAGCCGTTCACGGTCTCCACCACTTGCATAAGAGCGGGAAACACCCTTCACAGAGGCCTTATAGATCCCCCATAATATCCCAGCTGAGTCCATAGTGCCCTTATTTAGGTCAAGGAACGCCCTCAGGTCTTCAGTCAAGTAGTTGGAAAAAAGCTAATCGGTGAAAAGCCAAGCATTAAGTCGCCACACAGAACGTTCTCCAGTTGTTAGAGTTCTCAAATGCGCTATCACTGGGGTGTGGTCAGAGATCCCTCGAGGAAGGATATGGGATCCTGTTTTGTGCAGGATGTCGGAGGCCGGGAGGGTTAGGTAGTCAATGCAGGATAGTGAACTACGTACTGCCGATACATGTGTGTATTCATGTCTACCAGGGTTCCATATGTGCCATATGTCACTAAGTCCCAGACAATTTGATCATTCCGTCAAACTCCTCCCTTGCAGATGGGAGCTGTACATGGGCCTATACCAGTCTTGTGTGAACATGATGTCATTAAAATCTCCCCCCCACTATCGTCACCCTACGAAATAGGGTACTTAATAGCTCCCTGAGAGTCATCAGTGTAGATAGATGCCTTGCAGAGGGAACGTACACACTGACCAGATTGTATGGGTACCCTCCATGGAGCCCTCGAGGACCACATATCTTCCAGAGGCATCCCTTGTTACCTTAGAGACCACCAGTGGCAGGGTTTTGTGCAGGAGTATGGCCACCCCCTTGATCCCCTGGATCAGACCCTATATAACACTCTATCATATCCCCTATGGGCCAAAAACGAACAGTTAATTTCCTGTAAATGAGTTTCCTAGAGCATAAGGAATGCTGGGTTGTATCAGTGTGCAAATTGCATTACTGCCCCTCTCTTAATCCAGGCTAGAAGCCTGTTAACGTTCCACGTCAATACCGAATGGGTCCCCATACTACAGGTAAATTATTATTATTATTATTATTATTATTATTATTATTATTATTATTATTAAAGGCTTTTGTAGCACGCTCAATTACTGAAATAGTATCCTGACGCGGTAAAGACATGGACTGACGTGCCTTAGTGTAGGGTGTAGGTGGCCCCTTAGTGTGGAGACAGCAATAAGAGCTGGAAAGTGGGGCCCCCGTAACAGGTCACAGAGGTGTGTGGGGGGGCGTGAGAGCCATACCCAAAGAGGTCATGCAACAGACACAAATCATAGAACCAGAAAAACAAACCAAGAACAGTCCTTGTCCCCCCGACTCACCCCTCCCTATCCTTCCCACCCTGAAGAAGCATATGTTGCCCGAACCGAACCGTAACACAGAACTACCTTGGGATTGATGTACTCAGATTGTATAGATGGCTAGCCCATCCACAGCTCCACCCGAGGACCGATTTAAAAGAACAATATATTAGGAGTGGTGCTGAGGTGCAAACAAGGAGTTTTACAGAAGAACAACAGCTTGACTCTAACCCGTCCTAGGGCCTCAGCTCGGGCAATGACCCCCTCCTCCCCTGCGGACCCCGTCTGGACTCTCGCTCCACCTGGTGGCACCTCAGCCACATCCTGGCCCGATGTTCACCCTCTGACTCCATTGAGGGGTAGGCATCCACTGCTGTGTCTCCATTGTCCCACCTAGTTTTCGAAGGGGAGGCCGATGACCATCTCAGGGGCTGTTGTGTGATCTGGGGTTGCTGTTCAGCAAGCCAGGTCCAGGCCTCCTCCGGGCCTCCTCCAGGGTAATAAAGAAGAAGAACTTGGAGTCATGAAACACTCGAAGCCAAGCGGGGTAAAGAAGCATATAGGAGAGGTTCATGTTACGCAACTTCTGTTTGCTTGGTTGTAGGATTTGCGCTGCGACTGGACGTGGTGAGTATAAACAGGGCATATCAGGATGACTCCAACTTTGCTACCCTGTGGGTCAAGTACTAACGGGGTGTACTTGGTGCTCCATTTTGGTCTCAACAGTAAAGGTGAGCCCTAGGACACAGCACCAATGATAATAAAGGCACTAGTTATCAGAATCTGAACACAGTAACCCCTACGTGCCCTGGCGCCAAGGAAAAAAATCCCATTTTATTCATGTTATTTTCTTAGAAGTATTGATGTAGAGCATGGGTACTCACAAACTTTCTCTCTCGGGCCAAATTTACAGTGTGGTTTGTGTCCGAGGGCCGCACCGGTGGGGGCGGGGTCAGTGGGGGTGGGGCGGGGCTCGAGCAACAAAAAAAAAACTGTGACCATGAGGTTGAACACAGGTCCCTGCAGCAGACACCTTCCTCCACTGAGCTACAAGACCCGGCATACACACCTCTCTCTCTCTCTCTCTCTCTCTCTCTCTCTCTCTCTCTCTCTCTCTCTCCCTCTCCATCCCTCTATCTCTCTCTCTCTCTGCCTCCCTCCCTCCATCCCTCTATTTCCCTCTCTCCCTCCCCGGTCTCCCTCTGTCTCACTCACTCTGACTGTATCACTCCCTCTCCCTATCTCCTTCCCTCTCCCTCCCTCCCTCTCCCTCCCACCCTCTCCCTTCCCTCCCTCACCCTCACTCCCCTTCCCCCTATTCCCTCTCCCTCCCTCACTCCCCTTTCCTCACCCTCACTCCCTCCCCTCACTCCCCTTCCCTCCCTCACTCCCCTTCCCTCACTCACTCCCCTTCCCTCCCTCACTCCCCTTCCCCCCTCCCTTCTTCCCCTTCCCTCCCTCCCCTCCCTTCCCTCACTCCCCTTCCCTCACTCCCTTCCCTCAGTCCCTTCCCTCACTCCCTTCCCTCAGTCCCTTCCCTCCCTTCCTTCCCTCACTCCTCTTCCCTGCCTCCCCTTCCCTCCCTTCCCTTCCTCACTCCCCTTCCTCACCCCCTCGCCTCACTCCCCTTCCCTCCCTTCTCTCCCCTTCCCTAACTCCCCTTCCCTCACTCCCTCCCCTCACTCCCCTTCCTTCACCCATTTCCCTCCTTTGACTCCCCTTCCCTCACTCACTCCCCCTCCCTCACTCCCCTTCCCTCACTCCCCTTCCCTCACTCCCTTCCCTCACTCCCCTTCCCTCACTCCCTTCCCTCACTCCCCTTCCCTCACTCCCTTCCCTCACTCCCTTCCCTCACTCCCCTCACTCCCTTCCCTCACTCCCTTCCCTCCCTTCCCTCACTCCCCTCACTCCCCTTCCCTCACTCCCTTCCCTCACTCCCCTCACTCCCTTCCCTCAATCTCCCCTCTCCCTTCCCTCACTCCCTCCCCTTCCCTCACACCCTCCCCTTCCCTCACAACCTCTCATTCCCTCACTCCCTCCCCTTCCCTCACACCCTCCCCTTCCCTCACTCTCTCCCCTTCCCTCCCTTCCCTCACTCCCCTCTCTCCCTTCCCTCACTCCCTTCGCTCACTCCCTCCCCTTCCCTCACTCCCTCCCCTTCCCTCACTCCCTTCCCTCCCTTCCCTCACTCCCCTCACTCCCCTTCCCTCACTGCCTTCCCTCACTCCCCTCACTCCCCTCACTCCCTTCCCTCAATCCCCCCTCTCCCTTCCCTCACTCCCTCCCCTTCCCTCACACCCTCCCCTTCCCTCACAACCTCTCATTCCCTCACTACCTCCCCTTCCCTCACACCCTCCCCTTCCCTCACTCTCTCCCCTTCCCTCACTCCCCTCACTCCCCTCACTCCCTTCCCTCACTCCCTCCCCTTCCCTCATACCCTCCCCTTCCCTCACTCTCTCCCCTTCCCTCACTCCCTTCCCTCACTCCCCTCTCTCCCTTCCCTCACTCCCTTCCCTTACTCCCTCACCTTCCCTCACTCCCTTCCCTCAATCCCTTCCCTTCCCTCACTCACTTCCCTCCCTCCCCCCTTCCCTCACTCCCTCCCCTCCCCTTCCCTCACTCCCTTCCCTCCGTCACTTCCCTCCCTCACTTCCCTTCCCTCACTCCCTCCCCTTCCCTCCCTCCCTTCTGAGGTAATATAAATTTTGTGATCAATTGTGTCCCCTATCTTAGACCCCAACGACTCCGTGTACACGCTACAAGTACATGTATGTTCCCTCCACTTCAAGCTATGAAGACGCAAATACATTTGCGTCCAACGTTAACATGTCCTCTTTCAGATCCACCATGAATGGGTCAAATAGTCCGTTCCTAAATATGCCATGCCAACGTCTTTATGTAGTGTACTTTACACGTTTTTCAGCTCTGGCGAAGTAGGCCCTGAATTCTGCCATCGAGTTTTTTCCTGCCTTCTGACTCTGAATCTCAAACCTGGGCCTGCATCTGTACCCGTGACCTCTGCCTTACTCCCTGCGCGGCTAACGGTGCTTGGCTCAGCCTGTTGCCTGCCAAGACTGTATTCAACCTTCGAATTATCTGCTCCGCTCCTCGAAAATACATTCCTGTCTAGTAGTTCACGTAAACATCCTTCCAGCCGCAGAGCAAAGGGCTCGGCCTCACTGTCTCCATGCAAGTAATTCATAGCCCTGTTTCCATGGTAGGCCCATGCCCTCCCTCGCATCTCATGCAGACACGTAGACGCTCATACACGCACTCACAGTCAGTATAGAATAGCCTCTTGTCCGAAAGACCTTTTCCTTCCAGATAATACAGTTCCTTAAACATGAGATATTAGATACGATTTGGGATTAGGTTGATCTGACATCCAGACTTCTGTCTCCACATGTAGGGCTAAATGTCAAGTCCCCCTTCACCCCTCAAGTTACACGTACATTACACGTCATACTGCTGCGCGCGCATCTCTGCCATGTATTTCTGCTGACACTGCCGGATTCACTCATGGATCCGCCTACTTGTGACATCATGTTAAATGACGTTCTTGTTCACGCCTTCATGCACGCCTATTGTAACGCCTTTTTGTATTACGTACATGCACTCTTATCTCTCTTTTCAGCTGTTACGCCTCCTGCATATGCCTTTACTGTAACGCATTGACTATATATATGAATGCCTGTCAATAATGTATTGTCGCATACTTGCATACTCGCATACTCGCATATTACCATTGACTCTGTCAGTCTGTCCCTTCCCGAACCTGCGTGGTGACGGAACGGTATGCCACCTTGGCTCGAGCCAATATGCTAATTACCCAATTCCTTTTTAAGGAATAAAACCCTTTTTGAGAAACCTCAAATATCACGGATTTTGCCTCTTATTTATTATGAGTTATTCTTATTGACTTTACCGCATAGAAATTCAGTACCAGGTAATTAAATTTACCACACTTCCCTCACTCCCTCCACTTCCCTCACTCCCTTCCCTCACTCCCTTCCCTCACTCTCCTTCCTCACATGTTTTGAGATCTACTACTTATATGTAATCGGAAGCGGGTACAAAATCGCCTTTGTACATTTGAGCTATAGTTCCCAGTGGCTGCTGGCATCTACCGGGCAGGGGAGGTGGGCAAATAAAATAATTTATGCATGCAGCATGTTAGCAGCGCCCTGATTGGAGGGAGTGACTCACTCGGCGCTCCACAGCTGCCTAGAGGCGTGTACTTACTCTCAGCCCAGCTACCTTAATGCAGCTGGGTGTAGCATGATGGCCAGTCTAAAAGACATGTGCACTTTGAACAGTGCATAGGCAGCTTTCTGCCCACCACTCCTCCCTGCTGTCAATCAGCAGGTCCTGTGCTGTCCTAACGCTTTGTTCAGCACGGGACAATGAAAAATAAAATGGTAATGAATTTCCATTTAATTTTTTATCAGGGGGATCTTGGCAGGCATTTAAGTGGGGTGATGCTCCTACACTCCAATGGAGGAGCACCCCCTGAACGTTCCCCGTTCTGAAAATCCAATACTATACCATCAGCTACTCACCGGTCATAAATGATGTCTTTAGTGGTTCAGAGCTAGAGCAGAATGAAGAACCAGCAATCAGGGACATATTTTCCAATCTTTATGAACCTCTCTCTGGTGTTACCAGGAGATGCGGTGGGAACACCTGAAGCCATCGTGGTATCATGGCACGCTGCCCAGTACTTTTGGGAGATATCGTGCAGCATTTTACTGTCAGGATGCGCCTCTTGAGGAGAGTGCCCTGATTGTTTTTCTCGGCTCCAAAACTCATCTGCCGAGTGGACAAGATTACCTGTGAAATCATGCCTCAAACATTTGTATTTTCTCATATTCAGCAAGAAATCTGTGTGCTTGGACTCTTAATGATCAAGAGAATAGATTGGCTCTTTAAATCCCCTTCCAGGCCTGGAGCCGGTGGCAGGCAGCGCTAGCATGTTAATGAGGCTATTTTCACCTCTCAGCGCCCCTGCAGCCCCACTCTGACTACGGCGGAAATCGCCTGGCCCCCACAGAGCAGCAGAGTCTCGGAGTCTCGCTCTGGTTGCAGGCAGCCTTTAAAAATAAAAATAAAACTCGGGTACGATGTCTGAAAGGATCGCGGGCCGCCAGGGAAGGCTTGCCGGGCCGCCACTGGCCCGCGGGCCGTACTATGAGTACCCCTGATGTAGAGGTTTAAGGTCACAAGAGGATTGCTAGGAGTCAGTGTGAGGTTGTAGAAGAAATCATGGTGCTAAGACTGGGTACTAGCGGGCGCTACTTCTGGGCAGACCAACCTCTAGAGAATAAACCTACAAGCATGGAAGATGGCAAAGTGCGAGCTGTGAAGGGGAAGCAACCCCTTAGCGGTATGGTGGAGGCAGAAGGGTTGACTTTCTGGTCACAATGAGCGCAAGAGAGTCGGATAGAGTGGGGGTGGTCTTTGACTCACTAAGCTTTGGGATGCCATATACCACGGCCACAGGAGTGGGTATCTGAAGTGCAGCCTCTGCATTTGTGGTCCGTGAATCTCTGGAGCTGATCAGTAAGGACAGACAGACGGCTATCAAGTTAAACCTCGAATCTGCGAGGGTTCACTCCAAGGCTTGTTTGCCAGTAGGGACTTTGATGATAAGGCACCATTCGCTAATGTTCGCTTTGACGATAATGGCTAATAATCAGTGTCCAGTTATTCTCCAACAAGTGACTCCGCATATTTCATGGGTGCATGGTTAGTTGAGGTTCCAATGTATGGGGTGGAACTAGTAACAGTCTAAAGAAGTGCCTGCCCGGCCTGCATAGAGGCAACTTTTATGTTACATGGGGATTTATAAAGCGCAACATACACCGACCGAAGAATCCAGGGGGTTATAAAATGTATTTATGTCCTTAATGCTGCACAGCAACCATAGCACGACTGACCAGCAACTAGGACCAGCATAACTGAACACCTCTAGCTGGCAGCAGTCACAGGGTTCAAGATGGAATTAGAACCCACATTGTAAAATGCACATTGAGGAAATGTAACAGTGCAGAGTGATAGAAATAACAAGCATTATAAAGTGCAAAATATAACATATCTCCTTTTTTCCAGACACACAAAACAAAAAGATAACTTAAAGATTATCTGACGAAATCAGACAGTCTTCTAAAAAATAGTCTACTATGAAGCAACAGTGTCTTCAGAACTATTATGTGTTTCAGAGTGTGAGCTTGAAATACATTCTTGATTGAATCTATGGCCAGATGCACCAATTCAAAACAAAGAATATTCTGGTTAATCATTATCAGCATTTACAGCATTTGATCCAAAAGGAACTTTGGAAACACGCTTAACATTCCACAACTTTCTGTCCTGTGTGTTGACACTAATATCAAAAGCTTTAACAATCTTTATGGTCTTACTAAATCTTTCTGAGCATTTACTAGTGAAACCTGGTTTCCTAATTTTAACCCAGTCAGCAGCTTTGAGATCATGTAATTTTGTATTCCACTTATTGTCATACCAAACTTTAGTTTTAACTTGTTTGGATTCCACCCTTTGTGCAGCATCATTTATCTTTTTTACCAGAAAAATCATTTATCATACACTTCACTTTGAACCACCAAGGGCAAATCTTGGAAGAAGAATCTCTTCCTTTTAAAAGGCGAAAAGGACTAATCTCAGTAATCGTATGTGGCATGATATTATATAACCACAACCTTTCTCTTAATGATTTTTTGCAATCACCTCCCAATTTGATGACATCAGAAACATACCCTTTTAAAACCCTGTTAAAGCTTTCAACTAGACCATTCGCATGTGGTTCAAATAAAGAGATTATTACATGTTTAATATTATGGCATTTAAGAAAATTTTCTATCTCTAACAAAGTAACCTGCACACGATTATCTGTAATTAGAAGTGCAAGACAACCCTCTCTGGCAAAAACTTCTTAAAACAATTCCATAACAACATTAGTAGTAGTATGTGACACAAATGTCACTTCTGGGCACTTTGAATGATAAACTACAAGTACCAGCGCAAATCGTGAATTATGTGGTACACACATGAAGGGACCTTAAATGTCAAAAGCCAATTTTTTTCATGGTTCATCAGGCCACTTGGAATTTTTTAAAGGGGGCACATTTAGATTCAACATTTTCTCACTAGACACGCACACATCACATTCCCTGACAGTACGATCAACCATGCGATACAAACCTGGCCACCAAAAATAGTTCCTTACAAGGCGTTTCATGGCTGACATGCCAGGGTAAGATTTATGTGCCAATTCTAAAATTAACTTCTACACACCAGCAAGTGGCGCACATTTACCATTTTTATACTTGAGATCACCTAGCTCTAACTCATCAGCAACCTTACACATGGGCATGACTTCAGCACTCAAATTCCCTGTCTTGAGCCATCCCCTCAAAATGTACTTCTTGATAGTCTGCCATAAGGAGTTCTCTTTTTCACTCAGTCGCCACTCATCTTCAGAAATACCTTCAAACTCTCCCGATACTACATCCTGAATAGTGGTAACAACATCAGCATCATCAAATTTCTCACAGAAATGTTCCTGACAAGGGAGACGTGACTTAAAATCGTCCATAACATTATTTCTTCCAGGTACAAACTCTGTCTTAAAACAATACTCCTGTAACCTAGAGGTAAGTCTCGCAATGCGTGCTGTGGAATTCCACCCACCTCCTGGCAATAAATTGTTGACAAGGAGTTTGTGGTCAGTTCTTAAAATAAATTTACTTCCCCAGATGTAATTACGATATTGTTCTATCGCCCAAACACAGGCTAACAATTCCTTGTCAATAACAGCATACGTGCGTTCTGTTTCATTCAACGTGCGGGAAGTGAAACACACATTCCACTCCTCCTTTCCACACCTCTGCGAAGAAACCCCTCTAATTCCATACAACTTGCATCAACTGTTATTATGCACTCTTTGTACTCTTTGCTCATGCAAAACGGTTTAAGAGTGGGAGCTTTAACAATATCTTCTTTGATAGATTCAAAAGCCTGTTGTTCCTCTTTCCATTCAAATGCTGTTTTAAGTCTCAATAACTTCCTTAAAGGTTCAATTTTTTATGCAAAATTACTAACGAATTACTTTATTATTCGCACATTCCTGCAAAAGACAACAATTGTTCCTTGTTTGTGGGGGTAGGTGCATTCACAATATCAACTAAATTTGATTTTTTGGGAACCAGACCATTACCTGTTAACGTATGTCCCAAGTATTCCGTAATATTTTTAAACATTTTACACTTATTGACTTTAAGAGTTAAACCACTTTTTCTTAGCCTTTCGCATACCTTCATCAAATGTTTCAAATGATCCTCTCATTGTTTGAAAAATTAAGATGTCATCTTGAACGCACTTTCCAAAACTGTCTGCATCTCTAAAACTATTAAACATGACCCTTTGAAAAACTGAGGCAGCTGATGCTAACTGTAGGACTTGGCCTTTTTGACTAAAGTTCCCTGAACTTTTTGCTTTCCACCAGACCGTTTTCCTGACATAGAGTTGCCAATTTAGATGCTTTGGTTACTTTGCCACTGCTGATCATTTTCAAAGTACAAGTGTTCCCTGTGTAAAGTGTAATGGTAATTGGTTGGCCATGATTGGTATGTTTGCCTTACTAGTAAAGTACCTAGGGATGTGCACTGTGTGTGCCAGGGCTAGTAATGCAATGGAGCGTGGAGAAGGCAACTCAGGCCTGCAATGTAGGGCCTGCGCGCAGTTTGCTAAGTTAGCATGTTATCCTGACAAGTGCAACTACTTGTCAGGGCTTACTTTCCCTTTTGCGTACACAGTGGCACCCCTGTGGTAGGACCCGGGTAACCACTGGGCAGGGTGCAGTGTTACTAAAAGGCTGAACATATACTGAGGTGTGTGCTATGTCCTGACAGTGAAAAAAACTTCATTTCGTTTTTCACTGGTGAAAGGCCTTTCTGCCCATCGGAGAGAATGGAGGAGGCTGGGTATTGTGTTTGTTAGCCTAGTTTCCTACAAGGATACCCAGTAATGCGAGCGTCATAACACATCTTTCTATGAAAGTGGTTTTGTCACTGTGTGTTCAGAAACCACTCTTTTAGAAAGTGGCTGAGTTTTGTGCTTTAAACATTTCTGTGTGTCTCTGCTGAATGTGGATTGACTGTCTGGATCAGAGAGGTGAGAGGAGCTGGAAGAGGTCTTGACCTAGGGAGGGGTTGAGACGGCACCAGTCTGCCCTGCATCTGGGGAGTAGGGGGAGGAGAAGCACGGGAGGTGACGAGTACTGGGCTGCTGCTATAAACCAATTGACTCATCTCCTGCTGAGTGATTAAGGATCCAGACCCCCAGTATCAAAGGGAGAAAGGTGACACTGGGGCGAGACACCCAGAACTGATTTAGGCAGGGGTCAGGGACCCCTGAGCACAACAAACTTCAAAGACATTTAAGGGTATAACTATGAGAGCTGAGGCCCCTGAACATTGGAATAGAAATGGATTGAGACTGAAAAGGCTTGGACCTATTTTGTGGTCAAGAGGAACCTCTGCTAAGGAAGGAGAAACTGAAGAGCCTGCTGGGGAAAGACCAATCCTTGCTTTGTGATCTACGGCTGGTCTGCAGTTTTCTGTTCTAACCAAGGAAGAGGCTATTGGGACTGTGCTTGGAGGCGCTGGGTTCCCCTGCTTGACGAAGACTGGTGCTTTGTACTGTGTCTTGTAACCCCAAGGGCCCGAGGTGAGCTGGCTCTCTGTTTGGAAACACAGGACATTTAGGGGTATAACTATGAGAGCTGAGGCCCCTGAACGCTGGAATAGAAATGGATTGAGACTGAAAAGGCTTGGACCCATTTTGTGTCCAAGAGGAACCTCTGCAACTGAAGAGACTGCTGGGGAAAGGCCAATCCTTGCTTCGTGATCTGGGACTGGTCTGCAATTTGCTTTTCTAACCAAGAAAGAGGCTGTTTGGACTGTGCTTGGAGGCGCTGGGTCCCCCTGCTTGATGAACACTGTGCTTTGTGCTGTGTCTTGTTTGTAACCTCAAGGGACCGAGGTAAGGTGGCTCCCTGTTTGGATCACAGGAACATAATAGTTTCTGGAGAAGTTTAAAGTGACGTGGTGGGCACGTGTTGTGGCAGCTTGTTGGGACCCTCGGAAGGTGTGCCCTGTGATCTTGGACACACAGAGGAGAAGTGAGACTCTGACGCGCAGGGTGCATGTCGTGGTGCACATGAGGCATTGGTGAAAAGCGCCTGGTCAACGTGTGCATCGGAGTTGAAGTAAGACTCGGACATGCTGGGTGCGTGTCGTGGTGCACCGCAGGCGTTGGTGAAGAGTGCCTGGTTGGCATGTGCATCGGAGGTGAAGTGAGGCTCGGACGTGCTGGGTACGTGTCGTGGTGCACCTCAGGCGCTGGTGAGGAGCGCCTAGTCGGCGGGTGCATCAGAGGTGAAGGGAGTCTCGGACGTTCAGGGTGTGTGTCGGGGAGCACCGGAGGTGCTGGCGAAGAGCGCCTGATCATCGAGTGCACCAGAGGAGAAGTGAGACTCGGACACTGTGAGCATGTCGGGGTGCAGCCTAAGGCATTGGTGAAGAGCGCCTGGATATCGGGGCACCGGAGTTGGAGTAAGTCTCAGTGAAGCAGTGTGCGTGCTTTGGTGCAACCTGGGACTGTTGAGGTGATCGGCTGATCATCGTGTGCACCAGAAGAAAGTGAGTCTCTGCAGCGCGGTGTGCGTGTCTTGGTGCCAACTGAGACTGCAGGAAGGAGTGCCTGGTGAACGTGCACTCGGAGTCGACGTGAAGTCCCATCAGCGTTTTGTGTGTGGCTTCGTGCCAGAGGAGACCCAGAGGGTGCTGTGGTGAACGTGCACCCGGAGTAACGTAATCTCAGAGGCGTGCAGTACGTGTGCCTGAGACCTTCCTAACAGCCGCGGCCCGACTGGCAGCCCCAGAGGAGCTGAGCTGCCAGGCCGAGCCGCTGAGGCCCATTAAGAACGTTCTGCACGGAAGGCCTAGTTCGCTGAAGGAGGAGAGGAGAGTGGGGTTGCGCCCCCAAGTAACATGGATCACTACCTGGGCCGGGGGCGGGCTCGGAGGGACACGAGGGACGCGTAACGAAAGTTGAGGGGGGCCCCCTGTAAAGTAAAAGCCACCACCAACCACTTTTGCAGAGGAGGCCCCTGGAGCTTGAGGGCCCACCCTGCAACGAAGGGGCTGCGGAGGCTTATCTAATGCCACTGTGAAGATGCCAGAAATGCCTCTTTTTTCAGTTATGGAGCTATCTCATTAGAAAAACAACAGACCTACAACTTTGGGTCATAAGACATGCACTTTAACACCAGGTAAAAAACAGAACAAATTCATTTTGCACTGACATAGCAACAATAATTAGCCCATAGTAAGTTTATTCTATTTTGGCCACAGCACAAAAATAGAAAAACATTCTCATGTGCCCCGGCGGTGATTTCTGAGGGACTGGCAGGTTTTTGTGCCCAGGGAGGTCTGTAGGACTGGCAGGTTTCTGTGCCTGGGGAGGTCTGTGGGGCTGACGGTTTTCTCTGCCTAAGGAGGTCTGTGGGTCTGGCAGGTTTTTCTGCCTGTGGAGGTCTGTGGGACTGGCAGGTTTCTTTGCCTGGGGAGGTCTATGGGGCTGGCAGAATTCTGTGCTTGGGGAGGTCTGTGGCGTTGGCAGGTTTCTCTTCTTGGAGAGGTCTGTAGGGATGGCAGATTCTGTGCCTGTGTAGCCCTGTGGGACTGGCATGTTTCTGTGCCCGGGGAGGTCTGTGGGACTGGCTGGTTTCTGTGCCTGGGGAGGTCTGTGGGGCTGGCAGGTTTCTCTGTCTGGGGAGGTCTGTGGGGCTGGCAGGATTCAGTGCTTGGGGAGGTCTGTGGGGCTGGCAGGGGTCTGTGCTCGGGGAGGTCAATGAAACTGGCAGGTGTCTGTGCTTGGGGTGGTCTGTTGGGCTGGCAGACTTCAGTGCCCGGGGAGGTCAGTGGAGCTTGAAGGTTTCTCTGCCTGAGGGAGGTCTGTGGGACTGGCATTATTCTGTGCCTGGGGCGGTCTGTGTGGCTGGCAGGTTTCTATGCCTGTGGAGGTCTGTGGAGCTGGCAGGCTTCTCTGCCTGGAGAGGTCTGTGGAGATGGCAGATTCTGTGCCTGTGGAGGTCTGTGGGACTGGCAGGTTTCTGTGCTTGGGGAGGTCTGTGGGGCTGGCAGGTTTCTGTGCTTGGGGAGGTCTGTGGGACTGGCAGGTTTCTGTGCTCGGGGAGGTCTATGGGGCTGGCAGGTTTCTGTGCCTGGAGAGGTCTGTGGGACTGGCAGGTTTCAGTGCCTGGGGAGGTCTGTGGGACTGGCTGGTGTCTGTGCCTGGGTGGTCTGTGGGGCTGGCAGGTTTCTGTGCTTGGGGAGGCCTGTGGGACTGGCAGGTTTCTGTGCCAGGGGAGGTCTGTGGGACTGGCAGGTTTCTGTGCCTGGGGAGGTCTGTGTCACTGGCAGGTTTCTATGCCTGGTGAGTTCTGTGGGACTGGCAGGTTTCTGGGTCTGGGGAGGACTGTGAGACTGGCAGGTTTCTGTGCCCGTGGAGGTCTGTGGGAATGGCAGATTTCTGTACCCTGGGAGGTCTGTGTAGCTAACAGGTGTCTGTGCCTGGGGAGGTCTGTGGGGCTGGCAGGTTTCTGTGCTTGGGGATATCTGTGGGACTGGCAGATTTCTGTGCCCGGGGAGGTCTGTGGGGCTGGCAGGTTTCTGTGGTTGGGGAGGTTTGTGGGACTGGAAGGTTTCTGTACCCTGGGAGGTCTGTGGGTTTACAGGTTTCTGTGCCTGGGAAGGTCTGTGGGACTGGCTGGTTTCTGTGCCTGGGGTGGTCTGTGGGGCTGGTAGGTTTCTCTGTCTGGGGAGGTCTGTGGGACTGGCAAGTTTCTCTGCCTGGGGAGGTCTGTGGGGCGTGCAGGTTTCTGTGCTTGGTGAGGTCTGTGGGGCTAGCAGGTTTCTGTGCCCGGGGAGGTGTTTGGGTCTGGCAGGTTTCTGTGCCCTGTGACGTCTGGGGGCTAACAGGTTTCTGTGCCTGTGGAGGTTTGTGGGTCTAGCAGGTTTCTCTGCCTGGGGAGGTCTGTGGAGCTGGCAAGATTCTGTGCTTGGGGAGGTCTGCAGGGCTGGCAGGTTTTTCTGCCTGGAGAGGTCTATGGGGCTGGCAGATTTAGCTGCCTGGAGAGGTCTGTGGGACTGGCAGGTTTCTCTGCCTGGGGAGGTCTATGGGACTGGCAGATTTCCCTGCCTGGAGAGGTCTGTGGGACTGGCAGGTTTCTCTGCCTGGGGAGGTCTGTGAGGCTGGCAGGATTCTGTGCTTGGGGAGGTCTGTGGGGCTGGCAGGTTTCTCTGCCTGGAGAGGTCCGTGGGACTGGCAGGTTTCTCTGTCTGGGGAGGTCTGTGGGGATGGCAGGATTCTTTGCTTGGGGAGGTCTGTGGGGATGGCAGATTTCTGTGCTTGGGGAGGTCTGGGGGGGCTGACAGGTTTCTGTGCCCGGAGAGATCTGTGGGGCTGGCAGGTTTCTGTGCCTGGGGAGGTCTGTGGGGCTGGCACGTTTCTCTGCCTGGGGAGGTCTATGGGGCTGGCAGAATTCTGTGTTTGGGGAGGTCTGTGGCGTTGACAGGTTTCTCTTCTTGGAGAGGTCTGTAGGGATGGCAGATACTGTGCCTGTGTACCCCTGTGGGACTGGCATGTTTCTGTGCCCGGGGAGGTCTGTGGGACTGGCTGGTTTCTATTCTGTGCCTGGGGAGGTCTGTGGGGCTGGCAGGTTTCTCTGTCTGGGGAGGTCTGTGGGGCTGGCAGGATTCGGTGCTTGGGGAGGTCTGTGGGGCTGGCAGGGGTCTGTGCTCGGGGAGGTCAATGGAACTGGCAGGTTTCTGTGCTTGGGGTGGTCTGTGGGACTGGCAGGTTTCTGTGCCCGGGGAGGTCTGTGGGGCTGGCAGGTTTGTGTGGCTGGGGAGGTCTGTGGGACTGGCAGGTTTCTGTACCCTGGGAGGTCTGTGGGTTTACAGGTTTCTATGCCTGGGGAGGTCTGTGGGACTGGCTGGTTTCTGTGCCTGGGGTGGTCTGTGGGGCTGGTAGGTTTCTCTGTCTGGGGAGGTCTGTGGGACTGGCAAGTTTCTCTGCCTGGGGAGGTCTGTGGGGCGTGCAGGTTTCTGTGCTTGGTGAGGTCTGTGGGGCTAGCAGGTTTCTGTGCCCAGGGAGGTGTTTGGGTCTGGCAGGTTTCTGTGCCCTGTGACGTCTGGGGTCTAACAGGTTTCTGTGCCTGTGGAGGTCTGTGGGTCTAGCAGTTTTCTCTGCCTGGGGAGGTCTGTGGAGCTGGCAAGATTCTGTGCTTGGGGAGGTCTGCGGGGCTGGCAGGTTTTTCTGCCTGGAGAGGTCTGTGGAGATGGCAGATTCTGTGTCTGTGGAGGTCTGTGGGACTGACAGGTTTCTGTGATTGAGGAGGTCTGTGGCGCTGGCAGGTTTCTATGCTCGGGGAGGTCTGTGGAACTGTCATGTTTCTGTGCCCGGGGAGGTCTGTAGGGCTGGCAGGTTTCTCTGCCTTGGGAGGTCTAAGGGGATGGCAGGATTCTGTGCTTTGGGAGGTCTGTGGGGCTGGCAGGTTTCTCGGCCTGGAGAGGTCTGTGGGGATGGCAGATTCTGTACCTGTGAAGGTCTGTGGGACTGGCAGGTTCCTGTGTTTGGGGGTTCTGTGGGGCTGGTAGTTTTCTGTGCCCTGGGAGGTCTGTGGGCTAACAGGTTTCTGTGCCTGGGGAGGCCAGTGGGACCAGCATGTTTCTCATCCTGGGGAGGTCTGTGGGACTGGCAGGTTTTTCTGCCTGGAGAGGTCTATGCGGCTGGCAGATTTCTCTGCCTGGAGAGGTCTGTGGGACTGGCAGGTTTCTCTGCCTGGGGAGGTTTGTGAGGCTGGCAGGATTCTGTGCTTGGGGATGTCTGTGGGGCTGGCAGGTTTCTCTGTCTGGAGAGGTCAGTGGGACTGGCAGGTTTCTCTGCCTGGGGAGGTCTGTGGGGATGGCAGGATTCTTTGCTTGGGGAGGTCTGTGGGGCTGGCAGATTTCTGTACCTGGGGAGGTCTGTGAGGCCAGCAAGTTTCTATGCCTGGGGAGATCTGTGGGACTGGCTGAATTCTCTGGCTGGGGGAGGTCTGTGGTACTGGCAGATTTCTGTGCTTGGGGAGGTCTGGGGGGCTGACAGGTTTCTGTGTCCGGAGAGATCTGTGGGGCTGGCAGGTTTCTGTGCCCGGAGAGGTCTGTGGGGCTGATAGGTTTCTGTGCCTGGGGAGGTCTGTGGGGCTGGCTGGTTTCTCTGCCTGGGGAGGTCTGTGAGGCTGGCAGGTATCTGTGCCCAGAGAGGTCTGTAGGACTGGCAGGTTTCTCTGACTGGAGAGGTCTGTGGGGCTGGCAGGTTTCTGGGGCAGGATGCTGGGTGATCTTGTCACACCCACAGGGTCAGGGATTCGGAGACATTAATGGATGAGAAACATTGATTATTTTACTCTACTGAGCGGAGTACAAGGCTTCAGGGCGGAAAAGTGCACGGACCGCCCCACAGTTCAAAGGTAGCAAGTGAGGTAGGTTGTGCTGGTGTTAAAAAAAAAATGTCCAGAAAGAGAAGAGACTTACACTCGCTGGTGCCTGTTTCCACGCAAGCCACGTGCAACCTCTGGTAGAACATGCTTCGTAATGTAGAAAGGCTGTAAATGTTATTTTTTTCCTTTCATATCAATGGGGTAGGATTGGTGGCTCTTAGTGACAGCAGTAAACAGAGGGGAAGTACATGGTATACAGTGCCATTATTGAAGCAGGAAAAGGCAAATTATGCGGTCTGATGCCGCACATTTTGTGATACTTATACTTACATTTGTGTAATTTTTACACCTTTTAAGACTGTTCTGGCAAACGTTTCACCTCAGCAAAACACACAAGATGATGGACGGAATGTTGCACAATGGCAAACCATTCACCCCCAGCCACGGATCTGGGTTTAATCCATTGTTATTTTGCTGACCAAGCCAGCCCATTTCAGACATGGCCATATGCAAATCAGCCTTGACCCTGTGCCCCATGGGAACATTCCAGCCCGAACTGCCAAGCCATGTCTTCCCTGGAACAGAATCAAGCATCCTAGGACCGGTTTATGGCTATCAGCCATCTTCAGCCAGGATAGCTTGACTCCAATGGCGTAGTGAGCACTGGACCCACGTCTGGGCATACCCTTCCAAAATAGGGTGAACAGCAAAACACACAAGATGATGGACGGAATGTTGCACAATGGCAAAGCATTCACCCCCAGTCACGGATCTGGGTTTAATCTATCGTTATTTTGCTCACCAAGCCACCCCAGTTCAGACATGTCCATATGCAAATCAGCCTTGACCCTGTGCCTCATTTGAACAGTCCAGCCCGAACTGCCAAGCCATGTCTTCCCTGGAACGGAATCAAACATCCTAGTACCGGTTTCTGGCTATCAGCCGTCTTCAGCCAGGATAGCTTGACTCCAATGGCGTAGTGAGCACGGGACCCACGTCTGGGCATACCCTTCCAACATAGGGTGCACAGCAAAACACACAAGATGATGGACGGAATGTTGCACAATGGCAAAACATTCACCCCCAGTCATGGATCTGGGTTTAATCCATCGTTATTTTGCTCACCAAGCCACCCCAGTTCAGACTTGGTCATATGCAAATCAGCCTTGACCCTGTGCCTCATGGGAACAGTTCAGCCCGAACTGCCAAGCCATGTCTTCCCTGGAACGGAATCAAGCATCCTAGGACCGGTTTCTGGGTATCAGCCGTCTTCAGCCAGGATAGCTTGACTCCAATGGCGTAGTGAGCACGGGACCCACGTCTGGGCATACCCTTCCCACATAGGGTGAACAGCAAAACACACAAGATGATGGACGGAATGTTGCACAATGGCAAAACATTCACCCCCAGTCACGGATCTGGGTTTAATCCATTGTTAGTTTGCTCACCAAGCCACCCCTGTTCAGACATGGCCATATGCATATCAGCCTTGACCCTGTGCCTCATGGGAACAGTCCAGCCCGAACTGCCAAGCCATGTCTTTCCTGGAACGGAATCAAGCATCCCAGGACTGGTTTCTGGCTATCAGCTGTCTTCAGCCAGGATAGCTTGACTCCAATGGCGTAGTGAGCACGGGACCCACGTCTGGGCATACCCTTCCCACATAGGGTGAACAGCAAAACAAACGAGATGATGGACGGAATGTTGCACAATGGCAAAACATTCACCCCCAGTCACGGATCTGGGTTTAATCCATCGTTATTTTGCTCACCAAGCCACCCCAGTTCAGACATGGCCATATGCAAATCAGCCTTGACCCTGTGCCTCATGGGAACAGTCCACCCCGAACTGCCAAGCCATGTCTTCTTAGTCTCAGTTTAACAACCAAACAGCAGAGAGTAACTGAAAGGTGGCCTGTCAATTTTAGCGACTGTGCAGCAATGCATGTTGCTGTATTTTAGTAACTTTTATCTGTCTCAGCTAGAAACTATTTTTTGTGCAAGCTGCAATTTATGTAGCACCAGTGCCACCACAGCCCCAAACCTCACCCTCTCTGCCCCAACAATCCCCCACTCCACCCACTCACACCCTGATGTCCAGTTCAGCTGGACCCGCCCCTTCAGAACTGACATCACTCAGCAACTAGAAATCAACGACAAAAGAAATCGGGTCAGTTTTGACGGGGAAGTGGGTACCACTTTGCCTTGATAAGATCAGGTGAAACCGGAAAACTTTTCCCAAAGTCACAGACGAAGGTGTCAATTCATAGTTGAAGGGTACATTTTCTTCCGCCCACAAACTTCAATGACGTTTTTTGTGTTTTCTGTAAAATCCGCAAATCAACATAAATCGCAGGTGAAACTGATGACACGCACTTTTAATCTTTAATGTGTAGCAAAACCAACCCCCCTCTTTTCCAAACAACATTCATGTACCAAAGGCGCCTTTCTTTTACTAAATGACTTCACTCTAAACTGGAGACCTTACGCACACAAGTGGTTGTCGAAATGAATTTTGGGTAGGGTGCACTTGTCTGCGGGGGTGCGGGGGTGGCATAGACTGGGGGAACAGACAGACTCACCTGTGCGGGCCGCAGAAGACAGGGCAAACAAGGCTAGCCAGAGAAATAATTAAATTATGGCCGGCGGTTGCCGTCGCACGTTACCTCTCAATTGTCTCCACTGCGGCCTCTGGGATGCCTCCTCGCTTCACAGTCAGCACAGTGGAGAACTATTACCATTTTTTTACATTTTGCCATTTAATTTATGAAGAAAAGTCTAGAGCGAGCGTAAGTTACATAACCTACCTATATTAATTAAGTACCTATCCCAGACGGTCACTGATGTGTAGTGCTTGCTGGCACCGCTGAGGGGGCCCCTGGAGCGCAAGGGCCTCCCGCAACACGGGGCTGCGGGGGCCTGTGTTACTCCCCTGGGGCCTGTGTTATGCCCCTGCTTATAATTCCACGCCACACAATTCAACTATAAATAATTTAACCCTACAACATTCCATACCACAGAATTATAATCCTACAAAATACACATATTTCCACTTCACTCCATACCACATAATTCCACATCATAGAATAACATTCCACACAACTTAATACCACTCCCAACCACATAATTACACTCCACACAACTCAACTACACATAATTCAACTTCAACCTACATAATTACACTTCACACAACATATTTACACTCAACTCTAAAACACATAATTACCCCCCACAAAATACAACTCTGCAACATCTTGCATAATTCCACTCCGCATAATTATACACCATGCCACATAATTCCACACGTCACACAATTCCACAATTCATCCCCACGCCATTTATCACACAGCATAATAACACTCCACATATACCACACAGCTCCACATAATTAACCTCCACATAATTATGCTCTTCTGCATACTGCATACATACACTCCACATAAATCCAGTCTATGCCATGTAGCAACACTCCACATAGCTACACTTCACACCATGCCTCAGAATACCAATCAACATAATTTCACTCAACACCGCAACTTCCACGTCACACAATTCAACTCTACACATTTCCATTCCACACCACATAATTCACAACAAACTACATAATTCAGACTAATACCACAAATACATAACACACCACATACATCCAATCTACACCACAAAATTCCACATCATGCTACAATATTTAAAAGCACAGCACATAAGTAAACTCTACTTCATAACACTCCACAACACAAAATGCCATTCCAGATAATACCACTCCAAGACACACAATCCCACTCCACTCAATACCACATAATTACACTGCACACCATGCCACATTATTTCACTATACAGATCCAATCAACGCAACACAATTCTACAACTAACAATATCAATCCAAACCATATATGTCCACTTGACACCACACACATTCCCTCCACTCTAAACAGAGAACGCATAGGTAAAATGCATAGGTAAAATGCATTGTCCTTTACAACTTCAATAGCTCTAACTCTCACCTTCAAATGCGTCCCAGCAGATCCTGTTTCTGGAGCTGCAAACTTTCTGGCCGATGTCAGCACTGTGCTGCCTCAGAGGAGCAGAGCACTGTGGAGAATGCTGTCTCTGGGGCCCCCACCCCATCCTTTCTCCTGTCAGCTCTCGTCTGCGCTGCCTCCTGCGATGTCCCTGGGGCCCCCATCCTTTCTCCTGTCAGCTCTCCTCTCCGCTGCCTCCTGTGCTGTCTCTGGGGCCCCCACCCCCATCCTTTCACCTGTCAGCTCTCCTCTGCGCTACCTCCTGCGCTGTCTCTGGGGCCCCCACCCCCATCCTTTCTCCTATCAGCTCTCCTTTGCGCTCCCTCCTGCTCTGTTTCTGGGGCCCCCACCCTCATCCTTTCTCCTGTCAGCTCTCCTCTGCGCTGCCTCCTGTGCTGTCTTTGAGCCCCCACCCCATCCTTTCTCCTGTCACTCTCTTCTGCGCTGCCTCCTGCGCTGTCTCCGGGGCCCCCAAACCCATCCTTTCTCCTGTCAGCTCTCTTCTGCGCTGCCTCCTGCGCTGTCTCTGGGGCCCCCGCCCCCACCCCCACCCCCATCCTTTCCCCTGTCAGCTCTCCTCTGCGCTGCTTCTTGCGCTGTCTCTGGGGCCCCGACCCCCATCCTTTACCCTGTCAGCGCTCCTCTGTGCTGCCTCCTGATGGCTCCTCTGTGGCCCCCACCCCATCCTTGTCCTCTCCCTTCTCAGAGGCTGTGCCCTGTGGGGAATGCTGTCTCTGAGGGCCCCCTCTCCCACCCTTGTCAGGGCCCTGAGCAGTGCTCTGTTCTGCCTCCTGCTCTCTGAGGGCCCCGGGGTCAGAGTGGAGGGGCTCAGAGTAGGCTGCAGACACTGCAGCTGCTGCTTCAGAGCCTCTCACAGATCTCGATCTGAGCTGAGGGGGCCCCCTTCACCTACTGGAGACTGGGGACCCCCGCACCGCAGGGGCTGCAGGGTGTTTGTTATGC
This sequence comes from Lissotriton vulgaris, assembly GCF_964263255.1. Classification (NCBI taxonomy): domain Eukaryota; kingdom Metazoa; phylum Chordata; class Amphibia; order Caudata; family Salamandridae; genus Lissotriton; species Lissotriton vulgaris. The sequence goes on from NC_141693.1 coordinate 288,135,727, forward strand.
CCCTGCTCTCAGCCTCACAGTCCTTCTGGCTATGTGAGCCTTTGCTTCGGCTCAGATTTGGACCCATACTGACCAAAAGAGTGCCAGTACTGGGGCCAGAGTCAGAAGTTGCACTTTATGTCATCGTTGATACGTGTGGGGGGCAACTGTTATTGAAGAGGCTGATTGTCGTAATGCACATTGCCAATATTGCTGCTAACGAACTGCCGGACTGTCTTATGATGCCTGACAATATTTCTGCATAACGAAGTACACAATTGTAGTGCTACGCATTGCATTATTTCTTAATTACAAAGTAAAGTATTGTAGCGGCCCGCATTGCATTATTTCTTCATTGCAAAGTACATGATTGTAGCTACGCATTGTATTATTCCTTAATTGCAAAGTACATGATTGTAGCGGGACGCATTGCATTGTTTCTCCCATTGCAAGGTACCAGGGTGTATCCTTATGCATTGTATTATTTCTCCTTTGCCCAGCACAGGATTGTATTGTTACGCAGTGCATTATTGTTTGCTCATTGCAACGTGTGTGATTCTAGTATTATAACCAGCATAGCATTTTGAAATTGGTGGTTGGGATTTGAACCTACCAGCTAGCCGAAACAAATTTTACTCTTTATTAAATGTTGGCTTTTATATCGTGTGGTCTGATCGTATATCTTTTTATATAAAGTTTATACTCGTTTTATCAAACTTGTGTGGAGTCCATTTGTGGTGACACCAGGGGGTTGCTGTGGGTGTGGTTGCACATACTGTACACTCGTGCCTTGGAGCTAGGCCTGGCTGCTCGTGCCAAGCTACTAAGGGGGTGAGCAGGGCTATCTCAAACAGTGTCCTTACTTGATCTAACATTAAGTGAGGAGTCCTGAGTCTCGCATTTGGTGACAGTGGGGCGGGACTGGGACTCCGGCTTACAACACTAACCCAAACGGCATCCTTGTATACTGAAATAACACCTGCGGTGTAATGAATGCCGTTAGCATCTTAGACTTCTTAGCCAAAGCAATTTGGTGATATGTTGTCTTAAATCCAAAGTTGAGAAAACTTTCCCACCTTCTAACATTGATACAACTTCATTAATGTTTGGGAGAGGGTGACAATTCACTACAATTCCAACATTCAGTGCTCTAAGATCAACACAGACTCTTAATTTTTGATCAGGTTTTCTAACTAAAACAATGGGAGAAACCCATTCAGCCGAGTCAATAGGTTCAATGATGCCCTCATCAACCAATTCATTGAGCATATTTTTCAATTCTTCTCTGACATTTATAGGTACACCTCTAAGTTTTTGTTTAACAGGTATAGTGTCATGTTTTAGTTTAATTTTGTGAGAGTAATCCTTTAATTTACCTAATTCTTCAGAGAACACATATTTCATTTTTTCTTTTAGAAAGGCTTCTTTGTCTTCGCAACCAGTGACAGCAACATTTTCAATATGAATATTTAGATCCAACATAACAGGTTCCTTTGAGCGGGGGATTAAGAATGATACCTAACTTCCATTGCTCTTTCCATTCCAGAACTTTTACTCCTTTAACAGTAACACACTGTTTGATAGATGTCACTCTGCTCTTGAATCGCAAGTTAACTTCAAAATAACCTTCCATATCAATCTTTGAGCCATCAGAACTCTCTGCTATGATGTCGGGTGGTAAAATCTCCCTACAATTCAAAACATCACTAAATCTTTCCATAAAATATTTTTGGGAAATAATAGTCCATAGTGAACCTGAATCCGCCATGAGATCTAACTCTAAACCTGCAACTTCAACAATGCACATGGAGGCTTTCTTAGTATATTTATACTCAGCATTATTCACATTAGAGATTTTTTCCGAAAGAGAAACCACACAATCTTTATTCCCTTCCATTTTCATACAGCATTCACACTTATGTATTCCGTCATCTCTTCCTGATGTGCAAGATACTTTACAACATGTAGACATTATATCTTTCCTTTGATCCTTACAAGCGGTGGCATAAATACCCATTGCACCACACTTCCTACATTCCATGTTCGACGCCGGACACCCCCCCCCATAGGTTGCCATGTATGTTTTACTACCACACCTATAACATGCACCTGATCTTTCATTCTTATAAAATCTTTAAAAAGAAACCATAGTTATTGATGCGAGCATTGTTCATTCCTGAAGTTGAAGCTTCATTGCACTGGACGTCTGACCATTTAATAGCACACACTTCTTCATTTGTTTCAGTCTTATTGCTTACATTCCTCACTGTGTGCATCCATTTCTCAGACTGTTCTAGTGCCTTGGCTGTAGAAATAGCTTCTGAAAGTTTGGGATCTCCTAAAACCCATAATTGTTCCTGCGTCTTCTTACTTTTTACGTGAACAATTTTCTGAGCTCTGATTATCTCATTGCACATGTTTCCAAAATTACACTGCATGCTCAGAGATCTTAGCACGGTCAAAAAATCATCAAATGATTCATTCTCATTTTGAGCCCTAGTATAAGTGCAATGTAAGTTGTAGGCTTAAATCTTTGTTCCATTCTTTCTATGGCCTCTTTGTACACGTTAGTTTCAACATCACCTGCAGCAGAAATTATTTGGGGTAAAGCTCTAAACACAACTTGTCCTTCGGATCCTGCACAATGTAAAAAAATACTCTTTTTCCTTTCTGCCCCCATGCGTTCCCCATCGATCACTTTCATGTATTTAAAAATTCTTCCTTCTACCTTGTCCACGAGTATTGGGGGGATCTCCTTTACTTTGTCAGGTGGATCAAATTGCATTTTGTCTAAAAATGACAGGTTACCGAATTAAAATAATAATATTTTTTTTATATATAAGAGTACTTCAAGCAACTTTTCCACGCACAAATAAAGTTACTTGTTGAAAGTAAAAGATTAGTAAACAGTCAAGTTGTGAATACACCTGGCTTAGTTTTGAATTTTCTTAACTTTTTTAACTAATTGCCACTATTTGGTTTAATTTGTTTATTTACTGTAGCTGTTTCCCTGCTCCTTTTTCCACAATCACGTTAAAGTGTAGCCGCAATTACTTATCCCTCCAAGGAAATCCTTTGTTAATTCTGGTTACTATGGTTACCAACACACATTGAATTCAAAATGGCCTCCACGTAGCGTATTTCGTAAGCGCGTAACGTGCGTGACGTACGCATCTTCATAAGCATGAAAATAGAACGATGCTCGAAGGAACAGAACTGGAATCTTCTGTCAGTTCTGTACATTCAGAACCTCCTGCGCGTTCAGAGCTTCACCAGCAATGTAAGGTATTTACCTTTGAAATCTGCAACGTTCACTCTTCATTGGCCTCACCAACGCTTTCTCTGATGTAGGCAAACAGCATAAAACTTCTAAATTCTCCAACATTTGGTTCCAAAATCACACTCACTCGCAGTTTCGAAGGGGTGGCTTCTGATAGAGGATGCGTTTCTTTTCTGGTAGATTCATCCTCATGGTAGTATGAACAGGTACACCAGGGTTTCAGGAACACCCCGCTCCTGTGCTGCTTTAACTTGTTGACAGGGTGTTCCTCTCCTCAGCTTGTCGCCACTTGTTGAAATGAAGAATCTAGGTGGTTATAAAAGTATTTATTTCCTTAATGCAGCACAGCAAGCATAGCACGACTGACCAGCAAGAAGGACCAGCATAACTGAACACCACATTGTAAAATGCTCATTGAGGAAAAGTAACAGTGCATAGAGATACAAATAACAAGTATTGTAACAGCAAGCAACAGTGTGTAGAGCCAATAGTGGTTTGTCAGGTTGTGAAGATGGTGGACCTGACAAGGCCCCATTTTTTTTTCTTTGAAAGAAACTTTGGAAACCAGGCACGGGAAGGTCCTGGAACTGGGAAAAGTATCCTGAGCTTCCCTTTAATTGTGACCAGGACTGGAACAGACATCATGGTCAGAAAACTGCCCCTGGCAATCTGCAATTCAGAAAGAAAATGAAGACACTCACCTTCAAAGAACACTACCTCCTACATGATAGGAGCCAGTAACCCCTGAATATGGAACTTCATTGTGAGCAGTAATTAGTAGGACTCTGTTGCTGTCTAGCTTCGATTTCAGCCAGTGCTTAACTTGTTGAAGAAATAAGGGCTGTGGCCGAGGACTCTGCTCAGAAGTGCCTGACCAGTGTAATTGAATATTGGTGTGTCAGATTCCAAGCCTAGAGGTCTTAAATCCACCTAGTGCCTCTTTAATCCACTACCAAAGCCTCAGAAATCTGGACTAGTGACTGGTGGCCGTCACAATTGGGCTCGCCCCCCACGCCTAAATCTTGTGTCAACAACCTGGGCATTAAACTAAATCAGTCTTTGACCATGCAGGACCATGTGGCCGCAGTGTCTGGCGCACGCTATTATAGGCTCAGACTACTTAGAAAGATCCTCCCTGTCACTCCTCCAGAACACCGTAGAACAGTCACGCAAGCCCTGGTCATGAGCCGCATCGAGTATGGGAACGCGCTGCTGGCTGAAGTGGGAACCACATCCCTGAAGAAGTAACAGGTCATTCAAAATACGGCAGCAAGGCTGGTCATGAATATGCCATCTGGCACCCCCTCGCAACCACTATTGAGAAGGCTTCACTGGCTCCCAATAAAACAGAGGTCTTTTTTCAAAATGTGCTGCCTCACCTACTGCGCGCTGCAGGGGCAAGGTCCAGAGTACCTTCAGAAGAAACTGGGAAGATATGTCCCTTCACGCCCTTTGAGATCAGGTTCCGAACAGTTATTGGTGGTCCCACGTACCAGGCTCCGCAGATTTGGGGACATGGCATTTTCATGCCTTACGCCTAAATACTGGAATAGTCTGCCGTTGCCCCTGCGAGAAACCCCCTCCTACCTGATGTTCAGGAAACATTTAAAGGCTCTTCTGTTCTAAATCCCTCTTCCACCTTCTGTGTTGCCTGCTCATCGGGATGTCCTAGAGTTAAGCGCCGAGATGCCCCCAGGTGATTTGTGCGCTATACAAGAGAGAGTAACATAACATAACATAACATAACCAGACACTCACTGCCCGTTTTCACACTTGTGGGTTCCTCTTTACTCTCTTTGTGACGGTTTCTCCGTCCTTCTTTTCCTCCATCTCCCCGTTTTGTATGTTTTTCCCTCGTAAATGTCTGAAGGGGTCAAATAAGTGGAGGAGCCCAGAAATAAGTGCCGGTGGCCCCCACTGGCCCACTTTAAGCACTGATTTCAGCTCGATAAATACCATTGCATCATATGTGGCTGCCCGCGTTCCACGCAGGGAGCCCTCATAGGCGGGCGGCCGCCTTAGTGCCACATGATGGCACGCGGCGACAGTCTAGTGCTGTAGGGACCCCCTAAGGGTCTGGCGCGCCCCACGTCATTTCCAGCATGCTGGTGGGCGGGGAGATAGGAATAAGTACCTCTTCCGGCCACCTGGCCCTCTCTTTGGTGTTACTGTAGGGTGGCCAGTAGCAGAAGAAGGGCAGAGGCAGCTTCGTGGTTTCGATAGAATAGGAGGTGAGCGGGGAGTAAGTTGCTTCTGGTTTGCATTACTTGAGAGAGTTTAGTACCAGACTGCCATGATTCCCGCCTCTGCTCATGTCCTGCTACGGTTGTATGCAATTTTGATGTTTGGAGGGCCGTATCCTTTTACGCTGTCCTCGGGGTACCGCGCCGCAGTCTGGTGGTGCAGGCAGCGTCAGCGTTTTATGAGGCGAGTCCGGCTGCGTCCCGTCACTCAACTACCCCCGTGCTATTAAGTCCCTACCGAGCAGCTGAGACAGGCGGTAGGCCTGCAGATGTTTTGGGAAGTTCCATGGATGGTTACTGTCATGAAAGGCGTGCCTGCCTCCGAGCTTCAGCTCACTCGCTGCACCCTGCTGAGACACCTGTCCACCCTAGCCTCTAAACCAGCTGTGACAAAGCAAGCCCAGCCGATAATGACATCACACTGGTCTCATCCAGTAAAAAAGGTGCACCCTAGTGTGAAATGCGATAACAACATGACTGGCTGTGATTTGCGAGATAATTAAACTGAGACAACTATCAGGCTTGAGCTCTTTTCATCCCTAGTGTGTTTGGGGCCAAAATCTCAGCAAACAATTTTATATCTATCTCAACTGCAGCTTCAGCGGGTTTGGAGACAAAATATCAGCAAACAAATTTTAGATTGAATTTCAACTGCAGCTTCTGGTGGTTGGGCTCAATGAGAGTTTCTGTGGTGGAGTGGTTGTTGCCACGTTTAGCCACACTCGATGGCTGCTTATGGTATCCGAAGTCTCTTGCATATTGCCTGTCTTTTGTTCTCCAATTGCATCACCTTAGAGACATTTAAAGGTATGTCCATGGTTCTTTGCGTTGCTTATTAATGTTTTCATTTCTAAAGACATCCATTGCTTAAGGCCACATGCTCCAAATTGCATCAGAAGCGGGGCAGGCACGTATCATAGTGGGGACAGCCACCAACGTATCATTTGTCTTTTGGTCTATGTTGGAAAGACACGTACGCACACTGTATACTAACTGGAGCGATAGTGGATAAAGTGTGGAAAAACAAGGCTTCTTTAAGTTGTCAAGTAGGTATGGATGCAGTGGCTTCCCAGTTGAGCCTCAATAAGGGGGAAAAGAAGCACACAGTGAGTGACAAATATAGCCAAAGCCTGTTAGTTGCCTCCCAGCAAAGTAGGTCCACCCAGCCCCTCATCCTCCCCAGGTCGACAATTTTAGTATCATTAAGTTCAGTAACAGACACCTGTTTTCCAGAGCCAAGATACCTTTCGGGTGTTGGGCACTCAAATACAGGTTTGGGTTGGCACAGCCATGGTCTACCTCAATGCTTGTTGACTGGATGAACAAACATAGCTCAATAATGGATAACACAGGTGAAAGCTTTATACAGTGGATACCTGGACCACATGTATTGCAAGGTGGCCTTAGGTCAAAGGAAGGTCAAGCAAGAATTTCAGACAACGGCCTAGGATCACTCAATGTAGTCAAGCAGGGTATAGGGGCCTCCATTCTTCAGGCCCTTCCATTAGAAGGTGTGCCGTCGTGCATAGACTCAGCCAGCAGCAGCACACCTAGTTGGTGCTTGCTGGTCTTGAGTCACAGGCAAGTGCATCAAATTAGTTGGACCATGCACCTAGGTCACGCACATTAGGCAGAAGGGTTCTAGTAGGATACACATACATGGGGACGGCACCAGTCCATGAAACTGTAGCAATTAGATCCCAACATGTCACCGCACCACGGATATTGTTACAGTTAATCAGCCCTTGAGTAAGATCAGCGGCGTGCTTTGGTCGCCAGCAGCTGCTCACGTGGTAGCAGTAAGCGGCCTGGGAAGGCTGGGGGGCAAACACCACAGATAATCGGAACAGGCAAAATTACTGTAAGAGGAGGGATTCACTGCAAGCACTTGAGGACTCCTTGCTTATGGTCACATATTTCTAAGAACTTTGGATTGTTGAACCTTTACACATCATAGTAGGATAGTCTTCAAGGTTGACCAGTCTATTGGCTATGCCTGGTCAGGACATTGACACACTTCACATGAACGGGAGCCTACATAACGATAAAATGCGGAAAACATGGTGCGGAGGTACATTTGCCTCTAACACCGTCTTCACCAAGCTGCAGGGCAGCAGGTTGTTGCTATTTGTCTGTGAATCAGGCAGGCACAGTAGGGGATGTATTAAGTAACAAGGTGACTTGCAGGGAGGCCGAGGGAACGCAGCGGACCCACATAAGGGGGATTAAAAGGGGACTAGAAGGAAGTTGAACACCAGCCTTGATTCAGTTGAGGGTAATCAAATACGGGGAAAACTAAGTGAGTTAGGTTTATTGCTGATCCAAGCAACAAGGGTCACAGAGTGTTAGCAGGTAGGGTGCATCTGTGATTGGACTGCAGTTAAGCATGCCTGGTGGGCGGCGTAAGCTGTCACTCCAAGAAGGGGTGCAGTGTCAGCAATAGTGGGCACAATCCACACATTCCCTACCAGATTTGATATCATTATTGTGTTTGCCTTTGGTTCAGTGACCAAAAAAAGCATTGCTAATGTCTAGTCAAACACAGCAAAGTATTGCACCATGGAACTGAAGGTTGGTTACAGGCTGCTCCAGTTAAGCAAGAAATCCCCAGCCCTGCTAGCCTTAGTAGCTAGGCTGTATGGGGAAGTGTCAGCGACAAGAGTGCTGCTGTCAAGCACTATAAGGCTACAATGTAATATGAATACTGGGCATGTCCATTATTCAAGGAAATTTTTATTGGAAGGAGCAGGCAATCTTCCACTGCTGGGGCAGTATATGATTATCAGTGTGAACCACCAAAGTTTGGGGAATAAGCAAGTATGGGGGTTAAACAAGGGCTTAGTCTTCTGGGCTGAGATACGTTGGAGCACCATCTGTTAATATATGTGCAGTACGACTTTCGCAATCTGGCATAGCACCAGGTGCTAATACGTGTACAGTGTGTATTCTGAACAAACTAGGTGCACCTTACGTCGAACCTATGACACTGTGGGTAGGGGTGGGCTACTACTCAGGTGGGGACTCCAGCATGGAACCCAGCATCTGTCACAAGTCTCCCCCTGTCCCCGCCTGTTGACCCTCCCCAGGGGTTCTATATTTCTCTTGGTACTGCACATGGTCATCACTGAACTTCGAAAGTTGTACTTGCCAAATCAAGGGGGTATCCAGGGGCTTGGTCAACCCCCCCATATGGAACTGCACATAATGTTACACAGTGAACAAGTAAATATACCACACAGATACCTGGTCAAGAGGAAAGCACTACTTTCAATTCCTGTGGTAATATCGCTGGCTGGCAATGTACTCCCATTCAACGGAGGACAGCGGGTAGAGAGAAGGGTATTGTTCGGCCGCGATTAAGAACTGTTAACAATTATACCAATGGCCTGGAGGCCCGAGACATGTTTAGCAACCATGCATTTCTTTATTGTGCCAGGGTCAAAGGTCTGGGTGATTGGCCATTTGTGTGTCTTGAGAGTGGCACGATGGGGGGGAAAGCAGGAAATGGAGGCATGGGTTTTCAGTCACTGAAATAATTTGGTTGGGGTTTCCAGGCATGCGCTGGAACAGTTTGCTGATGATGCTGTGGCACAGATTGGGGTGGGCGGGGTGGGTGTCTCCCCTTCCAACATTTTGGTCATACACCTGGGAGGCAATGAATTGACTGTCATGAGTAGGAGGGCACTGCTGCAAGAAATGAAATCCTCCATGTGTAAGTTAAGCAACCAATTGGAGGCATGTGAGTTATGGTGGTCAGAGATAACCCCCGTTTAGTGTGGCTAGAGGCCCGGTCAGGGAATGCAGTGGAAGCCCCTTGCAGGACAGGAGAGTTAACAGTGCCATGCAAAAATTCACTGAACAGAGGGGGTTAGGCTTTATTAGGCACGGTCTGCTGCATGCCAAGTCCACAGGGTGTTTTGAAGAGGATGGGGTTCACCTGTCTAGAGGCGGCATGGACTTGTTTTTTCTAGACCTGGGCGAAGCCCTGCAATCAGCAGGATGTAGGTAGGAATGCCTGCCTTAGTGGGGGACCCTGGTTGTGACGGTGGCCACACCCAGAGCTGTTACAGAGTTACAGGGAGACCCAGAGGCTGAAAGGTACGGAGGGGTACCCTCTTCAGGAGCACAACAAGGGTGCAAAGGCCAAATATCCCCAAGAAGTCCTTGCGGTGGACCCTGGAGGAGCAACGGCTCCCCGCTAGTCCTACGGGCGGTTGTAAACCTGAGCAACCCGGGGCTGCCTGGATACGCTCCGACCTCCTCAAGTGGCGTGAGTAAATGGGTGGACCGGTGGTCCACAGGTGGGAAGGGGTAAACCCTCCCCCCAAAATTAGTAAGCAACGATTGGTTAGTGCCACAGTGTAATTTGGCTTTTCAGGTGGGCAGGCAGCAGGGGGGCTGCCTGCCCTTGGATCACCCGTAAGTTGACCCACCATGTTGACATATTTCGGTATGTAAATAAACCTGCGGCAATTTTCTCCATTAAAAAGGTGTCTTGTGTGTTTATTTCATCAGGAGATTGTTGTATGTGTGATGGGGAGTGTTGCCGATATTGACACTATACTCTTTAGTAGATGCCTGAAAACATTCAATCAATGTCTGGCAATGCTGGCACACTTTGGACAGAGGTCAAACTTAAAGAGCAAGGAGGACTCATTAACTGTTCTCACACATCTTTATTTTGTTCGCATTTCACCTACCATAACTTCTTTCCTCTGCTCACACGGGTCTCTACTGCCAGCAGTGGGTTGGGCGACAAAGTTGCCACCCTATTCTTATCCTTTCTGTGGACTAATCATGTCAACTGATTCCATGCAGGCCCATCCTACAGAGATGCCATTATCTGCATCTCTTGAAAGGGCTCACCACCCTCTTGTTCACATGGCTTTTAACTGGCCCTCAGGAGACACAGTTAGCCACATAGCAAATCGAAATAAAGACACATTGGACTATCCAATGGCTGTAACATGAGACGGTAGACCAACCCAACTGAAAGGCATTCTTTTATATTGGAACTGGAAGGATAATTCAGATTTGGTCCAGTGATGGGCAAGTTAGAAAAACCTCTCTTCCCACTGAGGCACTCAGCTACCTCTAAGGGCGGTAACAAGATGTAAGCAAAGATCATGCATGGTGGGTGTGTCTCGAGAGGGCAGGAAAAGTGAGAGAATGGACAATTTCACATTTTTTACTTAAACTATCCGTAAACCAAGTCACAATTTTGAGAATCAAATTCAGGTTTTATAAACACTTCACACATCTGACGTCAGCCACAAAGAAACCAAAGACAGTACTCTATAGATGTGAGTAAATTCAGAAAATAATATTTTTTTATAAAAGAGACAACTATTCTTTACAACAACAAAAATGAAAAAACATTTGCATCAGAAAGAAACTTAATGAAAACACATTTTGTGTAATGTTATGGTTGTTTTTATAAAACTGATTTGCTGATGTCTTGCCCCTACAGGTCGGTGCCCTGTGGTTTGTTATGTTCACAGATTCCAGGGCAAAGCCTTTAATTGAATACAGAGTCAGCAAAAGCAAACAGCTTGGACACTGCGCATCAACTTTGAATTCCGATTTTCTGCAATGTATCATACCTCTTTTACCATTCTGAACTCCCAAAACAAGCCTTTCTAAACCCTTCCCTCTTACCCCTCTACCTCCTTTTTACTCATCCCAAGCCTCCTCCTACCTCTATGAGCTCCAAAGCAAACAACAACAAAAAAGATTTCTAGATCCTCCCCTCTTCTATCCCTCCACTATCCTTTTCAATTCAAATAACGGAAAAACATGTGCACCACTCAAATAAATTTAATATTTCACTATACTAATTCACCATTAATCCTTTATCGGTTCCAGAGTAGCATGCTACTTGCTGAAAAAACACTTCAACACCTCATCAGGGTTAGCAAGCGCTATATAAATGCAAACATTTTCCAATTGGATTGGGTGGTAAAATACCGATTCTTTAAGCCCTGTGGCACTCTGACATGTGCCAGCTACATCTGTATTTACAGAATCGGTATTTTACCGAGTCTGTATTTACCGATTCGGTAATTTTACCGAATCGGTAAATACAGAATCGGTAAAATACCGATTCTGTAAATGCATGCCCTACATCTGAAAACCCTAATATCCGGTCGGAAACAGCCAAAATCGGCCGTTTCCGACCGGTATTAGGGCTCCTACATCTGGCCCTAAATCACCACTAATCCTTTATGGGTTCTGGAGTAGCGTCGTACTCACCGAAAAAGCATTTCAACAACCCATCAGGCGTTACTAATGCTATATAAATGCTCACCTTTTTCCCTCTTCTATCCCTCCACTATCCTTCTCAATCCAAATAACTGACTAACATCTACTACTCAAATTACTTTCATATTTCACTATACTTGTCGGGGGTAGTAAGTGATATATAAATGCAATTACAATACAATACAATACAATGTCATTTTGTCTTCCCGTGCATTTTGTTTTCTGGAACGAGTGTAAGCTCTCTGTTTTCCAAGTTTTCTCATACATTTTCATTGTTCACTTGATTGCACATGTTTATCAGAGTCTATAAGATCTCAATGCTTATTTTAAAGTAAACTGTATTTTTATTTTGTGCTCTAACTAAGCCTTCATAACCCCTAAAATGCACCCGCCTGGTGTGCTTAACCTTTCGATAAAACAGTTTTGTTTCATGAAAAAAGGCTTGCATTTTGCACAACAGTTACCCGGTCACAGGTGGTGCTCATTGCCTCACCCATCCCATTTCCTATCCATCCTAAATGTGCTGCCCAGCAGTTAACGGTACTGGCCCAGCGGCCTCCATTTCTATAAAGTAAGTGATCCATCATTTAAACCAATTAAATCTAAAGTGTAGAAAAAAAGACTTTTGATTCAGCCAATCAGAATAGTGATCGCTGGAGCTCTTGGAAAGACTAGATAATGTGTAAGGACGCCTCTGGATTAGCCACATTTCCTACAGTGTCTTGTATACATGGCCCAGTCACGTTGCTGACACACTGAGCGCTATTGCCTCTAATTTGATTGGATTAGGTACTTTGCCATTTTTATTTCCACCTATTAAATGTACCGCCCCTTTGATCATGCTCTCAGGTGCCAGGTCCTTTGCCGTTTCGTTCCACAGGGTGCGCGCGAGGTGGTCTGCGCCCCTCTCCAGCAGCAGCTCCACCACCGCAGTTTGGCCCTTCTCGGCGGCCAGATGCAGAGCGGTTTTCTTCAGCCAGCTGGCTGTCTCCGTGCTGGCACCCTGGTCTAGCAGGTAAGAGGCAACCTCTCTGTGCCCATTCTCGGACGCCCGGTGCAGCGGTGTGAGCTGCGCCCCATCCCTGCTGTTTACGTTGGCTCCTTCCTTGTCCAGTGCTTCCACAATGGCCATGTGGCCACCTGCCGCCGCCATGTGGAGTGCCGTGCAGCCTCTGTTGTCCTCAGCCTCGATGCTGGCCTTTGCCTGTAGCAGCAGGCTCACAATCTGCAAGACAGAAAAGAAGCCAAGCTCAACGGGAGGCGCGTTGACCGTGAGTAAAGATTCCAGCCCCTAAAAATGAAACCAAGGTAAGCCCTAGGAGGGATGAGCATACTCAGAGGCTCGAGCAGGGGACCAGGATGTAAACATCCCTGGTGATGTTTGGAGCAGGAGTGGGCCAGACACTCGACAGGTGTGAACAGGGAGCAAGGAGCCACCTTTGATAGGAAATGGTGAATATGCAAGCACACTGCTCTAGTAACATTTGGTTCAACTTTGTCGAATTAAAGCAGAGCCCCCCCCCCCCACCCACCCGGAAAAATGGGGTACAGGGGGCATTATTCCCCAAGCACTTTTTCATGGTCTTATATTCCTGTTCCAAAATGTATTTATAGATTTATAAGCAAGCCTTCCCTGTTTGTTAATGGCTACTCAGTTAAGTTCTGAGTTCTTGCCCCCACTACCTCCCTGAGAGGTCCAATTTACAGAGCAATGGTAGGATGGACTCTAGGAGACGGGTATCACACCTAATACCAGTAGATGATGCCAGGTTTTGGAGTTACCATGGATTCTGTTTCCTGGGAGAACTTTTTCTTACAATTAGAAACAGTTGTTTTTGCTATGTGGGCTCTATCGAAGTTTTTGCCTGAACACCTCAAAATCTTCTGACATGTCTAGTTTAAAGATACCAGGAAGAGCGCTCTCCTGAAAGGATTTTGGGAAGAAATGTGCGGCCAGTGGCGCTTTTGTGAGCTCTTTGAGTAACATTAGTAAAACAAATTTTGTGGAAGATTTTATGGGGGAACCCCTAAGGTTTTTCAGGACTTATAGTGACCAATCATTCACATTAGACACTAACATCTGTGGAAATGTGGTAGGTTTTTCAAAAGATATTATATGCATTAATTCTGAGATTCTGTCAGTAAGAGCTTGGCCTGCAGTGAAATGTTCTTTTCCATGTGAATCAGATGTCTTTCTTTACAGCACTCAAATTCAGGATTAGCTCACCCACTGCTATTACAGACTTAAATTACTCTTGTAAGCATAGCAGTACATGTTCAAGTCGATCCTGCTATCACATTATTTGAATGTTTCTTTCGGATATTTCGGATATTAGTGAATCGAACAATTTGAGATCCATATTTACGCTACTGACATTTCCTAGGCATGAATATTAAATATAAAAAGTGTGACTGAAGAGCAGTTCAACCTGAGCAGGGACAGATTGCAAGCATAACAACTCAAAACTCTGCCCTCCCACACGCCCTTACTGTATCTATCATAAAGGGTACAGGGTCCATGTAAAGTCGATCGTAGTTCGGTCTGTGCCGATAGGTTCATAAACATAGGCTCCAAAGTGCATAAATGGCACTATAGCCATTCCATCTTGGGCCTGGAATACAGTAGGTACCTCAGGGGCAAAACAGATATTTGTGCCTGCTTCATGCAGCCTAGGAGCACTTTGGTATTGTGGAAGGGGCCGCAGAAGATTGTGCGACCTCACTTATCATACGTATCACACTGACGCGCATTTTGTGCCTGCGCAAGAAGGTGTTCCCTCATTTGCAGGTAGTCCCATGCTAATTAGGAAATACTTTGCCTTTGCGCTCATGCCATATCACAGATGTATGTTGGGTGAAAACAATCACTTTGAAAAAGGTTTGGTGCGCTCAATACACATTGAAAACAAACTCTCTGAAACAAGGACATATAGAGAAATTGAAATTGATTTCCAGCAATGCTTTATATTAATAAAAAAGCAAACATGTTACATCTGAATTAATTCATTCAATGATGCCAATGGTTTCAATAAATGATGATAGGACCATCAAAAACACACAAGTAAGGGAAATGTGACTGGTGGTGAACAAATTGCTCAGTGCATCAAATACAGTGACAGCGGCGGGTCTTTATCAAGACAAGGAGGACGGGGGGGACAGTCTGAAAGGAAAAACGTGGTGTTTCAGAGAGGAATTTAACTTGGAAAAACGTCACTAATGACATGTGACTCCTTTGCGCACCATTAGATTAGATTAGCTAACAGCAAACCTGGGTCATATCATTGATCCGTCCCCTCTCTTTCCTCATTAGGTTTGACCTTTTGGCCACCCACCAGGCTGAGATCCCTCCTCCTGCTCCTCATATAAGTATCACTGCTCACACATGTCATTAATGACGTTTTTCCAAGTTAAATTCCTCTCCGAAACACCACGTTTTTCCTTTCGGACTGCCCCCCCCCTCCTCCTTGTCTTGATAAAGACCCGCCGCGACGACCAACTGGGGCGCACCAGGGTCGAAACGTCGACACTTTACCACTGGTCCAGATACTTCAGGAGCATGTACATGAACTTTTTGTCTCCTTGGAGAAGAATTAATACTCTGGCCACCCCAATTCCTTGTATATATTTTGTATATATGTGTCACTGTATTTGCTGCACTGAGCACTTTGTTCACCACCAGTCACATTTCCCTTACTTGTGTGTTTTTTGATGGTCCTATCATCATTTATTGAAACCATTGGCATCATTGAATGAATGAATTCAGATGTAACATGTTTGCTTTTTATTAATATACAGCATTGCTGGAAATCAATTTCAATTTCTCTCTATGTCCTTGTTTCAGAGAGTTTGTTTTTAAATGTGTATTGAGCGCACCAAGCCTTTTTGAAAGTGATTGTTTTCACCCAGCAGAACCACCTTCGTATTTATCCACGATTACCCAGGTTCTGAGGGACACAGGGTCACCCCTTTCTATGTAAACCATATTACAGATGTAGCCACAAAGGAGCTCTCGGGGGGCACACTGACTGTGCACCACAAAGAGGTGTTGCACAGGCAATGTGCGTCCCAATGGATGCCCTCAGAAGGGTGGTAAGTGAATCCCAGTGCCCCTCAGGCATCCCGCCACAGGCGGGTGCAGTCATTCACTGCACCCACCTCCAGGGGGATCTCTGCCCCCTATCAAATGCAAGTTGATTGACAGTCTGCACAGTGAAATGCAGATTAGCCGATTCAAACAGCAGGTCAGTCTTTCACTAATGCGCTGTCCCCAGGGCAGGTGTGAATTTGCTCTTGGCTGGGGACAGCACTTTCACTGTAGTAGGGCACACTGCTTCCGGTAAGTTCCAGGTGCACCCAGTTAAAGGTATGCCGTGACGAAGACCAGAGCAATGCGGCCTGGTTGTAATATGGCTCAGGTGTTACTTCTCAGGGCCTGGGCAGTGGTGACAGAAGGGCTCAACCATGACCATTGGCTAGGTACACTGTCCCAGGCACTGAGCTGAACGTCATTTGCTTCAAAAGCCTCCCTTTTAAGACAAATGGCAGACTTATTGCTGTGTGTTGCCTTAAATTGAAACAATTATTTAGAATCTCGTTTTGGGGCACCATCTCTCCTTCTTAGTCGTTCTATAATATAAATGGACAGTTTTGTTTCACTATAAGGCAGAGGATCACTGGTCAACGCTGGATTGTAGGCTAATTGCAGTGCAGCAAGGTTAAAACCCAGCCCTGTAATGAATTGTTTGAATATATCAAGTGAACCCAAAATTCTCTCCAAAAAGTTTTTTTAAATTCTCTAAAAAAGTTAGCTCAAGTTAGCTCAAATGGATTTAACTAGCTTAACTAGTTCCTAGAAATATTACAGTACTTAGAGTCTAGCACAGTACCCAGGCCAACAGACTGTGAATGGATGGCCTAATGTAGCACTGTGTAGCTCATCATGCCCTGGAGGCGGCCCACGTCTCCGCAGTCAACCAGAGGTATTTTTGTCCGTCTGGCCAGTACAGCACTGGGACTGGTCTGCATGGCAATGGTGAGAGTTCCTGGCATCAGGGCACCTCTGAAGAATGGATACGGCTAAATCAGATTCAGCTGCATGTCCAACAAGCAACCAACTCTGCTCCCGCCACTCTATGGCACCGAGTTGACAAAAAATCCCCCAATTTTCTCTACAGGTCAATCCAGCTCTAAATCACGTTGTTGACAAACTGTTAGTGAAGCATGATGCTGTGCATCTCCCAGGGGAATCTGAACCCGTGGACCTGCATTGGATGGCCCTATTGTAGAGGGGTACCTTTATCCTGCTCATGAGTGAAGCACAGTGTATCATCAGCCCAGAAGGCCCAGAACCACCCATACCTTTTCATTTCCATTACGCGCAGCTATTGCAAGAGCTGTCCTGCCGAGTTCATCTTTCCCATTGACTTCTGCTCCTTTGGCCAGCAGGAACCGCAGCGCCTCCATGCTCTCCGCTTCTGCTGCCAGGTGTAGTGGGGTCATCTCGCCACCACATTGAAGCTCCAGGGAAACCCCATGGTCAACAAGCTGGTCAATGATGTGTATGTGGTTGCTCACAGTGGCCCAGTGCAGAGAAGACCATCTGTGATGGTCCCCTTGAGTTGGGTCGAGGCCTTGCTCAAGCAGGTGCTGCACGATGAGGGTGTGCCCGTTGGCAGCCGCACAGTGGAGAGGGCTGAGGCCTCCATTAGTGACTGCGGTGGCTGCGGCTCCGCGCTTCAGGAGAAAGTGGATCACCTGGGTGTGGCCACCCCAGGCCGCCTGATGAAGAGGGGTGCGGCCAGAAGCATCCATTGCGTTGACTAGTGCTCCTCTCTGAACCAACAGCTTAACTGAAGCAACGCGACCACCGAACGCAGCATAATGTAGCGGGGTCCGCTCATGTTCATCCCTGGAGACATAGAGATTAGAAGGAGACAATGAGACAGATTTTTCGTGAAATGAGAGTTATGAGCTTTAGATTACAATTGACAAGTGAGCGAACATGATTCATATTAGCATACAATGAACACACATGACTCACTGGTATTTACTTTTATCTGATTACAACACTGTCACAATTATCTACAGTTGATCCTTAAGGAGGAAAATATTGAAACTTTGTCAATTTTGTAGTGGTAAATTTGTTAAAAAACATAAATGCTGGGCCCCTGCCATGAGGCAGCTTGTACCAGCCTATTTCTCATGTTGGTGCCACCTAAAACAGAACCAAATACTAGCCATGAAAGTGGGGAGAGCATGTGACATAATGACCAGAGCTGCTGACTTCGAAGCTGGGGAACCAGGTTCGAGTTTCTGCGTAGGCTCAACATCCAGTGATTTTGGGCAAATCACTTAAACTCCCTGTGCCTAAAATAAACAAATGTGTCCTTAACTTGTGCTTATGATAAGCATGGGTGTTGATGACTAAGTGTCAGTGCACCAGTAACCCCCAGCTCAAATTAAGCACTAATTTTGTACCATACAAGGAAGGTAAATATTACTTCCTATCACCTAGGTATCTTTCCTTCCGTATAGCAGGCCTGCTTATCTTTTGTTGAAAAAAGGAAATGCCACAGGTTCTTCCTCTGATGCCTTCCATGTTGGATTCCTACCCCTCCATGCTTATTGCGCTTCGCCTTGAGGGAACTCAGTCTATAGGTATGCAATAGCAGTAGTTCCTAACTGTGCTGTTGGCTGCAGGGGTTGGACATCGGTATGCCTTTTTGGAGACTAAGTCTTATTTTTTATCATTAGACTATATCCCAGAGCAAGTGAGCGAGGCAGAAAAGGATCACGAGGAAGAGAATGGTAGAAAGAAAGTGAGAAGAAAAAAGCATGGCTAAAAAAAGAACCGGTAAGAGAGAGATACACCATCAGGCAGTGTCTGATGGTGGAACAAAGAGGCAAGAGGTGGAATCAAGACTAGGCAGCCTTGGTATTATGCAACCCTGGCATATGGCAATGTTCCCCTTACATTATTTCATTTTTTTCCACAAATTAAGTACTGAATATAAATTATTTTCAAATATCAGTAAAGTAATATAGCATCAAAAGTAAAAATGTATCAGTGATTCTGGACCTGCTAGATAAGCCGTGGCTTTCGTCAATGGGCTGGGTAATCTGGACCAAGGAGTTTGGTGCCTGAAGCATCCATATTGGGGTATTGTTGTCTCTGCTCGAATTTGGATCTTGCAGCACAGAGAGACCCTCTGAACACCCTGCATCTCGCTCCAGCACCAGCTTGCCAATCACAATCCTTTGATTTATTTCCCTCCCACATGACCACCTAGGTTTCCTCACCTATACCCTTCCCCCATACTTGCACTAACCATCCCCTGACTCTCTCTTACCTCAATGTCCGCCATTGTTCCACGTTTCCCCTGTTATGTTTCTAAGGATCCTCCATACTCGGGTTGTAATCTGGAATATCGCGTAAGGAATATCATTATGCTTCAATATCATAGCCAAAATATCAAAGTGCAAAAATATTGAAAGGGAGGTATAGAGTTTCTAATCCTAACTCCACAACCGCGGACCTTGACAATAACAATATTGTCACATATATATAGGTGTGGTGTGAGGTACAGAAAATCTATACATACTTGTCAATATTTTTGTCCTCGATATTATGGCCATGATGTTGAAGCATAACGATACTCCCTATTCAATATTCAGGACCCACACCCTTACTCCTACATCATTGTATTCCCTCTAGTGCTGTTCTCCCAGGCATGGGAGGCATGTAGCACATGCCAAAGACCATAATATGGCAAAGAAGGCTTTACTAATTGGTTAATTATCTAATCTGATCAATCTCTGGCCACAAAGGAAAAAAACCTTTACCTTCTTTACGGTTTCATTGATTAAATATATTTGTGATCTGGGGATACCTCACTGACAGTTTTCCCTTTGCTTTCTTCATGGGTGAATGTAATGCCTAAAGGGGAGTGAGTATTTTTTTAAATGTTGATCATTGTAAAACAGAGTCTGACCCCTGTCTTGGATGCTGAAATGCTCAGGCACCTAAAGTAGGAGGCATGCTCATTTCGAACCTTCTGAATGCAGATGATGTGGTTCTCTTCAGTCAGACAAAAGTTGGTTTGCAACACCTCATTGATAAACTATCTCAATATCCTATAGTCAAGGGCATGTCACTATACCAGAAGAAAGCCAAGGCCATGGAAGTGAGTTACAGGATTCACAAAAGATCCCAATGGCATTCGCAAGGACCACAACTGGCGCTGGTGAAAACTTACAGATACCTAGGAGTTGTATTTGATGACAGGGATTCCTTCCACCAGCACAGGCGGCATTTGCTGAAGAAAGGTAACGCTTTACTTCTTGCATTCCACACCTTACAGAGAACAGTGGATGGCCCAAGCTACCTGCCACTGCTCAAGCTAATAACAGCAAAACGTACACTGAGCATTTTTTACGAATGCGAAGTCCTCCGAGGTAGAGATGCATCAACCCTAAATTCGATCTCCATGAAAAAATGTAGTCTCCCTTATAACATTTCACCGGCCCAGAAAAAGTTTGAGGTTGTTTTAACACATCAATTAAGAGCAAGAAAGGGGGCTTACATTAAAGTATGGAAACACATAAAGTTCTTACCAGCAAACCAACTGTGCCAAGCACTCTGGCAGGAAGTACACACGTGAAGATGCCTCTTCTCGTTGGTAGCTAGACCTGGCCATTGACAATCTGGGTGTCCAGCCATTATGGTAAAGGTCCCTAGCTCCACATTTCTTAAAAAAAATAATGAATGGTGTGACGAAGAGCCCTTATCCTCCAGATCTCATGCCTCGATGATCTTAAACGAGTATAAAATTCTTAAACCCCCAGGCTTATCGGGAGGCCCGGTGGTCCAGGCACCTAAGAGTCCATTTTATGAGATACCTCTTTGGCCTTCTCCCAGGTCACATCCACAGTGGGTCCTGGAACTGGGGCATCAAAAAGGCTTGCTGCAGATTGTGTGAATCTGGAGAAAAAAACATTATTCAGGTAACGCCTGTGCCCTACTACGCTGAGAAAAAGGAGGGCAAAGCTAAGAGCACTTTTTAATCAACCAGGCATCCGCTCCTGCAGGTAGGCCGTGCTTGCAAGTTTTAAAACTAGGGACCCCGTTCTGAACTGCTGTTTGCAAAATTCTTAAAGCTTCCGGCAAAAAATCTGGAAACTGGTGGTGTTCTGCTGCCTTCAGCTTACTTTCGTTCCATGGATCTTCCCATCTTACCTGAGGCTGTCACGACGATCGTCAGGGTACCCTCTCGAAAACTACCACCTTTAAAGCCCAGGTGGGTCTCTCAGAACATCAAGGTGGCTGTCTTCAAATCTGACAAAGCAAGCCTTGGTTTCCTAATAAAGAGGCATAACACAACCATCCCTCAGCTGTCGCAAAGGGCAGTTAAGATCAGCAGACAGCCTAGACTGCACCTTAAGACTTCATAAGCATCTGACCTCTTGGATGGTACTTTTTATGACAGCCCAGTACAGTGGACCATTTAGCATGCACTTTAAGACTTGATATGCACACCATTTATACACTCGCTCCACAGTTAATACTGAAGTCAGCAACTCTTTAAAAGGCTCACACTGCTACTGTCACTGATCGTATCTTGCACAGTCATTTGTTAAATTTTAAGCTGTAAATGGTTTGTACATTTCTATTTTAACATTTGAAATGCACACTTATTCTTGTCCACATTTTAAACACAATTTTCCTTCTCCTTTAATCACGTCTGTCAAAATCATGTTATGGTGCCATCACTATTGAACTGAACTTTTAATATGTTTTATAATGTTTTTAATGTTGCAAAGGTTTTAGTTAACCGAGAAATATTAATAAACTACTGCTACAATTAATACACAAGAGTGTGGCCTATCACTACCATTGACTAACATAGTGTTACCTTATTGCATTTAATAAGAGATAACTTTGATTGGAAGCAAATAGAAATATGGTGTTTAAGCTAAACACATTTTAATTAAAAATCCTCTATAATGGTAAAGTCGGATTTTGAGCCATAATTTTGAAAATGCCACTGTTAGAAAGTTCTAATCATGTGTGCCCTCCGACAGTAATCAGTCACATGACAGTGACACAAAAGGGGATAAGTGGCGGACAAAATGGGCTATCCTGCCAGGATGGTTTGATGCAGAGTTGTACCCAGCCTCACTTACATGTCAAAGGGCTTTGCCTTTGGCACCTACAAAGAAACCTGACACTAGTCTTTTATCACCCCAGACGTCTTGGAGCCTTAACAGAGAAAGGAAGAACCTTCTGGAACCTGAAGTGGTGGTAGTATAGAGAATGCCCCCACTTGAAAAGGCTGTCAGTAGGTATAAATATTGGACCTCAAGAACTACTCTTCAGTATACTCCTGACTGCCTTGTAGCCAAGAGGACTGCCCTGATGCTGTAGTGTAGTTACTATATTCCCAATAGGCTCTGCGCATTGGATTAACATAAACAATAGTTTAGACGTAGGACTGAAGTCGACTAGGTCTCTATTGAATATGTTAGACTTAATTGTGAATGCCAGCTAGCTCAGAGGTCACTAGAAACTTTCTCGAATACACAAGAAGGGATTAGTTTCTGACAACCATATAAGATGACAACTTTGTTCCCCAAGAATAAGGAATATATCTCCAGAGTCGCGGAAACAATAGATGGCTATTTCACTCAGTCAATCGTGCATGCTTCGTTTCACCAGAAGTGCAGAGAAAGAGAGAGACGGGCGTTTTCAATAAAAAGGTTATTTATTGAGCAGTCTTCTTTCTCATGCAAGAGAAGTGAATTGCTACAATCGTAATACTTGCTATGAAGTAAAGTGCGTACAGTAAAAGGAGTATTATGAAATAATACTGTAAAAACATTTATATGGTTTCTAAGACATAAGATACATAAAATAGATAAAATACATACAATGATAAATAATGACTAAAAGTACTCAACTGGTGCTTCTAAAATACGCCTACCCCGGTGTACCTAACCTAAGTCTAGTACAAGGGAAGAAGTAAGTGAGGTGTAGCTTGAGTTAAATAGTTTCTGCCAAGAATCTATCCAAGAATTCTCTAAGGGTCTAATCAGCTCCGTACCTTGGTTATAGAATGAAGGAGGTCTTGTATCACTCTCTCAGTACTCGATCTCCCAGTAACCCGCAAGGGTAGCAGGGAAACACTGGAGCTGGATTTTTCGGCAGGAGAAAAGAGAGCGTCTCTCTCAGTGCATCAGCAGGGAGGGTCGGCTTCCTTCGGCACTCGCATACAGCAGGGCGTCGGGCAAGTAGTTAGTCGATCTGCTCCAAAACCACTGTGTGTTTGTTAGGGCAGATGTGGGCAGATTTATACCTGGAAGGTGCCGAGTTTGACGTAAGGGTGGACATAATAACGTCACTAAGAACTCGAAGTTCTTTACACGCTCCAGGAGTTTTGGGACAAATCAATACTGAAGCAGGGGGACTTCCCGTGCTGCAGAAGGCTGGTTGTCTTCAAGAACTCGTTGCACTCTAGGAGCTTAGTGGAAGTAGCCATGCCGTATTTGGACTGCATTGGCTGTGCCTAATATGGGTATGATTCTTATGCCTATGTAAGGATATGATAAGTTATACCTATATAAGGGCATGAATCGGGAAAAATACACTAGAGCCCTAGATACTTTCACAACAATGCTTGGGGCCACCTTGTCCCTCAGAGGACTGTCCTGCTGCTTGAATGCTACACTGATCTTGGCAAAGGACGGTGGGATCTGCTCCTTGCATCCTAGATTACCCGAATGACTCCAAGGGACAGTTAGCTGACCTCCTGTTCTGCGATAAAAGGACACGCAAGCTCCAGAGACCTCTCTGCAACTGTCTCGCTGACCTTCTCCAACTGGACTTGTCAGGGCCTGCGACTAGGCCTGTCTGAACTCTGCCTGCCTCTGCTAGAGTGAGTCCCCGATCCCCAATAGGTGCCTCCTTAGGTCCTGGACGCTCGGTTGACATCAGAGTGCACTCCTCTGTAAAGATAGGTAAAATCCTGAAGTTTTGGGCTCTTCTTGACCACAAACAGGCCCCTTCATGCCGAGACTCTGCCATCCGTGATGAAGACCAACATGAAACTGATTCTCATGCTATAGTGGCCGCCAGCGACGACCGGCAACGGAGATCAGCACTTCGCACTACAGCAATGGCAGACTGCGATGACCGCCAATGCAAAGCTCCAGCAAGGACTGTGTGATGCCCAACCATATTTTCATGCTACAGTTACTCTTAGTGCTACAAAAAGGACCATCCACAATGCTCTTCCTGCTCCTCATGGTCTCCTCTCTGAATGGAAGTCTTCGTGCTGGAATTTGAGAGAAAGCTTTCAACAGGACTAACCTGGTCCCTGTATCTGGCCAGTACTCAATCGTGTTTGGCCAGAACTTGTGACTTTCCCCCAGGTTGGTACAACCAGATGACCACGAATAGCGCTTTGTGCTTTTAGGCACTATACTTACCTGTAAATTTGGAAATATAATATCTTCGGTTCTATTGATTGGATTTTTGACGCTTTGGGATAATTGTATTCATTAAAATGTGATCTATATAAATTGTTTTTGGATTTTTCTTGAGTTGTTTTTTCACTTCATTACTGTTTGTGTGCTGCCTAAGAACTTAACACCTTGACTCTAAGTTGAGCTTGACTGCTTTCAGCCAAGCTGCGAGAGAGTTAAACACTTGCTAATTTAGTGACTTTGTTGTTCACCCTTACAAGGATTGTGTTTATTGCCTGAGTGGAGCTTCCACCCCTTTCAACCAAAAACTTGATTTCCTCCATGAGTTTGTGTATTGAAAAGGTTCAGCTCTGGGACCAGTTATGGGCAATTCTCTCCTTTTGCCTATTTCTCCTAGACTGGTCCATCAACAGGCTTTGTCTGCAGGTGTTAGTGAGAATGCAGGTGGAGCCTGTAACGGTAAACCCAAAACAAGGCCCCACTTAACCACCCATTAACCTGTGGGATTGAGTACTTCCAGGGAACAAGCAGGACAGGACGGGGGCTTTCCCTACATTTCAGAAGGGGTCTCCAATCCCTCCATCCACCTACACACTGGGAATCTGCAATTGATTCCAGAATGCCAGTAGTAAAACACCACACACTAGCTTCTCGCTCATCTTACTACACCCATATAACCTAAACACACATGCAACATCAATGCCCACCAGGGATGTAGTGAAGGAGCCTGTCAGACCAATTTAAACAGGAGAGGTCAGTAGCCAACTCTCCATGTGTAGGCACAAGTAAAAACAAGCATTTGCAATGCAATAGGTCTTGCATTAAGAAAGTTTGAGCTATTGGTATTGTAAATGACACATTTTTTATTTATGTTTTGTTTTTGAAAATAGCTAAATTAATAGCTTTGTCATTTACAATGCCAATAGTTATAACTTTTGCAAATGTGACACCTATAGCATTTGTAATGCAATATGTGAAGTATTTACGTGACTTACATGCATTGATATTACAAATAACAATGGCTTTTAATTT